>NC_071354.1:73304587-74745837 GCF_943734655.1 Sabethes cyaneus | reverse complement strand
AAGAATGTGAGTGTGTTGGTGTATACTGACGTATTTTTGTTGTGTATGTGAAATCCACAAATTGGATCGATCATTATGGCTTGGCACAATCTCACCCCCGTGAAGCTCGAAAAGTACAAAGTTTCGAAAAATATTATTTTCGTAATCAAAACTTATCCAACGCATAATAACCTTTCAAAACATTGTAAATGATTAGTTTATATACCTTCAAGATAGCAAGTTGATGCGATTTCTTGTTTGGGTTGGTTTATGCGGGACATTTTTTACAAGCGTTATTTCCGCGTATTTTTGATCGCGAACTTTGAAACCCTGTTTAGGCTAAAAAGTTTGCTAATATTATCTGTGTTCCTTTCTAAGTTATGAATAAATATGTTATGTTCATCATCATTTTGAATTTAAGTCACCAGTTTCTACAGATATAATAAATTTTCACAAATAAACATTTTTGGTTTTTGGCACAATCTCACCCCCGTGGCCCAATGTCACCCCGGATGGCGGTACACAACTGTTATATGTTGAGTTACTGTAACCCAAATTTTACATTGAAATTTGTCGCATATCAGGCGCTGCGACTAAATTGTGACAACGTGTGCTACTTGGGTACATGCTATATGCTTTGTATGTAACATTTATCAAAGTAGTAACATTGTAAACGTTCAATTCTCAATAGATTTCAGAGTTATTTCTATGTGCATATGGAAACAATTTAACAAAATTAAGAACACAAATTGCTTTCCTGCTCCCTTACAGAAATTAAAGATTGTTTTTATTACCAATGGTTCCTCCACGTTTACCAATTTCAATCCCATTTTATCAACAGCACATCATTTCACTACACTTCCAATGCAACGGCAAACATGCGCATCGATATAGAATCATATTATAACCGAACATTACAGCTGTACAGTACTTTTCAACACAGATATCAAATTCGATTAAACCTAGGAATCGTTTCGCCGTAAAGAATTTGTAATTTGTTAGGGCAATGGACTTTGGTCATTTTTTCAATTTGGGTTTTATTACACTTTTATGATGGCATTCAAGACCAAAATTGGTCATGAAAACCGCCATAAAAGTACAATAAAGCAAATTCAAATTAGACAAGCTTTAACCACGTTTGTGAGAAATTTGTCGGCACGAGGAGGCTTTGTCACTCTTTCTGGCACACTTCCCAAACGCAGACATCAAAATGGTCTAGGTTTAATATGTTGTTAAGAAATCTTGTTAAGATGAGGAAGCTTTGTCATTTGATTTGGCTTACTTCCCAAGCACAGATATCTGATTGATATAGGTCTAGTCGAAACGAGGATTTCCAGTTGGACAATGCCTTATAATTTTCAATTTTTCAATAGTACGTACTTTTAAATCAATAGGTTGCATTATTGGTGTGAATGCGTAGAAGATTTTCCGATTGATTGGAGCCAAATATATTGAAAATCGATCGGAAAACCACTAAGCTATTAACGCTCAAAACCTATCATTTTTCGTGACGCTCGCATTTTTCGATTTTCTGGAATAAGGAGAACAAGAAATAAATTAAGAACAAACTGGACAAAAGAGGTGAAACATGGGCTAGAAAAGGAAGAAAAGAAAAAGAGTAAACAAGGCAACTGATATAAATATTTGCAATTTATTTTCAGCTCAAATACTAATAGACGATAAAGATAAATCCATTTATTCATAAGGAGGGCACATTATACCACTCTCCCCTAACCAAACACGATGACGTGTTTGTATCACATGCTGAGATGGTCGGGTATGAAAGTCCCTAATAACAATTTGGGTTTTATTACACTCTTATGATGGAATTTAAGTCCAAAATTGGTCATGAAGACCGCCATAAGAGTACAATAAAACTTACATTGTTGATTGGGATATGAATACCCGAGCCCGATTCGTATTTGAGCCTGGAAATTTTTATTTTTAGATTACCGAACCCGGCTCGAAGCCGTTGGGTACGGGTACGGTTGCGGGTTTCGGGTTTTACCCCTACTTGTCAATCTCTATTGTGCACTGGGATATTCAACAAGCTGAAATCTCGGTGCGTCTTTATTTTTTAATAAACCTAGTAAACTCAAAAGTAAATTCATAATTAAAGTAACCAAATAATTGGTGAAAAATCCAATGTGCCCGAGCAGACCCGGCCGTGATTTTTGGCATATTTCTATTCTATTCAATGGCGGTTCCAGCGGTGCTAATGTTGGCTGCCTGTAGATACTTATTAACGAATAAATCTACTTGTAAAAATGGTGAACTGATAATCTGATTTCAAGGAAATCATAGGGCAAATAAAGCAACATACGATATTTTTATCTTCTAGAAAGTTACACATCTCGATGGTTTAAAAAAGTTTGTAGAGTATGTCAAACCAGTTAGACAAGGTTTTGAATATAAAAAAGTTAATAATGACGTAGATGCTTAGTATCTTCGGCAAAATTTGAAATGTATAGTTCTACAACTTTGCCGAATACATAAACCCCTTAATATCTAATTGCATGAAAAATCAAAAGAAGCAAAATAAAATTTGAAGAAACTTCTCCGAAGACACCTAAGCTGAAAAACGTCAGGAAAAACGAGAAAAGACTTTTGACCGTTTTTTTTTCAGAATGGTCCCACTGTGCGACGATTTTGAAGTCGGATTAACACTGATGGGGTCCAAGCTTAGATCGAAGTATAAAGTAGCAGTGATGAACTTGGAAGTCGAGCAGCGAATCAATGTTTTGAAGTCATTTCAAAAGTCTTTACATGTCAAGAAAGCAGGAATACGCAACCACCGCTAGTTTACTCTACTTATCTGTCTTGAGCAGCAGCAGCAGCAGCAGCGACGAGCACAACCTTGGTGAATGTAATCGTCGTCCTTGCACGGAAAGCAAAGCTATCATGCGGAAAGTAAAGAAAAAATTTAGCCACCTAGCGATTAGTTAACAATCTTTTCTAGAAAACCATACAATTGCTGCATATTTTATGAATCGAATAGTATGCGAACCATTAAAATCCGTTTTAAATTGGAAGAGCTATTAGAGTTCAAAAGCTTTCATTCTTTCGTGACGCTGGCTTGAGTTCCAAGTCTAATTTGACATTGATTTTTGGTCCAATTACATACGAAAGCCCGGAGTTTTTACGTTAATCGGCCGGTAATTTTGTGATAATTGTATAGTTTTGATAATAATAGATTCGCCATCCTACGATTACTTGATTTTCCAGGCCAAAACATTCTTTTGAAAGGTCGTGTACCCCAGCTTTTGTTTGTCTGGTCAGGCTAGTGCCTATACGTAAATTTAACTAAATGCTCTAATAAAAAAGTATTTAATTTCACATCTCCTACAACACCTGCCATTTCCAAGTTGACACTCAACCTTCTACACTTCAAACAATATCGCTTTTTCCGAATTCAAATTAAGCGTTACTTCATATTGATTGAACAATTCAATCGAACCTTAACCGCAAGCCCATGGGAAACCATTGCCTAAACGACCATGCAAATGAAATCGCGTTGCTTCCATTAGTCATGTATTATGGCGCTGAATTACTCTCACCGTAAGCCGGTAGATTGCACCCACATTCTATACCAAAAGTACCAACTTCCTTGTTCATTTCCAGTAAATCCCCACTCTTGCACTGCGGTGTCGGAAAAGAAAAATATCAACTCCCATCGGTAAACAGAGTAAATGTTGGGGAATAAAGCACTCTTTAACTTTTTGCCAACCAAGCGAATGCAGCCATGGTCGCATGGTCGGTCGACAGGTTGGTGGAAAGTCGAGGCACTGTAAAATACTGCACGGCTAATTAAAATTATTTTCATGCTGAGAGAGGGAGTAGTAGTTCGTTCTCCCCACTTGCGCCATCTGGACGCGGGGCAAGGAGTAAGGGAATCGAAAACCTGTGGGTGGACAGCAGAGCGTAGCGCTATTTCTGGCTGTTTTTTTTATTTCAACACGCACGCGAATATTTACAAACAATACCGATCGTGTAATGGTGAAACCTCGTTTTTGTGCTGAGGTAGTTTTGTTTCGTTTTCGTATTTGTTCTTTTTTTGTGATTTTGCACTTTGTAGTTCCAACAGTAATCAGTCATTTATACTGAGAAATTGGCTCGGCGTTTCTTATGAAACTGATTCCATCAACTAGTGATATGTGAGGAGTTCTTACGCCATCTGGCAAATCATGTCACGATGGGTATCATGTTGATTTAGAACTGAGTCATTACTCAGCCTTAGGAGTAATATGAACATGACAAACTGCGGTGATGGATTTTACCATTGTGTTTCCATTGTGTAATGATTATTAAATGTGTGGTTTTAGCTCCAGCAAATAAATTCTCAGCATTTCGTAACATAACTTAATTTAATTTGCACCATAAAGTACGTGTTTTTATCGTTTAATCGTTTTTCCTATCCAGAATCTTTTTTACAGAAAATCAGCAAAAAATATTAAAAAAAGCGAAAGTTTTGTTTCTGTTACACTATTGTAAGAAATCGCTAATTATTTTCTATAACAGAATCCAAGACATAATTCTAGTCTTAATGAACACTTTTAGGAAGTTTTTCATTGTTGACTGCGAAAAACATGTTTATACCTAAAACTATCCTCAGTTGGCTTCGAGGAACGACACTGAACAGAAGCGATTTTTCTAAACAAATTCGTATAAAAATGCTTTTTCAACGCCGTGATAAGTTATTCTATGTTAGCAGCTTCCAATCTTAACAGTGGACAACGCAACGCAAATATTTTTGCATTAGATATTCTTAATTAGGAGGAAATAAGCAATCATTAACTTTTCGAATTTCGAAAGCAATGTTTGGGCTCAAAATATGAGCTTTATTTTTGAAAAAGTACTCAGTGCATTCAATCTTCTTGCCAATCCGAACTCAGAGAATATATTTTTATGAACAGATATTTTATTTTAAACAACAAACTGTTTTTAAAATTCACAAAATCAATGACTCATTTCTCCCTAAGATTCTTCAATATTCATACAAACTGTACTTAAAGGATTTGCGAAGAACCTTTCCAATTCAATTTAGAAATAAACCTTGTACGATGGCAATAACCGACGAATGCTTGTTTAGTTGGTTCAACACGAAATATCAATCTTATTATTGAATCAACGGGTGCACCTTTCGAGTAACAAAGTGCCTACTCGTCAATGTTGAAGTGCAATTGCAACCGTCCCGACCACGCGCTTGGTTGGCAATTTAATGCGAAACCAATGCTGACTTTCCTTACTTTCCAAACCACTAACAAGGATGCAACGATGCACAAATGGTGTGCAATCCCTTGTGCGGTGTAATACTGCTGTTAACCACGACGACGTCGACGACGGCGGCCACGGCATCGTCTGACCATCAAGCAAAAATGAGCAGCACCAAAGCTGCAGCAAACAATATTATCGCTGGTTCTGTATTTTTATTTTCACACTTCACTTTTTACTGGGTGGTTGCAGTAGCTCTTCCGTGCAGCCTGTTTATGGCTCTAGTCAACCTGTTAGCGAAGTCCTTCGTTGAATAGTAGTAGCTGCTACTATTTTACTAGGTATGTTACATCGCCCCGAGCTAGCAAACTTAAAAGGCTGCACGTGTTTCTGCGTAATGTCTTGTGATTACGCGTTGATTATCGATCGAAGGTTAAACAACCACTGTACATTTTACTGTGAAAAGTTAAAGAGTAAATTTATTTTTTCGTTCATATCAAACTTGTTAAATAATCTATTTGATAGTTTATAAAAATTTACATGAAAGGAGTCATCCTTGAATTTACATTCTACGTATCAACTATCCATTTTCATTTAACTGTTCAAATCTAATGTATGCTGTAAGTACATTTAAGCACAATGACTTTCTTTTCCATCGAGTAGCTTTAAAAGGAAGGGAAAATCACTTTTAGCTCTCTTCGACTCTCTCTCTCAGTGCATACCATGTATCCGTCTAGGTTTGATTTATCCGCCCGGAAGGTTAGGGTTCGATAAAAAGGGTTTACTCGCCGGCTGGCGAGTATCTTAATGGTTTATTTCTGGCAAGGTCAACGGCAAATGGATCCGTCGCGAACGAGGGCAATGGAGTGGAAAATGCGGTTCCGCATTTGATAAATATTCTCCCAAAACGACTTTCGGGTGTTGATCGGCAATTTAAGGGAATTTAATAGAATACAATCAACGATGAACCGGAAGGGTGTTTGATTAATGGATGTTTACGCTTCGAGCGCGGTCACCGATAGCCGGCTTGTATTTTTCTCCGGGGATGCTCTAAAAAACAACTCAAATTCAAGACTATTATAACGTAATGATGATCAACTCCAAAGTTGAGAAGTAACGGAAAAGGGTTTGGAAGAAAAATTGCTACAAAATGACTGAGGACTAAAGCGCCTGAAGTGGGTTGAAAAAACTTATGCACTGTGTAGTCAACACCATCTAAACATGGACAAAACTGGGGAAGTGCACTGAGAAAACTCTTCGTGTAGTTTCTATGTGTCCCACACATAGATTTTTGCAATGTGCTTAATTAATGAAGTTTATGAGCCAGAAAGATATCTTTTATGTGGTCGGTGTTAAATCAGACCGGACCAAGTCGCAGAATTTTAAAAAAAGTTAATGACCGCAAACAATTAAGAAATTCCTAAGTTACATTTTACCATAATCAGGTTACATAAATGTTGCAAACAGCCAGAGATATCAAATGATTTCGAACGATTGATAGCTTTAAACTACACAGCAGCAGCAAACTTTGAATGCGTTTTTCTCGAAATCAGAGTTTTATCACTTGGTTCAGTCTGATTTAACACCGACCATGTGTATGCGATAAATTTGCACATACTATTTATTTGCGTGTAATTTTCATGTGTACTTCTGCGCGAATTTTGCTCACATGAAAAAAATGTAGAATTTCATGTCAGAGATGTCAAATTGGAGGTGAACAGTGGCGTCAAATAGCTAAACTGCAAATGTGTATGTGAGACACAGAAAAAAATCACGCTAATAATTTTCGCGCAGCAGTTTATTATGATGGTAGATTTTCCGTAATACATCCTACATGAGCCCTTAGTTCAGTTAAAAGTCCTAGTAGAATGTGGTAAATAGCAAAAAATTGGCTACTGCTTCTACCAAATATGTAATATTTCGTATTTCAGATAATTTGGACATCTGACTCCAGCCTTCCAGACACAGATATCTGATGATCGCGGGAAGCTGTCACCGTCTTGTTTGACTTTCTCTCTAATCCTGTTATACGCTATCGGCAACTTACCCAAATATTGTGTCAACATCTTGTTACATACTTCAGGTACAACTTCTAATATGGTATAAACACTAGGATGCCACAGCTTCCCCCAGCGTAAAATAATCAGTTTAACCCATTTGCTCCCAGCGGTGCGAAAACGCAACGCACTTTCATTCGATTCTAGAGAAAGCCTGGTTTAAGATATCAACTTGGACCCTATTGAAATTGAAAGAAAGATTGGAAAAAAATCTAATCGTCCTGTTTTTGCTCAAAGGTCAGCTGTTACAAGTAACATAATTACAGCTGTGACAAAACAACAGGTTTTGCTATTTTATGGACAGTTAAGGAAAAATGCTCATAAAACTCGATTTTACCTCTATTAACGCCTGACTTTTGAACCAGTGTTAGTAAGAATCGGTTGCTTGCCAAAAAAAGCTTTGTTTCATAATTTTGATTATTTTTGTAATTTTAAGATAGGTTTGAACCTTTGCGTTGCGAAAACGCAACGCTAGGAAGTAACGATATTTAAAATTTGCAAGGGGACGTTTGTTTTCGTTCGTTCGCTGCGGTGTTTCATTTGATGTCGTTGTTTTTTAGTAAACAAATGGATGTAAATCTTATCTTTTGTTCATTTAAAATATTTCGGAAACATTATAAAAGTTTACATAACATAGAATACGCAGCTTCAAACACTGATGGCAGATGGAGAAGCCGTTGTGATAAGAGCGTAATAAAATTGTTAAAGTACCTTTGCCTCCGGAATATCTGGAGGAATTGAGTCATGGCAACCAGTTTCATGAACCCAAATTTAATGTTACAACCTTTCTGGAACGTGTTGCTGGCATTTAATCATCTGCGATGACATGCATTTAGTATTCAAACTGCATACTATGCGACTAGTGCAAAGTTGGTCTCCAACCCAAATGTTTCGATATCTATCATAAAACATAACATGTAATATTCTAAGTCGTTCATTTAATCTTTATTAATACTCAAAATCACAAAAAAAAATCCCAAATTTGATTTAACGGTAAAAAAGTATGAAGCATTTATATGCATAATAATGAAGGTATGCAAAAACGGTATACCCTTAACGCCCAGCGTTGCGTTTTCGCAACGTAGCGTTACGGGACACAGGGTCAAAATTAAAAATACATGTCAGCGACTTTTTCTTAGTTGACCTAAAAGAGAATTTTCCTGAAAGTTTCAACTTTCTATCCCTGCTGGGAAAAGTATGGGGCTTAATGGGTTAACATATTATTTTCTTTCGGGTTTATATTGTATCGTTTATGTATTGGTGCAGTAGTTTTGTTTTTCTTATTTGTGCTATAGAAATTGAAATTAGCCTCCGGGTTGGCCTCGAGGTATGATGCTGGTCTAATAAGCCAGTCGTCGTAGGTTCGAGTCTCGGCTGGGAGAGGCTGTTGGAATCAATAGGATCGTAGCAACTGGACCTGTCCTGTACTCTAACAGCTGGCTGCGAAGTCTGTCGTATAAAAACAGAAGGTCAAATTTCGATAACGGAATGTAGCACCTAGGCTTTGCTTTGCTATTGAAATTAGTACACTTTCATACAGGTTTGACAGTGAGACAGGTTTGAAGAGAAATAGTTCACCGTTTTGTCATGTGACGTTCCAAAATGGTTCCATGATGTTCTTCAATAGCGATCTTGTTGGACACTTGAGTCTTCTTAGAGAGTTTTCCGTAAGTCCTATACTTTCGATGAACGAAGACCATATGCCAAAGCGTAATTATTTTGATCATAAATTTCGTGTTCTTGATTTCATCCGCACTGATTGGACTGCCAGAGAACCGGATTTTCGCCCAAAACTGTTGGAGAATCTTCTCTGTCGCAATATGTTAACCTCAATTGGGTCCTGGTCAATTGGGAACCTGGTCATTGCAGAATCAAAGGAAATGAAAATGCTGATCAATTGATACAGAAAGGGTCATCCATGTAGTTCATTGAACCCAAGCCCTTTTTTGGAATATCTTCCTGTTCCCTCAATATGGAACTTAGGAACTGGGTAAAAAATAAAGGTACAGTCTAACTGGAACTTGCCTCGATTGCCCGGCTATCTAAATGTTTTATAAATCTTAATGGTGGTGTAAATGTCCCTATATGTTCAAAAACCTTAAAAAATTGTGAGTGATGGTAATAGCGTTCTATCGATTCAACGTTACGTAACGTAGATATAAATCTTAAATAATCAAAATTTTTATTATTGCGCGTCTAAGTAGAATCTCAAATATCAATTAAAAGGATTTTTTTTGTTAATTCTTCGTATATTATTCGACTGTTTTGTATACAAAAATATTCGCTTTAAAGTAGATTGTAAAAACAAATTCACTTGCACAAAATACTTAGCAAATACAGCGTGGGTAGTAATAATTATCAGTAAAGTAAATGGTCACAAAAAATAAGACTCTTGCATAAATTTTATCTTTGAGTGTATGTCGTGTAGACCCAAGTAACAATTCTAAAGCCACTTGGTTCTACTTGAATTTTATAAAGGTTTTATTGCGGTAATGCGCAATACCAAGAGGATACAAGTCCAAATACACTAATAACAAGCAAGAAAACCATAATAAATCTGTTAATAAAGCATATTTATTGTGGTTGCTTATATTACCACGTTAAAACTTGTTGGCTGCACCACGTCTCCTATAAATTTACCATAAGTGTGGCGTAGCAATACAAAATGGGGCACTAATCAAAATTGATCTTATCGCGGTTGCTTATCAAACCGTAATGAATCTGTTGAATGAAACAGTTTTTTTGCTGCTATTATGAAGAATACTTAAGTCCAACACCAAAATCATTTGTTATGTTTTAGCTTGCAAACAAGAATTCATGAAAGCAAGTTGCAGAAAGAAAGTTATTATCAATCGGTTTTTCTCTCAGAGGAAGCAACTAAAATGATTTTGCTAGAAATTGAAATTGACTAACTGCATATGTTTATTTGGTTAAAACAACCAGTTTTCGAAAATTGCAAAATTTCAGTGGCACGTTGATTTTATCCACCTATCATATCAATATGCACGATGAAATTAAATGCGCACATACTGCAAACCAACGTAATTGCTTGAAATTTATTAAATATTCTATGGGATATTTTATTATTGTCGCTATAAACAAAATCGATCAGAATAATCTGACAGTAAAACTTTAACTTTGCTGCTCACGGATATATTTTCACGCTGATAAAGCTGGCGAACTTATTTAGCTTTCGCCAGAGCGAAAAGCGAAAAGTTTTATTAAATTATGGCGATGGCTGTCAAGCAGCGAAAGCTTAACTGGTTTTATTACTGCTTTCAGCAGAGCGCGATACAACTACTTGAGCTTATAACCTGATTCTTAATTAAAAAAATTAAAAACATCGTACTGTGCTGGGCCTGATGGAATTCCTGCCGTTGTATTTTGCCGTTGCGCTGAAGCTTTAGCTATGCCGCTTTGTTGTATATTCAACAAATCATTTGCACAGGGGAAATTTCCTAAGATTTGGAAGCATTCATTTATGTTTCCGGTCTTTAAGAATGGGGACCGCCGAAGTGTCAGAAATTACCGTGGCATTACCAATTTGCCCGCTGCTTCCAAATTGTTCGAAATAATTGTGAGTGGCGCCTTAATTCAACGTACTCGACACTACATTTCTTCGGACCAACACGGTTTCATGGCTGGCCGGTCCGTGACAACAAATCTGCTAGACTTCACCTCTAACTGCATTGCCGTAATGGAACGTAAGCTACAAGTGGATGTGATATATACCGATTTAAAAGCCGCCTTCGACCGCATAAATCACCGAATACTGCTTGACAAAATCTTGCGACTGGGTGCCTCGCAACAATTTGTCACATGGCTACGCTCGTATTTGTGTGATAGGGTTCTGCAAGTGAAACTTGGGTCTAAGTTATCGTTGCCGTTCACAAATATATCTGGTGTACCTCAAGGCAGTAACTTGGGTCCATTTTTGTTTATTTTATGCTTCAACGACGCTGCCTCTGCTCTTGGAACTGGTTGCAGACTGGTATATGCTGACGATCTAAAAATTTACTTGACGATTCGTTCTATCGAGGAGTGTCATCGTCTTCAGTCACTATTAGACACATTTGTGGACTGGTGTAAATCGAACCACATGACCATCAGCATTACTAAATGATTATGACTGAATGATTATGAGATTATGACATTCCACCGTATCAAATCGCCGATCGTATATGACTACAGAATTAACGGTCAGGTATTGAGAAGGGTCGATTGCGTTAACGATCTTGGTGTCACACTAGACTCGAAAATGACGTTTGATCGTCATCGTGCACAGATAATCTCAAAAGCAACGCGCCAGCTTGGATTTATAGCCAAAATTGGCCGAAATTTCAGCGACCCACATTGTCTCAAAGCACTTTATTGCGCATTAGTCCGACCGATCCTCGAAAACGCATGTATAGTGTGGACTCCACACCAGCTGTATTGGACCCTTCGAATTGAACGAGTTCAGAGAAAGTTTTGTACGACTGGCTCTACGTAATCTGCCTTGGTGTGACCCAAACAATTTGCCTCCGTATCCTGACCGCTGCCGTTTGCTTGGATTAAATACATTAGAATGTCGACGTAAGATTCAACAGGCTTTGTTCGTGGCCAAACTGTTAAATGGAGAAATTGACTCGCCGAAATTACTGTCGCTTATGAATTTCCGTGCAGCTGAAAGGACTTTGAGGTCGTCATCATTGCTGACTAACCTGTTTTACCGTACCGAATTTGGCCGCAACGAACCAGTTACATCGTGTGCCAGAGTTTTTAGCTGTGTTGAGGAGCATTTCCAATTTGGCGAATCACTGAGTAAATTTAAGAGGTTGGTGAGAATAAATTTATTATAGATTGTTAGAGTAAGTTCATTTAGACTTATAAGTCAGATGAAGTGTAAAACAAACAAATAAAACAAATAGAAGTTATGAAAACATTCTGGGCCACTTGGTCAGAAAGCAGTTTTATAGCGGTCATCAGAATGTTCTGGTGGAGCTCATAGTTTTTTAGCGGTTGTATGAAATTGGTCATGGAAACCACTAAACGAGCGAAATAAAATATCACTTTGGCGATCTTTTGGCCAAATTGAATCTTCGATGTGGTTTTATAGGTAGGATCTGAGGTAAGAATTATGGAATATATTTTGTAACGCAATATATTGACTATTCGGAACGCAAAGTGATGATTTACTTTATTCGCAACAGATACGTATTTCGCCTACGACTTGCAGCCTGTCATCATCATCATTCATCAGTGTCTGTTTTCGAAAGTTCAATTAGAAAAAAACCAGCGATTTTTCATAAATAATTAATTGTAAATTTACATTTTATTGAAGCAGTGAGTCTCTATGCATTGTAGAAATACTGTGCGCTACCATGGAGGTATGTATACAGTATATAATAAGGGTTTTCTTAACAGTTTTGCTAAATTTTCGGTTTTCTTTATTATTACCTACACCAGTCAAACTAATATTAGAATCATAGCAGCAACAAACAAGGGGGGTAAAATTTAAAGGCTATCAGCGAGCTGAAAAACATTTTACGATGTTACGGTCAAATACTAGAATATTTTACGCAATTTTAAATTTATATTCCCATTATTAGCGTAAACAATTATACGAACAACTAAAAAGTTGAAACACCGTTAGCAAAAATTTTTATTATATGCGGAATACAAGCTTTCACGATAACACAAAACGTTTTTATATTGCAAAGAAACTCGGTGCTTCGAGAAAATGTAATTTTACTGTGGATTATTTATGAAAAACTGCTGGTTTCTATCTTCAAATCGCTGTAACTCTAGATCGGCTAAGAACACCTCGTGGTTTTCAGTGACTCTTACGTAAAAAAATCTAAAGAATACGACGGAGTTGGAATTTTTGAATTCAAATTGTACTCATTAAGAGAAAAATGCAAATTTAGTTTTTAAATCGATTTTAAAGATATTTGGCATTGGCAGCACTGCTCCCAAAAATAATTATTTTTTTTAGGTTCTGGTCCAAAGAATCATTCCTGGTTCCATGAAATCATAATAAAACTGTCTTTCTAAGCCTAGTATTTCCAGAGTTATACGCAAAAGAAAACAAGAGGATTTGACGAAAACGTGTCTTTTCTTTAAAAATAGAGGTTCTCTTATTAATCTAGGGGACGTCCAATCGGCACCAAACTTAGGATTTTTTTTGCTGACCTAAAACGAACAATCTGACAAAATTTGGTGCAAATCCTAGAAGGTCGATTACATAGCACTCGAACACTTGACGTGGAATGACCCATATATTCACACCCAATTATTCATTTTACACATGGCGAGGATGTGGTATCCTGGTATTTATACCATATTAGAATATTTGCGTATAATGTGTAGTGTGTGTTGTTTGCACATTATTTGGGTAGTTTTCGGTAGCCATGAACGGTCACAGAGAGAAGGTGTCGAAGTTAGTTGACAGCTTCCCGTGTTAATGGAATAATGAGGAGTGAAACAGTGGCGAAAATCAAGAACCACATGCCCTGAGCCATTTTTTCTCTGATCCAGCTACATGCAACCGGTAACTCACCGGAGAATTGTGTAAACATCCTGTTATAAAATATCCAAAAGTTAAGCATTAAGTTTTAACATTAATTTCAAATTGCATTGTAAGCTGCAGATCACCCGATCAAAATAAAGAGATAGAAAACAAAACTAACTAAGCCTTACTTAGGTTTAGACATAAATCCACCACACGATTGTGAGGAACGTGCTGCTCGAGTCACAAATGCTGATACCTAGTGCGTATGTTATTATTTCAATTTAATTGCAAAACATTTCTATTGCTAAAACTTCGAGAAAGAACCAAAAAGGTCAAAAAAGAAGTCCACCAGCTTTGTTTATAGGTTACATGGTAATTATAGCTAGAAATTTGATTCTGAAAAAAAGCACAACAGTGATTTTAATTAAATGGAAGGTTTTTTTTTATAATTGAAGAGGTAAACCCAGAGGCTCATGACGACGCAGCTTAGTCAACGACATCCGAGGTGTTGGCGATAAACTGGCCTGGCGACAGCTGAAAGCCATGGCAGGTAACCGTCGACAGTGGAGATATCCGATGATATCCCTTTGTTCTGCCGGACCGGCGGACAGGGACGAAAAAGTACGTAAGTCTTTTTTTCCATATAAAATGAAAGTTA
Source organism: Sabethes cyaneus (assembly GCF_943734655.1). Classification (NCBI taxonomy): domain Eukaryota; kingdom Metazoa; phylum Arthropoda; class Insecta; order Diptera; family Culicidae; genus Sabethes; species Sabethes cyaneus. The sequence goes on along the minus strand of NC_071354.1, from coordinate 74,731,439 downwards.
TATGTGTCTAGTATATATGTACAAAATAATATTCTCTTTTTGAGAAACTTTATAAGTAATTTTTAAAACGTGGTCATGAGTCCGTGGCATAAATTTTCTAACATTTCTCTTTAATCCAACCAATTGACTTTAGCAAAAAACGGAAAGATTATGTTTACTTTCAAAAATACAACGAAAGTGACACATTATTTACAAATGCGAGCCCGTAATCCACCTTTGGATCGGTAATTCTCATAAATTGGCTCCCAAATGGCATAGCATTTTTCAAACAGGCTTGTTCCATAAAGAACAGCGCATGAAGTGCCCCCAGGGTAGACACTCAGGTCGGATATGCTGTTCAAGCAACTTGTTTGACATTCCAAAAAACACTAACCACTCTATGTTTTACGCTCTGAGTTCTACTCTCGTCGTTCCAGTCCGACAGTCGGTCCTCTAAGATGTAGTAGCAAAATTAAAGCTGCTCAGTTTGCAGCTCGAGGGCAACAGTTAGCCGACGGATCATAAAGCATACAAATAAATACATTTTCGTGACCGACCGTTCGTTCATTGAAGGAGTCCGCTCACGGTCCTAACCAGGGCACCGCAATTTGTGCGGAATGTGTGTATGTGGTTTTGTTGGTGAATTCCTTCACGAACGACCATTGCTTTTTATCGAGGCGTAAAGAGCGACGACGCGGGATGTGGGAAAATTTAGTTCGCACTTATTTTGCTTACCAGCTCAAGTTCACTAGAACTTTCCAAGACACAAGCATTATGTGTGCAATGTAGATACCACATTTCTATTGTATAGGTACACTATTTTAAAAACGTTTAACGGTCTCGTAATTTTCAAAGGATTTTTGAGTTAGGTTCAAGAATGTCGGTTAAAATTATAACAATGTTTCGTATGTTGAAAATCTGTGATGGAATGTGGAACCCTGTTTAATCGTCTTAGGACAAAGTTGACAGCTTTTGCAAGACAGCAAATTTTAGTTCAGATTTCAAAGCTATTTTCAGATGAACTTATTACTTTCTTTTATTCACAAAACTAACCATTGTTGAAAACCGACGATAATGAAAAAAGTTGGCTCGAATGGCCTGTCAAGATTTATTAAGGTAGAAATGAAAATTAAGCTCGCCGTAAAAAAGAAGTTGATCTTGAAAAGTAAGTAGGTACTAATAATAGACCGAAGCCACGCAGACAAGATAGGTCACCGTATTCCTTGCGGCAGTAGTCCTGGCAATGGCTTGTTCCCTACAAAGATGCAGCCCCACAATAGCAAGCTTGACAGTGGTTTTTTCACTGCTGTGCTTCAGTTGCTAGTGAACTGTTGTTAGCGGAAAAACTGTATTCTATTTTTTAATACCGTAATTACCTTGTAGTTCGCTTTCAATTTTATTTTATTTATTTTATTTATTTTGTTTATTTACTTATCCTCAACTGACTCATTATCTTATTGAGACGAATGGGAAAAGCCAATTTGAGTTGATAGCATTATAACCATTCTCTAATTGGATAATCAAGAAAGCTATAAATAACGATCCAGAACACAGAATATTTTACATGCACTTTTGAATTTTTATTTATGAAAGAATTATTTCAATTTATTTCAGTTGCTATCCTAAAAAATTAAAAAAAAACAACTTTAAATGTATCTGGATACAGTTTGCATAAAATTGATATCTTTAAAAATAAGTGATAAACAACACAACATAAACTTCTGACACTTCTGATGAAATGTGACTCTCATTGGTTATACACTTTTATGATACACTCCCGATACCCTTTTCATGCTTCACGGCATGGCACGGCACGTAGGAAAAATTGCCAAGGAGTCGTCGTTCCGTCATCAGTACTGTTGCCTTGGATATCAAAAATTGCCGGCCGTATCAACGGGTATCGTTTAACTGAGCCCTGTGAGTCATCAATCAACTCATTTCGTGGGATATTCTAAATCGGTCTTAAATTGAGGGAAATTTTCAGGAAATTAGTCTTAAAGATCAATTTTTCTAAAATTAGCAATTTAAAGCTGTTAAACCGTGACCTGCCACTGAAGAATAAATTTACATTTTCAATAAAACAGTGTCGTCCGTCACTCACCGCACAGTTCGACAAAGTTGATTTGGCAATTTAGGAGAACAATTACCCTCTGACTACAGAAATTATGATAAAGCTACTGAACTTACCGAACCGAACAAAAGCCTAAATATTAAGACCGAACCGAAGTAATTTCCTTTATTTGAGTTTCAACAGTTGCTGGCGAGAGCGGCAGAGAAGGTAGGTAGCACTTCCTGGTTCGAAACGGAACCAGCGTCTTACGGCATAGATAATGATCCGTTCCGGTTAGGGCACAGCATTTTGACGAGTTTCTACTTTGCCACGGGAAACCGTAATCGCTTCTTTCAGGCAGGGCGAGCAAACAAGCCGGAATAAATTTATTCCGACATGAAGTGCGTATTCAAATTTGGCCCTTTCTTCACCAGCAGTCCGTACGTACGTAGGACAGGAAAAGCTAGCTTCTAGACGCAATTTGGGATCTCTTTGTATGATAACCGGAAGATGGAAATCAAATTTTCTTGTTAGACCTGGTCTAAGCGAAAGTCATAGTTTCTGGGAATTGAACGAGATGTATAGACATTTCGCACAAAACAATATTGCAGAATGGCTAATTTTTATAAATTGATTTTACAATTATTCTAAAAATTGACGCAATGCTGAGAGAAAATAATATTTTGCCTAATAGATGAACCAAAATCTGAGCAAACCTGAGAAACAGTATTAAGCTAAACTAAAACAAAATATTCTACATAAAAAAAATCTACTGACTAGTAGAAACGCTAAGACAAATCTCGACAAAATCTGTTTAGACTCTGGACAGTATAAATATTTGATTTAATTTTAATTCAAATACCGCAAAATTTATTAAAAGTCAAACAAAATTCAGATAAATGTCTAAGATATCACTATAGAGATATCACAACTAGAGACAAAACTGTAACGAAGTAATGACAAAATTGATATACCTACGATTAAAAAATTAAAAATAATTGATATTAGATCAAACCTACGCTAAGAGAAAAATGAGTAAAAAACAAGATGACAAAATAAAAATGAGCCAAACTATAAAACAAAATAAAACTAGTGAACAAAAAAAGCAAAACCCTAGTGCAGCATTGCATTCTGATCTTGACTTTCTACTTTTTTATTCAACACTGTACTAGATAATTGCAGCGCTAGTGCTATGATCCTGTTGACTATTACACCTGTCCCAGCCGAGTTTCGAGGCTAACTACGAGCAGGAATGGTACGATCTTTTTGACCTAATTCACCTTCATTTGACAGTACCTGCTCAGCCAAGCAAAATTTGACAAAATTATGTATGGGACATTTGTAGAACTAGTTATCATCTACAATTATACTGAAAGAAGTTTTGCTGTATCTTTTGTGGTTACAATACTACCATGCTAGTAGATCATCCCAAGTAACAATTTGGGTTTTATTACACTCTTATGATAGCATCTAAGACCAAAATTGGCCTTGAAAACTACCATAAGAGTACAACAAAACTCACATTGTTGCTTGGGATTAGTAGCTAAGTGAATGAGCTACTGGCATTGTAGCACCGTAAATATAAAAGATACAGCTCATCTATATTCAGAAAAGTTGTAGATAATAACTGGTTCTTCAATCGTCTCATATCAGTGACGTAACCAAGATTTTCGTTTGGGGGGGGGGGGGCAAGCCATTTTTTTTATTAGACAAGTTTTAAACCTAAGAGGTTCACTCGCCTCTGGAGGGAAGCCAAGTTATTATGCAGAAAACTATTTGTTTAAGCTATATATTTAATGCTTATATTACAGAATTTTCTTTCGAATTAATTAATTAATTAATTAATTAATTAAACTAAGTATTAATGTAACACAAATAACTTTCTAATGGTTTTCAAAACTTTGCGTACAATTTGATTTCTGCTAATTAGTTTGCTGTTGAAAAGAATGTTTACACGATTTTTAAATACTGCATAGCTTCTGGCACTCTCGCATCGAGCCTACTTTTCCCTCCGCAAGACGCTTCGATCAAGGAGCATACGCCGCACAAAGCTGACGATGTACAAAGCGCTAATTAGACCGGTAGTCCGTAGTTCTATTCTTCAGCTGACGAATTTCTCGCCGGATCTCTTCGACATCGGGAGTCGGCACGCAGTTGTCGTTTGTAGGCACTCCGAGGTTAACTTCCGTTGCGTCTCCTATTGCTATATCGCTATATATTGAGGTGCTCCTCGAAATACTGCTTCCATCTGTCGACCACCTCGCGCTCGTTTGTGATTAAATCCCCTCCCTCGTCCCTACACATGTCAGGTTTAGGTTTAGGTTTAGGGCCCTTATGAGTTTGGTTCATCTTATTGTAAATCTTGCCCGTGACATTAACCCGGAATAGTTGTTCCAGCCAGGGGCGGACTGGGAGCCAAAGGGCCCACCGGGCCTTTGAGATTAGGGGCCCCGTGCAACTTGACTCGACTCAGGCACGTCGAGTGTCGAGTATCGGGAGAACGGACAGCATAGCGGCTCGATGCTCGAAACAAAACAAACTCAGTCGTTATTAGGACCGAGTTATCAGCTTTTAGCGTGTGCGTCATATTAGCGGTTCACGGTACTTTAGTTTGGACGCATTTTTCTTCAACCCAATCTTCGCTACTTTAAGTTTTAGTTTTTGCAGCCATCACCACAGATATTGTTCTATCGACAATATCCATTTCATTGCCAAAGCAGACGAACTAACTAGATTTGCTGACGATTGTGCCTGTGTGTTGCTCCTTTCATAACATCCTGTAACGACATGTTGTACAGCCCACCTGAGTTGTTGTAACGTGATGGTCGTTAATAAAGTCCACTGCGAGGTTAGAATGGCCATGATTTTACGGTCGATGGTAACATACGCAACTTTGAAATCAATGAAATAATTGTGCGTAGAATTCTGTATTCATGAACTTCTTGGAGGATCTGCCGCAGCGTGAATATTTGATTCTTTATTGACCGTGCTTCAGCGAACCCGGAAGAGAACTTTCCACATTCTGATCACTTATCTTTGCCAGCAATGCAACGTTTTCCTCATCTATCACCCATTCATATTTCAAATAAGCGTATCAAATCAAATTAAGTATCAAAGTACCAAATAAGCGGATTTTATAAATGATAGGATGTCAACAGTTCAATATAGATAAGTAGCTTACTGCGTCTTCACATCAGAACAAAACAGTTCATAGTGCAGGCGATTCCCGTGCCGAGTTATAGCTATCCCTGGGATTAAACTCTTGGATTCTCCTATAAGAATTCTGCTTCTATAAGTAAGGTATTCTGTGCGAATCCTCTGCAGAATTTCTTCTCACGATTCCAATGTGAGGAATGCCCGATACTCTGCGCGAATCTTTTTGGTTCGTTCTGATAGAGCTGCGGAAAAAAGAACCCACCGTCTAAAAATGTCAGTACGAAGAGCACGTGCTCGTCAGTCCAGAGGAGAGGTTCGCCAGCAACAACACACGGAGTTTCTACAAAGCGGTCAGGTGCAAGAATTTTGCCATGCCTGTGATGTGCAATGATAGTGCTGGCAACCTGCTTACTGACAAAACGACGGTAGCAGCCAGGTGGAAGAGTATTTCCAGACGCTGTTGAATAGAGAAGTAAACAGGAAGATCAGCAGGTACAGGATAAGAATTTTGAGCGACGGCCAAACTGTGGAGCCATTGACACAGGAGGAGGTCAAAAAAGCAATCAGTGAGCTGAAAAACGGTAAGGTTGCTGTAAAGGATGGTATCCTGGCTGTACTTCTAAAAACGAGGAGCGAGCAGCTGTACGAAACAATTCGCCACCTCATTGTCAGGAATAGAACATGGGACGAAAATAAATATCGGAGGAGTGGTTGATTGGCCTCATTTCCCATAATTTTAAAAACGGACATCGACTTGAGAGTACAAACTATCGAGACATTACGTTGCTCAATTTTGCCTATAAGGTGCTCTCCCTATCGTGTGTGGCTGAGTCCGTTAGCTGAGTTCTTCGTCGGCGAGTTTCAAGCTGGTTTTCATGAGGGTCGCTTCACGATGGATCAGGTATTTACCCTGCGTCTAGTAACTGACGAGTTCCGGGAATACAACTTGCAGATTCATCATATTTTTATGGATTTCAAGGCGACATACGATTCAGTAAAACGAAATGAGCTGTGACAGTTAACGCTAGGACATGGTTTTCTCACAGAACTAGTTACGTTGATTCGTGTGACGCTGGATGAGTAAAAATTATAAGTCAGAATAGCAGATGAGACCTCACGTGCTTCTTGATTTTGCGGATGACGTCGATATTACCGAAATCAAAAGTACAGCAGCGAAAGAAGCCTTTAGGTCATTTATTGAGAAATTGGGACTTACCATTAACACCGCCAAAACGAAGTACATGGCGTGGAAATCCAAATGGTGTTGGTGTCGAAGAGGAACTGAATATATTTTGATATGCTCGTGATATGTGACAACGATGTAAGTCGCAAAATAAAACGACTAATTGCAGCTGCGAATTGGCCTTTACGGAGGCATTACATTTTGTAGCTGAAGTCCTGTAGCTTGCAAATTCGCATAAACTGATGCTCTAGAGAACACTAATCCTCTCGGTGGCCCTTTACGGACATGAATCATGGACGCTAAAAGAAGCTGATCGACGAATGCTTGGGGTTTTAGCGTAAAGTTTAGCAAAATCCAAAATGGCGTGTAGCGCAGATGCATGAACCACGAGCTGTATTGAGAATGTAAATATGCTGTTATAATGAAGATAGTACAGTGTGACAGTCTGCGCTGGGATTGTCACGTGTCTAGAATGCCCGACGAAAGAGTAACCAAAATTATTTTAATCATAGAATCAAGAAGAGACCGTAGACTTCAGAGAAGACATCGCCACTGAAGTAAACTAAGTATGGAGCTTAACCCGACAGTTCGATATTTATAAGTAGTCAAATAACTGCGGATGAAATACTAATTCTACTTTTAAATACTCAGAATTGAAGCTAGTAATATTTTCTGAGCTTGGACCCCAACAGCTCAACTTAAATGGTTTCATGAATCACGGGGCCCCAGCAATTGAACATTCGTGAGTCGTAGAAAAAGTTCAATTGAAAGAGAAATTTTGGTTTAAAGTTCGGGTCCCCAACAGTCCCATTTGAAGCTGAATTTTCAATCATCAAATCGGTTCATTTCATGAATCATGGGGCCTCAGCGATCGTACATTCGTGAGTCATAGAAATAGTTTAATTGAAAGAGAAACTTTGGTTTAAAGTTTGGGGCTCCAACAGTTCCATTTGAAGCTGAATTTTCAATCATCAAATCGGTTGATTCGAACATTCGTGAGTCATAGAATCGAACATTCGTGAGTCATAGAAAAAGTTTAATTGAAAGAGAAACTTTGGTTTAAAGTTCGAGGCCCCAATAGTCCCATTTGATCATGGGGCCCCAGCGATCGAACATTCGTGAGTCATAGAAAAAGTTTGATTGAAAGAGAAACTTTAGTTTAAAAATCGGGGCCCCAATAGTCCTATTTGAAGCTGAATTTTCAATCATCAAATCGGTTGATTTCATAAATCATGGGGCCCCAGCGATCGAACATTCGTGAGTCATAGAAAAAGTTTAATTGAAAGAGAAACTTTGGTTTAAAGTTCGGGGCCCCAATAGTCCCATTTGGAGCTGAATTTTCAATCATCAAATCGGTTGATTTCATAAATCATGGGGCCCCAGCGATCGAACATTCGTGAGTCATAGAAAAAGTTTGATTGAAAGAGAAACTTTGGTTTAAAGTTCGGGGCCCCAATAGTCCCATTTGATCATGGGGCCCCAGCGATCGAACATTCGTGAGTCATAGAAAAAGTTTAATTGAAAGAGAAATTATGGTTTAAAGTTCGGGGCCCCAACAGTTCCATTTGAAGCTGAATTTTCAATCATCAAATCGGTTCATTTCATGAATCATGGGGCCCCGGCGATCGAACATTCGTGAGTCATAGAAAAAGTTTGATTGAAAGAGAAATTTTGGTTTGAAGTTCGGGGCCCCAACAGTTGCATTTGAAGTTGAATTTTCAATCATCAAATCGGTTCATTTCATGAATCATGGGGCCCCAGCGATCGAACATTCGTGAGTCATAGAAAAAGTTTGATTGAAAGAGAAATTTTGGTTTAAAGTTCGGGGCCCCAACAGTTCCATTTGAAGCTGAGTTTTCAATCATCAAATCGGTTGATTTCATAAATCATGGGGCCCCAGCAATTGAACATTCGTGAGTCGTAGAAAGAGTTTAACTGAAATAAAAATTTTGGAAAATCTCATTTTGTGTAACGACGAAATTTTTACTGGGGCCCACCGGGCATTTGCCCGGTTGCCCGGTGGGCCAGTCCGCCCCTGGTTCCAGCTCCTCACAATCTCTATCCTCCTTCTGGCGCTTTTTCCTCCTCAGGATCGTGGTCAACTCATTCCTCGCTTGTCGATACTTGGCATTCTCTCTCGTGGATATACTCAGATAGTTTTCCCAAGCTCGTTTTTTCCTCTCTATCGCTTCTTGGCATTCCCCGTCAAACCAATCATTTCGTGTACTTGAGGTTTCCACACCTAGCACCGGGGTTGCAGCCTCGTTGATGGCCGAGCGTATCCTACTCCATCCGTTTTCGAGGTTCGAAGCATCTAGCTCCTCAGAGGAAGACAGAGCTTCATCTAGTAAGCACGCGTAGTTTTCGGCAGTTCACGGGGTGTTTAGTTGCCGAATATTTAGCCGAGGAGGGCGACTTTGTCGCGAGGTATAAACCGTCGATAGTTTTGAGCGCACATGTACTGCTACTAGGTAGTGGTCCGAATCAATATCCGCACTCCGTAGGGAGCGTACATTGGTGATGTTCGAGAAAAACCGGCCCTCGAATATGGTCAATTTGGTTCGAGGTTCATTGGTCAGGTGATCTCCAGATGGCCTTGTGAATATCTTTGTGGGGAAAAAGGTGCTTTTGATCACCAAGTCTCGGGAAGCCGCAAAGTTGATGCATCGCTGGCCGTTATCGTTCGTGTCGGTGTGCAGGCTATGGGGCCCGATCACCGGTCTATACATTGCTTCCTGGCCGACCTGGGCGTTCATATCCCCGATGACGATCTTGATGTCTCGTCGTGAGTAGCTGTCGCACGTTGCCTCCAGCTGCGCATAGAACGCTTCCTTCTCGTCGTCGGGTCTACCTTCGTGTCTATCACGTTTATGGTGGTATAGTTGAAGATACGGCCTTTTATTCTCAACACGCACATCCTCTCGTTGATCGCTTTCCAGTCCATTACGCGATCCTGCATTTTGGCCAACTCTACGAAGCCCGTTCTCAGCTCGTTGGTCGCTCCACCACTCTGGAAAAATTGGGCGTAGCCGCCACGGATCTTCCACACGTTTTCGCCTTTGCGACAGATCTCCTGCAGTGCCACGATGCCAAACTTTCGAGGTTCTAGATGATCGAGCAGCACCCTGTCGCCACCAATGAAGTTTGGCGATCTGCAGTTCCAGGTGCTTCCATTCCATGTCCTTATTTCGTCGCCTTGGTCCATGCCGAATGTTCCGAGTAGGATTTTCTTGACTCTTTCTAGCTTTTAGGGTTTAGGTAGGTAGCCGTACCCAGGCCTACGCTACCGAGTCTCGTGATGGGGCTGCTATCCTGCAGTGCCGAGACACACTGTGCCTCCTTTCTTGTTGGTATATGACCTTAGTTTCCACCGGAGTTGGTTACCCGATCTCCGCTAAGGTTGCTCGTATTCCGGATGGTATCACGAGGAGGTAGGGGTAGGACTTGCTGGATAAGAGGCTAAGGACCACAATGAGGTCTGTTTTACGCATTATCCAACCATTTACCATCACCTTGCGTCAAATCCTTGAAAAATGCCGGGAATACAACTTGCAGACTCAGCATCTGTTTGTGGATTTTAAGGCAGCGTACGATTCAGCGAAAAGAAATGAATTATAACCGATAATGCTCGAACACGGCTTTCCGATCAAGCTAATTAAACTATGTCGTACAACGCTAGACAAATCAAAATCAAGCGTCAGAATAACTGGTGGAATATCAAATGCTTTCGTGACGTTAGACGGATTGAAACAAGGCGATGCACTCCCTAACCTACTGTTTACTATAGCACTTAAAGGGGCGATACGAAGAGCAGGCGTGCAAAAGAATCGAACCATCATCAGTAAATCACACATGCTCCTAGGCTTTGCGGATGACATCGACATTGTTGGTGTTGATCGTAGAGCTATTGTTATTTGTGCCTTTCAAAAGAGAATCTGCGAGAATCGGACTGATCATAAACACTGCCAAAACGAAGTACATGGTTGCTGACAGAGAGCGTGGAAGTCTGCATGATGTTGGATCTAAGGTGGGAATAGATGGGGAACGGAACGAGGCTGTCGACGAATTCACATATTTGGGAACTCTGGTAACATGCGACAATGACGTCACTCGAGATGTGAAGAGATGTATTGCTGCTACACATAGGGCTTTCTACGCACTTCGTAGCTAGCTAAAGTCACGCAGTTTGCGAACGCGTACAAAATTAGCTATCTACATAGCATTAACATTACCGGTGGCCCTCTACGGTCATGAGCGATGGACGTTGAGAGAAGCAGACCGGTGTATACTTGCTGTATTTGAACGAATTTTGCACTCAATACTTGGCGGCAAGATGGAAAACGGCGAATGGCGTAGACGCATGAACCACGAGTTGTACGAGGCGCATAAATATGATGACATTGTGAAGCTGATCAGGCGTCGGCGGTTACAGTGGGCTGGACATGTAGCCCGAATGCCAGAAGAAAGATCAGTGAAAATAGTGTTCAGCAGAGAATCTGGGCGAGGCCGAGGTCGGCTTCGAGGTAGATCACGCACTCGTTGGGTGTGTGCGATCGAGGAAGATGCACGCGCAGTAGGAGTGCAGGGTGACTGGTGACTGGCAGCCCAAAACCGAGAATCCTGGAAATCATTAATACACTCGCATCCGCTGATATGGATTGTCGGCCATTAAAGTAAAGTAAAGTAAAGTAACTAACGAGTATTTTGGAATAAGCATGACTTGACACGAGATGTCTCAGATGTAGAAAGTGTCGGACAGACTTTGAGTTTAGGAACTTTATGTTTTCGGCAGGACAGTCATACGGCAAAGCAAAACGACACTTATTTATTCTATGCCCGACGTTTCGATGTATTTAACATCTTTTTCAAGGAGTTAGAACCACGATCCGCAAGAATTTCGTTCGAATACACTCGGTTAATGCTAGTATTACTTATCAATGTGACTAGTTCAAACCTTCTACAGAAGCCACCAGACAAAATACGATACGTGGTTCTAACTCCTTGAAAAAGATGTTAAATACATCGAAACGTCGGGCATAGAATAAATAAGTGTCGTTTTGCTTTGCCGTATGACTGTCCTGCCGAAAACATAAAGTTTGGAATCATAAACAGTCGATAGCTCCACTTCGATATTTGAGTTTAGGTATGAAACATAGATTGTGGACCTCTGACAGCCACTCCCATTCTTAAAGAATCTGTATTGCGGCGTTTTCATGCAAAATGCTAAATGAATATCCGCCATCTTGGATCCTCTTCTGCGCTTTGCAATAAATGCTGGAAAACCTCTCTCAGAGCACGGAAGAAGCCTAAATTTAAAGCCATTTCAAAATCTAAAATGAGGGACAGTGGTTAAAATGTTTGTCCTAAGACACATGTGAAGTCATTCAGAATTTGAAGGGTTATCAATCCAAGTAAGGTCATTCAAAATATAAGTTTCTCTTAAACAAAAAGTGAGAACTGCAATGAGTGTCGCGGCTTCGACTAGTTCCATGACGCACCGGAATATAAAATACAATCCACTTTAGCAATCTGCAGGTATTGTGCTTATTGGTATAACCTATTGATAATACGAAGTAATATAATTAGTGACCACACATTATCGAAAATGGAACGCGAGAGATGTATAGAAGAAGAAGTGTATTATAGCAGGAATGTCCCAGCATGCTATAAGCAGAAAATCAGCGAAGAAGTGCGTCAAAATAATCAAAACACTTTTCCGATATGGAAAAGTGGTGGAAAAAGATGGCAGTTACGATAGAACATGTTACTGTCAGAAAATGATGGCAGGTATTTAGCGAAAAATTCGAAAGTTTATCAGAAAAGACGAAGAATAACGAAAAGTCGAAGAAACAGCTTAATTAAAAACTTGCAAAAATAGAATTTTTACAAATTTTGTGCTTTGTTTCCTCGTGGAGCATTTTTGCACGTTCAAATTCCAAATGGAACAGACTTATTGACTCAGTTTACTGTTTATTTACGGTTATCTAAATACAAATTGAATTAATCAATGCAACTTATAGTAAAGTAAGCACAAGTCCTCACCCTACAAGAGTTTGCGAAGAATAAAATAAAAATAGTTTAATTGTGAAATAGTGGCGTGCTAGACGAAGACCATATTTGGCGCCCCTTGTTTTCGTTTTTTCCAAGTTTATCGTAATTTCGAGTTATACAATCATACATGATTCGTATAACGCCCCTTATCCAGTACTTTGCTACGCTTATTGCTAGCGTCTTATTCAAGTTCAGACCCTTTTTTCGCTAGAACTGATATACAATCCAATGGCAATTAATGCAACCGCATGTTACGGCGCTAGTGACATTGCCAAAAGATAAGGATTAGTTTACACAGAAAGAAAAGGGCCTAGTATCCCTTCTGCCAAAATATGGGAGCGTCCGTGTCTTACAAAAAACGAATTTAAGTTCTACGGATTCAAAACAATAAAATAGTTTCATCTTCATCAGCAGCGATAAATTTTAAGTTCGAGGTTTTCCATGTTCTTTTCATTTGTGCAAAACAATTATGATGAGTAACTTTGAACCTTAACTAAAACTAATTGATAAATATTAAATAGACTACAACCCAGGCATAAAAAATAACGTCTCTGAGCTACATTGCGTTTTCGAGACTTGATGTTTTGCTTTTAAATTCAAAAGACTTCAGAGCAGAGTGTTACCGTTCAGGACATTTGCGGGGCTATAGTGCTACGAACCGGTATTATCCTAAGCAAAATCATAACCAAAATTGTGCTATTTTCCGCTTAATTATTTATTCCATCCCAAGAAATCCGCCCAATTCCAACACAATAGGCTGGAACAAAAGGCGAAGCATCCCACCAGCCCACCAATTAGTGCAACAATGCCAAGGCCCTTTTGGGCGACCTAGTTCGGTTGCGAATTTCCATGACTAAAAAGGACACATACCTAACAGAAATCCACATCAAAAGCAGAAATAGTCTTTTTAGAAAATTGCAAAATGTTTGCTTGCGACCGACAACGATGCCGAGTTTTTGGGTTGCGCTTTGTTATTTGCTAAACCTGTTGAAAACATAAGCGAATGCCATCCCATCCCGAACTGAATCTTACCGGTTACCGCACCGCACGCAGGTGAGATGACATTCGAATTCCACCAACCAAAAATATTTGTCCATCTTTATCTGATGGCAGATGGCCTGCGGATCGTGAGTCGTAACCGACAAACAAAATGTATCCATCCGTGAGAAGAAAATTCCGACGACGACGCAAAAAAGGTGGTAATCGCATCACTTAATAAACATTAGAACTTTTGTGCTTGTCTCTTCGGATTTCACCACTTGTGCATGATAATCGGTAACCCAGGTGGGCTTGGTGGCGAGCAGAACGACTCCACCTTGCTGTAGCATTTTTGATAAGTTACGATTAGTCACCTGAATGACAGTCATGTTTATTTCGTTAACAATACAGTAGAGTAGATTTACCAATTCTAGCCACTTGATGAAGACATTTAGTTAAACTGCTAACAAAAGTCGAAATAAAATAATCCATGATATCCAAATAACTTGAGATAAAAAAAAATCATTGGAATTATCATATCACTAATAAAAGTTGGAAATATTAACCTACTTGTGGAATTTTAGTCCAACTGATGGCAGCCAACTTTTACCGACGATGTTGATTAAGAAGTTGCCACTGGAAAAAAAAGTCTCTGAATAACTTGGCAGGTTCCAACCAAGTTGCCTCCTTTATTAGTTTTATGTGAACCACCTATGATGCAAGCGCCTGCTGATGGATGTTGTGGGTAATTTACGGTTAGTTGTTCTTTCAATATTTTCCTCGTTTTCGCACAGAACTAACTCAACACAAATAAGAGAAAACTATCCTTTTCACTTTTAATAACTTTAATCACTTCAATCACTGTTGTTTCGAAACCGAATGCTTATTTTAATATTATGCTGATCACTATATCACTGTTGTATAAACTAACAACAGTCATTTTCCCACTGTTTTGAGTATTATTATCGCTATTGTTACAATACAAAATGATCATACTTAATTAATCCATCTTCCAGTAAACAACCGTAATTTATTGTACATAATTTTCCATATCACTTTCCAACACTTTGCAACTTTGTTATTTCGAATTATGGCTGGTCCGAATGGGCCTCGTATCGGGATAAGCACTTTCAATTATACTACCGCTGCCACTCACCACAATGATTGTGGATTTATTTACTACGGGCACTGTTTCGCTTTTATGTGTGCTTGTATTCAGTATAGAACAGTCTTTTGTAATTATTAATTATCCATAAAAGAACACCGCGAACAATCACAATGGACGTTTGTAGTTCCGAATAATTTACACTTTAACACTTTTGAAGCCTTGATATTTTTTGTCTTGAGCTTTCTAAACACTTAGTGCGTAGAAATTCTGATCGATGTTCTCGTATCATCTGTAACAATAAAAAGAAAAATAGCATGAGCTTGGCATTAACTAGGTACTTTAATTTGTAATAAAGTTTTCAGAATGAAAAACAACAATTTTGAATTGATTGCATTCTATTGGGTGTAGAAATCAGTTCGTTCCGTTTTTCCGCCATGACTCTGGCTGCTATGAATGTATCCTATCTAGAATTCTCAGAAGAATTTTGCGAGTTGGCCACTTTCCACGCTGAGATCGGCATGTATCGCTTCACCAGATATATGTTTGGTGTCGAGTGTCGATTGCGCTCCAGAAGTTTTCCACATTTTTCGCGATAACTTGTTGACGTTAGGCGCGGCCAAATGCTGCTTTGAAGAAACTCGATTTCAATTTTTCGGTCACAAATTAGATGCCGACGACGGTTTCCACGTTGCACAGTGGGGCAGATTGACCCAGCGCTCGGACAAAACCTCATAACTTCTTTCATATGCTTCGTAGAGCTTTATTGTCTTCAGCAACATTGTTTGTTATAAAATTTCGCATCTTTCTGTAAATTTTAAGTAGTTGTATTTTTATTCCTATAGATGGCGTTGAGATCTAACTTTTTAAATAATGACTTTAGAAATATTGTGTCTTCAGAAAAGTTGTTTGTCATGTAAAGTTACGTAAAGTTTCTGAGCATACCAAAATTGTAGGACTTACGGGAATCAAGTTATAAATATTTTAAATACTCCAACACATTTTTTTAAGTATGTAGTCGAAATTGATAGTCTGACGACCTCCTATACAAATTATCACAATCTGTATATCAAGAGTAATTTAGTATTATTATTCTGGTATAGGGTAAATCAACCATTTGTGGACCTTTCTATACATTATTTTGAACTCGTTACGCTAAACACCCAACCAATGGCACTTACAATATTAGTAACTTTCGAATAAGCCTAAATATATCAATTTCTCTATATTTTACAGATTTTTTAAAACAGATTGGAATGTCCATTTTCCTTTTATGGACCCTTGTGGTTTACAATAGAATAACGACCGGGTCCATTACAGGAATTTTAGTGTATTTTGCATGGAGAGAGTTCGGTAATGGCGACATTTTTTGCATTGTATATAATGGACACACTTGTTGAAAACGTCAATTTTAAAGCATTAATAATGAAATGCAGCTAAAATTTTATTAACTCAAATGTGTGTCATGTTTAGTACGTTCTGTTTCATGTTATATACCTTCAGAAATAAAAAGTATAAGCTAATCAATACCGAAATTTTATCCGAGGGTCCATTACAGGTAGAGGGTTTACTATAAAGGTTAACTTTGGCCATACGCAGCAAAAGGATACGAGAGGCGAGATAGGCTGTCATCGGCCTCAGCCAAATCCTGGCAGAAGGCACAAAAACTAATGAGTAACTGACAGAGTATAGCAATCTGTTTATCCTGCAAACACGTATCAACATGTTCGACTGTAAATAAACAAAATGGAGGCTAGTTCAATCGAGCTGAAAGTCCAACCTAACATATTCTACTGCCAACTTGACTTGAAACAGTGCTAATTGGGAAAAAGCTGTTAAGTGGTCGCCTTTACAATGTCCTGAATTCCCCTTATCGACTCCGATGTATCTCATAACGATAATAATGCTATGTCTTACATACACAAGCATGACTATTTAACGTACAGCAGGAATGAACTTCGCACTAACGCGCGCATTTACTAATTTGTAGCCTAAAATGCCAGAAAACATGCATTCGGAAAACTTGAATATCTCCGAACATCGCAACTAGTAGCAGCTAATTTTTTGCTTATTACTAGTTAACACCCTGAATGTTGATTTTATGGTAGTGTCAGAGCGGAAATCTGTGGAAATCTTTTTCTACACACTATTGAAAATTGACAAAAATACAATTATTTTGTTCTAAAACACTTCGTCAGAACAAAGCCTACTAGTAAAAAATCTGTCTTAATATCACCTAAACTATTAGTTTATAATCCCTTTAATGCGAAATGTCCTTTGAAAGTATAGAATTTTAAGCAGCATGATAGCCAGATACTAAAAGATTAAATGATATTTATTTTTTCATTTTCCAAAATTTTTTTACACTGTGTTTCGCCTTCTCTGATGCCTATTGAAAAACTACTTATTAAAACAATTTATGTATATTTCTTATAGATTATGTGTCTACTATACATAGAATATTAAGTTTGATAGAATATCTCAAATAAAAATTTTGAGGTTTTGTCCGAGCTTTTTCGGGTTCTGCCCCATAGTGCGTTGACGAGAGGAAAATCACAGATCTTATACAGATCAGCTACTGTATCCGAACTTCGAAGCTTTTTGGGGCTTGCTGCATTCATTAGTTCACACTTAAAAAATTTCATCGACATTGCAGCTCCATTATGAGTCGCGGCTTCTACGAAAGCATAGTCTTTGGGACCAAAACAGAAAAGCGCATTTCAGAGATTGAAACACCAGATTTTGCACTGTATCACGACCCTGGGTTACTTTTATAGCAAACATAAAACTATTTTATATACGCGCCTCTCAGAAGAACCATAAAAATTCGCACAGAGTCTCCGGAATTCCTCGCTCGCATAGGAATCGTATCGAGGAATCCTCGGGATTCAAAAAACAGGAGTCCGGGCGTGTGAGCAAGGGATGAAAAAGTTATCCGTAGAACTGGAGAGAAGCACGCAGTGCCGTATGGGCCGTGACCCTTTTTGGTATTTCCTTATCGGAAGACATTTCAACGTTCACACGGAATCAGTAGCGCGTAATGCAAATATAACAGGCATACTCCAATAAAAAAATGTATTCGTCCTAAATAAAATTGCCACTTTGCAGGCAAACGCAGTTGGATTTCTAATGGAACAAGACATTCGGGAAGTAACTTCGCGTTGCAAGAAACAGGTCATTGGGCTCTAAAATGCTATCAATCACTCACAGAAGATTTGTAAAGTATTTGTAAAGTGGGTTGAAACATGTGCCATGAATGGTCAACCGGAGAAACCAACGCCAATGAAAAAAGTTTTCGCCCCCATCTGGGATTGATCTGGGAATCAATTACGATGGACCTCAATGGACCATAATGTGAAGTTCGGTAGCATTTGAATCTTACTCGTCGTAGATAATTGCTCATGCTTCTTGATCGCTCGCCCTGTAAAATGCACAAGTTTTGACAGCACTAGACGGGTTTTCGAAGAAATCTTTGGAAGGAAAGGATTTCCTAAGTATATACGGCCTGATGATGGACCACCTTTTAATAGCGATGAGAATAAATATTGTATCGAAAGAAGCATTGACAGAATCTATCCAATTCCGCTGTTTCCACAACAAAATGGATTGATTGATCAGAATTGGATGAAGCTCGTGAATAGGTCAATGACAGCGGCTGCTACCAACGACATATGTTTCAAGGACGAACTTGAAGTGACAGTGAATGTGTGCACACAATGCAGCAGCTCATCCAATTACTAGATTTCCTCCGGAAGAACTAATGCTGCTGGATCGTAAAATCAAACAAAGACTTCCTCTTCTTTTCCACTAGAAATGATGATATCGTACTGGACGATCGTGATAGAGTTGCCAAAAAGAAAGCAACGGTCCCCCAAATATGTCCAGATACGACCAAACCTGGCCCTAGATAGCAGATTTGGCTTCCATTGATCTAATTATTGAATTCTAGTGTGATTTACGGTGCCGCACGATAAGCTTTTGTTTATGGACGAAATTAGCCACTCGTCTAGGTGTACCCGGAAGTCCCCGGAACTTGTCCAGATATAATCAACCTGGTGCTAGGTAGTTGATCTGACTGTCAGTGATCTAGTTTTTAAATTCTGGCGTAATTTGCGGAGTCATATTCGATACTGACTATTTTCCACAGCAATAACTTAATCCGGAACATTTCCGGTTAGTCCCAATACAGCGTAAAACTCCTAAAATGGTCGGCAATGGGCATATGTTGCATAAAAAATCAATACCGGCTGTGATTTACGTTCATTTTGGAAGTGTCATTGAAGATTTTTATTTACTTTATATGAGCAATCTGCCCTTTAAAACTTCAAAAGGGCGTAACTCAAAAATTCGTCGACCGATTTTTTTAAAAATTGGCTGAGAAGTGTAGGATGGCAATACAAACCAATTGGCATTTTCCGTTTAAATGGCCTATTTTATTTTTTAATAACGATATTTTGAACACCGTGACGGCGCGATCTTCGAACTACCACTGCAACAGATCCAGCTGGTTGTTCGAAGTGTTGACGGTATTACGGCCTGCGTGCTACCCTTTTGCGGACCTTGGCGAACGATGGATGTATGTTAATACTTGCCTATGCCAGCAGCTGGTCTTACGGCAGAAAGTGACACGTGGCGGGCTGACGATGGGGTTATTCTAGGGTGCTTTCCGCTCTTTGCATGATTCCGTGGCTCTAGCCGTAAATAATTTCGGCGACTGGCGGTTCTGGCAACGCCGAACGGTAACACGTGGTGGACTGCTGATCAGTGGTGGATAAATGGCCTCGCAGTTCTGCGGGATATGCGATCCTGGGCCAATTACTCTTTATCGAGGCTCGCCGATACTTATTCCGTAATCCGCGCAGGGTTCAACGGAATCACTATATACGGCTTGGTTTTAGCCTTGCGAAACGGGCCCTACATTGAAGACGGGATTAGTGCGACATAATGTGGAATTCTTTGGTACATATTTCCTCCCAGCTTATATCACAAATTTCCATATTGTTATTTTACCTGATTCGACGCCTTTCGTCCACTTTTTAACTTGAGCTTTTTTTATATTGTTGATCTAGTTATAAGTTATAACTAAATTTTTAATGTTTATTCTATAATCACGTGTTTCGTCCACTTCGATGTCTTTCTGTCCGCGCACAGAGGAGTAACTAGGGCAAAAAGCTGGCCAAAATTATTTTCTTATGTATTAGGTAATATTTTGCTCGAATATGAAGTGAAACGTAAAAATAGTTAATTTTGTAACCAACTGGTGCCATTACTAGTCATTTCAATTCACTTATCAGTGCAAATTATACTTTTCTTCTAGTCACTATTTTGCAGAATTCTCCAAAACCTACAAATGCATGAGCAAATCAATGAGTATCTTGTTTGTTCTTGAATCATATAAGAAAATGATATTGGTTAATACCAAATTGTTGATAGTGGAGTAGACTGATTAGAATCTAAATCAACGCAGATGTCTTCTCTGTGATATATAGCCTCTGTTATATAATTTATCAAATAACAACCACGCCACACATAGTAGTCGAGTTGACGGCATTAAACGATCTCTTGCACACTCATAGAAATGCCCGTATGTACGTGTGGGTGAAAATCTGCCAAAATTTTTCAATCTCTTGCGCTCTTTAAGAAATTCCTATTTCGCTTCACCCCTACAGTAAACTTATGGAGGTAGCAGCAGCTTCCGTTCGTCAACGCGAATAACATACTTTACCGTCATCCAACTAACATTTTTCCTACTATTTTTGTCAGCGAGTTATGTTGAATGGGAATGTTGATTCAAATAGTGACACATCTGGAGAACAGATCTCATAATCCCTAGACATGTAGTATAGCTAGTGTGCCCATTGTATTCAAGGTGAATTATCTTGCACAAAAGAGTACGCAACTAGATGCGAATTGTCGATATTTCCTTGAAAACGATGTGAAACATACAATTTTCAAAGGGGTCGCAAATGCCAGTCCGGACGTTTCCGGATGAGCTTTACGTACCGATTTGTTCAGAATACCACAAAGATTCATTCCTCCATAGAATATATGACCAGATTCTGCAAGATTTGATAACTTTTTAACCATTGAAAAAGCACAAAATTGCAAAAAAATAGTTAGACTAATCTCAAGATTTTAGTCTTGACCTTGGAATGAGGTCATACATATATTTACTATTTTTTTTTTTTTTGAAACGATGGTTCTACAATTGATGAAGGGACGGTAGGGGAAAGAAATGAAAATTTTTTTTTGGTGAAGGAGGGGGAAGAGCGGAAAAGGAAGGGGGGGGGGGGTATTGGTAGCTATGCTTGACAAGTAGTCATTTTGACTCCTACCTTTTGTCCAATGCTGGAAAGTGCATGAGTCGAACCAAGCTGTAATCTGAGATTATAACCGGATTCGAACCCACAACACCCTCCAGGGCATGTGGTTCGCTGGTACTTGTACCTTTGAACCATAGAGGCGCTGGACAAAAGGAGACCGCAAAATCCACTTCTCAAGGATAGCTACGCGTGTTGGTTGTGTTATCGACACATATTGTGCCGCTTCCTGCATCAATTGCAGATTACCACCGAGCGAGAAGTTTTAATCTAACTACTATTTACTTTCAGGACGACGGCACTGTGCCGGTCCTTACGACTTGCAAGGTACTGCACGTGACGCTGTTCGTCCGTCAGCGTATGTTAGCCGCGTTTCTCGGCGCGGGTTTTCGAGGGAAGGCCCCGTTCCTATGTAATAGACTAATCTCAAGATTTTAGTCTTGACCTTGGAATGAGGTCATACATATATTTACTATTTTTTTTTGAAACGATGGTTCTACAATTGATGAAGGGACGGTAGGGGAAAGAAATGAAAATTTTTTTTGGTGAAGGAGGGGGAAGAGCGGAAAAGGAAGGGGGGGGGGGTATTGGTAGCTATGCTTGACAAGTAGTCATTTTGACTCCTACCTTTTGTCCAATGCTGGAAAGTGCATGAGTCGAACCAAGCTGTAATCTGAGATTATAACCGGATTCGAACCCACAACACCCTCCAGGGCATGTGGTTCGCTGGTACTTGTACCTTTGAACCATAGAGGCGCTGGACAAAAGGAGACCGCAAAATCCACTTCTCAAGGATAGCTACGCGTGTTGGTTGTGTTATCGACACATATTGTGCCGCTTCCTGCATCAATTGCAGAAAACCCTCGAAAACCCGCGCCGAGAAACGCGGCTAACATACGCTGACGGACGAACAGCGTCACGTGCAGTACCTTGCAAGTCGTAAGGACCGGCACAGTGCCGTCGTCCTGAAAGTAAATAGTAGTTAGATTAAAACTTCTCGCTCGGTGGTAATCTGCAATTGATGCAGGAAGCGGCACAATATGTGTCGATAACACAACCAACACGCGTAGCTATCCTTGAGAAGTGGATTTTGCGGTCTCCTTTTGTCCAGCGCCTCTATGGTTCAAAGGTACAAGTACCAGCGAACCACATGCCCTGGAGGGTGTTGTGGGTTCGAATCCGGTTATAATCTCAGATTACAGCTTGGTTCGACTCATGCACTTTCCAGCATTGGACAAAAGGTAGGAGTCAAAATGACTACTTGTCAAGCATAGCTACCAATACCCCCCCCCCCCCCCCCTTCCTTTTCCGCTCTTCCCCCTCCTTCACCAAAAAAAATTTTCATTTCTTTCCCCTACCGTCCCTTCATCAATTGTAGAACCATCGTTTCAAAAAAAATAGTAAAAAAATAGTTGTTTGACAAAACTATTTAAAACAAGTCATATTATCAAAATTTTAAATTTTCTTCCTACAAACCAGTTAGAATTACTTATGATGAACCTATGTTTTGATAAATATCCTTTGTTAATCGTTTTGTTTACTTCTGATGAAATCCGTTTCCTGATGCTTGATGATTTTTAAAAAAAATGTTTCAAATATTGTCAATGTTTGTACACCTGCCATAACTTACAGGTATATTTCTACGTGTTTTGACTAAGAGTACTTTGTGCAGCATCTATTTAAGCATACAAAAAAATATATATTATATTAAAAGACCGAAAAAAATGTTTTTCTTATTTTGGCCAGCTTTTTGCCCTAGTTACTCCTCTGTGCCGCGGTTCGTTACCAATTACCTTTCCTGCTGAGATTGTCGCTATGATTTCCCTCTAATTCGCCATCTCTTGCACTGTTCCCTTGTACAGTCACTCCACAGTTATGGATCAACTAAGGCGCGCTAAATTATAGAATAAAAAAATTAACTTAAATGTCACCTTAGCTTTGATAGCAGAAATATGAAGCTAATTGTATGAGCTTTCAAGATAATTATCTGTTTTGGTTGAATAATAATCGTAAAGCCACAATTTAAGCAGTTATTCTAGCTTCGTCTAACCCACAATTACGGATCAATGCGATAATGGTCACAGTTATGGATAAAAGCGTTACATATTATGAATCAACGGAAGCAATCAAATCAAGTTTGAAAGATTTTGCTGTTAATAGCAATAAACGCAATAAAGTAATATCAGTTACTTTGCTGCAGTTACAAGCCATGGTGCGCGCCATCGTGATCCGGGGGGACACCGGGAATCCGGAACCGGTTCCCATAGAAAGACATTTCAGTATAAGTAAAATATGTCATGTCGCATATCAAAAAACATCAGCACTTTACAATATAGCGATTGGGGACCATCTCATGTCACTCAGAGGTCATATGGCCGCTTTCGGGCCGCAGGGAGATTTTCTTCTCTGATTCATGCACGGTACGGATTTCGAAGGAATTTGTCCAGGACATAAAATGAGCCATATGGCTTGTGAGAGACATGAAATGGTCAACAATCACTATATTATGAAGTGCTGATGGTTTTTGATATGCGACATGACATATTTTACGGATGCTGAAATGTCCCTCTATGGGAACCGGTTCCGGGATCCGGATGGCACGCACCATGGATTGTAACTGCAGCAAAGTAACTGATATGACCACAGTCGATGATTTGTTTAAAAAAAATTCAAATATTTCACAAATATTTTACAAATTTCAAATATTTAGCAACATTAGGCCGTATGACTAAAAGAGTTAGAGCAAATGTAGTGATGTCCGTTAATCGTTCGATTAATTCAACTAATCGAATAACACAAGGAATATTCCAATAATTATGCTCCCATACGATTTTAACAGGAAAAGCAAAGTAAACTGTTTTGTTCATACGGCCTATTATCTAAAAAAAGCCGTGTCGCGGTTCCCCAAGGAACATCGGAATACCTCCGAAACCATGTGACGTATGGACATGATTTGTTATCAGAAATCAAAATTTCAGGACAAAAATATTTGCGGTTTACCGGCATGTCTCAGCTCAATGTGTTTTTCGGCAAATTTTTGAATGATTTTTTTTAAGATCTCGACTGCTATATCAAAAGGGCCTAACCAAAAATGGTACTAATGGATTAAATATTTTATATTGAAAAAATGGTTGGTTTAATCGAAATGATGTCTTCAGCAAAGTTGTAGATAATAAAATTGCCCTTCTAAAAAAATATGTCACTGCAAAAAAATTTTTTTTTGTTGACAAAAAATGGCAAATAAAATTAACAAGTTAAATTTCAAAAAAACTCCTACACCAACGGTTGAAAGCCCCATCAAATAGTAAATAAATAAATAAATAAAAAAATTCCATTTTTAAAATTTTTTGTTGTTGTATTAAAGGTATTAATATCTACTACTCTTTCTAAAAGTTTCATGATTAAAAGCGATCAAGTAACAATATTTTGAAAATTTCTATTTTTTTTATTTTCACCAAAAATAATTTTTTACAGTGTATAACTTTTTATAAAGATGCGCATTGTAACACAGTATAACATTGCTGAAGATGTCGTATCAATTCCATAAGCCGTTTTAGTAATAAATCATGAAAAAGGCGGAGGGTGGTGTTCTACGCCCACCGCGATTCATACTAATTCCTTAGTATCACTTTTGGTTAGGCCCTTTTGATAAAGCAGTCGAGATCTTAAAAAAATCGTTGATGTGGTAAAATGACATCTTTTTTTAAAGAGAATGTCTATGCAAAGTTTCAGCTAAATCAAAAATAACAAATTAAAAAATATATTAAGTTTTCGTCATTTTGAGTGGAATTACTCAGCTGTGAATATGATGTCACAGGACAATTCTACTTCTTTGCATCACGGAAGAACACAAAAATTCCCTTATGATATGAAAATATAAAGCAGTTTTCATTCACTAGCAATCTGCAGCATTTTGCTTTTAATTTCAGCATATGGCGCTTTGTTTACACTACTACCAAGATGTGATGGAGTTGCGCCTGAAACTCTTCTATCGTGTTGACATAGCTAGTATTTGAGTGACAACCACTTGCTTCTGGGGCTAATGTATACGTACGATTCAATGATACACTAGCGCCAGCAGCAAGCTTTTGTCACTGCAAAACTAGTTATCTTCAATGTGCCGGTATCTAGGCAATACCGACACGTTATCCATCGGTTTCTCTTTTGATCTGTTTTTGAAAAGCATCTAATCCCTGTGCAGGCTATTTCGGCCGGTCGGATTTAAAAAACACAGACACCACTACAGAAATTGGGCTCAATTTAGCCGCAGCGACTTCATTATTTCTCGCGACTATAACTCAGTCATAATTCAGTAGCATTTCATTAAGACCAAAATACACGCCGATATTCAGTAAATATTATTCTATCAACTTTGATACCAGATCTTGTCTCGAATGAATATAGTTTCAACGTAATTCCTGAATATTGTTCAGGCTACCGCTTAATGGGCTGAAAATACCCTCCCGTACCCTACGACAAATTTTACTGAAATACCGAGAATAACATATGCCTTGACAGGTAGAAGCAGTTCTTCCGTAAACACTTCAATGCTGAAGTTGCAGAAGGAGACGGAACGGAAGTAAACCTAGGATTTTGACCAAATTTTGACCATCCGACAGATCTTGCAGAAATGTCATGCCCATGCATCACATCTTTATTGATTTCAAAACAGCATAGGAGACAGTCGATCGAGATCAGGTATGGCAGATAATGCACGAACACGGTTTTCTGGATTAACTGACGCGTATGATCAGAGCTACATTGGATCAAATGATGTGTTTCGTGCACATTACGTGCATTTCGTGCACATAACAGTCTTGAGTCCCTTCGAGACGCGGCGAGGGCTGTGACAAGGATTGGGACTGTTTGGAGCAAATCTAGATTTCAGTTGCGTTGCATGATCGGACCGGATGTTTTGATGTGTTTTGTATATCGCGCCTGACCGGACTCGTGGCATCGCTCTTGTCAATGCACACTGTGAATCTGTCTTCATTGTGATCGAGAGGGCTGCCCCAGTCGACCAAATTAAGATACTGGGGAACTACAATCTGCCGGGCATAACGTGGAAGCACTCGCAATGGGGTTTCCTGTATCCCGACCAAGCTCTTTCTGTATTCCATATGTACTCCAAATATACCTGTCCGTCATATATACCGTTGACCGTCATATATACCGACCTGTCAGTCGCCTTTGATAAGCTCAGCCACGTAATCGCTATTGCTAAACTCGAAAGGCTTGGGATAAGCGAAACTCTCCTGCGATGGTTCTTTTTTATCTAACAGGTCGCTAGCTGATGGTTGCCATCGGTGATTGTAGATCCGGTACTTTCTGTGCCACCTCAGGTATTACGCAGAGCAGTCATCTCGAACCGCGCATATTCCTGCTCTAATTCCACATCGTGAGTATCGTGCTTGAAGGACTACGATTATCATATGCCGATGATCTAAAAATATTCTCCCGTATCCGCTCAACTGAAGACTGCCTCGCTTTCCAACGCCAGTTGGATGTCTTCGTTAATTAGTGTACCTCAAACAGAATGGTTGTAAATCCCTCAAAGCGCCCTGTAATATCCTTCTCAAGTAAAAGAGATGCTGTTTTCAACTTAAAAAAGATTTTCAACTACACGATGCTATCGAGGATTATCGAGCGGGTCGATCATATCAAAGACCTAGGTGTAATCTTCAGTACAAAGCTAACATTCAGACAGCATGTATCTTTAGTTATCAACAAATCCTCTAGGATCTTTGGACTCATGTTTGAGATCGCCAAAAGTTGCACAGACTACTGCTTAAAAGTATTATACTGCTCCTTGCCAGGGAGTCTCTGGTCAGATCGACTCTGGAGTACTACATTGTCCTCTAGGACCCTGGGATTCATTTTTAGGATCGTCAAAAGTTTCACAGACGTCTACTGCTTAAAAGTATTATATTGCTTCCTGCCAGGGAGTCCGTGGGCAGATCGACTCTGTTCTACTGTTCTACGGTTTGTAACCCGAACTACCATAACAGTTCTGAACGAGTCGAATCCGTCCAGCGCCGCTCTTCGTCGGTTGCTTTGGCGAAATCTGTACCACTTACCGAGCTACAAAAGCCGATATCTGCCGATCTACCTGTATACTCTTTTCACACGGAGGGATACATCTAATAAAATTGCTAGTCGCCGACAGACTGCCCTAAAATTCTTGAGAGAATCGACCCTATTGTGCAGCCCAGATCCCTTCTAAATACTACTATGCTGAGGAAGTCACACCACCGTACGAACTACAGCAAATACGGGCTCCAGAGCACGTTTGACAAAGTAGCATCCATATTCGATTTCTATCTATCGCGCCAAACCCTACATGAACGATTCCGGTCTAATTAAGTTGTTTATCCATTTTTATTTATATTGATGTTTATCATTATTTATACGCTTGACTACTAGTCCGTTGATATAATAAATAAATAAGAAATAAAGTAACGGCTTATACTGCATGCTGTTCAACATCGCTCTTGAGGGGTGTTCAAAATTTTGTGACGGCGGAGGCAATCTACGTCAGACTAAAAGCGGAGTCTAGAAGGATTGGGCTAAACATAAATGCGTCGAACACCAAATACCTACATGAAAGAAAGAGGCTCAAAGAAAACAACAACAGGCCGGACACGTCGAAAGGATGCCGGACGACAGTGCGACGAAAATAGTTCTCTTCAACCGGCAGTTCTCAACCTACCGACCACCGGCAATAGGAACTGGGTACTCAACGTTCAAGATGGCTCAACCAGGTAGAGGAAGATCTACAACTTCCAAGATGGCTGCGAAACTGGCGACGAGTTGCCCATGATGAAGTTGAATGGAGACGACTTGTTGAAACAGCACGAGCCATCCGAGCTCAAGGCTGCTGACGGCGACGACGATGAAAAAAGATCTGTCAAATTTTAAAAGTGCTCCAATTTTGCAAAAATGTTGTAAGCTTATTCATTTTCAGAAAATTTAATATCCTTATTTTTATTTCTCGTTTGTGGTGCCTATTTCTTAGGCTAGCCCCAAAAATCGACGTTTTGCAAAATTAACTTTATTTACCTAAATCATTTAAATCATAACTTTATTTGAATCATTTTCATGATTTTGACACCAAAATGAAATAAATGCCTTTCATTTAATGCAATTAAAGTTATTATTATTCTTTATCATAATAGATATTTGCCAGTAGAAGAGTAAGAAATATGAACCTACTAGCACAACACTAATTAACAGCTGAATTATGTTCCGAAGACGTATCGATTTCTATCTCAAATAATAGGTAAGATGGTATAACAAAGGTTCCTTTGTTACCACCAGGTGGATCAAATCAGGTCTTAATGAGAACTCTGAGTTTCACGCTGAATTTTGACTTTATTTATTTGGTCAATTAACTCAAATAAAAAAGCATTGAATTAAATTATTGCACAGTAACTATTTAAATAAAGAACCGAAATTGCAATAACCTCAATAGGAAAAAGCTATAAAAATGGTTTTAAATTACTCAAAATGCTCGTATGAGAAACGAAGATAAATCTAAAGCCAATAGGATAAAAGTTCGTTTTAATTTTTATCTTTATTAAAATCTGTTAATAGAATAAGTATGCTGAAAATTTCCATCTGCGTTGCATTTTCCAAAATTATCGTACAAAATAAGCGGAAGTGTCCCAAAATATCATAAAATTTTGTACACTCATGAACGAAAACACTATCTCAAAAATCGAGGACTCTTGCATTTACACAAATCTTTAATGAAAATTTTCCGGTTTTCTCGGGCATCAAAAAATTCATATAGGTAACTCTCGAACTAAGCATTCTATAAAAAATATTTGTATGAAAATGTAAGACAATTTTCTCTGCAATTCAGAAAAAATAAAATCTGAAAGAAAACCTTTCATAAAATTTTCCTAAAAATAAAAAATAAAATTTTCATAAAGTTAAAAAAAGTGGAAAAAATTTTTATTTATTTATTTATTTATTCTTCGGATCATCTGACAACAAGGTCTACATGAGATAAAAAAACTACTAACTAACAAATTAAAATAAGTTCATAGAAAGTTTTAAAAAGTATTTCTTGTTCGTCAATTTAGAATCTTTTAGTGATAACTATTTAACGATAACCTGGTTGGGTGATATATAACTCGAAGCATTTCGAGTTCTAGATTAATTTTGCGGTTTTGACCAATTGTGTACATGTTTAACATAATATAACAATGGCAAAAAACTGTTTATACTTCGAAACTTTCAAATAAAACTTATTCAGTTATGCTCACCTAAGTCCATTTGGAATGCTCTCTGAGAATAAAATTTGTCCAATATATACACTATACACTATTTTTTAACTTGTGTA
This sequence comes from Sabethes cyaneus, assembly GCF_943734655.1. Taxonomy (NCBI): domain Eukaryota; kingdom Metazoa; phylum Arthropoda; class Insecta; order Diptera; family Culicidae; genus Sabethes; species Sabethes cyaneus. The sequence goes on along the minus strand of NC_071354.1, from coordinate 74,702,270 downwards.
ATTTATGATATTTTCCACTTTCATGGTTTATTCTGAAACTCTTCGTTAGAAATTGCACAATTTGACAATTATTTTTAGTCACAATCACAATACGCTGCATGCACAAACTTCTATCGTTGCTCCTCTAACTATTCAATATTGTTTCATTACAATATAAATCACATGTACATATGCACTAGAGCAATTTATAAACGACACAGGTTAAGACTCACTTCCCGGCTTCAATCAATCGAGCAACTCATCCATATTTGCCTCTACGTTTATCCTCCCAGACAACCACCTAACCCACTTCGTCTAAGGAAGAAATTATTCAATCACTCAATTAGGCCCTCATTCGTCACAATACGTTCACGGATCTGCCGCATTCAACCAGGCTAGTCAGTGAGCAAAACGTCCGAATCGCGACGCGTCAAGATCGAGACTGAACTTTAGCAGCTCACAGCATCCGTCATACCTTCACGTCGTCCATCGGTACGACGTTACACTGGAAGTCCAGCTCGTACTGTGTAGAACCATGACAAAATCAGCAACAAATCAACTAACGTCTTCTTCCCAGCAACGATGACCGGCGACTAACCGTTCGATACTGGTGGATTACTCCAGACGAAAAACGCGCCAAAAATTCAACATGTGGAACCCTGTGCCACAACTGTCATACACCACAACCAGCCGGTAAATTTGGCCATAATAAAAATGCGCATGCTCACCTCTGCCCCGCGATCTAGTAAATAGCGGGGAAATTTATCTGCTTCCAAACACACTCTCCAGTAACTATTGCCAGTGCCACGTGCAATCCACCGGATCTCTCCCGAGATGATTTTATCAGCTGGAGGAAAGATGATTCGCAACCCGAACCCACTTGTTGATAATCTCAGCGGAGCAGTTCCGTACTATTCCATTGTGCACAGGTGCAACGGAGTCACCGAGAAGCGAGTAAAAACCTGAACCTACACCAATAATTGCCGGATTAGTTTACCGACTAAATTATATGTATGACTTACCGACAATCGTTAATGGGTGACTAGAAGTGGTTCAATAGCAGAGGTCGGTTGAGATCGACCACGAAGTGCATATTGTATAATTAAATACCCTTATTGTGAGTGAGAAGTTTAATATGGCCGTTGAACATGAACGTTTCTGTATGGAAATCGTTTCCAGGCATATATGAACTTGTAACACACGAACATGCGTCTTATTAATCGGATTTATATCCTTAATGCCTTCGGGGAAACAACAGGTTTTCGTGTTAACTCGTGTAATGCCTGTACTGAAAACCCAATAAGTCTTTGTAGATGAAGGAAATATGCACAATTAAGCAACCTTATATTTTTTTTTAAGTTTAGAAAAACCAAACATTTAATTAAGGGGACATGGCCGACTAAATTTTTTGAAAAACGCTATTTTTATTTCAGATTTTGATTGTACAGGCTTCCTCTTATTATAATATTAATTTTGTAATGATCTGATACATTCTAGACCAGTGCCACGCGGAACAAACACGACGCAATAGAACATCATTTCCAAAGTTTATAGGTAAGGTAGCCCGGGGCAAGTGGGAATACGGGGTAAGTGGGACGGAGCTCATAACTTTCTTCAACCTCATTTTATCCAACCGAAACTTTCTAGAAATGAAAGATACAACTCAAACGCTTGTATTAAAATTATAGATTATTTATAACAGGCATTCCAAACACCAAAATTGGACTTTAAAATTGAGCGTTATTTTCAATTTGCGTTGTAAGTTTGACGCACCTTTCTATAAATAATATTTTGGCCACAGGCTTTTCGTAAAAGTACATGTTTTTCTGGCAGTAGGTAAACATAATGAGTGTATTAACAAACCCCGAAAACTAGTTGTTCAATTTGACAAACGGCATTAAAAAAATGGGTTGGAATAAGATCGGCACTTAAAGGCACCCGGGGCAAGTGGGACCTATTGAAAATAAAGTGCTTCAGCACAAAACTTCCTGTCTTAATACATTTTTAGATGTACTACCGAACATTTTCAGTTCAATTACATAATATTTATATCAGTAAAGCTTTAAAATAAAACCGAAAAGGATTAAACCAAAGGCACCCAAAAAAGAAGATCATTAGCACAGCTTATGAGGAAACAAACAGTTTGGTCACGTTTTGGTTACACCTAAACGATGTTAATTGTATCTGGAAAGGCAAATTTGATATAATTAAGCAAATTTGCAGCTGGAATTGAAACAATAAAGCGTTGTGGTTATTATAGCGTAACTATCTCTTATAAGTAGCTCTACCGAATTGAGCATGGTAGAACAAACAGATCATAATCATATTTTCGAACTATTAAACAATGGTTAATCCTAAATTATGTCTCGCAAGAATTGGATACAGCGACATATTCAACTACATCTCATTACAATAATGTATTAGAGCGTAACTGCTTACGATCTGTGTTTTATATAAGTTATGAAGTCGTCCGTTGTGATCTGATTTTGTTACGCTATTTTTGGATGAAGCATTCGTACAAATATTGTCTTTGATTGCTACTTGCATTGCATTGCTTGCATTGCTGTATATTAACTTACACAATTTTGTGTTATTTTATGCTTTTTAATCAAATTTGAACATAGGTCCCACTTACCCCATTTACCGGGACAAGTGGAACCTATCGCCATGTTTTTGAAAATTCTCCTCCAGATTCATTTTATGTAAATTGATAGGGGATAGGTAAATCGATTTTAAAATAATCATAGGTATAGATAACACAGTGGAATAAACACAGTGGAATGTAACAATATCGTCCGCCATTTCTTCGAATCACAGGATATGGGTATGCGATCGAGCACACAGCGCCTGTTCTTCTGATTTCTTAGCGGAATCACTGGTTTCTTCGCAGGGTGTCAAAATAATCCGGCCTCAAATCTGATCAGGCAGCTGTAATTCTTATTGTACTTTGAAGATCAGAATGTCATCTCAAGATCTGGCGCCTCTGTGGTGTGGTTTTCCACCTCTATATTCAAGAGCAATCATGCTGGTAGAGCCCGGAGCTCATAAGTCGAGTCCGATTTAACGTTCCACCAAGGCATACTCGACGAGCTGATTTCTTTAGGCTTCCACTGCACCGTACTCAGTTCGCTCAAAACAATCCATTTGACGTATGTTGTCGTGTATTTAAGACTGTTTCTGACGATTATGATTTTAATGTAACTCGGACTACTTTCAAACTTATAATAAGTAATTACTTAGAACTGTCTGTACGAAATTTTGAAGAGTAGTATAAATAAATAAATAAATAAATAAATAAATAAATAAATAAGCTTGGTATGGTCCATTTTTTCACAGCAGTTTTGTCACATATTTTTTTATAACGGTAGTCTTTCCAATACGAAATAGTAGAAGAAAAGAATAAAATCAAGATGTGTATAGTGCCCAAAAAGAATGGAATATGACGTGAAGGGGAAAGAGTGGAAAATTAGATATGGGAGGGTCACTGAAGCAATGCGTACTGGGGTTCGAAGATAGTTCCTCTTTACTTCTGGGCAGAGGTTGGATAATACGCAAATTGAATATATTTATTCAGGGGTATTTTCGGCCCTTGCATCTATTTTTTCGGCCTATGGCCTAGTTCTTGTAGAAAAACAGGTTTGGTTTTGACGTTCTTTGAATACAAAATAGTAGATTACTTACAGTCATGAGAAAATAGTTATAACATATTAAAATTGTATGTCGGCAAAGTATTTTATTGGCGAAAGAAAAGGCAAATAGGCTGAATTTAGAAACCTGCTGAAAATAGCTTCCCGTACCCTACACCAAGCATCGGCAAACCTTTGTTCTTTTTAATACGTCCAAAAAAAAATGTTTCTTCAGAAAAATTATAGAACTCACTAAAATGAGCAACTTTGCTATAACTATATATCTTTTGCTAGTTGCAAGATATAATGATTTGTTTAAAAAATTATACTTAAAAATCAATTCTGCACAATAACTCCGCATCCAATCAATTTATTGCTTTAAACTGTTCTCCAAAGTTAGGCTTATACAAATATGGAAAACAGTTTATGTCACCCCCCCCCCCCTTCAAAAATTTTCGAAATTTGAAGGGGCAAAAAAATAAAGTGTAATAATGTTACATTCTTTAATGGTAAGCAGATTTTTACAATTCCACAGGGTTACATCTCTAAATTACCCAATTCGGGCAAAGTTGAAGTAATTATCCCGTGAGTCTCGATCAACTATCCTACACCATCTATGCTTTCTGATTCCTGCTACAGGTCGCAGGCGTCTATTGTGCTTAACCTTTAAGTTCCGACGCCGAAAATTGGGGTGCTTGGAATTAGACTTCTGGCTCCATTTACTTTAAATGTTGTTCCATTTTATTTCAACTTGCTTCAAAAGAACCGAATTAGATTGAGGCATCAATCAACTAAACAATGTACTAGTGAAATTTGCTGCCAATTTTGACGGAGATATTCTAAATTGCTCTGGGATTATATTTTGCTGTCATAGGTAGTAGATAAGATTAAAACATCAGCTTTCGGTGCTTTCGGGGCTCCAAATTGATCGTTTTATTCCGTAGTGTCCATGTACCTACCCTAATTTTGGAAGTAAGGGACGAAAAACTTAAAGATAAATTTTTTTACCATGCATTGAACGCATGCAGAAAGGATGTCACTGAACTGCTCGAAACTTTTCTGACTATTGTCATGTTGTGATTATCATTAGGATCAACGGTAGCCCCGACCATTACATCAAATCAGGTTAAGTGTTATTGCTTTTTTACTGAGCTTTAGTATGGAAATGTACGAAAGTGGAATTAAATTGGAATAATACTTCCATTGCTAGGCAGTCGAAACAGTTTATCTCTCCAAACATGTCAATAGTTCGCCAAATCCTAGAGCTTTCGAAGAAAGATCTAAACATTTATACTAATCTTATAACAGGGTATTGTCCAAACCGCTATCATCTGAAGCTTATGGGGAAACTGCAAGGTGATATATGTCGATTCTGTGGCACAGAAAAAACTATTCGGAACACCTGTTATGCCGATGTCCGGCATTTTTCAATTAAAGATCAAGGTTCTTCGATAGAGGGCTGTTAGAAGCCCTGATATTTGGAAAACAACTCCCAGCGCAGTACTGCACTTCATCCAAAGTGCAGCACCGGACTGGACAAATGCTATCTGTCAAACAATGACAATCGCTTCTGATAGTGGTGCGTTTGTATCCTTAATATATCAAAGATAAACACGTTATTGTTGAGAACCAGCATCAGCTGAGGAATGGGCTGATATTCATATGACTAGAAGGTTAACCAAAGAACAAGCGATTTCAAACGTGAATGATGTCAAAGATTTTTTAGTTTTAGGCCATTTTTACGAGAAGATTAGATTCCGATACTATTTCGTGGTTACCGAGTTCTGAACTAGTAAGTGACAGATTTGAATTATTCTAAAATACAAGGTAACTAACCGAGTGACATGCAAGTAAAAAACAAAATTCAAATGAAGGTCAAGTTACACGTTTATGGCTCTCTAAGGTGATCCTGTAGCAATCCACTATTTTCAAGTTGATTCATCTATGCCAGAATACTTACTTTATGTGCTTGAATCAAAAATTTTGAACGTTGTTTTGGTTTGAACTAAAATTTAAGTACTGTACAACTTTTTTGTATTGAACTTTTATTAATCTGGAAAAGCGTGCACTGGTTTCTTCTCCTTTGTTTGGATATTGAAGGTTTGATGTTATTATTTTTTTCTTGCCCCCCCCCCCCCCCCCCTTGAACAATATTTCGAGACCAGGACATAAACTTTTTTCCAAATTTGTATAAGCCTTATTCAGTATGATAACATACACATTTTTTTTGAAGACTGTTTTTATCTTTGAATTAGTTTTGATCGCTTTAATTAGGTTATTTATGTATATGGGGGTGAATTGGGCAAAATGGACTATTCTTGCAATTCGCATAGTATGGTATGGATGATATTGGATTCTTCTGATATTTTGACAAAATTTGGAACCTATTTGAGGTCGTTTCACTGGCAGCAAATAAGTTTTTATACTGTTTAATTAGTTTTTATAATGATTTTTGGGGGAAAATAGGGCAAAATGGACCACTTGCCGAAGTCTGCGCAGGATGAAACCACCACCAATTCACAGTGGTCCAGAAACGAAAACTTAGTGGAAATTTATTTTTGCGGCTAAGCGATTCATAATAGTTCCCTGCAATGTTCACAAAATTAAATCGAGAAATTACTTGAGTTAGAGAAAAAACCAGTTTTTACCAGCAGTACTCTACTCTACTCTACTCTACTCTACTCTACTCTACTCTACTCTACTCTACTCTACTCTACTCTACTCTACTCTACTCTACTCTACTCTACTCTACTCTACTCTACTCTACTCTACTCTACTCTACTCTACTCTACTCTACTCTACTCTACTCTACTCTACTCTACTCTACTCTACTCTACTCTACTCTACTCTACTCTACTCTACTCTACTCTACTCTACTCTACTCTACTCTACTCTACTCTACTCTACTCTACTCTACTCTACTCTACTCTACTCTACTCTACTCTACTCTACTCTACTCTACTCTACTCTACTCTACTCTACTCTACTCTACTCTACTCTACTCTACTCTACTCTACTCTACTCTACTCTACTCTACTCTACTCTACTCTACTCTACTCTACTCTACTCTACTCTACTCTACTCTACTCTACTCTACTCTACTCTACTCTACTCTACTCTACTCTACTCTACTCTACTCTACTCTACTCTACTCTACTCTACTCTACTCTACTCTACTCTACTCTACTCTACTCTACTCTACTCTACTCTACTCTACTCTACTCTACTCTACTCTACTCTACTCTACTCTACTCTACTCTACTCTACTCTACTCTACTCTACTCTACTCTACTCTACTCTACTCTACTCTACTCTACTCTACTCTACTCTACTCTACTCTACTCTACTCTACTCTACTCTACTCTACTCTACTCTACTCTACTCTACTCTACTCTACTCTACTCTACTCTACTCTACTCCACTCTACTCTACTCTACTCTACTCTACTCTACTCTACTCTACTCTACTCTACTCTACTCTACTCTACTCTACTCTACTCTACTCTACTCTACTCTACTCTACTCTACTCTACTCTACTCTACTCTACTCTACTCTACTCTACTCTACTCTACTCTACTCTACTCTACTCTACTCTACTCTACTCTACTCTACTCTACTCTACTCTACTCTACTCTACTCTACTCTACTCTACTCTACTCCACTCTACTCTACTCTACTCTACTCCACTCTACTCTTCTCTACTCTACTCTACTCTAGCTATTAGCTAAAAAACCATAATAAAACTGTTTTGACAACTGTATACAAACCAAGAAAAGTTGTTGCAATTAAAGGTACGAAGCAAGTGAGCCAGGCTACGTCGGGCAGGCGCGGGCAGTTGGTTACAGCATACTGTGCTATTAGTGCCATTGGAGGAATCATTCCTCCATTTTTCGTTTTTTCCAGGAAAAATTGGCTAGACAGAATATTGCTTAAGGGGACATGAACGACTAAAATTTTTGAAAAAATCGTTATTTTTTTATTTAAGATTTTGATTCTGCAATCTATTCCGCTTATTTTGATACCAAATTTGTAACAATCCGACCACGGGAAGTGGCCGAAAAACGCTCATACACAAAGCATTCCAGTGCGGCGTGGAACAACCTTGCCGGAATAAAACGCCGCTCCTGTAAATCCTTGGATTTTCAAACTTTATGTACCTTTTTCTCAGAAACTACACAACGTATTGGGACAAACTTTTTTTTGTTTTGTTGGTAGGAGCTTGGTTGACCTTTTTAACATAACATAGTTTGAGAAAAACAAAAAAGAAGGAGAAAAGGCTGAAAAAATAAAATTTTGTCTTTTTTTTTCTTTTTTCTCTGGCTGTGTTTCATTACAAAGCTCAAAAGTTATAAAAGTCTTTACCAAGCTTCTACCAACAAAACAAAAAAAGTTTGTCCCAATACGTTGTGTAGTTTCTGAGAAAAAGGTACATAAAGTTTGAAAATCTTGGTTTTACAGGAGCAACGTTTTATTCCGGCGAGGTTGTTCCACGCCGCACTGGAATGCTGATGTGTGTGAGCGTTTTTCGGCCACTTCCCGTGGTCGGATTATTACAAATTTAGTATCAAAATAAGCGGAAGAGTCTGCAGATTCAAAATCTACAATAAGAAAATTATGATTTTTTCAAAAATTTTAGTCGTTCATGTCCCCTTAGTGCACCCGTAAGAAGCCGAGGCGTCGCGTGTCCTAGTGGTTGGACGACGGTGGCGAGTTTCATACATGAAAATTTCCAAAATTTTACCAAACGCTCTATTCAGAGTCCAGAGTATTAAGTTCTCGTCGCAAATTATAAAAAATTTCCAAAGCTATACTTTTACAGATCGATGCACTAAACAATTTCTGAATACTTTTTATACTTTTAAATTAAACTGTTGTACATTAAATAATGATACTTGCTTTGCTTATTTTTAAACTTTTAAATTATAATTAAGCTTTAAAAATATGTATATGTTTGCAAATGTTTCAATTGTTCCTAAACTGCGGATCAAGTCTCCCGGATGTTTTGAATATGTAAAATTACTTGTTCTTTTCAAAATATACTATGACATTTGTTTAGTGCTTCGTATCACTAATTGATCAATTATAGGTAGTAAGTTGTATTGTAAATTGACGAAAAATTTAAAAACCACACATTTGTACATTTGTGGGAAATACTCATAAAACAAAATGGGGTTCAAGTCTCTCTTGTTTCTTCTACCGTAAGCCACCATTGGATTCCTCATGATCATGAATATTTCTTTCTAATTGTGAGAAACAGATTTGGTCGAAACTGCTATAAAAAGACGTCTACCGTGAACAAACCTCACACCTAAAATATATTTCTTTTCAACCTAATAAAGTTGACTCTAGCCCAGCGGCTTTTAGTGCTATTGAGATAAACAATCATTTTTTCGGAACAAAAAAAGATGCATGCGACGGTGGTTTAAATCAGAACCAAATCTGAAACAAAATGGGGGCAAAATTCATGCACAATACACCGACCAAACTAAAAAAAATTAAGAACGTCACTGAAACAAATATTATTAAAGTAAAAAGGCAATTGATCCAAAATTTACATAAATGTGAGACAAAAAAAATTAGAATTTATTGAATCGTTCCGCTTTTGTAACGTTTAAATATCCTTTTAAATTTTGCACAGGTTTTGTTCTAATTTTTATTTCGTCCTTTGTTAATGCTTGTATTAAAATTGCAAGGCTTTTGCTCAAAATGGTTCTAACTTTAACTAATTTTTTATTCAATTTACTCTTGATTAGTTCTATCTAAGTAATGTAGTTTGCTGGGTTGTCTTCAATATGATTTCAATTTAATTTGAAATAGATATTCATCAAATTTTATATTATACATCAACTATATTCCAATAACATTTTATTGGTAGGTACCTTTGTACCATACAATTTGGCGCAATCCTACTACAATTGGGTTTAATTCATTATTCTTAATTTGTCAGAATATTTTCAAGTGTTAATTATGATTTTCATCATTTTTATAGCTTTGGTCACCTTTTTATTCAACAACTGGATTAAGCTCTAAGGTCAAATAGAAAAAACAGGCAAACTGAAATCTGAAACAACTTCTAAAAATATTTGTACTAATTTTTCTGAACAGCTCTAAATCTTCTGACATGCTTCTCTGTTACGTGCTACATTTACAATCATCACTACACTGATTGTCGTCGTTAGCTACATCACGAACTGGTAAATCTCCGTTATTCAGACTCCATGACTAAACATACTGAAAGCGTACTGATAACCAAAAACCGCTCCACCGAACGTGATGAATCAATTGCTTTTATGCGACAAACTTTGCCCAGTGATGAAAAGATCAAAAACACATCAACTGAACTAAGTTAGTCGCATAACAAAACGTTTTGCCACCCTCACTTGTAAGTGAGAAGCGGCAGGATGCAGAACACGATGTAGGTTTCTTTTCGCCGCGGTATGCTGCACGTCCTCACGTGCCAGTAAAGGCTACTGACACTAAAGTACTAACTACTGTGATTTTGCAACAACTCAGATCACAGCAGAAGTTCCTTCAATATAAGTATCTAATCACGAATGATGGGTAAACTGTCACTTATCAATTCACTTTTCAAGCACTATTTACGTTCCGTTCCGTAAAGAAGTTTGACCAAGTGCAAAGTTAGTAGGTAACTACTGCTGTGATATGCTATCTAACGCACTTCGAATATCACACCGGGAGTTCCTTCGAACTTCGATCACTTTCAGGTTTCACACTTGGTACGCCCACTCAAGAAATCGAAACGCAACGTCGTTTATTGTCCCAGCGAGCCCTGGGATACGAGTGTTCGGTCTAGTCACTGAAGAACAACTGCCCGTCTAACGTACACAGCGACTAACCCGACAATCGCCCCAGGACTTGGACGGTACTCAGCACGCTGCCGGTGAATTGCTTGCGTTGCACTTGTTTGACACTACGAAACTCCGGTTCGATGGTTAGCTGGCATATCGGCGGACGACGACACCGGCCAAAGTGATGAACTCATCATCGACGGTTGGCAAACTCGGCCGAACTGATATGATAAGCACATTCCACTGGGTATTTTATATATACGTGACCATTTCCGAAAGGAAGGAAAAAAGATCGTTCGCTGCCGTTCTACGTAGATCGGTTTGGAGTCGCTGCAAGAATGTAGGTTAGTAGTGTCAGACAAGAGAGCACCTACCTGCGAGGGTATTTGCTACCTTGAGCCGGGTACGGTTATAGTGGAAGGACGTTGCGGTGTTTCCAAAATAAACTCTGCTACCTACCGACCGTTGTTGGTCGTGTTTTGCACTAGTTTCAGGTTCTAAACAGATCTAATTGCAAAGAGTTCACTATTACATTTATAGCAGTACCTACATTGAAAGTTTTAATACAATCTATTAACCTTAAATATGTCAGCTTAACGGTTGCATTTCGGATTATGTTCCATAAAGAAGCTGGGATCATATCAATGAAAGAAAAATGAGATCTTATGATGAATTGAAGCTTGTTAGCTTTATATGAAGGCCATTAACATGTACAATGATTGAAGCCAACATACAACTTTACTGTTTACAATATTGATGCTATAACAACAATGCTGTAACAAAGCTTACAGTTTCACCGAGAAAACCAGACTTTTCCGCTTATTTTGCTACTAAATTTTATAATGATTCGACTACGGGATATGAAAGAAAAACGCTCCTGTTGAAACACGATCTTAAAACTTTTTGTACCGTCGGAAAGTAATCAACATAATGGAACAACATTTTTTTGTATTTTGTTGGTAAAAGACTTGCTTGGAAAAGGCTTTTAAAACTTAGAATTCGTTTTTTGTTTGCTTGCTGTATGCTGTTTTAGTCAATATACTTCAACTCAATGTTTGGTGAACGAAAATCATTTTGGAATACACTCAAGTCTTTTTCTACACGGTATATTTTTACATCACTTTTCGAATTAACACGTTTTTTCAGCGATTTTTAAATTCGAGCAGTTTTTTCGGCGATTTTGAATAAACGCAGTTTTTTACGTTGATTTTTGAATTAACACGGTTAATTTTATGACAATTTTTGAATTAACGCGGTTTTTTTAATCGGTTTTATTTTACACGGCACGTATACCCCGTGTAAAAAAAGACTTGAGTGTAATAACAAATAATTCATAAATTCCTGCTCCACATGCTTGAAGCAAATAGTTTTAATTATAATTAACCTTCTACAAAATATCCGGGTAGAGCGTTGAAAACGACAAAGGGAAATTAGACTATTCCTTACCTGGCACTGCTCCAAATACAAATTAAGCAGTTTGTCGAGACTACTATAGCCACACGGATCATGAAAACCAGGGGTGATTTGCCGTTAAAACCGTAGGGGGAAGTCCTGTTTAGCCGGACAGCCCCTATGCAAATATTTGGAAAGAACGGAACAATAGTTCTTTATTGGTAATATTGTTCCATTCTTTCTAAATAGTTTCATCATTCTTTGTTTTTGGGAAATCGCTAGTGTCCGGGTATAGAGGCTGTCCAGCCATACAGGATTTCTCCCTACTATTGTATGCCTGCGAAACGTGGTGCGTCTCAGCGGAGACAATGCAAAAACTGCAGGTATTTGTTAATCGCTGCCTGCGATATATCATCGCCGGATAACTGTATATTCAATGAGAAACTCTATCGTCGATGCTTTCAACGGTCGATAGCAACAGAAATTCGTGAATGTAGGTGGAAGTGGATCGGGCAGACCTTGACCAAAGGAGCGAACGAGGTCTGCAGAGAAGCACTCGACTGGAATTCGCAAGGACAGCCTAGAAGAGGCAGACCCATGGCGACGCAGCTAGGTTAACGACATCTGAACTGTCCTGGCGACAGGTAAAAACCGTCGACAGTGGAGATCTCTAATTGCATCCCTTTGTTCTGCCGGACCGGCGGACATGGACACATAAGAAAGCAACTCCTTCAAATAATTATTTTTGCCTGAAAATCAGAACTTGAGGTACTTTTGAATTTACATGAAAAAATTGCCCGTTAGTTGCTCGTTAATGTGTTAGGAATTTAATTTAAAGTAATAGCCTGTACGAACAATTTTGTGGACGAAGAATGAAGAATTAACTTCTAATCCACAGTGCTGGATGGGTTCGTCTATCGCGGGTCCTCGTCTACTTTCTCGAAAAAGAGATGAAAAAACAACATTAGAACCAAATTTGATGCGTATTACATTCAAACTATTTTTACTTACTTACTTACTTATGTGTCCATGTCTGCCAATCCGGCAGAACAAAGGGATGAAATCAAAGATCTCCACTGCTGACGGTTATCCGCCATGGCTTTTAACTGTCGCCAGGACAGGTTCTCGTCTACAGCCCGGATGTCGTTGGCTAAGCTCCGTCGCCATGAGCCTCTGGGTCTGCCTCTTCTACGCTGTCCTTGTGGATTCCAGTCGAGTGCTTCTCTGCAAACTATTACTTGGTATTATTATTTATGGATTGTCTTTTGGTTATTAACGAAAAGTTTTTATGTAAGAAACCCACTATTTCTCACTATTTGGTCAAAAAATAAAAGTCCTCTTGGTTTTCCTATCTACTTTGAATATGACGAAATTGAAGTTAAAATTTGGATCTGTAATTCATACTATTTCCACTTTTTTGTGTAAGTTGGATAGCTTCTGCACACGATTCTATGAATACATAAATAGTTTTTTGTACACGATTGCTGTCTGTCCATGCTAGACGACAGAAATATGACTTTCATATGACGAAGTGCAGTTTCCGTATGACAAACTCCCGCTGAAGCATGAAAAGTTTATTTCACTAAGAAATGTCAATATTTTATCTATCTGAATAGGTCAGATTCGTTTTGTGCCAAAAATTTAGCACACCCAATACTTTTAAAAACTCGAAATATGGATTGTGACAACGGATGATGAAGTGGTTCCGTCACCCTATGAAACAGAGTTCCCCTGAAAATGATATGTAATTGAAGACGAAGAAATTAACGTCGAATGGAAAAGAATCAATAAACAGTTTGACAGACAGTTTGAGAGACTTGGATTTCTAATAAGCAGTGGTTGGAGAATTCGCGAAAAAAAAAAGATTATTTGAATCAATGAACATCTCTCAATACACACTATTCGCCTGCCTCGTCAATAATGCATCCAGCATATGCTTTGAATTTTATCACGACGATAACATCATTATGAATATTGAGTGTGGCTGATTTCACGGGTATAAGAAACCCGGGGATGGCGAGAAGTATTCAAAATAGTATCACCATAAAAAGAGAACTGTTTAAGGTGGTGTTAGTTACTTTAGTGGCAGCAGAAGGTGTTATTTCGCACTTTTGCGTTGCATACGATATTCGTATATTCAGCGATGCTGTGAAGCGTGAATGTATGTGGCTCATCAGTTATAGGCGAATTGAACCATTTGCTTCTCTATTTTGTCATGATAATATTGCTAGAGCCGGCGTGGCTCTAGCCGTATCAAGAATTCCTCTCCCCTGTACTCGGTCCTGGGCTACTCGTCGCCGATTCATTGCGCGTCTTGACACGCGCAAGTCAGCTTCGACTTGGTCGAGCTATCTAGCACGTTTTGTCCCTCTATTCCCGGTGCCGATGGGGTTCTTGAAGAGAACGGATTTCACTACACAGTTGTCCGGCATCCTTGTGACGTGGCTGGCCCACCGTAGTCTTCATTCGAAGTTGCTCCTCAATAGAAGCGTCTTGCGGAAGAAAAAGATGGACTCGACTTCCAACTTGAATGCGCCGTTGAATCTTCTTTCATGTTTCATTGTCGGCGGTGACCAGAGATACTAAATATACGAACTCATCAACTACTTCCAGGTCATCGCCGTCAATAGTTGCTCGTGGGAGGCAAACGTTGCTTTATCTGGAACTTCTTCCTAACATATTCTAGCCTCCGTTTTTAGCCTGACGAAGATTGCCTCCGCCTGCCGTCCCAAGGTTTCTAGTAATGATGTCGAGGTTATCTGCGAAGGTTTGAAGTTGGTTACTCTTGCTGAAGATCGTTCCTCTCATTTCGATGCCCACTCGCCAGATCACACGTTTAATAGCGATATTGAATAACATACAGCACAGTCCATCCACTTGTCGCAACCCTCTGCATGATTCAAACGGACTCGACAATATCCCCGAAACGTGCACGTAGCATGTCACTCGCGCCAGGGTAGTTTTGATCAACCGCGTCAGTTTTTCCGAAAAATCGTACTCGTGTATTATCTATCATAGCTGTTCGCGTTCAACTGTATCGTACGCTGCCCTGAAATCCACGAAAATATGAAGAGGGCACGTTGCACTCTCGACATTTCTGGAGGATTTATCGGAGAGTAAAAATTTGATCCGTAGTAGCACGGGCACCCATAAAACCCACCTGATACTGCCCTGCAAATTCTCTTGCTATTGCAATATCCCCATGGGGATAGACGATGCAACAAAATCTAGGAGAACGGAGTAATTATAGGAATCTAGTGGAGTCTAGTCTTTTAGTAGATAAGACAGACCACACCTTCCATCCACTCCTCCGTTAGTTTCTCCTCCTCCTAAGTCCTTCAAATTATCTAGTGAAGTGCCGTTGCTAGCGGTTCTTGAGCATTTTTGTAGGGTTCTGCCGGGAGTCGATCCTTTCTGGCAGCTCTATTAGACTTCAACTGACCGATTTCTTGCCGGATCTCTTAAAGATCGGGAACCGGCACGCTGTTATCGTTTGTAGACACTTTTAGGTTAACTTTCGTTGTGTCTCCTTTTGACGTAAGACTTCGTCTTACGGCAAGTTTTAAGATAGGGTGTCATTCCAAAAATCGAAAAATGCGAGCGTCACGAAAAATGAAAGGTTTTGAGCGCTAATAGCTCAGCGGTTTTCCGATCGATTTTCAATATTATTACACCAATCGATCGGAAAATCTTCTAAGAATTGACCTAAGAATTGAATGAAGAAAAGTATGGATTCTTGATGTTGAACTATTGAAAAATTGAAAAAAATGAACCTATGTTTTACCAGAATTCTCGCTTCGTGATTGGTTGGAAGATTCTTTACGATGATCTAAACCCATATCAATTTGATATCTGTGCTTAGGAAGTAAGCCAAAACAAGTGACAAAGTTTCTTCATTTCAACAAGATTTCTTAACACCGCGGTTCAACCAGACCAGACCATTTTGATGTCCTTGCTTGGGAAGTACGCCAGAGAGAGTAACAAAGTCCCCTCGTGCCAACAGATTTCTTACTAACGCGATTAAACCTAGTCCAATTTGATGTCTGTGTTAGGGAAGTGTGCCAGAAAAAATGACACAAGTTCGCTATCCCAACAGATCGCAAATTCTTTTCTGCGAGACGATTAAACCTCGGCGAATTTGATATCTGTGTTGGAAAAATGTGCTACAGCTGTAGTGTTCGGTTATAATACGACTCTGTATGAATACGCATGCTTGCCGTTTCATTAGAAGTGTAGTGAAAAGATGTGTTGTTGATAAAATAGGATTGAATTGGTAAAATCCCTTCAACATGGGAAACCATGGATAATAAAAACAATCTTTAATTTAAGTAAGGTAGCAGGAAAGCAATCGTTTATCTTGATATTCTTGATTTTGTTAAATTGTTTTCAAATGCACAATCTTTTGAGAATTGAACGTATGCAATGTTACTACTTTGATAAATGTTACATACAACGCATGTATATATGTTGCATATAGCATGTATACATGAAGAACCGAATGATTACAAGCATGAATACATGCTACTATTACTACAAAGAGGCTTACGTAGTCCTGCGTCACCTATATATGCGGTCGTGTCTTGTATACAACCCCTCTGATTTTGTTATATCACCGTTGATATGCTCAACGAAGAACTGCTTCCACCTGTCGACCACCTCGCGTTGTTTGTAATTAGATGCTCTTCCTTGTCCCTACACATGTCAGGTTTAGGTGTGTAACCCTTACGAGTTTGATTCGGCTTGTCGTAAAACTTGCGTGTGTCATTAACCCGGAATAGTTGTTCCAGCTCCTCACGATCTCTGTCTTCCTTCTGGCGCTTATTTAAAACAGTGGTTGTAAGATGAGTTTAATAACTGATTTTGATATCATATCATATTATGCCCTTAAAATGACATTCGATATATTTCATAAAATTTTATTTTATTGATTAAAGAGATTTTAGTTCACAAATATTTTATAAAAGGATATTTTAATATCTCATATGCTACTGCATTTGTTATTCAATACCTTAATAATACTAAAATATGTTATTCCAAACTCTGAATATAGTCATGTTATTGCTTTGTTATTCAAATAACACAAGTAGTTATTCTTTTGGCCTTAAAGCAGCAAAAATTTGATATTATTTTTTGTTATTTTCCAACCATGTCAGCCAAAACAAGACCAACTTTTGATATGAGTTATGCGATTTCCATAACACATTTTGATATTATTTTGCTTTTCGCTCCTGCTCGGGTGGTGTCGGTATGCAGGTCATGAGGCCCCATCACTGGTCTGTAAATTACTTCCCTGTCGACCTGGGCCTTCATATTCCCACCCAGCAAACCACAAATCGTATAATAATGTGTGAAAATCATCTTAAATATCGCTAAACAAACTCGAAATCGTACATAAAGCTTAATAAAGCGCACCCTAGTTTACATTTATTCGTACAAAATGATAGTAACTGATTCAATAATTAGTGAACGAGACATAACACTAATAGTTCTTACAAACGGATAGTTTACCTTTTAAACCGGGTTGGACATCACCCCGTTGATGGGAAACATATTTCCCGAAACCGGTCGGTTTAAAAGGTAAACTATCCGTTTGTAAGAACTATTAGTGTTATGTCTCGTTCACTAAATATTGAGTTATCGGTTCTTACGTTGGCATAAAAATAGTTTTTGTAACTGATTCACATACGATTTTCGTCACAGAATTGTATAGCATTATGGAACTAATCATGTTGAGTCGGATTTCATCGTATACAAATACTTATGAATGTGAATGGTTTTCATATAATTTGCAGTACGTATATCGCCTCTAAAACAGTACGCATATGCTGGTTTCGTGCATCGAATGCGATTTTTCTAGATATATATCGGTACATATATCATATTTGTGTCTTTGATATACGTACGAAAATGTTTGCTGGGCAATGTTGATATCCCGTGGCGAGCAGCTGTCATACGTCACCTCCAGCTCCGCAAGAACGCTTCCTTCTCGTCGCCGGGTCTACTTTCGTGTGGACAATGCACGTTTATGATGGTGTCATTGAAGAAACGAGTACTACCCTGTCGCCACACACGAAATTTAGCGATTTAGTGTGTTTAATTTAGATAGGTCGCCGAGTCTTATGATGGGCCCTACATCTTAGACTGCCGAGACAACACTGTGCCTCCTTCCCTGTTGACATTCGACCTTTGTCGCCACCGGGGTTGGCTACCCGATCTTCGCTAAGGTTGCTCGTATTCCGGCTGGTTCCACGAGGAGTTAGGGATTG
Organism: Sabethes cyaneus; assembly: GCF_943734655.1. NCBI lineage: Eukaryota > Metazoa > Arthropoda > Insecta > Diptera > Culicidae > Sabethes > Sabethes cyaneus. The sequence goes on along the minus strand of NC_071354.1, from coordinate 74,684,198 downwards.
GAGTAACTAGATAACAGGCTAAGGACCGCTAAAAAGCAAAGCCTAGGTGCTATATTCCGTTATCAAAACTTGACTTTCTGTTTTTATACGACAGACTTCGCAGCCAGCTGTTAGAGTGCAGAACAATTGCAGTGTCAGTTGCTATGATCCTGTTGACTCTAACAGCTTCTCCTAGTCGAGATTCGAACACACGATGACTGGCTTATTAGACCAGCGTCATACCTCTAAGTCAACTGAAAGGCTAAGGCTTAGAACCACTATGGGGTCTGTTATACGCATTATCCAGCCATTCACTAAGCACCAGCTTGCGTCTGGCGCTACACACTTAAAAAAAAGTACCGAGTTCGGTAAATTACCGTAAACTTTACTGAACTCTGAGCAGCAGAACGTTCGGTAAAAAAATTTTATGATGCCAAACTTTACCTATGATACGTAAACGTCGATTGGCACCATCGAATTTTACCGAACGTTCGGCTGCTCAGAGTTCGGTAAAAAAATTAAGTGTGTAGTATCTATGGACTATTTACATTACACTGGCGCAAGAAGATAGCTGTTGTGAGCTTATTGTAGAATTTAATGCGCCTTTAGCGACATCATCAATACGGTTTCCCAACTAATTTTTGAAACGTTTTATCCAAAGACCTTTCGACAAAATATGTAAAGGATCGGCATCATCGGCAAAGTACTGTTAGGAGAAACGGAGCATCTCTGGGAGTAAGTTCAATTGAAACAAAAATATCCTGTCTGCTGAGAAGAGCAGATTCTATCCTGGAAGTAAATGAAATAGCAGTAAATGACTGAAATTTTTGGAGCGTTTTAGTAGAATACGAAACCTGGAATTAAATAAAAAGAAAACTTATCCAATTTAAAATAAAACAGACACTGAAGAAGCCTGTAAGTCGTAGGCGAAATACGTACCTGTCAAGAATACATATACATAGTAGAATTAAATAGCAGTAAATGCTGGTGTACAAATCTTTTGCCATGACCTGGGAAGAAAACGTGCGCTTGTAGTTTGAAAAATAGGAATAAAAAAATTAAATTGTGTTAATTGTATCAATCATCACGTTATAATATTGCAGAACACTGCCCATAAATGCATAACAGTCCCATCTGATTTTTCACCACTTTTGAGATAAACCTGGGAATCATCTTTAAATTAACTGTTCTTTCAATATTTCAAACAAAAAAGTTATGTTTATTTCCAAGATGTCGAAAAAAATATCAAACTATGTCAGTCCCAGGGGGGTCAGGGGGGGCTCTGTAGCCGCAAGGTTACCGAGTCTGCTTTGACAAGCGAATGGTCATGGGTTCGAATCTTAGTAGAATCAAGCCATTCGATGGCAAAGTGACTTTAGCATGGGTTTATTCCCAGGCCCCTCACCAGCACCACCTTTCCTTCGTGCTAAATTCTATGTTATCCCGTTATGGCCTATTGACAGTGCAAAAATGAGACCCTTATAGTTCAATGCACTGGTTAGTTGTTTCAGGGATGGCTATAATTGGGGACAGCGCTGTCATGTGGAACGAGGTGGGTAAAGTAGAGAAAAAGCATTGAAGGAAGGGTACTCAAATTACACACAAGCACGCATAAAATTCAATAAGCATATCGCTCACTCAATAGCGACTATAGCCAAAATAAATGCAGTGCGGGTTATACAACAAACACCCGGGCGATATCACAATCGATCTAACCATACTGGTCGCAGTGATGAGTCCATACAGGAAAAAAAAAATGTCAGTCCCATATTACAAATAAACGCATAACAGTCACAGTAGTAAAAATATATCAATAAGCATCTGTTTTTTGGAAATGTCTGAACCGATTTGACTGCAGCAACTACCAAACGGAAGATTTTATGGCCTAGAAGAACACTATTGAGGAGAATTTGGATCGGATGTACGATTCCGAAGTTACAGTGGGAACAAGTTCCGGAATATATGGGACTTGAACATATAAGCACCTTAAATCACAACAAACCCATCATGTGACACCTATAAATACACGGATTTGCAAATCTAGACTATTGATAGTCGTATAAAGTATTCAAGACGTCATTGGCCACATCTAAACATGTCCGTGAATGTTCCAGATACCTCTACGGGGATCAGTTTCTGAATTTAACTAAAATACAACATGTGATATCTCTAAGTCGCTGCTCGAAATTGCAAAACTAGTTTGAAATAGTTCATTTGTTGTCACACGTGTCCAAGATCGCATTGGTCATACTCGGAGACGTTCTGAGAGTGTTCCGGACACACAGGAAAGCGACCAGCTTCTGAGTCAAACAAACCCCATCATGCGACCTCGCTATAAGCTCAAGATAACAAATTACAATAAAAAGGAGAAAAGGCCAGGAAGCGGTTTGGGTCGAAAAGGATATTTTGAACAATTGAATTGAACGAGCACGTGAATTATCAAAACAACAACGACACGTGGTCTTGAAAATACTGCCAAGTCACCAACAACGTAAGGATCAAGGCATGGTGTGACTGTTATGCGTTTATTCTTGCTTACTCTAGCACAAATAAACGCATATCACTAACTTCGGCAGTTTTTTTAAGTTTTAGAACAAATTTAAGTCACTTGTGGACAAATTGCTTGTAAAATTTTCTGTTATGTACATTCAAGTGATTTCATGACGATTTGGACGATTTATTTCCAAAATCGATTCAATATTAAAGAAAAATTGTCATGGCTTCAACAGCGTTTTTCGTAGTTGCACGTTTTTGCAGATGTGACTGTCTTCCATTTATGGGCAGAATATATATTTCTATCCTACAATAACATTGGAACATTAACCCTCTAACGGGCCACATCATGAAAACGATGCAATCAAGCCTATTACTGTTTGGCCATGAAAGTAAAACAGAAGCTCAAGTTTTGATTTTCATGCAAAAATATTTACCTGGAGGAGCGCCATGTAAGAAATAGTCCGATTTCTTATTTTCGTTTTTCATGTCTGACGCTTTGTCCAGATATTTTCTCAATGCAAATATATCACAAAATTGAAATAAAGCATGTTCATTACTCATAGAAAAAATTTGAAGTCAATCATTTGGTTCTAGATGTCCTTTTCTTTAAAAGTAAAAAAGCGAACATCCGCGGCATAATTTTCTTCGAAATTTTCCGGAATTCTTTTTCTTTTTTTGAAAAATGATAACTTTTGAACACATGTTCAAAATGTTGTGATATTGATATCAAAATAACAGGAAATCTGTTTTGAACATATTTTTCATATTTTCAATTTAGGATAAATTTCGTATGGGGCTCTGGAGCTGCAAAAGCGAAGGCCGTCTACAGGCCTTACCCGTTAGAGGGTTAAGATTCTGTGTTCATTTCCACATTGTCAAAATGCAAAAATGTGGTCTTACTACGTCAAAACCTTCTACCTATTTTCTACCTTGTCATAACAAACTTCAACGGTAAATTACCGCATTGGAATTCGACCCGAAAATGCTCCAGGTAATGTATAATGGCTTCGTTCGAGTAGAGGTAGATTGAGCAAACTATATAAAAATCCAGTGGAAATATCCTGAATGCGTCAATTCAACTACATTGGCCAGCCAATTTATCTGTTTTGCCGTCGTCTGCTGATATATCAATCAATCTTACCAGGATTCGGAGCGGCAGAGAAGTGCATCGGGACCTAGTGGCCGACAGAGTACCGTCCAAGTTCTGGGGCGAATGACGGGCTAGTCTCTGTGTTTATTGTTCAGTGACTAGACCGAACATTCGTGCTCCAGAACTGGGACATTAAACGACGTTTGGTTTCCATTCCTGAAGTTCTTAGAGCAATTTTTCAGTTTAAAGTCAAAAGTGAATAGTGTTTAAAACATATACACAGCATCGCACTCTCATCATCCGTACAGATACTTACATTCGAGGAATATCTTCTGTGATCTGAGTTGTTAACAAATCACAGTAGTTATTCCTTAATGTCGGTGTTTCATATTGGCAATACGAGAATGGCAGAGGCGCTCGAAATAGTTCAGTTTATTTTTCGATATCTAATATGTGTGCATTCAAATAATCATTGAGTACAGATTGACGGAGTAAGTACCGCCAAAGTTCTGGAACGATTGTCGGGTTAGTCGTTGTGCACCTTACAGGACATATTCATATTCAGTGACTAGTCCAAACAATCGTGGTCTAGGGCTTGATGAGACAACAAACGACATTGGATTTCAATTTCAGTGCATTAAATAGTAACAAAAATTTAATGCGAGCTGTTCGCTGTTCGTCGATGTTAAGAGTGTCGAAGGCCGTCCAAGTCCTGGGACGGATGACGGGTCAGTCCTATTATTCTGCGGTGACTGGTCCAGTCGTTCGTGCCCCAGGACCTGTTAGGTCAACAATCAACGATGGATTTCGATTCCTGAAATAATTAAGCCAAATAAGGTTATAATCTAAAAGTGGTCAAAGTTCTAAGGAACTCTCGATGTGATATTAGTGCTTTTGATTTGATATCATATCACAGCAAAAGTTCCTTACCAACTTTGTACTTCGCCAAACTTTAGAAGAAGAAAAACATATAGTGAATAGTGTTTAAAAAGTGAGCATTACCTTCCATAGTGCAGGGGTACCTACATTGAAGGAACTTCTGCTGTGGTCTAAAGTCTCTACGAGGTACGAAGTACGTCCCAGCAAACATTTTTTTGATTAGCAGCTAATTCAACCCTTGTATAGCTAATTACCAGGTAACAAGCGCTTGATAAGCTGTTATTCAACAAAAATGTTTGTTGGAGTATTTCCTCTCAACGGATGTTGCTATTTTCATCGAGGTCTTGTTTCTCAGATTAGGAGGGGCTTAAACAGCATCTGACTCGTAGAGAGCGCCCGAAAAAGAACTGCTGTACCCGCAAGCTTCATTCAAGAACTCTTCAAACTCATTACTCTAGACCAAAAATAATCGCACCTTATTGATTTATACCAAAAAATAATGAAAATATCAGCCATGAGATTCATGGATACTCGAAGACCAAAGGCCCAACTCGAATATTTTTTTGCCAACTTTAGACTTATCTTTTCATTTCTATTTATTACACCTTAAAACCAAAATCTTGCACAATGAAACTAGCCAAGTACTTCCGGAAAAAAGAAAAACAACACCGTCGTTGTTTTGTTTTCTCAGTAACTACCAGCTAACTGTACAAGGTGCTTTTCGTGCATTGCCACATGCGCTGCGATTCGTCCGTTTCGTGAAAACAATCAAGCATTTTTCTTGCTGTTGAATCCTAGAAAGTGAAATACTTTCCCTCTAGTTCGACCCAGTTTCCACAACAATGCACATGCACAAAGCAAAAAACTAACGCAAGAACAAATAACAAACAACGAAATCCTTTTTAAAATGCATCTGTCGTATAAAGCTTCACTATTATTGTCGTACCTAGCTAGAAGAAAAATTGACGAAGAAATGCTGCTGCTGTTGCGGTGATAAAAATTTCGATTCTGTTTTCTTGACGATTTGCTGTCCGTCGGGTATTTGCGGCGTTGATTGAAATTTGAAAACTTTTTTCATTCAAATGCTCTTATAAATGTAGGTACAGTTACAGCAATCCCGAACGTCGTCAACGGGATAAGTGTTAAAAGTGGTTGAACTACCCAAAAAAAAACTGTCGTCTGCTCGTAATAGTTTTTGGAACTAATTTAAATGACGTTTTGCAATCAATTGATATCAAAAGAGTTATTTCAGAGAGAGTTGGTTAGTAAATTATTATACCGATATTAAGAGATTAATATATTACTTTACAAATAGCAATTAGAGTCAGTCATATACAAAGAGAATTAAAACAATAATGTCGAAATTTTAAATAATTGAGTGAATCAGTAGCCGGTACTGTAAAATTATACGCCGTTCTGCTTTGTTGAAAATGTACGTAACATGATGAATGATTCATACTTTTTCTGCGCATATTGTCTGCTACCCGAAACGATTATAATTCCAATCCATTTCAACGAACGCCGAAGTAAAATTTACTCGCCTGTCTTACTAAATGACCGCTGTACTTGTGCGAATCATACACTCTTTTGTTTGTTTTCAGCAAAATAAAAACTACGGCAAGCAATTATAAGTTACATTTACCTACATTCTGCGGTATGTTTTGTGCAGCACACCATGCGCTGCTTTGAATTCTCATACAACTGACCTGACTGAAAAATAAATTTGTCACCAATCGGGAACCACCAAGTGAAGCGATTGATCTTCATAAATTAGGTATCGAGGTTGCTCATGTGTTCATGATTAGGGGAATGTCCCCGGTTATGAAACAGGTTTTGTTTTTTGGTCATAGCTTTTGAACGGAATATATAATTCCATATTTTTTCAAAGCATTTGGAAGATTGAAGACTTACGTATGTTTTTGCTAAAGACAGCATATATTTTTTGCTTGAAACAAAAAAGGTATAGCGAAATTGAGAGACATAGAATTTTTTGACCAAAAACAAGGTGTCCCCGATTGTGAAACACTTCGAAAAATCCATAAAAGAAAATAAAAATAAAGATGAAAATAAAGAAATATGAAATGAAAATAAAATATTAATTTCATTTATTAACGGAAAACACCTTAAATGCAAAGTAATTTATCAGTTTCTTAATTTGATCATGTAAATCTAAATTGTAGGGTATTGTCGTTACCGTCGGGCCACTGTTATGGTCGGGCCATCACGATTTTACAGTTTTAGTAACTCATGATAACTATGATACAATCATTGTAAAACTTCTTACTGTGATAGCTAACTTTTCACAATATTGTGAGTTTCAATCATGTATTCAAAACACCCGTACTGAAATCAGTGCCTAAACCTTGCAAAAAAAGTTTTCCAGGCGGAATGAACTTTTCTTCAAGAAATGATTCGTGAAATGCAATTAACGAGATAAACTTTGAAAATGTATGAAGTGTGTTGTGCTGCACACGAAGACTATAGAAAATCCCCTTCAGGAAGGTGTTTGGGAAGGCTAAGGTGAAATACTAGAAAAGTACTATTTGTAAAGGTCGGGCCACTTGAGTAGTCATGGTTGGGCCACTATAATTTTAAGCGCCGAAGCGCAATAATCACAAGAGAATGCCAGTCACGTAAAATGTGGTGAAATAAAGTAAAATTAATACGATAAAAATCTAGATTTTGTTTGTTTTTTTCATTGTAGTTGTACACTTCGGAAAAGGCGATTGTAGCAATATTGATTTTACAAGATCGCCAAAATTTTGCAAAAATGCAATTAAAGATAGAGTATTTGTACCTATATGAGCCGTTGTTCAGGAATTCATTCTTTTTTTTTGTCTCTATATAGAATGTCAATACGTATTTTCTGCAGTGGCCCAAGCTATACTACATGGCGGTACTATGACAACATTTTTTGTCTTCACGTAAATGCCTATCACTTTTTCATTTTTCAAGCAATCAGTTCAAAACTTTTCGGTAATATACCTTATTCTTGGACCTTTGCAACGATGTATTTAGGTTTCAAAAATTCATTTTTAAACAAAGGTTATGGGCAAATTCCGAAACGTAGCCCAACCACGACGACACTCCCCTAATCAATGTATGTAAAAACCGAAAGTTCGAGATCTCAAATATGCGGATTTGGCTCTCATGTGCCTGAAAAGTGTGTTGAAATGTTTGTGATCATTAAAGTATTGAACAATCGTTTTTCTGAATTTTTCATAACGGGAGAACTTCACCGGGGCGAACAACGAGTTTGTAAAAATTTATGTAAATTTTTTTGAGTAAATTCTATCACTTAAAATTTGTCTGTGTAATTAAATAGAGGTCCAAAACTAAGGTTATTTGCATTTTACTGCCTTTTTCTATTTTATTTGATGGACGAAAAAATAAATCCCAAAATATTCCAAAAAAAATTTCTGTGCAGGTTTCTTGAACACATTTCCTACAAAACATTCTAAAAGCTGTATTTTGATTGTTGTTTGCTCAATAGGTAGAGTACAATGAGACGAGCCGTTGGTAGTAATTTGGTAGTGCTAGTTCAATAAACACGTCAAAAATGATGGGTGTTTCACAACCGGGGCCGTTTCACAACAGGGGACAATCCCCTACTTTTTAGACCACTGCCGTAGTTCAAGATCCATTGAGTATGTTATCGCAAAAGGCTTTACATTTGCAGCATTGTAGTACCGTTAATACAAAAGATACAGTGAAACTTTTCTCAGCAATGTTGTAGGCAATAACTAGTTCTACAAATGTCCTAAACATAACTTTTTCAAACTTAACCTGGATGAGACGGTACTCTCAAATGAATCTTGATTGAGTCAATGTGATCGAGCCATCCCTGCAGGTAGAGTTCTGAATTGAGAGACTGGCCATGTCACTCAAAAACTCGCATCATTAAACCAACGACACTCACTAATTACGTGAAACGTGTGTCACTGGTTTAATGATGACAAGTTCTCGCGAGCTACTGAGTTGCCATGGCCAGTCTCTCAATTCAGAACTCTACCTGCAGAGCAGCATGCTCATGCACGTCGCTCGTTCTCGTCCAGGGAGGCAGGTTCGGGATCAACTTTAAACATTTGTTTTGTACAGGCTAGAGCATCAGCTCCATCAAACCGGAACCTCGTACTCTATCGCTGGGTAGTTGATTTGTGAGCCAGCTGATTCCTCTGGCTCAGTTTGGATATTCTGCATATCAACGGGTATAAACACCGGATGAGTGTGCTACATTTTGTTGATAATTTTGTTAACAGAAGGTCAGCTGTCTGTGTAGGTTGAGTCATAAGTAAGTTACCTCATCGTACGGTGTCGCCGAATCGAATTCTTAAGGCCTAGACACTGAATATTGATATTACAGCAACGTATTGAAATCCGTAATACATTGTGCATTGTGGGCCTTTATGTTCTCAGTCGAAAAAAGTCTCTGTGATTTCGAATGTGGAAAAAGGACAGCCTGACTTTAAGTCGCTTGCTTACTTAATTACTTAATTACCGAACGAATTATGGTCCTCCGGTACTGTGTCGACGGCACATCCATCGGGTGCGGGGTCAGCCCCGAGCTCTTCAGCCTCTTCCTAATTCTCTGCCGAAAAAAAGTTTTAGCTACTCTTTCGTCGGGCATTGTGGCCACGTGGCCAGCCCACCGCAGCCTGTCTGTCTGCGTCACACTCCGTTTTCCATTTTACTATCAAGTATTGAACGCAGAACTTTACGCTCAAAAACCCCAAGCACCCGGTCAGTCAGCTTCCTTTGGCGTCCGTGAGTCATGTCCGTACAGGGCCACCGGGAGGACCAGTTTTATGCGAATTTGCCAACCACGGGACTTCAGCTGACTACATAATTCGTAGAAAGCCCGATTCGCGGCTGCAATTTGTCGTTTTACTTCGAGGTTTACATCGTTGTCACATGACACGAGCGTAGCAAGGTATATGAATTCCTCAACTACTTCATATCGTTCTCCATCCAGATCCACCTTGGCACCAACACCATTTGGTCTCGCACGTTCCCTGCCAGCAACCATATATGTACTTCGTTTTGGCGATGTTACTTAGTTACTTACTTAGGTGGCCAAAGCCTGTTGAACAAAGTTTCTCCATGTAACTCGGTTGAGGGCTACCGCTGTCCAATTCCTCGGACACCGAGTACTCTCCGCCAGATCTCGCTCCACCCGGTCTAACCATCTTGTTCGCTGCGCTCCTGGTCGTCTTGTTCCTACCGGATTTGAAGCGAACACCATCTTTGCAGGGTAATTGTATGGCATTCTTGCAACATGCCCTGCCCATCGTCTTAGTAGAATACGAAACATGGAAATTAAATAAAAAGAAAACTTATCCAATTTAAAACTGTTCGAAAACAGACACTGAGGACGCCTGCAAGTCGTAGGCGAAATACGTATCTGTCAAGAATAAAATATGCATAGTAGAATTAAATTGGATAAGTTTTCTTCTTATTTAATTTCCAGGCATGTTTCACGCCCGTAGAGAACAACCGGTCTAATAAGCGTCTTGTACAGGATGCACTTTGTACGGGGACTTAGTCTGCTCGACCGTAATTGCTTGCGAAGCCCATAGTAGGCACGACTTCCGCTGATAATACTCACGGCTGGTATCATTTTCCGCCATTACCAGTGAGCCAAGGTAGACAAATTCATCGACTATCTCAAACTCATCGCCGTCGATCAATATGCGACTGCCCAAGCGGTGTCGTTCGGCCACGGTTCCTCTGGCCAGCATATACTTTGTTTTAGACGTATTTACCTTTAACCCAATCTTTTCTGCTTCGCGCTTTAGTCTGGTGTTTTGTTCAGCCACCGCCACAGATGTTCTGCCGATAATATCCATGTCATCGGCAAAACAGACGAATTGACTAGATTTGTTGAAGATCGTGCCCCGTGTGTTGATACCCGCTCGGTTCATAACACCTTGTAGTGCTATGTTGAACAGCAGGCATGAAAGACCATCACCTTGACGAAGCCCTCTGTGTGATTCGACTGAACTTGACAATCCATCCGAAATCCGAACACAGCACTGTGTACCATCCATCGTAGATTTAATCAGTTTGATGAGCTTCCTGGGGAAGCTGTTCTCGTCCATGTTTTCCATAGCTCTTTCCGGTCATCATGGTCATCACATGCGGCTTTGAAGTCAACGAATAAATGATGCGTGGGAACTATGTATTCACGGCCCTTTTGGAGGATTTCCCGCAGTGTAAATATTTGATCCGTTGTAGACCGACCTTCGACGAAGCCGGCTTGATAAGTTCCCACAAATCTATTCGCAATTGGCGATAGTCGGCGGAAAATGATCTGGGACAGCACTTTATAGGCGGCATTGAAAACGGTGATCGCTCGATAGTTCTCACAGTCCAACTTGTCGCCCTTTTTATAGATCGGGCAGATAACTCCATCTTTCCACTCCTCCAGTAGCTGTTCCGTATCCCAAATTCTAACAATTAGTCGGTGCAGACATACGGCCAGCTTTTCTGGTCCCATTTTAATAAGCTCCGCTCCGATGCCATCTTTTCCAGCTGACTTGTTGTTCCTTAGCTGCATGATGGCCTCCTTAACTTCGCCTATCGTTGGGGTTGGCACCTCTTTCCCGTTTGTTGCACCGTCGAAATCGCTTTGGTCGCCGCCATGGTTCTCCGCCTGGACGCCATTCAGGTGTTCGTCGAAGTGCTGGTTCCACCTATCGGTCACCTTATGATCGTCCGTCAAAATACTGCCAGTCTTATCCCGACACATTTCGGCTCGCGGCACAAAGCCTTTGCGGGATCCGGTCAGTTTCTGGTAGAACTTTCGCGTTTCCTGAGAACGATGCAGCCGCTTCAACTCTGCATATTCCTGCTTTCCCAGGTAGCGCTTTTCTCCCGAAAGATTTGGTTTTGCTGCGTCTTCCTCTGTTTGTGTCTTTCCACGTTCTGACGTGTGGCACTGCGCATCTTGACCGCCCGCGCAGCGTTCTCCTCATCCATCACCCTCCTACATTCATCGTCAAACCAATCGTTCCGCTGATTCCGGGCCACATGCCCGATGGAGCTCTCCGCTACGCTGCTGATGGCTGTTTTGATAGTGTTCCAACAGTCATCGAGAGGGGCTTCGTCCAGCTCGTCCTCTTCCGGCAGCGTAGCTTCGAGTGAATGCACGTAGTTTGCGGCGACGTCTGGATGCTTCAGCCGCGCGAGATCTAACCGAGGCTGGCGTCGGTACCGAATGTTGTTCACAACGAAGAGTTTTGGGCGCATCTTAGCCATCAGTGGTCCGAGTGAACGTTAGCGCTTCGATAGGATCTGACGTCGATAATGTCTGAGAAGCGCCGACTGTCGATCAAAACTTGGTCGATCTATGATTTTGTCTGATTCGGTGACCTCCAGGTGTACTTGTGATGGATTCTGTGCTGGAAAAAGGTACTACGTACGGCCATGTTCTTGGAGGCGGCAAAGTCGATAAGTCTTAAGTCCATTTTATTGGTCCGCTGGCGTGCACTGAACCTTCCAATCACCGGTTTGTATTCCTCCTCCTGACCGACCTGAGCATTGAAATCCTCGATGACGATCTTGATATCATGTTTTGGGCAGCGGTCGTATTCACTCTCCAATTGCGCGTAGAATTCATCCTTGTCATCATCGGTACTTCTGAGGTGAGAGCTGTGCACGTTGATGATGCTTTTATTGAAGAACCGGCCTTTGATCCTCAACCTGCACATTGGCCACCACCCAATCACCCGTTTCCGCATTTCGCCCGTCACTATGAAAGCTGTACCCAGCTCGTGTGTGTTGCCGCAGCTCTGGTAGATGGTATGTCCATCTCTGAACGTACGTACCGTTGAGCTCTTCCAGCACACCTCCTGCAGTGCACGACACGGCGGATGGGGCGAAGAAGTACGAAGTGACAGCGGGTGTTCCACAGGGTTCGATTCTCGGCCCCACGCTCTGGAATGCCATGTACGATGGGGTGTTGAGGCTCGAGCTACCCACTGGGGTCGAGATCACTGGCTTCGCCGATCATATCGTCCTTACAGTGGTAAGCGAGTTTCTAGAGGAGGTGGAAATGCTGGCATCGGACGCCATAAGCATAATAGAGGGTTGGATGGCGGGCGTCAATCTATTGGCCCACCACAAGACGGAAGCGGTGATGATCAGTAACCGCAAGTCGGCCTTAGAGGCCAAAATAATCGTTGGAGGACAGGTGATTGTCTCCTAACAAAGTGTGAAGTACCTGGGTGTCATGGCAGACAACAGGGTGAACTTAACCAGCCATGTGGATTATGCTTGTAGTAAAGCGTCAACGGCGGTTACTGCGCTGTCCAAGATCATGCCGAACGGCTACGGTCTTAGCAGCAGTAAGAGACGCCTGATGGCCAGCGTTGCCATGTCGGTGCTACGGTACGGTGCACCGGCATGGGCCCCGGCTTTGGAGAGTAAGCGCAATCAGGCATGTCTGAACAAGGTGTTCAGGCTGTTAGCATTGCGCGTTGCGTGCGGCTACCGTACCATATCGTTGGATGCGATTGGGGTTATTGCAGCCATGATTCGCATATGCATACTTCTAGGTGAGGATATCGAGTGCCATAGGCAGAGGAACGTCAGGGGCGCTAGGGACAGAGTTAGGCTGGACTCTATTAGGCGTTGGCAGGCAGAATTGGATCGCACCGATCATGGTAGGTGGACCCATAGGCTGATCCAGAACATATCGTCTTGGATCGGTAGAGGACATGGTGAGGTAAACTTTTTCCTCACCCAGTTTCTGTCGGGACATGGATGCTTTAAGAAGTATCTACATACGCGTGGGCGGGTAGGCTCACCCTTTTGCCCCGTTTGCACGGTAGCCAAGGAAACGGCGGAGCATGTGATTTTTCACTGCCCGCGTTTTACGACCACTCGGCGGGTGATGCTTGCGGTCGTTGGGGAAGGCACCAACGCCGACAACATCGTGCAGAGAATAACGGACTTGCAACGGCTAGAACAATTGCAACGACATTGCCTGACATAGCTTAGCTAGGGTCAGTAATGGGCTAATTGGGCAGCCCAGGCCCTAGGTGAAGGGTAGTGGCGGTATGAAGTGACAAGGGTGTTGTGTGAACCCACACACGCAACGGATAAGTCGGAGTGCTTAGGCACGTCCTCCCTCCTGAAGTAAAACCTAACGGTAGTTCCGGGAAGGGTTCAGGAACGGACTGCAGGATAGTTTTTAGTAGGTAGGCGCATGTTGGCACCACGTGAATCCTATTCGGCACCGTAAAGGTGCTGTCTATGAAGATTTTCTCCCTGCATAAACAATACAAAAAAAGCACACCTCCTGCAGTGCTGCGACGTCGAACATGCGGCTCTTCAATACGTCGGAGAGCACTCGAGTGCTCCCTTGGAAATTGAGAGATCGGCAGTTCCACGTCCCGAGTTTCCAATCCATAGTCCTTTTTCGTCGCGTAGGTCTATTCCGATTGTTCCAATAAGAATTTCCCTGGTCTTCGTTCCGTGCTTTACCGTGAACGCAGGTAATTCCGATCAGTTCCCAATTCCGATCACTCAGCCAAAGTAACCGATTTTTAAAAGATTGAATTAAAATTTATAGCTCATTGGCAAGCTTTGATCATGAGGATTCCCATAAACTATGGTTTTTGATTCCATCTTCTGCAAATCGACTACTTTAGTTGAGTGATCGGCATTAGGAGTTGAACGGAATCACCCGCGTTCACGGTAGTATTTTTCGCGGTGACGGTTTGCAAAGCGTTCACGGTAGTATTTTTCGCGGTGACGGCTTGCAAAGCCTGCTACACCAACCCCTGTTTCGCCGGAGGGCCAACGAAGCTCGAAAGAGCCCTCCTTTCCTGTCGGCATACGACCTTGGCTACCGGTAACCAACCCAATCTCCACCAAAGTTGCTCGTATCCCGGCTGGCACCACGAGGAGGTAGGAATAGCAGTTGCTGAATAAGAGGCTATGAACCACTGTAGGGTCTATTTTATGCCTACACATGCACAAGGCACCGATGGTACGCATTATTCAGCCGTTTACCAGCCACCTTGTTCATAGGGCTGCCTCTAAAATATTGATTATTACCGATAGCCTACGGGGTAGAACCGGCTGCTCAGCACTATTGGGGCAGGTTGACATAAATATTGAACCACGAGCACTGCGGAATAATGCAATGCTAAGGTTACCACTTCGTCGCGCTCATTATAGCAGGAAGGAAGCTACCGGCTGTCTGTACTTACTTACTTACTTACTTACTTAGTTGACTTGCCGTCCTAAGACAAAACCTGTGGAACAAAGTTTCTCCAATTTACTTGGTCGTGGGCTGCCGCTTTGTAATTCCTTGGATATCCAGTACTTTCCCCCGAATTCGCTCCACCTGGCCTAACCAGCTTGCTCGTTGCACCCCTGGTCGCCTTGTTCCTACCGAATTTGGTTCGGCATAGAGCTGTGCAAGCTCATGGTTCACCCTCCTCCTCCATACTCCGTTCTCCAGACGCCGCTCGGCGGGCTGGAGTGGTTTTTAATCAAGCGTCACCGTTGTATTCGGTTTTGCTTACTTTTTCGGGGACCAGTAATGTGGGTTTTCAGTAAATTGCAACGGATACGTACTTACCTTACTTACCTTTTTTAATAGACATTTTAAGTATTTTACTTACTTGACTATTCATAAGTAAAACAGACAAACATTGAGTCTAAATCAACCCTGTTGATTTCATAATAATAATAATGAATTATATCATATTATAAATTAATCCATGAACCCATTATCTTCAAATAGAAATAATTAACGATAAAAAATTCGTTAACACGGTTGCACCAACTTAGCGCAGCCGCCAACACGTGTTTTGTTATACCCATGCTCGCCGCTTTTCCGCCAATGCGCTGCTATCGAACGATTGCGAAATTCGAACATCTCGAATAGGACAGTTTTGACAGTTTCTCTTTGGTTTTCAAATTCGTGATTCGCGACTGCGTAGACGACCAAAACAAAGACCAATTACGCTGCCAACCGTATGCAACCCGTTAACTACGTACTTTACTACAGTGTGTGTCCTTTTCAGTAAAACGTCTCCGTCAAAAAATGCTCTCCAACGTTGCAAAGTCTGTCGTTCAACGGGGACTATTCGGTAATCTGGTAAGTAAAAGTGAACTTTGTTCTAACCACACATTACGCAGATGTTTACATTTTGCCCTTTTCCGGTGATGGTACGTGGATGACCTCTGGCTCCGTATTTCACCCTCACTCAAAAAAAAAAACAGTCTGCGTAAAGTGGTTGCATAACAATAATCACAGATATTTGCGTGAACCAACTGTTGTGTTTGCGATAATAGTCACCGGTCCCAAATGGGACTTCTCAAGTGGGTTAAAACCATTTTCCGTGCCGGAACCGGAACGGCGGGTGGTGTTTATAGTGATAAAATAGCCCGTCCTGCTGCGGTTTCAGTGCCAGTGTTGAGCTCATCACCAGCTGACAACACTTTTGACGCAGTGAAGGTGCTCTAATGTTTTCTTAATTCATCACTGTGTGTGCCCTAGTGTTGTCCTACCGTATTGATAAGAGCGATGTTTTAAAATTGCTTACGTTTTGCTTTCTTTACAGAAAGTACTGACGACTCCAGCACAGAGCAATGGATATGCTACGGAAGCTACTTTCGAGACCAGGGTAAGAGTTAAACCTATCTCAACCATCCCGAATTTCAGAAGTAATTGAAAAAAAAATTTACAGGCATTCAAACTGCATAACCTTGATGAGGGTCCGGCAACGACGGTTACCATTACTAAACAGGATGCCTTGACGTACTACGGTCAGATGTACACAATTCGACGAATGGAAACGGCTGCCGGCAATCTCTACAAGGAGAAAGTCATTCGAGGATTTTGTCACCTCTATTCTGGACAAGAAGCGACCGCCGTCGGTATACGGGCCGCTATGCGTCCGGAAGATAGCTGCATTACCGCTTACAGATGCCACGGCTGGACTTTCCTTATGGGAGTTCCGATAGCCGGTGTGCTGACGGAGCTTACTGGACGGCAAAGCGGAAGTGCTCGTGGAAAAGGCGGCAGTATGCATATGTATGCGAAAAACTTCTATGGCGGAAATGGTATAGTTGGGGCGCAGGTGCCGCTCGGAGTGGGTATCGCTTTCGCAGCTAAGTACAACGGCACGAAAGGTGTTTGTGTTGCAGCGTATGGAGATGGTGCAGCAAATCAAGGTCAATTGTTCGAGGTCTATAATATGGCTAAATTGTGGAATTCGCCGTGTATTTTTGTCTGCGAAAATAATGGATACGGTATGGGAACCAGTGCTGAACGTGCTTCTGCCAATGTGAATTACTATACCCGCGGGGATACTGTCCCTGGAATTTGGGTGGACGGAATGGATGTCCTAGCAGTGCGGGAAGCCACTCGTTTCGCTATTGATCACTGCAATAGCGGTAAAGGTCCAATTCTTTTGGAAAGTGCTACCTACCGTTATTCAGGCCATTCCATGTCTGACCCGGGAACCAGCTATCGTTCGCGAGATGAAATCGCAGAAGTTCGTCAGACCCGTGATCCAATTACTTCATTGCGGGAGAAAATCCTCCACAACGAGCTGGCGACACCCGAAGAGCTGAAAGAAATTGAATCGAAAATCCGTGGCGAAGTAGACGCTGCTACAAAACTTGCTAAGGCAGACAAAGAGATCGCTCTAGATGAACTGTGCGCCGATGTCTATGCCAAGCCGGACAACCTAACCACCATCCGAAATGTTATTCCAAATTCTGAACTGTCTCACAAGCGCGTAGGAAAGGCAGTCAACATGTAAAATGTGCGTCATGTCACGAATAATTTGAACCAGCCAATATAAGATCATATAACTATTGGAAAGAAGCATGTATTTAAAATGAATATTAATCTCAGTGCAATTCATTAGCAAAATTCATTGTTTCAAACATTTATACATTTAATATTTTACCTTGTTTTATGCGGAAGCGAAATGTTCTTTAAACAACTGCTACATGCATGTTCTGAAATTAAATTTCCAACATATACCTAAAGTTGCACGGAAAATCACAAACAAATCAAAGGAATACATTCTTCAACTGTACACAAAGCGGGTTTCTTTCATTGTGAGCATTTAATTTATAGCAAGTTTGTCATTCATTTCCGACCTTTTCTTATGAAAAGAGTAAAAGCACGATCGTACACACACCAGTTGTCAATACTAATAAATTAGAACATTCAGAAAGTTGGCAGTCACTGAACTTCATTTTACAAATCCCTTTCTTGCCGTCATCATCGTTGGCTAAACCGTACCAGGTGGGTTTCCAGATTTCGGAAGATGGAACTTTTCCACACGACCCAAGCCATCAGTAGACAGAGGCTGATTTTCAACAACCGATCGATCACAATCAATCGGTGAACCTTGCGGATGGCTTGCGGTAACGTTTCGTCGGGATCATTCAGCAGATATCGCCGTACGCCCATCCAGCAATCGTAGTAGAACTGCTCAATTCGCTGCTCTGATAGGTGCCAGCTAAAGTTGTCGCTGATTTAGAGAAGAAGAGTTTCATAATTAACAGACTACAGGGAATAATTTTCCAAGCTTACATATCTTTGCCCTTCAAGTCGTCTCTCAGCGACCGAACCCGCTTCGTTTCAAAATCCCACTGATTGTAGGAGAAGTACCGCAGCGAAGCTTGCGCAAGGAACACTTTTCGTTGTATTTTTAACAAACTGAAAATAAAACAAAGTTTCTTAACCACTAAGGGAATAACAAACGAAGAGCTTACAATGGTGATTTTCCAGCTATCAAACATAAGCCATCAACCAGCATAGCTGGAAATATGTGCACCAACAGTACCATCAGGTAATATTTGATGCGCCACGTAGTCGCAGATCCGCCGGGGACCCACAGTAGCCGGTTTGTCACCAGTTTAGTCATGTTTGTTTTGCCACAGTCCAGTACCTTCTGATACTGCCACGTGTGTTCACCCTCAACAGCGCTATTGTACACGGGAAGATAGTTCTGTCGCAGGGCTGCCTCTATTGTACCACGTCGCCACGCGGCCAGTATCAGTGCCTTGATGCAAATGTCCGCAGGTATAGCATTGACACGGTTTTCGAGGGGCATCAAATCCGTTCGAACGACTCCCGTTCCGGCACCTACCAGCATTCCAGACGGTCCGTTTAGGTTGTCGATCCAGCCGACCAGGGGTTCATCGATGGTATTGACCACAACGGACGGTCGAAAAATGACCAACGGGAGTTGGTCTTGGTATTCCAAGCAAACCTGTTCCGCTAAACCCTTCGTAAACGTGTAGGTGTTGGGAGCGAAATTCGTGATCCTAATATTAAAAAAATCTTATTAACAAAACGAATCAGATTATGCATATATCAACACAAAACACATACTTATCTGTTAAAATGTCTAAAACGTTATGATCAAATTTTAAAGCACATTCTAACATCTTTCGCCAGTCAGCCTTCGGTGGATATAACTGAAATGAAGGAATGGTAGTGAAAAATTATTGTCAGCAAATTTGTAATTTTTTTAACATCAAAGGAAGTTGCGAATCGGAATTAAATTAGGCCGCTACAAACTATATATTGTTATCATTATGAATACATATATGAACTGTTCCGTCTATTCACTCGGCAACAGCGTTAGGTATAATTTGTGTTAATTAAAAAATCCGTTAGCTGCGAATTATCGTAGGAAAATGTGATTTTTACGCAATCGTGGTGGCCGTTCCAAGATCGGGTGTTGCAAAGTATATATATCAGAAATTGTACCTTCATTTGGAGATTCGTTATCAACATTAAGCCCTTCTTCGTATCAAATCTGAGATTTATTTTTAATTTAAATTCTATTGTGATTACGCAATCACTCTTAAGATGTCTAAGAAGATTGGCATATCGATATGGTATACAATTAGTCTGAAACCTCTCAAATATAGAATAAAAAAATCTATGATACATCTACGATACTTCAAATTGACCCAAATTCACTTGAGTGGATGACTTTAATGCGAAGATTGGGGAGCTGCATCAGCCGAAAGTGGAGATGGAGCCTCCTTGATGTACGCAACCAGCGCAGCGCCGATACTTCATCCGACTATCACTTTGTTATCGCTGAGATGCGCTTGCGCGTCACACGTGTCCAACGACGCGACGGCAGTAGAAAGTAGGGTGTCGTTACAGAGTCCGGCGATTGAAGAATCCCGAAGTGAAAAGGGCCTTTGCCGAACAACGTGAATCCCGAGTCTTGGAGTGCCCCCTGGTGGAACCGTCGAAGAATAATGGACCAGTATCAAGAACGTCTTCATCACGACCAGTAACGGAACCCTCGTCAAAGTACACAGCGGGCGGAGGATGTGGATTTCGGATGAAACTTGGAGGATGATCGACGAGCAGCTAAGACAGTTGCCCGTCAAGCGTCAACGATACGCCGAACTGGAGAGGGCCTTCCAGTTGGCATTAAGACACGTTACACGTTTTAAATTGCAAAAAATAGACCGAGCAGCGTGCCCTATTACTGAAAGATCTATGCGTTTTAGGTTTAGGTCCCTATTTTCGCTTTAAACGGGTCGTCTTACTGGTATTGTTGCCGGTGGTGACCAGAAATCCCAAATCTCGGGTACTTTTCCATTTCGACGTATCTGCAAATGAGAGATTCTCTTCGTGTCTTCTCTCTTCCGCTGTTTACGGCGATTCTGATGCATTTTGACACATCAGCTTTGCATGAATCGGTTGCCGGGGTCACTAGCTAGCCAAATGTTTCGAAAATTTTCTTTTCAATGCATTAGTATCGCCGTAAAAAGCGGAAGAGACGAGACACGAAGAGAATCTCTCATTTGCAGATACGTCGAAATGAAAAAGTACCCGAGAAATATGTGAACTTGTCAATCACAGCAGAGATGAGTATTGATAGAGATATCAATAAGCGCCAATTCGTGAATTGTTTACCGCGGCACTTTGTCCGCGTATTCAGAAACGGAATTGTTCCTGCGCACGAAATCGACGAAGCTAAATGTTCAAAAGGGTATTCTAGAAATGCTAACGTTTCCCCAAGCAGACTTTAAAAGTGCAATTTCCCAAACCCCGGGTACTACATTCCGTTTTTAGAAACTTGACCTTTTGTTTTTATTCGACAGATTTCGCAGTAGGCTGTTAGAGTATAGGTCAATTGGGAGGATAGTGCTACGATCCTATAAACTCTAACAGGATTGCGGCACTAAACTTTTTTTTATGTGTGGACTCATCACTACGACCAGTATAGTTGATCTATTGTGATATCGCCCGGGTGTTTGCTGTATAACCTGCACTGCATTTCTTTTTGCTATAATCGCTATTGAATGAGCGATATGCTTATTAAATTTTATGCGTGCTTGTGTGTATTGGGGTTTACCCTTCCTTCAAAACTTGATCTACTTTACCCACTTATTCCTTGCTGCCAGTACTATCCCATATAGTACATATAGGGGCCCGAGAATTAACCCATGCTAAAGTCACTTGACATCGAATGGCTAGATTCTACTAAGATTCGAACCCACGACCACTCGCTTGTCAAAGTAGACTCGGTAACCTTGCGGCTACGGAGCCCCCCTCACCAAACTTTTTAAACTCGGCGAATCATACCTGGTTAATAGTCGCCTCTCAGTGAAACTATTCATTTACGTTTATTAGGACTTTTTAAACGCAAAAGGTTCATTCGAAATTAATCGATGTCTCTTCTATTAAATTTTGTAACTATTGGCTAAGGCTGGTAAACGGCTGTATAATGCGTACTATCGATGCCTGGGCATAAAATAGATCCCACAGTGGTCCACAGCCTCTTACCCAGCAACACCTACCCCTATCTCCTCATGGTACCAACCGGGATACGAGCAACCTCGGTGGAGATCGAGTAACCAACCCCGGTAGAAACCAAGGTCGTATGCTGACAGGGCAGGAGGGCTCCTTCAAGCTACGTTGGCCCTCCGGAAATACTGTGGGTTACGGGCTTTGCAAGCCTGAACCACTAAAAACCAAAGCAATTGACTCCGTAAGCAATAATAACGCAGCAATAACGATTGGAAATTAGGAACATGGAACTGTCGGTCTCTAAATTTCCTCGGAAGTACTCACGTGCTTTCTAAAGAAGTGAAGAGCCGTAAGTTCGACATCGTAGCGCTGCAGGATGTATGCTGGAAAGCAACGATGGTACGTACGTATAAAGTACCAGAGCTGCGGCAATGCACACGAGCTGGGCACAGCTTTTATAGTAATTTGCGAGATGTAGAAGCGGGTGATCGGGTGGTGGCCGATCGACCCCCGAATGTGCAGAGTAAGAATCAAGGGCCGATTCTATAATATTAACATATTTAACGTACACAGCGTACAAGAGGTGTACAGGAGAACGGGGTATGAAGGCGGAGGATGAACCATGAACTCGCACAGCTTTATGGCGAACCCAGTATCCAGAAGGTGGCATGTTGCAAGAATGCCGGACAACTACCCTGCAAAGATGGTGTTCGCGTCAAATCCGGTAGAAACAAAACGACCAGGAGCGCAGCGAGCAAGATGGTTAGACCAGGTGGAGCGAGATCTGGCGGAGAGTACTCGGTGTCCGAGGAGTTGGAGAGAGGAAGCCCTCAACCGAGTTACATGGAGAAACTTTGTTCAACAGGCTTTGTCCTAGGACGGCAAGCCACCTAAGTAAGTAAGTAGTAACGTACACAGCGCAGTTGGAGCGCGAATACGACCGCTGCCCAAGACATGATGTCAAAATCATCATCGTGGACTGTAATGCTCAGGTTGGTCAGGAGAAGGAATTCAAACCAGCGATTGAACGGTTCAGCGCACACCCGCAAACGAACGAAAACGGCCTAACACTTGTCGACTTGCCGCCTTCAAGAACATGGCAATACCTCTACCATCGGTATCCGGACGCTAACACTGATTAGGATCACTACCTAGTGATGGTTAGGATACGTCAAAAACTATCTGTTGCGAACAACATACGATACCGGTGCCCGCCACGGTATAATTTAGCGCAACTGAAGCAACCGTATGTCACCGAAAACTACGCGTTATCTCTCGAAACAGCGCTTCCGGGGTGAGCTTGATGAAGCCGCTTTTGAGGACTGTTGGAATGCCGTGAAAACAGCTATTAACAGCGCATCGGAGAACGTCCTAGGCCGTGTGGCACCGAAACGACGTAACGAATGGTTTGACGAGGAATGCCAGCAAATATTGGATGAGAAGAACGCAGGGCGGGTACAAATGCTGCCTAAAGCCACCTATCAGAATGTGGAGCGATACAAACAGAAGCGGAGACGGATCTCAGCACCAATCTTGGCATGCACGTTTTGCTTCGATTTTGCTCTTTTGATTACTGCACCTCAGCCAAGCAGAAATTGATAAAGTCGTGTATGGGACATTTATAGAGCAAGTAATTATCTACAATATTACTGAAAAAAGTGATGTTTTATCTTTTGTATTTACGGCGCTATTAGGCTGCAAAGCTGTTGGTAGCAAAAAGAGCGCTACCAACAACGGGGTAGCAGCCTTATAGCGTCGTAAATACAAAAGATATAGTAATACTTACTTCAACAATATTGCAGATTATAACTAATTGTACAACCTTAACCTTATTCAGCCGAGAGCCGGGGTGGCTCTTGCCGTATCAAGAATTCCTCTCCATTGTACTCGGTCCTGGGCTACTCGTCGCCAATTCGTTGCGCGTCTCGACACACGCAAGTCGGCTTCAACCCGGTCGAGCCATCTAGCACGTTGAGTCCCTCTATTCCTGGTGCTGGTGGGGTTCTTGAAGAGAACGGATTTCACTACACAGTCGTCCGGCATCCTTGCCACGTGGTCGGCCTACCGTAGTCTCCCAACTTTCGCCAGGTGTACGATGGGAAACTCTCCAAGCAGTATACTGTATACGCTTGTATACGACAAAGGTGACGCAGTGGATCGGTATAGGTTTACAACGCGGAACACCCGGGTTCAAACCCAACAGCAGGCAAATGCAACGAATATAGAAGTTAGGTAGAAGTATAAAAATAGAACATAGAAGTGCTGCTAAATTTGTTTTTTCTTAGTTTTAGACAGTTTATTTCGAAGCTGCTTAGCGTTCTATGCAGTGAACCCAAGACAGCTTGAAAGTTCAGTTAATTACTTAAAAGTGACGCTGCTTAGCAAGTTATAGATTGATATACATAAAGCTGTTTAACCCTTGTTAGACACCATTATTCGAACTCTTGGTTACTTGGGATATCAACGGAGCGAAGACCGATTGAGAGAAACTGGTCGATTGTGATCAATGAAACAATGGTCGTACAATTACCGTAAAACGCTGATACACTGAAATGAAATTGTTCTCTAACAAGAGTTTCAGCGAACCAAGAACATCGAAAAACTAGTGTGCTATAAGATATCCAACCGCCCAGTTCGCTTCGAGCAAGCCAGTTCGAATCTCGGCTGGGCGGTACAGTTAGATAGAGTAATTGTCCTACCCTCTAAAAGCCGGCTGCGAAGTCTGTCGATAAAGAAGGGTCAAGTCTTTGAAAGACGTTTAAGCCCAAGGCTTTGCTTTTTTTAGAATATCTAACCAAAAGCTACGTAACCTAGATCTAAGTGAAACGTGTAAAATGAATGCCTGTCAATCATCAGACTTATAGGCCATATGAATAATACAGTTTGCTTTTCTCGTGTAAACCTCATGGTAAAAGTAAAGCAAATTCTTTTATTCATACGGCCAGTGTTTGCCAGAATAATTGCTGTCGAAAAGTGCGAGTCCGCGAATGTACTCTTTCCAGATCGGTACGCGATTTAGCCCGTGGTAGCCCATGGTAAGTTAGTGTAGAACATTGGTGCCCAGGCATAAGTATGGTGCGGGCCAAATCAGATGCCCCATGAATTCCGCGGGCCGCAATGACCTCTACTCATGCTTGCGCATAAAAAAATGTGAAATATACGATTTACGGATTTACGCCGAAACCATCATTGGTCCATATTTTGGAAATCGATATCGGTGGATGCTGGCTCATTGTATCTGCCGACGAATGCGCGAAAAAGGTCTAGAAGGTTACTGGTTTCAACAGGACGGTGCACAATGCCACATTGCGAATTCAACAATTCAATTTCTGCAACGAAAATTTCCGGGACGTCTGATATCAAAAAGAGGCGATATTGACTGGCCACCCAGATCACCTGACTTAACCCCCCCAGACTCCCCCCCGATCACATTAGATCAAAATGCTGGTCGTAGTGATAATATCCACACACACACACACACACACACACACACACACACACACACACACACACACACACACACACACACACACACACACACACACACACACACACACACACACACACACACACACACACACACACACACACACACACACACACACACACACACACACACACACACACACACACACACACACACACACACACACACACACACACACACACACACACGCACGCACACACACACACACACACACACACACACACACACACACACACACACACACACACACACACACACAACCCCGGGCTTCTTTCTGTAGGGTTATCTGAAAAGCAAGGTTTACACCAACCAGCCACAAACTATTGACGAGTTCAAGACAAATATTCGTACGGAAATCGACGCTATAACACCCGAGATGCTCAAAAAGGTAATGGAAAACACGGAAAAAAGGAATCAATTTGTAATTTTTAATAAAGGTGGTCACTTAATTGATATTGTTTTCAAATACTAAACCAAAAAAATTTTAAGGAACCAAACTAAATAAAAATGCATTACTAATAGAAATCGGTTGTTTTTTCTTAAAGTTATTCAATGTTTTCATACCGACATAAAAGGTGGAGCACCCTGTAGGACAGCAACAATCATGTTCTAGGAATCACCACAAGATTTAAACTGCAAAGCGTTCAGATCCACAATATGCACGAGGCATTACGATTTGACTGCGTGAGCCCTGTGTGTTCAAAAAATTTACCTATAAGTCCATCATTCCACAAAACAGTCCGCGGGCCGTACAACTCATTCTAAAGGGCCACAGTTTTGCCATCACTGGTGTAGAACGACTATGGAACAAACTCAAGCTCACCCTTTCTTCTACGTTGCGTTGTTCCGGATTACTGTACGCCGTAGATACGTGAACCATCGCTTTCAGCCTTGGCAGTCCTTTGCAAATTTCCAGAATCTCCCTCGTTGACAGTACGTTGGTCAGTATGGCGTCCTTAAGCGGATCATCGAACCGCACACTGGCAGCCAAATGAAATACGACCGAAACACTTCTCAACTGGTTAATATCCTCGTCGGACATTCCAAGCCGTAACTGCATGCAATCGCCGAAAATCGGAACCAACTTGACTAACGTCGTTGGGTTTTGCATCTTCAAACACTTGAAAAGCTGTAATAATTGATTCAATTTTCAGTATAAAAAGGCACAATTACACAAAAAAGACACTCAATATAGAAACACAAACACGCACTGGATTATTGGTCAGCTCCTGTACCCGGGCCTCGGGTGTTTTGCCCCGCTTGCAACGCATCAGCACGAACACGCGGCCAACGTCCGGACAGCACCGGAGCAGCTTCTCGATCAGCACCTTGCCCATAAATCCGGTACCGCCCGTAATGAACACATCCGAACCGGCATAGAATGACGGGACTGGCACATAATGTTCACTCGCGGAGTTAATCTCGGACATTGCAGTCTTCTGAAAACACTTCATCTTTCAACGACCGAATCTTCCGGACTAGTCCCGGAAGCGCGCTGATTGTGCCGTATTTATAGATGTTTCCCTTCACTTTATGTTCTGATCAGGTATGTCCCATACTGTAACCGGGGAAACACTGCCGGTTCGAGCACAGCCACTTAACATGAATCGAACTGCAACCGATGAAGAATTTCACAGATATATCTTCGAAGGTTGAATTGCCCTTTTTAGTCCTGTACATCGACAACAACTTGACCGAGACCTTGACGGGATTTTTTTTCTATAGGTAGGTAGGTATGTGCAAATCCGAGTTGCAGTTTTAACTTTCACTTTTTGTTGATCTTTTACATCAGGTTTGGGTTCTGCAAAGTTCGCTACCGTAATGAAGATAATTCAGCCATTCATTCAGCCCGACTGCATGACAATGTGTCGTGATGTGCTAAATACTATGCAACTAGATGCAATTGCAGCTGCAGTGTGTGTATTATGTATACAAACGATTGCCTGCGGGGAACAACGAACTACCTTGCGTACTACCAATGGGACAAACGCAATGCTATCCGGTCTGAAGTGAATTTTGGCGCCAACGGGATTGCCTAATTAATGCAAAATTGCAGTATGCAGTCTATTTTGCGCTCAGGAAGAAACCGGTTCCACTGTTGTTACAATGCTGAAAAACAAAAGGAAAAACATACTAGAAAATTTTTTACTGCGCTTAATGTAATATATGCTGATTCATGAATATTGTAACTTCAGCAAGCTACAGAAGTTTGCGAGATCAATTAGGAAAAGCCAAATATCCAAACTTGCTCATACAACCTTGCTAACGTTTCGATATCTCAGATGAGCTAAATAGCATAGATGCTAAACAATCAGTAATGTAAAGAAAACAAAATAACTTTTCATACAACAATGATCAATGACAAATTTATTTACACATCATTTTCTGCGTCAGAACAGATGATTTTATAATATATTTTATAATCTTTATTGCGTCGAGTAAATCACCAGCACTAAAAATTTGGTTGCAACAGGAATTGTAAAAAAATCTATTGGACAAATCGTTTTAATTTTTTTGTTTTGTTTTGGTTTAACCCTCTCACGGGCAACATCGTAAAACCGATGCGATCAAGTTAATAAATATTTTTTCTTGAAAGTACACTCAAAAGAAGCTCAAGTTTTCATTTTCATGCAAAAATGCAGACGGAAAAAAATCAAAGATATACCTTTCTTTAACCGTACTAATTGTGCCCCATTTTTCGTTTACGTTTTATGCTTTAAATTTCGCCTCGTGTTTATCGAAATTCTATTTTAACTACTTGACTTAATTTTCTTTGAGTATTTTGCAACATTAATTTTTTGAAGCAGCATTCATATGTTATTATTAGTCAAAATAATAAAGTTAACGAAGGATTTCAAATATTCTATCTAGGGTTTTAGATTTGCGTTAGAAACATTTGAGCGTGAACGTGAAGGTGAATTATTGAATATCTGAGAAAAATAAAGAAGCGCCACGGCAAGGAAAATTGATCAATCTGTGCAAAACTATGGGAAATTGATTAAATGTGGGGTCAGAATGAGCCAATTATATCGAATTTGGTTGAAATATTTCTTCAGCAATATTGTAGACTAGCTGAGTGCCCGATCTTACTCGGGGTGCCTTTGTTTCACAGCCCCTTGAACATCAGTTATTGTAACTGAAATGCTTATAATGCAAAAATATAACGCTTGTTCCTCTTTTGGACGTTTCTCCACATTTGTCAGCTCCCCCTCTTTTGTCTACTCGGCCACTTATACATCTGTTTTCTTTACGGAAATCCCTATAAAACCCTATAAAGAAAGAGAAACAAAGGATGTACGAGTTGGCTAAACTGAATAGGTCCCGTCAGCTTCCCAGGAAAGCCGTGTATATCCATTGCAATCGATGTTATCATATGCAGCCTTAAAATCAACGAAAAACGATGCGCAGTGACTTGCTATTCGCGACATTTTTGTAGGATCTATAAACTTCCCACAAATCTACTTGCTTGTGGCGATAGACAACAAAAAAAAGATCTGAGAAAGCACTTTACAGGCCGCGTTGAGAAAAGTGATCGCTCGATAGTTTTCGAATTCGAATTTGTAACCTTTTCATATTTTTTTTCTGTTTGATTTGGCTCTAACTCTGTCGTGGGTCAACGTAAATTATTTTTATTAAAGGTGGAGCAGCGTTTGATGAGAAGACTATCTAATACAGGATGTCGTGTGCTGGAAGTTTAACTGTCAAAACAGCTGGGCGCAAATCGAGAAAGTGTGGGTTAGAGTCCCACTCAGCAATTAAACTACGCATTATATTTTTGGCCCCATATCGAAGTTTCGCATTTTCATCCAGTCTACCATTCTTCCCACCAAACACTCCTCCACTTTTAATAAAAATACCTTTTTATATATTGGGCGTATTACACCCTCCTTCCGCTCCTTCGGTGCCGCACTAACGCCGAACTTTTTTCCAAGGTCCATTATAGGTAACGGGTCCAGTATAGATTAACTTACTCTAGCTAACTTATCTGGGACCATCTTTGCTTTGTATTACACCTCTGCGCCTTTCAAGGGTTCATTGTAGTGCTACTTCCACCCGTCGATCACCTCACCTTCATCCTTTTCTCTTTATCCTGACATGTTTCGGCTGGCGGCACAAGATCTTTCGACTGTGGACTCATCACTACGACCAGTATAGTTGATCTATTGTGATATCGCCCGGGTGTTTGCTGTATGACCTGCACTGCACTTCTTTTTGCTATAATCGCTATTGAATGAGTGATATACCGCCATCCGGGGTGAGATTGTGCCGCGGGGGTGAGATTGTGCCAAAAACCAAAAATGTTTATTTGTGAAAATTTATTATATCTATAGAAACTGGTGACCTAAATTCAAAATGATGATGAATACAACATATTTATTCATAACTTAGAAAGGAACACAGATAATTTTAGCAAACTATTTAGCCTAAACAGAGTTTCAAAGTTCGCGATCAAAAATACGCGGAAATAACGCTTGTAAAAAATGTTCCGCATAAACCAACCCAAACAAGAAATCGCATCAACTTGCTATCTTGAAGGTATATAAACTAACCATTTACAATGTATTGAAAGGTTATTATGCGTTGGATAAGTTTTGATTACGAAAATTATATTTTTCGAAACTTTGTACTTTTCGAGCTTCACGGGGGTGAGATTGTGCCAAGCCAAAATGATCGATCCAATTTGTGGATTTCACATACACAACAAAAATACGTCAGTATACACCAGCACACCCACATTCTATTGAGCACAATATTTTGACAGATTAGATTGCATCATCAATTTTTGAGCAAACAGCATCATAGGTCTGCTAAATACCTACTTTAAACTAATTTTTACTTTTTCTCTGGAAATTTCAGAGTGATGAATAAACGCTCTAACATAAGACGAATATATTATACCGTGTATAAACTGCCAGTTTTAAGGAGGGGAGAGGGGGGTGGGATAGGCCACATGTTCTGCGGCCGCGGGTTCTCGAACGAAGTAATGGTTAATTTTGTTAAATGATCAAATAGGTATGCCCCCTTAGGATACACCCCTTCATATATCTCTCCTTTGTTAACCCTAGAAACGCTACTGGCTATATAAAGGATGTCCATTGACTACGAACTCATTTTTAGTTATTTCAGACCTCTCCGGGTTATTTTCGTTCATACTTTTTGTATGATGCGTTGG
Organism: Sabethes cyaneus; assembly: GCF_943734655.1. Classification (NCBI taxonomy): domain Eukaryota; kingdom Metazoa; phylum Arthropoda; class Insecta; order Diptera; family Culicidae; genus Sabethes; species Sabethes cyaneus. The sequence continues at coordinate 74,654,329 of NC_071354.1, read as the reverse complement.
TTTTGGCCGACCCCCTGCCCCTAATAGTCCACTTAGTTCATGGACGGCCCCATGTGAACTACTTTATACTGATATTTATGTGTATTGTTTATAAACATGCTAATGTTCACTGTTTAGACTTTTAGCCTAACTTTATGTTTTTGGCACAATGTCACCCCCTAGAAGGGGTGAGATTGTGCCAAAGTTCATGCACTTCTAGTAAAATTAGGTTTCATTGTAACTAAACCATCTCTACGGTAGTTGTTTATTGAACAATTTAGTATATATTGACAGGTTTGAAATTAACTTAGTTCCAACCTTGCGGCTACGGAGCCCCCCTATGTTTGATAATAAAAAAAAACATTTGAAAAACATTTGATAAGAAAACTATGTCCAGAATTGACCATTGTAGTTCTAGGTGCTCAATTTAGGTTACATGGGTCTATTTTAAGAGTTTTAGTGTGATTGAAGGAGTCCTATGATGAGTTTTTTTTTTCATATTCGAAACTGGTCATTTCCTAGGGGTTCCCGGAGTCCCCGAAAATGTCCAGATATGGCCAAACCTGACCTAGATAGCAGATTTGGTTTCCATTGATCTAGTGAATGAATTCTACTGTGATTTAAGGTGTCACAGGAAAAGTTTTTGCTCATGGACGAAAGTGGACACTTGTTGGGTGTTCCGGGAAGTCCCCAAAACTTGTCCAGATATAACCAACGTGGTGCTAGGGAGTTGATCTGACTTCGACCGATCTAGTTTTCAAATTCTGGTTTAATTTGAGGTATCGCATGATAAGTTTTTGTTCATGTTCGATACTGGCCATTTCCCGCAGCGATGATTTAATCCGGAACATTTCCGGTTAGTCCCAATACAGCGTAAAACCGAAGACCCCATTATTAACAAGACTGGCCTCTCTGTTATTTTTCCATATAAACGCCATGCGTCATCATCAACGACACTTCCATTTGCGAAGGTGGTATATTTTGCATGAGTGTTAGTAGACTCACCAAAATTCTGTATTGGTATTTGTTCGACTATGTTGGCATGGCGGTATGAATATTAGCACTCACTCACACAAATGCATCCAGGGACCATTTTGGCCAGCAGAGCGAGCTACCATCAGTGTCTCCCGAATATTGTCAGAGTTGCCAGTCTTCTTGTTATAGGGTCTTCGGTACAACCCAATGTCGCCAATGGGCATGTGTTCCATAAAAAATCAATACTGGCTATGATTTACGTTCATTTTGGAAGTGTTATTAAAGATCTTTATTTACTTAATATGAGCAATCTGCCCTTTAAAACTTCAAAATTGCCTCAGAGGTGTAGGATGGCAATACAAACCAACTGGCACTTGCCGTTTAAATTACATATTTTATTTTTTAATAACGGTATTTTGAACACCGTGATAGCCAATTATGAAGTTATGAGTTTTCACCGCATTAAAACTCTGATCGTCTTTGGTTATATCGTCGATTAAACATATTGAGTTACATGGAGTAGATCGAGTTAGTGTTCTTGGAGTCTTACTGTTGACGTCCACACCGTAGTGGATGTACTAGAACGATAATTGTACGTTCTAGTACATCCACTACTGGAGAATTGTAGACTGGTTTGGTTTCCTAAACAGCTAACTCGGAACCTTATGACTCAAGATGCAACAGGCGATATTTGTGGCTAAAATTACCAATGGCGAAATTGGCTTCCCATGCTTGCTATCCATGATTAATTTTCGCGCATCATAACGACGCATCATTACGATCAACGGAACTAGCGCTAACGCGGTTTCATCGGACTGCATTTACCAATAATTGAATGTATCAGGACCTTTTCAAACGTGGAGGTATTATTTGACTTCGGGGAACCGTTGCGCTTGTTCGCGCAGAGATTGCGTAGATTTAATTTATGATAAAATTTAAATTATGTAGAAAATCTCAAAGGTCAGATGAATTGTTCTCAAAATAAATAAATACTAACCTGCAACTGGTTTTAATCACTCCTAACATCAAATTGTATCGTATCGTATCAAATCCATTGTTTTACAACTCAAAACATGCAAAATGTTCTACTCTCTTCCGCTTTTCCATTCAAAATGTGGAAACCACGTGATACTGATTTTCACTACTCGCACAATTTGCTCGTCTAACGACACACTATATATTAGTTCACTATTGATTAGTTGATAGTCAGAAATTTCTGCACATTGCCCACCGCCATCAAGGTCGCCGGAATCATTGCGGATTGTGTAACACGTGTTTGACAAAACGCCTAAAGCCCGAACATCGGTGGCCCGATATTCCACACGGATCCGCAAGCAATTATCAACTGAAACAAAACGAAGACTCGTTTACCATTGACCGCCGCCAGAGACTGCTGGAGGCCACATCACTTTGTTTCAGTCAAGTCCTAGTGGAGGCTCAAATTGGCTAAGACTGTCGCACCCGTCGAGCTGACCCGGCAGGTGTTAATTTGGTACATCACATTCATATCCATATCAGACCATGCCACGTTGCTTTATGATGTTGTAGTCAGACAGTAAAATTATTTTCTTAGTTTTACGTCACATATGCCTACATAAAATTTAGGAATGACATTTTCAGTAGAACCATTTTCCATCATTTACTGCCATATTTTGGCTATTACTATTTGCATAGCCGCCAGGCAGTTACATAAATAGTGGTATTTCCTAGTATGTATGTCTATTAGTTCATGAGTGAAAACATTTAAAGTTATAGTAAATACCATTGTATTTTCAAATGATACTGATGCATCACGTTTTTCGTATTATCCATCCAATCGTCAAATTCGACACAACAATCGAGATAAAACCCAATCGATCATTGAAATTTATTTTTGCGAAATAATTTGTTCCGGCAGTTCAACAGTCACCCTCAATCAATAGCATTCCATTCTATAAATATCTTCTTTTAACCCAAATGCACGCATTTCATCGGATCCATGCACAGCGAGTTGATGACGGCCATGATAGGGGTAAATTGCGGATTGCTCAGTTTTCGGGTTAACTTCAACAGCAGATTTGTTCAGCCATGAGATGATAATACAACAGCTTTATACTTACTATTCTCGCTTCAATCCTCGCTGCCTCGCCGTTTACGTATCTTAACGTTTAAATCCACCAATGCAACGCTTTTCTAGTCCAATGCTTTCGCTTTGCATTGGCCTGAAGCCAGCCAAAAACGATATCGATATATGTGAAAAGCAGCTTCCAGTAGAAGATTATCATGAGCAGCTTAGGATTGGGATTCGTGGAAACGGGATATAATCGATTTGACTGTTGGCTTCGAGCGATGATGCAAATAATGTACCGAAAAAAAATTAAGCCAAAACGTTCCGAAAAGAAATCGTAAACGTGCTTGCTTTGCAAAAGGATTCATAAAAAAAAAGAAATTCTGACGACAGTAACAGCAGCGGCAGATCTGCTCACGCTGAGTTGCTGGCAAAATCCGATGACGATATTCTGCCAGCTATCAGTAGTGAACGTGCATTGGAATATGACCGTAGTGAGTGTAGGTCAGTTACGGTTAAACTGTGACTAGGTCAATTTATGCAAAACAAAAATTCTCTTAGCTATATTGATATGGCTGAGAATGCAAATCCATGTGAGCCTTAACGTTATAACATTATAATATAGAATCTGGCTAGTTTCAGATCATAGTTTTGAAAAGGAAACCAATATGCGAAACCAACACAGTGTGAATGACACCCATTTTCAGATTCTGATCAATTCACACTGTTGGCTCAACCAACGGAACAGACACCTTCCTGGTTTCCGGATGGCCGCGAAGAAAAGATGTCACACGATTGCTTGCACATTTACGACTGAGTTTATTAGATTACGATATAGATTTATTATAGGTAAAATTGAAAGTGGCACTTCCTGGTATAAGTGATACCCGATCTCAATGTCGTCCGATAGCATGTGTCTAAGCACGTTGCCTATGCTGGCTGTTACATGCTCTAACTACTTCTGCACCAGTCACCTAAGCCCTAGTGGCCAATTCGGTCCTATCGGTGACCCTAGCTAAGCTATGTCATAGCTGTCGTTGCACCTGTTCTAGCCGTTGCAATTACCAGCCATCACGTCTGTCACCACCTTAACGACGGTGCTCCGCGCCCGCTGTTCTGTACACATTCTCTGTACGATGTTGTTCGCATTGGTGTCTACTTCAACGACGGCAAGCATTCCCAAGTAACAATTTGGGTTTTATTATACTCTTATGATGGCATTTAAGACCAAAATTGGTCATGTAAACCGCCATAAGAGTGCAATAAAATTCACATTGTTGCTTGGGTTTCGCGCTGAATGGCTTCGAAGCGCGAGCAGTGGAACATCACATGCTCCAAAGTTTCCTCGACTACAGTACACACGGGGCAGAAGCGTGAACTCATCCTTCCCCGCCCGAGTAAATATTTCATGAAGCACCCATGTTTAAAAGTTTATCTCGCCATGTCTTCCACCGATTCAAGATGAGATAACGTATACATTAAAAAAAAAATGGACTTTTTCGGATGATGATAAAAAAACTAAGACAGCTAATTGAGTTTGATAAATTTCTCATGGAAGGTAATTATATTAGCTTACTTGCAAAAAAAATTCCTCAGCTCTATCAGTCGAACTTCAGCTGTGGAGGCGAAAACAATGAAGCTATTCCGTTCAGAAATGTGCGCGTTCAAAGAACGGTACCGCGCCGCGTCGAAAACGGACATCGTGATGCGGCACTTTGTGGATGCCGGATACGCCCGTTCCGGCATCTACAACATCTTGGCACTATTGGACAGCAATCAGAGCAGCGAAAGAAAGCCCGAGGGAAAAGTGGCTACATCGCTGCGTGCGCTTGGCCGGGAGGTCGGTGCAACCGGCCAAACAGTGAAAAAGTACCTGGCGAACATAGACATATATGTCAGGAAGCGGCAGTCCCGTCCACTGGTCTCGAAGCTGCAGTCAAGGAAGCAGCGACAGCGGCTAAATAAGATGGTCAAGATGATTTTCCTGACGAATCGCGACGTGGCGGTGATGATGGACGACGAGACCTATCTCACCCTGGATGGCAACGACTGGCAGGGCACTTCATATTTTACTTCCCCCACGAAAGAAGTGAGCTCCGAGGTGAAATTCATTTCACACCAAGTTCCCCAAGAAGGTGCTGCAGTGGCTGACAATCAGCGAGAAGGGATGTCAAAGCCGGTCTTCTTTCGCTCCGGACTGGCCGTGAACAGGGAAATTTAAAATACAAAGTGCCTGCCCGAAGTTGCGTCGTTCAGCAAGAAATACCATAAGGGTGAAGACACAGTGTCCTAACCGGATCTGGTGTCGGCCCGCTACCCGAAACGATTATTGGAGCAGATGGAGTGGCTGAATATCGAAGACGGCGAGCCCGCCCAACGTCCCTCAGCTGCGTCCCATCGAGAAATTCTGGGTAAGTCTGAAGCGTAAGATTTGCTCCAACAATTTTGTCGCGAAAACTGAGGAGGAATTGACAAATAAAACAAAGAAAGAACTCCGCCATGGCGAATGTTGCGGTTAACTGCCGGAAGGCCGCTTGAAAGGGCGTAGAAGTTTTATGCAAGTAAGCTAATATAATTATCTTCCATGGGAAATTTATCAAACTCAATTAGCTGTCTAATAATGTTTTAATACATTATTTTGAGCCTGTGGGTCCTTCTGCCGTGCCCGGCATTATTCCATTCTCTTTGCCACCTACTTATAGAGTCCAACGTAATTATATCCCGTATGCCTTTGACATTTCTTTGTCTGTGGCACTTGGCATCCTCTTTTAGGAGTATGCACAAAAAGGAGTATGCATGCATACACGCAATGACACCAATCGCAGTGAAATAGTGCTAAACCTGCACGCAACCTGTAGCACCATCGCATCAGTCTGAACATTTCGTTCAGACATGCTTGAACCCAACGCAAAGGCCCTAGCCGGCGCTTCAACCCTTAGCACCGACATGGCTGCGCTGGGCATCAGACTTCTCTTACTGCTTCTAGGTCCATAGCGCTTTAACATAATTTTAGACAACGCAATAACCGGTGTTAACGCCTTGCTATAAGCATAATTAACGTGGTTGGTAAAGTTCAGCGATTATCTGACATGACACTTAAGTACTTCACATTATTACGTTTAGAGGCAATCACTTGTCCCCCCTTCGATAATGTCGGCCTTGTCGTTGCTGACCATCAAGGCTTCCATCCCATGGTGTACCAACCGTAGACTGACACCAATCATCCAACCCTCTATTAAGCTTATTCTGATGCCAACTTTTCCAGCTCTGCGAGGAACTTGCCTTTCACTGTTAGGACCAAGCCCATGGCAGACAACCATGTTCTCGCCGCCAACATCTCTTACTTACTTACTTAATTGGCCTAACGTCTTATGACAAGGCCTGCGCAGTATAATTTCTTCATCTGTTTCGGTCCATGGCAACTGATCTCCAGTTCCGCGGGCACCCAGTGCTCGCCAGATCTCGCTCCACCTGGTCTTGCCACCTCGCTCGCTGTGCCCCTCTTCGTCTTGTTCCTACCGGATTTGATGCGAAAACCATTTTTGCAGGATAGTTGTCCGGCATTCTAGCAACATGTCCTGCCCAACGTATCCGTCCAGCTTTAACCACTTTCTGAATACTTGGTTCGCCGTAGAGACGCGCGAGCTCGTGGTTCATTCTTCGCCTCCATACACCGTTCTCTTGCACTCCGCCAAAGATGGTTCTTAGCACCCGCCGTTCGAAAACTCCGAGTGCTCGTAGGTCCTCTTCTAGCAATATCCACGTTTCGTGCCCGTAGAGGACAACCGGTCTAATTAGCGTTTTGTACAATGTGCACTTTGTACGGGGGCTCAGATTGTTCGACCGCAAGTGTTTGTGGAGTCCGTAGTAGGCCCGACTTCCGCTGATAATACGTCTTTTAATCTCACGGCTGGTATTGTTGTCCTCTGTTGCCAGCGAGCCAAGGTATACGAACTCGTCGACTACCTCGAACTCATCCCCGTCGATTACCACGGTGCTGCCCAAGCGAGCCCTGTCGCGCTCGGTCCCGCCCGCCAGCATATACTTCGTTTTAGACGTATTTATCTGCAATCCAATCTTCTCTGCTTCGCGTTTCAGTCTGGTGTACTGATCTTCCACCGCCTCAAATGTTCTGCCGACAGCATCCACGTCGTCAGCAAAGCAGATAAATTGACTGGATTTATTGAAAATCGTGCCCCGCATTTCGATCGCCGCTCGCCTTATAACACCTTCAAGCGCAATGTTGAATAGCAGGCAGGAAAGACCATCTCCTTCTCGAAGTCCCCTGCGAGATTCGAATGGGTCCGACAATCCACCCGAGATTCTCACACAGCACTGGATCCCATCCATCGTAGCCATGAGAAGTCTAGTAAGCTTACCCGGAAAGCCGTTTTCGTCCAAAATTTTCCATAGCTCTTGTCGGTTTACGCTATCATATGCGGCTTTGAAATCGATGAACAGGTGGTGCGTGGGGACTCGGAATTCGCGGCACTTCTGGAGGATCTGCCGCAGGGTGAAGATTTGGTCTGTTGTAGACCGACCCTCCATGAAGCCGGCCTGGTAACTTCCCACAAATCTATTGGCTATTGGCGATAGTCGATGAAAGAGGACTTGGGACAGCACTTTGTAGGCGGCATTCAGGATAGTGATGGCTCGGTAGTTCTCACAATCCAGCTTATCACCTTTCTTGTAGATAGGGCAGATAACCCCGTCTTTCCACTCCTCCGGTAGTCGTTCCGTATCCCAAATCTTGACAATCAATTGATGCAGACAGCCGGCCAACTTGTCCGGGCCCATTTTAATAAGTTCCGCTCCAATGCCATCCTTTCCCGCTGCTTTGTTGTTCTTCAGCCGCTGGATGGCTTCTTTAACTTCCCTTATCGATGGGGGTGGCACATCTTCGTTGCTTGCTGCACCAATGTGGTCACTTCCTCCGCTATCATGGTCTTCCGCCTGCACGCCATTCAGGTGTTCATCGTAGTGCTGCTTCCACCTTTCGATCACCGCACGGTCATCAGTCAAGATACCTCCATCTTTATCTCTGCACATTTCGGCCCGCGGCACGAAGCCTTTGCGAGATCCGTTGAGTTTCTGATAGAACTTCCGTGTGTCGTGAAAGCGGTACAGCTGTTCGAGTTCTTCGCACTCCTTCTCCTCTTGGTGGCGCTTCTTTTCCTTGAAGAGTCGGGTTTGCTGCCTCCGCTTCTGTTTGTATCGCTCCACATTCTGACGGGTGGCTCTACGCAGCATTTGTACCCGCGCTGCGTTCTTCTCATCCAATATCTGCTGGCATTCCTCGTCAAACCATTCGTTACGTCGATTCGGTGCCACACTGCCTAGGACGTTCTCCGCTACGCTGTTAATGGCTGTTTTCACGGCATTCCAACAGTCTTCAAGAGGGGCTTCATCCAGCTCTCCCTCTTCCGGCAGCGCGGTTTCGAGAGATAACGCGTAGTTTTCGGCGACCTCTGGTTGCTTCAGTCGCGCTAGATTATACCGTGGCGGGCGGCGGTATCGTATGTTGTTCACAACAGATAGTTTTTGACGTATCCTTACCATCACTAGGTAGTGATCCGAATCAATGTTAGCGCCCGGATAGATTCTGACGTCGATAATGTCTGAAAAGTGCCGACCATCTATCAGAACGTGGTCGATTTGTGATTCTGTCTGGTTGGGTGATCTCCAGGTGTACCGATGGTAGAGGTTATGCTGAAAGAAGGTACTACGTATGGCCATGTTCTTGGAGGCGGCGAAGTCGACAAGTCTTAGGCCGTTTTCGTTCGTTTGCGGGTGAGCGCTGAACCGTCCAATCACCGGTTTGAATTCCTCCTCCTGACCAACCTGAGCATTACAGTCCCCGATGATAATTTTGACATCATGTCTTGGGCAGCGGTCGTATTCACGCTCCAACTGCGCGTAGAATTCGTCTTTGTCATCATCGGTACTTCCGAGGTGAGGGCTGTGCACGTTAATTATGCTTATATTGAAGAATCGGCCCTTGATTCTTAATCTGCACATTCGGGGGTTGATCGGCCACCACCCGATCACCCGCTTCTGCATCTCGCCCATCACTATAAAAGCTGTGCCCAGCTCGTGTGTATTGCCGCAGCTCTGGTAGATGGTATGACCATCTCTATACGTACGTACCATCGTTCCTTTCCAGCATACCTCCTGCAGCGCTACGATGTCGAACTTGCGGCTCTTCACTTCTTTAGAAAGCACGTGGGTACTTCCGAGGAAATTTAGAGACCGACAGTTCTATGTTCCTAATTTCCAATCGTTAGTCCGTTTTCGTCGCCTGGGTCTTTGCCGATTGTTCCGATTAGAGTTATTATTATTATTTACGGAGTTCATTGCTTTGGTTTTTTTAGTGGTTCAGGCTTGCAAAGCCCGCAACCAACCCCACAGTATCGCCGGAGGGCCAACGTAGCTCGAAGGAGCCCTCCTCCCCTGTCAGCATACGACCTTGGTTTCCACCGGGGTTGGTTACCCGATCTCCACCCGAGGTTGCTCGTATCCCGGCTGGTACCACGAGGAGGTTGGGGTAGGAGTTGCTAGGTAAGAGGCTGTGAACCACTGTGGGGTCTATTTTATGCCCAGTGCACAAGGCACCGATGGTACGCATTACCTAGCCATTTACCAGCCCAACATCTCGTGTGTGCGAAAATGAGATAGCAATTCAGCACTGCGTTTCACTCAACTGCCAGCAGTCTGATTTGGGCCCGCTGTCAAATTTTGAGACAGTTTACTGACGTTTACTGCAGCTCGATATAGAGATGTCGATGGGGTGGTTAGGACGATATCGTTGGCAAAGCCGGTGATCTCGATCTGTTTGGGGAGCTTCAGCCTCGTCGTACAAGGCGTTCCAGGGTGTGAGACCGAGAATCGAGCCCTCTGGAGCACCCGCGGTCACTTTGTTTTTCTTCGCACCATCAGTCGTGTCGTAACACTAGCGTCCGGTTCTTAAAGTAGCTTCTAAAAGTAATCTGCATAGATGATCCAAAGTACCTATCATGTACATCGCTAAGGCGATCGCTCCCCAACTAGCACTGTTAAAGGCGTTTTTGACGTCAATCGTGACTATGGCAAAATATCTGTTAGTCCGCCTCTATTGTCTTATTGGCTTCTCGGCCCTCTCTATGACTGACTTGATGGCATCGACTCTGGTTCCTCTGGTAGTCTCCTTCTCTCAAATCCTAGAAATTAACCGATAACGTACTGTTAAGAGTTGGGTATGAAATGGAGAGAGTAACCTGGAAGGAACGTCAAATATAGCTCTGGCTCTCTCAAGCTCCCACCTAGCGCCTCCACGCAGATCTAAGTCAACGTGATGACGGTCGATGGCCTTACTCGGAAATGCTTCATGTACTTACTGGAGCAGCTAAGTTAGGTGGTGCGAACTAGAGCGCCTGTTCTTCAGGTTAGGGGCGGCTCACACAGCGTCTGTCTCGAAACGGGCGGCTTAATATGAAATGCTGTATCCCGCAAGCCATACCTAAGATGGCAGACCCATCAGCGGGATATAGGTATAGCGACCCCGGTGAGGTAGTATACCAAAAAACTCAATTACCACGAATAACGAAGAAAGAAATTCAGGACGGAACAATCGGTATAGGGCACGGCAAGGGACAAGGAAAGGTTAAGGGATAATGATTGGAAACTCGGTACCTGGAATGTCCGAACTCTCTTTGAACCGGCACGGGCTGGCTTGCTTACTCGAGAGCTGCATCAACTCGGAGTGGAGATCGCTGCTATTCAGGAAGTTTGGTGGCCAAATTCCGGAGAAAGGGAGTTCCGTGCAGTAGACCCTATTGCAGGCACTTCTTTCAAGTACCACATCTACTACAGTGGCGGCAAAAAAGCAGAACATGGAGTCGGTTTCATAGTATTGGGAAAACATAAATTTAAATTTTAACGTTTAAATATTCGGAAACACACCTGGAGGCATCCAAATGGAAACTTTAGCTCTCAGATCGAACAGGGGTTGATTGACGGTCGACAAATATCGACTCTGACCACTATGTCGTAGTGAGTAAGATTCGCGCAAGGCTGTCGAACACGGCGAAAGCTCGCACTGAGAGGACACTGCGTTTTAACATCCAGCGGTTAACAGCAGACAGCGTAGCAGTAGAGTACACCAGGAAGCTTGACCAACGAATCGCAGAACAGCAGGTAGAAGGAGAAGATATAAATGGGCTGTGGAGTAACATCCGTGGTGCCATCAAAACAGCTGTGAGAGAGGTGATAGGCACGACGCATGGAAGACAGCGTAACAGCTGGTTTGATGCCGAATGCCAGAGGGTGACAGATGACAAGAACCAGGCCTGGAGTCGCATGCTCTCTGCGGCAACGCGTCAAAACAGAGAGAGGTACAGAGAGACTAGAGCTGCGGAAAAAAGAATCAATCGTCTAAAGAAACGCGAGTACGAGGAGCACGTGCTCGCCGGCGCAGAGGAGCGATACGCCAGCAACGACACACGGAATTTCTATAAAACGGTGAGATGCAGGAATTTTGCCATGCCTGTGATGTGCAATGATAGTGCTGGTAACCTGCTTACCGACAAACGGCGGTAGCAGTCAGGTGGAAGGAGCACTTCCAGACACTGTTGAATGGAGAGGTAAAGGCGGAGATCAGCAGGGACAGGATAGGAATTGTAAGCGATGGTCAAGCTGTGGAGCCACCAACACAAGAGGAGGTTAAAAAGGCAATCAGTGAGCTGAAAAATGGTAAGGCTGCTGGGAAGGACGGTATCATGGCTGAACTTCTAAAAGCGGGGACCGAGCGGCTGTACGAAGCAATCCACCGGGTCATTGTCAGGATCTGGGAGGAAGAACAAATGCCGGAGGAGTGGTTGGATGGCCTCATTTGCCCAATTTTCAAAAATGGACATCGACTGGAGTGTAAAAACTATCGAGGAATTACATTACTCATTTCTGCCTACAAAGTGCTTTCCCGTATCCTGTTCTGCAGACTGAGACCGTTAGTGGACCGTCCTTCGGCGGCGAGTACCAAGCTAGTTTTGGTGAGGGTCGCTTCAAGACGGATCAGATGATTACCCTGCGTCAGTTGCTAGGTGTACAACTTGCAGACACACCATCTGTTAGTTGACTTTAAAGCGGCGTACGATTCAGTCAAACGAAATGAGCTGTGGCAGATAATGCTACAACATGGTTTTCCGACGCAACTAGCTACGCTGATTCGTGCGACGCTGAACGGATCCAAATCATGCGTTAGAATAACGGGTGAGATCTCAGCTGCTTTCGTGACGTTGGATGGACTGAATCAAGGGGATGCACTCTCTAACCTGCTATTTAACATTGCCTTGGAAGGTGCATTACCAAGGGCAAACGTGGAAAGGAATGGAACTATCATCACGAAACCTCTCATGCTTCTTGGTTTTGCGGATGACGTCGACATCATCGCTGCTTTCGTGACGTTGGATGGACTGAATCAAGGGGATGCACTCTCTAACCTGCTATTTAACATTGCCTTGGAAGGTGCATTACCAAGGGCAAACGTGGAAAGGAATGGAACTATCATCACGAAACCTCTCATGCTTCTTGGTTTTGCGGATGACGTCGACATCATCGGAATCAACCGTGGAATCAACCGTAGCGGTGGAAGAGGCCTTTAGGCCCTTTAAAAGGGAAGCGGCGAGATTGGGACTTACCATTAACACCGCCAAAACGAAGTACATGGTTGCTGGTAGGGAACGTGGGAGCCCAAGTGGTGTTGGTGCCGAGGTGGAGTTAGATGGGAAACGATATGAAGTAGTGGAGGAATTTATATACCTTGGTACACTCGTGACATGTGACAACGATGTAAGCCGCGAAGTGAAACGACGAGTTGCAGCCGCGAATCGGGCTTTCTACGGATTACGTAGCCAGCTGAAGTCCCGTAGTTTGCAAATTCGCACAAAACTGGCGCTCTACAGAACACTAATCCTCCCGGTGGCCCTTTACGGACACGAATTATGGAGCGCTGATCGCAGCATGCTGATCGGCGAGTGCTTGGGGTTTTTGAGCGTAAAATTCTGCGATCTATGCTTGGTGGCAAAATTGAAAATGGAGTGTGGTGCAGACGCATGAATCACGAGCTGTACCAACTTACCAAGTATACAAATATGCTGATATAGTGAAGGTTGTGCAATGTGGCAGGCTGCGGAGGGCTGGACGCTGGACACGTGGCCAGATTGCCCGATGAAAAAGTAGCCAAATCTAATTTCAGCAGAGAACCATGAAGAGGCCGTAGACTTCGGGGCAATCCCCGCACCCGGTGGGTGTTTGCTGTCGACGACGATGCACGTTCAGCTGGTGTTCGTGGGGATTGGCGAACGGCAGTCCAGGACCGACGGTACTGGAGGACCATAATTCGTTCGGCGCAGGACCGTTGCCACTAAAGTAAAGTAAGAATGCAGCGTTAACGCATCCGTCAGCGTCAATTTGACAGTAAATCCATGGAAAAACTGTCAGAATAACGCTGACGGACGCGTTGACGCAGCATTCTGTTTGGCCCTTAACTCACACTTATTGCCAGGGGCTAGGTAGTGCGCCCAGTCTATTCGCCCTCAACACCTGCATTCTGCCCAACACTACAAAGCCCAATTCCTCCACGCTATCGGCTCGTTGTCGTCAGTAGCCTTAGGACCACAAATCATATACCAATGTATGAAAATCATCTTAAATATTACTAAACAAAATCGAAGTCGTACGCAAAGCTTATTAACTCGCACCCTAGATTATATTCAATCGTACAAAATAATGACAACGGATTCACATACGATTTTCATCACAGAGTTGTATAGCATTATGGAACTAATCATGTTGAGTCGGATCTCATCGTATATAAATACTTATAATCATATATGAATGTGAATTTTTTACTCATAATCTGCAGTACGTATATCGCCTCCAAAATAGTACGCTTGGCATATGATGGTTTTATACAACTAATGCGATTTTTCTAGATGTATATCAGTACATATTTGTCATTTGCTACTTTGATATACGTACGAAAATGTTAACTGTCGTCGCACTGTCGTCCGCCATCGTTATGACGTGTCCGGCCCGCCGTAGCCTATCGACTTTCGCCACTTTTTGCTTTTATCGTCGGTAGCGCCTTCGGCTCAAACAAGGCATAGCGCGTATGTTCTCCGTGAGTAGCACCACGGCTTCACATCCATGAAGAACTACCAGTCTAATAAGGCTTTTGTACATTGTCAGCTTCTTCATCAAGAGTAGCCAACTTCTAGCCTTCGCAGACGACTTCAAAATCATTACTAGAAACCTTGGGACGGCGGAGGCAGTCTTCGCCAGACTAAAAACGGAGGCTAGGACGATTGGGTTACAAATCAATGTTTCGAAAACCAAATATAAGGTAGGAACAGACTCCAGAGCAAGCTACGTTTGCCTCCCACGGACAGTGACTTTTGACGGTGATGAACCGGAAGTGGTTGATGAGCTCGTATATCTCTGATCACCGCCGACATTGATGCGAGTAAGGAGATTCAACGACGCATTCAAGCTGGAAATCGAACCTTCCTTCCGCAAGACGCTTCGATCAAGGAGCATATGGCGCCGCGCAAAGCTGATGAAGTACAAAACGCTAATCAGACCGGTAGTCCTCTACGAGCTTGAGACAGTAACTTTGCTTACGGAGTACATACATGCTTTTGCCGTATCTGAACGAAAAGTGTTGCGGACTATTTTTAGCGCAATGCAAACGGAGAGCGGAGAGTGTCGTAGGCGTATGAAAAACGAGTTGCAGGCACTACCTGGAGAGATTTTCATCGTCACCTGACGAAAGTTGGGAGACTACGATGAACCGGCCACGTCGCAAGGATGCCGGACGACTGGCCTGGGTAAATTTTCCCTTCTAAACCCTGTGCTATCGATGACAGCCAGCGTAACACGATCTGTGAGAGGACCTTGTAGGCGGCGTTTACCAGCATTATGCTGCGATAGTTGCAGCAGTCGTGCCGATCACCGTTTTTGTAGACGAGACACACACGAGACAAATCTCTGGTAGCTTCTCCTCCTTCCAAATCTTAGAAAAAACTGAGTGTAGAGTTGGTGCCAGCGTTTCTTGGCCATGTTTATAAATCTCTGCCGGTTACTAGAAGCTTTGGTGGTGTTCAGCATTTTGGTCTCTCGTTTGACTTCTTGTGGATCAGATGCTGGGACATTACTATCTTCCATGGGCATTCCTAGGTTTACTTGCATTTTGTCTCCTTCTGCAACTTCGCCATTGAGGTGTTCATCGAAAAACTGTCTCCACCTGTCTACCAACTCGCGTTCATGTAGGATTAGATTCCTACATCATCCTTATGAGTAAGGTTCACCATCTCGTAAAACTTGCGCGTGTCATTAGCTTGGAATAGTTGTTTTAATTTTTTATCTATCCTCCGTTTGGGGCTTTTTAATTCTCAGTGTCAACTAGTTCGTAACTCGTTGGTATTTGGCTATTTCTCGCTAGTGGTAATGCGCAGATAATTTTTCCAAACAATTTTTCTCTCCACCGCTTGTTGGCATTCCACATTAAACCAATCATTTTGTATACTCCAGGGCTTCATCTAGAAGTGCCCTCAGAACTCCTCGGAAGAAGGCAGTACCTCATCCAGTGTTCACGCGTTGTTCTCGTCAGATTACGAGTTATCTAGCTGCCTGATGTTCAACCGAGGAGGACGGTTCTGACGTGTCTGGTATACGGTTGACAGTTTTGAGCGCACATATACTGCTACTGTTAGGTGATGGTCAGATTCAATATCCGCACCCCGTACGTTCATTGCACGTTAGTCAGGTAATCTCCAAGTGATTTTATGCATATCTTTGTTCTATTCAAAATTATATAAATTTGCAACCCCAGAGCTTGCCGTGCACCCCCGCGCCGTGTGACCCCAACCACCATGTTTTACTGTTGGTTTCAGCGGAAAAATAGTCAGAACACTTCTTTGAAGTTTCATTTGCAATTCAAACTATATTGCCTCCTTCTTCACAACGGAATGCGTTTTCCCAAATTATTGCCATGCATACAATTATGCTTTAGTTAAACCTTGTTTAAAAAAATAAATGTTACCTTCATTTGCAAAATTACTGTGTAGTATAATTAAAAAAAAAATTATTCGATGCTGTCCAAATACATTGTTGACTGATTGCACTTCCTCAATCCATCGTGCCCAGTACTGGAGTCATTCGCTTTTCGTACCGATTTGTCACAGACCGGGAAAGGTTAAAACAATTCCTCCTCGATGCATTTTTCATGAGCCGCCATGCACGATAGAACGACGGCGTCCAGCTGAATATTTAGATGCAAATGCAGGAAATTGTTCAATCACGGTAATAAACTTATAAATAATTGTTTTCGTTCCTCGCGACACATAGTACTTATCAAGCACCGAAGAACGGTCGTTTATTGGGTAAAGCTAGCAATTGCCATAGAATGAGTTCCATTACATGGCAAAGTATTCCGGAAACATTTGCCGGTGCAGATGTGTTCATCACAGGAGGTTCCGGTTTCTTGGGGAAAGTGTTAATCGAAAAGCTTCTCAGGTCCTGCCCGGATATTGGACACGTGTTTGTACTGTTGAGACAACGAAAGGGAAAATCGGCGGAGGAACGAGTGAAAGAGATTGTGCAAATTCCGGTAAGTTCCGGTCGTTTGGTTCTTCAGGGTTATAACTAAACGACACCTTGCAGCTGTTTGACAAGTTACGGGAACTTCGTCCAAATGATATCCAGAAAATAGAACCGATAAGTGGTGATTGTTCATTACTGCAGCTTGGCTTAGACGACGAAAGCCGAAAACGAATCGAAAATGTACAGTTTGTGTTTCACGGTGCGGCTAGTGTCCGATTCGACGATACACTCACCAAAGCAATCCTGTTGAATACTCGTGGAACGCGAGAAGTTTTCCACTGGGCGAAAAGCTTGAAACATCTGAAATCCCTGGTGCACATCTCCACAACCTATTGCAATCCGGAGATTTTCGATGTCGAAGAAAAAATCTACCCGGCCAAAATGGATTGGCGATTGGCAATCCGAATGGCTGAAACATTAGAATCAGAAAAATTAGATGCATTGGTTTTGAAGTAAGTAAAAATTGTATTGAAAGAATTGACATCATCATTCATAGAATACGAATGTTGATAATCCTCCGGAAATAACAGAAACTTGGATAACGAAAATTTTGAATTGTGCTGAAAAAGTGAAAAAATGAGAAGTTACACTTGCAAAAACGACAGAGTTGAACCTCAAAATCCTTTAACTCACCTGTGGAGAAATTTTTCGAATTACTAAGAAATTAATCGAAACTAATTCAAATTTTATATACAGATTAAAAGTTCGAGATTGTACGGCATGTAAGCGTGAGGGCTTAGAATTACTCCATAGTTTACATTTAGAATAAATCTGATGTAAAACGAATTTTATGTTCACAGGTTAACAAACTTTGCTCCCAATACGTACACGTTCACTAAGGGCCTGGCAGAGCAAATTTGCTACGATCACCATCGGGAGTTGCCAGTGGTGATTTTACGACCGTCGATCGTCACCAACACGGAACAGGAACCCGTTGCCGGTTGGATTGACAACTTCAACGGTCCAGTTGGCTTGATGTTAGGTATGGGGATTGGACTTTTACGAACGGCTTACGTTCGTGTAGAAAACCACATGAACTGCATTCCGGCGGATGCTTGCATCAAGGCTATTCTAATTGCCGCTTGGAGAAAAGTCAATAATCCACCAGGACAGTTGACCATTTACAACTGTGCAGCGGAACCGCACAAAACTGCCAATTATAAGTTTCTGGTTGACGACGGAGAAAGTGTTTATCGCAACTCACCGATGAATACGATGGTTTGGGCCCCCGGAGGAAATCCGGTAAATTCTCGTTTCTTGTTTTATATTCTATTTTTTTTCTACCAACTACTGCCAGCTGTTTTCATCGACCTGTTGATGAAAGGTTTCGGTACAAAACCGCTGTAAGCTAGAAACCTCTCCACTGAGTATTCGATAAGGTCAAGTTTATTATTACAGATTGTTAAAAATACAGCGTAAAATAATGGACGCTCATGTTTCACTGAACTACTTCATGCAAAATGATTGGACATTCGCTACGAAGCACTTCCGCGGGCTTTCGACTGCTTTATTGGAGAAAGACAGGTGAATTATTTGTTAAAATATGGCATAAATTGGATATCATAATGAAATCGCTTATACTTTTGAACTGCAGAGAGAGTTTCAACACTGACTACATCCGTAACGGCCTGTTCGATTACTACCAAACCTGTCTCTTGGGTAGCCGAAGATACATGTTCAACGAGCCGGATGATACAATTCCAGCTGCGAAAAGAAAGCTTCAACGTTACATAATATTTCATGCAATATTGAAACTTTCATTATGCTGCATGGTAGGATATCTCTTATGGAATAAATATAGCAATAAATTTATTCGACTGTGAAATTCTTAAATTTAAGTCAAGTATCCTGGGTTATTCGAAATGAATTGTTATTTATTATTCATAAAATATTAACAAAAATAGTCATAAAAATTTACATTCACTTGATACATCCACAGAGCAATCAGCAATGTTTATACAAATTGCATAATAATGCAGCGTAAATAATAAATTCTTGGACAGAACTGCAAACTGCCGAAACGCCAAACGTATTATCAAAATAAATAAATCGACCAATCACATGCAAGCACACTTTTTGCTTCCCATGAACATGACAACGAATTTAAGCACCAATTCCGTCTCAGAAAACAAACAAGTCCCCCATTCCAAGACGATGTGAACTAGTAGAGGTGTGGCGCAGCGTACCGTTTGTTTGTGTTAGCAGCGAAAATAATGTAAACAGCATGGTTGACGTCAATCTCACACTATTCTTCTATGGGTATAAAAAAAGCATAAACGTTGTGCCGTACAACGATGACACTAACACACCTATATTTTTAGCATATTACGAACACAAATGTGCCGCGTTTGCCGTACCTTAGTAATAGAGTACATAGATCCCTAGAGAGCTTTCTGACAGCTCAAGCACCCACACTAGCGAACACTAAATACGCGTGTGTACACATGATATTTGCCTCATTTTGGGGAAGAGCAGATGCCTGTTTGCCTCATTTTCAAGCACCAACACACACGTAGAACTTTCCAGTTATATGTGTTAGTGCTTTTTTTTAACGAGTAGGGAAATCTGCTCAGCACCTCACTTCTGAGGTACGGTACTATCAGACACCTGAGAAGACAACTCAGGGATTGGGGTTTGGTATCCCGACCCCCCTAATGGAGCGTGAGGACCCAGACCCACTAAAACCCTACTCGAGTCTCCAGCCTAAATCCTCCCTGGCACCACCTTATCGGTATTACTTCAGGGAGGGGCTATTGTGCTTAACGCACCCTCTTAGATAACTACTGGACTATGGCAGTTAGGCTATTTACTCGCCGTTGATCGGCTCTCCAACGGTTTTGTAGCTCAAGTACAATCTGGGTGGCAGCCGCATTGACCGCTCCCCAGACGTCCGAGCTAGAACACATCCTTGATCCTTTGGACTAAGTTGTCCTGCGTTGTGTCCTGTCCGCTCACTGCCTTCATGTTGTTTCTTGCGCCCACGAAACGAGGGCATATAAAGAAAACATGTTTTGCAGTTTCTTCAACATCCACGCATTCGGGACACGCGGGGGACTCCGCATGACCGAACTTGTGCAGATACTGTCTAAAACAACCATGCCCTGACAGAATCTGTGTCAAGTCGACTTCGCCGTGGCGCCTGTCGACCCACCCGGATACTTCCGGAGTAAGTCGGTGTGTCCACCGGCCCTTTGTGGAATCAGACCATGCCCGCTGCCATGTGGTCAACGAAGCCGATCTTATGGTACTCCGTATACCAGTAGTTCCACGTTGGTTGAAGCACTCAACGTCCTCACTGATGATGATGCCAATAGGCATCATACCCGCTAAGACACAGATTGCGTCATATGAAACTGTGCGACACGCAGTCGCCACTCTCAAGCACATGAGACGATAGGTACTATCCAGCTTACCTAGATAGCTTTTGGTTCCTAACGCCGGAAGCCTTCTTGCAGGCATATTCGACGGTGCTCCCGAACTTGAGCTTGTCGTCGACCATGACTCCCAGGAGTTTTAACCCTTTATAAGGCCGTGGCAATTATATTGCCACTAATGAAAAATATTTGTTTTGCGTCTATAATGACATCAATATAATTATAGAAGCAAAATAAACAACAGGGTGGCAACTGGATACGAAAAACCAAATTCCCTGATTTTTCCAGGTTTTTCCCGGTGTTTAATAAAATTCTAGGTTTCATATTGCGATATAATTTTAACTGAAAATGTGTTTCGATCATTGATATTTGAATTGTTTATCAATCTACGAGGTATTGAGAAAAAATTCCCCATCTACTCTATTTCTCTAGGCGAATTCTTCAATAACTTTCTCTTATTCTGCCGACCAGCTAATTACACTCCTCCCGTGAGTTGCTCATCTGTTCTTTTTCCCGCGCAAGTTTATTCGCAAACTCAGGCGCAAGCGGAGTTTTAGTGCCCATTGCGGCTAGCTCTCGAACCCGCCGTGGTGCTTTTCCTGCCAGCCACGCGGAAATGTTCGTATGCTTAATTTTCGTTCTTCGAGCCAAAAAGCAGTTTAATTGAGCTAATTTTTAATTTCGCTTGCCTCGCAGAATAAAGCTCTTTGCAAAACACTGAGCTAATTATCGATAACCCAATATATCGCTTGTGTGCCGTACTTCTTTATCTATTTCTAAGTGTTCTTGACTACTCAATGAGATCGATCATTGGGGTTGTTTGAAAAATTCCCTGATTTTGTTAAAAAAATCCCTGATTATTCCAGGTTTTTCCAGGTAATTTCAAATTCCCTGACAATTCCAGTTTTTCCAGGTTTTTCCAGGTAGTTGCCACCCTGAACAATGTTTGTTGGTGGCAATATAGTTGCCACTGCCTTATAAAGGGTTAAGAACCGCGTTGACGAAATAGTGCAGTTCCTGACGCTGATATTTACTTGCTGCACTGACTTGCGGTTGTTCACCACGATAACCTCCATTTTATGATGCGTTAGCTCCAGTTTCCTGGAGCAAAGCTTCGACAAAGCTTATAGAGTGGGCAGCCGTCAACTCAACCTCTCTGATAGATTCACCGTAGACTTCCAAGGTGATATCGTCCGCAAAGCCGACAATCACCACCCCTACCGGGAACTTTAGCTTCAACACCTCGTCATACATGACGTTCCACAACACCGGGCCCAGTATGGAACCTTGCGGAACCCATGCGGTGATTGGAACGCAGTTCTGACCCTCCTCCATGTTGTAGCATAGCACCTGATTCTGAAAATAATTTTCCAGAATCCTGTACAGCGACACCGGCACTTGGACGTTCCGAAGCGAGTTAGCTATGGAGTCCTAACAAGCGCTATTAAACGCATTTCTCACGTCGAGCGTGACAACTGCGCAATAGTGGATACCCGTCCTCTTTCGCTGGATTGCCACCTCGGCTGTCTTAGTGACAGACAAGATGGCATCCACCGTAGATTTGCCTTTACGGAAGCCGAATTGGTTCCTTGACAGACCGTTTGTACCCTCCGTGTACTGTACGAGTCTGTTAAGGGTAACCCTCTCCAGCACCTTGCCGGCAGTATCGAGTGGACAGATCGGCCTATATGACGAGGGGACACCCGGAGGTTTTCCCGGCTTCGGTAATAGGACCAGGTTCTGTCGCTTCCATCTGTCCGGGAAGTGGCCATCTTCCAGGTATCTACTCATTACTGCTCCGAATAATTCGGGAGTCTCCAAAATAACCGCTTTAATGGCCAAATTCGGGATTCCGTCTGGTCCTGGTGCCTTGCTCACCTTTAGGGATTTAGCGATCTCAATGAGTTCCTCATTCGTAACCGTCGCGTCCTTCCCAACCTCTAAGCCGCCGTCGCCCACGTTAATTTGGATATTCGGCATGTAGGCCGACCATCCTACGCTATGGTCTGAGATACTGGAACGTCGGCCGTGGGACGACTCAGTGGCTGGAGGCCAGGGCCTTGGCTCGTGGCGCGGAAAGAGGCCCTCGATGATTCGCTCCAGCATCTCTGGCGATCGCTCTGCGGGTGCCATCACGCCCTTGGTCTTTGCCATTACGACCCTGTAGGCATCACCCCAATGGGTTCGCATTTGCTCTAGCACATAACCTTTCAAAGCAGGCTCGTTTACTTGCTTTTATCCCACTCTTAAGCGCTGCGCGTGCAGCAACAAGTGCTACTCGCCATTCAGCCCTACCGTCATCCGTGTGTTAGTGCTTGAAAATGAAGCAAACAACAACAGTAAACAAAAGAGATGCATTCTTTTGTCACCAAGTAACAGAATGATTTTCGTCTTCCGCTAGCTTTAATGCCAGCAAATTTTCAAAATGTGTGCTTGAATTGGAAACAGGATGATAAATTTGACCAAAATATGTGCTCAGCAGTGTGGAAAACAGAGCAACAAAACTGATAATCGTTATTTTTTGGTGTGTTCCTCCAACACCAGCTGTTCCTAAACATGAGGCAAACAACATGTATACACGCGTATTTCGGTGTTCGCTAGTGTTGGTGCATGAGCTGTCCGAAAGCTCTATAAATGGAAAGATCTATAGAGATTGGAAATCGTGGGTCTCTGCCTATCTTTATCTATCTTTTCCTATATCTCTCTCTATCTCAATTTTTCTATGACGGATTTCACGCCAACTCGACCAAAGCACAGTGGGCAAAATCGACCGAAAAAACGGAACTTTCTGTTGCCGCTGTTTTAAAGGGGTAAAAAGTGACTTTTCTTAGGTAAAAAATCACGAGAAATCGATTAGTGATGGTCTCAATGCGGGGAAATTATGGGAAGTAGCCCTTTTTGCCCCATTCACCCCTATTTTCTAATAGTTTTGAAAGAATTATACCCAAACTTTCTCCAATTTGAGATTCTGTGATAAGGTTATATTCGATGAAAAGCTATATAAATAATTTGGTTAAAGAATGTTTGCAGATGTTTGCACTAGTGCGCCGATTTGGTCGCGAACTTACCGATCTGCATGCTTTGCTAGCTATATTTATTGGCTTAGTCCGATCCAAGCTGGATTTTGCGAGTACCGTCTGGAGGCCGCAGTACTCTTATCAAATAAACCGTTTGGAAGGCATTCAGAAAAAAATTGTGAGATTTGCCCTAAGGAACTTAGTACGGAACAACGACCACTTCCCTCCATAGGAGCAATACTTTGTATGCTTGTCGATCTGGATACCGTGACCGCCAGACATAAAATAGCGGATGTTGTCTCCTTTGTGAATGTATTGTCTGGTCGAGTAAGAAGCCAAGTGATAAGGGGGCATAGTACTTTTTACACCATATTGTTGGCCTTATTTCAAATATTTTTTTCTCAATAACGCGGAAGGCGAATTGATTCGGGTTTTTTGCATTCTAAACATTGTATTTTATACTAATATTTACAATTTTGTTTATACATGGAAACCTCTTTCCTCCTCCCCTACGGCTCCTTGAACATTATCATTCGAAAAAAATCATGAATGGTACCATGGATTGGCGTTCGGGGGCTTATCCGAAATGAAAAATTCTAAAACGACATGAAAGTACATTAAATTATCTCGTGTTTGACCCATCCTTTTTTAAAAATCGAACACATAACACATAACATTCAAACATAAAAGTAAGGTTTTTAGTCGAAAAAATTGACTTTAAACATTTCTAAAATATACAAAAATTACAATATCGAAAAAAGGATGGGTCAAACACTAGATAATTTTGTTGGCTTCAAAACAAAAAAAGAACCATGAGAATTGCTCGAGCCGTTCTTGAGATATTTATGGTACCAACTTTGAGAACCTGGTTTCGAGAAAAACGGTATTGAAGTTTTTAAGCGCCGTGCAATCGTTCCTGACATGCGCGGTACAAATAACTGTAACTTTGTCATTTTTTGGAATTCATCGAAACGGCTTCAAACACATATGCTAAAAATGTTAATCTTTTGATATAAACAATAAAAAAATCGATTTTTTAGAACTGAAAAAGTACTATGCCCCCTTAAGCGACAAATTAAGTTTAAATAGGAGCCCCACTGGACTTCGTCGGCGCAGAACATTCGAGCCTCCTCTACGAAGCAGAAACTATACGCAGCATGAAGCGGCATGCAGGTTCATGCACGAATTTAACGGGGTTCAGAATATTATAACTTTAGATATGACACCAAATATGTTAAGACGAAGACTTAGTCTGTACTACAGAGGTCAATTATATAGTGTTTAGATTTTATGTAATTATAATTATTTAAGTCAATGTTTAATTTATAACTGTAATTCAATTATTGCTTAAGGGCAAAAAAGCCTGCAAAAGCCAGAACAAATACAAATACAACCAGATCACTCTATGTACGAAAACCCGAATTTTCAATTCAAACGTTAAATCCGTACTGCTGTATGCCTGCGAAACGTGGTGCGTCTCAGTGGAAACTACGCAAAAACTGCAGGTTATTATTAAGCGGTACCTGTCCTAGCGACAGGTAAGTCATGGCGGGTGACCGTCAGCATTGGAAAACTCTGATTTCATCCCTTTGTTCTGCCGGACCGGCGAACATGGACACATAAGTAAGTAAGTTAGTTCATATCTGGTATCATCTTATTTGCAAAAGCGTTGCAAAGATTTGATGGTATAACGGAGGTTCCTCGTACCATTGGGTGCATTTAATCAAGTTTTGGCGATCTGACTGGTAATAACTATTTTCTCGTCGTGTGCAAGTAGTTTGCACAGCTGTTTTGAATATTTTATTACCAGGACAAGACATCCTCGGGTCAGGAGTGCTCTGTGCAGACTAAATGCAAACTTTTGTCGAACTTTGCTCTGCTGTAGAATGATTGTGGTTAACTTGATAGCTCCCGTTTATACTCTGCAACTGCAGTCTGCGGCCCGCCGGTGCTAGCGGCTCCCCAATACCCGGTGGCTATTGTTTTCTCTTTCACTAAATTCGGAGCACTTTCATTTCCGGATTTTCAATTGGTTTTGCTAATTAAGTAATCAAGAAAGTTTGTCCTATTGTCAAACCCACCCGTCCCGCGGAAGTGAACCGCATCAACGGCATTCAGCGGCGTGGAATGTATTTAAGTTTCACTTCTTATACTGTACCGTTTATTCAGCACACCAAGGCTCTCAGAGGACCGAAAACTTCCTGGTTTAAACGGAACGCACCCGTACGTACGGTCCGGAAGAGAAACTTGGCTCAATGAAGATAGTAACAAAGAGCACTCGCATAACTGACAGCCTGAGTTGTTTCTGCTGTAGGCGGCAGTTATAAGACGATTGAAACTCTAACTCTGGAACTACCTACATCTGTTCGGCGATAAATTTCTCACTTTCGAGAAACCGGAAACCTAATGGCTGCTAACACGAGGGAAAAGTTCATGCTCATTGCGGCTTAGATGTGAAACCAGATTAGAGGTAGGAATCAAGTAATAATCTTGACACTGTTAAATTACTATTCTGGCATTCCTGATCACAAGACAGTTTCAAATTCAATTGTGACTGGCGTATTTCTCATCTGTTGTGGTTATTGCCAGCCTGAAGACAGTCATCTCATTTTTGAAATTGAGTCGAACGGTACATGTGGCATGATTCTGCAGGTCCTTTTTGAAATGTTCATTTTTTCACATAAAAGCCAACAGAACATTTCAAAGGTAGCGAAATATGTTATAGTTATATTAAATAATGGCTGGTAAATGGCTGGGTAATGCGTAACATCGGTACCCCGCGTACCTGTAGTTATAAAATAGACCCCGCAGTGGTCATTAGCCTCTTATCCAGCAACTCCTCTCCCTACCTCCTCGTGGTACCAGCCGGAATACGAGCAACCTTGGTGGAGATCGGGTAACCAACCCCGGTGGAAGCTAAGGTCGTATACCGACAGGGAAGGAGGCACTCATGCATCTGCTGAGTGTGGGGCAAAAGGAACAGCCTTGCCAGCCGTGAGCGTCTGACTCCAGGTTAGGGGCGGCTCGCGACGGTGATTCCACTGCACGGTGAATCGCCGTTTCCGTACCAGGTATGCGGCTGTATCCCAGGTTAGGGGCGGCATACAACAGCGACTGATCCGGAGCGGACGGCTGATTTATGAAACGCTGTGTCTCGCCAGCTATACCCAAGACAGCAGCCCTGTCCGCGAGACTAGGCATCGCAGCCCCAGTAAGGCAGTATGCTTAAACAATTTTCGCTAGGAGAAATTCAGGAAAGGAACTACATCCGGATAATCGGCATGGACCCAGGCAAAAGAAAAAGGACAACGATTATTGGAAACTTGGTACTTGGAATGTCAGGACTCTACTTGAACCGGCACGCGCGGGTATCCTGGCAAGAGAGCTGCAGAAGATGAAGGTCGAGGTTGCAGCCATCCAGGAAGTGCGGTGGCCGAGGACGGGAGAACGTGAATTCCGCGCAGTAGATCCTATTGCGGGCACGACATTCAAGTATCACATCTACTACAGTGGCGGCGATAAAGCAGAGCATGGAGTCGGAATCGTATTACATGGAAAACAAATGAAGCGTGTCATTAGGTGGAGGCCCATCAATGACCGTCTTTGCGTGTTGAGAATTAAGGGCAAATTCTTTAACTACAGTCTGATAAATGTGTACGCACCGACGAACGACAAGCCCGATGACGTAAAAGAGGCGTTCTATGATCTTCTTGACAGAACATATGGAGAGTGCCCAAGACATGACATAAAGATAGTCATCGGGGATACAAATGCACAGGTCGGACGTGAAGAGTTCTTTCGTCCCGTTATTGGTAGAGAAAGCCTCCATTCTACCACAAACGACAATGGCCTGAGGCTAATCAACTTCGCTGCAGCCAGAGGAATGGTTATCTGTAGTACCCATTTTGCACGATGGAACATTCGGAAGCACACCTGGAAACACCCTAATGGAGAGGCCTGCTCTCAGATCGATCACGTTCTGGTTGATGGCCGGCACTTTTCTGATGTCGCAGACGTGCGATCCTTCCGGGGACCAAACGTTGACTCGGACCACTATCTCGTAGTAAGCAAGATCCGCGCACGGTTGTCCAACGTATTCAAATCGAAACCAACGAGGAAGATACGACTGAACATCCGGCGGTTATCAGCGGAGGGAGTTGCTGCAGAGTACTCTCAGAAGACTGATGAACGGATCGGTGAACATCTCGGAGAGAACCTGAACGAACAGTGGAGACACATCCACGACGCGATCAGTACTACAGCGCGGGAAGTGTTGGGTACTACTGCTGCAGCCACTTCCAGTGAGTGGTTTGACGCAGAGTGCCAGCGAGCGACTGATGAGAAGAATCGAGCCAGAAGTCACATTTTGGCTGCAACTGTGACACGCCAGAGCAGGGAGAGATACCGAGATGCTAGAGCTGCCGAAAAGAGACTTCACCGTCGTAAGAAACGTCAGCACTGGGATCGCGTTCTTGCGGAGGCGGAGAATTGCTTCGAGAGGCACGATACAAGAAGCTTCTTTAATACGATCAACGGAATCAGGAACCGGACCGTGCCAACTCCTGTTATGTGCAACGACAAGGAGGGGAACCTGATTAGCGAAAGATCGGAGGTGGCTAGGCGGTGGAAACAATATTTCGATGCATTGTTGAATGGTGAACAAGATGGAATGGTCAACAGAAACAGGATAACGATTGAGGATGATGGACAAGCTGTGGATCCACCAACTTTGGAAGAGGTTAGAAAAGCAGCGAGAGAGCTGAAAAACGGCAAAGCAGCTGGAAAAGACGGCATCCCCGCCGAACTTTTGAAAGTCGGGAGCGAACGGCTGTATTGTGCAATCCATCAGGTTATACTAAAGGTATGGACTGAGGAGGAATTACCTACGGACTGGTTGGAAGGTCTCATATGCCCAATTTACAAAAAGGGCCATCGACTCGAATGCAGCAATTATCGAGGAATTACTCTCCTCAATTCTGCATACAAAATTCTCTCCCGCATCCTGTTTCTCAGACTGAGGCCGTTACAGGAAACCTTTGTTGGCGAATACCAGTGCGGTTTTCGAGAGGGACGCTCCACGACGGACCAAATGTTCACCTTGCGACAGATCCTCGATAAATTCCGGGAATTCAACTTGCAGACTCATCATCTGTTTATAGACCTCAAGGCGGCGTACGATTCAGTTAAACGAAACGAGCTGTGGCAGATTATGCTTGAACATGGTTTTCCAACAAAACTGATTAGGCTGATACGTGCTACCCTTGATAGTTCAAAATCAAGCGTCAGGATAGCGGGTGAGACTTCGGACTCGTTTGTGACGTTAGATGGTTTGAAGCAAGGTGACGGACTATCGAACTTGCTGTTCAACATTGCATTGGAAGGTGCTATTCGAAGGGCCGGCGTGCAGAGAAGCGGTACCATCATCACGAAATCTCATATGCTCCTAGGGTTCGCGGACGACATCGATATCATTGGTGTTAACCGTAGAGCTGTGGAAGAAGCGTACACGCATCTTAAAGAGGAAGCTACGAGGATAGGGCTTATCATAAATTCTACCAAAACAAAGTATATGGTGGCTGGTAGAGAGCGTGGTAGCCCTTCGGGTGTTGGAACTGCGGTGGTGATAGATGGAGATACTTTTGAAGTGGTCGACGAATTTGTATACCTTGGTACGTTAGTGTCATGTGACAACGATGTGAGCCGTGAAGTAAAAAGGCGGATAGCGGCTGCCAACAGGGCCTTCTACGGATTACGTAGCCAGCTGAGGTCCCGTAGCCTACAACTCCGTACAAAACTCGCGCTCTATAGGACGCTAATTCTCCCGGTGGTACTCTACGGCCACGAAGCGTGGACGTTGAAAGAGAGCGACCGACGAGCTCTTGGCGTTTTCGAGCGTAAGATCCTGCGATCAATTCTTGGCGGCATACTAGACGAAGGAGTGTGGCGCAGGCGCATGAATCATGAAATATACCAAGTGTACAAAGATGCGGATATTGTGAAGCGACTCAAATACGGCAGGCTACAGTGGGCTGGCCACGTAGCAAGGATGCCGGATGAGAGACCAGCGAAAACAATATTTAGCAGAGAACCCGACAGAGGCCGACGACTTCGAGGCAGACCCCGTACCCGTTGGATGAGCGCTGTTGACGAGGATGCTAGAACAGCGGGTGTTAGGGGCGACTGGAGAGTGGCAGCCCAAGACCGAGTAATGTGGAGACGGCTCCTGAATTCGGCATTGATTCGATAAGCGGATTGTCGCCGAAAAAGTAAAGTAAGTAAGTATATTAAATAATCATTTTGACGAACAGCAATGCCACCGGCATGCACTTGTTGTGGCCGCAGAAATCAAACAAACCACAACAAACGGTGAGATGGTAAAAATCACATCAAAAGCATGACTAATTGGTTGATTTATCTACAATTTCTCCAGTTTGCATTGCAATGCCATACACAGGCAACATATCTAGCTTGGGTTGGGTTTCCATTTCTTTTCTTTATTCTGAAACATGATTCGTTCCACTCTGTAATCATACCTCAAGCTAGTTCAGTTAGAATATATGACTTATTTGTATTCAAAGCATTGACTCAAATAGCAGTTTATTAGGAGATGTGAAATTATTCTTGCTTAAATGTAAGCTTAAGATGTATAATAACAATTCAACATTTAACAAATCTCCGATAATGGAAGTAATTTGTGAAATGTTTACCTTGTCTATACTATTTTCTACGTTGAAAATCATAGAAATTCTAAATACAAAAACAATTTCAATCAGGACATTTACAGCCACATTCTAACAAGTCAATGCAACAATCAAATCCTATTTTGAGGGCACAGTTCTGTTTCTTGCATATGTGGCAGTCTTGAGGGTAGCTGCCTCATAGGCGCACATATATGAAGGATTTGAATATGTAAACACAATAAGACTCCTTTTTGAGGAGAACTCCTTTGCTCTCATTTCATAGTGAAGGGAGGGGAAAATGGTGAGCATGCGAGTTACATTCCAATGCTGTTTGTTGTTGCATAAAGTAAATCGTCAAAGAAGAAAGCAAAAGTGCAATATTGCGGTCAGTGTGTTAAAATTCAAGTTATAGGTAGTTATAATGATATAGATATAAGGTTTACGCAAAGGTTTACACCAATTTCCATACTGAAGAAGAAACACTTAAAAAGACAGATAAGTTGAAAAGATGACCCATTGGAGCGGCTAGAGCAGGGATGCAGTTTTTCAGAAAAATAGATGGTATACCGTCCGATCCAATGGATCGAGAAAGTTTCGAATTCGCAACGGTGAGGTGATTCTACGAATGACCAAGAAAATGAACACACTCGATGGCTACGGATATTTCTGCAATAGTCAAACTTTCATCAGTAAAAACACCGGAGAATTTTATCGAGAAATTATTCGCCGTTTTATCACCCAGGAGCCTAGCCAATGCTCGGCTAACCAAGCAAGACGACATCCATTGTCCATGGCATGAGCTGCGTCATCGAAAAATATGAGAAAAAGGAGTGAGGCAAGAATGCTGCCCTGCGGTACACCTGATTTGTTTGAGAATACCGAAAATAAATCCGATCCAAGCTTAACTTGTTAAACTCTGTCACACAAGAAAAATTTCAGCCACGTAACGAACCGCTCTAAAGCTCACAAGCGTAAAATTTTGGTAAGCAGTATATGGTGATCGATACGGCCAAATACTGCTTTCAGATCGGTATATTTCACGTCAACTTGTGCTTTACGTTCAGTTTCTAAAATACAGTTAGACACGAAATCCAAAAAGTTTGTAATCACGGAGTGACCAGGGACAAATCCATGCTGATCGGAAGCTATGTAGATCTTAGGGTAACGCGTAATAACCCGAGCAGGAGCGAAGAGCAAAATAATATAAAATTAATATCAAACTGTGTTATAATGGTATATTTTGTTATTGAATTGATATGGAGATACATTGATAACACATTTTGTTATTGAGTAGATATTCAAAACAGTAGTTATAAGATGAGTTTAAAAACTGATTTTGTTATCATATCTTATTTTGGCCTTAACATGACATTCGATATATTTCATACAATTTTTTTATTGATTAAAGAGATTTCAGATTATAACTATTTTATAAAATGATTTTGTAACCTATCATATACTACTTAATTTGCTATTCAATACCTTAATAATACTAAAATATGTTATTCTAAACTCTGAATGTAGTCATGTTATTGCTTTGTTATTCAAATAACACAAGTAGTTATTCTTTTGGCCTTAAAGGAGTAAAATTTTGATATTATTTTTTGTTATTTTACCAACTATGTCAGCCAAAACAAGACCAAATTTTGATATGAGTTATTCGATTTTCAATAACACATTTTGATATTATTTTGCTCTTCGCTCCTGCTCGGGAACAGTGCTAACAACTATTTCAAACAATTTGGATGTAGCTAGAAAATTAGTGATCCCACGGTAGTTCTTCACATTCCGACGGTCACCGTTCTTAAAGATCTGGAACATATAGGGATGAATTTTCCTAAATTTTCGGGAATTTGCCCTGCATAAACGATTTGTCGAAAATGCAGTAGAGTGGGGCAGCAAGAGTTTCTATGCAACAACACAGAGGAATAGCCGAAATCCCATCCAGGTCAGCCGAATACGGACATTTCAATATTTTCGCAGCAGTAATAATCATTTGTAGTGTAATTTCAACAATATCGCGATCTATAAGGTTGACAGGATTGTTTTCAGCAGCACTCTCATTTGAAAAAGATTCAACGGCGAAAATCGAGGAGAAAAATTTTGCAAAAAGCTCACAAGCAGCAGATCCCGAACTTGATTCAACATTATCAAGGTACACGTTGAGCGAAATTTACGCGTTGAATTTACAAAACCAAATTTTCTCGGATTCCTTAGCAGATCCGTTTGAATTCTCAAAACAAAAGATTTGTAGAGACTGGAATTCAAACTACGGTATTCGTCGCCAGAACGTTTAAAGTCATTTTCATAGATAGTCGGCACTTTTCAGCCATTATCGACGTCAGAACCTATCGGCTCGCTATCATTGATTGGACCACTGACGCTTAAGTGATGGTTAAGATACGCCAAAAACAGCCTGTTGTAAACAACATGCGATACTAGTGACCGCCACGCTGTTATCTACCGCGACTGAATCAACCTGATGTCGCTGAAAGCTACGCGTTATCACTTGCAGCACAGTCGTTAAAAACTAGTTGTGGCAACCGGATTATGACCGGATTATTGTAAAGTTTCTGCAACCGTAAGTGCGTAAAATGTGCTACTTGGGCTATTCTTTGGCCCTCTCTGGTCTTAAAAGGAAAATCGGTTGGGGGGTCATGGCGAAAACGGCGATTTTTTGAAAAAATCCAAAATGGCGACCAAACCCAAGATAACCGTCAAAACATTTTTTACTCCATTTGAATGCCCTATCCTTCTTCTTCACAGAACCATGCCATTTGTTAGTTATTTCATTGCAAATTTAGGCAATATCACATCGTATAGATCTCAAGGTTCGACAAAAACTCAACATTTTGAAACTTTCGGACCCCTTGGCGAACGAGGGGTCCACTGTTTCGATGTATTAAAATTAAAATTATTATTTTTAACCATTTTCAACCATTTTTTGAAACGATGGTTCTACAATTGATGAAGGGACCGTAAGGGAAAGTAATGAAGGATTTTTTGGGAATGGAGAGGAAAGAGTGGAAAGGAAGGGGGGGAGGTAATAGGTAGCTACGCTTAACAAGTTGTCGTTGTGACTCTTATCTTTTGTCCAATGCTGGCGGGTGTTATGGGTTCGAATCCGTTTATAATCTCAGATTATAGCTTGTTTCGACCCATGCACCTCCCAGTTCCAGTATTGGGTGGTGCAGCCTTTTTAAAAGGAAAGACCTGTTTTGTCAAACCTTTTTATTTTTTACTTATAGATAAACATGGAAATATTAGGTTTAGAAAGAAACCATTTTCACATTCGAATTCCAATCGAAAACAGTCGAGTGGTCGAGTGGTCGAGTAAAAAAATTGCTTTTTTAGCGTTTTGAGCTAAAAATGATCATATCGACACATCTTCGGAACTTAATTCAACTTTTTGTTAACGCTGTGCTAGTTATCATCCATATGCATCCTAGCAATAAACAATCGTCAGAGTGTATTTTAACCTTCAAAGTTACTTATTTTAGTGTGTTCTACAATTTTTACTTTATTATTCTGTTTTTGAGGTTTGGTCCCATTAAAGGTTTTGTCATTAAAGTTTTCTTGAATAAAGTTCATCAATCATTTTTAAATAACTTTTGACAGGTAGAACCAATCCTTATGAAATTTGGTAGATACATTTGCAGTGTTAAGACCTCTCGTTTAATACTAAAATAATTAAACCTAGATAAATTATCTTGGTTAACCTTCCTAGTGCATTGGGGTCGTTTTCGACCCATCGGCACACTTACAAAGCTTGATACTCAGTAACGAAGCGAGCTAGAGACTTGAAATTTTCTAACATTTCCTAACTTTGAAAAACTAGCATTGTGGGGGAGTTTCAGCTTTCAGCGACATCTAGGAGAGCCACAGCAAAAAAAAGTAACATATTATGCATTGGGGTCGAAAACGACCCAAGTTTTGAAATTGCTCTCATTCATCCATTTTCAATCCGAAATTCGTTTTCTTTACCTCGTTTGAAAGGTATGCCTAAAACCTGGCGAATATTTGTTGACTAATGGCCATTTCTGCGTCGGTTCCAAAACACCCACTACCAGGTCACGGAGGACATTTTTATACTTTGAGGTAATTCATTTTGCGGCACATCAAATCACATTGGCTTGATAAAATAAGACTAGTGGAAGTACAATGGGGACATTTTGGACCCGAATGACCACTTTACTACCGTTCCCGGAACATCTAGTTCGCATACAAATGAAACACAAATTTCCTCAAAACTCAAGAACTAATCAAGCAAATGGAGCCAAATTTGGCATGTGGGAGTTTTTGGAGGCAGGAATCTAGTAGAATCTTCTCGGAGCAAGAGACAGTGAATCGACACCGCTAACTTACGTGCCTGTTGCCATTCATGTCAAAAGAGGACATTCGAATGGCACGTCATATTTGGCCCTTTAAAGCGAGTGATATAGTCCTACGTCATCCTTTCGTATAACCCTTAGGCCTGTATACCTTGCAGTTTTTCTAATGCATTAGGAAGGTTAAGGACATTTTGAGTAGTTTCAACCTAGCTTTAGCTAAATCCGACCTATTTACGGCTTGAATCATTTAAGAGTGCAGAAAATATAATAATGGCAAAAACTTGGAATTGGATTTTTGACTTTTGACCAGTTTTGCGCCATAGTACGGTATATAGAGACCAAAAATGAACCGCGAACTCGCGAATCTCTACAGCAATTCAGAAGTCGACTAAAGCTGCCCGCATACGTTGGACGGGACATTGGGCATTCGTTTTTTAACTCGACGTAGAAATTTAACAGTTTTTCCATGGGTTTTTTATCAAATGGGTTTTTTTGGCTCTTTGTGATTTCCAAAGTGTAATCAATTTTTAACACAAACGAATATACATTCATATGTAATTCAACATATGTAAATCCTCCAAAAGGGCCGTGAATACAGAGTTCCCACGCATCATTTATTCGTTGACTTCAAAGCCGCATATGATACCATCGACCGGAAAGAGCTATGGAAAATCATGGACGAGAACAGCTTCCCCAGGAAGCTCATCAAACTGATTAAATCTACGATGGATGGTACGCAGTGCTGTGTTCGGATTTCGGGTGGATTGTCAAGTTCATTCGAATCACACAGAGGGCTTCGTCAAGGTGATGGTCTTTCATGCCTGCTGTTCAACATAGCGCTACAAGGTGTTATGAACCGAGCGGATATCAACACGCGGGGCACGATATTCAACAAATCTAGTCAATTCGTCTGCTTTGCCGATGACATGGATATTATCGGCAGAACATCTGTGGCGGTGGCTGAACAGTACACCAGACTAAAGCGCGAAGCAGAAAAGATTGGGTTAAAGGTAAATACGTCTAAAACAAAGTACATGCTGGCCAGCGGAACCGAGGCCGAACGACACCGCTTGGGCAGTAGTATATTGATCGACGGCGATGAGTTTGAGGTAGTCGATGAATTTGTCTACCTTGGCTCACTGGTAACGGCGGATAATGATACCAGCCGTGAGATTCGGAGGCGTATTATCAGCGGAAGTCGTGCTTACTATGGGCTCCACAAGCAATTGCGGTCGAGCAGACTAAGTCCCCGTACAAAGTGCACCCTGTACAAGACGCTTATTAGACCGGTTGTTCTCTACGGGCATGAAACATGGACAATGCTCGAGGAGGACCTGCGAGTGCTCGGAGTTTTCGAACGACGAGTGCTAAGAACGATCTTCGGCGGCGTACAGGAGAACGGAGTATGGAGGCGGAGGATGAACCATGAACTCGCACAGCTCTATGGCGAACCCAGTATCCAGAAGGTGGCTAAAGCTGGACGGATGCGATGGGCAGGGCATGTTGCAAGAATGCCGGACAACTACCCTGCAAAGATGGTGTTCGCCTCAAATGCGGTAGGAACAAGACGACCAGGAGCGCAGCGAGCAAGATGGTTAGACCAGGTGGAGCGAGATCTGGCGGAGAGTACTCGGTGTCCGAGGAATTGGAGAGCGGTAGCCCTCAACCGAGTTACATGGAGAAATTTTGTTCAACAGGCTTTGTCTTAGGACGGCAAGCCACCTAAGTAAGTAAGTATGTAATTCAACCGCCCAGCTAGCTTCGAGGTACGATGCTGGTCTAACAAGCCAATCGTCGTATGTTCGAATCTCGGCTAGGCGGTGCTTGCTAGTTAGAGTCAGTAGGATTGTTGCACTGGCCCCGTAATTTTCCTGTACTCTAACAGCCGGCTGCGAAGTCTGTCGATAAAGAAGGGTAATGTCTAAAGACGGTATAAACCCATGGCTTTGCTTTATGTAATTCAATTCTAATTGAATAATTTGCAGTTTTCAAACAATTATCAATAAAATTAATTTCGAAAATTGTGAGTTCCTCACAAGATGGAGCTCTACCCAACCTTCAAGTTTGTGACAGCTGGCTGACAGCTTCTGAGTAGCTGCGCGATTACATAACCTAACCTGTCATTCTGCCTGTTTCTACGAGAACGAATAGATTTCTCGTTCGTATATTTTCTTCGCGAGAAGTAACTAAACTAACTGATCATGTAAGTTTTAGTATAATAAGTTCAATTTAAAGATAATTTATATGTTTTACTTTCAAGAATGGCTGGTGGTGATAGCGTTGACGAAGCCAAACTGAAGGGACTTTCCAAGATCTTCAACAGCGAAACCATGAGAGGACGGGCCAATGTGTGTAGTAAAGCGAAGTCTTTACGGAATGAATTATTAATTTTAGTCCTTTATTTTAGGTCGCGAAAGCTACCTACGCCAGCATCGGTTTGCTTATTCTATACTTTTCATTAAAACCGTCGAAGAAATAAGCTATTTAGGCGAAAAGTTAGAAATTTAATTTTACCATTATGAAATTAAGATCGAACAGTGAAAAATATATTATGCAACAGCGGTACATATTGAAATGGTAAAACAAAACGAGTTTATTAAGCAAGATGAAATTTAAAGTCCCCACAACAATAGGTATAAGAGTTAGTTTTTTTTATTTGATCTGTTGGTCCGACAAAAATCATTTGTTCATGATACACATCAGATCGAATCAAGGCCAAGGTGCGTACTACGTTCCGTTTTCAGAATCTAATCTTATTCCGCCAGCTTTCTAACCAAGAGTACATGACAGTTGTGGGGCTATCGCTATTATTATATTGACTCGCAACTGCTCATAGCCGAAATTCAATTAAAGAAAATGCATTGGAAAAACAAGGATTAGTTTATTCCTTATAGTCGATTTTAAAATTACGAGATATTGAAATTTTTGTTGTCAATCCAAAGTAAACGGCAATTATTCAATTTGGAAGATATGTTTGAATCACTCTCTAATATGACTAGGTAATCATAGAATGGCACCAAACATAAAAATTCGCAATCATGATTGTGAAAATATTTATAGGTTTTATGCGTGTTATTAAATAAAACCTAACTCTCAGAGTGCCTTTGAGTGCGATTTGAGGGCTACTGTCACAGTGAAGCGTGATTCCCAAATATTTCATATGATTAAACTGGGTACTTTAGCAAAGATTTTTTAAATGCCAGAAAGACACTGGGTTGAAACATCGTCTTTTGCGGCAGGCCACGATTACAATAATCAGTTTGCGGACTGCTCAATGAGTATTGATTGAGTTTTGCTAAATAATAGTGTCCCAATTCGACACTACATGATTAATAACGCCAATGATCTTTTTGGAATAAAGGACGACGCGCAGAACATTCGTGTTCACAGTTTGCAAAAGCTGCAGGTATCGGACGATACCTTATCGATATTCTTTAAATGATAAAGCGCGGGACAGTGTCCGGTTCGAAGTCTCGTTATTATGCGTAGTTCAGTTAAGTTGTGCAGCTATTTAGCTATTGTGGGTAGATTCAGAGCTAGTGGCTGCTCTCAATTCCGCAATGGGCGGGCAGACGGCCACCCAAAATAGAAAGTAAACATTTTGTGTTTGAAGGAACAAGCAAAAAGGTTTGTTAAACCACTTGAATAAATCAGCTGTTGTTAACATCAAACTTAGTGATCGAGTAACATTGTTGAAACTTATTTCTATGATTTGATTAAACCATTATGTCCTGGCGTATTTGTTTTAACACGTTGTACCGAGTGGATTAATAGGACATTTCGAAGAAATAATTCTTTAGCATATAAAATTCGTCCAGTTTACTAGAGATGGGCATATGACAAGAACGGACGTTAGCATAAACAAAAAATAACCCAAAATGTGTTATATACCTCGCTTTACGTAGCTAAACTCTGCAGATCCAATTTACGGATTATATCCTTAGCTTTATTCAGCGTATGTCCATGCGTGCTAGACTTGGCCATCTGGTGCAAATCGGACATGTACTTGTCGATATTCTCTAACGTTGCGCCCTTTTTCTCCTCCCCAATCGGTAGTCCAGCCAGGGCGGTCGCCAGCACGGAACGAAGTTTTTGCAAATGATTCAGCAACATTGCATTGCGATTTTTTAGGCCTTTGGTTTCATTTTCCAATTTTTGAATACCATTGTCCATATTCTCAACATGCTTCTCCAGAACCGAATTTTGCTGTTCGTAGTCAATGTTTGATTTACGCAAAACTCTGAGTTCAGAATCAATCAGTTTGTTATGTTCCAAAAAGTCGTCAGTAAAGATGGGTATCTCATAATCTCCGACACGAATTTCACGTTTTTCATCCTTCCCATTAAGATACGCCATATCCGATTCCTCGCCCCCGTTAGTTTTTATCTTTTTGCTGGTTGTTGCCTCGTTATTGTTGGACTGTTGTTTATACTGAGTCACTTCTCGATGATATCGCTCACGATCAGCTTCGGCAGCTTCCAGAAAAGGCCGCTTAACGTCATCCGAAAGGTTGCCCCACTCCTCCGCCATCAGTTTGGTTATTTCAACGGGCGTTGACGTAGGATGTTTAAGCCGGAACGTTTCCCGATTTTCGTTCATGTAGCGCACATATCCCGTCAATGGGTAAGCGGGGGCGTTCGCATCCTTGGCACGCTTCTTTCGTTTACGCTTAACCGCCGGCTTCTGCTGTTGTTGTTGTTGCTGCTGCTGCTGCTGTGTATCCACGCATTTAGGCTTCTCTTTGCCTGGCTCTTTGCCATTACCGTTTTTTGCACTTTTCCCGCTCGTTACAGGGCTATTTTCACTTTCAGTAGATTTATCCATGACGAAAACTAAGTTTTTATCACAATTACAATTATTTTTTTCGGTTCACCACTTTTTCAGGTTTAAATCAAGAATTCAAATGAGATGAAACTTCTATTTTGTTATCATTCTGCAAAACGCACCGGCCAACTGAATGAATTTGTAGAGATTTTGTAGAGATTATGCTCGAACCGCTGCTGATGCGTGACAGCTCATACCCAGCGGATAATGTTTGATACGCTTGAAAGCTTGACACAACACACAAGCAAGGAGTGCACCGAGGGGTGGGCCAGTGTGTAAAAACGAGAGACTATAACCACCCCATCGGCAGGCAACCATGTTTTCGCCGCCAACATCTCGTGTGTGCGAAAATGAGATAGCATGTCAGCATTGCGTTTCACTCAACTGCCAGCAGTCTGATTTAAGCCCGCTGTCAAATTTTGAGCCCAGGACATGCTGTCGCTGACGTTCACTGCAGCTCGATATAGAGATGTCGATGGGCTGACTATAACAATCCACATGTTCTTTCTACGTAAAAAGTTCTGTAAACGAAAATATACCTTTAATCTAGAGTGACTATAAAGCATTGCACGCAGATGTCAGTGCGTTTTTTTCGTTCCAGGTTTGACAGTGTTGTGGGGTTTGTTTTGATTACTTATTCGCAAGACCCAGAAGCAAAAAACTGCAAAAAGGACAAAAATATATGTTACACAGAACTGTTATCTTTTTCCTGCCTCGAAAAAGTCGGGTATTTCCGGTTTCCGCAAACAAGTGGTGCGAATTACAAGTAATAAACCCAGTAGCAATAAAATTAGGTTACAAAGGGAATCAAAACAAAACACACAAAAACGTCAAACCAGAGTTGAGGTTAGGCACCGTGCAAAGGTCTATATACAGAGTGGCGACAAGTCATCCCAAATGTATGCAATGCGGGTTTTCCAAGGTTTTTCTTTCTCTTTCCTGCATGCGCGTTGGATAGGTCGTCTGCTCGATTGGAATGACACTGACAGATAATTATCATTCCAATTTTGACATTGTCGCCACTCTGTATATATAGTCACTCTACTTTAATCGTGCCTTTAATGCAATAACACATATTGTCAATTGCAAGGAAAATTGTACCATACAAAGTGTGATATCGCTCATAAAAGTGCTATTTTAGCTTAAATCGTTTCGGTCTCTTCGGCGCACGTATGGCTTGGAAGATGACGAAAAAGTGCGCCGAAGATACTGAAACGATTTAAGCTAAAATAACACTTTTATGAGCGATATCGCACTTTGGACGGTACAATTTTCCTTGCAATTGACAATATACGCTGTAAGATAAAGTTCCAATTACATCAGACGGGTTTACTAGTTGTTAGTTAGCGAGTTGATTGTAAACTAGCCATATGTGTCACTATGTCTACACGCTAACTAGCTAGCTAGTGGACATGATGACACTGGGCGAGTTTAAAATCAACTCGCTAACTAGCAGCCAGCAAACTCGTTTAATGTAATCAAAGTTTAAGACAGTAATAAGCGAGTTGATTGTAAACTCGCTCAGTATCATCATGTCTGCTCGCTAAGTAACTAGCTACAGTCAGTACAATCAAATAACAAACTCGCTAAATGAGCAACCAGCAATCGTGCAAGGTGGTGCAAGCGTTTATTTTTAATTGTTTCTAACATCATGATGATTTTCGTGATTTTCATCTATATATGTAGTTAAAATATTTAAATGGGTTATTTTTTTTGTAGTGTGTACAGATTTTGTGACACAAAATCTGGCATCTCTGTGAAGAAATGTCAGTTACTGCAAAAATATTGCTGGTGCAGGCGGTTGCATCACAACTTTCCATAATTCTGTTTCTGCGGAAAATATCGTACAATTTACTAATAAAGTGATTTTTCCGTTTGTGCTGCTAGTGAACTAATTAAATTTGCATAAAGAATTGACGACGCAAGCTATGCGTCTAGTTTTGTTGTTAGTAATTGCTATTTCTCGTTAATTTTCTGGTGGATGTTAACCAAAATAGCTAAAGGAAGGTCGAGAGATGAAACTGTTCAGTAAATCGTTGATAGTCGGTAGAATAAATCGATATCTGCGTAAAAATGTAAAAGATCAATCTCCCAACATCCTGCGGCTTTGGGCCACACAATGTGAGTTCGTGTTTGCACAACAGCTTCGTAGGAGCCAGCAGATTTTTGCTCTTTACGCTAAAATCTGGGACGAGCGAGCCCTGCGGGAACTGCTGCGTCGTTTTCGCGGACAGGTAGGTAGCTATCGTCGGCGGAGGGTGAACGTTTATGTAATCGTCGGGACTAGCGCGAGCAGCGCTGGTAGTCACTGTGTTTGTTATCAATTTTTCAATTAGATATTTTTAGCTCTCGCTAAACAGTGGAATTAACTTTGTTGCTTCGTAGGTTCAGCGCCATGCAAAAGGTTTTCTGCTTTCGTCAGTAACGCTGTTGGCCTTTGACTGGGATCGGGAACGAATTAAGTATGAAGACGTTAAGGATTATTTTGATGACTTCAATTTTCTCGAACGGCTGCAGAAAGAAACGATTTTTTGTCCGCGCTGCCAACGACGGAAAGAAATCGATTGCCGAATCGAAGGAATCCGGTATTGTTGCTGCCCCAAAAACGTAACCGATATACTGTCGAAGGAGAAAAATGAATTCACTGCCTGGGAACCGTACATAGAACAGAAGAGTATGATTACTTGGCGCCGAGAGGTAAAGCCCGGCTTATTCGCGTATAAAGGTGAGATTAATAATTTTAGTGGTTATGGACAAGTCCTTATTCATAATTATATTGACAGTTTATGTGGAGTATCCAGATATCACGGCAGAAGATTTTCTGCACGTCCAAACTGATGTTGAATACAGGAAAAAATGGGACAATACAGCAGTCAGTTTAGAAATTGTAGATGAAGACGCATCTAAGGGCTCAAACAGTCACATCATTTATTGGGAGATGTTGTGGCCTGTAAGTATAAGAATTTATAATGGGTTTGAAAATTCGAATGATTTTACAATTTAAAATTTCGTATTAGAAATTATTCGCTAACCGTGACTACGTATATAATCGAAGATACTTCGTGGATCGGTCTAAAAAAGTAATCGTAATTGTCAACAAAAGCGTCCAACATCCAAAATGTCCGCTAAAACCAAGCAATCAACGTGTGAACGAGTACTGGAGTTTTATGGTCATCAAACCGACGACTAGTTTCACCATGCCGGGTGTTTCCTTCATCCTGACCTACTTTGATAACCCTGGTTTATCGATTCCGAGATACATAACAACCTGGGTAGCCAAAAAGCAAATGCCGGATTTCTTACATCAGTTGCACAAGGCAACTATCAACTATGCTGCAGCAAAGAAGCAAAACGAAACAAGAATAGTAAGTCTACCGTCTGTTCATAATAGTACGAAGCATTATTTTTTCCCTCTTATTAGGTTGAGTTCTGGGATAAACATCGTGATCCCGGATTTGAGTATCCCCCTGATTATCTACCTGGCTTTAGCAGCGAAGATTATCTAGAGGCACAGAATGAAAATGATACGAGCACGACTTTTCAAGAAGGTAGGATATACACTAACAATGAAATCCATCGCATTGCCGCAATTGCTAACCATCGTGATAACAGTAGTTTATCCCTGTGGATTCATTTGTTTATTTTTTTTTTGTTTTCCCTGTGATCTTCACGCACGAACATTCATGCTTAAATCATGTGCTTCCGGGTTGGCCAAACGTATATCCGTCGATGACTGACTCATTGTATCGATTAACCTGATTTTTGCCTGGTTTGATTCTTCGGCCAATCCTAGCGGTTGAAAAGAAATTAAAGTTTTGGCGGTACGTCCTATTCCGCATCAAGTAGAATACTTCACCCTGCGTGGGAAAGAATGTGCTAGAACTAAAGGTGACTATCATGGATAAAGTACAAGCAATTCCTCTATGACATTATGTTCTTAAATGCTTTTACTACCATAAAGCTTAAACTATCGGCTATTACACCAGTTTTCATAGTTTAACTATTTTTTTTCATATTTCTATTTTTTCTACCTATTTTTGGTTTATTTTGAACTTCAAATATGAATATGTTTCACTCAGTTCTGGTAAATCTTGTTTACTATTAAGCAGAAACACTCCTAATTAATCAAGTTTCAATTCTAAGCAAACGGCAAGATAAAATCAAATTTTCTTTATTTAACTATCTTATATTATTTATTTATTTATTTATTGTTTCGTTAATATTTGGCAAGTACTGTTGCTTCTTAATAAATTTGCAAAAAAATCTATTTTCTTAATATGTTGACACTTATGCAATTATATTAAAACTGGGATGTACGTACATATTGTATTAAACCAATAATTTTTTATGAGTCTCAAAACCGTCATTTGTTTTTATTTATGCTGTTTTCTAAACATAAATTCCAAATTGTTTTAACCTTCAAAATTTTTACCCTTGTTAGAGCAAAATGTAAATCTGTAAATAAATAATGATAAAGAATAGCATTCATTCCGTGCTTTTAATAATGCCACTTAACCTTTGAATAGAATTAAACAAAACTAATCTAGAACAATATTGTTCAATATTTAAGCAAATCCGAACACCAAACTTGCAGTAACGAAAATGACAGTAACAAACATAAACGGAACTACCCAGCCTCTCTCGAAAACAGACAGAGGACAGATCCTAGACAGCAATCTAGCACCGCATGAAACTCCTCCAGTGCCAGATGGTGCCACCGATGCGATAGCAACCGGGCCATCCTCCCCAGCACCATCAGCAGCAACGCAGGATGATTGTGGGGCGCAAAAGACTTCCTGGTGGAGTTATCTCTACTCATATCTGTATTTCGTTTAAGCATGCTCCAAAGCCGATTGTGGTACCAGCGACTCTACACGTCATCAATTCGTGCAGTTTCTATGTTTTTATGGTTAAAAATGTTGACAATGTAGAGTTCTAACCATTCAAACTCTCTCTCTGGACAGTACAGAATAATTGTACCGTTTGCTCGAGCAGGTGCTGTTTCTTAGACCTAAACCTAGACCTAATCAATTGGAAATCAATTTAACGCCAATTCATCTGCCATCAAAAAATAATCTATTTAGTTGTCTGTTTAGCTCGGATTGTCTAGTCTGCGCCTTTCCAGTTCACAGCAGGATGCCGATTAAGCGGAAAATCCGGCGCATGTTTTAACACTGTTCTGTTAAATTAGAAGGATGACAAAGTTTACTGCTGTTAAGCATACCAAATATTGTGATCATAACAACAGAGTCACATTAGGAAAAAAAACAATGCAATATTAATATTTTTAAGAAATCATAAATTAGGTTTTGCATGTAAATAAAAAATAGCTTTTTAGATCTACTCATCACGACTTAGTTTAGTGTTCCTTATTAATCCAGTTTCCACTTTCGCGTAAAGTGTTCGGATCGAAAACTACAATTGTTAACTTTTGAAAGTGCTAAAATTATAACGGATAAAGAAAATTCACAGATATGATCAATGATTCTAAGCATTCCGAATTTCTACCGCAACTGATTTGTCACTGAAGATTTCCTGAACAGTTAATTCGAATAGAATATTAAATCGTGATTTCAGCAATTAATATTAATTAT
The DNA here is from genome assembly GCF_943734655.1 of Sabethes cyaneus. Classification (NCBI taxonomy): domain Eukaryota; kingdom Metazoa; phylum Arthropoda; class Insecta; order Diptera; family Culicidae; genus Sabethes; species Sabethes cyaneus. Next base: position 74,609,873 of record NC_071354.1, on the reverse strand, counting down.
CCTGATTAAAATTTTCCAAACAAATTTCTTGGTCATTCTTGGGCTAAATGCCATTTTTGAAATTTCTGCGATTAAACCGGTCTTTTCTGTAATACAAATAGCAAACTTTTAGAACATTTGCTAATCAATTGTAAGACAACCTAGAAAATTCGACGCAGAATATTCTGCATAGGTAATGAGATAGGACCAAAGAATGAAAGTTTGGTGACCTCAGCTAGAACGTCAACCGTTGGGCACCGTGGTCGTCAAGTTTCGGCGAGCGCGGAACGAGTTGATCACGATCCTGAGAGGGAAAAGCGCCACAAGATGGACGAAGATCGTAAAAATTAGCAAAAATTCTTCCGGGCTAATGACACTCACGAATTCTATGAGAAGGTGAACCAATCTCATAAGGACTACACATCGAAATTTGAAAGGCGAGTTTTCACTAACGATAGTAAAGGGTGTTCCACATCAAATTGCACCACGGAAGAAACGCTGTAGAAAACCACCTAATTTACCGATCCTTTTCAAACTTTCAGACAACAATATATAACTCATTAGTAAGCTTTTGGCGTATTTGTTTCATTCGACTTCAATACCATAACCGTATGCTTGCACCTTACGCTTAACTCAACTCAAAAAGTTTTGTACAACCTAGCTGCAGCTTCATCTGTACGAAAATTCACTTTTTCTTCATGTCTTCCTCAGACTTGACCTCCTTGGGATGCTTCCGTAATGCCTGCTTCATAATAGGCCTAGGGCCTTAGTTCCGGTGCGTTGGAGGCGTTCATGTCCTTGGGTACAAAAGTGACTTCGTTGGCTTCGTACCACTCCAATGCATCCTTTGAATATTGGCACGAAGATAGATCCGTCCAGAAGATCGTAGGGCCCTCGTGTTGCTTCGACAGAGGAAGTAGATGCTTCTGTAGACACTCTTTGAGGTAGATCTGCCCGTTTACAGTCCCGGTATTCACGAACGGCGCATTCCGTTTGTCACATGATGTATTTCTTGACAAACTATGAAAGTTTCTGCATCTTTACTTCGTCTGGAACATAAAACTTGTGCTGAACGGTGAAGTAAAGTAGCCCCGGAAGCTGCCGGAAGTCCGCCTTGACGTGAGTCTCATCATTCATGATGAGAGAGTTGAGGATTTTCCAGGTGTTTGCGCAAAATAAATTCGTGACGTTGCTTTTCGGATGATGCCATTTTTTCCAATTTTCGAAAAACTGACCGCGATACAAATAGAGTGTAAACAATTCACTCTAAACTATTTCTACTCTTATGTTCAAGAAAAAATACCCAATGGGTAATTTTCTACAGCGTTTCTTCCGTGGCGCAATTTGATGTGGGACACCCTTTAACATTCTGGCTTCCGATCTTTAGGATCCGGTGAAAAATTGAATAGCTAAAGACTAATAGAGCCATCGGAAAGCACGGATTCCCGACAGTATTCTAGAAATATGACAAGGGACCACTTGTAATGGCACTTTATTGGATAACTTTCTGGATGTAGCAGGAAAAGAAACAACTGGGGGAATTAATAGAAAGATTGGTTTGTCCAATCTATCTAAAGGGGCGATCGGTTTGTTAGCTAAAATTACCGCGGCATGACGCTAGTAGACACCGCGTACATGCTAATCGCATTACCTCGTGTATCCCCAAAAGCAAGAGGATTTATAGCACGAATCTAAAATGCGGAGAATACAATGAGATTTCAAGCTGGCATATGATATAGTCGAGCGCGAACAGCTTTGGCAATAATACACGAGGATAGATTTTGCGATCAAATGGTACTGCTGATGAAAGTTACCCTGGAATGAGGGGAATGAGTGATGTGCTACGGCACTCCCGAGTCTCTTTGAAGTGCGCCTGTTCTACCAATAACAAGAAGATAAACTTAAGACGTAGTAAATTAAAACGAAACCTGCCACAGTAGAATAATATTTTTTGTTATATTTACACAAAAGTATGTGTACCCAGACGAGAAAGTGGCATACATATATTTTTGTCACCAGCAACAGTAGCAGATAAACATCGTCGTAGGTGGTCCAGCTTATCAGCGACAAAAAATATATCTATACGTTCAAAACTTGAATATAGGGGAACTTCGTCTACAGTAAGACACTTCTTTTTTTTAGAAAATTTTCATATATCTTTGATGATAGTTACCAATGATCTATCATTCCATTTAGAAGGTATATTTTTTAGCCTTTTTAGCTGTCTGAAAAAAAGTTTCAGTCGTTTTGGTAATAATCCAATTTTGTAACTACCACAAATGTGTAAGTATTATTCTGTCTCACTGTTTCCCAATAGGCGGAAAGAGCGAGACAACGAGTAGTGCATATTGACAAACATTTTTTAACTGAATTTAAACCCTATTTCTTGTTATAAAGAGTGGTTAGACACCCAGGTCGTGACAGGGATACGACAGTTGTCAGCTGAAACCGCCTCCGATATTGGTGGTAATAGAGGTTGACAACATGTTTTGAAGCAAAGTTTATACGGGACACCGCATGTATTTGATGCTGCGCAGTATTACGAATGCAGCGTGTTGCTTTCCCTCTTTTGTTTATCGTAAAAATAAGAATATCAAGAGTCAGAACTTTTCCTATCTTTCGTTGCTGATAATAAAAAAACGTTAGAGTTAAAAAATTAGTTGAAAAAAACGCCTTTTACTATGTACATCCCACATGCAATAAATTTTCTCAAGCATACAACCGTATGATTGCGTAGTTCTTATAGCTGCTGTCAAATTTGTAAAATCGAACCAGCAAGCCTGGTTCAAACAGCTTCAAGAAAAATGTACGAGAAAGACGTTCGTGCCAGGGATGTGGATCAGACCTGCTGGTCGTGCTGTTTATTGTGTCTGTAAAGAACCAAACAGAATGCTGCGTCAACGGATCCGTCAGCGTTATTCTGACAGTTTTCCCATAGGTTTACTGTCAAATCGACGCTGACGCTGGCGGTTGTCGCAGCATTCTGTTTGGGCCTTGATGCATTCACAATTGTTTGGTTTGGTTGGCCTCTATTCTATAAGTCAAGTCGAACAACTCGACTTGACTCAGTCAATGTCGAGTGTCAAGTGCGGGGAGAACGGGCTGCATAGTGGCTCGATGAATAACCCAATCCGAAATAAGCCAAGCTTGCTGATAACTGAGTCGTCACTAGCTTTTTCGCGGGCAACTCAGTCGAGTTACTCGACAAAATCGTGTCGCGTTTGACTTGCAGAATGAGGCCCTATATATTTCAAATAACCGGTCGACTGTTGGTCATTTGATTTTAATTTACAATCGGGAATTCATTTATAGTTAGTCACTGTAGATTGATTTGCAATTCCATAAAATAATTTAACTTCCACTTCTGTTCTGCGTTCGTTGACTCACTGTTGACTACTCTCCTCTACATATTTTAGTCGTGCCTACGTTGTCCTATCTGCACTTTAAGCTGCGCAGAAATTTTGATAAAATTTAACCTGGCTTACTGTTTAGTTTAGTACGTTTTGCCTAATCATGTTTGTGCCTACCACTATTGCGTAGATAGGAACCACACCTCCCTCAATTGTGTTATTCTTTAAGCGACGCTTGTATCAGTTTTTATCGACTGAATCTCTAACCGCCTCGCGTTGGTTGCTACCTTATTAACCTGAGCGTGATAACATTGTATCACTTGGATTAGGCATGCCCGAATATGTAACTGATAAGAACGAGCAGATTCGTTCATGTGAAATACTGCCTTTGTCAGTTTGGCTGTTAGCTCATAATTAGGAATTTAACCCTCTAACGGGCAACATCGTAAAAACGATGCAATCAAGCTAATGACTGTTTTATCATGCAAGTACACTCAAAAGAACCTTAAGTTCTGATTTTCATGCAAATATAATTATCTGCAGGCGCGCCAGGTTAGAAAAAGTCCAATTTCTCTTTTTCGTTCTAAGGTATGGAAAATCCGTTGCGGAAAGACTCAGTTTTACCAGAACGGTGGCGCTACCAACGAACTGGGAACGGGTTTTGTAGTGCTGGGCGGAATGCAGGATCGCGTGATAGATTGGAAGGCGATCAACGAGAGAATGTGTATATTGAGGATGAATGGCCGTTTCTTCAATTATAGCATCATTAACGTGCACTGCCCGCACGAAGGTATACTCGACGATGAGAAAGAATCGTTCTACGCGTGGCTGGAGGTAACGTACGATAGCTGCTCGTCACGGGACATCAAGATCGTCATCGGGGATATGAATGTCCAGGTCGGTAGGGAAGAGATGTATAGGCCGGTGGTAGGATCCCATAGCCTGCACACCGACACAAACGATAACGGCCAACGATGTATAAACTTCGCAGCTTCCCGAGGCCTGGTGATCCGAAGCACCTTTTTCCCGCGCAAGGATATCCACAAAGCCACCTAGAGATCACCTGACCAACGTACAATGAACCAAATTGACCACGTTCTCATAGAAGGCCGGTTTTTCTCTAACATCACGAACGTACGCTCCCGTCGGGGTGCGGATATTGATTCTGACCATTACCTAGTAGCAGTATATGTGCGCTCAAAGCTGTCCACCGTATACCGAACACGTCAAAGCCGCCCTCCTCGGCTAAACATCAGGCAGCTAGATAACCCACAAGCTGCCGAGAACTACGCGCGAGTACTGAATGAGGTACTGCCTTCTTCCGAGGAGTTAGGTGCTTCAAACCTCGAAGACGGTTGGGGCAGAATACGCTCGGCCATCGGAGATGGCACTAGGTATTAAGCCTCGGAGTACACAAAATGATTGGTTTGATGGAGAATGCCAACAAGCGGTGGAGGGGAAAAAACTGATTGGAAAAATTATCTAAGTATTGCCACTAGAGAGAACCTGGCCAAATACTGACGAGCTAGGAACCAGTTGACCACGATCCTGAGGAGCAAAAAGCGCCAGAAGGAGGACAGAGATCGTGAAGAATTAAAGCAACTATTCCGAGTTAATGACACGTACAAGTTTTATAAGAAGGTGAACCAAACTCGGAAGGGCTTCACACCGTAACCTGGCATGTGTCGGAACGAGGTAGGGAATCTAATTACAAACGAGCGCGAGTTGGTCGACAGATGGAAGCAGTTTTTCGATGAACAGCTCAATGGCGAAGTCGCAGAAGAAGGCGGATCGCAAATTAACCTAGGAGCAGAAGGCCATAAAAGATAGTAATGTCCTAGCATCTGATCTCCAAGAAGTCAAACGAGAAATCGGGCTGCTGAAGACCAATAATGCCGCTGTGAAGGGCCGTCTACCGGCAGAGATTTAAAAACATGGCGGAGAAACGCTAGCAAAGACTCTACACTGGGTTACTTCGAGGATTTGTGAGGAGCTACCGGAGGAATAAATGGAAGGAGTGGTTTGTCCCATCTACAAAAATGGTGATCGGCTAGACTGCTGCAACTATCGTGGTATAACGCTGGTAAACGCCGCCACACAAGGTACAAGGTACTCTCCCAGATCTTGTCACGCCGGCTGTCACCGATAGCACAAGGTTTCGTAGGGAATTATCAGGCAGGTTTGGGAGCTCGCGCAACTACGGACCAAATTTTTACTATCCGACAGATCTTGCAGAAATGCCGGGAGTACAACGTGCCCACGCATCACATCTTTATTGATTTCAACGCAGCATACGATACTGTCAATCGAGACAAGCTATTGTAGATAATGCACGAACACGGTTTTCCGAACAAACTGACGCGACTGATCAGAGCTACATTGGATCGAGTGATGTGTTTCGTACGCATCTCTGGGACACTCTCGAGTCCCTTCGAGACGCGGCGAGGGTTGAGACAAGGTGACGGTTTATCCTGCATGCTGTTCAACATTGCTCTTGCTTGCTCTTGATCCGACGAGCGGGCATCGAAACGAGAGGCACGATTTTTACCAAGGGTAGTCAACTTCTAGGCTTTGCAGATGACTTCGATATCATAGCCAGGAACTTGGCGACGGCGGAGGCAATCTACGCCAGACTGAAAGCGGAGTCTAGGAGAATTAGGCTAAAAATAAATGCGTCAAAGACCAAATACATGAAAGGAAGAGGCTCAAAGGAAACAAACGCGCGCCTCCCACGGACGGTAACCGTTGACGGCGACGAACTAGAGGTGGTAGAGGAGTTCGTGTATTTGGGATCGCAGGTGACCGCGGACTACAACACTAGTAAGAAGATCCAGCGGCGCATCCAAGCGGGAAATCGGACTTACTTTGCCCTTCGTAAAACGCTACGTTCAGGAAGCGTACGCTGCCGCACGAAGCTAACAATGTACAAATCTCTTATTAGACCGGTAGTTTTTTATGGACTTGAAGCCGTGACGCTGCTCACGGAGGACATACGCGCCCTTGCCGTGTTCGAGCGGAAAGTGCTGCGGACGATATTTGGCGGAGTACATACTGAAAGCGGAGAGTGGCGGAGGTGTATGAATCACGAGCTACAAGCACTGCTTGGAGAGACTCCCATCGTACATCTAGCGAAAGTTAGCAGGCTACGGTGGACCGGACACGTCGTAAGGATGCCGGACGACAGTGCGACGAAAATAGTCCTCTTCAACAACCCCACCGGCACCAAGAACAGGAGGACTCAACGTGCACGATGGCTCGACCAGGTCGAAAGCGATTTGCGACTTCTAAGACGACTAGGAAATTGGCGACGAGTGGCATGGAGACGAGTGCTTGAAACAGCACGAGCCACCCCGGCTCTATGCTGCTGAAGAAGAAGAAGAAGACTTAACAATTCTTCGAGAATTGTGAACGGTGACGAAATCAACTTCCAGCTGAATCCCTAGACTAAGGCAGTTCTAGCGTTATGAGGAAGTCGAAATGTTTATAATGTCGAACGATCAAGTAGTAATCTGCCCATGGATGCATAGTTGACGTAGAAACCAAAATGACCAAAATATACTTTTTCGGTCCTACACACTCTTAACTATGTTGTTCACATGCCCAATACTTAAACAATATGTGTTTGTTCGAAAATATTCGAGAAATTTAGGAAAATTAAGCTACTCTGCTATTGGTTTCACGAAATAGCTGACGTAATTCCTCGCATAATCAATCAGCATAGTAACTTATTTGTTTTTGTAGCTTTACGCGAAGTTATGTGAATAACAGTCTGTTTATTCGCATAAACTGGCGTTCGCATTTTTTAAACACAATAAATGAGGAATGAATCATAAAACCCCGTCAGTCCTGTTTTGGTTAATAAACTCTACTAAATTGACAGATTATTCGATTGAAAAAGTTTATAGCAAAGACTATATGGCTTTAAACGTTTTTCACGATAAAAATGCGTTTTCTCAACAATCATGGTGCTGTTGTAAAGTCAACACAGTTATTTTCTCTTTACACGCTTCTAATAGTAGAAGGGAAATAGTGCCTCCTACTATCATTTACTCATATAAAAGTATTCCACAGGAAGTAGTCAAGTTCGTACCTTCGATTTGGGGAATCACTTATAAGACTGGCGGTCCTTAAAAGGCGTAGACGATCCTACCTAGTGAACAATAATGATGATTTACCCTGCCTGGTCTACATAATTTATAGTAAAACTACCTGGATTATGGTCTTTGTTAATGTCTAAATACAAATAATTTCCTGGGTTAACCCACTTCTTGTTTGATCTATTCAATAAAAATTGTTTACGCCCTGCTTTTTTCTGGTTTTTCCTAACGACGTTTAAATTAAATATCAAAACTGATTGAAATTAACTAATCGATCCGCTACTGGTATAAAAATCTTTTCTCGAATAAATATAGTTTCAACGAAGCTCCTGAATATTGTTCATGCTACTGCCTTTAATAGGCTGAAAATACCCACACGAACCCTACCTAATCGAAACGCACTAACAAAGCTCCTCTCTAACGCGCACAAAAAAATATAGAGCTACCAGTACGAAGCAGTTTGTTTAACAAAGTTCAAAACTAAGTCAAAATAATTATTGTATCATAATTTTCAATCAAAACGATACATAAATTATTCCTTTCAAGGGTATACGATAAACTTTGCCTTATATTGTATATTTGCAAACATAGTGAAAATTGGAGTATTTACTAAAACTTTACGTCGTTCTAGGTCTAGTTGCAATCAATATACGGTTCTTTAATGTAGGTATGTCAATGATAACTCCCTTTTGCACAAACCTTACCAAATATTTGCGCGTCACCCTTGTTCAGAATCGGGTGCTGCGTAAACACACCTCCTTCCGTCGACCTTCCTATTCCCGCTTCAAGAGAGAGAAAAATACCGCCTTTCCCAGACCGACCTATAAAACGGACCACTGAGTCGAGGTCGAGTTTCAGTCAGTGCGCAGAATTGCCCATGCTGGGACGTGTCGTGCGGGAAAATCTCTTTCGTTGTGCTTCTCAGTGCTTAATTGCGAATACGAAATACGAACTTGAACTTCAATTTCACTAATCGCGCCTATTCGTTTGTTACCATCATGATCAGAAATATGGACAAGATGCAGCTGGTAAAACATTTGAACAAGCTGCTGCTGCAGGCTCCCAAAGCAGCCGGTATGGCACGCTCGAACCATACCCGGATTGTGACCGGCATGCGTCAGGCAATTGCAGCCGCTAAGAATAACCGACAGCAGCGTACGCCGGCCGGCGTCGTCGGCGGTCAAAATGGTGAGTGATTTACCGTCCTGTCTATGTTTCTTATTCGTCAATGTAAACTATTGTATACGAACAAAACAATACCCTACCAGATTTATTGTTTTGGTCAACTGCAAAAAAATCGTTTTCTACTGCAGCGTGTTTAGTTGTATATATAAGTGGAAAGTGTTTAACTAGAATATTCATCAGTCAAATATTTTTTAACTAATTGATTTTTACGTGTAATTGATTGATAAGAAATGTACCTCTTGCAAGCAAAAAATTATCTGAAACTGGGGAGAGACAGTGATGTAATATCGAAAATTTCGCTGAATAATAAATCAGCCGGTTCATGGAAAATTCCATCCAGACACAACCGGTATTATTCCGATTGATGTAGGTATCGGACGAGCCCCCTTTATTTTGGCTGTTACTCGCTTCATGCGAGTTCGCGTAATTTTAGATCAGGTTTTTTTGCTCTCCATCGTCTGGTGCGACTCCGAGCGTATGCCGTCTACCTTCCTAAACGGCGATAGATTTTGCGTTCTTCGCATAAAAAGCTGGTGTGGTGGGCGATGAGATATGTGTACAATTTTGCGACGTTAAGGGGGGACCCTACTCTGGAAGACCGAAAAATAATAGATTTTCGTAAAAAATTTTCAAATGCTAGAATTATAGTTAAGTGTTGTGGTATTTTGGTTATTGGTTAAGGTATATTTGAAGATATATTTTATATTTTTTGGATACCAGATAGTGATTATTATGCTGGTTGCAGGGGGCGTGTGAATACCCTCTAGAAAATAGTTACTTGCTGGCGCACGATGGAGTATCGTGGAACGGATTTCAAGGATGATTTTGAAGCCTTAGATTAATACCTAAATTGTTAACAGTTAACAGTTAACAGGTTTTTGAAAATTCGAAAAATTACCAAAATGGCGGCAATTTTTCCAAAAGAAAGATATTTTTTTCATCAAAAATCGCCAAATAAAAGCTTACAAAAAATTGAAAAATTGTGGCATCAAAAAACGGCTACGTGACAATTTAGACAATTCATTTTTACATGCTGAAAAAAAATTTCAGCCATATCGGTCCACTAGATTCTAAGATACACGTACCGCCAGCTAAAGAAACATGGTTTCGGGAAAAACGCGTTCAAAGTTTCGTACGGCGATGGATTTCCCTTGAGGTGACTTCACAATATTTGCCGTAAGTTTTCAACGAGATCAGATATTAAAAATCCTTTTGGCAATGTCTTGTCTCTGATGGTATAAGCGTCTCGAAAATGCAAAAAAAAAAAATAAATTATATTTTTCCGACTTTCCAGAGTAGGGTCCCCCCTTAATACAACTTGAGCATTCTATCAGCTTTTTGACGTAGGACTACGTCTTACGGCAAGTTTTGAGATAGGGTGTCATTCCAAAAAAATCGAAAAATGCGAGCGTCACGAAAAATGAAAGGTTTTGAGCGCTAATAGCTCAGCGGTTTTCCGATCGATTTTCAATATTTTTACACCAATCGATCGGAAAATCTTCTAAGAATTGACCCAAATGAAGAAAAGTATGAATTCTTGATGTTGAACTATTGAAAAATTGAAAATAATGAATATGTTTTACAGGAATTCTTGCTTCGTGATTGGTTGGAAGATTCTTTGCGATAATCTAAACCTATACCAATTTGATATCTGTGCTTGGGAAGTAAGTCAAAACAAGTGACAAAGTATCCTCATTTCAACAAGATTTCTTAACACCGCGGTTAAACCTAGACCATTTTGATGTCCTTGCTTAGGAAGTACGCCAGAAAGAGTGACAAAGCCCCTCGTGCCAACAGATTTCTTACGAACGCGATTAAACCTAGTCCAATTTGATGTATGTGTTAGGGAAGTGTGCCAGAACAAATGACACAAGTTCGTTGTCCCAACAGATCGCAAATTCTTTACTGCAAGACGATTAAACCTCGGCGAATTTGATATCTGTGTTGGAAAAATGTGCTACAGCTGTAGTGTTCGGTTATTGTCGCAACCTTTCGTTGCGTCGCACCAACACATCCAACTGCAGCGATAGTGCGCACCTTTCGTGTACCACTCTTGTTCGCACGACGTGTATGACGTGCCGCCGGTGTGCGTCGGGATCGTGTTGAAACGTCAGGGGAGATAAAAATAAACAAAATCGTAAATTGAAATGTGTCCGCGAATGAATCAGCGAGTTTAGTTTTTGGCTATTTTCCATAAATAATAGTATATATAAAACTTACAACTAGTATCACAGTGATAGAACTTACAACTAGTATTACGGTGATAAAGTTTGAAAATTATAGTACGGTGAAAAAAGCTATTCAACGAGTTAGTACGGTCAACCAGCGTAGCGTTTAGGTTTGTATATGCAGTCATTTTGCTGAATGATGCAACTGCAATTAGATACTAACACTATGTTAATTGTGCTACAGCTGCTGTTCGGGAGCTAAATTGATGAAAAATATGATAAAATCTAACTAAAAATAAGCACAAAACGCGGAAAACAGTATTGACACCACGATTGCGTAACGAAGTACTGAAGGGACACTAAACGTAAGTTTCTCTTATGTCTACGGCTAACAATTCTTACTATTTACATAAAAACATACAAAGAACTTTAGCGATATGATTAACAAAACCAATCAATTATATTATACAAAATTTTATAATTTCGTTCCATAGGAATTTTTTAACGCTGCTGTTAAATACACGTTATCAAATCGGAAAATCGTCTTCTTTTTCGTTGCATATCGCAACATATTAAAAAATTCGTTTAGTTTCGCGATCGGGGAGGCTCTAATTATGCCGCCAAAGGCAAAGCGAAGTGTAAGCTGTGGTGTGTGCCGGGATCTGGACGATAGCCGGATGGTTTGCTGCGACGAATGTGGATTATGGTTCCATCTCGAGTGCGTGGATGTGAATGAGGACGTTGAAGATAAAGATTGGAGCTGTTCTGCGTGTGTGTCTAAACGATCAACTCAAATCTCATCGGTCATCGTCACAAATCCTGCAAGGGGTGGAACGGATTCCAAGTCGACAGGCGAGCAGGGGCAAGCTAAGCAACTCAGTGAATTTCAGAAGAAGCTGGACCAGATGCAGGCAAGGTTCGAGGAACAGCAGCGGACGTACCAGGTGCTGCTTGAACAGAAGGATCGTGAGTTACTTTCCGTGGTTGAAAAACTCAAGTACCAGTTCGACCGTCGTATGGAAGCAAGAGAGCGGGAGATACGAGAGGAGTTGAGCGTTAACACCGCTCCACCGATTGCAATTTCGACGATAGTAAGAAGTTCAAAGGATCAGTCACCGAATGAGGTACAAGCGGCAATGGCCAGGCTGGAAAGACAGGTTTCAGAGATGTCGGAGAAGCAAGGTCAGCAAGCCAGGGCTCTGGAGGAGCGAATAAGGGCAATGGAAATGAACAGAAGCCGGTCAAATCTCTCCGACGCTGGTTCCAACGAACTCAGCCAAGCTCAACTGGCCGCGCGACATGCAGTGTCAAAGGAGCTGCCTACGTTCTCGGGAAATCCGGAAGAGTGGCCTCTTTTTATTTCGACGTACGAGAGCAGTACAAGGATGTGTGGGTTCAGCGATGAGGAAAACCTGCTTCGACTCCAGCGCAGTTTGAAGGGAAGAGCTCTTGAGACCGTTCGAAGCCGGTTACTGCATCCAGTGGGACTCGGGGGTGTCATCAAGACACTGCGAATGCTATATGGACGACCAGAGGTTATCGTCCACTCGTTAGTCTGCAAAATTCGGGAAATGCCAGCGCCAAAGACGGAGAAACTAGAAACTCTGATCGATTTTGGTGTTGCAGTCCAGAACATGTGTGCAACGATCATGGCCTGTGGGTTGGACGAGCATCTATGTAACGTGGCACTCCTTCAAGAACTTGTCGAGAGATTGCCACCAACTGTGAAGCTCGACTGGGCCAGACATCGTCAAACGTTAAAGACGGTGACACTGGAGAATTTCAGCAAATGGTTGGAGACACTAGTGGAGGCGGCGTGCGTTGTAACGATTCCGTCAACAGTCTGTGCCTACGTTAGCAAGCCTGAAAGACGTATAAGGAAGGATGAAGTTTACGTTCGGCCTCAACCCAGCTCCAGCCGGTCATCGACAGCATCGACGACTTATACGGAGTCCTCTAGGAATGCATCGAAGTCAGCTGAAAAACAGTGTGTGATTTGCCAAGGAGGATGTAGCAGTGTGGGATCGTGTAGGAAGTTCCAAAGACTTGATATCGGAGCAAGATGGGCAGTCCTAAAGCAGAATAAGTTGTGCCGGAAGTGTCTGGCCAAGCATTTCGGAGCGTGTGCAGTCAAGCGAGCTTGCGGAAGAAATGGCTGTTCGTATATGCATCACGAGCTGCTTCATGATGATTCCCGATACCAGAGAGCGGAAAATCCCCAAATATCGTACTCCCATGTCACACCAGAAACACCTACCGAGCAGTGCAATACTCACGTCAGCTACGATAGCAAGATTCTTTTCCGCTATGTTCCAGTCATCCTTCACGGACGAGGCAAGTCCGTTCGTACATACGCTCTCCTGGACGAAGGCTCATCAGTAACGTTGATGGAGCACAGTTTGATGAATGAGCTGGATCTTGAAGGCGATTCGTATCCGTTGTGTCTAGGTTGGACGGGAGATTATCAACGACAGGAGATGAATTCCGTGATGCTATCGCTGGAGATTTCTGGTGTGCGTGATGCGAAGACATATCGGATGACGAAAGTGCACACGGTGGAGAGTCTTGGTCTCCCACAGCAAACGTTGATGACTGCGGAACTAGCATCAAATTATCAGCACTTGGAAGACGTTCCAGCGGATTCCTATCGCAACGTCCAGCCACGGATACTCATCGGGATGGACAACTGCCGCTTGGGTCATGTGTTAGACAGCAGGGAAGGTGGAAAAGACGAACCGATCGCCGCTAGAACACGCCTAGGATGGACAGTGTTCGGACCAAGCCCTAAAGCTAAAGCTGCCACAAACTTTACAAAGAAAGCCCTAATGCACCACCAATTCACCCGCACATTCACCGACGAAGTACTGGGAAACATACTCACTGAAAACGAGCTTCTCGCTAACTCTCGATCTCGGACGGAATTACCGCTAGACGACGAGTTTTCCCAAACGCTCATCCCGAATAACTTGTGGATCGAGTCGTCAGACGGTGCTAAGCCCCCGATCGCGTACGACGATAGTACGAGCCAAATCGATAATTACCGTAGGAGTCATCGTTGTCATCGTAGACATGACATTACCAGGGAACTGCTGGTCGAAAGGTTGTGTGGTTCACGAAACCAAGTCCAACAATGGACAGGTTCGTCGTGCCCTATTGCAAACGGCATCTGGAGTTCTGGACAACGTCAGCCGAAAAGATCGCAGTGTTGGACATCGGTGCAAACGTGAGTACTTCTGATTAATGATTTCGAAGTACTGCGGGGGAGTGTCGCAACCTTTCGTTGCGTCGCACCAACACATCCAACTGCAGCGATAGTGCGCACCTTTCGTGTACCACTCTTGTTCGCACGACGTGTATGACGTGCCGCCGGTGTGCGTCGGGATCGTGTTGAAACGTCAGGGGAGATAAAAATAAACAAAATCGTAAATTGAAATGTGTCCGCGAATGAATCAGCGAGTTTAGTTTTTGGCTATTTTCCATAAATAATAGTATATATAAAACTTACAACTAGTATCACAGTGATAGAACTTACAACTAGTATTACGGTGATAAAGTTTGAAAATTATAGTACGGTGAAAAAAGCTATTCAACGAGTTAGTACGGTCAACCAGCGTAGCGTTTAGGTTTGTATATGCAGTCATTTTGCTGAATGATGCAACTGCAATTAGATACTAACACTATGTTAATTGTGCTACAGCTGCTGTTCGGGAGCTAAATTGATGAAAAATATGATAAAATCTAACTAAAAATAAGCACAAAACGCGGAAAACAGTATTGACACCACGATTGCGTAACGAAGTACTGAAGGGACACTAAACGTAAGTTTCTCTTATGTCTACGGCTAACAATTCTTACTATTTACATAAAAACATACAAAGAACTTTAGCGATATGATTAACAAAACCAATCAATTATATTATACAAAATTTTATAATTTCGTTCCATAGGAATTTTTTAACGCTGCTGTTAAATACACGTTATCAAATCGGAAAATCGTCTTCTTTTTCGTTGCATATCGCAACAGTTATAATACGACTCTGTATGAATACGCATGCTTGCCGTTTCATTACAAGTGTAGTGAAAAGATGTGCTGTTGATAGAAGGGATCATCAATAATGACGTCCATTGCTTATGGTGGGAGGGGGATGTCAATTTTGTGACAGGTTGTGACAAAGGGGGGGGAGGGGGTTTAGGCAAATGTGACATCCGTCGAAAAAGATTGCATATTCATCAAAAGGCAGCAAAAATATGTTTCTCAGTCATTCATCACTCATCGATTTATTTCGATTTTCGAACTTATTGTTCCAGCTTACGGCGCTTGAAAGTCAGGCACAATTTGTCAATAGATAGACCACGCGTTACATTGAAGGATATATGTAAATCAATTTCAGTTCATTTGCAATTAAAGTTTCTATCTTTTTACTAAATATTGGATAGAAAAGTACAATGAACTCTAAATACTATCGTCACGATGTAGTGAAACCTGCTTCGCCGACGCAGATTGATTGGATAAAAAAAAATCTTTAATTTCAGTAAGGTAGCAGGAAAGCAATAGTTTGTGTTCATGATTTTGTTAAATTGTTTTCAAATGCACAATCTTTTGAGAATTGAACGTATGCAATGTTACTACTTTGATAAATGTTACATACAACGCATGTAGCATGTATATATGTTGCATATAGCATGTATACATGAAGAATCGAATGATTACAAGCATGAATAGGGCAACCAACCTATTTTGGACCCCTTCAGCAGCTGTACATAATTTGGACACTTCCATTTGATTTTGCTGTAAGTGTCCAAATTATGTACAGCTGTTGAGGGGGTCCAAAATACGTTGGTTACCCTACATGTTACTATCACTACAAAAAGGCTTACGTAGTCCTGCGTCACCTATATATGCGGTCGTGTCTTGTACACAACCCCTATGATTTTTTTTTGTTAAAGTTTTTTTGTTGAAAGTGTGTCAGATACAAATTCATTCCTGCGACAGCTTTTTTTTAAATGAAAAAGTATGACATTAAAATGATTTCCAATACCGTAGGATTTCGAATTTGGCAACAAATGTGTGCCGCCTATGTTGCCAAAATCGAAACCGTGCCAAAATCGAAACCCTTTTTCGATATGAAAAAATTGAATGTAAATGCGTCAGAAATTGACTAAATTATTAATCAACGATTGCAACCATTTTATGTTTAAAGAGTCCACCAAGAGCTATCCGTCGGGGCAAATAAGTTTTTGGCAACCTGCGGTAAAACGCAGTCCTACGGCAATAAAAATATTGTTCCTAACATTCTACAATCGCAAACTTTTTTCACGAACACACTGAGGGCATCATTTTTTCATTATTTAAAGCATGTTTGCGCAAACTGACTGATATTTAAGCATATTTTTAGAAGGGAAATATTTAGTGTTGCCAAAAACGGATACTTTTGTTGCCAAAATCGAGGCATGCCAAAATGGAGCCATGCCAAATTCGAAATCTCACTTTATTGCCTTGTGTCTCTACTAAAAATTTGTGTAAGATAAATAAACTGAAATTTTCGAGAGAAAAATAAACATCTTTAAGTGTGAACATTCATGGGCAATATTTCGATTGGGATTCGCATAAAATTTTAATTTTATTATTTTGGAAAACTTTGAAGATATTTTGGTATGAAGTTTTTGTCCTTAGCTTTCAAAGGGGGGGGGGGGGGGGGGGGTAAAGTATCGAGTTGGCGTGAAATCTGTCATGAGTTAATGAAGCTATAAAACTGGTAAAAAACTAAACCAGTCAGCTAACTTTGTTAACTTGAAAAACTATATATTCGTCAGCAGAAAAGTTAAAGTTTACTGTCAGATCATCCTGATCGGTTTGGTTTTTAGCGGCTACCATAAAACCATAATCCGAAAGAATTAATAATACATTTTTAGCAGTTTCCATAGTTGTGCAGCATATGCGCATTAAGTTTTATCTTGCATATTTGTATGTTAGGCAGATAAAATCAACGCGCCATCGAAACTTTACAATTTTTGAAAACTAGGGCATAAGAAACAAAATTACATGTATTTTTCAGCTGAATGTACGTAGCTCTTTGTAATTTTCAGAAAAATTCTGTCTTCCTTGTCTTCTATCTTCTTTGCAAAGCTATAGCATTGCTCTAAGCGTTTCAACATTGAGCTGACAAACAGAAGACGATCAAAAATAAATCAATATGGGAGATTTTCTGGCACAAGTCATCCAAATCCGGGGTTGTCCTGTAAAATCCGAGACGTCTGATCAGTTAACTGGAAGGCTAGGCACTGTTAGAATCAAAACGATCATAGCACCAGTTTCGCAATTTCACTGTACTCTAACAGTTTGCTGCAAAGACTGTCGAACGGGGATTTTTATTTCTTCGTTTTCAAAATTTTCCTCTTGACCAGACCTCACTTTGGTTTGGCTGTCGAAGTCAAAATCGCCACTTTTAAAGCGCTGAATTCACACTGAATTCTGTATTATATACAGAACATCATCGTCATAAACTTCCACTAGCAATCGACGACTTTCAGCAAAATTTTTGTTCAAAAAAGCGTCCCAACAATACTTTCCTCAAATGCTGTATTTTTAAATAATTTTCGAAAAATTTTATAATGGTTCGGTTTTTAATATATACGCCTAATACTGTAGAAGGACTATAACTTTCCTATTGGATATCATCTTGACATATTAAATAACCTTCCCATGGCACACGGATGTTTAACATAAATCATTCCAATCCTGAACAAATCCATACATCGTTGCATCATCTTGATTTTACTGCTTGTGCCTATGCCCATGTGCTTGGGACGCACTATATTGCCTAAGCTGAGACCTCACACTCAGCAAATAACCCTCTTCTTTTCCTTGTTGTCGAGACCTTCGCACGCAATTGTTTCCGCACGTGCGGAAACATAGTCAATTAGGGTAATGTTGCTGCTTCGTCGTAATTGCCTATTTCCGTCCTATCTAGCACAAATTATTAAAAATATCAGTGATTTTTACGACACACAATGCAAAATTAGTTACTCCTTAATATTTTAGTTTGCTGACTATCATACTCAATCAATCAAAGTGAGCTGAGATCTATTCAAGTGCTTTTTTTCATTAAAGAATTCCTAGCAGCCAAATTACCTATGTTTTTTCGTGCGACGAAGAAGAAAATGGCGACTAATCGTTTCAATTTCCGTCATTCACAAAATGAAAATAACTAACGCAACGCATTGTCGTTATTTTGCAGCCGGGAAAACTTGCATGACCAGCAGAAATGTTGCAGAATAACATTTATCATGCCGTCCTACACTAATACATGCACGCTAGCTTCGTAAACATTATTGTGATTTTTAGTTCGGACGATGAAAAATTTTGATGGACGGATTTTAAAACGGTACGACGAATTTTAGAAATAAAGTCAGTTGCGTAATTTCAATAAAATGCTTTACTAATCGTTTTTTAGTGAATTCAAAGTGCACGAATCGGAAGGTAAATTCATTAAATCCACCTAAGAAATGATGTAAATTAGAGTGGCTTTCCTTACTACGACGGGAATTAGAAATAAACCCTATGTTTGTTAAGGCTTGTTCATTTAGCTCACTTCATCCTCGATAGAAATTTTGCCAAATTTAGTCACTGTCGAAACTGGACCACGGAAGCTTACGCTTGCAATTTCCGAAGATCCCGTAGGGTAGATGCTCCAGTAGTTGTGGTAGTACCAGTAGTGGTGGAAACTCGAAATATATCATAATGTTGGCGGATTTCGAGATAGTTTCCGTTTTCTATTGTTAAATAAATATTTGTTAACAGTTTTATCTAAGATTCACAGTTAAAATTCAAGATGTTGGTGCAAAAATTACAAATTCCTTTTCAGCAGTCCAATAGAGTTCAATTGCTTAAGAAATTCGTAACAATCCATAGCATTTTAACAAGCCTACGTTGTTATCCACCTACTGCCATGCTCATTGCAAGCGTTGCTAAGGCGGTAAACAACATTCCACTATTATAGGCATATTTTCCACTATTATAGGAACATTACCACTACTTTAGGAGCACATACTAATGTCAGGAAAAGCAATATTTTAGATATATTAACCAGCAGAATGGTATAATTTTGGTATGTATTTAAAGCCAACACTATGGTGCACCATATTATCATGTAGTTCAATTGGAAACTGATAAATTGAGCGTTCAAATTGTCTTTACACACTATCCCCCGACATAATCCCTCCATTACTGGAGCATCTACCCTAATACAAACAGAATTCTGAACCAAATTTCCATTCCAAGTCCATATCGTATCTTATACCTAAACCATTATATACCAGCTACGGTAAATTAAATACCGATGTTTGAGAGTTTCAACCATTTTTTTCATTTAATTAGCTTTTCGTTTGATGAAATAGCCTAACGAATTTAATTCCTCCAGGTTATGTGATTGTTGACTAACGCTTTCCAATTCCTTAGAAACCGTATTAGGGTAACCAACCTATTTTGGACCCCTTCAGCAGCTGTACATAATTTGGACACTTCCATTTGATTTTGCTGTAAGTGTCCAAATTGTGTACAGCTGCTGAAGGGGTCCAAAATACGTTGGTTACCCTACTCGCCGCCAAATCTCGCTCCACTTGTTCTAACCATGTATAACTGCATTTTAACCAAAACTATAAACAAGCAATCTTCAACTAATCTTCCTCGTCATTTCAATTAGTTTTGGAAAATTTCAATGAGACCTTGTCTTTATCAAAATGTTTGGCTCGTGGAAAGTTGTCAAAACGTGCAACTAATTTATTCTCTTTATTGGCTTCCTAGGCCATGTCATTTGATTTCTTCTTCCGCGCATTGTTGACGTTTTTGCTTTTGTTATTGTTTTAATTCATCCCGTTCAGCGCGTTATTGGTAAAATCATTTGTCTATTTAGTCAAATGGCTCCGTTATAGCAAACGGTGCGTGTGGCCGTTAGATTAATTGGGACAGTGGAAATCAACACTGGAAATAACTGGTCGCCGAGGTCATGTTAGTTGACTTCAATTTTAGGGTATTGTTGATCAAATGTTGCATGTGCTAGAACCAAAAATAAACGAAGTGAATTGGGCAAACTGAATCGAAGCCAACATATTAATCGTTTCAATCATATCGCTGTCTCGCGGTTGCTATTATCGCTGCAATCGACGAAGTTAGCGCTAAACGCTGAGCATGATGCTCTTCTTGGTTACTTCTAACTTCTTGGTTCTCTAAATTGTTTATTATAAATTCTCCGTTTGATGATTTATGGTATCCGTTTTTGTAATCAATTTCTTAAAAATCAAAGAAGAAAAAACTTTAAGCTAATTTCTCAGCAAAACTAAAATTTGCTAAAGATACAATATTTCGGTCTATTTACTTTCTAAACATTAGTAATG
Organism: Sabethes cyaneus; assembly: GCF_943734655.1. Taxonomy (NCBI): domain Eukaryota; kingdom Metazoa; phylum Arthropoda; class Insecta; order Diptera; family Culicidae; genus Sabethes; species Sabethes cyaneus. The sequence continues at coordinate 74,589,701 of NC_071354.1, read as the reverse complement.
CTTGGAAATCAAACTTATTTTTATTAAATATCAACATGATTTGGAGGAATTACCGCTTGTATATAACATGGGTTTTGAAAATTAAACAATAGTTGAAATCGCCATGTGCGCGTATCACTCCAAACATTGCCGAATATTCCGCTTCATAAAAACCTATGACCCTTCTACTGAATATGCTCAATCTCTGTGTATGCTGACAGTAAACATAATCTACTGTAGGATTTCGCGACTCCCTGCGAAGAACAATGTGCCAGTTTATAACAGCAAGCTACCTCCGATAACCTTCGCAATCTATTGAACCCGGAATAGTTTCAGAGTAATTATAATAGAACCACTGTAGAATGAAGTAATTTTGATATTTACTGAAAATACTAAAACCTGTTCAATTAAAATAAAAAAAATCTCAAGTGTTGAAATAAAACCATTGTTTTATAATAGAGTTATAGGTTAACTATGAAGAACTTTATATATAGAAAAGCAATTGGTTCAACAGTAAACAACACTTCAGCCTTTGAGTATTTCATGTGCAGTTCTTTTACATGTATGTTCCTGCCATGTGACTGTACGTTATTAAAAAAGGCGCCAAAATCAACACTACAGATATGTAATCTTTTATTTAAAATACGCACAATAAAGCAAACTTTCCGCGCCAATTCTTTTGTCTATGGACAATTATAAAATAAGGCCTGTTGCTTATCAGGATGCTTCTGCTGGCTACTCGTGGAAAATTTTAAAAGGCGTGACTGCCCGTCGTCAGTCAGCTGGCAACATGCGACGCGTCCGCCGTGGTCGTCCGTAAAAGTGGAGTAGATTGCCGATTGCCGTCGTAATTACCTACTCCATACTAGTCGCGTGTTGCTGATAGGAGACAATCCATTCATGGAATCGGTCAATTGTGATGTACTATGTTAGGTACTGTGTACATTTCGCAACTGGTACGATAGATAAGAATTGAATCATAAATGGCAGTGAACTTTTGAAAACACCAAAGATGTGACTGCGTAATATGCGAATTTACTTTTTTGTTACTTATTTTACCTCCCGTAATCTTTTAATTAAAGTTAGTAACCTGTGTAATTGCTCATGAATTGGCTTAATTCGTGGAACAAGTAAAACATTATAGATTTTTTTTTGTTTATTTTCAATGTAAAATGCAGTCCCATAGTACGGGACTGCCGTGGATCCTCCTGGAAGAGGGGAATCCGCAAACTTAAAACTAGAGAAATGATAACACGCTCGTTCTAGCTCTAGTTAACGACTCAATTTATTAAAATTAAATTTACAAAAAAAAAAAACCTTCAGTCTAAGTAATAAAACTGCTGTCGGTAGGCATCGTTGGTAATTCCGTGGTTGTAAGTATCGGTTCGCCTATTTTGATGCTTCGTCCAGACGGTGTGAAAGCTGGCAAACGTCCTGCCTGTGGAATGACGATATGATGATGATAGGCGGCAGGTAATGGCAGACAATAACATATCCCTTTAGCTAATTTGGCGCGTAGGTAGCGAGCGTCCTTAAACAAAGCAAAACAAAAATAAACCTTATATTGTGAATGGGGTTTTCCCGCCAGAAAGCTGATCCTTCAATCAGCTTATTGTAGTGCATCTGGGGAATTCATATTATACCGGATATACTTTGAATAGAGGTATGCAAATTAAGGGAGAGTGGCGCTGCAGATGTATTTTATTATTTTCATTTCAATATATTTGAAAATAAAAATCTAATACTATGTGTATTACGCGATTGTTTACTTATTTCGTCTGTAATCAAAACCAGGTCCATGACAAGACGTCATATTTTTGTAGTAAGATTCACACAGCTCGCTCACTACATGCTTTGTACAGTACGCGTGCCACACTCGTGCCTCTACAGCTGGTGCGAGTACCTCATGACACTCTGTCATTTGGGGCAGGATCCCATGTAACAATTCCAAATTTTATTACGTTCATATAATGGTTTTCATGAGCCCCTTCATAGGACCGCTAATAAAACTATGAGCTCCATCAGAACTTTCTGATGACCGCTATAAATGCAATCTGACCAAGTGGCCCACTCCTCAGAATGTTTTCATAACCTCTATAAGAATCATGTTATAAGCTCAAGTAGTTTTATCACGCTCTACTGACAGCAGTTATAAAACCGATTAAGCTTTCGCTGCTTGACCGATTACGACCGACCGCAAAACACTTTGCTTTGACGAATTTTTGTTTGTGAGCTGAATCAAAATATTAGACTTAGACCCCCCCATTATTCCGCCAATGCTCGTATCCTCTTGGTATTGCGCAATATCACAATAAAACCAGAGGTAATGGTTAATACCGCAATAAAACCTTTATAAAATTCAAGTAAAACCAAGTGGCTTTAGAATTGTTACTTAAGATTTGCTGCGGACCCGAAAAAATACGTTGCTTGTTTAGCAGAAAGATCCGCATTTAACTTGTTTATCAGCATTTTAGCGCGAGAGAGAGAGCTAATTTGAAGACCTTAAAATAGCACGCTCGTTTGTGACTAGTACCAATTCCCTCCTCGTTTCTTACGTACTAGCCTGCGGTATGTCTCCGCTACGAGATTGGTTCACCTTCTCATAGAACTTCGCACGTCTCATTGACCCACAGTGGTTGGAGAATTCACGAAAAAATGAACATTTGAATCGATGAACGTCCCTCATAAACATACACTATTCGCTTCTGTTGCCGATGATGCATTTATCGGCATTTGACTTTATCACGAGTATAGCTCATCATGAACATCGCAAGTTCGCTCAAAAATTGAATATTGATCTTTGAACGCGGTCGATTTAACGGATATAATATACCCGAGAATGCCAGTCAAATTTGGTTCCATTTGCTTGATTACTTTCCGAGTTATGAGGAAATTTGTATTTCATTTGTATGGGAGCCCCCGCTTCTAAAGTAGGGAAAGGTTTCAATTCACCATAGAAAAATTCTTGTCTCCAAAAACACCAACATGTCATATTTTATTCCATTTGCTTGATTAGTTCTCGAGTTGTGAGGAAATTTGTATTTCATTTGTATAGGAGCTCCCCCTCATAAAGTGGGGAGGGGTCTCAATACACCATAGAAAAAATTCTTGTCTCCAAAAACACCCACATGTAAAATTTTGTTCCATTTACTTGATTAATTCTCGAGTTATGCAGAAATTTGTGTTTCATTTGTATGGGAGCCCCCCCTCTTAGTGGGAGGAACCATCATAAGAACCTTCCGTGGCCCCAAAAATCCCTATATGCAAATTTTCACGCCGATCGGTTCAGTAGTTTTCGATTCTATAAGGAACATTCGGGCAGACAGACAGAAATCCATTTTTATAGGCATAGATTTGTATGGGAGCCCCCCCCCTCTTTGTGGGGGGAGGGGTCTTTTGCCATCGAGAGAACCTTCCGTAGCCCCAAAAACCCCTACATGCAAATTTTCACGCCGATAGGTTCAGTAGTTTTCGATTCTAAAAGGAACATAGGGACAGACAGACAGACAGACAGAAATCCTTTTTATGGGTATAGATTATTTTCGAATAAATGTTGATAGCGCCTCAAATTTTACTTCCAAGGTTGAGAAATCCAAATTTTTGCAAGTCGATAATTTTTTACGGCGTTTTATTCAATCTCATGATTGAAAGCTACTAAACAAGCTAAAGTTGTTTGCAAAATGTTTTGTACCTTACTACCTTATACTGAGTTGACAGTCGAATAAACATTAGCATCATCACGGGTCCCTCCTGCCTTTTCTTGTCCATCACTTTCGAAAGAAATTAATCTAAATGCTTGACCATGGAAACTATGTTAAGAATTGCCAGCAACTAATTGATGCAAAGCAGCAAATGAAACGTACAAAACTATTCTGCGATAAGAGAGCCGCTGATTTTCCGCGCTTTGAGAATTCTGTGTCACGTCACATGCACAAATACAAGACAACAGTTTCGAACAAATTCTTACAGCACCCATATGGATACAATCTGGCAAAAGGAAAGGATGAAGGATGATTTATCGCTCACTTTTCGATGACGTTTCATCTTCAGGACATCAATTTAAACTAATTTCAATCTTAAATGTTACAGGCGGTTGAAGAAAAGGGGTGGTTTTATACTTTAAGAAGATTGTTTACCGTGATGACTTGGACTAGGTTTAATGCTGAAACGAAAACATCGGGGTGTTTTTGCACTCTGAGATAATTCCCAAGCACAAATATCAAATTGGTATAGGTTTAAGCGTCGTCAACAATTTTCAACCTATTGGGACGAGGAGTTTCTGTCACTTTTTCACAAAAGACACGTGCAAACCATGATGACGTCTTTTCTTCGACCAATCAGGATGCGAGGATTTCTAGTTGGACAATGCTTCATTATTTTCAGGTTTTCAATAGTGTACACTTACGAAATAATAGTGTTTTTCATTTGAACCAATTCTTAGAAAATGTTCCAATTGATTGGTGCAAAAATATAGAAAATCGATAGGGAAACCGCTAAGCTATTAGCGTTCAAAACCTGACCACTTTTCGAGAAAGATTTTTTGGAATGACAATCTACTCAGGCAAACCTTGCCGTAAGACGTAGTCCTACGTCAAAAGTAATGTAAAATCAGCGTCCCAGTGCGCCTTCGTGGGCAACTGATTGCTCACGAGTTATTTGACTCGCGAATAAGTATGCAGGAAGACAATATGTGGCTGTACGTTCGCGAGTGTGTAGGTAGCAGAATGTCTGCACACAGCAACGGCGGCTGTTTATTTTGCGCTTGCGTGAGCGGTGTACGCGTTGAAAGCTATGCTTTCTCATACTCCCGCGCGTCAGAGTAGGCATCGTTGGCTTCTCGCTCGATTCGCAATATTGATCTATGAGTATACATTACCTTTTAAACGAGACTAATAGTGCATAAATCGGTTTGACCATTTCTGAGAGGCGTTCGACTAATTGACATATTGAAAAAACACATTCTTAAGCATAACTTTAGAACCGCTTGATTATCTATACCTATAAAGAAGGATTTCTGTCTGTCTGTCTGTCTGTCTGTCTGTCTGTCTGTCCGTATGTTCCTTATAGAATCGAAAACTACTGAACCAATCGGCATGAAAATATGCATGTAGAGGTTTTTTGGGGCCAGGAAAGGTTTTAGTGATGGTTAGAAACCCCTCCCCCCACTAAGAGGGGGGGCTCCCATACAAATGAAACACAAATTTCTGCATAACTCGACAACTAATCAAGCAAATAGAACAAAATTTGGCATGTGGGTGTTTTCGGTGACAAGAATTTATTCTATGGTAAATCAAGACCCCTCCCCTCTTTATAAGGGGAATTATAACTCCTCTCCTCCTTAAAAGGGGGGGCTTCCATACAAATTTCCTCATAACTCGAGAACTAATCAAGCAAATGGAACCAAATTTGGCATGTGAAGGTTTTCGAGGGCAAGAATATTTTCTATAGTAAATTAGGACCCCTCCCCACTTTAAGAGGGAGGGCTCCAGTACCAAAGAAACACAATTTTCCTCATAACTCGAGAACTAATTAAGCAAATGGAACCAAATTTGGCATGTGGGTGTTTTTGGAGACAAAATTTTTTTCTATGATGAATTGGGACCCCTCCCCGTTTTAGGAGGGGGGATCCTATACACATGAAATACAAATTTCCTCATAACTGAAGAACTAATCAAGCAAATGGAACAAAATTTGGCATGTGAAAGTTTTCGAGGGCAAGAATATTTTCTATGGTGAATAAGGACCACTCCCCACTTTAAGAGGGGGGGCTCCTATACAAACGAAATACAAATTTCCTCATAACTCGAGAACTAATCAAGCAAATGGAACAAAATTTGGCACGTGGGTGTTTTTGGAGACAAAATTTTTTTCTATGATGAATTGGGACCCCTTCCCACTTTAGGAAGGGGGGCTCCTATACAAATGAAATGCAAATTTCCTCATAACTCGAGAATTAATCAAGCAAATGGAACCAAATTTGGCATGTGAAAGTTTTCTAGGGCATGAATATTTTCTATGGTGGATTAGAACCCCTCCCCACTTTAAGAGGGGGGGCTCCTATACAAACGAAATACAAATTTCCTCATAACTCGAGAACTAATCAAGCAAATGGAACCAAATTTGACACGTGGGTGTTTTTGGAGACAAAAATTTTTTCTATGATGAACTGGGACCCCTCCTCACTTTAGGAGAGGGGCTCCTATACAAATGAAATACAAATTTCGTCATAACTCGAGAGCTAATCAAGCAAATGAAACCAAATTTGGCATGTGAAAGATTTTGAGTCTTGAATTTATTTTACGATAGTTAGAGACCTCTCACCCCTGTGGTAGGGAGATATGGACTCTCATACAAATAAAACAGAAATTTTTGCGAAACTCAAAAACTAATCGAACTAGAGAAATTCGAGACTCTTCCATAAAACATTAGTCAATACAAGACCACAAAAACTATCTATAGTAACACTAGATCATTCAGGACGAGACGGTCGCGAGTGTTGCCGGTGAACCGCCGTGGGAAGCGCCGCCCACTGGGGGGCTTGCAAAACTCGAGATTGTGACAAAGATCATCCGAGATTCATGATTTATGTACAACACAGGTTAATTTGTGGCAATACGAAGTTTGTCGGGTCAGCTAGTTGTTTATAAAACTACCAAAGATTTCTGCACTTGCGAAACTTTTTCATGCTCTGCGGTCAAACGAAGTATACAATTCTTATCGAATAATTTGTCTGAAAACGGTCTGCAAAACGTTTCATCATCCGTAATGGCGCAATCGTTCCGGTGACGTCATGATGTAAACAACTTATCCTGAAAACCAATGTTTAATGTGAATCTAACGTAATTCAGTGAAACTTTGAAAATTTTTGTTCACGCATGACCGGTAGTATTTTTAGAATGTTTGGATTTGTTTTCTTATACCACTTTATGGTTGATCATAAATTCAGTAAAAATTGATTAATCCGTTTATAAATGTACAGAATCCGCGTCATACTGTCCATGTATGGCAGTTTTAAGAGTTATTTTCAGAAATTTACAGCGGATTTCGCAAAGAAAATTGATCAGAACAATTCAAATAAACAACAATATTGGTTCGCTCACTAGCTTGGGAGACTATCAAAAATATTTATTGCATACCCCGAAAAGAATTGTCGGTCAGTCGTCATCAGTCAAAAGCAAACCTTTTGGTTGCCTGTTTCCGCTGTCGTCCGAATAGTTCTCACTGAGATGCCATCAACGCCATCAAAACATTACCTACACGACGCAAATGTGTTACTTGTTCTACATTATTGCCTGTTGTACATACATCAAGCACAAAATACGTCACTTCATTCGGGATAAGCTTTACTAATCAGTTAGATTATATTTTCTGTTTTTCTTCCTGATCAGTTCAATCACGACTTGGTAGTCGTTAGGCTTCCTTGCTCTATACATAACGGGTGGCAACAAAAATTTTGGAATTTTTTTCTCAAGCTGTCAAAAAAAACAAAAATGCATGAAGAAGATCTGATTTACCGAAATTAAAGAAACATTATCCATTGTTGAAAAAAAAATTAGTGTACATTTGAAATCGGTCCGTAATCGGCTGTTCGGTGAAGCTTCCGTTTAATGTCGGAACAGGAGCGTTGTACGGCTGTCATGTCAACTTTGCGGATGCATCTCTTGATTCTACCAAACAACTGTTTGCGATTCGTGGCTCTCCAATTATTTTTGTACACCAAGCAACTCAAAATCCCCAAGAAATCTTCGATTGGGCGCACTGAGACAGATTTTTCGGGTCGTGGTTTTTGGGTACAAATGAGATCGAATGGGCATTCTGGAACGATTGTGTTTTTCTAACGTAATGCGAAGCTGCTCTATCCGACCAAAACACGTATTGTCCATCTGTATGATGTTTTTGTAGAAATGGGATGAAAATTTTCTTCAAACATTCGTCTCGTGCACATCTTAATTGATAGCCAAACCAGAGGGATTGTTGTTGAAGGCACAAGAGAAAGAGCGATGTTCTCCTGCGCCCATAATTTTGGCTGCTCTTCCACTACCTTGCTTGCGATTAGTTGTTGGGCATCTTAATATATGGTAAACAGTCTAAGCCGCAACATATTCGCTATATACATATGTTATACCGTAGATTTCTGTGGCAGTTCGAAGAAGTGTACAACGCGCTCCCGAAGTGCTTCTTGTTTCGACGCCATTTTAAGCAAAATTGAGCAAGCATAAACAAAACAAAAAAAATATTCACAAAAAGAGGAGAGAGAGAGAGAGTTAACATATACATACTCTCATTTCTCTCTGAGCTCGTTTGTTGTTGAGTATAGTGGCCGCGAAAAAATTCCAAAATTTTAGTTGCCACCCGTTTATTATTAAAACGAATTGATTGATGCACTCACGGACAATGTTACTTGGCATTACATAGGCGTTAGAGTTAGTTTCGTGCAATAAAAGATTTGCATCTATCGATCATCATCTTAGTGCAAATTAACGCGTTGATAGTAGCAGCTCGTTCGATACGGATTAGTGTTCATTTTTGTCTTCTTATGTCTAATAAGTGAAAATTAAATTCGAATACAACACCGTGACGGAAAAACTGTCGTATCAAATCCTTGCCGAACGGCATGCTAACAAGTTTTCATAAAAGTCCTAGATATAATGTATTTCATGAGGAATTTCTTAGTTGTCAAAATCGTCTGGCTGTGATTCTCTGTTGTTAAAACCGAAATTAAATAAGCTATACTACGCATGTCCTTGACAAAGTGTAAAAAGATTGACCGTGCTTATACAATTTTCTGGTAGCTACAGTAGTTACAGTGAAGTAAAAGTTTAATTTTCAACTCAAAATAATAGCCTTTCAAAGTTAGTAGGTACAGTTCAACGAATTCATCCTAAAAGTTGTCGAACTATCAACAGGTACATTTTTTCTTGAACTGTTACGATGTCTCAAGCGTATTACCCTACTCGGTTCCCAACCTTATTCTTATGTGCATCACGTCTCGATGCATTTCCAATCAAAATTAACCTATTTCCATTGAAACACAACGACAGAAAGTGCAGTCAGCTGGTAGAGTTTAAAAATAGAATCAAGCCGCTTTTTGCACCGCTGCTCGTTCGGTTCAATTGTTGCCCACTGATTACTCGCGGCAGGGGAGGCACAACATGCAAACATATGCGAAAAAAGTGTTTATCTCCGTCGCCGGCGGCCGGCGCCGCAACGTCATCGCAACTCGCGCGAGAGGAGCGTGCTTCTGCTGTCCGGCTTTGGCATTGTCTTTCACTGCGATTGCGGTGGCTGTCAGTGGAATCTTCCGCTCGCAAAAAAAGGAAGTATTTTTCCTCGGGAGCGTTGTGTGCGGGTCATGTCGCGGTGACTTTCCGCATCGCCCATTTATGTTTATGATCATTGTTGTCATGCAAGTTGACACTGAACTGATATGATGAGTTTAAGTTTCTGGATAAAACTAGGCTGTTTCTATTCATGTGCACATGAATAAATCATGTTTAAATTTGTTTTCTTTTAAATCCCAAACATGCATTGTAATATGCGTGCATATTCTAAAAGCGAAAATGTTTTCAATGGAGAACGCATGGTTTTCTATCCTTTTTGATCACTAGACAGCTACCTAATCTGGACGGAATTCGACGGAAGCAAAAAATTATAATATTTCTCCTTCACATCTTTCAGCGAACATGTCGTCCACTGTGACGGTAGCGAAGACGAAACTCCAGAACGCCCAGGAGCCGATCGTGCTGAAGAACTTACCGGTGGGAGCGTCTTCGCAGAAGGTATTCGATCGGGAGGATAAATTCGGAGCACACAACTACCACCCGCTTCCGGTTGCACTGGCCCGTGCCGAGGGTGTCTACGTGTGGGACGTCGAGGGTAAACGGTACTACGATTTCCTCAGTGCCTACTCAGCCGTCAACCAGGGCCATTGCCACCCGAAGATTGTGCAGGCCCTAACGGAACAGGCCCAGATACTGGCGCTGACTTCCAGGTGAGTAATACTGTTGCTGATAGATATTGAATTTACAACTCGCAAAGTTTATTTTTGCTACCCATGCTTTACTGTTTTATTACGCAATGAAAACGATTTCGTGTGCTATCAAAATCAGTACACACCAGTTTATCATTTTCAACCAATAATGAAAGATTTTATCATTTTCAATTTACCTAATAAATGTCTGTTTTAATTTACAACAATAATAAACCATCTAAATTTCACGATTTTTCCAGGGCATTCTACTCGAACGTGCTGGGCGAGTACGAGGAATACGTCACACGTCTGTTCGGCTACGACAAGGTGCTACCGATGAACACCGGCGTCGAAGGGGGTGAAACGGCATGCAAGCTTGCACGCAAGTGGGCCTACAAGGTAAAGAAGGTACCGAACAACAAAGCGAAAATCATCTTTGCCGAGGGTAACTTCTGGGGCCGAACGTTGGCTGCCGTTTCGGCATCGAGCGATCCCTCCAGCTACGAAGGTTTTGGCCCGTTTATGCCCGGATTTGAGCTGGTTCCGTACAACGATACCGCTGCTTTGGAGAAAGCTCTGCAGGATCCGAATGTGTGCGCATTTATGGTCGAACCTATTCAGGGCGAAGCTGGCGTTGTTGTACCGGATGACGGTTATCTGAAGAAAGTGCGTGAACTGTGCACGAAATATAATGTTCTGTTTATTGCCGACGAAGTTCAAACCGGCCTTGCCCGAACTGGACGCATGCTAGCGGTTGATTACGAAGACGTCAAACCAGATATTTTGATTTTAGGTAAAGCTCTTTCCGGTGGATTGTATCCCGTGTCCGCTGTACTCGCAAATGACGATGTGATGCTATGCATTAAACCCGGTGAGCATGGATCGACCTATGGGGGAAACCCACTAGGTTGCAAGGTAGCACTGGCTGCCCTCCAGGTTCTGGTTGATGAAAAGTTGGCAGAAAATGCCGACCGCATGGGACGTAAACTGCGTGCCTCCTTATCCGAACTCCCCAAAGACGTGGTTTCCGTTGTGCGAGGCAAAGGACTGCTAAATGCAATCGTCATCAGCTCCGGTGTCGATGCGTGGGAAGTCTGCCTGCGATTGAAGGACAACGGCTTGATTGCCAAGCCAACTCATGGCGACATAATCCGTTTTGCGCCGCCGTTGACGATCAACGAACAGCAGCTTGATGAATGCTCAGATATTATCAAAAACACAATTATGTCCTTCGTTAATGAACAGTAAAATAGGCTTTATTTACATTTGTGTCTTATGTGTAAGCGTGCAGTTATCTCAAATCAAATTTATATTTAATCATTTTTTCTTGAAATCTAAACAGTTGCCTTTTGTATGACAGTGATGACGTCCCAATACTCCTATTTATTTTTGTTACGTACCCAGAGTATCACATATCGTTCTTAGGCTTAGAGAGTCCAGTATTTTTGGGGTCAGTTAAGTTATTGCGATAGAAATATAATACCAGCATAAATTTTAGTGATTCTTACGCCTAAACCACCCGGTCAGCAGAGGTGGGCACCGCTAATCAGCTAACCGCTAACATTTTAGCTAGCGAGTAGCACGTTCGCTAGGTTTTAAATGTGCTAGCGCTTCTATTACCTTCCGATAAACATAAGTACTACTAAATAAACTACCAGCCACTAATTTTTGAAAATAATTTTTGGAAATAGTTCAACTAGCCATGAATGAACTATATTTGATCGCGTCGCGAACAGCAGCGAGCAATTTTATCAATTTGTAAGAAACCGCACACTTATTTTTGTTATTATTTTCAAAAATTAGCGGCTAGTAGTTTATTTAGTGGCACTTTAACTTATCGGAAGCTAATGAAAGCGCTAACAGATTTGAAACCTAGCGAACGCACTACTCGCTGGCTAAAAGGTTAGCGGTTAGCTGATTAGCGGTGCCCACCTCTGCCGGTAACAATGTGACAGCTCCCATACAAATCAAGCGTACCTAAAACTGCTGGTTCATGGTTCACGACAGATGTTTGAAAGCGGCGTAAAAATCAAAGAGTGCCTATGATATTTTTTGGCAAAAAATTCCTTGTGCACAACCAATAAATATAATAATTGAATTGGTTTTTTATTTCAATAGAGCATTTTACGAACTGACAAGTACCAAAACTGTTCCGCGGCAATGACAATAGCAGCAAATAACCGTTTATTCTGTCATAATAAAATGCTCTATTTGGTTCTGTCATGTAACAGTGTTTTTTATACAACTGGAAGAAACTTTTTTGAGTATAAATACCAACAACAACAATCTCTATTACTTGGATCTACTCTTCAAATATCTAACGGGTAAGACCATCTCTTCGCTCTTTAGACATTACAAAGGTCTCAGAGCTGGAATATGTTGGAAAAGTTGAATAAATGCTTCGCGAACAAATTTATATAGTCGGGGAGTATAGAGTGCAACGAGGTCTAAAGGAAATAATGCCTAAGTTCTGTTGTCAAAAGCAATAAACACTTTAAGTTTCGTATAACTTGTTATACTAATTACAAAATCGCTCCCGCAATAGGCGTTTTTGACAAGCTATCGCCCGCTTAGAGGCGCTGTATAAAAAAAGTGATGAAAAGTAAAATCGCTGTCAAACTCCATACATTTTTGAAAAAAACTGAAATAAAATGCAGTTTTTGATTAACCCTTTCAATTGTCAGGATTTTAGATAGCAAAATATTGGAAGAAATTTGTTTATCTACGTTAAGGTAAGTGAAAATATTCGAATTAATTAACTTTATGGCAGAAAAATGTTAATGTTTGATTTTGTACCGCATGAAACAAAAGTACATAGAGTCAGCTGTAAAGTTTACATATCCTGGATAGAGAATCACCAATTATTTTCAGTCTTCAGCGTTTTCCAATGTGTTTTCAAATGCTAACGGATTAATTTTCTTGATTAGCATCATCTGCGTCAAGAACCAAAGATATAACCTATCAGTTCGTAACCATAAATACACTTGCGAAGCTCTAATAATCTCCCGAAGCAGGAACAATATATATCAAATGAAAGGTAATGCTTTTTCTTACCTTTATTATCCATTTTCATCATTCCCACTGTTGGTAATTCAATAAAATATTACATTTAAAGTCGAGTTCCATATAGGTGCCAGCAAGCGTTTTGGGAATTGCACTTTTTTTGTAGTTCCAATAATCAGAACCAGGTAGCGAACGGTTGCTCTTAGTTTTGCTCGAATTCGCCTATCATGAAAGAGCATTTCATTTTGAATTGCGCAGTGGATAACTTTCAATGAAACTCACAATATTTAAATACTTTAGAGCAGACAACTCGTAAACAAGAGTGACACTCATGTTGAATAAATACCGCTTTTTATCTTGTAAACAAATTAATAAAGCAACCCAAAACAGTTTTACCGAAAACATGAAACAATGCTGAATTAGTCAATACGCACTTTTCGAATTTTTATCCAGACAGCTTTTTGCGTCCACATTTGACGTAACAAAAGTGAACATTTCTTTAAGAAATCGATGGTGCGTCAATTTTGACTGGCATGTAAAAACGATCGTCGCGACATTTTTGGCACAGGCGGGTGTTATGGGAAACTGTTAATAACTGTCATTTTGTTACGGGGTAGGTGCAACCGGCCAAACAGTGAAAAAGTACCTGGCGAGCATGAACATACATGTCAGGAAGCGGCAGTTCCGTCCACTGGCCTCGCTGCAGGCAATGACGCAGCGGCAGCGGCTGAATAATATGGTCAAGATGATTTTCCCGGCGAATCGCGACGTTGCGTTAGTGATGGACAACGAGACCTATCTCACTCTGGATGGCAACGACTGGTAGGACACTTCGTATTTTACTTCCCCCACGCAGGAAGTGAGCTCCGAGGTGGAGTTTCATTTCACACACCAAGTTCCCCAAGAAGGTGCTGCTGTGACTGACAATCAGCGAGATAAGGATGGCTAAGCTGCTATTCTTTCGCTCCGGAGTCCGGACTGGCCGTGAACTGGGAAATTTATAATACGAAGTGTCTGCGGCAAGTTGCGTCGTTCATCAAGAAATGCCATAAAGGCGAAGGTGCGGTGTTCTGGCCGGATCTAGCGTCGACCCGTTACTCGAAACGATCCTTGGAGGAGATAAAGCGGCTGAGTATCGAAGTCGACGAACCCGCCCAACGTCCCCCAGCTACGTCCCATTGAGAATTTCTGGGCAAACCTGAAGCGTAAGATCTACTCCAACAATTTTGTCGCGGAAACTGAGGAGGAATTGATAAATAAAACGAAGAAAGATCTCAAAAACATGCCTACATACATTTTTTCGTCCGCCATGGCGAACACACTTCAATTTTTTTACCGAACACCGCTATTTTTTGACGAAATTAGAACTGCTGAACGTTCGATAAAAATTCCGATGATGCCAAACGTTACTAATTTCGTCCAAAAATTGTGGTGCTCGGTAAAAATTTTAAAATGTGAATGTTCCGGTTAATTGCCGGAAGGCCGCTCGCAAGGGCGTAGAATTTTTATGCAAGTAAGCTGATATAATTACCTTCCAGGGGAGATTTATCAAACTCAATTAGTTGTCTTAGTCTTTTTATCACCATCCGAAAAAAGTCCATTTTTTATGCATTCGCTAGAGAGCAAGACTTGCCCGGATGATGTCTTCGCCAGTACCCGGCCAGCGAACCTCACTCAGCCCCAGGATTTCAAGTTGCCCTGCTTGCCCTGCTGGGCAAGGTCATCCGCTACAGTACGCTGTTAACCTAAGGTCCTTATCCCGCTGAAGGGGTTGCCATCTTAAGGTGTGCGGGAGCCACTGTGCTCCCTTCCCTGTTAGCGTACGACAACCGAGGCTGCGTACCCCAGCCGGCACCACGTAGAGGTAGGGATAGGAGTTGGTGAACAGAGGTTATGGAATGCACTTGTTCACCCTTTGCCAGGCAAATCGGACTCTTGAATTTCGTTCCAATCGCCGCACTTCGGGCCGGATTTTGCGGATTTTACTCAAATCAGTTGTCAATCACTACTTAGGAGTATTCAAATACAATCGAAAACACAAATATGTCATTCGTCACAGTAGAATTTATTTTCTTTATTTTCGGGTATCACGTTTAAATGTCTAATTCTCTTAAAAGCGAATTTATGTTTAATCATTTTGTTTTTAAATATTGATCTTTGTTTGTTTGGCAAGGCTAAGTGCACACTCTTTTCATTTACAGGCGCAATACTTAACCTAAGAAAAGGTTCAGTCTTTGCCGTGCCTACGTAGTATATACCACGGGGTTTTTCATTCGCTAGTTTGAGTTCGCCGCCCCCAAGCATCGCCCAATCCATGAGACACTCACGACCTAAGGTATCTAAATCGGGACATTGATAAGAAAAATGGTTTCTTCCCCGTAGCGATTCCTTGAAGTAAAGAACGGCACGTTCGTGGCTGCAGTGTATACTCACACCGCATCCTGGTTGCCATTTTCCGCCATTAACATAAAAATCTGCATGTCCGATATTCTCGTAAAATCCCACATAATATCCCGTTGTATGAGTAACCTCCACATATTGGGCATCATTGATTGACAATCTCTCGGTGTGTTTACTAAAGTGGAAAAGGAATGCGGCCGGGTCTAACCCCATTATGAAAGCAACTTTTTGTTTCGTTCTCTTTCCTGCTAGGCCAGCTACGTGAGCCCCCAAGCTGTGTCCGACCATTCCAATTTGGTCTGGAGCCTGTCCAATGTCCAGGAGATATTCAATAAGGGCTGCTACTAGGTCAGCAACTTCCGGAACTCTATATCTAACAAGCGGATAAAACCAGTTTCGGGCACCGTCTTCCCAATCCACAGTTAGCACGTTGTATTCTCCCAAACCCAGGTATTCCAATGCCAACGGTTCACATACTGCCGATTTAGCGCTACCCCGCCAACCGTGGATAAGGATAATGGTCCAAACAGTCATTTTAAAACCATCACAAGCTGACAGGAACTGAATTTCATCAAAATTGAATTCCACTCCAGAGATTCTCGACTGCGAGTAGAATCGAAATGTGACATACCGAGCAGCAACATAGGTGCTACTAAGCTTGCTCGATA
The DNA here is from genome assembly GCF_943734655.1 of Sabethes cyaneus. Taxonomy (NCBI): domain Eukaryota; kingdom Metazoa; phylum Arthropoda; class Insecta; order Diptera; family Culicidae; genus Sabethes; species Sabethes cyaneus. Next base: position 74,573,681 of record NC_071354.1, on the reverse strand, counting down.
GGTGTGGTTCAAGTTCGTTGCTCCGCTCGCCCTGGTTGGGGTGATCATACCAATTCGAGATATCACCTGCAATGTAAGATATTTTTAAGTCTAGATAAAGAGGAAACATGTGATAGGTTGAGGTTTTATTGTTGGTCTCTCTCATCAGCTGGTGCACATTTGTAGGGGAAGGGCGCTAAAGACGGACACCTTAAGGTAAAGACTCAATATGTACTCAAATATCACTGTATTGATCGCAACATCCATCAGTGCCAATATGTATATGACTTTATCCTCTTACGGACAATATCGTAAAAACTAGAGGTGTGCGCCGCCGCCGCCGACACTTTTGCACGCGCCACCGCCGCCGATTATTTAGAACCGCCGCGCCGCCTAGGTTCTTTTTCCCACGCCGCCGAAGCCATTTACCCACGCCGACGATATAATCCAACATTGACAAAAATGCGGGTCAAAATGTTGACAGCACATAGTGAACCCGTTTTGTGAATTCATTCTTATAATGTACCTTTAATTTAGATTCAATTAAACTGCCGTGTTGCTGCACCCTGAGTGTTACCATGCGTCCAACTGAGTGCGAATCGAAAAACGTAACGTAAACGAACTTTAGCATAACGTTTTCTGTCAAACTTCTGTCTTGTTTCCCAGTGCTAATTTCTTTTTAAGGAGACATAAGCGACCAAATTTTTTAAATAAGTCAAATTTTTATTTCAGATTTTGATTCTGCAGTCTTTTTCGTTTATTTTGATACTAATTTTGTAATGATCCGACCACGGGAAGTGATTGAAAAACGATTGAACACATAAGCATTCCACTGCGACGTGGAACAACCTCGCTGGAATAAAACGCCGCTCCTGTAAAAACACGATTTTCAAGCTTTATGTACCTTTCTCTCAGAAACTACACACCGTATTGAAAAATATTTTTTTGGTTTTATTGGTAGAAGCTTGGCAAAGACTTTTATAGCTTTTGAGCTTTGTAAACTAATCACAGCTTGAGAAAAAGGAAAAAGAATATTTTTTGAAATTGTAGTTCTTTTACAATTGACGAAGGGACGGTAGAAGAAAGTAATGAAATTTTTAGAGTGAGGAGAAAGAGCGAAATGGTGAGAGCTAATATTGCTTTTCATTTCGCGGTTGTAAACTGACTGGTGCCAAAATTAGGTGCCGGTCGAACCCCCATAATGATTTCCAGTGTTGCAAGACCGCACTCGTGTGGCCTAATTTTCTCACACGCGAGTTTTAGTTCTAACGAGCACGCCGGCATGAGTATCTCCTACGGACTTTCGCTCTTATTTTTTCATGCACTGCGACAAGTTTTTGCGAGTGTGTATTTAGCCATCGGCCACATGTCGCCGCTCTCGCTCGTCATTGCAATCCAAGCAGCTGTCACCGATCACTCGCGAGAGCTCGCAGTCTTATCCGCGTGTGTAAGTGAGGGCGTAAGGAGAACAAAAAAGAAAAAAATGCAAAATAAGCAGTGTTGGGCACCGCTAATTCGCAGACCGATACAATTTGCTCGATAATCGCGGAAATTTTGCAAAATAAATGCAAAATAAGCAGTGTTGGGCACCGCTAATTCGCTAACCGATACAATTTGCTCGATAATTGCGGAAATTTTGCTAATCACTAATCGCAAACTGCAAATTAACAGTCACTGTCTATATTTGAATACTAGCTGACCCGACAAACTTCGTATTGCCACAAATTAACCTGTGTTGTACATAAATCATGAATCTCGGATGATTTTTGTCATAATCTCGAGTTTTGCAAGCCCTCCAGTGGGCGGCGCTTCCGACGGCAGGTCACCGGCAACACTCGCGACCGTCTCGTCCTGAATGATCTAGTGATAGATACTATAGATAGTTTTTGTGGTCTTGTATTGACTAATGTTTTATGGAAGAGTCTCGAATTTCTCGAGTTCGATTAGTTTTTGAGTTTCGCAAAAATTTCTGTTTTATTTGCATGAGAGTCCATATCCCCCTACCACAGGGGTGAGAGGTCTCTAACTATCGTAAAATAAATTCAAGACTCCAAAATCTCCCACATGCCAAATTTGGTTCCATTTGCTTGATTAGTTCTCACGTTATAAGGAAATTTGAATTTAATTTGTATGGGAGCTCCCCTCTTAAAAGGGGAAGGGGTCGTAATTCACCATAGAAAAAATTTCTGCCATCTAAAACTTGTATGGAAGCCCACCCTCTTAAAGGGGAGATGGGCCATAACTCGCTTTCTAAAGAAGAGAGGGGTCTCAATTCACTATAGAAAAAAATCTTGCGTCCAAAACCACTTACATGTCAAATTTGGTTCCATTTGCTTGATTAGTTCTCGAGTTATGAGGAAATTTGTTTTTCATTTGTATAGTAGCACCCCCCCCCTCTTAAAGTGGGGAAATCCATAGAAAATATACCATAGAAAATGCTCTTGCCTACAAAAACACCCACATGATAAATTTGATTCCATTTGCTTGATTAGTTCTAGAGTTATGAGGAAATTTGTATTTCGTTTGTATGAGAGCCCCCCCTCTTAAAAAGGTAAGGGGTCCCAATTCATCATAGAAAAAATGGTTGCCTCCTAAAACACCCACATGCCAAATATGGTTCCATTTGCTTGATTAGTTCTCGAATTATGAGGAAATTTGTATTTCATTTGTGTAGAAGCACCCCCTCTTAAAGTTGGGAGGGGTCCTAATTCACCATAGAAAATATTTTTGCCTCCAGAAACCTCCACATGCCAAATTTGGTTCTATTTGCTTGATTAGTTCTCGAGTTATGAGGAAATTTGAATTTCATTTGTATAGGAGCCCCCCTCCTAAAGTGGGTAGGGGTCCCAATTCATCATAGAAAAAATTTTAGTCTCCAAAAACACCCACGTGCCAAATTTGGTTCCATTTGCTTGATTAGTTCTCGAGTTATGAGGAAATTTGTATTTCGTTTGTCAAGGAGCCCCCCCCCCTCTTAAAGTTGGGAGGGGTCCCAATTCACCATAGAAAATATTCTTGCCCTCGAAAACTTTCACATGCCAAATTTGGTTTTATTTGCTTGATTAGCTCTCGAGTTATGAGGAAATTTGTTTTTCATTTGTATAGGAGCCCCCCCTCCTAAAGTGAGGAGGGGTCCCAGTTCATCATAAAAAAAAATTTGTCTCCAAAAACACCCACGTGTCGAATTTGGTTCCATTTGCTTGATTAGTTCTCGAGTTATGAGGAAATTTGTATTTCGTTTGTATAGGAGCCCCCCCCCCTCTTAAAGTGGGGAGGGGTTCTAATTCACCATAGAAAATATTCATGCCCTAGAAAACTTTCACATGCCAAATTTGGTTCCATTTGCTTGATTAATTCTCGAGTTCATTTGTATTTCATTTGTATAGGAGCCCCCCTTTCTAAAGTGGGGAGGGGTCCCAATTCATCATAGAAAAAAAATTTGTGTCCAAAAACACCCACGTGCCAAATTTTGTTCCATTTGCTTGATTAGTTCTCGAGTTATGAGGAAATTTGAATTTCGTTTGTATAGGAGCCCCCCCTCTTAAAGTGGGGAGGGGTCCTAATTCACCATAGAAAATATTCTTGCCCTCGAAAACTTTCACATGCCAAATTTTGTTCCATTTCCTTGATTAGTTCTTCAGTTATGAGGAAATTTGTATTTCATGTGTATAGGATCCCCCCCACCTAAAACGGGGAGGGGTCCCAATTCATCATAGAAAAAATTTTTGTCTCCAAAAACACCCACGTGTCAAATTTGGTTCCATTTGCTTGATTAGTTCTCGAGTTATGAGGAAATTTGTATGGAAGCCCCCCCTTTTAAAGAGGAGAGGAGTTATAATTCCCCTTATAAAGAGGGGAGGGGTCTCAATTTACCATAGAATAAATTCTTGTCACCGAAAACACCCACATGCCAAATTTTGTTCTATTTGCTTGATTAGTTGTCGAGTTATGCAGAAATTTGTGTTTCATTTGTATGGGAGCCCCCCCTCTTAGTGGGGGGAGGGGTTTCTAACCATCACTAAAACCTTTCCTGGCCCCAAAACACCTCTACATGCATATTTTCATGCCGATTGGTTCAGTAGTTTTCGATTCTATAAGGAACATACGGACAGACAGACAGACAGACAGACAGACAGAAATCCTTCTTTATAGGTATAGATATCGCAATAACTTGCGTTGTAATCTATCACTGTACAACTTATACTAATTTGTATATATTACATGACTTTTCTTAATTTAACTAAGATTATAATGGATAAAATGCTTTACAGTTTATTAATTTTAAAATAAACAGCGGCACTTCATTTGGAATTATGGACCAGCAACAATTCGGCTAGTCTGAGTATAAATTATAAAGTATAACTAGCGTTTCTCGATTGGCCGGTTAGCGAATTAGCGGTACCCAACACTGAAAATAAGTATCCATATATCCTAGTATGCCGCTAGCCCAGTAGGCTTCTCACAAGTTGTTGGGTTAGTGAGCAGGCTGTGCAGAAAGACATTTCGAGGCTGTGCGCTTGCTAGTAAGTAGGTAGTAGGATGTATGCACGCATCATCGGTGGCTTATCGTACGCTTGCGTCAGTTGCGTAAGCGCTGGATGCTGCTTATACTCGCTCGCATGAGCATACTTTACTTCTTGCTCGATTTGCAACATTGCCGATTTCACCCGCCTAGTTTTAGGCGCCGTCTATTATACGCAATACCGTTCATATGTACGGCCGTCATAAAATCGGCCGTTCATATGTACGCCCAGTAAGAATTCGTCGTGCGACGTCGGACAGACGCCAGCAAGAGTTACGCTTGTGTCGGACGACGTCCGTCCGATAATTCTTACCGGGCGGCATTAAATCGAAAGATGGGGTGCGTATCCCAATCTTCCCTGCCTTTTACCACAGAACAGAAGTGTAAGTAGAAATCCAAACACGTACATGCTACTTTCTACAGATACTAGCGAACCTGGCGGTAGCGAGTCACTTTTTTCCACGAAAACAGACGAACGCATACGAATGCATACGAAAGCATGTGAAAGCTGCTTTCCGATTGGCAGCGAGCGTGCTGCTTATATTGCTGTTATTCGCATCTATGAGAAAACCTTTCCAAAGAAAAATAAAAACAAAAAAAAACTCTGTTACCAGTTTTGATTGCCGAATCGTTCGGACTTCCTCTTCTGTTCTGTGCTTTTACGTACTAGTGTCTACCATATCGCGTATTCGCAAACATACAAATAAAAAATTATTTAAAGATTTAAGGGTCATTAAAAATCATTCACAAAATAAGCATTATAAGAATTTTTGTTTTACTTTTTCAATTTTAGTTCGATTTTTAAAGTTTAAAGATTAAAGATTTTGCTTAAACTTATACGAAATGCGGTAAGGCCATTACAAATATTTAAAAAAGTTTTTGTCCCTCCGGTGTTGGGCCACTGAAGAAGGGGGCCAAAAAAACAAAGAGAATTTTTTAATCGAGCAAAAAAATATGGATTTTAGGCATTTTTACTTAAAGTTTAAACGTGAAACCCAAATCTATTCCTGCTTTTAATAAATACGTTGTTATTTTTCATGCAAAAATCTACGAACAAAAACACAAAAAGAAAAGATAATTTTTTAGGCCGAGTTTCGAAAATTTCAAAGTTTGAACTTCAATTTCTATTTCGTGTCAGAAGCGTTAACTCAACTTGTACACTCATTTTTCGAGTTTTTCAGGCGGTAGAGCCCACAGACAATTGATTTTATAAAAAAAAAATTAACTCATATCCTACAAATTATTTTTTTGCCCCCGATTTTTCAAGCCAATTTCCAAGGGGGGGGGGGGTGATAAAAACTTTGAAAATGATTTACAATGGCCTAATTTAACGGTGTAAAATACTCGCACGCCGATGCACGCCGCCGCCGCCGATAGTAGCGAACGGCGTCACGCCGGCGACGCCGCCGCCGCCGAATAAAAATGATTCTTGCGCCGCCGCCGCCGATAATCTGACCGGCGCACACCTCTAAGAACGATCCGAACAATCTGACGATTCGTCGACTATTTTTCTACACTGACGACTATTTTTCATGAAACTATACTCAAAAGAAACTCATGCATAGCAAATAATAATAAAAATACAAATAGTGAAAAGTAAAAAATAGTAAATTTCTCTTTTTCGTTTTTCATGTCGATAGCGTTCGATCAGACTCAGATTTTTTTTCATTTCAGATATATAACACAATTGAAATAAAGCATGTAAATTACTCATAAAAAATTAAAGTCAATCGTTTAGTTCTTTTTCTTCCAAAATAATAATTGTTTCCCAATTTTCCTGAATTCTTGTTATTGGAAGATGATAAATCTTGAACGTACAGTCAGAAGCACAACACGCATCCACGCGATGCTGTCAACGAACATATCCAACATCATCATTTCACAACGCAGCGCGGACAGAAAGCCTACCATCCAGCCGGAACAGTAGAGGAAAGCTCCAATGAGCAGCGGCAAGGGTACGTACTGATCCCCACACCCACACACACATGTACAAACTAAACCCACAAGAACTCAGTCAGTTCACAATCATGGGTCACACACAATTATGGGTCATTTTAGCTTTATCTGGTAATTAATGCGTGAATATCATACTAATTGATCGATAAAATTGATACTCATCAGTAGCAGTAACAATTTAATCAATCATTAGGTGCTTTTTAAACAGAAATTAGCAGCTAAAGCTAAAACGACCCACAATTGTGTGTGACCCGTGATTGTGGACTGACTATATATTAAAGAAATAGTTTTCCTGGTTCCATTCTTTTAAATTATTTAAGAATCTATTGCATGCTTGCCCGCGAAGCCGCACTCTGCTTATTCAGCATTAAGTCAATCTTCAGACAGAGTCACAGGGTGTCTTGCTACTGAGCTTTTCCGGTACACATAGTAAAGTTCACAGGAGTTAGTAACACATCCACCATAAATAAAGATTGATATGATTCAATAAGCTATCTTACCTACAATCAGAATACTCAGTGCCAAAAAAACTAATATGAATTTAAACCTTGTAATATTGTTCATTATGATATGCACGAAAGTATTAAGCACGAGTATATTTCCATAACACGCCCGATCCGGTATAACTGATGCAATGAATGGTTAGCTTCTAACTGCAGCAGCATGCCGAAAAATATCACTGTGAGATACACCATTTAGTATCGTGAACCAAAAAAGTGTTGGAACGTTTATGTTGCATATGACCGCGTAGTTGGCGTAGTGCTACATGAAACTTTGAACATTTAAGAAAACTTTTCACGCCAAATCCTATGTAGGCAGAATACTATAAAAGAGGGTGGTCGAGAAAAAAAACAAGTACTCAAGTCTTTTTTTACACGGTTGTTTTTATGACGATTTTTTAATTAACGCGGTCTTTTTAAATCATTTTTCGAATTTAAGCGGTTTTTTCAGTGATTTTTGAATTCGAGCGATTTTTTGGTGGTTTTGAACTAACGCGGTTTTTTACGTCGATTTTTGAATCAACACGATTTATTTTATGACGATTTTTGAATTAACGCGGTTTTTTATACAACATTTTTCGAATTAACGCGGTTTTTTAAACGTCTTTATTTTACACGGCACGTATCCCCCGTGTAAAAAAAGACTTGAGTGTAGCTTTTTTAAATCGATCAAAAAATATTAAGCTTTTTATCCGTATTTACTTCACGTTTAATCGGGAAAACCGAATCCGGTCTTACTTTTCCTATATGCAAAGCAAAACCTTGGGCTTAAACCGTCATTAGACATTACCCTTCTTTATCGACAGACTTCGCCGCCAGCTGTTACAGTACAGGAAAATTACGGGGCCAGTGTAACAATTCAACTAACTCTATCTAGTAAGCACCGTCTACCCGAGAGTCGAACATTCAACGACTGGCTTGTTAGACCAGCATCGTACATCGAATCTAACTGGGCAGTTAAGCATTTCATACATACGTTAATATTTTCCATGCAAAAGAAATACAAAACCGGAAGAATTTTTTTTGCCGATTTTCGGTTATTACACGGTGGTCCGTGCTAGAAGCATTAACACTCCGTGACTAATTTTTTAAGTTCTTTAGGCTATAGAGCACACAAACATATGTTTTTGCACAAAATTTTTTCACTCATGTCCAACAAATTTTTTTTTTTTTATCTCCGATTTTTAAAGCCAATTTTAAAGGGGGGGGGAAGATGTGCCACCCCCATCGCTAAGGGAAGTTAAAGAAGCCATCCAACGGCTGAAAAACAATAAAGCAGCGGAAAGGATTGGAGCGGAACTTATTAAAATGGGCCCGGACAAGTTGGCCGGCTGTCTGCATCAACTGACTGGCAAGATTTGGGATACGGAACGACTACCGGAGGAGTGGAAAGACGGGGTTATCTGCCCTATCTACAAGAAAGGCGATAAACTGGATTGGGAGAACTACTGAGCGATCACTATCCTGAATGCCGCCTACAAAGTGCTGTCCCAAGTCATCTCCCATCGTCTATCGCCAAAAGTCAATAGATTTATGGGAAGTTACCAGGTCGGCTTCATGGAGGGTCAGTCTACAACGGACCAAATCTTCACCCTCCAGAAGTGCCGCGAATTCCGAGTCCCCACGCATCACCTGTTCATCGATTTCAAAGCCGCATATGATAACGTAAACCGGCAAGAACTATCGAAAATTTTGGACGAAAACGGCTTTTCGGGTAAGCTTACTAGACTTATCATGGCTACGATGGATGAGATCTAGTGCTGTGTGAGAATCTCAGGTGGATTGACGAACCAATTCGAATCTCGCAGGGGACTTCGACAATGAAATGGTCTTTCCTGCCTGCTATTCAACATTGCGCTTGAAGGTATTATAAGACGAGCGGCGATCGAAACGCGGAGCACGATTTTCAATAAATCCAGTCAATTTATCTGCTTTGTTAACGACGTAGATGCTGTCGGCAGAACATTTGAGGCGGTGGAAGATCAGTACACCAGACTAAAACGCAAAGCAGAGAAGATTGGACTGAAGATAAATACGTCTAAATCGAAGTATATGCTGGCGGGCGGGACCGAGCGCGACAGAGCCCGCTTGGACAGTACCGTGGTCATCAACGGGGATGAGTTCGAGGTAGTCGACGAGTTCGTATACCTTGGCTCACTGGCAACAGAGGACAACAATACCCGCCGTGGGATTAAAAAGCATATTATCAGCGGAAGTCGGGCCTACTACGAATTCCACAAACACTTGCGGTCGAACAATCTGAGCCCCCGTACAAATTGCACACTGCACAAAACGCTAATTAGACCGGTTGTCCTCTACGGGCACGAAACGTGGGCACTGCTAGAAGAGGACCTACGAGCACTCGGAGTTTTCGAACGGTGCGTGCTAAGAACCATCTTTGGCGGAGTGCAAGAGAACGGTGTATGGAGGCGAAGAATGAACCATGAGCTCGCACGTCTCTATGGCGAACCGAGTATTCAGAAAGTGGTTAAAGCTGGACGGATACGTTGAGCAGGACATGTTGCTAGAATGCCGGACAACTATCCTGCAAAAATGGTTTTCGCATCGAATCCGGTAGGAACAAGACGAAGAGGAGCACAGTGCGCGAGGTGGCAAGACCAGGTGGAGCGAGATCTGGCGACCATTGGGTGCCCGCGGAACTGGAGACCAGTTGCCGTGGACCGAAACAGATGGAGAAATTATACTGCGCAGACCAATTAAGTAAGTAAGTTTAAAGGGGGGGAGTTAACATAGACTTTAAAAGCAATTTGTAATGGCCTTATGATAAAATTACAAATTTTCATATTTTTGATTTCAATGATTGACTCCAGGATGCCTAAACCGATCCATCTTGTTGTCTAAGGAAACTACACGGTATCAATTTCAAGACTGTTGGTACCTATATTACTGATATTCTTCCAATACGAGTGATTGCCGGACACTCTTTCAAAATTGCGAATCTCGGAGAACCATGTATTGTTTGATGGCAAACTGATTCAATTTGTTTAAATTAGATAAATTCACGAGTCCAACGCCACCAGTTTCGTTCAAATCGGTTGAATATTGTTAAAGTTATACGCTATGGAAATCGCAATAAAAAATAGAAAATCATTACAGATATTTATGTTTTTATTTTTTACATGTAGGTAATAGATCAATTGTTCGTTTAAAGCAGATAAATTAGAAATTGAGCTACAACTTTTTCTACAAAGGTGGTTTTGCTTAAGGGGACGGTCTTGTCCCGCCCACCCTTAAATGCCTATATACGCGGAGAGTAAAAAATGTCGACCAACATTTGAGAAGGGCGGATAAGCCAACTGTCAAACAGAACGAGTGAGAGTTCATTTTCCTATGCTGCTCCAGCGAAAAATAACTTCCACTCGTTCTGTTTGACAGTTGGCTTATCCGCCCTTTTCAAATGTTGGTCAAAAAATATTGTTGAATCTATACCTATAAAAATGGATTTCTGTCTGTCTGTCTGTCTGTCGGGATGTTCCTTATAGAATCGAAAACTACTGAACCAATCGACGTGAAAATTTGCATGTAGAGGTTTTTGGGGCCAGGGAAGGTTCTTATGATGGTTAGACACCCCTCCCCCACTAAGAGGAGGGGCTCCAATACAAATAAAATACAAATTTCTGCATAACTCGAGAACTAATCAAGCAAATGGAACAAAATTTGGCATGTGGCTGTTTTTGGAGACAAGAATTTTTTCTATGGTGAATCGAGACCCCTCACCTCTTTAGAAGGGGAATTATGACTCATCGCCCCTTTAAGAGGGGGGGGGGGCTTCCATACAAATGAAATACAAATTTCCTCATAACTCCAAAACTAATCAAACAAAAGCAAAGAAAAGCCTGGGTGCTAATTCCGTTATCGAAATTTGACCTTCTGTTTTTATACGACAGACTTCGCAACCAGCTGTTAGAATACAAGACGCTGCGGGGTCAGTGCTACGATCGTATTGACTCTAACGGCCACTCCCAGCCGAGATTCGAACATACGACGACTGGCTTATTAGACCAGCGTCTTACCTCGAGATCAACTGGGAGGCAACTAATCATGCAAATGGAACCAAATTTAGGATGTGGGTGTTTTTGTAGGCAATTGTTTTTCTATGGTGAATTGAGACCCCTCTCCTCTTTAGGAGGGAATTATGATCTCTCCCCCCTTCAATAGTGGGGGGGGGGTTCCTATACAAATGAACTACAAATATCCTCATAACTAGAGAACTGCAAATCAAGCAAATGGAACCAAATTTAGCATGTGGGGGATTTTGGAGGCAGGATTTTTTTTATGATGGTTTGAGACCCCTCACCCCTGTGGTAGGGGGATAGAGACTCTCATACAAATAAAACAGAAATTATTGCGTAACTCAAAAACTAATCGAACTCGAGAAATTTTAGACTCTTTCATAAAACATTAGTCAATAACAAGACCACCAGAAACTATCAATAGTAATATTAGATGATTCAGGGCGAGACGCACACAGGCCGCGAGTGTTGCCGGCGACTGCCGTCGGAAGCGCCGGCCACTCCGGGGGAGACAGCCCCCCGTAGGTTTATTTATTTTCCTAGATCTACTGACCTCTATTACTCTATTACTTTCCTTCAGTTGGGTCACCCCTGCGAAATGATACTTTCTACGAAAAGATTTTCCGTGAAATGGTACATCCCGCGTAAGGTTTTTCGCGAAATGGTATTCTGCGAAACTCTATATTCCGCGTTATGGTCAACCGAGAATTGGTGTACCGCAAAACGGTATTCGGCGAAATGGTTTGTAATGATGGCGAATATTTAAATGCTATCCACTTTATTTTATCAGGCTAAGCAATGGGGGGAGTTGTTTTCTATTTTACTGTGAGAAAAATTTGTATATTAAAACATCCATGAACTCCTCAGAAACTTGCAAAACTCGAGATTGTGATAAAGGTCATCAGAGATTCAGGATTTATGCACAACACAGTTTAATTTGTGGCAATACGAAGTTTGTCGGGTCAGCTAGTAATATATACTTAATAATAAGCTGAAATTAAATTAAAAAGAAAACTTTCCAATTAAATTCTACTATGTATATTTATTCTTGATAGAAACGTATTTCGCCGACGACTTGCAGGCTTCATCAGTGTCTGTTTTCGAACTCATGATACTGAGCCCACATCGGCGCACGCGACTGTGATGCGACGTGACTTCGCAAACATGTCACTAAACTTTCAGTCGAATTCCGTGCGATAATGGGTTGCATTCTCTCAGGAGGCCTGATATGAATGTGTGGTGTGTGCCGAATGGTGAGCATATACCTACACGCTACACCTATCATGAGATGAGAAAAATCTGAAAGAAACAACCACCGACTGCACAGCGCATGCCCGAGTCGATTGGAAACATTTGGCCACAGCAGAAGCTCTCTTGTAAGGTGGCAAGTCAACGGATGCAGAGAGAAAAGGCTTATTCACCTTGGCAAGTTTGCACTCGATTCTGTACCAGAGTCCGCTTTAAAAATCATCACGGAAACGGAATTGACATAACCCCGATGGTTAACCCCAGTTCTGATGGTTAACTTCAGTGCCTATCACGGCAATACAGTGGTGGATGCAGCAAAAATCTTCGTTGCCGAGGAAAACCGAAGATATCTGTGACTAATACAACTGATATGCGGAATGATTACACCACCGAGATGACGTCATATTTTCGTTAATCACAAAACTGGAATGAATTCACCTAGCGGTGTGACCTGTCCGTTCCACTGCAAAAATAATTATATTTTAATTTCTCTGGAACACCTTTAATTAAATCTATACCTATAAAAATGGATTTCTGTCTGTCTGCCCGCATGTTCCTTTTAGAATCGAAAACTACTGAATCGATCGGCGTGAAAATTTGCATATAGGGGTTTTTGGGGCCATGGAAGGTTCTTATGATGGTTAGACCTCTCCCTCCACTAAGAGGAGGGGTTCCCATACAAATGAAACACAAATTTCTGCATAACTCGACAACTAATCAAGCAAATGGAACAAAATTTGACATGTGGGTGTTTTGGAGACAAGAATTTTTTTCTATGGCGAATGGCGACCTCTCTCCTTTTCAGAAGGGGAATTATGACTCCTCTCCCCTTTAAGAGGGGAGCTTCCATACAAATGAAATACAAATTTCCTCATAACTCGAGAACTAATCAAGCAAATGGAACCAAATTTGGCATGTGGGGGTCTTGGAGTTTCCACCTTTTCAATAAGATCTTGAGCTGTCAAGCCCCCATGAATGTGGCAAGAGTTGTTATGATGAGGTGGACACATTTAAAATAGTAAATATATTTATCAATATTTATCACATATTGAATATTTATGCAGGAAGTGACTTACCCCGTGAACTTGACCTTCTTTTTTTATACGACAGACTTCGCAGCCAGCTGTTAGAGTACAGGACAATTGCAGGGCCAGTTGACTCTAACAGCCTCTCCCAGCCGAGACTCGAACATACGACGACTGGCTTATTGTGCCAGCATCATACCTCGAGGCCCACTGGGATGCAATTTGATTTGAGACTAGACCTTTTTTCACGCAGTTAGATTAGTTTTCGCTGAAATGGAGGGCTTTTCAAATAAAATCGTCGTGCTTTCTGAATTCATCTTGAGGATTTTTTTGCATTAAATTTTGTAGAGAACGTGGGGCGATTGTCAGAGAGACCGACGTAGATTGCCGTAGATTTCGTTTAATTGGCACGCTTGCTCCTGCTAAACGGTCTTCAGAGGAATTGTGTATTTTAATATACTAAATAGCTTTGTAAAACATATGAAAGCAATAAAAAATCATGTGCAAAGTTATTGAGCAGAATCGATTTTTAAATGCTCTTTTTTAAACAAATCATAATATATTACAACCAGTACGAAATAGATAGTACATAAAAGTTAGCAGAAAATTGTTTCTCACGTTGTTTTATATAGGTCATTTACACGATCGAATGCATGGTTTAGATCGAAAAGGATCAGTCTACCCTTTTGTTTAATCGCTTTCAATTTAGCCATTTCTACCTCTGATTGCTTGCGCAGTCAGAGTGATATTCCATTCAGCGTTATAGAGCTCTTTTTTGAGTCATTCAAACACCATATGCGTTCGAAGCACTCTCTGTTGATATTGTTTGAGAATGAGAGAGAGAATTGTTTAATCCACGTTCCACGTATTCAAACTTGTCAGTTTGTAAGCGCATGCGTATTTATATCCTCGTGCCATGTTTCTTGACCAAAACAATCACTTCTTACACTCAAAAAAATCAGAGGGATTATGTACAAGACCCAACCGCATAGGTGACGAAAGACTATGCATAAGTCTCTTTGTAGTAATAGTAGCATGTATCCATGCATGTAACAATACGATTCTTCATGTATACATGCTACATGCATTGTATGTAACATTTATCAAAGAAGCCACATTGTAAGGTACGTTCAATCCTCGATAGATTTTAAAATTATTTCTATGTGGTTTTGGAAACAATTTATTAAAATTAAACAAACTAATGATTTCCTGTTATCTAACAGAAATTCAAGATTGTTTTTATTACCAATCGTTCTCCCATGTTGAAGGGATTTTACCAATTCGATCCCATTTTACCAGCAGCACATCTTTTCATTGCACTTCCGATGAAACACACTTTTCCAACACAGATATCAAATTCGCCTAGGTTTAATCATCTTGCCGTAAAGAATTTGTGATCTGTTGGGACAAGGAATTCTCCCAGTTGGCCTCGAGGTATGATGCTGGCCTAATAAGCCAGTCGTCGTATGTTCGAATGGTCGAATTTTTTTTTCAAGTTTCGATAACGGAATGTAGCACCTAAGCTTTGCTTTGCTTTTTTGGGACAAGGAACTTGTGTCATATTTTCTGGCACACTTCCCTAACACAGACATCAAATTGGTCTAGGTTTAATCGCAGTCGTAAGAAATTTTATTGGGACGAGAAGATTTTGTCACTCTTTCTGGCGTACTTCCCAAGCAAAGACATAAAATTGGTCTAGGTTTAATCGCGGTGTTAAGAAATCTTGTAGAGACAAGGAAGCTTTGTCATTTGTTCTGGCTAACTTCCCAAGCCTAGATATCGAATTGGTCTAAATCGTTACAAAAATCTTCAACCTGTTGAGATGGGGAATTTTTTTCACTTTTTTTTCTAAAAATCAGAGAGGTTGTGTACAAGACACAACCGCATATATAGGTGACACAGGACTACGTAAGTCTCTTTGTAGTGATAGTAGCATGTATTCATGCTTGTAATCATTCGATTCTTCATGTATACATGCTATATGCAACATATATACATGCTACATGCGTTGTATGTAACATTTATCAAAGTAGTAACATTGCATACGTTCAATTCTCAAAAGATTGTAGATTTGAAAACAATTTAACAAAATCAAGAACACAAACTATTGCTTTCCTGCTACCTTACTGAAATTAAAGATTGTTTTTATTATCGATGGTTTCCCACGTTGAAGGGATTTTACCAATTCAATCCTATTTTATCAACAGCACATCTTTTCACTACACTTCTAATGAAACAGCAAGCATGCGTATTCATACAGAGTCGTATTATAACCGAACACTACAGCTGTAGCACATTTTTCCAACACAGATATCAAATTCGCCGAGGTTTAATCGTCTCGCGTCGCAGTAAAGTATTTGCGATCTGTTGGGACAACGAACTTGTGTCATTTTTCTGGCACACTTCCCTAACACAGACATCAAATTGGACTAGGTCTAATCGCGTTCGTAAGATATCTGTTGGCACGAGGGGCTTTGTCACTCTCTCTGGTGTACTTCCCAAGCAAGGACATCAAAATGGTCTAGGTTGAACCGCGGTGTTAAGAAATCTTGTTGAAATGAGGAAACTTTATCACTTGTTTTGGCTTACTTCCCAAGCACAGATATCAAATTGGTATAGGTTTAGATCATCGTAAAGAATCTTCCAACCAATCACGAAGCGAGAATTCTGGTAAAACATAGGTTCATTATTATCAATTTTTCAATTTCAACATCAAGAATCCATACTTTTCTTCATTTGGGTCAATTCTTAGAAGATTTTCTGATCGATTAGTGTAAGAATATTGAAAATCGATCGGAAAACCGCTGAGCTATTAGCGCTCAAAACCTTTCATTTTTCGTGACGCTCGCATTTTTCGATTTTTTGGAATGACACCCTATCTCAAAACTTGCCGTAAGACGTAGTCCTACGTCAAAACATCTTAAAACTATGAACGTCACGTTAAATTTTTCTGTAGTGCGTACTTTTAAAACAATAGGTTTCTTTGCTGGAGTTGATGCGAAGATTTTCCGATCGATCGACGCAAGAATATTGAAAATTGATCTGGAATTATTCCCGTACTGTTTACGTGAATTCAACATAGTGTGCACGTATCAGAAAGGACGTGTGGATTGTTTTGAGTGTATCAGGATTGAGTGTTTCGCCGGAAGCAGGGCTGCGTATTTAAACTAATGTGTGCAAAGCAGGGCCGTGGACAGAAGTGTTTCCCTGGGGGGGGGGGAGTATTCAGGAATTGAGGAATTATTTTCAGTTAAAAGCTATTTTGGTTGAAATTAGGTGTTCATTTGACAAAAAAATTAATTAAAATCAAGAAGACAAATATTAAAATTTTGCCTCCCAGTTGGCATCGAGGTAAGTTGCTTGGTTTTAAGTCAGACCGAACCAAGTGACAAAACTCTGATTTCAAGAACAACGCGCTTAAAATTTGCTGCTCTGTATGGTTTATAGCTATCAATCGTTCGAAATCATCTCGTAACTCTGGCTGTTTGCAACATTTATGTAGTCTGATTAGAATAAAATGCAGCATAGGAATTTCTTGATCGTTTGCTGTCATTAACTCATTTTTATTTTCAATTTTGCAAGTTGGTTTGGTCTGATTTAACACCGACCAGCTGTATGTTCGAATGTCGGATGGCAAAGACTGTTAGAGTCCATAGGATCGAGTCTCTTCGAGATGCGGCAAGGTCGAGACAAGCTGACAGCTTATCCCGCATGCTTTTCAACAAAGCCTTGCCGGGGGTGATCCGACAAGCCGATATCGAAACGAGAAGTTTGATTGCCAGTAAAGGTAGCAAACTTGTTCGCTACGCAGGTGACTTTGAGATTAAAGATACTTTGCCACGACGCGTCGTGGGCATGTGGGATAGCTGGTGGCCGCGGATAAGCAGGACATCGAGCTTACTTTGCCCTTTGCGAAAAGCTACGATCAAGCATAAAGCATGAACATAAACCGCCGTACAAAACTGACAATGTACAAACTCCTATTAGAGTGACAGTTTTTAAGGATTTGACAATACTCACGGACGCTGACGATATTTGGTGAAGCACAAGCTGAAAGCGGGAAAGTGGCGAAGGTGTTTGAATCAAGGGTAACAGACACAGCTCTGGAAGATTACCAACACATATTTGGCGGAAGTCGGTACGCTATAATGAACTAGATACGTAAGTAAAACGGTTTTGTCTTTCTACTATATATTATTCAACATCCCCGCCGGCACCCAGAACAGAGAGGCTTAACGTGCGAG
This sequence comes from Sabethes cyaneus, assembly GCF_943734655.1. Lineage (NCBI taxonomy): Eukaryota > Metazoa > Arthropoda > Insecta > Diptera > Culicidae > Sabethes > Sabethes cyaneus. Next base: position 74,556,173 of record NC_071354.1, on the reverse strand, counting down.
ATGGCTCAACCAGGTCCAACGCGACATTTTTTTTATTTTTTAAATAAAAAACCGCGACGTCAAAGAATTCTGCGAGTTAAGAGCCGAGTAACCCCAGATCGAGTTGAATGGAGTTTAAAATAGCACTAGGGATGATCCCTCCACAGAATAAAAAAAGAGAAAATAAAAATTCACACTTTACTCAGTCGCCATTTGTGTTGCTCCGTTTTGTTTGAACTTTTCTCTTTTTACCTTTGTTTACTGATCGCGATTGCTCAGCAACCTGCTCATTGTTCTTCTCATTGAGGAATAAACTGAGCAACAAAGTGTTAAAACAATTTTTGGCTGCCCATGATATGGCACAAAAAAAAACAGTTTAGACTTCTCGCAGCGGCAACAGTGCAATAAATGTTGCATACGACGATGGTGGATGATAGATATGGCAACAATGTAATTCCCGTGCCGTTGCTTGCTGCAGTACGAGCGCACAATAAGAATCTAAAGTTTGTTTATATTTCTCTTTATTTTTGGTCTGTTTCTCATCGCGTGGATGTATTTCTCATTTATGGCAGCAGTTCTGCTCATTGTGTTGAATGAAAAAAGTACAAAGGTCCATGCCTAGTGGCACGGGCGCAGGCTTGAAGTAGGACTACGAATGTAGCGCAATTAGTCTCCCAATGCTAAAGCCGGTGATTTTTGTATGAATTTCATATATAGATGCTCAAGTTGCGCATTAAAAAATTGTGTTCTTACATGTGAGAAATTCATAATTTCAACTCTTCAGCTAATTTATATGGTGGACCTGAAAAGGTCCGTTTGTTAATCTCTAATTCTCAAATTTCTGACTCGTAGTGTCCATTGTCAACTTTCGTCCTTCAGATGGGCTTAGTGATATCCGTTAATCGTTCGATTAATTCAACTAATCGAATAACACAAGGAATATTCGAATAATTTTTAATCGAATAATGCCAGCACGAGTAGTTGAATTAATCGAATAGTTTAATTAATCGATTAGTGCAGACAAGGCTCACCGATTAATCGGTAATCGAATAATTGAAAATTTCGGACATCACTATTCCCACCCATTTAAACCCTTCTGCTTCCGCGACCAAAATTTGGGTTTTCTAGCTAATTTAATATTCTATTATAGCAGCTTATTGTCAATTGCAAGTAAAATTGTACCATCCAAAGTGCGATATATCGCTCATAAAGTGCTATTTTGCATTAAATCGTTTCGATCTTCGGCGCACTTTTTCGTTATCTGCCAAGCAATAAGTGCGCCGAAGAGACCGAAACGATTTAAGCTAAAATAGCACTTTTATGAGCGATTGCGTACTTATTGATTGGACGATTTTCCATGCAATTGACAATAAAAGATCGATGTTTCGAATCCAACACGGTCGGCGTAATTTCCACTCCACACCAAACAATAATTGGCTGCTGCCGAGTTTTGCCACCTTTGCCGCGTCCGGATCCGGACAGGGAGATAAAATCGTAACTCTCATTATTATTTGTAACCCAAACAACGCGAAAATGATGCCATTCACAAAATCAATTCAACTGCTTCATATACTTATTCAGTAGTTCTTAAAAGAACTGATTGTTTTCTACCAGCTGTTAATAATACAAATCGAAGAAATTTACTGCTTGGCAGCAGCTTTTTTCGAACCGCATTCTCCGTTAAAACAACTTATTTTGGCTTTGGAGTTTTCGGTGCCTTTGTTATGGTCTTTTTTGACTTAGTAATCTTGCTTCTCGCTAGCAAGTTTGGTAGGCGAAGGAACCGGAAGCGCCAGTTCTTTGTTTGGACCAGCTTTCTCTTGTTGAAAACTAACTTCAAAGCCTTTTTCACGAATGTGTCCAACCTTGAAACGTCACAATTGTAGCTGGCGGCGATATACTTCTAGACGGCTTGCAACGAGGATCCGTTGACTCTTCGGTTTATTGGCGTCTAGCTTAGTGAATTTGGATGTCTTCGTTGCCTTATTCCGGGGAAGCAGCTGAAGCTCAACGATTTTCGAGCGGATTCTATAGAGCGTAAATTAAATACAATCAAACTTTGATCCCTTTGATTCAAAGGGAATTTAATCCATAGCTCTTCTCCTATATATTTCTGTCATCCGTGTTAGGGAAGCACTGGCGTGAGAAGGCAAAAATTTTTAGCAAAAATAGAATTAAAGCAACGTCATGAGTTAGAAGATCGCATGGTGAGTCACCACATATTTAACGTTTTATAGATCAAATCAGAAGAAATTCTTCATGATTTAAAGAATCAGCGACATTTGGAAATTTAATTAAAGAAATTTAGTATACAAAAAATTTTCATCTCTTCATAAACAAATTCGTTCGTCCTAAAAAGGACGGGTTGTGGTAAATTATGTGGTTGAAAATCCGGCCAGTAGAATGGTTTGAATGTTTGAAACAACACCTCCCAGGGCAATGGTGACAATGGTTACCGAACAGAGCATTTTCCATTGATTCAAGCTCTTCCGCTCCCGCAACCAAATATTCTAATACAGCTGATAATAGATCAATGCTCCAGTACCAACGCGTTCGGCGCACTCTACACCAAACAATGATCCGCTGCTGCTGCTGCTGCTGCCGCTGCGCTGCGTTTTACCAGTTTGCCGAGTCCAGTGAGGGAGATATAACCGCAACTCTCTGCTGTCTGCTCTAGTGCTCTGTACCGTACCGATGCCAATGCGAAAATGATGCCGTTCGCCGGCTTACTTCTGATTATATACCAGAGCAAACGGCAGCAAGTTGTAACAAAGGCGGATCAACGTAGGGCAGAGAATCATAGACACGAAAGAAAGGCGGTACAACGAAACCGTACTCCGTACATTGTTTGAACAAAACCGGTGTCCGGTGCTTCCTTAATGAAGAGCTACCAGTTTCTGCAGAGCAACCTAATATGAAGCATCGTCTTCATGCCACCGAAAACCAGTGGAAAGGCCGCAAAGCGCGATGGGAAAAAGAAGAAGAAGCCACGCCACTAGGAGAGCAACGCTATATTCTTTCATTTGATGCCGATGCCGACAGGGATGGCACGGCAACGGGCATGGCAGACGTGCACTCACAGTTGTGTGTGGTTGTCACGGTTGCCAGTATGCCAGATAAATCTGGATTTTTCCAGATTTTTGATTGCGCGCCAGACAAACAGACAAAGCTCAAAATCTTCCAGATATTTGGCAATGTGCCAGTTTTTTGCCAGATTTCCGATCCTCCGTCTTGCAAAAAGGTCATCACTTCTAATTTTGGACGAAATTTTGCATCTACGGTGAGCAAAACGAGCAAGATTTTTGCAGGAAAACGCCTCCCCATCGGACTAATTGACCACCAGATTTTTGCCAGACACTTTTATTTGTATTCGCCAGATTTTCGGAAAAATCTGTTGGCAACCTTGGTGGTTGTGCCGGGTGAGTTTGCCAAGCGCGCCGTCTCGGAAGGTACCAAAGTATACCGGCCTATAGTAGATGTATCTGGTCAGGCTTCTGTAACTATACAACAATTAGCCTTTTTTAGGGCCTAATATATAAATGTAAATGAAGATGCAATTCGATTTTCTCACTAAACGCTTAGTCTCGAATTACGAAGTGGCGCAGTTTTCTTTTGCCAGATAATGTGGCTTACTCGTTTCATGCTTTTAGAAAGAATCTTAAATTCGTATTATTTTGCATGTGTAGGTATATGAACAATTTTGTTCAGAAATATTCTTCGGAAGGTTTGTCTTAATACAATTTAAACATGTAATTTCTGACGGGCTCATACTTCGAACGCTCATACTAAACTGCCAACATCACTTTAAAATGTGAGAAAAATCAATTTAACTGCTTCGTATACTTTTATTCAGTAGTTCTTAAAAGAACTGATTGTTTTCTACCAGATAGTAGTAATGCAAATCAAGGAAATTTACATCTAGACAGCAGTTTTTTTCGGGCATCTTCTCCGCTGGAACGACTTCCTTTGACTGGGGCTTTCGGTGCCTTTGCTACGGTTTTCATTGGCTTAGTAGATTTTTGTTCGGGGGCACCCGCATATTTACTCCAGTAGTACCGTTTTAATCGGAGCCGCCTTTGCAGCAGTTAGCAAAGATAAATTGTTTTCGTCCGTTTTATCAACCTTGAACAAATCGGAAGCGCCTGTTCTTTTTGTTTGGACCAGCTTTTCGACAGCTAATTTCAAAATCTTTTTCACAAACGTGTCCAACCTTGGAACGTCACAATTGCGGCTAGCGGCGATTTACTTCTAACGGCTTGCAGCGAGGATCCATTGATTTTACTGGGTATTGATAGCAGCAAAAACCATATCGTTCGCTGGCGGGCGAGTCGGTTACTTCTTCGGTTTGTTGGCGTCTTGCTTGGTGAATTTGAATGTCTTTGTCTTCGATGCGTTATTCCGAGCAAGCAGCACCCACTGAAGCTCAACAATTTTCGCGCGGATTCTATAGAGCGTAAATTAAATACAATCAAAGGTCAGCTTAACCCATAGCTCATCTCGTATATATTTCTGTCATCTGTGCTAGGGAAGCATTGGCGTGGGAAGGCAAAAACATGAAAATAATGAAATAATGAATATACGTCTAATATTTTCTCAATTATTAAACGTCTGTTTGGGAAACATGGAATCTATTGTATTATTATGGATTTTTTGAAAAATTTCCAATCGATTGATACCAATATCTCTAGAATCTGTTGACGGATGACTGAGTTATAAGCGTGCAAACCATAACCACTTTTCGTTACATGTTCCCTTTTCGTTTTTCTAAAGTGCACCCCAATATAGAAATCAAAGAAGTAGTCCTACTTCAAAAGTTGCACTTTTTGCACAATGAGTGAGGAAGGCAAGCCTGAGTAGCACAAACCACCCCGGTTCTAAGCTGCTGACGATGACGACGAGGATCATACAACCAGCCGCGCAAATTTCCTTGTGCTCTATACAGCTGATTGTGCAATTTGAAGCTTGAAAGTGCAGGACAAATTTTCTTCTGGGGGGGGGGGGGGTGAACTTCCAAGCCCAACCCTCCCTCCCTCCTCGCTACACCCATGGTGTGAAGTCGCGTGGCGTCGTAGTCACTGGAAATACTCAGGGCCCGTACCAGTGATGCCAGATCAGCGGTTTTCCCGCTAGATTTACCGGGATTTCAACTCGGACAGCGGGACTTAAGCACCAAACAGCGGCTAGCGGGAATCTAGCGGTTTTCTTAAATGACTCAGCGGGATTTTAGCAAGATCTCGATTTAGCGATATTTGGTAGGCGAGAAGCCTTCCAGTTGGCCTCAAGGTACAATGTTTATCTAATAAACCAGTTGTCGTATGCTCAAATCTTGGCTGGGAGAGGCTGAGAGAGTCAATAGGATCGTAGCACTAGCTGCACACTCTCTAACTCTAACAGCTGATTGCAAGCTCTGTCGCATAAACACAGAAGGTCAAGTTTTGATAACAGAATGTAGCACCTAGGCTTTGCTTTGCTGTGGTAGGCATAAAGTGCTGCTTGAACAAAATATCAATGAGAACGAAGAGCCGATGAGCTTTACAGATAGTTTTGATTTTTGTGTATCTTATAAATATTGGAAACATTTCTTCCATTGTCACCGAAAACCTAATATGGTGGTTGAACAATTAAATGAATTTCCCAGCGATGCTGAAATTTTCATGGTTTTTACATAGCTAGACACAGAAAAAAAATTGACTTTCAAAATTTTAGAACGTGTTTTTGACTCCTTAATCTTATAATTTTTGTCCGTGCACGAAATTTCGTAATAAACGTAATAAATTATGTACGCAATAACAAGAAAATATTGCTTTTCCCCTTACCTGTAGCCGAATTCCGGTGCTTTCAGAAAATTTCCCAAAAATCTCTTTAAAAAAAAAGAAATTCTTAGAATCTCCTTCTCTACCAATAATTATCTTATCTTTTTACCGCATTCCGAGCAACTAAAGAGAGAGAGAAAATTATAATATCTGTGGAAAAAAAAGTAGCTTTTTTTGTTTCCGCTAGATGACTTCGGGAGCTTCTCTATAATTTCTCCCAATTAGGTGTTGAAAAAATCATCCATTAGTTTTTGTAACCTTTGAATTCATCTATAATAACCAAAATGTTTCATAACATTGTACTGCTGCCAAATTTCAAACAAAAAACTTGCGAATAGATTTTCAAAGTTTCTTATTTTGGAATATCGGTGAAATTCATTAAGAAAATATTTGACGTTTAAAAAAGTAAGAGATTATTAATCGCCTCGAGATTTTTATTCTCTTCGAGATTTTTCGTGTCAGAAAATCTCTTTTTCTTTTTAAAACGTCAAAGATTTTCTTAAGGCATTTCACTGGAATTCCAAAATAAGAAATTTCCAAAAATCCTTTTGAAAATTTCTCTTCTTCCGAATCCGGAATTCGGCTGCTGCTGAACCCAAAAAGTTCGTCAACATGAATGCAGAAAAGTTGCACAATGTACATTTAGTTTTAAACTCTCAGTTTCAGCAGATCATCTTTTTTCAAATGCATGTTTTACTAGAATAAATTATCTTTATTCTTTAATCTGAACCAGAAACGAAAGAATAATATAACTTTTTATTCAGCGGGAAATAGACTCTAGACAGCGGGATTTCAGCGGGAAATCAACTTCTGGGCAGCGGGAAAATGGTCTATCGACCTGGTAACACTGGCCCGTACAGAGTAAAAGCAACTGATGCAACGCGACGCGACTTTTCTTGCTACAGTTATACACGCAGCCGTTTTTTGCCCGAAGTAGGACTGTGCATTAGCGACATGTGGGTGAAGTCGCGTTTACTCTGTACGGGGCCTTAGAGAAACAGAGATACGCGGCAACTAAAGCCAATGATTTCGCAACAGTGCACAGTGGTCCAGAAGTGAAAATTAAGAGGAAAGTTTTTTGCGGTTCAAAACAGCTCCCCACAATATGCAGCAAAATTGTTCAACTCTAAAAGATAATTAATGTGGAATCAATGACTAAGTTCCATTTTGTCTTGCACATAACACATAATAACATAATAACACATAATGATTTTTTCGCCAAAGTTGTAGCTAAAGAGTATATATATAAACTTATGCCAAAGACATAGTAGACGTATTTTTTAAGTTTCTATCTTACAGGGCGTTTTATAAAAAGACCTCTTAAAAATCACTTTTTCGCTAATTATTTAAAATTTAATGGTTTTATTGCATCGTGATATTTTACAAAGTTATTTTTCTTATCAAAAGACATATTTTTGTAGAACATTGTATGTTGAAAACTCGTACGTATAACGAGTTCTAACGTTTTGCCCATCTGCTATGGCATAGCATATAGATATAGGTATAACTTTGTGTTGTTTATAACGTTCCGCAATCTCACTCACTTTTCTCCGAGTTGGTTGGACCGATTTCAATAATCTTGGTATCAAATGAAAGGTCTAATTGCCTTGTAGATCGCTATTTAATTTCATGTTGATACGAATTTTAGTTCAAAAGTTACACATATAAGTATGATAAAAAAGAAACTTCGTTTTCTCAAAGGTTCCTTAACCAATTTGAACGAAATCCAATGCAAATTAAAGAAGAGCCTTTTATACACTTGACTTTCAAATTTGATAGTTATAGGACTTGTAGTTTGAAAGTTACGCAAAGAATTGTGCAATGAAGTGCGCCTAAAATCTGTTTTTGTTTCATAAAAGTGCCATTTTAATGAAAAACAATCTCCAATTTATAATTTTTTGAAAGGTACTGTTTAGACCTATCAAACAAGCCCAAGATATTGAAATAGTTATTCCAACTAACGCAAAATAAAACGTTCCAAACGGTGAAACTACTATGGCGCGAAGTTATGTGCTTGCTAACCGAATGAATTTAGCGATCGGTAGCGGTCGTAGAGCGAGTGATCGAATTACTATTTAATTGAAAACACCATTCGTGCCGCATTCGTTCTGTCGTTCTCGATCATCCTTGTATCATACAAAGATTGGTCTGGAATGTAGGCTTATTTTGTCGCGCAATTGTAATTATTCTAAAGGGTCGTTAATAAAAAAAAATATTGTAATCATAATTGAGAGGGTGAGAAGGAACGGGGTGTAAGTGACAAAATTGAAAAAATCGAGATAATGGTAAGAAACGATACTTTGAGCTTGGTTTTATGCATGCTAGAAAATTCACGTCAAAATGTTATTGTTTAATGACTTTTTTTAGAATCATGAACAAAACAGCAAAATAAAAGATGATTTTCACTTGGAAGGAAAGGGGTGTAAGTGTAGCAATGCCAGCTCAACTAACAAAACGGTTTGTCTCGAATATTTTGGGATGAAATTTTGCTGATATGTTGGACGCTAAGCAAGGATTCATTTTCCATAAAACATAATTAATTTCGTCTGGAGTAACTTTTCAAAAAGGCGTATTTATAAATATTTTTTTTTTTTCAAAATATATCTTGAAAACTACTTTATTTGTTAAAAATGACGTCAACGGAAAAGTTGAAAGAAATTAAGTGTATTTTCGAAAAAAAAATACTCTGAAAGAAAAAATCAAAATAAAAAGCATAAAACGTGAATTATCTCAAAACATGTCTCCTCAGATTCGTCTCATCTTTATTAATGATAAGTTAAAACATGTTCTAAAATCTGGCGAAGAGCTACTAATGGGCACTCTATTGGATTTCTTGTTTTATTCTGACAATTTTTCAAAAATTTCCAAATATTACTTATTTTTGTAAAATTTAAAAAAAACATCAAATTCTTCGCATAACAAATTAAAGAAATTAGAGTGCTCAAAGCAGGCTACCACTATAGCCGAGAATAATTGAACAAATTACGTCATATAAACTTATTTCTAAGGTTCAGCCGTTCTGAAGTTAGGCCATTACAAACATTTTATGAAGATTTTGATTCTAAGATATCAGGCCACCGAAAGGAATGGGGGGTCGCGAGAAACAAACAATGAGAGAGGCAAATCAGGGATTACATACAATTAGAATTCTAGAGGAAAATCGATGTCTAACGATGTTTCTATTTCCGAAAAAAGCGATTTCTTAGATTATAAAGATCATGAGCTATGAGTAGCGCAAGATACAGCCCACACAAATACATTACATGTACGCTGTCACCACGCAGTGAGACACTTCTTTACTATTTTCCTTACTATCAACAAGGGCTATTACTAAAACCGTTTTCCCGAAGAAAGCAATATTTTAAGTTACTCACATCGTGATATATGACGTATTCGCATATACGCTAGCCCCGCAGATGACAAAATTCTAAACTATTTTTCATACCATCTTGAAGGTGACAATCACTTGTATAAACTTCTCGAAGACCACTACTTTCTAGGTAATCATTAGCGTAAGTTACAGCGTATACTATATTACATATACGGTAGCGCCACCTAGTGAGGAAATTCTGCGCTATTTTCTACACCATCTGCAAGGAGGCTATTACTCAAACAACTTTGCCTAAGAAAGTAATACCTTAGGTTACATGAATTATAAGCTATAGCAAATAAAACGATTACGCATATACACTAGCGCTGCACGTTGAGAATATTCTGAACTATTTTCAGTGTCATTTCCGAGATGACAGTCATTTGAACAACCTTCAAGAAGACTGTAACTTTCTAAATAGTCAGTAGCGTAAGATACAGCCTATACAAGAATATTACATCTGCACTAGTGCCACGTAGCGAGAAAATCCTGAACTACTGCTGCCTGCCGCTAACCTACCTTTCAATGAAGAGGATTGTAATATGATTCCAAGATTTGCACTTGCACCCTTTTCACTCCAAGTAGTAATTCCCTATAATCGCTTGGAATGAAAGGGGTACAAGTGCATAACTGAGAAGGAAAGGGGTGTAAGTGCAAATAACATTTTCAAAACTATCTTATAAATCCCGAAAATCAAAGTGGTTTTCCAAGATTTCAATATAATTTAATAAAGTAAAGCCGACACAACCATAGTGCGTCATTGGTTTTCTATTATATGATCTGACGAATTTTCTAAACGATGTTAACTTTGGATCTGATTTTCTCGAAATTTACTTTTTGTCACTTACACCCCTTTCCTTCTGACCCACTCAATTTATTTTATGTTTTATTTAGTTATTTATAAATGTCTACTGGTTAAGACTTTCTAGTGATAAAATATATCGCAAAAAATTAAGTTACAATATTTGAGCATGTGAGATAAATCACATTCATTCTGAATTTTTTGATACTCGGAATTCAATTTTCGACTAAGTTAACAACATGTAATTTTTAGTAGCTTATTCTCTTTTATTAACCTGCCCTGGCCTATCATTGCGTTCTACTATAATGCAATCTGAGTACTGTTTGATTTCTTATTTTTTTCTTAATCGCCATTGAGGAGAGCTGGACACAGCTTACCAAAATTTTATCTTCGTTAACCGCTAACTTAGCACTAACGCAATCGCTGAATTTATTAGCACCATGAATTTAGCAAACCAAGACGATATTTTTTCTAATAATATTGTTGAGGTACCGTGAACACCGAATTCTTTTTTTGTACGGATTTTTTTTACACGGATTTTTTTTTGCACGGTTTCTTGAAATAACACGGTTTTTCTAAAATTTCACCAACAACAGTTGTACACCCAATTCTTTTTTTACACGGATTCTAGTACGCGGAATTTTTTTTGCACGACTTTTTTACACGGTTTCTCGAAATAACACGGATTTTTTTACACGGTTTCTCGAAATAACACGGTTTATTTTTGCACGTTTTTTTTTACACGGGACGCATCCCCCGTGTAAAAAAAGAATTGGGTGTACTAAACTCAGTGCAGTACACCTGCCGTATAGCTCATTGGTAAGCAAACGTCACCACAATCACAGGATAGAATAAGCGCACCCTGAATAAGACAAATCTTGGTTCGCATATGAAATCAAAACAAACTTAGTTCGAAAAGGTGATTAATTGAAAATTAAAATCGTTTGATAAAATAGTTAACAGTCAAACAGTAAATAAAATAAGTAGTGAATTAGCTCTGCCTTGATTGGAAAGTGCTAGATAGCAGATTATTATACGTTGCAGAAGTAGAGTGAGTAACAGGTGATGTGTATTGCGCAATAGTAAACAAATTAATTTTATGCAGAAAATACAGCCACCGCAACCTAGAAGGAGCCGGAAGTTTCTAAGCTAATAAGGAAACAACTTGGAATTAACCGTTCTTGAAGTTGTAAGTAGAACTCAGAGACAGCTAATTGATTGATCATAACAAATAAACGTATAACAGAAGGTTTAACATTAGCAGGTGAAATAAAATTATACGTCGTGTACGATAGAAAAACTACTCATGTAAGAAAGATTACGATTCGATAATGAAAGTTATTATATAAAAATTTATCTTAGTTTTAAGCTGCAAAATAAAAGGCTGCTCTAAAAATAAAGTTCACTCACGATCCGAACAAATATTAAAAATGATTGTCTAATCCATTTAATATGTAATTTATTTGCCATCAAAATAATATAAGGGTAAACGGGGTAACAACGCCCGCCGGGGTACAACCGCCCACCATGGTTTTACAGGGCCTTGCACAAATTGGTGTTAAATGTTGATGACAGTCATATTACTGAATGCGTACTCAATACTTTACAATACCTTGTACAGCAATATCGTATAAACTATCGGAGAAATTAGAGTGACTATATACAGAGTGGCGACAAGTCATCCCAAATGTATGCAATGCGGTTTTTCCAAGGTTTTTCTTTCTCTTTCCTGCATACGCGTTGGATAGGTCGTCTGCTCGATTGGAATGACACTGACAGATAATTATCATTCCAATTTTGACATTGTCGCCACTCTGTATATAGTCACTCTAGGAGAAATAAATAAAAACAGATTTTTCGTTATAATCGTTTCGTTTCTTATAACTTTGTTCCCGCAGAACTAGGGTTTATTTTATTCAAAACGTTAAAACTTTTATAAACCCAACCCATATCACATCTCTGATCCTGTCTTCATCCGACAGTACCTAAATTAGGACACTTTTCATGCAGTTTTGTTGAAATAAATAGTGAAATGTGTAAATCGGCCATTTGGGGGTAAAACCGCCCACAACGAACGGCGCAAGACCGTCGTGCATAATGCTAGTGCAATAAGGAGATTTTTAAAATGATTGCATAGTTTGGATCAAAGAATCTCAGATTTACATAAAACAATATAAATGTGCTTAACTTGTAGCTGGTAGACTGTTTGAAAAAATCTAAATCGCCAATTTTCCCTGCGGGCGCTATGGACATTTTCTTATTTTCTCGGATATAGCTTTTTTCAATAATTCCTCCCTCTTGGAACAAATATCAAGGAATAAACATTTTTTTAATGAAAATTTTCTTAGCAATGCAAAAATAATATGTATCTGGTTTATCAAACAGAACAATTTGAAATGTCAACAAATGACCCACCGGATCAATTGCAGGAACTTTAATACCCATATTGTTATATTTTATCTTAGATCCTCTCTAGTCCTTAAAGATTGGCTCCAGGATGCTTAACCTGATCCACCTTGTTGTCTAAGGAAACTACACGGTATCAATTTCAAGACTGTTGGTACCTATATTACTGATATTCTTCTAATACGAGTGGTTGCCGGACACTCTTTTGAAATTGCGGATCTCGGGGATCCATGTATTGTTTGATGGCAAACTGATTCAATGTGTTTAAATTAGATAAATTCACGATTCCAATGCCACCAGTTTCGTTCAAATCGGTTGAATATTGTTAAAGTTATACGCTATGGCGGTTTTACCCCGTTAGTGGGCGTGTTTCACCCCGCATGGAAAAAATACTCTATTTTTTGGACGTGTTTCCAAATCGTAATAAAAAATAGAAAATCATTACAGATATTTATGTTTTTATTTATTACATGCAGGTAATAGATCAATTGTTCATTTAAAGCAGATAAATTAGAAATTGAGTCACAACTTTTTTTTACACAGGTGGTTTTGCTTAAGTGGGCGGTCTTGCCCCGCTTACCCTTACCGAAACATTTTCAACGAGGCTTTCAGGAGTGCAGCATCAGCAAGTGGTGACAGCAATTGATCTTGAAATTTGGCGGATTGAGAGAAATGATCCCAAGACAAGCATAAGCAAAGTTGCGCCGCGGTCGCACGCGGTTATCTAGTGTGCTATGCGTGATGTATGTATTCGTGCAGTTTTCAGATAGTAATTCAAGACCCAAAACGGTATACGTTTAAAATTAAATTGCAACGAGACTAAAAGAGATAGGAGTTGCACGTCAAACAACAAATATTAGAATACCAGATCTTTGAATCTAAATGCCATCGTCACCAGTGTCGGTGTCGTTGCGTGAGAAGTCTGAAAACCAAAGAACAGCAGCTCGAGGTGTGTTCAGATATTATCAAAAATTATGTCATTCGTTAATAAACAGTCAAATAAGTTTATTTATATTTGTGTCTTATGTGTAAACGTGCAGCTATCACAATTCATTTAGCTTGAACTCAAATAATTTTTTTACAACAAAGATGACGCCCGAATAAAATTTCAACTATTATCCTATGCAGCCTCAGCGGTCGATCTCAAAAAAGGTTTAGTTGCTGCCGTGATCACATAATACACTCCACTTGGTTTTTTATTCGCTCGCCTCAGCTCGGATCCCCCAAGTGCTGCCCGGCCGAGGGAACACTGGGAACTCAAGTTCTCCACATCGGCACAGCGCTTAGCCAAATAGTTTTTCTCCCGCAGTGATTCCTTAAAGTAATGAACCGACCGTTCGTGGTGGCAGGTTAAACTCCAACCGCATCCCGGTTGCGTTATTCCACCATTTGGATAAAAATCCGCATTTCCAATATTCTTGAAAAATCCCAAAATTTTTCCGTTCGTGTGAATCACCTCCACGTATTGGGCATCATTGGCGGACAATCTCTCCATGTATTTCTTGTAGCGGAACAAGGGCGAAGCCGGATCTAACCCGATTATGAAAGCAACTTTTTCTTTCGCCTGCTTTCCTGCCAGGCCGGCTATGTGAGCCCCTAGGCTATGTCCTACCATTCCAATCTGGTCTGAAGTTTGGCCAAATTCCAAGAGATTATTAATAAGGGCTGCTACCAGATCAGCCACCTTCGGAACTCTATATCTAGCAACCGGATACAGCAAGGTACTGGCGCCCTCTTCCCAGTCCACTACCAGCACATTATAGTCTCCCTGTTCTAAAAACTCCAAAGCCAACGGTTCACCAACCTCCGACTCAGAGCTACCCAACCAACCGTGGATGAGGATTTTCGTCGGCAAAGCCGTGTTAAAACCATGATGATCGGGCAGGAACTGAATTTCGTCAAACTTCACCTCCACCGGCTGGTAGTTGTTTGAGCGGGCGTAGAATCGAAACTTGACATACGTTGCAGCATCATAGTTGCTGCTGTTTTTCCGACTCTCCACGACACTTATCCTCGAGACCACTTCGAACTCTCCATTCTTGTCCGGAAGACGCACGTAGTTATCGTAATCGTTTCGTGGTATCGCCAACTGTGGCACACGTGAGTCACCATCGCTGTCCCGCTCGTACTCCATGTCGTCCATATCCAGCTCGTACCGACTGGCAAGTGTGAGGTGATCGTCCTGCGGGAACACAATCGGGGCATCACCTGCAATGCAAGATATTTTATAGTCTAGATGTAGACAGAAATTATGTATGTTTCAATTTAGAAAACAATTGTTCTTACAACATTAAAAAATCACGTATGCATCAAAATAATGGACTGATCGATTTTTCATACATTTACCCTGCCACCTGGTGGTACACCCACCTATGCATCGCCTATCGTAGTAACCTTGTTGTGTACAGATAAAAATTGACAACTTGTCGACATCCATCTTTTCATCGGTCCTAGCTAAGGTTCCGGCCCACTACTGTAGGGCTGCCGACAAGGCTTCGAAGCATATTTGTAGTTTACGTTCACAGAAGGAATAAAACGACCTTTACATGGAACCCCATCCTGCACAGCTTTCCCTATTTTATAATGACTCTTTTGACGTCTCTTCCTCCTTTCGATGCAACACCTTGACCTGTGTAACAAAATAGCTGGGTGCTGCATAGAGCATTACTAATCTAATGATTTGTTTGTAAATCAATAGATGGTTTTTTAATCAAACATTAGATTTTCTGCTTGTGAGACTACAACCACATCTATACTTATTATGATCCTACGCTTTCATGGTAGGTAGTTTTTAGAAGTGAATCTTTTTATCATGAGTTTATCCAAAGAGTTTAACTGCATCACACTAATTTAAAACAACTTCATTCATCTTGATAATGTGGTTATTATTTAAAATGGCTAAACCAATTCTTGGCTCGTAATAAAAAAAAGTTAAATAGCGGGGCAAAAACATTTTTTAATCGCTTTTAATAAAAGTATTAGCTGTCATTAACCGACGTTGATTTAGGTATCAATGAAGATGAATGATATGTTCCAAATAGATACCTTACCTGCATTCAGAATACAGAATAGCGTCGAAAAAACCATCCATTTCAAACAAAATGCGGCATCTTCCATCTTAATTTATACAGAAAACAAAAGAGAGATACGAGGTACTCGTTCCTCGTAGCGCGCGTTGTTCGTTTCGATGCAATCTGTTCAATCAACGACTCACTTCTGAGCGCCTAGGCACTTTCTATCCCATTAATAAATCGCGCATTTCTGTATTAGTTTCTCTAAGGGTTATTTGATAGTGTACCGCAAGGTTAGCAAGGAACAGACATTGAATTTCCCTAGCGATATACTAATGTAAATTGAGCGCGAAAAAGGTAACACAACTTACATCCGAGCCGTTTTGCTGTTTCTGATAGGGGGATTAATTAATTAATTCATACTGATAACGAAAAGATTAAACCGCTACGACAGAGCTACCGAGCGGTGTTCGGCTTTTTCGTAATGTGCAGCGTGAATCCCACCAACTTTACTTTTATGTGCATCTTTTCTATTTATTTCAGGTCGGCCGCCAGCGATACTACACGGTAGGGATGGGAAAACTATCATTAATTACTGATAGTTATCAGTAAGCAAGAATATCACTAAGTATCAGTAAGGTTCCGCAGCTATTGATGCTTACTGATACCACAGACTAACAGACGTAACACCGAAGCCTCATTTGATCGCCAATAAAAACGATCATTTCAAATATTCACTTAACCCAAGACTCAAACAACAGTCGCTGCGCGAGAACGCCACTCACTTGCGCAGGTGCTGTTGTCAGAGGATATACAAGTAAATTTATAGCATTGCTAAATTTATAGCAAGCTGCCTTGCGTAGCGGGAAGACTGCACCAGGTGATGCTAGCGTTTTTTCCAAGTTTTTAGGGGGTCATTGAAATGATGTTTTGTTAGAAAATATGTTCGAAGTGTTACGTCTGTTAGTCTGTGCTGATACAGTTACGTCGTCCCTATAGAAAAATCAGTTGGATTAAAGTTAATGGTCGGTAGTTGCGTACGATAGACGAGAGTAATATTGTCGTCGTTGTCGTCAGCAGCCTAGAGCCGCGGTAGCTCGTGCTGTGTCAAGCAGTCGTCTCTATTCAACTCGATCGATCGTCTAAAAAGTCATAAATCGCTTTCGACTTGAGCCATCTTGTATGTTGAGTCTTCGTGTTTCCGGTGCCGGTGAGGTTGTTGAAAAGAACTGTTGTCGTTGCTCTGTCGTCCGGCATCCTACGACGTGCCTGGCACACCGTACCATACCGACTTTCGTCAGATGTAGATGAGAGTCTCTGGGATTCTCAAGCAGTGAAAGTATGTCGTGATTCATGTATTTCTACCCTTGATGGAAATCTTGCCTCTGCCTTGAACAGCATACTGGATAAGCTGCCACCTTGTCCCAACCCTTGCCGCGTCTCGAAGGGACTCGAGTGTGTCCCCGAAACGTGCGAAACACGTGACTCGTTCCAATGTAGCTCTGATTAGTCGCGTCAGTTTATCCGGAAAACCGGTTTCGTGCATTGTGTGCCATAGTTGGTTTCGATGGACTGTATCGTATGTCGCTTTCAAATCAATAAAGATGTGATACGAGGACACGATGTACCCTTAACATTTCTGCAAAATCTGTCGGATGGTAAAAATCTAGTCGGTAGTTGCGCGAACCCCTATGAAGTCCACCTGATAAATTACAATGTAAAATTACATTGAATAATGCGGTTATTACAATTTCCTATTTTTTTGCTACAAGGCCGTGATGGGTAAAATTACTGATATTTACTGTTAGTTATCAGTAACGTACTGAAATTACTGATAGTTATCAGTAACGATTTTTAATGATAGTTCCCATCCCTACTACACGGAGAAAAATGAGGCTAGTTTATAAGCACCATAACCATAACCATAACCATAACCATAACAATTTTGATTACGGTAAGGCGAAACGGTACTGAATCCCCCATGGCCGGATCGACGGCACCCTATCCTCACACGGACGCCATTTTTCCGCTCATGTTGGGATTCAATACCGTTTCACCTTAACATCGAAATTTGTTTGTATTAAATCTACAAATCTAGCTGAAACAAATGACATTATTTCAACCTGATTAACTCGTTTTCTTTCAAATTGAAAATAAGTTTATCCAAACTAAAAGTTTGTTTTCTGCAACCATAAACATCCCAAGTAACGATTCTAAGTTTTATTATGTTCCTATAGTGGGTTTCGTGACCAATTTTGTAAAACCGCTTATAAATCTATGAGCTCCACCAAAACTTTCTGATGACCGCTATAAAACTGCCTTCTGACCAAGTGGCCCACTCCTCAGAATATTATAGAGGTTACTCTATAAAAATCAGGCTATAAGCTCAAGTAGTTGAATCACGCTCTGCTGAAAGCAGCAATAAAACCGATTAAGCCTTCGCTGCTTGACAGCTACCGCCATAATTTAATAAAGCTTTTCGCTTTTCGTTCAGGTAAAAAACTAAATCAGTTCGCCAGCTTTGTCACGTTTAAAGCACATCCGTGTTTGTAAAGTTTTACTGTCAGATCATTCTAATCGGTTTGGTCTATAGCAACCATAATAAAATATCCCATAGAATAAATAATACAATTTTGAGCAATCTTTGTTAGTTTGCAGCATGTGCGCATTAAATTTTATCGTGCATATTGATATGATTAGTGAACAAAATCAACACGCCATTGAAATTTTGCAATTTCCGAAAACGTTGTTAAAACAAAATAGGTAAATATATTCAGTCAGTCAATCTCTTTAGTATTCTTCATAATAGCTGTACTTTACTTTAGTATTCTTCATAATGGCAGCAAAACTGCTGCTTGCTCAAGGTGTTACCATTTTAATCTATACCTATAAAAATAGATTTCTGTTTGCCTGTCTGTCTGTCTGTCCGTATGTTTCTCATAGAATCGACTATTGAACCGATCGGCGTGAAAATTTGCATGTAGGAGTTTTGGCGGCCGGGAAAGGTTCTTCTGACAGTGAGAGACCTGTCCCCCCACTAAGAGGAGGGGCTCCCATACAAATGATATACAAATTTCTGCATAACTCGAGAACTAATCAAGCAAATGGAACAAAATTTGGCATGTGGGTGTTTTTGGTGACAAGAATTTATTCTATGGTGTATTGAGACTCCTCTCCTCTTTAGGAGGGGAATTATGACCCCTCCCCGCTTTTGGAGGGGGGCTCCCATACAAATGAAATACAAATTTCTTCGTAACTCGAGAACTGATCAAACAAATGGAACCAAATTTGGCATGTGACAGTTTTTGGAGGCAAGAATGTTCTCTATACTAAATTAGGACCCCTCCTTATTTTAGGAGGGGGTGGGACTCCTATACAAATGAAATACAAATTTCCTCATAATGCGAGAACTAATCAATCAATTGGAACCATATTTGACATGTGGGTGTTTTTGGAGGCAAGAATTTTTTCTTTGATGAATTAGGACAATTTGCCATTTTAGGAGGGGGGGGGGGCTCCTATACAAATGAAATACAAATTTCCTCATAACTCCAGAGTAAATCAATCAATTGGAACCAAATGTAGCATGAGGGTGTTTTTGAAGGGAAATTTTTTTTCCATGGTGAAATGAGACCCCTCCCCTCTTTAGGAGGGGAATTATGTCCCCTCTCCTGTATAAGAGGTGACGCTCTCATACAAATGAAATACAAATTTCTTCATAACTCGAGAATTAGTCAAACAAATGGAACCATATTTGGCATGTGGGTGTTTTAGGAGGCAATAATTTTTTCTATAATGAATTAGGTCACCTTACCTTTTTAGGAGGGGGGGGGGGTTCCCATACAAATGAGATACAAATTTCCTCAAAACTCCAGAACTAATCATTCAAATGGAACCAAATTTAACATGTGGGTGTTTTTGTAGGCATTTTTTTTCTATGGTGAATTGAGACCCCTCTCCTCTTTAGGAGATGAATTATGACCCCTCCCCCCTACAATAGTGGGAGGGGGGCTCCTATACAAATGAAATACAAATATCCTCATAATTAGAGAATGGTATTGAAAATGGTATTCTGCGAAACTTTATATTTCGCGTTATGGTTTACCGAGAATTGGTGTTCCGCAAAATAGTATTCGGCGAAATGGTTTGTAATGATGGCGAATATTTAAATGCTATCCGCTTTATTTTATCAAGCTAAGCAATGGGGGGAGTTGTTTTCTACTTTACTGTGAGGAAAATTTGTATATTAAAACACCCATGAGCTCCTCAGAAACTTGCAAAACTCGAGATTGTGACAAAGATCATCCGAGATTCACGATTTATGTACAACACAGTTTAATTTATGGCAATACGTAGTTTGTCGGGTCAGCTAATGTCTTGATAAAGAAAACCAACCATATTTCTCGGGTACTTTTTCATTTCGACGTAAATGAAATTGAGAGATTCTCTTTGGTGTCCCTCTATTCCGATTATTACGGCGACATAGGGTAACCAACCTATTTTGGACCCCATCAGCAGCTGTACATAATTTGGACACTTGCATTTGATTTTGCTGTAAGTGTCCAAATTATGTACAGCTGCTGAGGGGGTCCAAAATACGTTGGTTACCCTATATTATTTATTTATTTTATTATCTATTTATTATTATTAAATCAACGGGCTCGAGATAGCCTCAATGATTGTCGACAGTTACATAAAAATACAGTCCAGTGAGTGAAATACAAATACAAACAGATTAAACATAAGTCTACATCACTTGCGGTTTACTGCTCCGGCAAAAAAAGGTTGTAAATCTTCTGCCAAGTGTAGGGATCGAGTGGGATCACCACACCAAGTATTCGACGCGACAGATGAAAATCGAATAATGATGACACTTGATTAAAAACTCGCTGCAAGCCACCGACAGCGCCATTCATAGAGTAATTAATGCGACGAACTGGTAGTCTCAGCATTGCACTAGTACGCAGTGCTCGTGGTTGCACATTTATGTCAATCTGCTCCAGAGGTGGGCACAATTCCGCTAATCCGCTAACAGCTAATTAGCTCAGCTAACATTTTGTTTAGCGGTTAGCGTTTTCGCTAATTTTTAAAACCGTTAGCGTTTTTGTTAGCTTCCGCTAAATTTATCTGTCGCTAAATAAACCGCTAACTTTTTTTTAGCAAGAGGAAAATTGTTGAGAAATATGAAAATTATCTTTTAATTCGACTACTTAGCTATTATCTATCAATCGCACAGATCTGAATCGAAAGCATAGTTAATAGCGTAGCGAGCATAGTTAATAACTAAATCAATATTTAAAAATTTCGAGATCACCTATATTCTCAGAAAACATCAAGAGCTTGTTGTAAGAGTGATACGTGTTTGTGTCTTGTCCATCAATTTTCGTACATCAAGAGAAATTGTTTGATTTATTCACTTCACTTACATCACATATATTACTTCAAAAATTCATAAGTTTTAAGCCAAGCATCATTGAAAAAATATTATAAAAATGTAACAAAGTTTTCTCAAGAATCAAGCAGAATTGTTATCTGGAACACAGTTTTTCACAAAATTTACCATGGAAGCGAAAAATTCAAAAGCAAGCTTAGAAAACTATGCACTACCTTATGGAAAATTTCCAAAATATTTTTTCTTGTTTCACATACCGACAAATGTGTGATTGTTAGGGATTAAAATTTCACGATAGTGTTATTTTTTTATTTCTGAGTGATGACCAAAAAGTTACTAAAATATTCATAAGCAGAATAAGGCGGTGAGTGGAGCTACACGCCCACTGCATTTTCCCAGTTTCATCGTAATCAATTTAGTTGGTGTTTCGATAGTTAACAAGCATATAACGGGCTCTAACAATATAACAAAAGTCAGTTTTGTTGATCGATAGATCGCTGAGAAATCGCGGTGGGCGTACTGCACCACCTATTGTCTCATTTGGGGAATTCCTGTACTACTTTGATAATTCATATCTCAGGAACCAAGCATGTAGTAGAGCAAATATTTTTTGACGAAAATGTAATGTTTTATGGCGATCCAGAAAATATATTATTTGAAAAAATCGTTTACAAAATTTTCCAAAATCGGTTCCAAAATATTGCTAAATTTGCACTGATTTCTGACCAATTTAGCGGTTAGCGGTTAGCGTTAGCTTCCGCTACATTTTTGGTTAATTTAGCGGTTAGCGGTTATCGAAGCTAACGTTTTGAATTAGCGGTTTAGCTGTTAGCGAAGCTAAAATTTCGATTAGCGGTGCCCACCTCTGATCTGCTCCATAAGCGCAGGGCTGTCTATTCTACCCTGCAGGCAATCCGCAATGAACAAAGCTCTAGAGGCAGCGCTACGAACACAGAGAGGTTCTAAGTCAATCAGTTATTCAGTTGACAGCGGCTTATATAACTAGGTAGACGGAACGGGTCTCTCTATGGCAACCATCGCAAAGCGAACCGAAGAAATCGGCGCTGAACTGATTCAATTCTCTCTGTACTGTTGTTGTAGTTTCCACACGGGTGAACACCCAGGTAACCAATAAGCATTAAAATAAGCAGTAAATCAGTTGTTTATTAGCATCCCTGGCGTTTTATACTGCAGGCTGTTGTTTATCAGCTTTTTGACTGCATAACTGTTGTAAATTGGCATCCAAAATTCTATTTAAATTCTTCTTGTTGGTAACTAGTTGCAAATAAGCATTGTCAGCACTATAAGAGGGCTAGCCGTAAAGTAGCCATATTTTGCCAAAATAGCATTTAAGTAGCATTTAAGGCAACTTAAATGCTTATTGGCTTGCTTTTAAATTGCATTGGAAATGCTTATTGGTTACCTGGGCAGTATTCCAGGATGAACCGCACCAGCGAATAAAACAGTGACTTAAGGCAATATACATCAGAGAAATTTTTCGCGACCCTGAAAATAAGCCTAATGACCTCAAAGCTTTAACGACAATCTACGAGACATGCTCCTTGTACGTTAACTGCGGATCCAAGATAACTCCCAGGTCTTTAATATGCGAAACACGTTCGATCGGTGTGTCATTGAGCTCATAACAAAACAGGATCGGGTTTTTTTTGCTGAAGAAAATGATTATTGAACACTTCTCCGG
The DNA here is from genome assembly GCF_943734655.1 of Sabethes cyaneus. Lineage (NCBI taxonomy): Eukaryota > Metazoa > Arthropoda > Insecta > Diptera > Culicidae > Sabethes > Sabethes cyaneus. Next base: position 74,533,698 of record NC_071354.1, on the reverse strand, counting down.
GTTCACTAACATGCGGTTCACATCGCACCAAGTGGCAAAAGCCTCCAACTGATTTTGGAGAAAGTGACAATCGTCTGTCGAACGGATCTGGGAAAACATTTTCAGGTCATCCACATATGAGAGTTGGGGACATTTAATAGCCAAATTAACATCGTTGAAGTAAAACAGAAAGATCAAAAGTCCTAGGTGGCTCCCTTGAGGAATACCTCAAGAGGCTAGATAGCTATCGGACCTACAATCTCCATACTTAGGCAACCACCAACTGTCGATTGGTCAGAAGAGCGAAACCAGCGCAAAAGGTTATCGCTAACGCCCAGTCTATGCAATTTTGCAATTGCGATGTCATGGTTTATCTTATCAAAAGCGGCCGACAAGTCTGTGTATATGACGTCTATTTGAGCACGGTGGTCCATACTTCCCGTTATGTATGATGTCAGACACAGCAGGTTAGTGGTGGTAGAGGGCTGGGAAATGAAGCCATGTTGATCGGCACTTAGATAATGCTTGCAGTGAGACAGTATAGGTTCTATAATTACCAGCTCGAATAGTTTTGAAACTGCACTGAGCGACATTCGGAATAGATAGAGCAATAGCAATAGCAAAGCACAGGATATGTGTCTCTTCAGGAATGCAGAAGGTATTCCAGCAGGTCCAGGGTTGAAGGACGATTTGAGCATGGAAGCGGCCTTTGAAATTTTTTCGACGTTGACATCAATGGCACCTAGTGTTTGACCATAAATTGGAACATTGCTTGCTGCTAGGGCAACATGGTCAACGCTCAATACTTCGTTAGTGAAAACATTTGCAAATTTGCTGGAAAAGGAACGGCATATATCCTGAGGTGCAGCAGCGATTTCCCCGTTACATTCCATAGATGACGGGAGGCTGGACTCTCTGCGTTGATCGTTTACATAGTTCCAGAAGCACTTCGGATGACGCTTTAGTTTCCGTTGAATGCTCTGTTGATGCCGTGAAAAGCATTGCCTACTGGCTCGCCTATATAGGTGGCTCACTCTCGCATAATGACGTTTTAGCGAAAGCGTGCGATGCTTCGTGAATCTCCGCAATGCCGCTCTTTTGTATGACTTCAGTTTGCGCAACTCATTCGTGTACCAAGAGGGGGGAGAGGTGTTGCGATGACTTTTTTTCGGGACGTGCCGATCTATACATAATATGATAGAACATGTGAGACGGTTTGCGCCGCAGCTTCGACGTCGTCTAGGTCAAGTATCTCTGCCCAGTCAATAGTGGACAACAAGGATGGTTCGATCCCTTTGACTCAATTTTGATTCATTTGACAGTACCGTCTCAGCAGAGCAAAATTTGACAATGTGATATATGAGACATTTTGCTTTATCGTTTGTATTTTCGGTGCTACAATGCTAGTACCTCTTTATTAACTAAATGAACGTTCATTTAGTCACTAAAGAGTTACTAGCATTGTAGCGCTGTAACTACAAAAGATACAGCAAAACTTTTTCAGCAAAATTATAGATAGTAACTTGTTCTATAAATGTCTCATATACATCTTTGTCAAATTTTGCTCGGCTGAGACGGTACTCTCAAATAAATCAAAATTGAGTCAAAGTGAACGAACCGTCCCTGCTGGACTCATTAATACTATGCAGATCAGCTTTACGGAAGTTGGATATAGACGCGGGAAATTCAATGAAGTCGCAAAGGAGCTTATTCTCAATACAGACTATCAGGGGTGAGTGGTGCGAAACTGGCTTAATTAGCTGGGTGACAATCCGTTTCCCTGACAAATACGGTAGGTGGATGTTATCCATTTTCGATGCCGAAGCAAACAGGATTCTCGCCGTCGTCGGCGGGCTGAGCTATCCTCTTGTCAAATAATGGCACAACTGGACCATTTTCGCGAATATTAACGTAGTCCGCAGTACTATGAATCGGATCAACATCAGGCAGCGAATGAACAATAGCTTGACTATACTTGTGCAGCGTCAGTGCCCAGTACGGGTAACATTGACCACCGGTGGCCGCGACGGTTACCATTGACCAAAGCTGCGCGACAGCGAAAGTTTTACCTTTCTGTACGGCTGTAAGGTTTAGTTCTATGCCAGTCTCAGGGGCACGCGCAAATGTTTGCACATGGAAAATAACAAACATTGTACGTCGAACGTGCGATGGGAGTTAGCTTAGTACATGTGTGAGAAGTTTCGCGCGCCAACTGAAACTCTCATAGAACTTAGGTTCCGCTCTACTCTCTCTTTGTTTTTCTCAGCAGCTGCTCTAGTACTTCTTGATACGAGCAATTAAAAGCTGTTATAAATACCGGCGACAACGCCGCGAGGGGAGTGTTCGTGTGGAAAATGTAGAGTTGAAAAATTAATCTATATACGAGTTTATTAGTGTTTTAAGCCAGGGAGATTCATGTTACGGAAGATGAAAGGAATTAGTTCTTTTAGTATAGAGTTTAGTGTGATATAGGACGTCTACGTTAAGTATAATAAGGGTGGTTCGTTAGGGAATTAAGTTAGAGTGTTAATGTAGTTCAAGCTAATATTAATAAAGCATCAAACAAGGGATTGTAACGGAGTTTAATTTAGTTGAAGCTACATACAGCTACACTTGCATTCGCAATTGCTATCTACAATCTATCTGTACTTGCTATCACCAATTGCGAATAGATTTGTGGGAACTTATCAAGCCGGCTTCGTCGAAGGTCGGTCTACAACGGATCAAATATTTACACTGCGGCAAATCCTCCAAAAGGGCCGTGAATACAGAGTTCCCACGCATCATTTATTCGTTGACTTCAAAGCCGCATATGATACCATCGACCGGAAAGAGCTATGGAAAATCATGGACGAGAACAGCTTCCCCAGGAAGCTAATCAAACTGATTAAATCTACGATGGATGGTACACAGTGCTGTGTTCGGATTTCGGGTGGATTGTCAAGTTCATTCGAATCACACAGAGGGCTTCGTCAAGGTGATGGTCTTTCATGCCTGCTGTTCAACATAGCGCTACAAGGTGTTACGAACCGAGCGGATATCAACACGCGGGGCACGATATTCAACAAATCTAGTCAATTCGTCTGCTTTGCCGATGACATGGATATTATCGGCAGAACATCTGTGGCGGTGGCTGAACAGTACACCAGACTAAAGCGCGAAGCAGAAAAGGTTGGGTTAAAGGTAAATACGTCTAAAACAAAGTACATGCTGGCCAGCGGAACCGAGGCCGAACGACACCGCTTGGGCAGTAGTATATTGATCGACGGCGATGAGTTTGAGGTAGTCGATGAATTTGTCTACCTTGGCTCACTGGTAACGGCGGACAATGATACCAGCCGTGAGATTCGGAGGCGTATTATCAGCGGAAGTCGTGCTTACTATGGGCTCCACAAGCAATTGCGGTCGAGCAGACTAAGTCCCCATACAAAGTGCACCCTGTACAAGAAGCTTATTAAACCGGTTGTTCTCTACGGGCATGAAACATGGACAATGCTCGAGGAGGACCTGCGAGTGCTCGGAGTTTTCGAACGACGAGTGCTAAGAACGATCTTCGGCGGCGTACAGGAGAACGGAGTATGGAGGCGGAGGTGGCTAAAGCTGGACGGATGCGATGGGCAGGGCATGTTGCAAGAATGCCGGACAACTACCCTGCAAAGATGGTGTTCGCCTCAAATCCGGTAGGAACAAGACGACCAGGAGCGCAGCGAGCAAGATGGTTAGACCAGGTGGAGCGAGATCTGGCGGAGAGTACTCGGTGTCCGAGGAATTGGAGAGCGGTAGCCCTCAACCGAGTTACATGAAGAAATTTTGTTCAACAGGCTTTGTCTTAGGACGGCAAGCCACCTAAGTAAGTAAGTAAGACTATACTTGCATGAGGAGGCAAGTTGGAAGACCCCTGATCCACATCTAGCAACAGGTCTCTAGCAACGGCGCATTACAGGATAATTTAAAGGATTTGGGAGGAGAGAAACGGGCTTTACGAGGGCCCGTGCTATTACGGATTAAATTTTCACTCTACGACAAATCCTTCAGAAACGTCGGGAGTACAACGTGGCCAGGCATTATATTTTCGCAGATTTCACGGCAGCATACGATACAGTCGTGCGCTACCCTGGAACGAGTTACCGTCGATTCGGGCGAAATTGATCAGTCGGGTGAAATTGATCACCTTGGACCAACGAGTAAAAAACTCTTTATTCTACGTTTATACTGATTCATAAAGCTGAATATGCACCCATCCATATAAAGATTGAGTTACAGGTCAAAGTCGCTTGGCTTTCAGCAAGATTGATCTTGTAAATGGTTTGATTTTTTAAAATTTAATATTTTGATCGAATCGCAATTTTCAACATGCCCGATAAAACTCCTTGCTGTTAACACAAATTTCGTTACAGAAGGAAACTTTGATAGAACTAATTCAATTATCTAATTATCTGGCTGTGCTTTGATAATTTCCATGAATAAAATAATGCGACAGAAATTGTTTAATTTGACCTTTTACGAAATAAAACGATTGATAACATCATGAACTGAGGCAACATAGATTTCTAGATCGCTATGGGTGCGAAATGGAGCTGCCACCTGCGAAAGTTTATTCTTTCTGTGAAGCAGAATGGAGATTTATAAAAGGGTGCAAAAGACAGACAATACTTCGCACAAATTTTACTAACGCTCCATATGGCAGTTGCATGAGAGTGCAAGAGATCGATTTGTGCTTACATAGCGAAATGCAACTACACATTCAAAGAGACAGTCAAGCTCCCGTATATGAGGAGAATTAAATTATTTGTTTCACTAGATTGGTGAAGATTGTATACGAAAATCGTACATTTACACATATATACAGCAATGTTTAAACAAAAACAAACGATTACGATGCTAAAATTGGCTTGATATCTTTTCTATCGTTTTTACTTATTTAGCAGATGCATCGACCATGCTATTGTAGAGCTGACTGTTTGATTTTTGTGCTAGTTGCTTTACGCGACATTGTTGCCTACATGCAGGCAATATCTCGATTACGCCAGATTTTATACTGCACGTTATCTTATTGCTGTCAGAGCGTATGGTTTAATAGCAATATCGTCTTGATTTCTACGTGATCAATTTCACCCGTTATTTGTAAATTTTCAATTTCACGATTACATTAAGTTTTATCTAAAATAAAACTATTTATATAAGATATAGATGACACTGTCGTGTAGCCAGCACTACAGTACTTATTTTAAAATTGAATCATCTTCCTTAATATGTTTCTATTCAAAGATATTTAAAAAATACTCGAAAAAGTGATCAATTTTACCCGAATTCACGGTACGTGCTACGTGAGTGTTTCAGGGGCACTCTCGAGTCCCCTCGGAACACACAACGAGTGACGGTAAGGGCACAGACTAACAGAAGTCGCACTGAAGCCTCATTCCATCGCCAATAAAAACGTTCATTCAAAATTTTCGCTTAAGCCTAGACTCAAACAACAATCGCTATGCGAGAATGCCACTCACCGGCACTGGCGCTGTTGTCAGATAATATACAAGTAAATTTATAGCATTGTTAAATTTATAGCGATTTATAGCAATCAATTGATCAATACTTAATCCAGAAAGATAGTAGATTACTTTCAGCTTCACAAATCTTTCATACATGACTTTTACTAAACATAATTTCATGAGGCAATATACTCGAGCGAGTGTTAGTGACTGTATTTGAGAGCACCAACTCTGCTTTAAAATTAAATTCTTCGTATTTTTTCAATCAGATTGATGCAAACTACTTCCGGGAAATTTCTACTGCTACATGAAAACTAAGTTTCAACATTGTTTAGCAAGTTTTGCAAGAGAACTAGGCATGATGGACAATTTTTATTATTTTTTCTAAAATGAATGGGAAAAACTCAAAAAATCATGTGCATTTTTTTATGCATACCTGTAATTATTATTCTACCAGAATCAAAAATTAGCCGGACAATTATGGCTTTCGGATGGCGTAACATAAATCGTGCCGATTGTGAAATGTAGTCTATTTTATTAAGCAGTAATAGTGTGGAAAGGTTTTCGAAGTCTGTTTCGTCGTGACTCGAACTGAAATAGTTTTATTTGCGTAATTATCCGTTAATAAATAAGGCATTTTACTTACAATAAGTCTTCTTCTCAATATAGTAGCCTCAAAGTCAATAGACTAAATTAAGTTTTTAACAATGTCTGCCATATGCTAGCAATCTTTTTCTCTTGTCTCCTTAGCTACATTAAATCACCTGCGATATGTTACACTATCTACAATCGTGCATAACATGGGGTTTGCATAGTACGTGCGTTAACAAGTAGTGAAACAGCCGTTAGCGGCTATCTTGATAGATTCCCTGTGATAAATTCAATTGCAATACACGCCATTTGGCAGTCAATACTAAAATAGAGCTTTTTAAAAGTTTAACGCTTCCATATTTTTCATATGGAGAAAATGAACATAGAATGTTGTTTCACATTATAAAATATTAAATTAAATACTATCTACACCTAATATGTTTTTTAAATTCCCTTAGAAATCTGATTTGACTTTCCTAAAAACAGGAACTTTCTATCTTTTACTGTTGACGCAATATAATGACTTGTTTAAAAAGTGCACTTAAAGTGCACTTTTACTCAATAACTTTACCCATGATATTTTTTAATGCTTTCTAATATTCCACAAAGTTATTTAGTATATTCGAAAAAGTTTCGTCTTTTCTTTCTCTAATTCTCGCATTCTACTAAGAGCTCAAATGCAAACTTTAGTTAACAACATGTCTAAAAAAGGGCTCATACCCTGCCGTTTTCACAAATAACACTCCACCCAGTTTTTTGTTCGCTAGTTTCGGTTCGGTGCCTCCAAGTGTCACCCAAACCTCGATACACTCATGTGCCGTGGTTTCCCGATCAGGACATTGAAGTGCAATAACCCTTGTTCCCCGCAGCGATTCCTTATAGACATGAACCGATCGTACGTGATTACAGTGTAAATTCCAAATCTGGCATCCTGGTTGACGTCTTCCACCGTTCAGGTAATAGTCGGCAGTTCCAATATTCTTGTCAATTCCTAAATAGCCGTCTGAGTGGAACACCTCCACGTATTGGGAATCATTGGCGGCCAACCTGTCCAAGGGTTTACTACACCAGGGTCCGGCTGGATCTAATCCCGAAATGAAAGCAATTTGTTGTTTCACCCGCCTTCCTGCCAGGCCGGCTATGTGAGCCCCCAAGCTATGTCCGACGATTCCAATTTGGTCTGAAGTCTGTCCAAATTGCAGAAGATTATCAATAAGGGCAGCTACCAACTCAGCCACTTTCGGAACTCTGTATCTAACAACAGCAGGGTACAGTAAGCTACTGGCACTGTTTTCCCAGTCCACTACCAGCACATTATATTGTCCTTGGCTTAGAAATTCCAAGGCCAACGGCTCTCCTACCGCCGATTCATAGCTACCCATCCAACCGTGGATGAGGATTTTGGTCGGCAAAGTAATATCAAAGCCAGGATCAGTTAGCAGGGACCGAATTTCGTCAGTTTTCCACTCGCGTCCATTTTCCGTATACGAGTGGGAATACAACCTAATCGTGATTCGCGTAGTGGTCCGAAATTCTGCGGAAAAATGCAATAAAAAGTTAAATTTTTTTTGTGTTAGCCAAAATAAAACTATAATTTATATTATTTAATTATATGAATACATGCTAGTTAACCAGGAAGTGCCACCAGTGCTCGAAAATATTGACAACCCCGCAGGAAGGTGAATATAAAACGTATTAAGCGCATACAGTTTTACCCCTGGCAGTCTTCTTTTATCTGTCAGCCCATAGACATGACTACTGAACTGCTGACAGCAGGAATGACACGATCACTTTGACTCAATTCACCTTCATTTGACAGTACTGTCTCAGCCAAGCAAAATTTGACAAAGTTTTATATGGTACATTTCTAGAATTAGTTATCATCTACAATTTTGCTGAATAAAGCTTTGCTGTATCTTTTGTAGTTACGGCACTACAATGCTAGTAACTCATTAGTGACTAAATGAACGTTCACTTAGTCACTAAAGAGGTACTATCATTGTAGTACCGTAAATACAAAAGATACAGCAATACTTCATTCAGAAACGTTGTAGATAATAACTAGTTCTTCAATCGTGCCATATGTAACTTTTTCAAATTCTGCATGACTGAGTCAAAGTGATTGTGCCATCCCTGGCTGACAGTGTTTGCCTATCTCAGTTTTCTACTCAGAGTTCATTTCATCTGTACTAGAATCAATAAACAGTGAGCAGGACATTGCATCAATTCAGGTGTATCGCTTAAATTGAATATGAGATTTCTAAGCACTGGTGCACACAAACAATAGTAGTGTTCAAGTCTCGCAGACAACTTTTAGGCATGGGAACTATCATTAAAAATTGTCACTGATAACTATCAGTAATTCCAGTACGTTACTGATAACTATCAGTAAATATCAGTAATTTTATTCATCAGGGTATTGAAGCAAAAAATAGGAAATTGTAATATTATAACTGCGTTCTTCATTGTAAATTTACTTTGTAATTTACCAAGCGGGTTTTATGGAGGCTCGCGCAACTACGGACCAGATTTTTACCACCCAGCAGATATGTTGGGAGCACATCGTGCCTACGCATCACACGAACCAGTCGATCAAGACCAGCAATTGCACTTATTGGATGAACACGGTTTCCCAGATAAACTGACGCTACTGATCAGAGCTATTCGATCGAGTAGTGTGTTTCGTGCGCATCTCGGGGACACACCCTTCGAGACGCAGTGAGGGTTGAGATAAGGTGACAAGTTGACTGATATCATGGCAGGCAACCTACGCCAGGTTGAAAGCAATAGTCTAGGCGCATTCCCAGCGGCGCATTCAAGCAGGAAATCGAGCCTACTTTGCCCTTCGCTATACGCTACTATCAAGAAACATACGCTACCGTACGAAGCTGATAATGCACAAATCTTTTATTAGGTCAGTAGTTCTTTATGGAGTCATAAGGTCGCTCACGGAGAATATACGCGCCCTTGTGGTGTCCGAACGAAAGGGTACTGCGGATATTTGGCGGAGTACAAACTGAAAGCGAAGAGTGGTGGAGACAGAGCTACAGGCATTGTTTGGAGAGAATCCCATCGTACATTTGGCGAAAGTTGATGGGCCAGACAAGTCCTAAGAATGCCGGACGATAGTGCGACGGAAACAGTTGTCTTCAACAACCTCACTGGCACCAGGAACAGGGGGCTCAATGTGCAAGATGGCACGATCACGTCGAAAGTGATTTGTGACTTTTGAGACGACTGGAAAATTGGCGACGAGTGGCCAAAGTTCGAGTTAAATGGAGGTGACTGTCGTATCCGAATCCAAAACACATCCGTGATTCTCGAAAATAGCACACAGAATGACTTCGCTCGTTATTCTCGCGTTCCTCGACCTTACGGGAAACGTTGTCCCACTCAATAGGATTATATACATGGCTGCCAGAAACAATATCGACTCAAAGTTTGGGAAGTGCTAACATTTTGAAAGTGACATTATTGTTTTATATTTAAGTTCATAACTAAGCTAGCTATGATTACTCTTGATTTGATCATAAACATTTGCTTACATTCAACCATGTCATTGCTATTCACTACAGTGACTGCTTGAATCAGCACGAGCTACCCCGGCTTTAGGCTACTGACGTTGACTACGATATATTGTGTCATCCACGTTTATCGTACGCAATTACCGACCAATAAGTTTATTCTAACTAATTTTTCTAACGGAACAAAGTTACTATATCAGTAAATATCAATAATAGCGAAACCTTACTGATACTTAGTAATATTATTGCTTACCGCTAGTTAATGATAGTTTTCCCATCCCTACGACTTTGACACCGGTACAACTATGTATAACTATAAACTTTGGGACGCCGGAGGCTATAACCTTTAGTACACCAGACTAGAAGCGGAGGCAACGAGGATTGGGTTAAAAATCAATGCGTCGAAATCCAAAGATATGATAAGAGGACTAAGAAGAGGTTAGAAGAGAGTTAATTACATAAGGGATCTCTAGTCATCGACGACGTAGGGAGTGAGGAGAATCAGCGACGCATGCAAGCTAGGAGTCGGGCGCCTTCGCAAGACGTTTCAAAGAGCATACGCAACCGCACAAAGCAGACGATGTATAAAACGCTGATCAGATCGGTACTTCTTCAAGGACATAAGATCATCACCTTATTTACGGCAGATATACGCGTATTCCTCCTATTGGAACGGAAGGAGTTGTGGACTATTTTTGGCGGAGTACAAATGGAAAGCGGAGTAGTGCAGACAAGTTTTCCATCATACGCCAGACGAAATATGAGGGGCAACGGTGGGTCGACCACGTGGCAATAATGAAATAGAAAAAAAAATGTTACAACTAACTGCAAAATTATTTAGAAAATTTTCTTGTATTTTCATAAAAATATTTGTTATACGACACTTAGTTAAAGAGCAACGAACTTTTAAAATAAGCGATGTCTGAGGAAATCGGAAATTCTCTTGAAGCTTACTGGCCAAATAGGAGACCGTAAAACGGGGTGACATTAATCAGCGGGGCAACACCGATCCGTTAGACCCTTCTCAAATATAAATGAAATAAATAACTTCTGTTAATAATACTTCGACCTTTGATTATTTAACATTTATTATATAACATTTTATTATATAACATTGGATTTGATTAAATTCGGCATACATTCTCTTTTTTTGCTGCGCTTTCCAAAATTAAAACTTTGCCGCTATAAATATAACAATACTGAAACGAACGTAGCATTCACAGGCTTCAATGTGTTATAACTATTTTTATAAAAATGTAAGTAATTTGCTAATTTTTATTCAATAAACATCAAAACCACTGTTTCTCCACTGACACGTAATTAGGGCAAAAAATAGAAGCTATCGCTTACGCGTATCCGCTCTTAATGATGGTTTGGAAAACACACGATTTTGATCACGGTTACCCAGTAAACCATGAATCGTATATCAATGTATGAAAATCATCTTAAATATCTCTAAACAAAATCGATGCCGTACAGAAAGCTTATTAAACCGTTCCCTAGATTATATTCAATCGTACAAAATGATGACAACTGATTCACATACGATTTTCATCACAGAGTTGTATAGTATTATGGAACTCATCTTGTTGAGTCGGATCTCATCGTATACGAATACTTATGAATGTGAATGGTTTACACATAATCTGCAGTACGTATATCGCCTCCAAAGTAGTACGCATATGCTGGTTTCGTGCAACTAATGCGATTTTTCTAGATATATACCAGTAGCACTAGCACTAGCAGTTCACTAGCAATTTGCAGCAATTTCAGATTAAAAAAATGAGGTGCTCTATTTACACTACTACAAATATGCGAGGCAGATACACCGTAAACTCTTCTATCATGTTGACACAACTAGTTTTTGAGTGACAACCACTTGCTTCTGGTGCTAGTTAGAGTGACTATATACAGAGTGGCGACAATGTCAAAATTGGAATGATAATTATCTGTCAGTGTCATTCCAATCGAGCAGACGACCTATCCAACGCGTATGCAGGAAAGAGAAAGAAAAGCCTTGAAAAAACCGCATTGCATACATTTGGGATGACTTGTCGCCACTCTGTATATAGTCACTCTAGTGCTAGTGTATATGAACGATTTGATGTACACTAGCGCCAGAACAAGCTGTTGTCACCACTATTCTAGTTATTTTTAATAAGCCGGTATGTAGATAACACCGACACGTTATCAATCTGACTTTCTTTTGATCTGTTTTTGAAGGACAGTAATCCACCGAATAGGCCTCTGGGTGGTGCTATTTGCTCATGGTAATTTCTCAGGCATCTACAAATAGATACAGCGGGTTTTTGGTTAATTGCGCAATTAAGAAATTATGGTGGGCGCACGCGCAGTACCACCTATTGAGTTATTCGGTGGATTGCTTTATAACTGTTATGGTTTGTACGATGCAGGCTTTTTCGCCCTGCCGTGTATTTAAACAATACAGACACCACTATAAAAAATGGGCCTAACAATAGCAACTTCATCATTTCTCGTGACTATTCGAGTTGACGAATGTAAGCTGCTGCCACCTCCAAAAGTTTACTGTAGGGGTGAAGCGGAATAGAAATTTCTTAAAGATCGCAAGAGATCGAAACATTTTGGCAGATTTTCACCCACACGTACAAACGGGTATTTCTATGAGTGTGCAAGAGATCGTTTAAGGGGGCATAGTACTTTTTCAACTTAAAAAAATCGAAATTTTTTTTATTGATTATTTCGAAAGATTAACATTTTGACCATATGTGTTTCAAGTCATTTCAATGAATTCCAAAAACTGACAAAGTTACAGCTATTTGTACCGCGCATGTCTGGAGCGATTACACGGCGAATAAAAAGTTCAACGTCGTTTTTCTCGAAACCAGGTTTTGAAAGTCGGTACCATAAATATCTCAAGAACGGCTCAAGCAATTCTCATGATTCTTTTTTTGTTTTAAAGCCAACAAAATTATCTAGTGTTTGACCCATCCTTTTTTTGATAATACTATTTTTGTATTTTTTAGAAATGTTTAAAGTCAATTTTTTCGACTAAAAACCTTACTTTTATGTTAGAATGTCCGCCATTTTGTTATGCGTTCGAATTTTAAAAAAGGATGGGTCAAACACGAGATAATTTAATATACTTTCATGTCGTTTTGGAATTTTTCAGAGGTTCACATATGCAAACAAAATTGTAAATATTAGTATAAAGTGCAATGTTTGGAATGCAAAAAACCCGAATCGATTTGCTTTTCGCGTTATCGAGAATAAAATATTTGAAATTAGGCAAAAAATGTGGTGTAAAAAGTACTATGCCCCCTTAATGCCGTCAACGCGAATAATCCAAATTCAGTAGCCTCTCATGAAGACCAAAATGCACTCCGATATTCAGTAAATGTTATTCTACCAATTGGTAGAAAAACCGGGTATGAAATGGAGAGAGTTACCTGGAAGGAGCATCAAATAAAGCACCGAATTCGGCAAAATTTTGCCGAGATTTCGACAGCCGAGCGTTCGGTAAAATTTTGACGTAGGACTACGTCTTACGGCAAGGTTTGAGATAGGGTGCCATTCCAAAAAAAATCGAAAAATACGAGCGTCATGAAAAATGAAAGATTTTGAGCGCAAATAGCTTAGCGGTTTCCAGACCGATTTTAAATATTTTTACGCCAATCGATCGGAAAATCTTCTACGCATCCACAGTAGTGTCACCAGTAATGAAACCTATTGATTCCAAAGTACGCCGGTTATAATCTCAGATTATAGCTTGGTTCGACTCATGCACCTTCCAGCATTGGACAAAAGGTCAGGAGTCAAAATGACTACTTGTCAAGCGTAGCTACCAATACCCCCCTCCCCCTTCCTTTCCGCTCTTCCCCTCCTTCACCAAAAATTTTCATTTCTTTTCCCTACCGTCCCTTCATCAATTGTAGAACCATCGTTTCAAAAAATATTAATATATCCAATGTACGTACTACTGAAAAATTGAAAATAATGAAGCATTGTCCAACTCGAAATCCTCGCTTCGTGATTGGTTGGAAGATTCTTTACGATGACCTAAACCTAGGCGAATTTGATATCTGTGTTGGAATAGTGCGCTACAGCTGTAGTGTTCGGTTATAATTTAATTCTGTATGGATGCTCAATTTTGCGTTGCTTTGGAAGTGTAGTGAAAAGATGTGCTGTTGATAAAATGGGATTGAGTTGGTAAAATCCCTTCAACGTGGTGGAACGATTAGTAATAAAAACAAACTTTAATTATTAGCATAGCATAGCAAGAAAGCAATAGTTTGTATTCTTGATTTTGTTGAATTGTTTCCAAATGCGCATCGAAATAACTCTGGAATATATTGAGGATCGAACGTATACAATGTTACTACTTTGATAAATGTTACATACAACCAGGGATGCCACATATAATTCTGTGTTTTTGTTGGAAAAATCTGACACAGATCTGGCATTCTGGTTAAACACAGAATAATCTGTGCATGTGGCAACCCTGCATACAACGCATGTAGCATGTATTTATGCTGCATATAGTACGTATACACACTTAAACGATTCGGTAAAATTTACCGAAATCTAAACAGCTGAACGTTCGGTAAAATTTTTTATTGCACCAAACACTACTAATGATCTGTAAACGACGATTGGCACCATCGAAATTTTTACCGAACGTTCAGCTGTTTAGATTTCGGTAAAATTTTACCGGATTCGGTGCTTTTTGTTAAGTGTGTACATGAAAAATCGAATGATTACATGCATGGATACAAGCTACTATCACTTCAAAGAAACATACGTCACCTACACATGCGGTCGTGTCTTGTACACAACCCCTCTGATTTTTTTATGATACCATCTTTAGTAAAGAACTGGAACGAAACAGCGGGGCGCGCAGCGAGCAAGATGGATCGATCAAGTGGAAGGCGATCTGCGGACCCTACGCAGACTACGTGGCTGGAGAATTCCGGGAGTACAACTTGCGTACACACCATCTGTTTATGGACTTTAAAGCGGCATGCGATTCAGTCAAACGAAATGAGCTGTGGCAGATAATGCTAAAACATGGTTTTCCGACGAAACTAGTTACGCTGATTCGTGCAACACTGGACGGATCCAAATCATGCGTTAGAATAGCCTGCTTTTGTGACGTTGGATGGATTGAAGCAAGCCTCTAACCTGCTATTCAGCATTGCCTTGGAAGGTGCATTACGAAGGGCAAACGTGGAAAGGAATGGAACGATCATCACGAAATCTCACATGCTTCTTGGTTTTGCGGATGACGTCGATATCATCGGAATCAACCGTAGAGCAGTGGAAGAGGCCTTCAGGCCCTTTAAAAGGGAAGCGGCGAGATTGGAACTTACCATTAACACAGCTAAAACAAAGTATATGGTTGCTGGCAGGGAGACCAATTGTGGTTGGTGCCGAGGTGGAGTTAGATGGAGAACGATATGAAGTAGTGGAGGAATGTATATACCTTGGTACACTCGTGACATGTGACAACGATGTAAGCCGCGAAATGAAACGACGAGTTGCAGCCGTGAAACGGGCTTTCTACAGTTTTCGTAGCCAGCTTATGTCCCGTAGTTGGTAAATTCGCACAAAACTGGCGTTGTACAGAACACTAATCCTCCCGGTGGCTCTTTACAGACACAAATCATGGACGCTAAAGGAAGCTGATCGACGAGTGCATGGGACTTTTGAGCGTAAAATTCTGCGATCTATACTTGGCAAAATAAAAAATGGAATGTGTCGCAGACGCATGAATCACGAGCTGTACCAAGTATGCAAATACGCTGATATAGTGAAGGAAGTGCTATGCGGCAAGCTGCGGTGGGCTGAGAACGTGGCCAGAATGCCCGATGAAAGAGTAGCCAAAACTATTTTCTGCAGAGAACCAGGAAGAGGCCGTAGACTCCGAAGTAAACCCCGCACCCGGTGGGTATGTGCTGTCGAAGACAATGCAGCGATTCAGCTGGTGTTCGTGGGGATTGGAGGACCATAATTCGTTCGGCGCAGGATCGGTAATGGACCATTGCCATTAAAGTAAAGTAAGTAGTGGTAAAAATTCTTGTCTCGAATAAATATAGTTTCAACGTAATTCCTGAATATTGTTTAGGTTACCGCTTAACCGTTATGTGTTCGGCTGGGTACCTGGGTACCTTTGCGGCCGACCTGCAGGAGAAAGAGAGTTTCAACAACCAGCTGAACAGCTTGGTTGAAAAAATCCCGAAGGGGCACATCCTATTCCATCTAGGCGACTTTACGCAAAAATTTGCTCAAACAACGCGGACCTTGAACGCGTCATGGGACGCTATGGCCTAGGAGAGATGTGTGAAAACGGAGAGCTGTTTACAGAATTATGCGGTAATAACAACATGGTCATTGCTTTTTTCCCATACACCAACACATAAAGTCACGTGGGTTTCCCGCGGCGGCCGAACTGAAAACCAAATCAACCACATCTGCATCAGCCGAAAATGGCAAAGGAGCCTTCTTGATGTATGCAACAAACGCAGCGCTGGTATTGCATCCGACCCACACCTTGTTATCATTTAGATACGTTTGCGCGTCGCGCATGACCAACGACGGGAGGACAAAGTTAGGTGTCGTTACGACATTCACCGATTGGAGAATTCTGACATGAAAAGGGCCTTTGTCGAACAACTTGAATCCCGAGCCTTGGAGTTGCCACCTGATGGAACCGTCGAAGAGCAATCAACCGGCATCAAGAATGCCGCCATCACGACCAGTGACGAAATCCTCGGCAAAGCGCGTAGCGGGCGGAGGCAGTGGATCTCGGATAAAAGTTGGAGGAAGATCGACAAACGGAGAGAGGCGAAAGCCGGCATTGAGTGAGCGCGATCCAGATCGGCTATGACAGCTGTCCGTCAACGATACGCCGAGCTGGAGAGGGCTGTTAAACGAGCTTGTAGGCGGGATAAGAGAGCCTGGGCTAACTTCCTAACCGAACCCGCGCTGCCAATGGTGATATCCGTTTATTATACGATATTTCTCGCGACCTTAGTGGTGCCAGGATGAATACAAAGATGTCGCTAAAGAACAGAGCAGATTAGCTACTGACTGACAGTACCGAAAAGCTTAAGCGATAGACTGAACATTTTGAACAACTCTTCCGAGTTTCAAATGTCAGAGACCAACAAAACCACCAGTTCAGCAGCGTATGATGCCAACAGATCGTCGAATTAATCGCGTTCTCGTGCAATGTTTGGCATAACGGCGTCTTGTCCGACCCCATAAAAGTTACTGCTGGCGTGAGACAGGGCTGCATTTTATCACCGCTGCTGTTTCTTATCGTTATGGATGAGATATTAGTTGGAGCAATTGATAGTAGACCAAATCGAGGAGTGCTTTGGAATCCTCTAACGATCAGTTATGTTTACATATGTCCTTTATCGCACGAGGCAGTGAGAATAGATGTTCAACGCGTAGTAAATGACTGAAGCATAGTAAGTCGAAACGTCCGCTGAAAACATTTTAGTTCTTATTTCTCACCGAAAAAGTCAACAAGAGTAACATATAGAATTTCACGGTGACAAACCCCAACAACAGTTATGTTCACGTTTGACGATTGGGGTCCGTCCCCAAATGTTCTCCGTGATTACTTTTCGATCTAAACAGCAAGAGGTTTGAAACAGGGCCCGACAATATCATCCTCCATTAAAAATTGTCATAAAACGGTAAAGTGATCAAACTTTAAATCCAATTGAAGAGGCGTCAGTAATCTTGTTCAATTCATCGTGACGATCTCTTTTATCCTTTCCTATAATAATTTCTCAAGGTAATGCATGTTCTTGTTAACTAGACGAGTCAACAACGAAAAATCACACCTGACTTCGCTTTGGCGACATTTTAATATCCTTCAGAAGCTTCAGTGTTTGCAATGACTGTAAGAGAAAATCAGTCTCAATTTTTGTGTAAGAACATAACTGGTAAGAACAGCATCAAACACAGGCTATGTATGGATTTTCGTCCATGTTTTCGAAACTCTACCATAATTGAACCGAAAGTCACGTTCAATATTTGCATTTTGAAGCAACAGCCGACATATCAATCGACTCACTAAAAGCAGTTCAGCTGTATTTTATAATGTATTTTTTCAAACTAGATACACACCAATAGACCAAATGAATAAAACTGTGTACTTTGCCTTTTCTGTGCAAAATATTATGGGAGAAGCAAAGCAAACTATTTTGTTCTTACCGGCGAACAAGCGCCATTTATGATACACAATCTGCTTTATTTCACTCCGCCCTTTCACGGTATGCATTAGCTGGTGCGCAGAGACGAGAAAAAAATGGCGACGTTTTGCTAGCTCTCTATTGGCTGGCAATAAAACTAAACTTTATCCATTGGTTTACGAATATATTGAAGGTGGACTTACGAGTAACTTGTATATTAATGGTTTCAAAGGAATCTTTGTTTTGCCGTCACTTTTATCTTTGATGATAAGATCCGACACGTTCAAAACATAATTTAACAGTCTGTCAACCCAATCGAATAATTTACTCAGGAAAGCATAGTCTATGATGGCATAGACTCTATGCTATGGTAATTGATTCAATATAAATCATTCCCAATGTGAAGAAAATTGGAGGTCACATTTTGCGATTCTGAATTTTGAAAATTGAATGGAAGTTTTCGTTTCAAATTGTGGAATGGCTTGATGTTTAATCGGAGGCAAGGAATTTGTCTATGAGTTACTCGAACCAGATTAAAGCAAGTACATAACTTATACATGAAAAGGGTGGCTTCGTGCCTTATTAGTTGTTACTAACGGGTAGAGCAAACACCTGCCTCAGGGCTGGTTCACACTCTAGTCGAAGAAAACATTTGGAGCCGGCTTCAAGCAAACTCTCTTTTCTACCTCGGACGACACTTCATTAACCCCACCTTCTAACTGCGTATTTTCACTTCGCTTCAGAATCTTCCCGATTCCAAAGCAGTTTTCCGTTCTAGATGATGTGTTGATCCGTTTGTGCCTCGATCAACGTTCCGGATGCTGACGTGCTCATTCCAAGTCAACAAATCGGAATGATCCTCAGTTGATTTTTGTTTCAGAAATACTATAAGCTCCTGTGAGCACAATAAGGGAATTCGAAAATGGTGGGTAGGCATTGAACGATCAGGATCAAAAAAGATTTCCTGCTATTCATATTGCCTGCAATGGCATAGTGTTTAACTAAAGCGTGTACTCTAGCCCCAAAAAGTTTGTTAATTTTTTAATAGACATTAACATTGGTTTTTTGTGCCATGTTCGTAATACTTATAGATTCATAGAATTTTTATTTACATAGCTAAAACCCAGCAATTTTGCATAATAACGACCAAGAAACCCGAAAAAACCAGCAATTTGGAAAGAGTGACTCACTACTCTGAAACCAATCGCCAATCGACTCGCAGCATCGATTTTTTAATCTGTAGAAAACGACTCAGGCTCTTACCTGCAAGGTAGATGAGGAACACTGAAAGTATTGACCACATTATGATATGTTTCATTTCGAATTCTGATTTTCTTGCAAATAATGGCAATCAGTAGAATATTACGATCACGGACCTATTGGCAGAATGACGAAATATATTTTGTGGCGAGATGGGCCGTCATCGGCCTCAGCCTACAATCCTGACAGAAGGCATCACAAAAAAATACATTCTGAACAAATCGCGCAGTTTTGTTGACACTTGAACATAATCTACTACATCAATCGTGCGCAACACGGGGGGGTGCTATGCTATAAGCTATGCTATTTCGCATAAAAGAAAACTATTCTGAAAATAGCACTACTTGAAATAGTAAATATATTATCATATTGAATTTTTATGCAGAAGTGATTAACCCATTGGTCAGGACCATATCGTTATTATAATCTTTATAATGACCATAGGATCAAAGAATAAAGTACGTTTTAGAAGCAGAATTTTTCAACGGCGTTTGCTATTTATATCATGGTTCAATGGCTATCATTATGTTGATCATATCCTACGCTTTAAAATAAGTAAGCAAAATCATTCGATTTCGTATGGTGAACATTTCAATGATCTATTGTTTTTATGGTTACTTGACGAATAACCAGAACTAATATACTTGATTTTCACAAATGGTTCTAGATTGGAAGAGAGTTAGTTGATAGTTGTTTGTTTTCATTTTTATCATCAACACAGCAGGTAGCATCTGTTTCTACATGAATTTATTAATATTGATAAGGCGAGAGCGAGCATCGTCTATCTCCATTATAGCCTTATCAACTCTCAAAATAATGCACTTTCCAGTCGATGTGAAAAATTACGTAACCTTTTCCACAGTACGTCATGCGATTTTCCATTGATCCACAGTTCTGGAAATTGGACATTAAAAAAAATAAATCTAATTTTCACGAAAACGGATTAGCATGTACGTACGAATTACTTTGAACTCACGTACCGTGAAGGTACCATATACTGTGCATTTATGATTTTATAAATATTTTAGGTTTGTTTCTACAACTTTGATAGCTGCAATGTGTAGAACGATGGTCACTGGCGTGCCCAGGCTGAAACAGGAGCCCGACCTTTTCTATAAGATTTATTTCAAAACAAAGCAGTTTTTGCTACTTGACATTGTAGCGTCCGGTTTCAAGAAAAATTTCAAGATCAATTTTAAGCCCATTTTAATCTAAGATTTTAGGTCGAATTTTAAGTCGACTTTCATGCCCAATTTCCAGACTAATTTCAAGTCTAATTTTAAGTCCAATTCAAAGTTCAGTTTAAAGTAAAATTTAAAATATTCATGTCTACCTTCAAGCTAACTATTGTGTCTAATATTATGCAAAATACCAAGTTCCAAGGTATCTAAAACATTAAAATCCATTTGTAATTGGCAGAGCTATTAGCATCGTCGAAATCGTTCATATTTTCGTGACTGTAACTATAATCTAAATTATGAAATGGCATCTTGCAGTAAGACGTAGTCCTACGCCAAAAGTAATAAAGTATGGTAGCATACCATAGATTGCCGCTCATGAACCTCTCAAAGTGCTTCACAGAATGAATGTTGAACCCTGAATACCTCTAAACCTCAGCTATTTAGGTATAAGCTCACTTAAGTGTTTTGTCGCGTTTTTTTTCCAGGATTTATTATTAAACATTAGTGCCTTAATTCTGCACAATACTAAATCGCATAATCGCATTTTTCTAAAGTTAGCAACGCCGGTAATCACTCTTTTTGACTGAAACCTGACTGAACCTAATTGGTTTTTTTACAACTATGCTTAGTAATTTGACCATCGTAATGTCTTTCGATCAGAAATTTGTTAATTATCTAGATCGAGAGTCTTATTGATTGTTGCTGCTAACGACGATGTTTTCTGACGGTGACAATTCTATCCAACGGACCGGACAACAAATGTGCAATAAAAATTACTTGGAAAATGCTACTTTAACAAAACAAAGTCAATTGAGAAAGGTCAGACAGTATATTTTTTTATTTATAGAAGACAAGACCAGTGGTCAGACCAGACCAGGTGACAGACAGTGTTAGATCCTTAATAAAGACTACAAAATATAGCCGAAACGTCGGACAAAGTACAAAATATGAAAATTATTTTGATTGAATGACGGAAAGATCAATCTTGCATCGACCACGGCCTAGATCAGGTACCGGAAGGGGAAACCTACTATAAATTTATTTGTTTCACCCTGATAGGTGGATGCATGGTCACGGTTTTTCAAAAGAACGTAAACGAAAAATGTAAACAAACCGTGTGAAAGTTATTCTCAACCGGCAACAAAACGTATCCGTGAATTGACAGTTGACGCAACTCACACGCCGCTTGATTGTATCATTCATTAAATCTCTATGTTTATTTATATTGTCCAGCTGCCGATAAGGATACTTTGCAGTAGCATTTTGTTTATTTACTATATGTTTTTAGTGTTCGGCAAATGATTGTCAGTGGTGAATCGTGACCGGAGTTAACCGACGATATCTGTGACAAGTTCTATCGGTTTCGTGAGTTGGATAAATACCGTTAACTACTAGCATATTAGTCGGTGAATTAGTTTAATTAAAAAACGTAAAGTTGTACTATGGACGTGAGAGTAGTGGTCGATTCGTGCCGAACTTCCTAGTTTCCGATTAGTGGGTACTAGCGTAGCAGAGTATTTGAGGGATTTTCAAAATATCGTATCAAAGTATGCACTGAAGTCTTAGAGTAACGATCTACCGAAAACGACTTAGTAGAAAGAATGACACAATGCATCGAAATCCCACTCTAAGGAGTGGCGCGATTATTGACTAAGCTGTCAGTCGTCCGTCTTAAATACTAACACTGTCGCAACACGAAAATAAGCGCAAAAATGGTAGTCAACTTTTCTCGGATGTGCCAAAGGGAGCTTGCTGTCTCTATCTATTTTGTCCTCGAACTGTGTGGTCGATTTCGAAAAGCAAAGATCAGATTTGAAGACTTTTTTTGTAAATGATTTCTTGTAGAAGTATTTATATGGTTAACAAAACATTGTATGATCTTCGTGCCTCTATAAAAGGTGAAAAGGGAAATACCGTGAATAGTCGAACCGGTTGTGTTGCAATTACGTTCCGCAGGTGGTATAGCTTCTAACAACGATCGGCTGTGCGGAAAATTTGACGGACCAACCATATCACAAAACCATGAATGTTTAGTAATCGAGGTGAATACCAGCCGGAGGACGATTCATCGGATAAATTTCTTTTTATTATAAAAGAAATAAAACTGGTAGTATCGATGACAGCACCGATCAGCGTTCAACGGGCAGAATGAAGATATTTACATTATTTATATGTGTTAAAAGTGATAGTGTGTTTCTTGCGAGAAATTTACCCAACTTGAGCAAGCAGTTGAGAAACATAAATTTCAGGTGGAACCATCTAGTGTAGATAAGAGCAGTGTGCCATTGCGCAAAAAAATAGTTTTTGCTGTCTTTAGTAATTAAATAGTAATAATTTCCATATACAACCTCACATACTGGTCGTTTACTAATCAAAATTTTATAGCAAACAGCCAAAAAGGTTCATGTCCCAACTATAGGTGGTTTGAGTCCTGGCTATTACAAGCGACTAACCAATATTTCCGTGAGTACCGGTAAAGAGGAACATGTCAAAATTTCACATCTAAAGAACTGCTAAAGAAGAAGTTGATCGAGACTTCGTAGAAGCAATAAATTATTCAATCTTTCTTTTTCGTTTGCGGAGCAGCTAGCTGAAGGACATATATGTTCAGTATTGAGTATACGACATTCAGTTGGTTAGTTCTTAGATAGTGCTATTGAAGTAATTTTTCAAAGCTTGGTGATTTTGAAGTTTGGTAAACAAAGTTTCTTTTGGCATCCGTATTGCAAATACGGTTTATAGTTGAAAAGCGTTTATCAAACGTGTGTTTTATTTAGAGTGACAAACTTTCGTGGATCGAAGACCAACAATCATCGTCCAGTGTTTCGCCAACTGTGCACCGAGATACCGAGTCTGAAACAGTGGTTCATTTCGATGCCGACGATGGTACGTCGGAGCAGAATCCTAGCACGGTTTTGCCGTCGAAAAAGCACGTTAGCCCTTGTGAAAAACTGTAATGGGAATCACACGACTACTACGTCTTCGTGAATGCTTTCGTAGATCAAATATTGGAAGCTTTCCGATCCAGCTGCGCCACACTAGTTCGACCATTTAGCACACAGATAGTTCAGGCAAACTGGTCATCCAGTCTCTAGAACGATCACTGACCAGCAACCAGGATTACCATCACTGAAGGCTTGGTGGCTCACACGTCTAGCAACAGGCCGCCAGCTCATTGTCTACTTTAAAATCCTGCGCGCAGGTAAGTGGAAACTTTTTAGATTTCAATTGGACTTAAAATCAAAGTTGATATTTACAATTTGAAATTGGACTTCAAAACGAACTTGAAATTCGACATGAAATTAGACAATAAGACATGCAACGGGACATAAAATTAAACTTAAAATGGTGCATGAAACTGTACTTGAAACCGAACGGGAAATTGGAAATCTAAAATTAATCTTAAATGTCACTTCAAACTGGCATGAAATCGGACTTGAATTGGTCGGCATTAAGTCAGATGATTCGGTCTGACAAAACTCTGATTTCGAGAAAAACGAGTTCAAAAATTGCTGCTCTGTATGGTTTATAGCTATCGATCGTTCGAAATCACCACATAACTCTGCCCAAGCAGCACTTGCAACATCTTCCATGTGGCTATTAAGTCTTGTTTAAATTGCAAAAAACTTCACCGGTTACAGTATTGAAACACGCAACAAATAAGCAACTTCATGTTATTAATATGTTGGA
Organism: Sabethes cyaneus; assembly: GCF_943734655.1. Classification (NCBI taxonomy): domain Eukaryota; kingdom Metazoa; phylum Arthropoda; class Insecta; order Diptera; family Culicidae; genus Sabethes; species Sabethes cyaneus. Next base: position 74,509,798 of record NC_071354.1, on the reverse strand, counting down.
TTCAGGTTATCCAATACTTATACTGGCTGTCACAAATATATTAGTCTATATCTAGTAACATGAAACTTCATCGCAACATCGTGTTATTATAATGCCATTGCTAAACAATAATGTCACATGATGTTGCATCATGTTGATTACGGTATATTGTTAAATAAAATGTAACCAAACAAATACAACCAATGTAACATCATATTCTGCCATATTTTTATGAAAAAATATTTTTCAACGAAGGAATGTTTTTATTTTAACAATAATTACACGAACATTCATCAGGAATCCATGGCATTTACTAAAATATTATTTGATTGCAGTATCTAGTTCGATTTTACACCGCATTTTTCCATCGTAAACGAATTCTTAATCTGGCTGGGTTAATTCTTTAAACTTGAAAATAAATAAATTAATAACTTTCACGAGGCGCATCAAATAATACAATCAAAATTATATTTTGCACGATAAATTTTGAATGGCATGTAGATTAGCTCATAATAGGCCCAAAAAACTAAAGTCGCATTAAGAATATTAATATAAATAATTTTCGTCTTGGAGCCCTGAGAGGAAATCCCGGTTCCCGCTAAACATAATTCGTGATGAAGTTGCTCATAATTGTTTGGTTTTTGTGCGAGGAAAAAAGAGAAGAAAGTATTTTTGTTTTTGTTTTCACGCAAGTTTTGACAACGCGGCATAGGATTTCGTGGGAGTGCGAACAGGCATAAAATCTCTTTTAGTATCATAGTCGCGAATGGATAGATAACGCGCATTGATGTTCCATAAAACATCTGTGTAATAATTGGTTGCATATAGGCTCCACCTCTTGCGCTTTTTCAATCACATAACAGTTCGATAAAGGTAACTGATGCGAACTTTTACCATATTTGAATGTTTCAATTAGAGTTGCGTAACCCTTCATGCAACAAATGGTGCTGCTTGGGTGGCTGTTTGCAGCATTTATGTAGTCTGAGTGAAAATAACTTAAAAAATTCTTTATCATTAACTCATTTTTTAAAATTTGGCGACTTGATCCGGTCTGATTTAACACCGACCAATTTGGACTCAAAGTAGACTTAAAATTAACCTTGACTGCGCTTGAAATTAGACTTGAACATGAAATTGGGATTAAATTTGGACCATTTTAGACTTAAAATTTGCGTTTAAAGCCAAATCTGCGTTGATATTCAATTTGTAATTGTACTTAAATTTGGTATTAAAATTGAACTTGAAACTGGGCTTGAAATTAGACTTCAAATCGTAGCTGAAATCGGATTTTACATTGTACATCAGATCGGGTTGAAAATTATTCTTAAAATGAGACATGGTATCGGAATTAAAACTGGATTTGAAAACTTCTTTAAAACTGCCAATTAAAAATGAAATTAGACTTACATTGTACTTGAAATTAGACTTGAAATAGGCATGAAATCAAGTTTGAATGTAGACTAATTTATACTTGAAGCTTCGCTTCAAATCGAAATCATATTTAAAATTAGATTTAAAATTGCGCTTGAAATTAGTCATGATGTGGAAGAACCTGACAATAAACCAACGTAAAGTCACTTAACAGGTTAAGTTAATTGATTAAATTTAAATACGTCCTAAACCAAGTACATGCTGGCCAGCGAAACCGAGGCCGACTGACGCCGCTTGGGCAGTAGTATAATGATCGACGGCGATTGACGTAGTTGACGAATTTGCCTACCTTGGCTCACTGGTAACGGCAGACAATGATACAAGCCGTGAGATTCGGATGCGTATTATCAGTGAAAGAAGTGCTTACTATGAGCTTCACAAGCAATTGCGGTCAAGCAGACTAAGCACCTATACAAGGCGCTCATTAGACCGGTTGTTCTCTACGGGAATGAAACACGGACAGTGCTCGAGGAGGACCTGCGAGTGCTCGGAGTTTTCGAAAGACGAGTGCTAAGAACGATCTTTGGCGGCGCACAGGAGAACGGAGTATAGAGGCCGATGATGAACCATGAACTGGCACAGCTCTATGGCGAACCCATCATCCAAAAGGTGGCTAAAGCTGCACGGATACGACGGGAAGGACATGTTGCAAGAATACCAGACAACAACCCTGTAAAGATAGTGTTTGCCTCGAATCCAGTAGAAATAAGACGACGACGGGCACAGCAAGCAAGATGGTTAGACGAGGTGGAGTAAGATCTTGCGGAGAGTACTCGGTGTCCAAGGAATTGGAGAGCGGTAACCCATAACCGAATAAATTTGAGAAATTTTGTTCAACAGGCTTTGCCTTAAGAAAAAAGTTAGCTACTTCAGTTAGTAAGTAAAATCATTTAGCATCGAATGGCGTGATTCGAGCCCATCACCACACGCTTGTCAAGGCAGACTCGGTAACGTTACTACACGGCTACACGGTCCACCTGGATTTTGGATAAATTTTCAGCTATTGCAGTAAAATTATGTAATGCAAAATTTACAAAATAGTGAACCAAGCAACTATTATAAATCGGTTTTACTTACTTTGTGTTACGTTAATAGTGACGGTGCGTTATCGATCCTACGCCGAATAAATTAAGGTTCTCCAGTTAGTGCTATCGATCAGCGGCCATCGCTCTTCAAACCCTCGACAGCGCACATCTTCCTGGTACGCTGCTCTGCTGCTTTCGTCGGGCATTCTGGTCACGTGTTGAGCGCATCACAACTTGCCGCATTGTACTACCTTCACTAAATCAGCATACGTGTACCTACACAGTTCATTTGCGCTTGACTTCGTTTTACCTTTTGCCGCCTAGTCGACTCGTCGATCAACTTCCTTCAACGTCCATGATTCATGTCTGTATAGGACCACTGGGGCAATTGGTGAAATTTTTATGTATAATGTCCATCTCATTTCTAGTTGGACCTCCTAAAAGTGAGAAAAATATATGAAATATATTGCGTGAAGCTGTTTTGGCGCGTGAATTGCCTGATGAATAAAGAAGATAAACAGAATTTAATGTAAAAGCGTGTTTTTATTAGCTTTCCGTATTTGTGAAACAATGAGTTTTTTAATTAGTAAATAATAAACTACTAGCCCATTTAACTGTTTGAGAAGAGCAATTATCGTGATTCGGCAATGCAACTCTTGAAGGCTATTTGCCACTAATAAATTAAAGAATAAATTAATATTTGATTACGATTGGTTTGCGATATAAAAACGAATCAATCGAATCATGAATCAAAACGAAGCACCAGGTGAAATTAATCATAATCTAAAGTAATCGAATTTAGTTTTACGAAAAACACCAATTGACAGCTTTATTGGGTAACTAGCTGACCCGACAAACTTCGTATTGCCACAAAGTGTGTTGTGCATAAATCGTGAATCTCGGATGACCTTTGTCACAATCTTGAGTTTTGCAAGTTTGTGGGGAGTTCATGGGTGTTTTAATATACAAATTTTCCTCACAGTAAAGTACAAAACAACTCCCCCCATTGCTTAACCTGATAAAATAAAGCAGATAGCGTTTAAATATTCGCCAAATACCATTTTGCGGAACACCAATTCTCGGTTGACCATAACGCGGAATATAGAATTTTGCAGAATACCATTTCGCGAAAAACCTTATGCGAGATGTACCATTTCACGGAAAATCTTTTCGTAGAAAGTACCATTTCGCAGGGATGACCCAACTGAAGGAAAGTAAGAGAGGTCAGTAGATCTAGGAAAATAAATAAACCTAGATAGAGGTGATCTCAACGGGGGCTGCCCCCCCGCAGTGACCGGCGCTTCCGATGGCAGGTCACCGACAACACTCGCGGCCTGTGGCCGTCTCGCGCTGAATTATCTAATGTTACTATTGATAATTTTTGATGGTCTTGTTATTGACTAATGTTTTATGAAAGAGTCTAAAATTTCTCGAGTTCGATTAGTTTTTGAGTTACGCAAAAATTTCTGTTTTATTTGTATGATAGTCCTTATCCCCCTACCACAGGGGTGAGGGGTCTCAAACCTTCATTAAAAAATTCCTGCCTCCAAAGCCCCGCACATGCCAAATTTGGTTCCATTTGATTAATTAGTTCTCGAGTTATGAGGAAATTTGTATTTCATTTGTATAGGAGCCCCCCTTCCTAAAGTGGGAAGGGTTCTCAATTCACCATAGAAAAAAAAATTGCCTACTAAAACACCCACATGCTAAATTTGGTTCCATTTGCTTGATTAGTTCTCGAGTTATAAGGAAATTCCTATTTCATTTGTATGGAAGCCCCCCCTCCTAAAAAGCTAACGGGTCCTAATTCACCATAGAAAAAATGTCTGCCTCCTGAAAGGCCCACATAACAAATTTGCTTCTAGTTGCTTGATTAGTTCTCGAGATAACAGGAAATTTGTATTTCATGTGTATGGAAGCCCCCCTCTTAAAGGGGAGAGGGGTCTTTATTCCCCTCCTAAATAGGGGAGGGGTCTCAATTCACCATAGAAAAAAAAATTGTCTACAAAAACACCCACATGCTATTTTTGGTTCCATTTGCTTGATTAGTTCTCGAGTTATAAGGAAATTCCTATTTCATTTGTATGGGAGCCCCCCCCCCCCCCTCCCAAAAAGGTAAGGGGTCCTAATTCACCATAGAAAAAATTTCTGCCCCTTGAAAGCCCCACATAGCAGATTTGCTTCTAGTTGCTTGATTAGTTCTCGAGATAACAGGAAATTTGTATTTCATTTGTATGGAAGCCCCCCCCACTCTTAAAGGGGAGAAGGGTCATAATTCCCTTCCTAAAGAGCGGAGGGTTCTCAATTCACCATAGAAAAAATTCTTGCCTCCGAACATACATTCCTGCCTCCACATGCCAAACATACATGCCTCCACATGCCAAATTTGGTTTCATTTGCTTGATTATTTCTCGAGTTATGCAGTAATTTGTGTTTCATTTGTATGGAAGCCTCCCCTCTTAGTGAGGTCTCTAACTATCATATGAACCTTCTCCGGCCCTAAAAACACCTACATGCAAATTTTCACGCCGATCGGTCCATTTTCGATTCTATAAGGAACATACCGACAGACAGACAGACAGAAATCCATTTTTATAGGTTTAGATAGATTAGCCAAATTTGTTTCACGTCATGTGCCTCCGGAAATACATTTTTTTACAAACGGCTTTCGTGGGGACGTTGTTTGGGGTGTAGGGTAATGTCGTTAGCGTAGGGTCACTGTTATGGTCGAGCCACCACGATTTTTTCAGTTTTAGTAACTTGTGATATCTATGTATGTTCTAGCATTGCAAAACTACTTACTGTGGCAACTAACTTTTCACAATATTGTGAGTTTCAATTGTGTATTCAAAACACGCATACTGAATTCAGTGATTGAATCTTCCAAACACAAGTTTTTTAGGCGCAGTGAACTTTTCTTCAAGAAATGATTGATGAAATGCAATTATCGAGATAAATATTGAAAACGTATTAAGTGTGTTGTGCTCCATCCGCAGACTATAGAAAAATCCCCTCCAGTAAGCAGGGTTGCCACATGCACAGATTATTCTGTGTTTAACAGATATTTGAAAGAAATCGCCTGTACAGAATCTGTATACATAGAATATAGATTTTCGCCAAATTACACAGATTAAACAGATTTTTGAGCTTTTATATGAGAGTGAAAGAGACGGAAATAGTCAGCAAAATGACTCTCTATCTCTTTCACTCTCATTGTTTTGCATTGGACAGATTTTTGCACAGATATTTTTCCTCGCCGTTCAGATTGTCAGATTTTTCCAACAAAAAACACAGAATTATATGTGGCATCCCTGCCAGTAAGGTGTTTGGGTAGGGTAAGGCGAAATACTGCAAAAACGCTTATTGTACAGGTCGGGCCCCTTGTGTAGTCATAGTTGGGCCACCATAATTTTAAGCGCAGAAGCGCAATAATCGCTAAAGAACGTCGGTCACGTGAAATGTGATGAAATAAAGCAAAATTACTACAATAAAAACAACAATTGTTTTTTTCATTGTAGTTCATAGTAGGGTCGTTTGGGGTGATTTGGACACCTGGGGTAAAATGGACAGGTGCTTTATCTCGGAAAGTAGCAGTTTCTCTGCATTCACATTATTCTCAACTTCTTCCTTATCTTCTTACACCATTATTAACGCAAAAAATTGGGCTTAACTTTGACAGGTGTTGCCAAATGTAAATGTAAACAAAACAACTGCCTAAAACGACACCAAATGTAATTTTGATGCTCTAGATTTTAAGGTTTTTCCAGTGATTTAACAAACTTTTCAAATTATTGTGCAGTGCAGTTCTGTTTGGCTGCATAAGAGAAACTGTTTGATAGAAAATTATAGTTAGATTGTATAAAAGAAATCCAATTTTTTAAACTCATATTGTTGTATGCTGTGTGGGGTGAAATGGACAGTTTTTTTGGGGTGAAATGGTCCAGTTGATTTTAAACCATTTCTTCGGTCTCATTAACTCTAGATACCGTAAAAGTACAAAAGAGATGTGCATGTGATGTTACAACAAGAATCCACCGAAAAGATCATTATAGACAATCAAGAATGGGTTTTGAGTATTTGATAGTATTTGCAATTTCGCCAATCGCCAAAGGGAACATTCACAACAAAAGTCAGGGATTTTAATAATCGGGCTTCGATGTGTTTGAGAACTGACTGAACGAAATATTTCTCTGGGCATTTTCACTCATACTCAGATTCATATTGAAATTTTTGATTTTTAAGGCACTCGGGGCTAAGCCTTGAATGTCTATGGTTGTGCAAAATGCAATGTCACATTCATTTTGTTATCGTAACTATTTTATCCCAATCGATATGTCGAACTGTCATTATATCTTCAGCTTTAGGTTTGACCACCTCTCTGAGCCACCAGGAACTAATGCAGGAGCACTTGCATGTGACAAATGGCGAATAAGACTTTAAATAAGATCTAGATTCTTCGAAGTAAGGTTTTGTTTACTTGCGAAAAAACTAAAGTGATATTGGTATAACTTATGAACTAGCTCTTCCACTCAGATAGACGGAATTGAGTGCGAAACACTACTACTAGATAATATGTGTTCCTAAGTTATCTGCTATGAGCCTCAGTATGTTATTTCGTTAAAAACAACCGTTTTTTTACACATTGTCCATTTCACCCCAGTGGGTGTCCATATCACCCCAAACAAAATTTTGATGCCAAAAAATCATTATTTTTATTTTAACCTATTTTAGCAAAACTAAGCTAGATACAATTGTTAAACTCCGCTGGTAAAGAGAAAACAAGTAAATCTCAGTATACGATTCAACTTTTTTGAGTTTTGATGCATAGATTTTGGGATAATAGATGATTTGCTTAGGGTGTCCAAATTCCCCCAAATTACCCTACACTTCGAAAAAGGCGATTGTGGTAATATTAATTTTACAACATCGTCAACATATTGCAATAATTAATTAAAAATAGGGTATTTGTATTTATATGAGTCGCTTTCCACGGAATTCACACTTTTCATGTCTCTATATAGAATTTCAATACGTATGGCTTGGATTTTCAACGATTGCCCAATCTGTACAGCATGACCCGACTATGACAACATTTTTTGTCTTTACGTAAATGCCTATAACTTTATTATTTTTCAGCAATCAGATATGCTAGAAATGTATCTCATTCTTAGACCTTTACAACGATGTATTTGGATATCCAAAATTCTTTTCGAAACGGAAGTTATGGACGAATGCCAAAAGGTGGCCCAACCACGACAACATTCCCCTATACTATCATGTGATATTATGATCTCAATTTTCGAAAAAATGGCATATTGGCCTATTTTTCATTTACGGGGAGAGTAAGGGAATGCGTGCACAATAACCAAAAAACAATGTTACGAGTCCTTTTGTTCCCCTGACATTGAAGGCACTTTGTAATTCATGAATACTTTGCAGAGCATAGTTCATTTTTCTTAACTATACATATACTTCAGGCATTAAAAATAATGTGTTTAAGAGATTAAAAAATTATAGAAAAGAAATATGCGAATCTGATCAACAGTTATTCAATGTAAAGAATTTTAGACAAAAAGGCACTTACCGACAGAACATTTAAAAGAATTTGAGTCAATACTAAACATAGTGAGTGTAGACTTTAAGAGGGAAGAGAGGAATAAATTTGAATTTGAATTTGATTTGATTTTAAACTCATCAAAACTAAAGTGTACCAAGTAGATAAGGCAATGCAATGCATTTTAGAGTTCAAGGGACTTGCTGCGAAATTTTAGCAAAATTTACAACACTTCACTAACGTAATCCGCAAAAAAGATCTCTCTCGCACAGAGCTCTTATCACCAAAGGGAACAATGTCATACAAAGCGCGTTAGAGCGGCTATCAGGTACTGTACTATATTACCCACACTAAGCCACGGCAGTCCATTGTGCTGCATCAGTATCAGTTAGAACTGGATGTTTAGTGCGGTCGCATCTTTCTGCTTAACTAGGTGTACATAGAAGAGCCAAAAAAGTACACTTGAAGTTCAAATTTAAGAAATACCGTCAAATATGTAGTGTAGTTTTTTCCTTGCGATAACAGAATTATCTCAAGCTTTATAATACAGGATATTTTAAATAACTCAAAATTTCGCGAGTGGAAAAGTTAATGGAAGATTCGTTTTGTGCGTAAAACTTTTACATGACGAGAATGAAACGCCCAAATCGAGTGTAATTAGTTCATTCGCGGATACTGTCAAACTGGATAGAAGACAAGCCCAAAGCCCCAAACTAATGCTCCTAGCGAGCTTGGAAAAGCAGCCGGTAGGTATAAATAAACTGAACCCTAAACTAGTGATAAAAGCCAATAATACAACCATAGGTAGTCCAAGTGTAAAACACATCAAGATGGGGCAGAGATTGTATGCAGTAAGCTCTATGAGAGAGTTGAAAAGCTGAGTGATAAGATGTACGGGCGAATCATGTGAAGTGGAACAATCTGAAGATCTAAACCACCCAAGCCTATCGTGAAAATGTTGGACATGACTGCCTGAGTGAGATAATAAACAGCCATTTTTTATGCGATATGATATGAACCATTTTAAATTGTGAAGGTGTGCGGCAACTCTTTAGTTATTCAAAGTGTTCAATTGTTCCAAAAGAAACAGTTCCAGAAAGTGCCAATGATTATCTTAGTCTTCAATAACCATGCTTTTCATAAAAAGTTTGAAACACCTTTGGTTTCAAGTAAAGAATCTGAATAAAGAAGTGACAGGTAACTCATTTTCAGTTCGTCGAAACCAAGTGCGCATGAATCTCGATGAAACCTTCTGAATCTTTTGCTCGAAAACTTGCGGAGTATCAGTCGATGAACGCGGTAGAAAATAATGACTGCAAGCAAACGGCAACAAATATCATCGTATCATCACGAAATCGATCGGTGCTGCCTAACGAAAACACCAGGCAATCAAATTTGTATCATACAGTTCATAAAATCGCCTAAATGTTGAACTCGAAAAAATATTGTTCGAACTTTTCATAGCAACTTTGAACAGAGTCACGCACAACAATCATCGTTGAGCAAATCAGGTTTAATGATGACAGGAGGCCGCGAGTGACTGAGCTCCAGTGTCTTTTCTTTAGTCAGATTCTTTAGTTTCAAGGTGGCCGGTGTTCATGACCGAATGAAAACTAACAGTAAACGGCCATTGGCCACTGCCGATAAGTCACGCCTGCTTTTTATCATTATTTGCCTTCTACCTATTTCGAGCGAGACGAACAGTAGAGAAGAAGCAACAGCGATGGCGCATCCAATCATTCTTTCTGTGTCTGTTGTTCGCCACTGCTGTCGTGATAAACTGTGTATGTTGATCGCGTTTGTGTTAGTTCGTCGTGTTTAGCAACCAGTGCAGTAGGTTTAGTGGGAAAACTTAGAAAACAATTTTTTTTATGAAAATGTAAGCAATTTTTTCCAGACATTCTGAAAAAAGTCAGTTGGAAAAGTTATTCACAAAATTTTTACGACAGTGAAAACCTCAAAAAAATCGGAGCACTATGAAAATTTTTAAAATCTTTTGGTCACCAATTTATAATCTTTTAGTAACAAAAGTTTTACGATAGCATTTTCTGTTATTCTAGAATTATTATCAATTTCCCATCCGTTCGTACGCGATGAATTATAATCGTCGCGGGCGAAACCGTCGTTAGAATTATCGCGGAGGCAAATATCGTTTATTTTGTCAAGTAAATCAATAGCTCACGTGCTAGACAAGCAAAATATGTACTTATAACTTACATACAACCAAGCAGATTCTTACTGCGACGATTTAAAGCTATCAAAAAAGTGAGCAGCGTGTTTTGTTAACAAAGAAACGGACAATATGAAGTTCGGTGGAAGAGATACAACATTAGGCGACCTGATGTCACCCTGTGAACTGCTAAAGCACAGTGGTCTAAAAGCAAAAATTGAGTGGAAAAACTTGGTTTTAGGTTTATGGAACCTTTGGAAGAATTTCTTGAAATTAAAAGCTCTATCTAAAGAAACTGACTAAAGAAAAGACATTGGAGCTCAGTCACTCGCGGCCTCCTGTCATCATTAATCCTGATTTGCTCAACGATGATTGTTGTGCGTGACTCTGTTCAAAGTTGCTAGGAAAAGTTCGAACAATATTTTTTCGAGTTCAACATTTAGCCGATTTTATGAACTGTATGATACAAATTTGATTGCCTGGTGTTTTCGTTAGGCAGCACCGATCGATTTCGTGATGATACGATGATATTTGTTGCCGTTTGCTTGCAGTCATTATTTTCTACCGCGTTTATCGACTGATACTCCGCAAGTTTTCGAGCAAAAGATTCAGAAGGTTTCATCGAGATTCATGCGCACTTGGTTTCGACGAACTGAAAATGAGTTACCTGTCACTTCTTTATTCAGATTCTTTAGCCTGGTGTTTTCGTTAGGCAGCACGGATCGGTTTCGTAATGATACGATGATATTTGTTGCTGTTTGCTTGCAGTCAATATTTTCTCCCGCGTTGATCGACTGATACTCCACAAGTTTTCGAGCAAAGATTCAGAAGGTTTCATCGAGATTCATGCGCACTTGGTTTCGACGAACTGAAAATGAGCTCCAGTGTCATTTCTTTAGTCAGATTCTTTAGCTCTATCGTTTGATGGTGTTCGATTTTTGATTAATCCCCCTAAAATTCAAATAAAAATTTAATTTTTCTTCGGTTTCAATTTAGCATCATGATGTGTTCTGTAAAGTGTTAGAGCATATCATTATAAGAAATTTCGCTGAAGACACTAACCAAGTGAAGATAGAAAAATCCTGTTTCTTATAAATCAATCATTAAAATCAGTTTTTTCATTTTAGCTGTTTTTGTAGTTGTATGACTTTTTCATGTTCTACAAAGTTGTACAAATAATAAAAATACACAACTTTGCTGAATGCAGTATACCCCTATCTTTACTGGTTCAGGCACTGCAGAGCTTTTAAAGTCAAAAATACCCCAATTTTGACTCCTAATAACTCGACTATGCGCAGACGGCGGTAAATTAAACAAACTTGTAAACTAGATTATAAGAGCTACTAAATCCAGAAGGTTTCATTAGTATCCCCCAATAAATGACCAACTAGTAGTAATTAAAATAACGAATTTCGATCGATTATTACGGTTTTCAACATTCTCTTTTCATGGTAATATTATTTTGAATACTTTCCGGCGTCCCCGGGCATCCTATATCCGCTAAATCGAACACACTCAATGTTCAATATTTAATTTTTGAACGAATTCTGATGTTCACAATGAGGTTTTGTCGTGATAAAATTCAAAGCTGATGCGTGCATTATCGGCGAGGTAGGCGAATAGTGTATTTTCATGAGGGATGTTCATCGATTCAAATGATCACTTTTTCGCGAATTCTCCAACCACTGATACTTATAGAAGGAACGTAAGTATATTCTAATACAGACTGCTCATACCTGGGATTCTTACGGAATTTCGGTCAAGCCCAAGAACGGAATTTCTGCCTATACTGATGACTACCAAAACGACCAACATGCGAACTTCACTGTGCTATGACATAAACTGAATACTAATGACCGTGTGGAGAAATCTAAAGAATCTGACTAAAGAAAAGACATTGGAGCTCAGTCACTCGCGGCCTCCTGTCATCATTAAATCTGATTTGCTCAACGATGATTGTTGTGCGTGACTCTGTTCAAAGTTGCTAGGAAAAGTTCGAACAATATTTTTTCGAGTTCAACATTTAGGCGATTTTATGAACTGTACGATACAAATTTGATTGCCTGGTGTTTTCGTTAGGCAGCACGGATCGATTTCGTGATGATACGATGATATTTGTTGCCGTTTGCTTGCAGTCATTATTTTCAGTCGCCCCAGGTAACCAATAAGCATTAGTATAAGCAGTAAATCAATCGTTTATTAGCATCCCTGGCGTTTTATACTGCAGGTTGCTGTTTATCAGCCTTTTGACTGCATAACCATTGTAAATTGGTATCCACAATTCTATTTAAATTCTCCTTGTCGGTAACTAGCTGCAAATAAGCATTGTCAGCACTATAAGAGGGCTAGCAGTAAAGTAGCCGCATATTTTTCCAAAATAGCATTTAAGAAGCATTTAAGGCAACTTAAATGCTTATTGGCTTGCATTTAAATTGCATTGGAAATGCTTATTGGTTACCTGGGGCATTCATCGACTGATACTCCGCAAGTTTTCGAGCAAAGATTCAGAAGGTTTCATCGAGATTCGTGCGCACTTGGTTTCTACTAAAGAATCTGAATAAAGAAGTGACAGGTAACTCATTTTCAGTTCGTCGAAACCAAGTGCGCATGAATCTCGATGAAACCTTCTGAATCTTTTGCTCGAAAACTTGCGGAGTATCAGTCGATGAACGCGGTAGAAAATAATGACTGCAAGCAAACGGCAACAAATATCATCGTATCATCACGAAATCGATCGGTGCTGCCTAACGAAAACACCAGGCAATCAAATTTGTATCATACAGTTCATAAAATCGCCTAAATGTTGAACTCGAAAAAATATTGTTCGAACTTTTCATAGCAACTTTGAACAGAGTCACGCACAACAATCATCGTTGAGCAAATCAGGTTTAATGATGACAGGAGGCCGCGAGTGACTGAGCTCCAGTGTCTTTTCTTTAGTCAGATTCTTTAGTTTCTACGAACCGAAAATGAGTTACCTGTCACTTCTTTAGTCAGATTCTTTAAGCTGGGCTGCTCATCTTGTTTTGGTGGTGCAGTAATGCTGATGTCTCGCCACGGATAAATTATTTTATTTTGCGATACGTGGCGTTTGAATACTTGACCAGCGTCATTAGTTAACGTAAGGTTACCATTTTTTTCTTCGGTAACCGTGAAATGCGTAGGACCAAACCTCGTTTCCCCCTTTGCTCGTGATAAGCGCTCGATAATGACTTCATCGCCGAGTTTAATTCTGCATGACCGGGCATCCCGTCGCGCATCCTCATACTTTTTCGACGATAGTTTTGCTGCTCGATCTCGCTGTTCCAATAGTTCATCATCAACATTGCTACCCTCGTAGCGTAGTAGTGGGAGACCACGTTCAATTTTGCGGCCTGTAAGGACCTCTTCCGGTGCCACTTTTGTTACTCGATGGGTGGCTGCGTTGTGAGCTTCTACCACAGACTAACAGACGTAACACTTCGAACAAATTTTCTAACAAAATATCGTTTCATTGACACCTCTAAGACTTGGAAAAACACTAGAATCACCTGGTGCAGCCTTCGCGCTACGCAGAGTAGGTTGCTATAAATTTAGCAATGCTATAAATTTACTTGTATAATATCTGACATTAGCGCCAGCGCAGGCGAGCGGCGTTCTCGCGCAGTGACTGTTGTTTGAGTCTTGACTTAAGCGAAAATTTGAAATGAACGTTTTTATTGACGTTGGAATGAGGCTTCAGTGTTACGTCTGTCAGTCTGTGCTTCTACCGTTGCTCGAAGTTCTTCACCAAACTTTGTCTTATTTGTAGATGCTGTAGACATCGCTTTATTGATAACCTTCATATAGTTCTCGACGAGCCCATTCTGCTGAGGGAATAGCGGTGTAGAATAAATGGCGTTTATCCTTCGTTCAGAGCAATAAGTTTTGTATTCAATTCCATTAAACGGAGGACCGTTATCGGTTTTAATATTTGCAGGAAAGCCTTCCCTTTCGAAGACCATTTTTAGTACGGTCTTTGTATGATGGAAGCTTGTAGATTTCACTGGTTTGGCAATCAAATACCGACATCGGTAGTCTACGATAGCGAGGATAGATATTCCACCGAACTGAATATATGGACCGTTGAAGTCTAACGCGATAGTTTCCCAGACGACTTGGGGCGAAAGTACGTTGCATAGGAGTGGTTTTCTCTGGCCGGCCGTTTACAGCACAGGTTTTGCAAGCTTGTACCCATTTTTCATATCCGTGGCCATGCCGGGCCGCCAGACTCGTTGCCGCAAAATGGATTTCATTTTGGCCTCCGATGGATGACCTTCATGTGCTACCTTCAAAGCTTTCTTGCGCAGCTGCTCGGGAATAACTATGCAACCGGTTTTTATAACGATGCCATCACGAGTAGTCAAGTTGTTTTCAAGTTTTTAATATGCCCGTAGATGCCCGGAGAATGGCTCTCGCATTCTTCAGTCTTCAACGATTGTATTATTGATCGCAGAACCTCATCCGTGGCAGTAGCTTCCGTTATCTCCGCAGTGGTCAAAAACCCAACCGCATTGGCTTCTAGTGAAGCTATCTCCCAAGGGCTGATATCTTCATTAAGAGGATAATCATTTCCATCGTACAGCCTTGATGAAGCATCTGTGATATAGTCTCGTCCGCGAATATACTGGACGTCATAATCATACGGGCTAAGTCGAAAAGCCCAACCATCGGCACGGGTGAGAGCTCGTTTTGAATCTTCCCTTGAACGGTTAAGAATAAATGATACTCCTTAAGCATCCGTGCAAAGCGTGAAATGCCTACCCATCAGAAAATAGGAAAAATGTTCCACTGCCCACACGGCCGCCAATGCCTCGCGTTGATTCTGTGGATATTTCCTTTCGATCACTGTAAGAGCTTTAGAGGCGAATGAAATGATCCTGCGAGTTTTCTCCTTGTCCTTTTGTACAAGTACAGCACCTAGTGCTACTGGTGAGGCGTCTGTGAATAGTATTGTCGCAGACTAACAGACGTAACACTTCGAACAAACTTTCTAACAAACCATCGTTTCAATGACACCTCTAAGACTTGGAAAAACACTAGAATCACCTGGTGCAGCCTTCGCGCTACGCAAAGCACCTTGCTATAAATTTAGCAATTCTATAAATTTACTTATACATTATCTGACAACAGCGCCAGTGCAAGCGAGCGGCGTTCTCACGCAGGGACTGTGGTTTGAGTCTTGGCTTAAGTGAACATTTGAAATGATCGTTTTTATTGGCGATGGAATGAGGCTTCAGTGTTACGTCTGTTAGTCTGTGGTATTGTCTTATCAGTTTCGGAAAAGAAGCCTTGCGATATGGTGCTTTGTATAATACGTTCTTTGACTAACTGGAAGGCTTTCTATTGTTCAGGCCCCCAGCTCCACGGAGTTGTTGCAGTCAATAGAGGGCTAGTCGGCAAACTTTTTTAAATGAGGGCTAACAAAAGATGCGAGCTCCAAAAAACTTCTAAGTTCTGAAATAGTTACTGGCTCACGAAAACACTGAATACTCCTTACTTTGGATTCTTCGATGTGAAAGCCATCCTTGTCCAGTTCGTGACCAAGGAATTTAATATGAGTCTTGTCGAATTCACATTTTTTTTGTGTTGATATCTGACTATTTGCTCTCAATATCCGTAATACTTGCGCCACTGTTGCTCGGAGTTGTGTTAAACTTGCTGCGTATACCAAAATATCATCGATGTAAACAACCACATTCTCAACGCGCTCCAAGATTCTAACCATCTCGCGCTGGAATATCTCTGGCGCACAGTTGACGCCAAACATTAACCTGGTAAAACGGAACATACCCGTTTCCGTCAAGAAGGTTGTTAGATAACGAGATTCGTTACACAGTTCAAGGTGCTAACAGGCATCACTTAAGTCAAATTTTCGAAAAATAACACGCGCCATGGAGTTTTACTTTCATTTCGTCAAGCAGTGGTAGGCGATAGTATTCCCGATTAATCGCCTTATTTGGTCCCCGCATACGCATATTAACTACTAATCGGAAATCGTCCTTTCTTTTGGCCACCGCAGACATGCCGCTAATCCACTCCGGTGCCTTCGTCACTCGCTCTATAATACCACGGGCTTCCATCTCTCGCAGTCTATTACGTGCTCCCCCCCTAAAGGCCGCCGGACCATTATAATAAGCATTTTTAACTGGGGTTACACTCTTATCGACGCTGAACTTTATTTTGATTCCTGGCACTTTGGGAAAAGCTTCTACAGCACTAGGCCTCTCGCAACTGTTGATCGTGATTCCTACATGCAACAAATTCAAATCGCTCGTTGTTGATCGACTAAGTAACGAACGTTTCCCTTCACTGGCGACGTAAAATACTGCTTCAACGGAAGGTTTAGATGTTCCAGAAACAACGATTTCAGCTCTAAACGCAGCATTAATAGTTATCGGTTTTTGAACCATACGCCTGTAAGCCATTGCTTGCAGATGGTTGAACCGGCTGAAGCTTTTCAAAAAATCATCTGGCATCCCTGGCAACACCCTCCAGTCGTTACCTCCGATGATATTTACATCTGCCCCTGAGTCAATTAAGAACGTGATTGGACTTGATAATCCCACACTACAATCAATCAATACATCGTTAAGGGACAGAGCATTTATTTGCTGATAATGTAATACATAATAACCCGAATTAATCCACCTAGCGGCGTGACCTAGCCTTTCTACTGCCACAATAATCATTATTTAATTTCTCAGGAACATCTATAATTAACTTGACTATATTTTTAAATATCCGTTCCGTATTCCTCAAAATCCTTATTTGCCAGTAAAATTCACAACGTATTGCGTAGAATAATTATATTTTCTTTCCTTTCCTTGTAAGCGTCATTTATGTTATTTGCTGAACACCTTATTTAGTTTTATAATCGGTCGGCCTTAACTTTCGGGTTTCAGAGCCACATACGAAACTTGTTTTGAACTGACAATATGAAATATGTGTTCATAGCAGATTTTTTGATATTTTTTTGAGTGGTTTTAACCCAAAGGGTAGATTTTTTTGATATTTTGATATTAATACCATGCGTTCAAAAGTTAGCATCTTTGAAAATCAAGAGTTCAGAAAAATTATTATTATACTTCGCTATGCTTGGCTTCAATTTTGCAATATATCTGAATTAGAAAAAATAACTGAATAGAGCATTAGATATGAAAAAGAGAAATTGAACTTTTTCTTAGCTGGCGATCCTTCAGATAATTATTTTTGCATGAAAATCAAAACTTAAGCTTCTTTTGAATGTACTTTCATGTAAAGATAGTCATTAACTTGATCACATCGTTTTTACAATGTTAGAGGGTTAGGAAAACAAGATGAGGTCGAAAAATAGTGCAAAAACTGCGCCATAAACATGCTTGAGAATGAGAAATATGATCGATATGATTTCCAATGCCTGTCATTTTAGATTTATTTATTAAAACATGATACATGACATAAGACATCTGTCCTTTAAAATGTCACTAACGAAAACAAATCTTGCAAAATTTGTATGAAATTTGTATAAATTTATTTGGAAAAATCAACTCACTAGTATTTTGATCCTATACACCACTGTACTTATATACCGTCATCCGGGGATACTTGCAACACTTTTGAACTTTGACTTGGTATAACTTTCGAAGTGTACCGTTTAAATCCAAGTGTAAGTAGTCAAAACTTGTATAGTGGTCAGTACTTTTGATTTATCATTATGAGAAAAATTATCAACCAAATGAGCCTGTAGAATGAACCGAAAATAAGGGTGTTGCAAGTTACCCAGTGAACGGGGTTACTTGCAACACTTTTCTGATTTTGCGTTTCTTATGATTTTAAATTTGATTTCAAACCGCGAATGAGCATTTTAAGATATTTTAAGTATATTTCTAGTAAAACAAGTGATACTGGAGGCATGTTTTGTTTCCCAATTTTGTCTATCACTTTTTTAAAGATATTCGGTGAAAATTCAACATGTCGGCGAACTTCAATTTGCCGTTTCAAGGCACGTGAAATTTTTCACAATTTTTATTTTTCTGGAGATGGCAGTAGACAAAATAACATCGTGCAGATGCAAACATACTGTTTACATACTGTCTATTACCCTAAGTATCTATTTTACAAGTGCTGCAAGCCGCGCCATATTGGAAGTAGCAACATGAATTCATCGTCACTTCCCCAAGTTCAAAATATAAATAAAGCTCAAAGTTGCTATTTGTTAGCTTATATGATGTACTAATTGTGTACAGGAACCAAACGATAAAAAATAATTTCATGACAATGCACTGACACAACTTTGCGCATCCATTTTTCCTACTTTGAAAATGAAATTACTTTCCAGTCGTATAAAAACAAGCAAATCAATGGTATGATGGATTAAACTTAACTAAACAATAGGTAAACGTCCCTTCTTTAAAACTCCATTGACTACAAATGGTTATGTTAACAAACAAATGCGTTAGAGCTGTCAAAAGCGCGACGCGCAAAAGTGTTGCAAGTATCCCCGGATGACGGTACTTAAATTAACTGCTTTTCTCCGCTTTTTGCTTTTCTTGTACAATTGTGAGTAACAGCAAGTGAAGAAAATGACAATTGAAATCTAAAATCAAAGAAAAGAAAAAAACTTTTCGATTGAATCCCACTATTTAATATTTATTTGCGACAGATACGTAGTTCGCCTACGACGTGCAGGCTTCATCAGTGTCTTATTTCAAAGCGTATACGTATCTGTCGCGAATAAATATTAAATAGTGGAATTTAGTCGGTAAAAGTTTTTTTCTTTTCTTTTATTTCAGAGTTCGTGTTCCACTAAGAGGCTTCAAAACTTCAGACTATTGACATGTTTCTCACTTTTCTTGAATTTCATTGCAAATTGTCATCACATACACATACATACATACATACATACATACATACATACATACATACATACATACATACATACATACATACATACATACATACATACATACATCGCACACATTGAATACAATCAGAGGTGGGCACCGCTAATCAGCTAACCGCTAACATTTTAGCTAGCGAGTAGCGCGTTCGCTAAGATTTGAATGGGCTAGCGGTTTTTTAGCTTCCGATAAATATAAGTACTACTAAATAAACTATCAGCCACTAATTTTTGGAAACAATTTTCGGAAATAGAACAACTATCCAAGAATGAACTATATTTACTCGCGTCGCGAATAGCAGCGACCAGTTTTATCAATTTGCAAGAAATCGCACACTTATTTTTGCTATTATTTTCAAAAATTAGCGGCTAGTAGTTTATTTAGTGGCGCTTTACCTTATTGGAAGCTAATGAAAGCGCTAACACAATTAAAACCTAGCGAACGCACTACTCGCTGGCAAAAAAGTTAGCGGTTAGCTGATTAGCGGTGCCCACCTCTGAATACAATCAACATTTGATTGATAAGTTTTGATTTCACACGTTTCAACGGTTTAATATACGGTGCTTAAGTGTTAAACTTTGAATAACTTTTGAATGAACCGTCCGATTTTAAATAACTCGGTTTCGTTTGATAGATTTCAGCAATAATTTTCAAATAATAATAAAATGTGTGATGTTTTTCATTGAATTAATTCTTAAATGTTACAAAAATAGGTTTTAAATACTATTTTTTCACATTTCTTTATGCAACTTTCAAACTACAAGTCCAATAGACATGAAATTTGGAAGTTAAGGGTTTGTAAGGCTCCTCTTTCATATGCAATTAATTTTGTTCAAATCGGTTAAGGGATCTATGAGATAATGAAGTCCCATATTTTTCGTATTTTTATACATAACTTTTGAACTAAAAGTCCGATCAGTATGAAATTCAATAGCGACCAATGGGACACCTAGACCTTTCATTTGACACTAAGAACATTAAAATCGGTCCAGCCATCTCCGAGAAAAGTGAGTGAGATTGAAAGCGTCACATACACACACACACACATACACACACACACACACACATACATACACACACACAGAAAATGCTCAGTTTTCGAAACTGAGTCGAATGGTATATAACATTCGGCCCGCAGGACCTTCTTTCCATTTCCGGTTTTCCAAGTGATTTCTATACCTTTATACTATATATTTATATAGTAGAAAGGCAAAAACATTTGTTTATTCAACACTACTTATTTTCCATTTTTTTGCTTCAATTGTTAAGTAGGTACCTTATTGTCCTCTCTCTCTCTCTCTTCATCGATCCAACCGGAAGGGAGACTTTGGTTCGCGTCTCGTTGTACGTTGTTTACACGTCGTCGTCGACACGTTGCAATAAAATGCCCACGCCGACCGCATCCATTGCAGGTTTTGTCCAACGCTGGGCAAGCAATGCCGGTTCTGTGTGAGGGACGATTGCAACGGGAGCAGCGATTGTGACGTCCATCAGGTTGCTTGCCCGAGCTGCGGTATCGTTTTGGTTGCCTATAACCTCGGTCGTCCTCGCGTGCACGTTTTCGATCAGATCGTTGATATGTTCGTTGTTGAACTGCAGAAATATCTGGGATACTTTGTGACGCTCTTTCTGCCTCGTGAGCCGCTTCTCTCGCCGCTGACTGAACGATGAAATTAACGTCGTAATGATACCGTCTTGCATTTTCAATGAGGTCAGCATTTCGCAGTCCTTTCAGCAGTTGACCTCTAACGAAACGCTCTTGATCACTAGGGCTATAACCACGTAGTCTGACTTTTTCTTGCAGTCTAGCATGGAAAACTAGTGCGGATTCTCCCGGTGCTTGTTTCATTCCAGCGAAAGCGTCGTGTTCTGCCTCTGTATCGGTCATGGATTGTAGGTATTTCCGAACATTATTTACGAAAGTTGAATAGCAGTCGAGCTGTGTTAGGCTTGGTCGCAGTTTCGCAGCTCTCACGATACCCTGCAGCTCTTGACCCAAGCAAAGGAACAACAACTTAGATCGTTGTGCGGCGTTGACGGCGTTTCCCAACGATGCTGCTATCTCAAAATTCTCGATAAAGCGATTCCATTCTTCCCACATTTTGTGGGCGGGGATACCACTCGGAAAATGTCTTATGTGGTCCCATCTCACGGTAGCTTGAATACCGTCTACCCTTGAATCGACCGAAACACTCCAATTTTCGTCAGTTTCGGGGCGCGTTTGGTTATTCAGTTGTTCGTATGTGCTCAATCTTTTCGTTAAGTCCGCTATAATTTTTTCTAAGCGCTCGATTTCTTCAACCGTGCTGGATTTCGTTTCCTCCGGAGTTAATTCTTTTATTACCTGAGAACTACTTGAGTTCATGAGATCATTTTTACTTGGACTTGGTGACGAGCCCTCAGTATCTGACGTCGTCGATTCAGCGCTTTCATCATATTCATGATCGCTCTCGTCGCTATGTATACTTTCGTTCGACTTCTGACTTTGATTATGTGAGTGTTGCGAACCATCATCCTCACTATCCGAGCTGCCCACTGCGCGTACGTATTTTCCTTCGTCTTCCATTTTATTTAATGAATTATCTCTGTCTCGTGTCGATTTTCTTTACAACTGTAAAACTAGAAAATAACGCAATGTTACAATCATACCAAGAAAAAGAAATGGCTGGTGATCTCTGACCAAACCAGCAAATGCTTTTTAAGCGCCCTCCGCGGTCCACTGGCAGTAGGAAAAACTACTTCACTCCCGGCATGGTCCCTAACCGTCATGCTCTAAGGTCCTCCCGACCAAGCTTGCGAATGTTTACTTAGCGACCTCCGCGGTCCGCTGACAATGGATAAAAACTACTTCGCTGGTGATCCGGTTGTCCCTAACCGACATGCACTAAGGTTGTCCCGACCAAGCGCGCAAATGTTTACCCAGCGATTTCCGCAGTCCGCTAACAATAGGTAAAAACTACCTCGCTGCTGATCCGGTTGTCCCTAACCATTATGCACTATGGTCATCCCGACCAAACCAGCAAATCTTTACCTAGCGGCCTCCGTTTTTTTTGCCATTCAATTTCACTGCACTGGTTTTATAATTAATGAAGAAGTGAAATCAGGATTTTTATCCGCGATCCAAAAATTTCATATAAAAAAACAAAATGGCGTCTCAATTCACGTCCTGCATCCGTTTTTACACCTAGCTCACAATTTTCGTATCGGTGATTCCCGTTTGGTTATTTTATTCACATGCCAGGTTGCTAAAAGTCCAAGTATCCAGAACTGGACACCTAGCAAGATCGCCAAAATGTGAGCATCCTACTGAGGGCGGGTTAACTGCCTAGCAAGCTAAGCTCTATACTTACGCTATACATCCATCAGTGCGTCTTACCTCCAGGTTAGTCGGCGATCGAAAGAGCCCCGCTCAAGGAAGCAGCGTAACACGTCGCTAAAGTGGAGTGTTGCCAATACTGCCGACGATTGCATACTTTGCGTACAGTGATGCCGTTTCCATAACTGAGCTACTTTCTACCGAGGGGCTATTGGGCCCACTCACAATTTCTTGTAAATTTAATTTATTTTCGATGATCGATACACGTTCTATATAATTTCCGAAAATGCTAGAATACCAGTAATAGCAGTTTTGAAAAGTTCAAACATTGCCAAAACATGGAAAAATAATCAACAATGCTAAAAGCATCTTTTATAAAATGTTTGGTTGGTATACCGGCCCGCGGAATGTGTCATATAAATGTACAGAAACAATTGAACATTTTGCGCATTGGTGTGAGGCTCACACCAGCATGCTACTGCTACTGCTGCATGCTGTGAGCTAAACCGCATGCTACTCATCCCATAGAAATGCTCAATAGTGACGTTTACCAGGCAACTTCCGCCGCTGAACTTTGAATACAGCCTTGATTCAATCCCGATCCCACGAGTCGATCACGTGAAGGACCTTGGCGTAATACTGGACTGCCGTCTCACCTATAAACAGCACATGTCATTCATTGTGTCTAGAGCTTCTAGAATGCTCGGTCTAATTATCTGCATGACACCAGCATTCCGAAACGTACAATGCCTTACCGCCTTATACTGCTCATTAGTGCGATCCTCTCAAATACTGCTCGTCGGTGTGGAATCCACACAACAACAACGCTGTATTACGGATTGAAAATATTCAACGTAGATTCGTTCGCTTTGCTCTACGCCTTCTAACTTTTCGACAAGATTAGATATCAAAAAATCCTTTTGGCGTGACATTTCTGAAGGTAGGGCACGGGAGAGTATTTTCAGCCCATTAAGCGATTGCATCTATTTTTCGGCCTATGGCCTTGTTCTAGTTGGAGAACAGGTGGTTTTAAGGTTATTTGAATAAAACATAGTAGCACAGACAAACAGACGAGACACTCGCGTAAATTCCATCGCCCAATCAAAAACCACTCATTTTTCAAAAAAGCATGTTTCGCAACATGACCACACCGCGGCGCGCGAGTGTTGCTTCGAGGTTTCCGTATAAAAGCATACAAATGTAAAAACCCTACAGCATAAAACCGTGCAAATGCAACCTACTCCGCGACATGCATAACAGAGGGTGCTAGTGTGCAAGCAAAATGTGTAGGACGATGGTTTTTAAATGATTTTCTTCTATGTGTCATGTCAGTTCGTCAGTGATAGTAGATTACTTACAGTCTTGAGAAAATAGTTATAACATATTAAAATTGTATGTCGACAAAATGTTTTTATTGGCGAAAAAAAAGGCAAATGGCTGAATTTAGAAACCTGCTGAAAATACCCTCCCGTACCCTATAAGCCTCTCGAAAATGCAAAAAAATAAAATTCTATTTTTCCGAATTTCCAAAGTAGGGTCCCCCCTTAACCATTTTTTTCTAATTTCAGGTAATAGTATATTTAAAAGAGCGAATAAAGGCGCTATAACCCAGGTATTTACCAGGGCAAGTAAGTAAATGTACATGTCCCATCCCCGAGGGTCCGGAGTATTGCATAACCTTTATTAGCCAAATACTCCCAACGAAAATAAAACCGCCAATAATCAGAAACGGTTGGTACGAGACGTCCCCGTTTCTTCTTCCCCTGTTGATTTAGAAATACATCTTTGTATGAATAAATTTATTCAAACAAGATTCATAGTGTATAATCGTCTTTGCGGCAATACTTCACAGTTGGCCTGGCCGATTTAGTATTTGTGAAATATTGTCGATGTTTTACAAATACTAATACTGACAAGAAAATGATTCGAAATATTTCTATAATTAGAAATATTTAAAATTATTTCCAGGAATCCTTTATTGTGGCTGTGATGGTATTAATAAGAATAAGAGTGTCAGCCGTTTTCGATTATCATTTGTCCCGTAACGTGCAACGTACAAAAATCATTTTAATATTAAGACGTCTCTTTTATCATTAGGGCAACTGTGTCTGTTGATATATATGTAAATAAATATGCGCTTGAAGGGTTTCAAGAAAACTGACGCAGACACAGACTTTCGCAGACGATTACGGGAAGAATTAGATTTCAGTTCTCAATAATTAAAGTTTACAGAAACGTCATTCACAACTTGAGTGAACACTGATTTTTGTTATAACACGGAGAATAGTTTCAACAAATCGTACTATTTCCTAATGCAAAATCCGCTGGACAGCTACTGCTGTTTTCCTATACGGGATGAGAATGAGAGAATAAGTTCTGTACTTTCTGAACTGAATAGTATGCAGCCCATATCTGTGTATCCCAGTAACATCTGTCACTCCAAAAGGGGCATTGCCAATAAGTAGAAACATAACCAAACTTCGGTGCTTCTGCAAGCCTTGATAAGCCAATGCCTATGGCCTTTGACTTTCATCTCTCTGTAAAAACTGAACAGAAACAACACCCATAGTCTAGTCTAATCTGCCTATTTCAAGATGACTTGGCAAAACCATTTTTTGTGAAATTTTTATTTGGTACCAATATTCAATGGTTAATTTGTGGCTTAAAAATACAATTTGCAGTTAGATGATTCAAGAAAAACCTTAGTCAGGCTATCTCAATACTGATTTTGCCATTTAGGATCAATAGGCGAACCACACGCTTCCGCTGACCACCTTCCAACCTTTGATCACCTTCCGCAAAGGGATGACCCCGTCTTTTGAGACACGCCTTCTTATACAACCGCTGTCGTTCCAAATATAATTGGATTTTTCCTCCCCTTGTTACAGAACAACCGCTTTCTGTAAACCCTCTATGCTAATTCACACTTGATGAAGTTATGGTTAAATATACATACTCAGTAGCAGTGTAAGTTTTATTGCACTCCTATCGCGGTTTTGGTCATAAAAGCCGTCATAAATGTAGAATAAAACTAATATTGTCACTTGGAGTACTCACGTTTCTCTTAAACACCCCCCCCCCTAATTTCACGCGATCTGCTCAACTTTTATTTCCCCTAATCACATGCTTGCTATCCGAAAAACACTGAAACGGTCCTGAATTAGATTAATCATCAGCATTCGTCAACGTTCACGTAACAGAACGTCGGTGGTATCTGCATCTATTTTCATACCAGTGAAAATGTAGAAGATTCCGTAGTCTTCAATAGCCACAAGTATTAATCTATCAATCCTTCCCATGCCACTAGGCCTCGCATTCGGACGTGGTCGGTATTGATCAGCATGCTGAGATTTAATGAGGTTGCACAATGGATGAGAATAGGAAGTTGGTTTTTCCAATGGCCATTTTGCAATTTT
Organism: Sabethes cyaneus; assembly: GCF_943734655.1. Lineage (NCBI taxonomy): Eukaryota > Metazoa > Arthropoda > Insecta > Diptera > Culicidae > Sabethes > Sabethes cyaneus. Next base: position 74,484,007 of record NC_071354.1, on the reverse strand, counting down.
CGTCGGTCCTGGTCAATAATAGCGTAGCAGCTCATACGCGATATGTAAAAAGAGGAGTCCCTTGATACACAAATTTCCGACAAATCGCTAGGAATTTTCTCCATTTCCTGGTTTTCACAAACACTTGTTCCACTTTCACTGTGCACTATGATCGGAGTTTACTGATCATTCAAAACGAATTTGTAGCATAACCCTTTCTATCTGAACTTCGCGATCTGTTCCTTTCGTCGCTTAGGTCAGTCCGGACCAAATTGCAATTTTGCTACTTGGTCCGGTTTGACTTTGCACCGATTATATTGTTCGTTCAAAACAAATTTCACTTGTGGCTGTGAGACTCTAAAAGCGAAGGCTATCTATTAGGCCGTTAGAGAGTTAATCTAAAACAGCCTTTATACAGATAACGTCACAGTTGGTAGCATTGGTTTACTGTCAAGTAGCAGGAAGCAGCTAAACGCAACTAGCGAAGTGAATCCTAACGTGTCAATAAGGAAAAATGATTAATTAGATTTTAAAAGCTTTGACAGACACCTTTTCTTCAATCGACTGCAGATGCTAGCATGCTACAAAGACTTTTTGCTCTAAAAAAATATGCATAATTACAGAACAGAGCCTTAATTCAGGCTATCGGTAATCTAGTAAAACCGTGACAGGAATATGTTGTACAGGATTGAATCTAGAACTAAACCTGCTCTAAATGGCAGTCTATCATATCTTTTGCTCTCAACTCGATGAACTTATGATGAACTTAGTGCAGCAAAATAGGATCCTCATAAATTGGGACCCTGTGCAAAACTGATTTCTCCATACGGTCGGGACTTACGATCATTATATCGAAATAAAATACTTTTAATTTAGATTGCAGCGATCAGTTCATTGGATGTACTGCCTCATAAAAGCAAAATCTGTAAAAGTCAGGTGTGTAACTTTTGGACAGTTGGGTATAATCTACAATCTTTCTGAATAGAGTGATGAATTATTTTATGTATTTACGTTGTAGTAAAGCTGTAATTTTTCCATTGGCATACGAACGTTCAATTATCAATAATAATGTTTACAGACCTTTAGCAGCAGAAATTGAAAAAATAATGCAGTCCTCCATTCAGAAAGATTATAGATTACATTCAGCGCTATAAAAGTTACGTACACGACATTTACAGAGTTTGCTTCTAAGAGGCTGTACGGTCCAATGAGCGTAACTGTTCGTTGCAACCTTGCTTTTAATGGGTTAACTTTACCACTTTCATTCACGAATGGAGACTAATATATCTATAACCCAAATATGGGTCTTATTCTCACCGTCACCTCCCTCAAATTTTTCAGGTGATAGCACAATTTGCGATTCTCAAAGTCACCTAGGTGAGTCTGGTCAACTGGTCTGGTGTACAAATCAAATGGAGACTGTAAGGTGAGATTAGGGTGACTGTAAGAATAGGGCCCGCGAGTGAAGTGAGGTAACTGTGAGAATAGGACCCTAGACATCTTACTTACGCGTAGAATATGGAACCGAGTTTAATTCTAAATACACAAAATAAGGAAAAAATAACGCGGATGCCGTGCCACGCCGTTCATTTCGATGCAAACAGTTTAATCAACAACTCACTTCTGACCGCCTTAATCATTTTGCCATTACATTCTTCAAGAGCTAGTTATCAACATCATAATCGGACAAACATTTGATTTGCCTACTGGTGCAACTGTAAATTGAGCACGCAGAGAGTAATACTTACGTCCTCTAAGGATCATTCACTTTCTGATGCGGGAATTTTTTTTTGATGCTTCATCACGCTGATAACGCTTTAATACTCTACGACAGAGCAGAATAAATACCACCAAAGTTTACTAACAATTTAACAACATCCAGTCTTTTAGTACATCTAACAAAGCACAGCAATCAGTCCATTTCGTGATACAGATTCACATTGAATTTTATTCGTTAGTGATTCGTTTTATTTGGTTTTTCTTATCAGTGAGCAGCTCTTGGCCTACCAGATGACCGCGAGCTACGACGCTGGTCTAAAAGGCCAGTCGTCGTATGTTCGAATCTCAAGTTCAAGATACTGTTAGAGTCAATAGGATCACTGCACTAGCTTCGCAATTATTGTCCGGTAGTCTAACAGTTGGCTGCAAAGTCTTATCAAATTAAAAACCCGAATTATTCCACCTAGCGGCGTGACCTAGCCTTTCTACTGCCACAATAATTATTTTTTAATTTCTCAGGAACATCTAACTATATGTCTAACTATATGTCTAACTATATGTCTAACTATATGTCTAACTATATCTAACTATATGTTTAAATATCCATTCCGTAATCCTCAAAACCCTTATTTGCCAGTATAATTCACAACGTACAATTACATTTTCTTTCCCAGGGTGCGCAAATACTTCGCTAAGCTACGTCCGCATTGGATTTGTGCGAAATGTTTGCTCAGTTCTTTTCTTCTGTATTTGCCAACAACACTGCTACCGAGTTAGATGCCGAGGCTGCATCCGAATGTCTACCGCTTGACCTGATTGATTTGGACACTTTTGAAATAACTACGGACGTGATAGTATACGCTGCAAAAAAACTGAAAACTTCTTTTTCTGCTGGTCCGGATGGGATTCCTGCAGAAGTTTATACTCGCTGCGCTGAAGTTCTGGCGGAACCTTTATGTCGCATCTGTAACAGATCGTTTGAGCAAAGAAAATTTCCAGCAATTTGGAAGCAATCCTATGTGTTTCCGGTTTTCGAAAGGGGTGACCGAAATAATATAAGGAACTATCGCGGGATAACCAGCCTTTCAGCGTCGTGTAAGCTATTCGAAATAATAGTAAGCTCTGTTGTTCTTTCGCATACGAAAAGGTATATATCGGTTGACCAACACGGATTCATGCCAGGACGATCCGTTAGCACTAATCTGCTGGATTTCACGTCGACTTGCATCCTGCATCTAGAGCAGAAAGGTCAAATTGATGTAATTTACACCGACTAAAAAGCTGCGTTTGACCGAATAAACCATCGAATACTCCTACGAAAACTTTCTCGACTTGGTGCATCACAGCATTTTATAGAATGGCTAAGTTCCTACTTATGCGATCGAACACTTCGCGTACAGCTCAATTCATGCCTTTCCACCCCATTCTCAAACAAATCGGGTGTACCACAAGGCAGTATTATGGGGCCATTGCTGTTCTCGCTAGCCACTAGGGATGGGAATCGAAAGCCAAAGTATCGATATTTGGTATCGCAATATATCGGACCGATCCGATACTGAGTAATGAGTATATCGCAACCCAAATATCGATACTTCGATATTCACCGATATTGGAATCCGAAATATTCAGAAAGTTTTCCGATACGATCTGGCACGGGCTTGCGATGCGGCCACCTGCCTCGTTACGTTACCGGCATCTCCGCACCTCCAAGATACCGTATACGTTCCACTTAGAGATGCCAATACCGGGCGGTATTTCGAAAACCGGTTTTTCGGTATTGATAAATTCAATACCGGTAAAACCGGTAAAAAACCGGTAAAAGTGAACACATGAAAAATTAATTTAAAAAATTCAAAAACTGTATGATTTCAATAATTTAATTTCTTTTGATATAACTAGTTGTCAAGTTTATTTAAAAAATAATATCTGCTACCGCAAAGAGTGTTGTTTATCATGTCATCTCTTAAACAAGAACAAATTTTACTGAATAAGCTTCCGGATTCAATGAATCTTCAATCGGCGTCCACCGGAAAAGACGTACCGACCGAGCGGTAAATTATCTATATGGTAGGAAAACCGTGTTCAAGCACTTTTAAACCGCTTAGGACATTTAAGTTAAACTAATATTGAAAATCCAGTTGATTTGGTTCCTCTGTCTGTTCAGCTTTTGAATTTATTACATTAACTTTGATGCTAGTAAAGCATCACAGAAGTTCGCTTATCTGATCAAAACATGCTTGATGTCTTGATAAATAGTGATCATTTGTTATTATATCACTAAGAGTGCAGTTAATTATAAAACGAATAAAGTTAAATATACGAACTCTTCTTGAAATTCGTCCAATACAGTGAATCGAACAGTGGTTGTGCGATAGATGAAGTATGTTCCGAGAGCAGCTCTAGAGTCGTAGAGTCAGTTTAGTAGAGTTTGCAATTTTTCCGGTACAGCAATTCGACAGCAGCCAAAATTTTTCATGAATTTCTCATCGATTAAGTTAAGCGCATGCTTGCTTTTAGGATTGGTCAAAGACGTGTGAACTGAAGATTAGAGCTCGTAGAATTGGCGTAGCACTGCTATTCCAATTTGTACTAGTAATCGAAGGAATTCCTCTTCCGAGGTGTGTTCTGACATTTATCAAGAGCACTCCGTTTTTACTGAAGATTTTCTGAAGAGCTTCACGGTATATCACACAGTTTTATTCGTGACTACCAAACTAAAAGAGATCTTCTAGTCAAGCAAAATAACTTTCTTCTGATTTTTCCTCGCAAAAACTAAACACCTATCTTCAACTTTATAGTCGCCGATTGTCACACAATATTCTTAATTGCATTTACAATTACATTTTCGTGAAATTGGATACCATAGGTATTCCGAGGTTTCTCCTATGGAAGAATTAAATAAGTGAGTTATTATTTTTAGAACTTTCAATCTTAAAACTGAATTCTCCCTATATGCTTAAAAATTTTAACAGCAATGTAGGTTTCTTCAGTTGTTATTTGAAAATTGATCATGTAAAAAACAAATACCGAAAATACCGGTTTTTGGTCGTGAGAAAACCGGTATTTCGGTAATGGAAAATAGCACGGTAATACCGGTAAAACCGGTTTCGGTAATACCGGTATAGCATCCCTAGTTCCACTCGACAGTGTTGGCATCAGATTTATCGGTCAGGCGGGCGCTTTTTAACTGGAAGCCAGCGGGGTGCTATCCCTATCTTAACGAACGGTGTTTGACAGTCGACTTAACGAAGGGCGCTATTGCAGGAAAAGCGCCCGTCTGACAGGTAAATTTGCTGCCAATCTTGTCGAGATGTGCTGAGATGTTGGCAACAAAAACATGGCACCCATCGCAAGCCCCTGCTGGAAGCAGCAGGACTAAAACTAATCAGTTTCAAACAATTTTTTGTTCAATATTGTCAATTGCAAGAAAAATTTTCCAATCAATACGTGCGCAATCGCTCATAAAAGTGCTATTTCAGCTTAAATCGTTTCGGTCTCTTCGGCGCACTTATTGCTTGGAAGATAACGAAAAAGTGCGCCGAAGATACTGAAACGATTTAATGCAAAATAGCACTTTTATTAGCGATATCGCACTTGGATGGTACAATTTTTCTTGCAATTGACAATAGATTGGTCTAAATTGCAACAAAATATCCTGGCAAGACTTTGTTGAAAAACCCGGTGATTTGCTGCATAGTTTGTTATATTTCAACAGAAGCAGCATAAATGCTTACATTAACTCCTATAATCAGAAAAGTGTTAGATGTAATTTAGATTCGCATAAGTTAACCTTCTCACATTATTCATTCACATTGTGTTATTCTAGGGGGGAAAATATTAAAGATAATCTACATCTCAAGAAATGAAATTCAAAATTAGAATCAGGCATTGGCAAAACACCGAACGTAGCGTATACGGTCGTTACCATTTCCTAAAACGACGCAACCAAGTTCATCTCTTTTTCAAACAAACACGAATTGCTAGCAATTTATCGGTGGTGTTGAATTTGTAATACTTCTAGCGCCAGTTTTCAATGCACCCGGTTCACACATTTCCGGAAACATCTAATAAACTGATGTTAAAAAAAAGTTTTTCGATTTTTTGAAGTATTTTGAGTGACACAAGGCATGGCTGGATTTATGAGATACGCATTTTTAGGCAGAGAATACATAATTAATCAGGAGCAGGATCGGTTTAAAGCAAGCAATCATACGTAACTCGCTTCACAGTTCACAGTATGAATGGTTCTTGCAAATCAATCAGCGCTTGCAGCGATACGATGTTCGGTGGCGGCTTTAGGAAACAATTAACCCAACAGTCCGATGACATCAGCATCCACCGTATTCAAGAGTATTCTCAAGTTTGCAAAAACACACCTGGAGGCGCTTCATATTCATTTCAGTTGGCCGTGTGAGTGAATGAAATAGATAAGGGAATACGAAAACCTAACGCTAGCAAAGAGACACACATCCAGCATAGGGGACTGTAGGGTATTTTCAGCAGGTTTCTAAATTCAGCATGTTTACCTTTTCTTTCGCCAATAAAAATACTTTGCCGACATACAATTTTAATATGTTATAACTTTTTTCTCAAGACTGTAAGTAATCTATTATTTTTTATTCAAAGAACGTCAAAATCACCTGTTCTTGCACTATAACTAGGCCATAGGCCGAAAAAATAGATGCCATCGCTTAATGGGCTGAAAATACCCTCCTGTGCCCTATATCCGAGGATCTTTTACGAAGCTAGCACACGCAATCCTGAGTGTTACCGAAGTGTTAAAAATCGCTTTTTTGGTTGCTTTTTTGAGCGTGCAGTTTATTTCATCAGGCACGGCAGCAGCGTATCGACTCAAATTTTTAAATGCGGCATGCAGTATGGTTCAGCTTTTAGACATGCCTGTTTGGAATGCTTGAGAATTACCCCAACGACATCTCTAACAAGCTGTAGTGAACGTCAGCGACAGCATGTCCTGGGCTCAAAATTTGACAGCGGGCCCAAATCAGACTGCTGGCAGTTGAGTGAAGCGCAGTGCTGACATGCTATCTCATTTTCGCACACACGAGATGTTAGCGGCGAAAACATGGTTGCCTGCCGATGGGGTAAGTTGAGAACTGAAAAACGTGAGTTTGATGATTTGGCAAAAAGTTATGCGTGAAGAGCCGGCATTTTTGCAGCTTTCGATACCTATAATATCGGATGAAAAGGTATCGATATCCGATAATATCGCAAGGCAAAATATCGATGCCAGATACTCGATATATCGAATAAAAATATCGATACCTCCGGTATCGATAAAATATCGCACATCCCTACAGTGGTGACAACGTTCAGCAACGATATTCGGATGGAGCTTGGCGTCGACAAATGTCGTCTCGTAAATATCCATCGGGGTAAAGTAATGGACGCTGAAAGTTTCCGCATCAACGAAAGGGAGGAAATTCGAAGTATGATTGAAGGTGAGTCGTACAAATACCTGGGATTCCTGCAACTGAAAGGTATTCACCACACGACTATCAGGAAAGAACTGCAGGAACGGTTCCTGTATCGTGTCAACCGTATTTTGAAATCACTCCTCTCTGCCGGCAACAAAGTAAAGGCGATAAACACGTTTGCCGTGCCTTTGTTGACATACAGCTTCGGGGTGGTTAAATGGACCAAAACGGATTTGGAAGCGATTGAACGTACCTTGCGAGTATCGCTAACCAAGCACCGTTCGCACCACCCAAGATCGGCAGTCGAAAGAATCACCTTACCACGCATGGAAGGAGGAAGAGGTGTCACTGACATCCAAGCGCTATGCGTATCCCAGATCGAGCAGTTGCGGAGATATTTCATAGATAGTCAGACTCGTCATGTTGTCTACCGCACTGTCTGTGAAGCAGACCACGGGTTCAGCGCCCTGCATCTGGCGCAGGAGCATTACCAGCTGAACTGCGACCTAAAAACCGTACCAGAAAAGGTCGAAACGTGGAAAGCAAAGGAACTACATGGGACGCACCCCCATCAATTAGAGCAAGCGCATATAGACAAAGTGGCATCGAATGCGTGGTTGGTGCGAGGTGATCTCTTTTCGGAGACAGAAGGCTTCATGGTAGCCATTCAGGATCGGGTTATTACGACGAAGAACTACCGCAGGTACATATTGCACGAAGATATAGAAGACCGTTGTCGAAAGTGCAATTCAGTAGGGGAAACGATCGAGCATGTGATTGCAGGCTGTCCAGCCTTAGCCGAAACGGCTTACCTAGGACGCCACAATGCAGTTGCCAAGATTGTGCACCAGCAACTCGCCTTGAAGCACAACTTGGTAAACTGTTACGTACCCTACTATAAGTACCTGCCTAGCCCGGTTCTGGAAAATAGCTGCATAAAGTTGTACTGGGATCGTGAGATTATTACGGACGTCCTTATACGTGCCAATCGTCCTGACGTTGTGATCTACGACAAAAGGAGGAAGTACGTTACCCTCATAGACATCGCTGTACCGCTGGATCGCAATGTCCAGTCAACATTCTCGGCCAAAATAACGAAATACCACGACTTGGCCGAGGAGTTAAAGCAGATGTGGCACCTTGAGGGCGTACGTATAGTTCCGGTGGTCATCTCAGCCACCGGAGTAGTGCCCTGTAGCCTACAACGTTCCCTGGAAGAGCTAGAGCTCCAAAAAAATTTGGACAATATCCAAAAAGCGGTGGTTCTTGAAACCTGTAATATTACGAGGAGGTTCCTGAATCACCACAATTAAACACAGCTGGAGCAGACGTAACAACAAAAAAAAATATGAATGAGAACCACAGAGCCTAACCGCTCTTGGCATAAAGAAGCCCGAGGGTAGGTGAAAGTTTCCAGCATTTTTGCTGAGAAGTGCCAAAACTCTATAATAATAATAATAATAATAATAATAATAATAATAATAATAATAATAATAATAATAATAATAATAAAATACTTATACTTATACTTATACTTATAAATACTGGCTGGTAAATGGCTCGGTAATGCGTACCATCGGTGCCTTGTGCACTGGGCATAAAATAGACCCCACAGTGGTTCACAGCCTCTTACCTAGCAACTCCTACCCCAACTTCCTCGTGGTACCAGCCGGGATACGAGCAACCTCGGGTGGAGATCGGGTAACCAACCCCGGTGGAAACCAAAGTCGTATGCTGACAGGGGGGAGGGCTCCTTCGAGCTACGTTGGCCCTCCGGCGATACTGTGGGGTTGGTTGCGGGCTTTGCAAGCCTGAACCACTAAAAAAACCAAAGCAATGGACTCCGCAAGTAATAATAATAACTCTAATCGGAACAATCGGCAAAGACCCAGGCGACGAAAACGGACTAACGATTGGAAATTAGGAACATGGAACTGTCGGTCTCTAAATTTCCTCGGAAGTACCCACGTGCTTTCTAAAGAAGTGAAGAGCCGCAAGTTCGACATCGTAGCGCTGCAGGAGGTATGCTGGAAAGGAACGATGGTACGTACGTATAGAGATGGTCATACCATCTACCAGAGCTGCGGCAATACACACGAGCTGGGCACAGCTTTTATAGTGATGGGCGAGATGCAGAAGCGGGTGATCGGGTGGTGGCCGATCAACCCCCGAATGTGCAGATTAAGAATCAAGGGCCGATTCTTCAATATAAGCATAATTAACGTGCACAGCCCTCACCTCGGAAGTACCGATGATGACAAAGACGAATTCTACGCGCAGTTGGAGCGTGAATACGACCGCTGCCCAAGACATGATGTCAAAATTATCATCGGGGACTGTAATGCTCAGGTTGGTCAGGAGGAGGAATTCAAACCGGTGATTGGACGGTTCAGCGCTCACCCGCAAACGAACGAAAACGGCCTAAGATTTGTCGACTTCGCCGCCTCCAAGAACATGGCCATACGTAGTACCTTCTTCCAGCATAACCTCTACCATCGGTACACCTGGAGATCACCCAACCAGACAGAATCACAAATCGACCACGTTCTGATAGATGGTCGGCACTTTTCAGACATTATCGACGTCAGAACCTATCCGGGCGCTAACATTGATTCGGATCACTACCTAGTGATGGTAAGGATACGTCAAAAACTATCTGTTGTGAACAACATACGATACCGCCGCCCGCCACGGTATAATCTAGCACGACTGAAGCAACCAGAGGTCGCCGAAAACTACGCGTTATCTCTCGAAACCGCGCTGCCGGAAGAGGGAGAGCTGGATGAAGCCCCTCTTGAAGACTGTTGGAATGCCGTGAAAACAGCCATTAACAGCGTAGCGGAGAACGTCCTAGGCAGTGTGGCACCGAATCGACGTAACGAATGGTTTGACGAGAAATGCCAGCAGATATTGGATGAGAAGAACGCAGCGCGGGTACAAATGCTGCGTAGAGCCACCCGTCAGAATGTGGAGCGATACAAACAGAAGCGGAGGCAGCAAACCCGACTCTTCAAGGAAAAGAAGCGCCACCAAGAGGAGAAGGAGTGCGAAGAACTCGAACAGCTGTACCGCTTTCACGACACACGGAAGTTTTATCAGAAACTCAACGGATCTCGCAAAGGCTTCGTGCCGCGGGCCGAAATGTGCAGAGATAAAGATGGAGGTATCTTGACTGATGACCGTGCGGTGATCGAAAGGTGGAAGCAGCACTACGATGAACACCTGAATGGCGTGCAGGCGGAAGACGATGATAGCGGAAGTAGTGACCACATTGGTGCAGTAAGCGATGAAGATGTGCCACCCCCATCGATAAGGGAAGTTAAGGAAGCCATCCAGCGGCTGAAGAACAACAAAGCAGCGGGAAAGGATGGCATTGGAGCAGAACTTATTAAAATGGGCCCGGACAAGTTGGCCGGCTGTCTGCATCAATTAATTGTCAAGATTTGGGATACGGAACGACTACCGGAGGAGTGGAAAGACGGGGTTATCTGCCCTATCTACAAGAAAGGTGATAAGCTGGATTGTGAGAACTACCGAGCCATCACTATCCTGAATGCCGCCTACAAAGTGCTGTCCCAAGTCCTCTTTCATCGACTATCGCCAATAGCCAATAGATTTGTGGGAAGTTACCAGGCCGGCTTCATGGAGGGTCGGTCTACAACAGACCAAATCTTCACCCTGCGGCAGATCCTCCAGAAGTGCCGCGAATTCCGAGTCCCCACGCACCACCTGTTCATCGATTTCAAAGCCGCATATGATAGCGTAAACCGACAAGAGCTATGGAAAATTTTGGACGAAAACGGCTTTCCGGGTAAGCTTACTAGACTTATCATGGCTACGATGGATGGGATCCAGTGCTGTGTGAGAATCTCGGGTAGATTGTCGGAGCCATTCGAATCTCGCAGGGGACTTCGACAAGGAGATGGTCTTTCCTGCCTGCTATTCAACATTGCGCTTGAAGGTGTTATAAGGCGAGCGGCGATCGAAATGCGGGGCACGATTTTCAATAAATCCAGTCAATTTATCTGCTTTGCTGACGACGTGGATACTGTCGGCAGAACATTTGAGGCGGTGGAAGATCAGTACACCAGACTGAAACGCGAAGCAGAGAAGATTGGATTGCAGATGAATACGTCTAAAACGAAGTATATGCTGGCGGGCGGGACCGAGCGCGACAGGGCTCGCTTGGGCAGCACCGTGGTAATCGACGGGGATGAGTTCGAGGTAGTCGACGAGTTCGTATACCTTGGCTCGCTGGCAACAGAGGACAACAATACCAGCCGTGAGATTAAAAGACGTATTATCAGCGGAAGTCGGGCCTACTACGGACTCCACAAACACTTGCGGTCGAACAATCTGAGCCCCCGTACAAAGTGCACACTGTACAAAACGCTAATTAGACCGGTTGTCCTCTACGGGCACGAAACGTGGACATTGCTAGAAGAGGACCTACGAGCACTCGGAGTTTTCGAACGGCGGGTGCTAAGAACCATCTTTGGCGGAGTGCAAGAGAACGGTGTATGGAGGCGAAGAATGAACCACGAGCTCGCGCGTCTCTACGGCGAACTAAGTATTCAGAAAGTGGTTAAAGCTGGACGGATACGATGGGCAGGACATGTTGCTAGAATGCCGGACAACTACCCTGCAAAAATGGTTTTCGCATCAAATCCGGTAGGAACAAGACGAAGAGGGGCACAGCGAGCGAGGTGGCAAGACCAGGTGGAGCGAGATCTGGCGAGCACTGGGTGCCCGCGGAACTGGAGATCAGTTGCCATGGACCGAAACAGATGGAGAAATTATACTGCGCAGGCCTTGTCATAAGACGTTAGGCCAATTAAGTAAGTAAGTAAATACTTATAAGCGTCATTTAATTTGCTTGTTGAACACTATATGGGTCATTCCATCTCAAACGTACACAAAAATCGGAAAAATTGGATCCGACCATCAGCGATTTCAACTAAAGTTGGCATAATTGTTCATTCCGACCCTACAACCAATTTCCCAAAGTTTTATGCCGATTGATCAATCCCCCTAGCAGTGGCGCTACTTCCTTTTTCACAGATTTTCAAAAAAAGTCATTTTTCGGGTTCAAATTAGGGATGGGAACTATCAGTAATTTCAGCACGTTACTGATAACTATCAGTAAATATCAGTAATTTTACACATCAGGGCATTGAAGCAAAAAATTACAAGGTATACAGCCCTAAGGGCTGTACGAAAGGGTGACCTAGGACTACATCAGATCATTAGATCAAGGACTAATGTAAACTGCATTTCTGGCATATGTATGCATTTATAAGAATCAGTTAGTGCCATTGTTTAATTGAATTTTTAAAAGAGGAGAGCGAAATATTCAAATTAAATTCGTTATTGAATGCAATGGTGGCTTTGAAAATAGGTGGACGGGGGTTCATAAGTACAACGCCTGCAATCATTAAGGCATAAAGATTTCTTTTAAAAATCACTTGTGGACATCATAAAGGTTGAAATAGTAATGAATGACAAGCCCACAGATTATTGTAATTAATAAGATTCTGCGTCGTAGCTTGACATGTTTCAATAATCTTACTTTAACTCGCTTGTGGCCTTTAAAAGGGCCATTGGTTACAAATAACGTTAAAGCAAAAGCACGTTCATCGCAAATATGACGTGCCATTTTGACATGAATGCATCAGGCACGTAAGTTACCTGCGTCGACTCACTATCTTTTTCTCCGAGAAGATTTTACTAGTCTACTTTCACAGCTTACCGCTTCTTACATAGCAGAAAATATGGCACACACGCAAAAATTTCTGTTTTATTTGAATGAGAGTCCTCATCCTCCTACCACAGGGGTGAGGGGTCTCAAACGATCATAAAATAAATTCATGCCTACAATTACCCCCATACCAAATTTGGTTCCATTTACTTGATTAGTTTTCGAGTTATGAGGAAATTTGTGTTTTATTTGTATGGGAGTCCCCCCCCCCCCCTATTAGAAAAAGAAGGGGTCTCAGTACACCATAGAAAAAAAATCTTACCTCCAAAAACCTCCACATGCCAAATTTGGTTCTTTGTGCTTGATTAGTTCTCGAGTTATGAAGAAATTTGTATACTATTTGCATGGAAGCCCCCTCATAAAGAGGGGAGGGGTCTCAATTCATCATAGAAAAAATTCATGGCTACTAAAACCACCACATGTCAAATTTGGTTCCATTTGCTTGATTAGTTCTCGAGTTAAGAGGAAATTTGTCTTTCATTTGTATAGGAGCCTTCCCTCCTTCTTACGCCCTCCTTAAAGTTGGTCTCTAAACCCTCATAAAATTGCTGGTCATTTTATCTATCCAACGACATATAAATTGTTCATTCTTACGTTCAGTAGTTTAGTAGTTGTTGGCATTTGAAATCTTTCATTCAAACGTTACACTTCTATTTTCGTTTTCACAAAGTGCTACCCAGTCCCAGTATGGTAAAGAAAGACGTAGTCCTACGTCAAAATGGAAAATTGTAATATTATAACTGCGTTCTTCATTGTAAGTTTACTTTGTAATTTACCAAGCGGGTTTTATGGAAGCTCGCGCAACTACGAACCAGATTTTTACCACCCAGCAAATATGTTGGGAGCACATCATGCCTACGCATGACATGAATCAGTCGATCAAGACCAGCAATTGCACTTACTGGATGAACACGGTTTCCCAGATAAACTGACGCTACTGATCAGAGCTATTGGATCGAGTGGTGTGTTTCGTGCACATCTCGGGGACACACCCGTCGAGACGCGGCGAGGGTTGAGACAAGGTGACAAGATGACTGATATCATAGCTAGGAACCTTGCGATGGTGGAGGCAACCTACGCCAGGTTGAAAGCAGTAGTCTAGGAAGATCAGATTAATAATAAATAGGGGAGACCAGGTAGATCCCTTGGGACACTTGATCCATTCATTGTTTCTCAGTAAATACAATGTTGTTTTTATGCAGAAAAAAAACAAAGTTGTACATTTCATTCAACTAACAAAATTGCAAAACAAAAATGTAATAAATTTTTACATTGCAAGGAAAATATAATATAATAAGATTTGCAACGGAATAATTCTCTATACTTCTTTTTTTAGTGAAGTCCAACTTTTTGGCTACGAAAAACTGCCTTGAAATTTTTGAATTACTTTTCAAACAAAAAATTAGCTAAACATGTTTATTCATTGATGCTGTATACATTTTACAATAAAACTTGTATATATTTTACAAAATTTATTTTTAGTAAAACTTACTACGACAGGTACACTTGATCCACATAATTTCAGTGACACTTGATCCTTTTGATAGGAAATGAAGAGCTTGGAGGCCGTTATGTCGTAAATAATAAAATGAACAATTCTCCATAACGTAAACATTCGTTATGTAAAAATCAGGAATAGTCTGGAAATCCCGTCAGAACGACCGCAAAAATGTTCAATTTGAATGCAATGACACTTAAGCGATATGTGAGAAAGCGAAAAAATGCTTCTGAAAAGATTATTTACCAACCGGACTACGGAGGAGCAAACTGTGCATTTTCCAAGGATGAAGAAAGACTGCTCGGACAAAGAATTCATCTGAACAAAACAACTCATCTTCTTTGAAGAATTCTATTATTCAGGTACCAAAATCGATGATTCCGAACAATATAATTATCAAAACACCTGTAAATATAAAACCATTTCCAAAGGCATCACCACGTAAAAATATGCGAAGAGTAAGAAAACGAGGAGATACACATCCTTACAGATGCACCAATGAAATTGAAGCTGGAGGCTGCTCTGATTATTAAGCAGGAAAAATATAATGCTTCAAAAATTAAAACCCTACGAAAAAGTCCTCGTCGCAAATTATAAAAGATGTCCAAAGCTATACTTTTACAAATCGATGCACTTAACGATTTCTAAATACTTTTTATACTTTTGAATTAAACTGTTGTACACTAAATAATGATACCATATGAACTGGGCCTATTTTGATAAAACTTCCAAATGAAAGTTGCGCTATATATTTGCAAATGGATTAATTGTGCCTAAACGGGGGATCAAGTCTCCCGCATATTTTGAATATGTACAATTTTCTGTACTTTCCAAAATATCTCATATCTTTTGTTTAGCGCTACGTATCACTAACTGATAAATTGTAGGTAGTAAGCTGTATTGTAAACTGCCGAAAAATTGAAAACCCAGTTTTTTTTCTAGTAGACTTTTGAGAAATATACATAAAACAAAATGGGGATCAAGTCTCCCTTGTTTGCCCTACGTCAAAGATCACATACATGAAAGGAAGAGGCTCCAAGGAACCAAACGCATGCCTCTCACGGACCCTTGCCGGCGACGAACTAGAAGTGGTAGATGAACTCGTTTATTTTGGACTGCTGGTGACCGTGAACAACATTAGTAAGGCAATCCAGCGGCGCAGTCAAGCGGGAAATCGAGCTTACTTTGCCCTTCGCTACACGCTACGATCAAGAAGCATATGCTAACGAAGCGGATAATGCACAAATCTTTTATTAGGTCTGTAGTCCTTTATGGACTCGTAAGGTCGCTCACGGAGGATATACGCGCCCTTGCCGTCTGAACGAAAGGATATTGCGGATATTTGGCGGAGTACAAACTGAAAGCGAAGAGTGGTGGAGACGTATGAATCACGAGCTACAGGCATTGTTTGGAGAGAATCCCATCGTACATTTGGCGAAAGTCAGTAGGCTACGGTGGGCCAGACGCGTCGTAAGAATGCCGGACGATAGTGCGACGGAGACAGTTGTCTTCAACAACCTTACTAGCATCAGGAACAGGGGCTCAATGTGCAAGATGGCACGATCACGTCGAAAGTGATTTGTGACTTTTGAGACGACTGGAAAATTGGCGACGAGTGGCCAAAGTTCGAGTTAAACGGAGGCGACTGCTTGAATCAGCACGAGCTACCTCGGCTCTAGGCTATTGACGATGACTACAATATATTGTGTCATCCACGTTTATCGTACGCAACTACCGGCCAATAAGTTTAATCCAATTAATTTTTCTAGCGGGACAACGTGTAACTATATCAGTAAATATCAATAATAGCGAAACCTTACTGATACTTAGTGATATTATTGCTTACTGATAACTATCAGTAGTTGATGATAGTTTTCCCATCCCTAGTTCAAATATCTCTGAAACAGTTTATGATGTGAAGACATGCTAATATCACAGAGAACAGACAATTATGTTCATATAAAATATCACGCAAATGGTGTGTAAACTTTTAAACAAGAGACTAGCGACATCTCTCTTAGGGTGCACCAGTTGTCCGACATCCACGTTGCCAAAGTTATTATACATTCTTATCATATTCTACATATTCGAAATACTGGCAACTCTAATGCTAGTTACTGTAGCAACCTAGCAACGGTTGTAGCAACGGATTGATTTTGTTTATGTTATTTATTGAACACGGTATACATTGAAAACAGAAACCAAATCGGAACTCAATTTTTTCAAAGTATGGCAAATAGGCATCGTATTTAGTGTTTTTCCGGTTTTCCGCATTGGATTGTACCGCGGTTGTACTAGCAGTGGACTTTTCATCTTTGAGAACCAGAAAACCTTTGCCACTTCATCGAGGGCCGCCGGTGTTGGAGCGTTTGGCTTTGATTCATTGGCGGTCGCTAAAATCGCGGCCTGTATGCTAATGGCTTATTCATTTTTAAAATTCGTAATCAAAATCAAGAATTTAAATTAAATTAGTCTAATATTGCTATTTTTGATAAATGTTTACCTTTATTTTAGTGCAATGGATTGGGTAAACAATACGTCAGTTGCTGTAGCAACTCTGCTTTGGTGAAAATACGACGAAAGCTTTGATATGCTGACAGACATTTACAAGCAAAGCCCATTCTGTTAGTGATGTGAGCGCCACGCAGCGGGAGCATTACCACATACTTTCAAAATGGCCGCTGAGCTTTTACACACGTTGCGGGTTCAAGATGAATGTCTGTTCTCTGTGCTAATATACTTTTTCTATTGATTTTTGACCGCGCAATCGAATGATGTTATCAGTTTTTATCTAATTTGTCAAAATCATACAATTTTTTGCGATTTAGAACGAAAAATGCGAATATCTCAAAACACCCTCAATTTTATTTTCAAATAAATATGCTCAAAATATTCGCCAGAAAATTCTACAAAAGAATCACCTAGGGTAGATGATCCATTAATTGCGCCACTAAGCACAATATAACTGCATTTTGCTTGTTTATTGAGGTATATGCTTCAATTAATGCTTGTGGGATATAAATTTATCAAATACAAGGTATTTGTCACAAGGCAAGACAATTGCTTTCGTTGTACGAGAAGCTTTATAAAGAAAAACTGAATTTTCCGATTCAATTATATTGTACCAACAGTTGCGCTAATGTTTCTTTAATTAAGTTTGATGTTCCTTTAATTGTGGTATTCCATATACATTGCTAGGTTGCTAAGTGAAAAAACATCGTAGCAAAACTATAGATGAGCGCCTATAGTTGTGCGCTCCAACTGCGCATTGGATTTTGGAAAATTGGCATTTTAGCAAATAATGCTTTAATTTTAAATGGTGTAGTCTAACTACCAATACTTCTAAAAACCTGTTTTATATAATGAATGTAATTGTGACGGTGACGAAAATATGCATTAATAATGAATAGTAGCGCAACTATTGGTACTACCACAACTATTGGATCAACTACCCTAACTAGAAAATACAATTTTGGTAGTTTGGGAGATATGGAGTTTTGAATATCTGGGGCATGCGTAATTTTAACTGAATTGTTAGCGAAAGTATGTTTAAACACGTCTACCTGAAGTTTCCGGATATTTTCATGCCTAAATAATGTATTTTAATGAAAAAGATGCATTTTCAACATATAATCAGCATAATAAATTTTGATGTTCTAGATACTTTTATATATATTTAAAAATAAGTAACAAATTCGTGCAAATTTTTATAGTTTTATTATTTAAGTGTGCTAGTTATTTGAGCGATATAATGCATTGTTGTGTCGACTAATGTGGCATTTGACTCCCGTGATTATTCGAAAGTTCGAAGTAATTTCGAAACTTGAAAATGGCTGTATTAACACTTTGTTGCACTATGGGGAAAACTGGCTTAAAACGAGCGAAATTCAGAAATGGTCTGCCAACTGATGAAATATAAGTGATCTTATGTAAAATTTTCCGACGAATCTCATGGTGTCCACCTCTTTTCTAATAGCCATCGGAAAGTATCAAGTTTTGCTAATTTTCGTCTATTTTTAGCAATATTTAAACTTATTGGACTAAACCAGACAAGATTTTGAGAAAACAAGACTTTGAATAATACTCTTCGATTACACGAACTTCTTTGCATAATATAATTGGGTTTATAGAGTCTGTTTTTTTCATCATCCGAGATTCAGGATTTATATATATTTATATAGTAGAAAGGCAAAACTTTCAAACGAAAGCAAGTTTCGCACATTCAAACGAGAGCAAACGAAAAGGAGAAGAGTGTAAAGTGTAAACTGCTATAAAATATTGAATTATTATATGAAATAAAGCAAATGAATTTCTGAATATAACTTCGCTGTGCACTGCAATCAGTAAATCCACTAGTATAGTTACTTACAGCTTTATCTAGAAACGTGGGCAACAAGCTTGGCTGTTCTTCTCTCCTGACAGACGAATCCATACTTGATAACAGCACTCCCAGCAACATGTTTAACCACTGAGCATATCAGCATGTTCTTTTCATCATACTTTACAGTCATATTTCAAACTTTTCACTCTAGTCAGCGAAACACTTCCTTCCTCTATTCTTTTTTCCAATTTTAGCAGTTGTTATCATGCACTAGCAACTTATACTATAGCTCAATTACATCAGCAAACGTCGTGATCAGGCGGTTACTTTATGAGATGATTAATAACTGGAACGTTGATTCGAGCGAAATTGGCCAGCGAACAAAAAAAGCATTATTTTACGTTTGTAATGATTAACATTGCTAAATATGCATACCGTCGAACGGGGTTTCTTTTGATACTTTTCTAGTACATTCAAAAATTTTCAACATTATGTACTATTAGCTACGGTCAATTTACTCATATGAATCGTTATTATTTCAAATACGTACGTACACACTTGAAAAAAGCACCGAAGTCGGGAAAACTTTGCCGAGATTTGGAGTCTACGGCCTCTTCCTAGTTCTCTGCTGAAAAAATTTTTGGCTACTCTTTCGTCGGCCATTCTGATCACATGCCCAGCCCATCGCAGCCCCTGCCACATTGCGCTACCGTCACTATATCAGCATATTCGTATACTTGGTACAGCTCGTGATTCATGCGTCTGCGCCACACTCCATCTTTCATTTTGCCACCAAGTATGTATCGCAGAATTTTACGCTCAAAAACCCTAAGCACGCGTCGATCAGCTTCCGTTAACGTCCATGATTCATGTCCGTAAAGGGCCACCAGGAGGATGTAGAGCGCCAGTTTTGTGCGAATTTGCAAGCTACGGGACTTCAGCTGGCTACGTAATCCGTTTACATCATTGGCACATGTCGCGAGTGTAGCAAGGTATATAAACTCCTCCACTAGTTCATATCGTTCCCCATCTAATTCCAACTCGGCACTGTGAGGTACGTGCATACGAGACTCTCTAAGGCTCTCTAGCTTCTAGATTCCTTCCTCCTTACTAACGAAAATATTGGCAGCGCTGTCATGCGAAGTCATCATAAACATTGGCTACATCGCTCGCACATCGTCCTCTTTCGATGACAGGCGCTAGGACAGGTAAGACGTACTTTGTGTGCAAAGCAGTTTCCCGTGTCGAGTAATTCTCCGAAGCGTTGTGTAATGGCGTCTGGTATCAGTGCATTCACAGGCACCAGCACCAATTGGTCTCCCACGTTCTCTGACAGCAATCATGTACTTCGTTTTGGCGGTGTTAATGGTAAGCCCCAATCTCGCTGCTTCCCTTTTAAAAGGATTGAAGGCCTCTTCCACTACTCTACCGACGTTATCCGCAAAGCCAAGAAGCATGTGAGATTTCGTGATGATAGTTCTTTTTCTTTCCACGTTTGCTCTTCGTATTGCATCTTCCAAGGCGATGTTGAATAGTATGTTAAAGAATGCATCCCCTTGCTTCAGTCCATCCAACGTCACGAAAGTCGCTGAGGTTTCACCCGCTATTCTAACGCATGATTTGGACCCATACAGCGTCGCACGAATCAGCGTAACTAGTTTCGTCGGAAAACCATGTTCTAGCCTTATCTGCTACAGCTCATTTCGTTTGACTGAATCGTAGGCCACCTTAAAGTCCACAAACAGATGGTGTGTCTGCAAGTTGTACTCCCAGAACTTGTCTAGTAACTGACGCAGGGAAAACATCTGATCCGTCGTGGAGCGACCCTCACGAAAACCAGCTTGGTACTTGCCGACAAAGGACTCCGTTAACGGTCTCAGTCAGCAGAACAGGATACGAGAGAGCAACTTATAGGCAGAATTGAGCAATGTAATCCCTCGATAGTTTTTACACTCGATCCCCGAAAAGACCGTACACCGATGACATCCGAAAAGTGTCAATCAAGACATGATCGATCTGTGAGAGTCTCCATTTGAATGCCTCCAGGTGTGTTTCCGAATATTCAAACGTAGAAACGTAGGTGCTAGAGATGGCTATTCCTCTGGCCACGGCAAAATTTATGAGCCTCAGACCGTTTTCATTGGTCGACAGATGAAGGCTATGTCTTCCAATGACTGAACGGAAGAATTCCTCCCTCCCGATCTGCGCATTTGCTTACTTTACTTTACTTTAATTGGCCTAACGTCTTATGACAAGGCCTGCGCAGTATAATTTCTCCATCTGTTTCGGTCCATGGCAACTGATCTCCAGTTCCGCGGGCACCCAGTGCTCGCCAGATCTCGCTCCACCTGGTCTTGCCACCTCGCTCGCTGTGCCCCTCTTCGTCTTGTTCCTACCGGATTTGATGCGAAAACCATTTTTGCAGGGTAGTTGTCCGGCATTCTAGCAACATGTCCTGCCCATCGTATCCGTCCAGCTTTAACCACTTTCTGAATACTTGGTTCGCCGGAGAGACGCGCGAGCTCGTGGTTCATTCTTCGGCTCCATACACCGTTCTCTTGCACTCCGCCAAAGATGGTTCTTAGCACCCGCCGTTCGAAAACTCCGAGTGCTCGTAGGTCCTCTTCTAGCAATGTCCACGTTTCGTGCCCGTAGAGGACAACCGGTCTAATTAGCGTTTTGTACAGTGTGCACTTTGTACGGGGGCTCAGATTGTTCGACCGCAAGTGTTTGTGGAGTCCGTAGTAGGCCCGACTTCCGCTGATAATACGTCTTTTAATCTCACGGCTGGTATTGTTGTCCTCTGTTGCCAGCGAGCCAACCCAAGTAACAATTTGGGTTTTATTACACTCTTATGATGGCATTTAAGACCAAAATTGGTCTTGAAGACCACAATAAGGGTACAATAAAACTCACATTGTTGCTTGGGAAGGTATACGAACTCGTCGACTACCTCGAACTCATCCCCGTCGATTACCACGGTGCTGCCCAAGCGAGCCCTGTCGCGCTCGGTCCCGCCCGCCAGCATATACTTCGTTTTAGACGTAGTTATCTGCAATCCAATCTTCTCTGCTTCGCGTTTCAGTCTGGTGTACTGATCTTCCACCGCCTCAAATGTTCTGCCGACAGCATCCACGTCGTCAGCAAAGCAGATAAATTGACTGGATTTATTGAAAATCGTGCCCCGCATTTCGATCGCCGCTCGCCTTATAACACCTTCAAGCGCAATGTTGAATAGCAGGCAGGAAAGACCATCTCCTTGTCGAAGTCCCCTGCGAGATTCGAATGGGTCCGACAATCCACCCGAGATTCTCACACAGCACTGGATCCCATCCATCGTAGCCATGATAAGTCTAGTAAGCTTACCCGGAAAGCCGTTTTCGTCCAAAATTTTCCATAGCTCTTGTCGGTTTACGCTATCATATGCGGCTTTGAAATCGATGAACAGGTGGTGCGTGGGGACTCGGAATTCGCGGCACTTCTGGAGGATCTGCCGCAGGGTGAAGATTTGGTCTGTTGTAGACCGACCCTCCATGAAGCCGGCCTGGTAACTTCCCACAAATCTATTGACTATTGGCGATAGTCGATGAAAGAGGACTTGGGACAGCACTTTGTAGGCGGCATTCAGGATAGTGATGGCTCGGTAGTTCTCACAATCCAGCTTATCACCTTTCTTGTAGATAGGGCAGATAACCCCGTCTTTCCACTCCTCCGGTAGTCGTTCCGTATCCCAAATCTTGACAATCAATTGATGCAGACAGCCGGCCAACTTGTCCGGGCCCATTTTAATAAGTTCCGCTCCAATGCCATCCTTTCCCGCTGCTTTGTTGTTCTTCAGCCGCTGGATGGCTTCTTTAACTTCCCTTATCGATGGGGGTGGCACATCTTCGTCGCTTGCTGCACCAATGTGGTCACTTCCTCCGCTATCATGGTCTTCCGCCTGCACGCCATTCAGGTGTTCATCGTAGTGCTGCTTCCACCTTTCGATCACCGCACGGTCATCAGTCAAGATACCTCCATCTTTATCTCTGCACATTTCGGCCCGCGGCACGAAGCCTTTGCGAGATCCGTTGAGTTTCTGATAGAACTTCCGTGTGTCGTGAAAGCGGTACAGCTGTTCGAGTTCTTCGCACTCCTTCTCCTCTTGGTGGCGCTTCTTTTCCTTGAAGAGTCGGGTTTGCTGCCTCCGCTTCTGTTTGTATCGCTCCACATTCTGACGGGTGGCTCTACGCAGCATTTGTACCCGCGCTGCGTTCTTCTCATCCAATATCTGCTGGCATTCCTCGTCAAACCATTCGTTACGTCGATTCGGTGCCACACTGCCTAGGACGTTCTCCGCTACGCTGTTAATGGCTGTTTTCACGGCATTCCAACAGTCTTCAAGAGGGGCTTCATCCAGCTCTCCCTCTTCCGGCAGCGCGGTTTCGAGAGATAACGCGTAGTTTTCGGCGACTTCTGGTTGCTTCAGTCGCGCTAGATTATACCGTGGCGGGCGGCGGTATCGTATGTTGTTCACAACAGATAGTTTTTGACGTATCCTTACCATCACTAGGTAGTGATCCGAATCAATGTTAGCGCCCGGATAGGTTCTGACGTCGATAATGTCTGAAAAGTGCCGACCATCTATCAGAACGTGGTCGATTTGTGATTCTGTCTGGTTGGGTGATCTCCAGGTGTACCGATGGTAGAGGTTATGCTGGAAGAAGGTACTACGTATGGCCATGTTCTTGGAGGCGGCGAAATCGACAAGTCTTAGGCCGTTTTCGTTCGTTTGCGGGTGAGCGCTGAACCGTCCAATCACCGGTTTGAATTCCTCCTCCTGACCAACCTGAGCATTACAGTCCCCGATGATAATTTTGACATCATGTCTTGGGCAGCGGTCGTATTCACGCTCCAACTGCGCGTAGAATTCGTCTTTGTCATCATCGGTACTTCCGAGGTGAGGGCTGTGCACGTTAATTATGCTTATATTGAAGAAGCGGCCCTTGATTCTTAATCTGCACATTCGGGGGTTGATCGGCCACCACCCGATCACCCGCTTCTGCATCTCGCCCATCACTATAAAAGCTGTGCCCAGCTCGTGTGTATTGCCGCAGCTCTGGTAGATGGTATGACCATCTCTATACGTACGTACCATCGTTCCTTTCCAGCATACCTCCTGCAGCGCTACGATGTCGAACTTGCGGCTCTTCACTTCTTTAGAAAGCACGTGGATACTTCCGAGGAAATTTAGAGACCGACAGTTCCATGTTCCTAATTTCCAATCGTTAGTCCGTTTTCGTCGCCTGGGTCTTTGCCGATTGTTCCGATTAGAGTTATTATTATTACTTACGGAGTCCATTGCTTTGGTTTTTTTAGTGGTTCAGGCTTGCAAAGCCCGCAACCAACCCCACAGTATCGCCGGAGGGCCAACGTAGCTCGAAGGAGCCCTCCTCCCCTGTCAGCATACGACCTTGGTTTCCACCGGGGTTGGTTACCCGATCTCCATCCGAGGTTGCTCGTATCCCGGCTGGTACCACGAGGAGGTTGGGGTAGGAGTTGCTAGGTAAGAGGCTGTGAACCACTGTGGGGTCTATTTTATGCCCAGTGCACAAGGCACCGATGGTACGCATTACCAAGCCATTTACCAGCCCTGCGCATTTGCATCCCCGATGATGATTTTTTCATCATGTTTTGGGTACTCTCCATTGGTCCTCTCAAGCTTGTCGCAGACCTAAGTCAAATAAACAATATATAATTAATAGTAAATTGTTTGACGGCTTATACGACACACGTTAGATGCCTGCACTATTGTTTTCTGTCCGAATATAATCTCGTTCATACATTTTTGTAGTATATCAATAGACAGAAGAGCATGATCACTTGATATAGCCGATTTTCGATATTTGCGTACCGTGAAAACACCAGTCGCCGCGAACTTAGTACGTTGGCTGGTTCATAAATGCATGTATAAAAATATTTCTTTTACATATTATCATGCAATATACATTTTCGGTCAGTGTTTTTATTACGCTTTCAGACAAAAATATTTAAAACGTCGTTTTGTTGCCACTAACCAGCAAAACACGACTTCGAGTGCATCATGTACATGTACCAATCCCCGCGCACATAATTTTGTTCCGTTTCCATTGCAGTGGTGATTCAATCGCCGCGGACTTTTCGTACTCATTTATTTCAATAAACATTTATATTATATTCAACTGCTAATATGTGGCTATAAATTTTACTATCATAAACATGTTTTTCAATAGTTTTTTCTATTATTTGTCTTTTAAAGCAAAATAATATAAAATATATGAAAAATACTTCTATATACATCCAAATGCAAAACAATCCCTCCCTTTAGAAAAACTGCTGTACAATAGAACATTAGAACATTCTCCATAACCTTTTGCTGGTTCTTTAAGTAGATACTATCTTCCAAAGACCCATGCGCGGCGATAGGATAAGGTAATATTTTAGCAGTACCAATGGCCACACACTCGAAAATACCAGCAAAAATGCAACAACGATTAAAATGTGCAGCATTTCATATGAAGAAATGTTTAGTTCAATTCTCGATTCCGTTTTTGTGAAATATTTTTGCTACGCGTCCCAAGAAACTCTTAAATTCAAGAATGCACTTTTTTAGTTTGTCAGCTAACAAATTTGCAAAGATGGCGTCTTGTAGTATCACCCGCTTCAATTTATTTTTTCTTTGGTTCTTCAAGCGTCGCCTAGTTGTCTATTTTGCTTTAACACATACAGAAAAAGTGTAACAACAGAACTGTGTATGCATAAAATTATATGTTTTTATCTTAATTTTATGTAAAATGAAAATATTGCCGGGTGCGCGGCCACTGGAACTGCGCGGCGACTGGTGCTTTCACGGTACCATAACCTGCAAATGATAGACTATGAGTTTCAACATTAGTTCATTCTACATTGAAACATTTCATTCAAGCAGCGTCGTTTTTATAAATGCTTATGTAACATATAGCAGTTTATAAAGTGTAGCCCCCCGTCAAATATTACTGAACAGTCACTCACACACATACCTATCACTTGTATACCTTACCCAGAGAAACCGTTTAATAAATCAGTATGTTTAAGACACGCGTCCGAGTAACACTTCATTCCTACATGGTGTCAGAAGTGGGCGAGTCGAATGCCGTATTCGCGTAATTGTCACATGAGTGAACTTGAACTGCAAGAGTAGCGCGAGTGAAGTGATTAAAGATAGAATGGCCGATCAGAAGGCAACGTTAATGCAAGGGGCATCGATTAAACCCCCGAAGCCGCTGGTGATTGAAGAAAATATGGCGGCAAAGTGGAAACTTTGGTGGCGTCTGGTGTCAGAAGTGGGATACGAACCCACGCCTTCAAAGAAGACTACGAAATTCCGGAAATTCAACAACTCACAAGGGTCGTTAAGTTGGGTTGGCCAGAGGATAGAAAAAAGCTACCCGTGGAACTACGTCCATATTGGAATTATCGGGACGAATTGGCATGTTATGAAGGTCTGGTATTCAAATCACATCAAATCATCATTCCAAGGAACCTGAGACGAAAGATGCTAACAATCATTCATTCAGGACACACAGGTGTTCAAGGCTGTATAAACAGAGCGAAGCAACAACTATTCTGGGTAGGAATGAACACTGAAATAAAGCAAATGGTGGAAGTTTGTTCTGTTTGTGCAAGACATCAAGACTCGAATCAGAAACATATCATCATTAACAACGAAATACCAACTTTACCGTTTGAAATTGTCGGATCTGATCTCTTTCACTTTCTTGGGGAGGACTACATTTTAATCGTGGACAGCTATTCAGGATATTTTGACTTTGAACGACTCAAAGAAACTTCGAGTAGATCGGTGATTAAAGTTCTGAAACGATGGTTCGCTTGTCATGGAATTCCCCGAATACTTTATACTGATAATGGCCCACAGTATTCCTCAAGAGAATTTGTCAATTTCAGCAAACAATGGTCTTTTGATCATGTCACCTCTAGTCCCCACTTTCCAAGAAGCAATGGCTTATCAGAAAGATTTGTTCAAACTGCGAAAAAGCTGCTAAAAAAGTGTTCGGAAGACAATACAGACGTCGACCTAGCTCTACTGCTATTCCGAAACACACCAAGGGATAACGAGTTGGCGTCGTCAAGCCAACGTTTAATGGGACGTCGATTAAGGACACCCCTGCCAAGCACGCAAAATTGCTTAAAACCAGCTCTGATCGACAGGGTACCGGAAAGCCTAGAAGCCAAACGACTACTACAAAAGCAATACGCAGACAGAGGAGGTAAGGAAGCTCCAGAGTTCACTGAGACGCAGCGGGTAATGGTACAAAACGTTAGATCACGACTTTGGGAACCAGCACATATCAAACAGAAGCTTGAGCAACCAAGGTCTTATTTAGTGAAACTTGCAGATGGTCAAGTCGTCCGTAGAAACGCCCGGGACATTAAGGAAACACAGTCGTCGCCGTTACCATCGATGACCACAGAGTCAACGCCGTATGGTAGTTCGATCGTCCAGTTGGAAACTACTCCTGCAGAGCGCTCGCCAGATGAATTGAATCACGACAACCCAGCTTCAACAAATACAGAAGAACGGCAGAATGAACGGCAAGTCGAAACGCGGACCAGAAGCGGTAGACTGGTTCGTTCAAACAGAGACAACGATTTCGAATATTATTAATAAGACTTTGAAAAGGAAGATGTAACATATAGCAGTTTATAAAGTGTAGCCCCCCGTCAAATATTACTGAACAGTCACTCACACACATACCTATCACTTGTATACCTTACCCAGAGAAACCGTTTAATAAATCAGTATGTTTAAGACACGCGTCCGAGTAACACTTCATTCCTACAGCTTACATTGAACCTTCTGGATTATACTATTTTCAAAGTATGTATGAAGTTTACTGCAATAAATTCACAAAAAAAAATGCACATAAAACACAGCTTAGGTATAAAGTATAAAAGCTAGGGTCGTGATGATTGATTACCTAGATTTAAATATTATTAATTAGCAATGTCTAAAGTAGCGCCGCACGACGGCACATTTAGAAATTGCGTGGTATACTCTATAGAGTATTTCAACAAGATTGAACCTGTAAAGGTCTTGATTTTTTTGATTTATTAAGCACCGTATCGTTAATTACGAAGGGTTCACAAAAAAGGAATTTATTTATTATATTTTCAATTATTTCAGAACTTCTGATTGTTTCTCATTAAGAAACCTGCATTTCTCCAGTCCACATTAGATTTCCCGAGATCGTCGACTCCATTGTGGTTCTTCCGTACTTTTTCTTTCGTCAGAGCCAAAATTTTTCTGAGACTGATTTCTAGATAATTTCAAACATTCATTTCCTTTTCCACAAATTCGACGTCATTTTCAGAATACCAGAATTGTACCTTGCCCTGCAAGCGTTTTGTAGTTCAGCTTGACATATATTTCGTCATCCATAATGATGCATATTTTCTTTTTGTTCTAGACTTCATCATGCAGCTTACGGGCTCGAGTTTTCATGGAGTCTGCTTGCATTTTGCTGCGTTTAAGACATTTTTGCTTTTCGTGGGTCGTGAAAGGCTGGCAAAGGGTGAACATGTGCATTCCATAACCTCTGTTCGCAAACTCCTATTCCTACCTCCACGTGATGCCGGCTGGGGAACGCAACCTCGGTTGTCGTACGCCAACAGCTCCCGCCCACATTACGATGGCAGCTCCATCAGCGGGATACGGACCTTAGGTTAACAGCCTTCTGTACCGAAACACAAAAAGATAATGAAAATGAAAGAAGGAATCTTTCTGGATCATTGGCACCAGGGGCGGACTGGCCCACCGGGCAACCGGGCAAATGCCCGGTGGGCCTCAGAAAAAATTTCGTTGTTACACAAAATGAGATTTTCCAAAATTTTTATTTCAGTTAAACTCTTTCTACGACTCACGAATGTTCAATTGCTGGTGCCCCATGATTCATGAAATCAACCGATTTGATGATTGAAAATTCAGCTTCAAATGGGATTATTGGGGCCCCGAACTTTAAACCAAAATTTCTCTTTCAATTAATCTTGTTCTATGTCTCACGAATGTTCGATTGCTGGGGCCCCATGATTCATGAAATCATTTAAGTTGAGCTGTTGGGGTCCAAGCTCCGAAAATATTACCAGCTTAAATTCTGAGTATTTAAAAGTAGAATTAGTATTTCATCCGCAGTTATTTGACTACTTAGAAATATTGAACTGTCGGCTTAAGCTCCATACTCAGTTTACTTCAGTGGCGACGGTCCGTTATCGATCCTGCGCCGAATGAATTATGGTCCTACCTTTCTTCAAACCCCTCGAACACCAGCTGAACGTGCATCATCCTCGATAGCGCACATCTATCAGTGCGATGTCTACTCCGAAGTCTACGGCCTCTTCTTGATTCTCTGCTTAAAATAATTTTGGCTACTCTTTCGTCGGGCATTCTAGACACGTGACCAGTCCAGCGCAGACTGCCACACTGTACTATCTTCATTATAACAGCATATTTGCATTCTTAATATAGTTCGTGGTTCAAGCGTCTGCGCGACACTCCATTTTGGATTTTGCCACATTTTACGCTAAAACCCCAAGCATTCGTCGATCAGCTTCTTTTAGCGTCCATGATTCTTGTCCGTAAAGGGCCACCGAGAGGATTAGTGTCCTCTAGAGCGTCTGTTTTATGCGAATTTGCAAGCTATGGGACTTCAGCTACAAAATGTAATGCCTGCGTAAAGGCCAATTCGCAGCTGTAATTAGTCGTTTTACTTTGCGACTTACATCGTTGTCAAATATCACGAGCATACCAAAATATATTCAGTTCCTCTTCGCCACCAACATCATTTGGATTTCCACGCCATGTACTTCGTTTTGGCGGTGTTAATGGTAGGTCCCAATTTCTCAATAAATGACCTAAAGGCTTCTTTCGCTGCTCTACTTTTGATTTTGGTGATATCGACGTCATCCGCAAAATCAAAAAGCACGTGAGATCTCATCTGCTATTCTGACTCATATCACGAATCAACGTAACTAGTCCTGTGGGAAAACCAGGTCCTAGCGTTAACTGTATATAAAAAATATTATGAGTCTACAAGTTGTACTCCCGGAACTCGTCAGTTACTAGACGCAGGGTAAATATCTGATCCATCGTGAAGCGACCCTCTTGAAAACCAGCTTGATACTCGCCGACGAAGAACTCAGCTAACGGACTCAGTCTAAAACACAGAATAGGGAGAGCACCTTATAGGCAAAATTGAGTAACGTAATGCCTCGATAGTTTTTACTCTCAAGTCGATGTCCGTTTTTAAAATTATGGGAAATGAGGCCAATCAACCACTCCTCCGATATTTATTTTCCTCCCATATTCTGTTCCTGACAATGAGGTGGCGAATTGTTTCGTATAACTGCTCGCTCCCCGTTTTTAGAAGTTCAGCCAGGATACCATCCTTTACAGCAACCTTGCCGTTTTTCAGCTCACTGATTGCTCTTTTGACCTCCTCCTGTGTTGGTGGCTCCACAGTTTGGCCATCGCTCAAAATTCTTATCCTGTAGCTGCTGATCTTCGTGTTTACTTCTCTATTCAACAGCGTCTGGAAATACTCTTCCACCTGGCTGCTACCCTCGTTTTGTCAGTAAGCAGGTTGTCAGCACTATCATTGCACATCACAGGCATGGCAAAATTCTTGCACCTGACCGTTTTGTGGAAATTCCGTGTGTTGTTGCTGACGAACCTCTCCTCTGGACTGACGAGCACGTGCTCTTCGTACTGGCGTTTTTGGACGATGGGTTCTTTTTGCCGCAGCTCTACCAGGACGAACCAAAAAGATTCACGCAGAGTCTCGGGCATTCCTCACATTGAAATCGTGTGAAGAAATTGTACAGACGATTCGCTCAGAATTCCTTGCTTATAGAAGCAGGATTCTTATAGGATAATCCTAGAGTTTAATCCCAAGGATAGCTATAACTCGGCACGGGAATCGCCTGCACTATGAACTGTTCTGTTCTGACGTGTAGACGCAGTAAACTACTCATATATATTGAACTATTGACATCATATCATTTGTCACGCAAATCAAATCAAATGTTCACGCTGCGGCAGATCCTCCAAAAAGTCCATGAATACAGAATTCAACGGACAATTATTTCATTGATTTCAAAGTTGCGTATGATACCATCGACCGTAAAATCATGGCCATTCTAACCTCGCAGGGGACTTTATCAACGTGATGGTCCCTAATGTGGCCTGTTCAACATGCCGTTACAGGATGTTATGCAACAAGCAACACACAGGCACAATCTTCAGCAAATCTAGTTAATTCGTCTGTTTTCCCAATGAAATGGATATTGTCGATAGAACAGCATCTGTGGTGGTGGCTGAACAAACTAAAATTCAAAGCAGCGAAGATTGGGTTGAAGAAAAATGCGTCAAAACTAAAGTACCGTGAACCGCTAATATGACCCACACGCTAAAAGCTGGTAACTCGGTCCCTAATAACGACTGAGTTTGTTTTGTTTCGAGCATCGAGCCGCTATGCTGCCCGTTCTCCCGATACTCGACACTCGACAGTGCCTGAGTCGAGTCGAGTTGCAATACTTACAAACTTACTTACAAAATAGAGCCCATAATCATTCGATTTACTGTCCTTGTAACGCTGATGTCTTTTGAGTAGATGTCTGTTTTGTGTTAATTTACTATCATGAGAATATTGCAAACTGGGGCCCCTAATATAAAAGGTCCGGTGGGCCCTTTGGCTCCCAGTCCGCCCCTGATTGGCACAGCAGGGTAAGCTTGTTCAACTTGCCGGTTGAAGCTTGAAATCGGGGGGCTGAACGAGGTCCACTGGCCGGGTACTGGCGAACACAAGACATCATCCAGGCAAGTCTTGCTCTACTCTGGCATGCGAGGTGAAAATGCTACTTGAGAAAGAGGAGTTGGATTCCTACTGATACCAGGGGCATATATGCGGCCCCGATGAAGTGGGAACCGATTAACGAGCGAATAATCGTTGCCAAATTCAGAACACGGGTTAGAAACCTTACAGCTATCCAATGCTATGCGCCAACAGATGCTGCCGACCTGCAGGAGAAAGAGAGCTTTTACAGTCAGCTGAACAACATGGTTCGGCGGGCCACTTGGGCGACTTTAACGCGAAGATTGGCTCAAACAACGCGAACCTTGAACGCGTCATGGGACGGCATGGCCTAGGAGAGATGAGCAAAAACGGAGAGCTGTTTACAGAATTCTGTGGTAATAACAACATGGTCATTGGTGGATCGCTTACTTACTTACTTAGGTGGCTTGCCGTCCTAAGACAAACACTGTTGAACAAAGTTTCTCCATGTAACTCGGTTGAGGGCTACCGCTCTCCAATTCCTCGGACACCGAGTACTCTCTGCCAGATCTCGCTCCACCTGGTCTAACCGCCTTGCTCGCTGCGTACCTGGACGTCTTGTTCCTACCGGATTTGAGGCGAACACCATCTTTGCAGGGTCAGGGTGTTGATTATTCAGCGAAAATAAAATTCCCTGACTTTTCCTGTTTTTTCCAGCTATATTTCAAAACAATCCAGACGCAAAATATCTCGTTGATTTCTCTTTTTAAAGTGTTCATTTGGCTTAATTGGTTGTTTACTCTTAAATTATTATTTTCTAATGAGTTCGTTTTTCCTTTTCATCTTTTTATGCGAAATTTCTATGTGCAAAATTAAAACTAATTCGAACCTAATTAACGCACATCGAAATTAAAGAATTGAGCTAAATAAAAATTGCAAGATGTCTTTTCGGAAAAATGAAAATAGTCTGCTCGTTTATCCAATTGCCAAAAGGTGGTGGGATAAGCCGTTTTGTCTATTTGATCACATGTAATGAATAGGTATAAATCCGTTTCAAACATTTAACTATGCAAAACAATAAATATAGAAGTTATTGCACCTGGCAGCAATTTAACGAGTCCTACGCAAATTCGTTTTTTAATTATCCAGCTTTCTACGCGCTATAATGGCGAACGCTATCCAGCTTTTTACGCGCTATAATGGCGAACGCTATAATTTGGTACGTAATATGCGAACAATCTTTTTGACAACTCTGCATACATCAAAACTGGGCACTCTTCTCCTGTGCGGCAATGTTGCTCTTTCTTTCGTTTACGCAAAAGGAGGAGAGCAATAGTTTTGTTTACATTTTGCACATTTTTGCTCTCCTTCTTTGACGTAAACGAAAGAAAGAGTACGGTAGTGTTGCAAGAGAAGAGTGACAGATTTGATGTATGCAGAGTTGTCAAAAAGATTGTTCGCATATTACGAACGCATTTTATAGCGTCCGCCATTATAGCGCGTAAAAAGCTGGATAATTATCCTGTACTTACTAAATATATTGAAAATATGCTTGTCAAGCAAGGAGGGGTGCAGTGGGGAGGCAAAAACTGATAGTTCAAATTGCTAAATTGCAAACATGCGTGGTAAACGCAGAAAATAACCACGTGAGACCACGTTTCGCGTGGGACTCTAAATAGGTGGAAACTCCGCAATAGTTAATTAGAAGAAACTTTCTGACCCCAAACCCGATTTGTCTGAGCAGCTATTTCGATTTGTTGGGAAAATTTACGGAAATATTTGTTCCTCAGGAATTTAAAAATTTTTGATGACGAATGACATAACGATGAACCGAGCAACGCAGCATCGTTGCACTATTTGCTTTTATTCGACCTAGAAGGTACTTGCAACCAACTTTTGATATTCAGGAAAATTTCGGGTTTGCGACTCTATCGACTCTCTGCTCGCAGTCGAGTTTCAAAGATATGACTGATTTGTTAGACTGAATCGGAATGTTGAGGCTGAGATGGTCTTTCATTCGAATATGCATAAAGCGTGGGTTTTCACTAGTGATCGATATGAGAATAAAAATTAAAGTCCGGGTTCTGAATCGTTCAGGTTGAATATCGTAGCTAATTTTTACAGACTGCTCTTGGTACAGTTTGATTAGTCCTCGTTCCAATTACAGTCCGATCTCGGTGCGGAAGTCTGAAATTATCTAGAGGCAAAATTTGCTTGTTTTAAATGCTGTTTTTTTTTCTAAATATAAATGAATATTTGTTCTCCAACCATCGAAGAGTGTTTTAACAATCTGACTGAATTGGCCGCAGTGAAAACAGAAAAAGTATTCTTCCAACAAAGTATGCGCTTTGCGGGTCAACATCCACCAATCTGGTATGAACTTTTTATGTCACTTTCTGTACAAAAGAAGCAAATTTCTATACACAACTTTTGATCTAAATACCTATTCCATTAATATCGAGGAATCCAAAAAATATTGATAATGATCAATTAGATTGTGAGCCCTTCCCTTTAAACCCAAAACCGATCAAATCGACCCAACCGTTGATTTGTACACAGCAGAATAGCAGAACGCGAAGAATCCCTGACTTCAAATGAAATTCCCCGACATTCCCTGACTTTTCCAGGTTGAAACGAATTTCTCAGACATTTCCAGGTTTTCCCTGATTTTCTAGGTACTCGACACCCTGAGAGTAGTTGTCCGGCATTCTTGCAACATGCCCTGCCCATCGTGTCCGTCCAGCTTTAGCCAGAAGGTGGCTACTGGTCTCGCCATAAAGCTGTGAGTTCATGGTTCATCCTCCGCCTACATACTCCGTTCTCCTGTACGCCACCGAAGATCGTTCTTAGCACTCGTCGTTCGAAAACTCCGAGTACTCGCAGGTCCTCCTCGAGCATTGTCCATGTTTCATGCCCGTAGAGAACAACCGGTCTAATAAGCGTCTTGTACAGGGTGCACTTTGTACGGAGGCTTAGTCTGCTCGACCGCAATTGCTTGTGAAGCCCATAGTAAGCACGACTTCCGCTGATAATACGCCTCCAAATCTCACGGCTGGTATCATTGTCGGCCGTTACCAGTGAGCCAAGGTAGACAAATTCATCAACTACCTCAAACTCATCGCCGTCGATCAATATGCTACTGCCCAAGCGGTGTCGTTCGGCCACGGTTTCGCTGACCAGCATGTACTTTGTTTTAAACGTATTTACATTTAACCCAATCTTTTCTGCTTCGCGCTTTAGTCTGGTGTACTATTCAGCCACCGCCACAGATGTTCTGCCGATAATATCCATGTCATCGGCAAAGCAGACGAGTTAACTAGATTTGTCGAAAATCGTGCCTCGCGTGTTGATATCCGCACGGTTCATAACACCTTGTAGCGCTATGCTGAACAGCAGGCATGAAAGACAATCACCTTGACGAAGCCCTCTGTGTGATTCGAATGAACTTGACAATCCACCCGAAATCCGAACACAGCACTTTGTACCATCCATCGTAGATTTAATCAGTTTGATGAGCTTCCTGGGGAAGCTGTTCTCGTCCATGATTTTCCATAGCTCTTTCCGGTCGATGGTATCATATGCGGCTTTGAAGTCAACGAACAAATGATGCGCGGGAACTCTGTATTCACGGCCCTTTTGGAGGATTTGCCGCAGTGTAAATATTTGATCCGTTGTAGACC
Organism: Sabethes cyaneus; assembly: GCF_943734655.1. Lineage (NCBI taxonomy): Eukaryota > Metazoa > Arthropoda > Insecta > Diptera > Culicidae > Sabethes > Sabethes cyaneus. The sequence continues at coordinate 74,448,772 of NC_071354.1, read as the reverse complement.
GACCTTCAGCTGGCATCTATTCCCCGGCCGTTGCACCGACGAAATCGCTTACCCCACTGCTATGTTTCTCCGCCTGGGTGCCATTCAGGTTTTCGTCGAAGTGCTGCTTCAACTAATCGGTCACCTCACGATCGTCCGTCAGAATACTGCCATTCTTATGCCGACACATTTCGGCTCGCGGCACAAAGCGTTTACGGGATCCGTTCAGTTTCTGGTAGAACTTTCGCGTTTCCTGAGAACGTTGCATCCGCTGCATATTCCTGCTCTTCCAGGTAGCGCTTTTTCTCCCGAAAGATTTGGTTTCGCTGCATCTTCTTCTGTTTATGTCTTTTCACGTTCTGACGTGTGGCACTGCGCATCTTGGCCACCCGCGCAGCGTTCTCTTCATCCATCACCATCCTACATTCATCGTCAAACCAATCGTTCCGTTGATTCCGGGGCTCATACCCGATGGAGCTCTTCATTACACTGCTCATGACTGTTTTGATTGTGTTTCAACAGTCCTCGAGAGTGGCTTCGTTCAGCTCGTCCACTTCCGGCAGCGCAGCTTCGAGTAGTGGATCGCTCTTTCCCCATAGACCAGTACATAAAGTCACGTGCGTTTCCCACGATGCCCGAACAGGAAACCAAATCGACCACATCTGCATCAACCGAAAATGGCGAAGGAGCCTCCTTGATGTACGCAACAAACGCAGCGCTGATATCGCATCCGACTATCATCTTGATATCGCCGAAATACGTTTGCGCGTCGCACGTGTTCAACGACGGGAGGAGATAGTCGGGTACCGTTACGACGTCCGCCAATTGGAGAAATCTGAGGTGAAAAAGGCCTTTGTCGAACAACTTGAATCCCGAGCCTCGGAGTTGCCACCTGGTGGAACCGTCGAAGAGCAATGGGCCGGCATCAAGAACGCCTTCATCACGACCAGTGATGGAACCCTCGGCACAGCGCGCAGCGGGCGGAAGGCGTGGATCTCGGATGAAACTTGGAGGAAGATCGACGAGCGGAGAGAGACGAAAGTCGGCATTGAGCGAGCGCGAACCAAATCGGGTAAGACAGCTGCCCGTCAACGATACGTGGAACTGGAGAGGGCTGTTAAACGTTGTAGGCGGGATAAAAGAGCTTTGACTAACTCCGTAGCCGATCAGGGGGAAAACGCCGCCGCCAATGGTGATGTCCGTTTGTTGTACGATATTTCTCGTCGCCTTAGTGGTGCCAGGATGAATACAAAGATGCCGCTAAAGGACAGAGCTGGTCAGCCATTGACTGACCGTACAGAACAGCTTAAGCGATGGACTGAACATTTTGAACAACTCTTCCGAGTTTTAAATATCAGAGACCAACAAAACCAGCAGCGTACGACGCCTACAGTTCGTCGAATAAATCGCGTGAACTCGGAGGCGCCATCGCTGGATGAAATTGTAGCAGCCATCAAGAGTATGAAACCCAATAGAGCGCCAGGGATAGACTGTATTTCAGCCGAAATGCTCAAAGCTGACCTATCTTTGTCAGCCCAGATGATGCATCAGTTTTTCAGCAATATATGGGAAACCGCAACTTTTCCGGTGGACTGGATGCAGGGCATATGGGTCAAAGTCCCTAGAAAAGGAGACCTAACTGAATGCGGTAACTGGCGTGGCATCACGTTGCTTTGTATTACTCTCAAAGTACTCTGTGAGGTAATCCTCAACCGCATCCAGAAGAAGATCGACGCTACTCTCCGGTCGCAGCAAGCTGGATTCCGCGCTGGCCGATCATGTATAGACCATATCACAACACTCCACATTATATTGGAGGAGATCAACGAATTCCAGGACTCTCTTCTGCTGGTGTTCGTTGACTTCGAAAAGACGTTCGACCGACTCAACCACGCAAACATCTGGGGCGCACTTAGGCGTTGAGGAGTTCCAGATAAGCTAGTTCTTCTCATCGAGGCTCAGTACGAGGTGTGCTCGTGCAACGTTTTGCACGACGGTGTCATGGCCGACCCCATAAGGGTTACTGCTGGCGTGAGACAGGGCTGCATTTTATCACCGCTTCTGTTTCTCATCGTTATGGATGAGATATTAGTTGCAGCAATTGACAGTAGACCATATCGAGGATTGCCTTGGAATCCTCTGACGATGGAGCAGCTAAATGACCTCGACCTAGCCGATCATATTGTCTTGCTCGCACAGTGCCGAAACGATATGCAGAGCAATTTAGATGACCTCTCCGAGAGGCGAGAGCTCCAAGGCAGCAGGTCTCACAGTCAATGTAGCAAAAATTAAGTCTATGGTAGTGAACACTCACAATTCCACCAACTTCACAGTAGCAGGACAACAAGTTGAGCAGGTAGACGCCTTTCAATTACTTGGTAGCCAGACTACGCCCGATGGTGGTATCAAGACCACATGGATCAGGAAGGCCAGGGGTGCCTTTGCAGGTCTGCGAAACATTTGGCGCTCAAACCAGACACTCTACGTACGAAAACTCGAATCTTTAATTCAAACGTTAAATCCGTACTGGTGTATGCCAGCGAAACGTGGTGCGTCTCAGTGGAAACAACGCAAAAACTGCAGGTATTCATTAACCGGTGCCTGCGATATATCATTCGTGCATGGTGGCATGACAACTGGATATCCAACGAGGAACTCCATCGTCGATGTCATCAACGGCCGATAGCAACAAAAATTTGTGAACACAGGTGGAAGTGGATCAGACACACCTTGGGGAAAGGAGCGAACGAGATCTGCAGAGAAGCACTCGACTGGAATTCACAAGGACAGCGTAGAAGAGGCAGATCCAGAGGCTCATGGCGACGGAGCTTAGCCAACGACATCCGGGCTGTAGACGAGAACCTGTCCTGGCGACAGGTAAAAGCCATGGCGGGTAACCGTCAGTAGTGGAGATCTCTGATTTCATCCCGTTATTCTGCCGGACCGGCGGACATGAACACATAAGGGTAAGGTAAGGTAGGTCGTGAAAGAACCAAGTGTTTTAGCTCACCGAACCATTTCTATCGATGTTCCACACTTTTTAGCACAATCCTTCTTATCTGGTAGTTCCCTTTTTTCTTTTCAAACATTTTTCAAATCTTTTTGAAACGATGATTCTACAATTGATGAAGGGACAGTAAGGGAAAGTAATGAAGAAGGATTTTTTCGGGAATGAAGGGGAAGGGTGGAAAGGAAGGGGGGGTAATAGGTAGCTATGGTTAACAAGTTGTCGTTGTGACTCCTATCTTTTGTCCAATGCTGGAAGGTGCATGGGTCGAACCAAGCTGTAATCAGAGATTATAACCGGATTTGAACCCACAACACCTGCCAGGGCGTGTCGCTCACTGGTACCCGTGTACCTTTGAACCACAGAGGCGCTTGACAAAAGAAGTCTGCACAACCCCCCTTATTAACCATAGCGCGACATGGGTTGGTCTATTTTTAGACACACAATTGTGCCTCTTCCTTCACCTACTGTAGAAACCACCGACCGAGAAGTTGAATCTAACGTCTTTTTTACTTTCAGGACGACGACACTATGCAGGCCCTTACGACTTGCAAGGTACTGCGTGTGACGCTGTTCGTCCGAAAGCGTGTTAGTCGTAAGGGTAAGTCTTCTTCATTACTTTCCCTTACTGTCCCTTCATCAATTGTAGAATCATCGTTTCAAAAAAAAAAAAAAAAAAGAAATATTAATATATGCCTGACCGCATTTCAAGGTCATGACTAAAGTCACGAGTTTGGTCAAATCTTTTTGTCTAAATCTGGACTAGGCGAACCAGGTTTTTTAGTCTCATGTCGAAAAAGAAGCCTAATCCGATTAATCGCATTTTGGACAGTATGAAGACTAGTTTGGTTTTGGCCAGCGCGGTGTCACGAAAGAATGAGAGATTTTCAACGAGCTCTTCCAATTCAGAACGGATTCACGTACCGTTCAATTCGTAAAAAATAGCAATTGTATGGTTTTCTTGAAAACATTGTTTTCTAATCGCTGCATAGTGAAGCTCAACGGGAACTTTCTTTTGAACTTTTTATTTGAGAAATTTCTAACAACTGTCAGTCGGAACATATGTACAACCTTTATGATTTTTTTACTCTTCCGCTTTGATTATTTTGCATTTTGTGAAGCTGTTAGTTTGTGTAAATTGTAAGCTTTCTGCTAGGATCACTCTTCGGATATGCATACGTTTCTAGTAAAGTACAACAATATTTATATTTTTTTATGCTGCATGATATATAACAAAAAGTTTTTTTTATTATTTTTCAAATTTTACATAATATGTATGTATAATATGTATATATAATATTTATATAATATCAATTACACCAAAAATATGCACAATTCTTTTTATTCTTATTCATTTAATTACTTGTAATCATCATTATTTTTATTTCATTTTTCTTGTATGCTCGTTCTCTGTCTCGTAATATGTAGTATTTATTCTTTAGATTTTTTTTTTATTTTTTTTCGTTAAATTGTGTTCATTTTGCGATAACTTTACGCTAAATTAAAGTATTCATTAAATATCCAAGCCCTCCGTCGTTCGTGCGGCGGATCGTCGTGCCCAACCCGGTCCCGGATCAATCGATCATCGGGTCAACCAACAGTTGTCGGAGTCGTCTTCACAATGCCATTTCGATAGCGGCGGCGGCGGTGGCGGTGGTGCCATGGCATGTCATATATTCGCTCCTTTCACGCATGTGTTGGTTGAGGAATATTAATTTCCTATTTGTGGTTGTTTTTGTGTTTTTGGGGCGTTACTTGGATGGTACCATATTTTTTCGATCCATGGATTCCATTACCGCCTGTATTTAGTAGTATGTTTCTCGACGAACGAAATTGTTGCTATCGATCCGATGACGATGGGGCACAGCTACGGGCAAACAGGGAGATTTCCGACGATCGGGAAGGGCCGAATTTGAGGCTCAGTGCGGACTTACGTGCGGACGAAGTAGGCGCAGAATTGTGCTTCTTTCCGATGTACAACAACAGATCTAGGGCTTGGTAAGGTGCGGGGGGGTCAAAGCGTTTGTCAACAGAACTCAGTGAGGTTTACAGTAACAGAACAATAACATTTTGTTGTATCGTTTTTGTTTTTGTGTTTTTGCTTTTCGCGCTCTACACAGAAGGCCCACTCGGTTAGGGTATGGAACGTATGAACTCTGGCTAACTCGTTTCGCATCGATTTCTCTAAAGTAGCAAAATTAGTCGTTCCGACTGTATGCTACAATTATGTCTACGGTTTTGTTAAATCAGTCTTTTCTGCTTTTTTATTGTTTTCTATTCAAATTTATAGGAACCTGACAATAAGCAGTCGGTTGTCAGCGTAACGTGTTCTTTTTTGTTTGCGATAAGGATTTCTAAAACTTTTCAAATTGATCTGGGTTTTCCTCATATTCCACAGTGCAGAAGCGATTTGTTTCGGCATGAAAATGTTAAGCTGTCCATTTGGCAATTCACGGCACTTTGAATGTTACCCAAGCATGCTCTAGAATATGTGGGCTTGGTTTATGGCCATTATAATGAAATGTGTGTGTTTGTAACCAAACTGGTCAGCTGTCCGAAACAGTCCGCTATGCGAATAGTACATTTTGCAGTAAGCGTGGTTTAACAACAAAGAATAAGTATCTCACGCCTTTTATTATTTAAGTAAAATTAGCGTTTCGATGGTGCTTTTCGCTAATAAATTACCCGTAGATCGCCTAATCAACCGATAGTACAGGTTCACAGCTAAGTACATCTATGCTGTACGTTTATTAGTTTTGCAAACATTCACTCTGTTACCCTTTTGCGACGGTCAACGCTGAAAGTTTCCACCTTTAGGATTTGTTAGCAGATCCTTTATTTACACACCAATACACCCGTCTTTTACATTTGCTTAAGCTATTTACAAAAAAAAGTTTAACAAAACTTTCTACGTTTTACGTGTACTTGGAAAAACGATGACTATTTAGAAAGTGAATAGTTCAATAAAATTCGGTCCCACCTCAAGGGAACGGTTTAAGGCTTTATCCAGTTCCAGTTTACTATCAACCCGCGCAAGAGCACAGAATGCTCTGCTAGGAATTTGTCTCCCTTGGCACACTTGTTTCGATTTTTCTTTACTACATTACGATCGACCACATCCTGCCTTAACGACGTTGTTCCGAAGCTTTTGGATTTGCTCCGTTTATTGCAATTTCAAGAAAGCTCGTAATATTGCACATTTCCGCACATGGCTGCTCCGCAAGCATACTCATCATGCGAGCGATCGACGGAAAAGGTGGCAATCTGACCATCACCGTCAGGGGAAAACAGGTAAACTAATACTAGTGTATCCTTATAGGAACAATCATCCAAATCGTGTTCGCTTCTGGTTAGCATGGTTCATTATTCTACTACACGCTCTAGTACACATGTAAATGCTGGTAAAAATAGACTTTCGCTTCACTCCGCCCCCCGCCCCGTAACGTTTGCCTCACATAGTCAGACCGGAGGATCGTGCACCGCGTAACCAACCGCGTCACTCTGTGGGGAGGCACGTTTCCTGCCCACTTCGTAACAAGCACCTGCTGAGGATGACCGCACAAAAGCCGCACGGAAGGCGATTCCGTTTTTGATAATTCATTGCATAGAGTCGTCATCAAGTATTCTCGAGGGTTTCAGTTTTCCATTTTCTCTCTCTGTGTGTGTTTGTTTCATATTTTCCTTACGAGTTTCTTTTCCTTTCTTTTTCTTTTTGCTCTGACTTAGGTACAGCTCAGAGAACAATCTACGTGTGTTCGTGCTAGTAATTCTCTCTTCTTTTTTCCGTTTTTGTGAGTTTCATTAAACCTCAACTTATTTGATTTTTTTGTTGCTTTTTTTTAAATAAACCATTTTAGTTTTCTTGCGTTCAATGTTTTTTTTTTGCGTTTTAGTGTAGAGACATTTCTCGTAGTTACTCGTTACTTAATAATCAAACGATATAAACATATTTACAGTGAAAAAAATCTTAACAAACATATATTTATAAATATGTGTGATTTCTCGTTTTTTTCTCAGAATTTTTCTTCGTTTGGTGACGCCGTTTTGCTACTTCTGTTTCCCCGTCTTTTTAACTCGGTTCGTTTCAACTTTTGATAACAATTCTTCCAACTCGACTTCGACTCCGATCCGATTTGATTCAATTGTTCGACTTTTTTGATGGTTTTTATTTGATTTTTCCTCCTAGTATTTTGTTCGCTAAACTTGTCACTACTAATTCGCTGCTTGTGAAAACTAATGCCTAACTAAGTGTAAAAAACAACCAGGAAAAACGCATCTCATCATCTTGTGTCTGTGCTCTCGCATGACGAGAATAAGGGGTGTGTGTGTGTGTTGTGTAGATGCTAGATTCTCACTCCCATTTTGTTTTTCTCCTACCTGTAATAGAACAGTTTTCTTTTTTCACTGTCACAAATCAGTACGCAGAAAAAAGTATTCTTCTGAATTAAGGGTAAAACTTGTCTAAAAAGCGATTATTTTGAGTTGTTGTTTGCTCCCCCTTTTTGCTGGGGTTTTTCTTCTTTATTTTGCTTTAGTTGTTTGCTGTTTTTCTTTTTTGGAAATTAACACAACCATTTGTCATAATGTGTGCTGCTGCTGCTGCTGCTGCTGCTCCTCGATGCTTGCACTTTTTCTTCGCTTCGCTCATTTTTAACGTGTTTTAAAATTCCAGTTATTTCGTAAAATTTCACGACGCCAAAATATATATGTACATATTTTTTGTCATTTAGGTTTATCTAAAAAGTATGTTCTCTTTCTTTGCGCCTTTCCTATAGATTGTTTTTTTTTTTGTTTTTCCTTTTTACGAAAGTAACATTCGTTCGCATTTATGGTTTTGCTTCCGATTGCGTTTGTGGTTTTACAATAATAACACGACAAGTACACTTCTTATTAAAGTTGTTCCATTTGTTGTTGTTGTTATTTTGTTGTTGCTGTTCAACTTACTTCACGATCACGGAACCCTGCCCTTACGGTAATCGGTTCCGAACAGGCTCGGTCAAAAGCATTATTTTTCAAATAATGTCAACAGTAAAAACAAATTTTAATTTTTGTTGTTATTCTTCTGGGTAATTTTAAACTATTGATCTTAGGGTTGGAGAAAAAACTCAATTCTACTTTTTTGATAGTATGATAGTGATAAACGCCAATTGTGTTGGTCCCCGATTCCTTCTCCGAACCTCCGAGCAGCATAGCCAACAACAGCCAACGGAGGGAGGAGGAATCCGTTGTATTGCCATTGTTCTCAATTGCTTTTCAATTGCTTTTTTTTTTGCTATTAACCGGACCAGCAGCCTGTTCAGAACCCGATTGAAGTAGGCCCGTTGTTTTTTTACGTTTTTGTTTTAATTTAGATTTATGTTTTTGAATGGATTTATCATATTTACAGGTGAGCAGTTTGGTTTACCGTTTTTTTTTTTGTTGTTCTCTCCTAGATTATTTAATGTTAAATATATACTTTTTCTTGCAGTTGCACATCTTTGTTTCCATGTTTGTTTCAATGTTTGTTTTCTTTAAATGTATTTTTCTTTCACAAGGCATTCATTTTGTTTCTTTTTATTTCCTCTAACCGTTTTCTGCTATGCATAAAACTTTTTTGTTTGTTTGTTTATTATTCCTTTGCTCTAATGGTTCTGCCAGAAACGTTTCGTTCCGCATTAATTGGTGTATGTGTAGGTGTCTGTGTGCTTGTGCAATTTTGAAAGTGTGTTTTTTCTGTAATCAAAAACTACCACCAAACTAATAAGGCAAACAGGAAAACAACAGGAACAACTCGGTCTAAGGCACAAATTAAAGAATTGCTTTCAATCGGTTTTGACGCTGTGAAAATACAGAACAAGATAATAACTGGACAGGATTAATACAAAAGAATGATTTTATGAAGTGGTAAAATCTTGAAATAGATCTCTAAGCAATACGGATTCCGAATGCCCAAATGATTTGCAATTTATTTGAGGCAAAATAGTGACGTACTGGTCATTAAGGTGAATCGTTCAATGATAATTTCGCCATAAATGAACAATTTAATGAAAATGAAGCGACTTTGACTTTGAGATAGTGTCAACGAGAAATTTATCTTTCGCACCATGAAAAGGTATGAATAACCGACACTACTGATACTGATCTTCCCGAAAACAAATTGGCTTTCTAGTGGTTTCAATATGTACCGAGAATGATGGTTTGAGATGGAATTTAACGGAATGTTAAATTCCATTTTGAAGAATCATTTACTAATTCATGCTACGAAAGCATTTAACAAAGATAGAAACTATTGCTGTCAACAGAATTCTACCGTTTCTGCTCAATAGTGCGAAGTAACAACAGAGTGGTGTCGTCAGAATTTACCTCATTTCATACCATCACAAGAATAGCTAGTTTAATATCAACTAGTGTCACATCTCGTTCTTTTGGGTAGCTTTGCATATGAATATGTATGCTAAGTGAAATTGGAAGCAAAAAAGTGACATTTTGGAATCAATCAATGGTTACTTTTGCTTTTTGACGATCTTAAGGAAACCCTGCATGCCAGCCGCTACGCATTTCTTAAATTCCGCACTTCGAGCGGTGATCAAAACAAAAGAAGAAAGATTCAAAATGAACATCATCCAAAAAAAATCCAACTAAACGGGTCACAGCATTCCCCCCCCCCCTTCTATACAAGGTTGTAGTTTTTCGAACATCGCGGGCTAAATTACCTGCCATATTGAATTTCAAAATGGCCTTTTTTCAAAACGGGGCTAATAGTTGGAAGTTCAGTTTTATTTTGAAACCAAATATGGCGGGCGATTATTTTATGCTTTGCAAAAAATCCTTACAATATATTTACAATACAATGGGGTTTACTGGTAGAAGTCTTCAATCGATTTTAGAGACGAAGTTGTCGAGCAAATATCGAAAATCGATGTATTACCCATTTTGAAATCCAGGTTTTCACTACAAGGTTTTTAATGTAGACGGTTTTAATGGATGAAGGCGTTAAATGAAGTAAAATGATTATCATTGTAAGACAGCCCTGGTTACGGCACTTGGATAACGGACACCTCTGTTCATCAGTTTATTCAGGGAATTACTGTATATTTGTCCCATTTTTTATGAAATTTCCTTGTAGCAGCAAGTCAGCAGCTCAAAGTTCCCCTCAAAAACCAGCACGTCACTCTACAATGGTGTTTGTTCACTGTGTAACTTTTTTACATTCAGAATCTTTTTTTTTTGTTCACTGTTGTTGTGTTTAATCTATGTTTGTTATGTAGGTTGTGTTGAAATATATCTGTAACGTTTTTGGCATATTTTTTTCTTTGTTTGTTTTGTTCTGTTACAAGAAAACAAACAAAACGCTGATGTTGGCTTCTTCTTGTGGTCCACAAATTGTGACTGTTCCGTAACTGCGTAACTTTTCCGTTGTTGTTTTTATTCAACTGATCCCGAAGTTTTTTTTTGTTTCTTCTTCTCTATTGTGTGTATGTGCTTGTGTTTTCTTTTTGGCAGACAAGTTCGTGCTCTTTAGTGTGAGCGATACCAACAACCTTTCATATCACACCAATCATCTTGCTTCCTGCGCGCGTCTGATAGAAAATATGTGTATGCATTTTATTTACGAGTTTGTTTGCTTATCTCTTTTTTTTTGTTTATTGTTTCATATTGTTAATACTAAATAGCAGTAAAAAGGAGCAGATATATTTTTGTTTGTTTGCATCTAGCAACTGCAGTATTTTTAATTGTATACTTATTATTTTCTTTTTTGTTTTGTTGCATCTCTACGATGATATTAGCAGGCATGTGTTTTTTTTTTGTTTTAAGATCTGGTAATAGAATAGCTATATTTCATTTGCTGGATCACAAAAGCAGTATTTACAGTCGATTTGCACAGGTGTATCTTCATTTAATTGTTTGATTACAGGAAAAGTTAAGGTCAAAGTTGTATCATTGGTTTTTTTGGTAATCTATCTTCAATACATTGTTTTTTCTTGTTCTTCTTTTGTTATATTCAATACTCAGAGTTGTGTTTTGTGTTAAATTTAAAGAGTGAGAATATATCCTACGGTTTTCCTTTTCCACTGCATTCATATTGGGAAACATCTAAAATTTGTTTCATCGTGGGTTTCTCTTGAACGACATCATGTGGAACGACATGTAGTGGTTGGTTGTTTTACTGTTTTGTATGATTTGCCTTCTACTAAGTTGATTTCATTTTGGTGGGGAATTCAAGGTTCTTGTTTGTGTTTGTTGCTGTTACTCTTCCTTTAAACATGAGCTTCTAAAATGTACGTTTCACTAACTTGGCCCTTTAAAAGTGTGTAAATTTCTTTATAATATAATGCAGTGTGTGTGTGTATCTGTGATTTTTGAATTCAAGAAAGTTCTTCTATTTGAATGCTCAAAAGCTGCTCTTTAATTCGAGTTGATATCATAATTATAATAATAGCTATTTAAGAGAACTCCCTAGTTAGTTAAATGACACATAATTTCTCATTTGTTGTTGTTTTTACTTGTTCCACTAATACAACTTTCTTTTAGTTTCACTACTACGGTTTAATTAATGATGCTGTGTGTTGTTTAATTTTAATTCACTTCACCTATTTGTTTTAATTATTCTGCTATGATTACTGATTACGAGTGATAGTTTAATTTCAGCTGTCTAATTTTTCCTTTCACAATATGCGCTTGATTTTCTTTTTACGTTGGTCAGGTTGACCCAACTGTCTTGTCGGTCAGTTTGATATTTATTTGGTAATTTGATATTTTAATGTTCTCTTTGCTTTTTTTGGGAAAAGCATGCCTCCACCGCAGGAAAGAATCTATGATTATGTCCGCAGAAATTTTGGGTTCATTAAAGTGGAGAAGGTGAAAATAGAGCAGAAGAACTAACGGGAAGGATTTGTTGTAATTGTTAATTGTTTCTCACTTCTATCAATTTAATGCTGTTTACTTTTTTTCTAGTCCAAGACACTCGCATCTATTGGCGTCTCGACGTATTAGTTTGATATCAGTCTCTTAAAATTTAGTTCCCTTTTTTTACTAATCGTAAAACATTGAAATAATTTAATCGATTCGTTTTAACGCGCTGAACGAAAACTAAAGTTGGAGCATTTTTAAGTGGAAAACATCTACTTCTAGTACAGCTCGGGCATGGAAGTGTAATTTTTGGGTGCTAAAGGGTTATTCTATTACTACATGGAAGAAAATGTTGTACTTGCGACAAGCATTACATCGCAATTACAGGAAAACAAGACAAAGGAAGAGAAATTTTGATTGAATTTCTTGGCAGGCCAATATTTATCTAATAAACAAACAATGTAAAAATTTCGTTTTGACAACAAACCAAACGTGAACAAATCAAACATAACAAACCTATCCGAAGGTTTGGAGGACAATTTGTAGATTGCTTAAAAAATTTGGCTTTTTTTTTTGTTACAAACATAAACATTGCGACGAATCTGCTTAAGAGCCAGTAAAACAACTATATTGATTACAATTCATTTTTCTACTTCGATGGACTGAATTATTCGTTTCTAAAAGTGTATTTTTCACTTTATTTGTTTTTGTTTTAGTGGAAGGTAACTTTTCAATTTTTGACGGTATCTACTGTGATGCAAAACCGCGCGTGTATGTGTGATGCCCCAATTTTTTGTTTTGTTTCATGTAAAGTGGAGATTGTACGCTACGAATCGCGACAAATTTAAGACAAACAAATTTAGAATAACGCACGTGAAACACAGTTCATAATATTAACACCGATTGTAGTAGTAGCACTTATTGCAAAATTGTTGTATTTTTGGAGTACAAGATTGTATGGTAATCGTTAGTGAAATTAAATTATTCGATAGTTAAATTTATTCTCGTTTTTCTTAGCTATTCGACAGAAAAAGGTGGAACACCATATTTACTATAATTTGGATGGTATTTTTTATAAGCTGTCATTTTATTAAATTCAGTTTCAATTATGATGTCTGATGGTATTTTGTAACCAATTAATTTAAAATTGATTGGTAGCCAATGCTGCCTTATCTAATTAACGTTAATGGTTTGCTACTATTGCTATTCAGTATAGTGAAAAAATAAAACAATTTCCAAAACCGAAATAAATAGTTGTATTTAATGACGACGGATGTTGATAGCTCTTGAGAGAATTTATTGGCCAGTTTGCGCAATCTGGTGTGTTGTACGAAAATAGTTTTACACTACGCAAATGGGACGAAAACATTGTCTGTCTAGTGGCGTTTCAGCTCATCAATTGGCCGCGATTGATTTTTCCTTCATCTACTTATAAAAATGTGGATGGAATTAAAAAATCTTTCTTGTCATTCTACTTTTACTGGCATCGAATTAACTTCGTGTGTGACCGTCTCTCGCGTTGCGGTGTGCCTTGCGAACACTTGACCATTTTCTCATCTGCTGGACGCTAGTAAATCGTGCCGCGTGTCGTTATGAGTCGATTTTGCCTGAACGGAAAACTACTTATTGTCGATGGATTCTTTAGCATTTCCAATTGTATATTTTTTAAACAGAACGGCGACCATAGGTGGTGAAGGATAACTAATTGAAAACTATGCTCGATTCCCCACTATTTGGAGAAAATTGGAAAATTATGTGATTCTTCACTCTTCTTCATACCCTTGCAAATTGCCTCTCCGTTCAGTAGCTGTCTTGGAACCTAAAGTACTTATTCGTTTTTGCTAGCTTTTGATCAATGTTGAGATGTTTAAAAATCAACCATTTTGAGTGTCTTTTAATTGGCGTTCTGTTAAAACATGATTCAGTTGGACTCGCCGGTTGATCGAGAGAAATTGCGTTAACCTTTAATAAAAACTAGATTTTGAAACAAATTTAACTCGTAGTTCAACCAAAAGTGGCAATCAAACATCTAACATTTTAAATAAGAATAAAATAAGTGGAATATAGCTTGCAAGTGCACAGAAACCGAAATACTACCGACTAATAATTCCACAAATTATAATGATGAAGATAGTCAACAAAAACATAGAAACCATAATTGAATGCTAAACATTTTGAACACAATATTATTAATGAGTAAAGGCAGTTTTTGAGAAGCACTCTAATTTGAATCTTTAAAATAAGAAAAGGTATTTTTAAATAACAAATTCTCCGGTTTCGTTGCAAAAAAAGCGTAAAAGTATTCTATTCAGAATCCAATAAAATTTCAAACCACAACAAGTATTATTAGCAAGTTTGCAATGCATTCTTGAAAAAAACATCCAACCAAATTCTCTCGACCAACCGGTTCACCCGGCAATTCTGTTCTTGCATATAACTTATAGTAGTTTTACTGAGATATTTACAAATTAAGCTATCCTCAAGGGTTGTATTTTGTGACACTAGTATTTGCAACATTGATGTACCTACATTTGCTTTCTCTTTGCTGCTTCTTTTCGGAGTAATATAACTAACCAAAGCACAACCGAATCATAATGGAAAATAAATCAAATAAAAACCAAAATATCAAATCGTCTCGCTTGATCCTCTCCTAGTACGGAAATCAAAACAAATTTAACATAAACCTTCCCACCCGGAGGCAGGTTCAAACAAAACGAATTCCTAATCGGCGCCTAAACTTTCTAACATAATTATGTATCTTTTCAGTACCCCACTCGACAGGGGGAGAACGACGAAGGACCTGCACCGTTTGATACACGCCCCCAGCCCCTCCCTGACAAGCCTTCCGTGCTTTTTTACATCCTCTCTTGTCCTTCCTCTTTATTTCCGTCTAGAGCAGATTTCCTATACCCGATATTCTTTCGCTTTAGTGGAAACATTTACTAAACAATTAATAAAACCGAAAAAATGATAACCTTTTTACTCTTTCTCTCTCTGTCTCTGTCTTTCAACACTATTCGTTTTTTGTATCCCCATTTCCTATGTAATCTCTCTTAGAGATGATGATCAATTAACTAATGACCATCCTGTCAATGACAAACAATTTTTTGCTAATTCTGTGGCACTAATGTTTCAGTTTCTTTTTTTTTTGTCTAACCAATCGATGATTGTATCCGTGTGCATGTGTGTGTGTTTGTTTTTGGCTTATCGTTTAACAATCGCTTTACCCACACTAGTCTTTGACGGAATAATATACGCTTGTGTGTTTGCCAGTATGAGTCGGTGTTCTTCTTTTTTTGTGTGTGTATGTGTGTGTGTGCATTAGCAAGTGCTTGGCTGCATGGGAATCGGATTGTTTACTTAGGACACCTTTTTCATTTTGTATTTTGTTTTCTTCTTGAGAACTTCCTAAATTAAACAACTAATAAATTAATTAAATACCCATAAATTCCTTAACCCTTTTCTTTCTCCTCTCTTTGTGACATTTCCAGTCTCTCCCGAGCACTGCTCCGAACCAGACTTCCCGCATACTCTTTCATTGTTTCCTAACAAATGTTGGCAAATGTGGGAAGAAAGCGAAAAGAATATCACTACTAAATTGTTTCACCTTTCAAAACAATCCTTGTCTCTGTTCCTCTCGTTTGGCGTTTGTTACTTCTCAATGGGAAGAGAACAACGTCTCTCCGTCCACTCTATAGAAACAGAAGAAATTTAAAACGAGAAAATTAAGAAAGACTAATTCAAAAAATCCTACTAGAACAACGTCATTTTCTCTTGGCGATCTAGTACACCTCTTTCTCTTTCTCTCTCTGGGTATTTGCTTTAGGTTAATACCCTAATGCCTAACTGCCGCTCTACCTCGTTCGCTCATCCCTGCTAACATTCTCAATTAACTAGTTAAGTTTTATAAACTCCTACAATTAATTCAAAAAAATCCTTAGAAATCAATTCATTAGATAATGTCTCTCACTCTCTTTAACGTGTGTATGATTTTTTCTCCCTCTTTCATTTATGTGGAAGGGAAAAGTGGTGATCATCTGCTGCTGCTTTAATAAGTTTCAAATTCCGTTCCGTTTTGATTTTGAGCTTGACAACGCTAGGGTACCGCCTACTGTGGACCGCAACATCGTCGTCTGTTTTGCTGTCGATTCCTTCCGGAACCGGGACTTAGTTAGATATAACGAGCGCTATCCATGTGTGCGGGAGAAAAGCGTTGGCTGTGGCGAGAAACCGCGAGTACGACGATATGACGAGATTGACTAACTGCTACTGGGGGAATCGATGTAGAGGTTGATGACTGCTACTCTGCATTCTGCATTCTGCATTTGGAGGCTCATCCCGCGGACGAGAAAGTGGCACGATTCAATCACACTCATTATAAAATGCTTTCTCCCTTCCGGCTGATTGCTCCAGGCTTTGATTAAGGTTAGGGTTCTGCTGGCTCTACTACTAACTGCTAAATATTTAATATAAGGTAACAAAGAATCGCTTTTCGTGGCTCTGCTGCTCTCTTCAGTTATTTGCTGTCGTTTTCCATAGAAGCACAAGTTTACCAGCACTGTACTGCCGAAACCGACGTTCTAGTACTTCCCCCCGGGGTTGCGTAATTACTACTACTAGAAAGATTGAGGGGATTCAAATGATGAACAGTGCAGCGTACAGTGCCCTAAGTTTAACGCGGGTGTGTGGCTTTAGTGTCATCAACATACGAATTGAGACGAATGCTGTTTTACAGGCTTCAATAATCGTCAGTAATTCTCCTGCGGCCGACACGATCCGTTAGTGATTGCGACGTCATAATCGTGCACCAGGTGCTTGATATGAGATAGCTTATTGTGTAGATAGTTGAACCTATTTGAAGAAGAGATTTTTTTTTAGATTTTGGTTTGAACATTGATTGATCGCAGGATGACTCACCTTTGCTTAGTTTCTTGAAACCGAATATCCTTTATGCTTTCATCGTATTCCTTAATAATTTGCCTTTGAATTTCCTAATCACAAAAATTTGAATTATGCATTAATAAACATTGATCCACTGGGAAGCAACACCCGGGTTTGATGGTTACCTTATACCGCCTCTCGTTGTGCCGTTCCTGTTGTAAATCTCCCTCCAGCTGAGCAAACTTTCTCGACACTCGTTCAACGATTTCATGCAGCCGACGATATTCTTGAAAATCGTTGTCAAATTCAGTCTTATATTTACGCCGTTGTTCCACCGAGGTTATCCTAGTAAATTGATCACTGAAAAAGAGCATCTTTGTAGATTATTATAACTTTTAAATTCAACGCAGCACACTTACCTAAAATCATACTTCAAACTTTTCACCTTTTGCGAGTCCTCCCGGTACGCAGTGATCTGATCATCGTAGTTATCCCGTTCTGCCATCACGTCGGTCATGTCTCCGGTAGAGTGCTGTATCCTTCGCGCCACGTCGTTCGACACCAATGAGTAACTTAGGCTGACCCCGCTGTCCTCAGATTCCTGTGCATTTGGTGTCACATTCGATCTGCGATAGATAAACAGAAACCGATTAACATCTCAGGCTCCACCTTGTTGTATTGTTGGTTATCAGATTCTAGAACTAAACGTGTTAGCTCCCGATTCTGTGGTCTTAAAAGTACTAAGCAGTAAGCTACCCACACCATTGCGCAAACCCCAAAAAACCAAGGGTTGTCTTTATTGATGATGCCCCCCGAAACCAGATAGATAATAATGCGTCGCGAAGTCTAGATCTAGATCAATCATAGGTGAAGTATAGAAGATAGTTACCCGTTGCGATAATGTTTTGACGAGCGTATGCTGTCGTCGTGCTCCCTGGAACGTGGATTCATATTGCTAGTGTCCCTGGAGTCGGTAACGCCACGCCTAGAGGGGTGAGTATTTAGGGAAGGAGGTGGATGATGATTTAAGAACGTACAATTTTGTGTCTTTAGAAATTAATAATAAATTGGGGGAAAAAAGTTACAGTGCGCTCTCGGAGAGCTGGTGCTGGGAAAGGTTGTGATGTTCTTTGAAAACTGTCTAAAATAATACATTCTAAATTTCTATACATTTGCGGATAAGCAGCACCGTTAACTGCTGCCGCAGTTTCTGAATATTGATGAGGTTTTTTCTAAATTATGAAAGACATTTTTTACATCTCTTATTGATTGGCAAATAACTGTTGTTTGCAACTCAAACCTCATCTCATCCTCCTTATGATGCCAACCAGTAAACTAAGAGAGGATTGAGATTGCGCCCTACGCGTCTCCTTATGTTAGGAGCGGCATACAACACCGTGTACCCTGATTTTCTAAATGCGGCGTTTCACCATCGCGCCTTTATCGCGAAACTAAATATCACGGCTCGAATATGGCATTCGTTACTTGTAATTTTAGGGCTCTACTCATGCCGGTATGCGTAGATATATGACTGTAGCTATCCAAAGAGTGTGGTAGCTGAAAACGGAAGAACCTGAACTTTGGGTAGATTCCAATGTCAGAACTTTACTCAAGTATTACTGTTATCACACCTGCGTTGTTAAGCGAAACTAAGCGTCGATTAACCACTTTGAGTTCATCGTTGAATATTATTACTCGTTTTATTGTCCCCGATGACCAGAGATTGTTGTGTTCTCAGGAGTCTTTTCCTTCCATATATTACGTTTTAGACGCATTGATTTGTAGCTCAGTCATCCTAGCCTTCGATTTTAGTCTGGCGTAGGTTATCTCCGCCGACGCAAAGTTTTTAGTAATAATGCCAAGGTCCTCTGCGAAGGCTAGGAGTTGGCTTCTGAAGATCGTGGTGAAGATCGTTTCTCTCGTTTCGATGGCTCGACCCTCTGCGCAATTCGAAAGGACTCGAGTGCCCCCGAAACGTGCCCGTAGCATATCATTCGCTCTAAGGCAACTTTAATCAACCGTGTCAGTTTATCCAGAAAACCGTTCTTGAGCAGTATCTGTCATACGACTGTATCGTAAGCTGTCCTGAAATCCACAAAAGCATAATGCGTGGGTACATTATACTCGTGACATTTCTAGAGCATTCGTTGGTTTTGTACTACTTACAAAACGGATGAAGCAATTAAGATGAAGCTCACTGATGAAGCAACCTGCTGAAAAACGGCAAAGCAGCTAGAAAGGACGACATCCCCGCCGTATTTTTGAAAGTCGACAGCGAACGGCTGTATTGTGCAATCCATCAGGTTATACTAAAAGTAGGGACTGAGAAGGAACTATCAACGGACTGGTTGGGAGTTCTCATATGCCCTATTTACAAAAAGGGTCATCGAATCGAATGCAGCAATTATCGAGGTTTTACTCTCCTCAATTCTGCATATACAATTCTCTCCCGCATCCTGTTTCTCAGACTGAGGCCGTTACAGGAAACCTTTGTTGGCGAATACCAGTGCGGTTCTCGAGAAGGACCTTGCGACAAACCTTCGATAAATTCCGGGAATTAAACTTGCAGACTCACCATCTGCTTATAGACGTCAAGGCGGCATACGATTCAGTTAAACGAAATGAGCTGTGGTAGATTATGCTTGAACATGGTTTTCCAACAAAACCGATTAGACTGATACGTGCTACCCTTTAAAATCAAGCGTCAGCAGGATAACGGGTGAGATATCGGACTCGTTTGTGACGTTAGATGGTTTGAAGCAAGGTGAGGCACTATTGAATTTGTTGTTCAACATTGCATTGCATTGAAGGCGTGCAGAGAAGCGGTACCATGTTCACCGTAGAGCTGTGGCGGGACCGTACACGCATATTAAGAAGGAAGCTGCGGGGATAGGGCTTATCATGAATTCTACCAAAACAAAGTATATGGTGGCTAGTATAGAGCGTGGTAGCCGGGTTGGTACTACGAAGGCGATAGATGGAGATACTTTTGAAATGGTCGCCGAACTTGTTTACCTTGGTATGCTAGTGACATGTAATAAAGATGTGAGCTGTGGAGTAAAAAGGCGGATAGCGACTGCCAATAGACGCTTCTACGGATTACGTAGCCCGCTAAGGTTCCGTAGCCAGCAACTCCGTACGAAACTCGTGCTCTATAAGACATTGTTTTTCCTAGTGGAATTCCACTGTCATAAAGTGTGGATGTTGAAAGAAAGCGACCGACGAACTCTTGGCGTTAGATCCTGCGATCAATTCTTGGCGGCATATTGGTATTGGTGTCGGCTTTAGCCTTATATATAGGCTAACCGACGCGCAAGGTGTCGACTTGGTTATTTGTTTACCGCGCTCGATGAAGGAGTACCGCAACGTCGTAGTAAAGTTGTTTGCAAGAGGTGAGCGACCCGGCGACATATTTCGGCGGTTGAATTCTCATGGGATACAGCGGAATTTCATGTATAACACCAACCGTCGATACCGGGAGACGGGCTCGGCACCAGCAGCCATCAACAAGATGGTGAGGGAGCGGGTTCGTCGAGAAATGAACCGCTCGTTCCGGAAGACCGCTGTTGACCTGGATGTGTCGATCGGGACTGCCCACGCCATCATGGCGAAAGGACGTGGGATGCAAGCCGTACAAGAAACGCAAGGTTCACGGGGTAACGGAGGCTACAAAGAAAAAGAGGTTGGACAGAGCAAAACTGATACTTTCGCGGCACGCTGGTCAGGAGTTCGTGTTTTCTGATGAGAAAGTCTTAATCTTGCAACAACCGCACAATGTCCAAAATGATCGGCTGTGGGCGCCAACGATAGCCAGCATCCCCTCGTTCCACCTCAACGTCCCCCGGGTCCAGAGCGCCACGTCGGTGTGGTTTGGGGGGTCGTGCCCAAGCGTGGGAAGCTTCCACTGGTGTTTATCGAGAAAATCGAGTGGCCTCCCAGCTCCCCGGATCTTAATCCCCTGGTCTTTTATGTATGGTCGTACGTGCTGGCCAAGCAAAGCGAACATAAAGTGAGCACTATGGACCAATTAAAGAAGCTCATTTCCAAGATCTGGGACAAGATGCCCATGGAACAGGTGCGTGCCGCGTGTGATTCTTTTGAGAAACGTCTCAAGTTCATCATAAAGCACAAGGGGGGGGTGCTTCCACTAAATGGTTCAATAAAAATTGACTCAGAAATCCTATATTTTCATTTTATGAACACATTTTTAAAGTGTATTCGAACTTTTTGAACACCCTGTATATTTGGAAGATCAGGATGCTACTTATTTGGGCTGTGGAGATTAGTGTCTTATATTAGCTGAAGGGGATGATGAAGTACTTTGAAATACTTAAGGTGAGATTGTAACTTGAGTACCAATGATCAAATCTGACTATTAAATTATACAGGTCCATACAATTGAAGTCATGCGAACGACGTAAATGATCATAAAGATATAAAGAAATAAAAAGTCAGGTCGCCAGACAGCTTACAATTCAATTACAACAAACGAAACGAGTATAGGTCTAAGGGTGCTCCCCTGCGGGACGTCGTAGATGTTGCAAAATTAGTCAGAATACTTGTGCCTGGTCTTTAAACTCAGCCTACGCGATGGTTTAGACACGAATGAGAACGGTAAGGAACCTCCCAGTTTATGCGTCCATGCAAGGCGTTTACACTGCATCAATTTGCACTCCTTCGTTCATGTTACACAGAGATCAACGACAAGGGCTCAACGAGATTCGTAGAGACTGTACTGAGCTTGTTAGAAAAGCCGATCAATATGCCTCCGCCATGAAATTTTCCACTATTTTGCTAATTACGATCATGTCGAAGGCGGAAAAAGCGCTTTCGAAGCACTGAATTGTTATAAATCGCCATGCTTGCCAGATGGTCTGGTATTTATGATTGATGGGAATCCCCGCTCATCCCCGCCATCTACCGCTCATTTAAAAATGATTCTAGCTTAGTTTGTCCATAGCAAATCTAAATTGAAATCCATCAAACCATTTGCATCCATTTGCATCATAAGATACGGAAAACAATTGTGTTTACAAGAAAAATTTACTTGGTTTCTAAATATATCATAATAATGACTTTTTTTTAAAAAAAGTAATGCAACCTCATGACCCCTTTTACCGCTCATTTGAAATATGATGATCCATTCACCGCCCATATGGGTGCCATTTACCGCTCATATCTTTTGCTGTTGCTAAATAAATAAAATGCTAGTCATTTGCGCTCGGTCTTGATAAAAACGCGATCAAAAGGGCACGTTTCGCTCCTCACTATAAAGATTATTTATTTTGGAAATGAGCTTTTATGAATATAGTGGAAATTTATGTTTAATTCGTATCATTAAACATACAAAATTATTGTTTGTCAATAGTTTTTATAATAATGAACCATTTTAAAAAGATATAAGCATTTTTTGTTTGAAATGAGTGGTAAATGGAGCTGAGCGGTGAATTGCGACGTTATGGTACTTTTGAAGCAGTTAATAAATTTGTTTACGTAGGCGCATTATTTTTGGCTTGCGATAACCAGGTTAGTCGTCAGGTAAAAAGCAGGTAAGCGACTGCGAACAGGGCCCTCTATGGATTACGCAACCACCGAAGTTTCTGTAGGTATCAAACTCTTCAGGTTGTGCTCTACGGTCATGAATTTTAGACATAGAAGGAGGCTGAACGCTAAACATATAGCATCCTTGAGCGCTGTGATTGATACAGCGACCACTGCCGTGTGACTGCGACCAAGCATGCCAGTGACTGCGACCAATTCTGAGGATCCATACTGGAACATTAATTGTTGCGCAGCCTCATGAATGACGACCAAGTGACCTAAAGGTGTACGCCGCATTCGGCACCGGATAACCTACAATCCAAAACATGACCTTCTCGTACAGTTTGTCGTTCAAAAAATGAACAATTTGACTACGAGGCTTAACATAAGAAAGCCATTAAATTAAACAATTTAAATAATAAAATGTTGTATTAAATAAGAACCCATTGAAAAAGCGGGCTGTAAAGAGGCAAGCTGGTCGTTTGCGACCGATATTTTTCCATTGTTTTACATATAATTGGTCGCCTTTTTGTTGGAAAGCAGTAGCTGGTAGTTCAAATTTCTTGTTACTTTTGTTTTCGGTTAAAGAATCCAGCAAGACCAAGAACAGCCCACAGAGAGAGAATGAAAACATCGGCCAAGCGTGTCCGATAAAATACCCCCCGAATATTCAGTTATATATTCTTTGTATATACAGCCTTCCACAAGTGATGAATCCTTCTTACCACGTGCTTTTCCTCATCAATACACAATAGACGTTTTTTACGTCCGCGACATTCAAACGGGGCACTGCACCAACTTACCGATTGATATCCGGCAGGATGTCCTTCTTGTAGTGACTGATCCGTGGCTTCTTGGACGTGGGCATACTGCCGATGCTGCTGCTGTCGTCGTTATTCGTTAGCGACGGCCGTTTGCCACCGGACGGCGGGCTGCTGCCATTGTGCGCGCTGGACGGACTCTGTCCCGAGGTGGACGAACCTCCGTCCGAGCTGAGAGGAGGTGTTAGATTTTGAGGTTTCCGCCTGAAACAATGAGAAAAAAGAAGGAAACAGCACCGTTAGTGCAATCGTGTCCGACCAGTTGAGGTGATCTAGCGGGTGGTGAACCTTTTGAGCGTTTGCCGGTCCTGTTCGGAGTAGAACGGCCAGTCTTCCTGCACATCGTTCCAAATGTGCCGGTGCAGATAGTAGACGTTATCTCGCATGCTCGAGATGGTTTTCAGTACCTGTGCTATACACTTTTGTTCTGGCCCGCGTATACCCTCTGAAAAAAAAGTGGAGGAGGTTAGCAGGAATAAAAAATCAAGCAAAATCAAATTTACCTTGGTTTATTTTCGCAAACAGTTCCGGTTTTTTATATGGCCTTAGTGCTAGTAGATGAATTAATCTCTCCCTGTAAACAACATAAAACAATTACGATAAGACTCTGTCGCTGTCTGTGTGAGTTAGTGTAAAAAACTTACCGAATATTACGCTTCGTAATTTCCGGATTGCCACCTTTATGTAGCGTTCTTCCGTTCGTCACCCGGTTGTTGGGTACGATACCGTTTTCAGACTTTTGCTGCTGCTGCTGCTGCTGATGGGGAGGATCGTGCACTGTGTGCTGGTAGCCGGGCTTGGGCTGCAGCGGTTGCTGCGTTGCCCCCGCCGACTGGTGGTTGTTACTACTGCTGTTGTAGTTATTGTTGTGCTGCAGGCCATTGCTTTTCGGTAGTTTTGGTGACGTCGACAGGTTGTTGTAGCTGTTGCTAATGTTATTATTAACCGCCGCCGACGACGACAGCTGACCATTGTTGCTGCTGCTGTGGTGGTGGCTGTGGTGGTTGTTGGTGTGGTGGTGATTATTGTTGTTGTTGTGGTTGTTTGCGAGCGCGGGAACTAATGATGATAAATTACTATTCACAGCACTGTTGCTGTAGTTGTTGCTAGAACTATGCAGCGAATCACGTTTGCTTAACACTGGATTACTACTAGGAATGTTGCTGATACGAGCGCTTGGAGTTTTTAACTTCACCTTACGTCCTATGTCGGTTTGATTGGGCTTGATTTCTCTTGTACTGAAAAGTAAAAAGAAAAAAATATGATTAATTATGTGTTTTGGAATATATTTTCCAGATGAAATTTAATGCTCAATTCTGCAAATAACAATCACATAATGATAAGGGACGAAAAGGTTATGATATAAAATAAGGGCAGCAAAACATTTGGATCATCGATCACATGTTTAATCACAACAGAGCTAATCACAATATCAAATAGAGCCGTCTAAAAATATCTGTTTCATTTTCATCCACATCGGTATGAGAAATTCCGGATCATTCTCATTTATTAAATAGAAAATCCCCCGTGAGAGTGCAAGAGTGGCAGCAATTTGCACGTTTCGAACAGAAGGGCTCTTGACATGTGCGATAATCTGTTTATTTATTTAGAACTGCCCCTCTAGAGGTGTTCGTCGAGTGGTTGATTATCGAAAGCCACCCACTAGAACTGGTATTCATAAAACATTAGCTCAGCTATCATTTGGAATCGGAAAAACGAAACAATATTCAGCTGGGAAATTTCTTTTAATAAACAAATTTTTTTCTACCTTCTAGTTTTAAAACCTTCCTGCTCCTACCACCCTCAACTCCGCGTGAAAACGATATCTCAAGAAGCTCGAAACATGGTTTCAAGTGCACTAGAACAAGTCAGTCAAGAAGCTGCAAAAAAAGCCGACGTGAATCTATGTCAGCGCAAGCGATTTGCTTGCGTTTCTCAGGAGGAAGCATACTATTCGCAGTACAGCAAAAAAAACTTAACTTGTGCGCTCTTCAAATATCACTCGAATTAAATGACTGCGCGAATATGTGTGCACTTTACAAATCCCACATATTTCGCGCGATCGTGCCCCGTCACTTTTCAAACGTTGGCCGGTCGCTCTTCCATAACAATCAATTTGCGGCAACAGCACAACCCGTTTAACGCGGCTACGAGCGAAATACACATGTGCACACGCACGCACACTATAATTATGTCATTGACCCACATTTGTGCATGTTGTGCTGCTGTATACTATTTTTTGCTGTGCCTTCTTTTTTTGGAGGCTCCTCATCAGTCATAGAATGCAGAATGAATGGCATCGGAAAGCCCCACGATTATTCGACAAATTCAAAAGGGTTAGTCGATTCGTTGACAGTGCGAAGTCTTTTACCCTCAGTTTGTATGCAATGGTTTATTACCTGAAATCATAAACAACAAAGTGTTTTATTAAACAACTTTTTCCATTTTTTTATATCGGTTGTTAAATTAATTAATTGGTCAAGTTATTTTTACTTTCTTATGGGAGGAGTAAATGTAAATGAGGGTAAATATGTGAAGAACAAACGAATTGGAAGAGCAAAAGAAAACTGGCGATGAGACGCTCCAATGATAAGCTGGTCGGTGGTGTAATTGGATAACGCACTCGACCGTGCATCGTTGGTCACCTGTCCAGTGATTTTTTTTTATTCTAAGAATAAGCTAACAAGCTTTTGGAGAAGACACTCGTTAATTTGGCTGATATGTTTACAAAAGTTCCATTGCTTGACGGATTCTACGCTAAAAGCAAAGAAAATTTCAGAATTTCTTCAAATAGAGCGTACTTTAAATGTACGAGATACCTTAATATAACACTTGTAAGTCCCGGTTTGTGTTAACACGTACATTCAATTAAATTTAAAATAACCTACAACCGCCGTAGGAAATTTGTTTGTTTTTGCAACGAGCGAGGTACGAAAGCAAACAACTAATTTAATTCTTACATTGCTACTCGAACTTCAATAAGGCAATTCGACCGCTTTAATGAAATCACTCTATTGGCAACGTTCTTATTCAAAACCGCCTTATTCGGGGAAAAGCTATAAATATATCATTGTAAACAAAGCATAAGTCATCAAAAATTCGGCAGTGTCACGCCAAACACACAAATACTGTTGTGTTGCCTGCGTTGCGAGTTAATCGAGGGTAATCCAAACACGAAATTATGTCATCGATTTGCGATAAACATTTACTTACGTACTCGTTCAAAACTTTCGGTCGAAAAAAAGTAATTTACGTAGGTCACTATTTAAATGCTAATCTTCTGTCAGTCTATCAAACCATACAAACCTAAGCGGTTTAATAGCTTACACCGTATTTAAGCTGGATTTGCTATAATAAATTGAAAAGAAACAAAAGCAGCAAAGCCGCGAATGTGTGACAAACCAACTGAACCACTGCAAAGCACATTGACATTTGAAAGCAAGAAATTTACCTCTGCCTTCAGTGTTTGTCTTCTTTTTAATGACAATGGGACGCAGGATTAGACGCTCCACCCAACTCCTTTTGCCGATTAAAGCTGATTTCATTTGTTAAAATAAAACTTTCACCGTTATTAGCCGAAGCAATGACAGAAAATTTGACAGCGGAAATGTCCTTAAACACATTTTAATTTAATAGAAAAACATTTTCTTCCGAATACGACCCGAGTGAACCCGCCCGATCCAGGGCACTCGCCGCCACTACTCTTCTCTGGACGTACATAGTTTCCTGCCAAGGCTTCGTCGATCATCGGTTTAATGCCAGCCGGTGTCTGTAGTGGGCCACAACCACCCGCCGCCGGCCGCCGCTAGCCAAGGAGCGGCAGGTTCGGTTACACTAGGTTACAGATGGACTGAATAGAGTAGATAGGTGTTACTGTGTACAAATCCTATACCTATGCGAACACCAAGTGAGAGTGGCGGCGACGACGACGGGCAGTGAAATAAAATTGAAAACACCGCGCGCGCGCCAGTAAGAAGCGAAAATTGGAACGTGCCGCAGCCAAAGTGTGCCGCCGCCGTTGTTGTTGTTGTTGTTGTTGTTGCTGCTGCTGGTGCTGTTGTTTCCCTGCACTTCATCGGTTTGTTCGGTTTCGTTGCATAATTTGATCTCTTTCTATTTTCGCTGGCTTTGCTGCTTTAGCCGTTGTTGTTTTGTGTAATACTTTCAGGAATTTTTACTCGAATAGCATACGATATGGCAACGGCGGCGGTGGCGGCGGCGACGGCAGCAGCAGCGGCTGTTGTCGCTACGCGGCGGTTTGTCTTCGAACACTTAGGCATGAAAATCGAGCTGCATTTCGGATTGAATTGGCTACCTCAAGCAGACGTATGGTTATCGGTTTATGTTTTAGGTAACCATTGATTTACAGCGACAGCAAATTGGCTTAATCTCGTTGAGGTGAGAGACGTCAAGCGGGGTGTTATGTACTGTAGAGTAGGAGGTGCTTTGTGGCATTAACTTTTTGTAAGTTGAACGAAAACCGATTAGGCGTCGGAAATATTTGCGGATCTTTAACGTGGCACTTTCGAGTCATAAAGGACCTTTAAACGATACGAAATCAATCTCGTAAGTCAGACCCCGCAGCTCATTGTTATGGTTGTCTAGATATCTCGAGCAAAATGTCAGTTCCAATGTGCAAAAAAAAAAAGATTTTTTTCATGTCTCCTCCACCTCCACGACATCTCTATCTTGGTCTACAAAGTTTGACAGTACCCCCATTAAGATGAACCCCTCGATACTGAACCCCAAACAACAATGGTCGTCGCCTTGATTTTCTCTGAAGTAATTTCCAGCCCAGTGTTTTTCACGTTTCAAATCCAGTCACAGGAAGATAGCGACTGTTATCGGTCCAAATGCAAAAGAAACTTAGCCTTTTTTTACTTTTTCGGACTCCTCTGCCTTAACAAACCACATTTGTTAATTCCTCTGCGATGATTTCCTTATATCAAAGAATGTACCTGTATCAATTTTGGTGGAGATTCCGGAGTTATGGCGGAACATCAGTAATTCTCGTTGAAACGGGGCCACTACTAACACGAGATCTTCAAATATTGGAACTTTTGTTCTTGATTGATCGGAAATGATTTAAAAAACTGGAAATTACACTTCTAATACCTCGAAACAGTGGACCCCTCGTTCGCCAGGGGTCCAACAGTTTCAAAAAGTTAATTTTTTTGCAAACCTTGAGATTTATATCATGTAATATTTCCAAATTTTGCAAATTGGCAGGGCTTTCAAAATAGTAAAAAGTTTTTTGGCGGCCATCTTGCATTTGGTCGTCATACTGGATTTTATAAAAAAAATCGCCGTTTTCATCATTTCCCCAACTATTTCCTATTTCCTATTAGAGGTTTCCATCTTGCGCATCTCAACCTCTCGCTCTAATATGTCATTTGAGCCGCTCATATTGTGCATCGGATCGTACTACCGATATGGTCCGAGGAGAAACTACCGGCAGACTGGTTATTGGTAGCTCTCCTATTCGTTATCTGCAAGAAAGGTTATTGTCTCGAGTGCAGCAATTACCGTAGTAAAACCCTTCTTAAATCGACCTATAAAACTATCTCCCACAGCTTGATCCACAGACAGAGGCCAGGCCGTTACAACAATGCCAATGTAATTTTTAAGAGAAACGCTCCAAAACGGACCAAATATTCACCTTAATCCTTGACAAACTTCGAAACGAACACGATGGTGCCGATCAGCCATCTACCCATAGACTTCAAGGCGGTGTACGATTTAGTGAAGCGAAATCAGTAAACCAAAATGAAATCACACCGAGTAATCAAAATCCATGACATCAAAACATCAAATTCTGTTTTCAGTTTCCTTTAAAGCATTACTCGGGAACTTGAAATTGTTGAATGGGAACCGTGTTCTGGCACCGGCGACGCGATTGCTCGCTGGCGAATCCCCAGTTAATCGAGTCCGAACTGTATTGATTTTTAGGTGTACTCTACTGAAAAATTGCCAGATACCTTTTTGTAATTTTCAGATCAGTGCATCTACTAAAAACCGAGGTGTTTTACTAGCACAGACATCAGTTTGATAATTATCAGTGCGGCTGCAGGCAAAAGTACGCTTGAAGAACAGTAAATTAATTTCTCTCGTTCTTGAAACATTTAATTAAAATCTTTGGAGTCATTTTCTCCACGATTTCTAGATTTTCCAAGCACGGACGTAAACTTAGTACACAATTTGACTACTGTGTATCAATTTTCGTTCCTCGACGGTTGCAGTTCAAGAAACAGAACAAAGCATGCTCAAACGGCACGCAATAACACTGGTTAATTGGAAAGTAGGTTGACTTTTTATTGCTCTCAGTGAGGTTGTAGAGGTAGTTCACTATCAATTTCTCGAGCACAGACGACAAAACTGCACATTGCCACTAATATTTTATTTTTAGGATTTTCTGGTGGTTTTAATGCAATGGAATGGAACTAATAAAGCGGTTGCGAGATTTAGAATTTTTAATTTCCCGAGTTTATCTCTAGGAAATAATACGTATTTGGTAATGTAAAATAGTAGTTTAGGACGGTTGCCGGATAAACTGACGGGATTGATCAGAGCAGCATTGGATCAAGCGATTAGAGACCGAAAGTGGAGACTAGAAAGGATCAGCTTAGAAAAAAATATCGCGATGACCAAAAATACATCAAATATAGAAGGTCAAGGAAAACGACTGGCTAAAGTGATTCCCATCGTCATTTAGCGAATGTTACACGCACTGCCGGTCCGGTACCAGGAACATGGGGGCCCAATGTGAGACATGGCTCGACCATGTTGAAGTTGAATTACGAGTGTTGAAAGTAGCCAAGGAACGAGAACAATGGAAACAAAACGTTTGATACAGAACGAGCCACCCTGGTTCTAAGCTGCCAAAGGAGGAGGAGGAGCTTACCAAAGTTTAATAGCGTATCTTGTCTGATCCTAAAATAATTCGAATGTGTTTAACAATTGCGTTATACCAATCGAAGTTACTATAGCAACTGTGAAGAAAATTTACCAATAATTTTTCCTTTTTTCGGGTTATCCAGCTGGTCGCTTAATAACGAACAACACTCTATACCCGTCCCTTTTCTGTTGTCGTCATCAGAGTATCAGGGAGACCTCAAACGTCAGTTTTATTTGACGAGACAGGCAATGTCGAACACTAAACTTGATCTCTCTGCCAAAGGCCGGGACGTCATATTTTAAATATTATGATGATGATGAGAGGAAAAATGATAGATAGATCGAATTTGTAAACGTGCTTTGTCCAGAACATTTTGTACTACTTGAATTATACAATGTGGACAACACCGGTTGTCCTCAACCGCGCACTCGCCATCAATTTTCCAACACAAACAACTACAAATGAATCAGCAGGATGACAAATCTCGAACCATCAATGGTTATCAACTTATCATGGCTCGACCCATGGAGAAAATTTCATCTTCCATCAAAGTGAGTGGCTACAAAGTGAATTGAACGCAGTACGACGTGGGCGTTCGCGACAGTCGACAGAAGCTTTAAACCATAGAGTCGCACCCACCTCCCAACTTTCGAGACCAAACAGCTAGTGCGCAGTATTTATAACGGGAATTCGCCACTAAACTCCATAAACCGACCGCTACCAAGTGCCCAGCTGTCCCGATGCCTGCATAGATATATGTTTGCAACTGCATAATACAATCGAATGGCCAATCATCTCAACATTAAGACGTAGAAACGTGTTTTTCTCCCATCAGAATTTGTAAAATTAACTAGAATTTTTAATATTTTGCTCTTGCCTTTCTTCAGCGGTTACCTTTACCTCTTCTCACCCTCTCCCTGGTTAGCTCTGCTTGAATTTTTAAGCTAATCCAGATGACTTTTTACATTTTAGAACACGTCGATCAACATTAGCAGAAATTCCTGAATGGGAACATCATTAGAATGAATTATGTAAAATATAGGATAAATATCAACATGAATTTTTGTATCCCCCAATATTTGCTTTTTTAACCTCCCTGTTGGCCTCGAGGTACAATGCTGGTCTAGTAAGCTAGTCGTCAAATGTTCGATTCTAGAGTAGGACGTGCTTGCTTGCTCCTACTGACACTAGTAGGATCGTTACACTGGCCCCGTAATTTTCCTGTACTCTAACGGCCGGCTGCGAAGTCTGTCGATAAAGAAGGGTAATGTCTAATGACGGTTTAAGCCCAAGGCTTTGCTTTTGATATCTGTGTTAGGGAAAATGCGGTGCAACTCTACTGTTTGGGCAAATATGATCCTAGTTCATAATTATGTAAGGGCTTGTTTTTAACCCGCTACTGATGTTCGACGAAAGTAAACCATCAAGAGCCACTGTGTGACCCGTTTTTCATGGCAGTATAATGTGAAATGTTTAAACTTAAATATATTTTGCAATTTCTAATTGTAGTGGTTGTACCGGCTGTTGCAGCTCTAGATCCTGTCCTATAAATAATGGACGCAGTCAAAAACCGCTGTCACATCGCAATCCTTCATATTTAGTTTATTTTTGTGGGTGCGTCTTGTTGTTTATTTTTATCTTTCAGCACCTGTGCAGCGGTGTTTCCAGTAGTTTTTTTAATAGAAGTACGTCGAAAAATTGTGCACAAATTGTATACAAACAGAACCACGATAAAGTTAGCGAAAATCGAAGAAAGAAAATGTGCCGAAGAAAGCCGTGCAAACAACGATCAGGAAGTCCTGTGAGAATAATTTGGTTTGGTGATTAGCCGAAAACGGGTCGAAAATTTATTATGCCAGCCCTCGTTTAGAACATCGTATAGTTTCAGCAAAAGAAGGAGGTTTTAGTACAGGGGGTCAGAAAGGTTGGCACATCAAAATCACATGTTCGTGGTGCAAAATAACGTTGGAATTTACGAACCAATAAGAAGCAGAAGCAGTAGAAGAAACAAGAAGCACCGATCAGGTCTAGAGGGTGAAAGCTGTGCGATACGATGCTTGCTGGGAATTTAAAGTGCTTAATAATGGACGACAAAACAGGTGAGAAATTCGATTAGCTATACGGTGCAAAAGAGGGCAAGTAATTGACCAGTCTATTTAAAAACATCCATCCAGTTGAAAAATTTAGTAAAAAGGCTATGGTCCGGCAAGCTATTTGTTCTTCTTCGTCAGCACAGAGCCGGGGTGGCGCGTGCTGTTTCAAGCACTCGTCTCCATTCAACTCGGTCTTGGGCCATCCGTCGCCAATTACCTAGTCGTCTCAGAAGTCGCAAATCGCTTTCGACCTGGTCAAGCCATCGTACACGTTGGGCCCCCTGTTTCTGGTGCCGGTGGGGTTGTTGAAGAGGATTGTTTTCGTCGCACTGTCGTGTCCGGTATCCTTACGACGTGTCCGACCCACCGTAGCCTGCTAACTTTCACCAGATGTACGATGGGAGCCTCCCCAAGCAGTGCCTGTAGCTCATGATTCATACGCCTCCGCCACTCTCCGCTTTGAATTTGTACTCCGCCAAATATCGTCCGCAGCACTTTCCGCTCGAACACGGCAAGGGCGCGTATGTCCACACCGGTCTACCGGTCTAATAAGGGTTTTGTACATTGTTAGCTTCGTGCGGCGGCGTATGCTTCCTGATCGTAGCGTTTTACGAAGGGCAAAGTAGGCCCGATTTCCCGCTTGGATGCGTCGCTGGATCTCCTTACTAGTGTTGTTGTCCGCGGTCACCAGCGATCCCAAATACACGAACTCCTCAACCACTTCTAGTTCGTCGCCGTCAACGGTTACCGTCCGTAGGAGACGCGCGTTTGTTTCCTTTGAGCCTCTTCCTTTCATGTATTTGGTCTTCGACGCATTTATTTTTAGCCCAATTCTCCTAGACTCCGTTTCCAGTCTGGCGTAGATTGTCTCCGCCGTTGCAAAGTTCCTGGCTATGATATCGAAGTCATCTGCAAAGCCTAAAAGTTGGCTACCCTTGGTAAAAAGCGTGCCTCTCATTTCGATGCCCGCTCGTCGGATCACCCCCTCAAGAGCGATGTTGAACAGCATGCAGGATAAACCGTCACCTTGTCTCAACCCACGCCGCGTCTCGAAGGGACTCGAGAGTGTCCCAGAGATGCGTACGAAACACATCATTCGATCCAATGTAGCTCTGATCAGTCGCGTCAGTTTGTCCGGAAAACCGCGTTCGCGAATTATCTGCCATAGCTTGTCTCGATCGACTCAATAAAGATGTGATGCGTGGGCACGTTGTACTACCGACATTTCTGCAAGATATGTCGGATAGTAAAAATTTGATCCGTAGTTGCGCGAGCCCCCATGAAACCCGCCTGATAATTCCCTACAAAACCTTGTGCTATCGGTGACAACCGGTGTAACAGGATCTGGGAGAGTACCTTGTAGGCGGCGTTTACCAACGTAATACCGCGATAGTTGCAACAGTCTAGCCTATTTGTAGATGAGACAAACCACTCCTTCCATCCATTCCTCCGGTAGCTTTTCCTCCTCCCAAATCCTCGAAATAACCCAGTGTAGAGCCTTTGCTAGCGTTTCTCCGCCATGTTTTTTAAGTTCTGCCGGTAGGCGGCCCTTCCCAGCGGCTTTAGCGGCAGCTGATTTCTCGTATGACTTCTTGAAAATCAGGTGCTAGGACATTGCTATCTTCCATGGGCGCTCCTAGGTTAATTACCGTTCCGCCTCCCTCTGTGACTTCGCCATTGTGGTGTTTATCGAAGAAATGCTTCCATCTGTCGACCACCTCGCGCTCGTTTGTGATTAGATTACCTCCCTCGTCCCTACACATGTCAGGTTTCGGTGTGTAGCCCTTCCGAGTTTGGTTCACCTTCTCATAAAACTTGCGCGTGTCATTAGCTCGGAATAGTTGTGCTAATTCTTCACGATCTCTGTCCTCCTTTTGGCGCTTTTTCCTCCTCAGGATCGTGGGTCAATTGGTTCCTACAATGAGGTTATATTCGTGATAAAGTTCAAAGCCGATGGAGGCATTACCACCGAGGCAGGCGAATCAGGTATATTCATGAGGGATGTTCATCGATTCAAATGATCATTTTTTCGTGAATTCTCCAACCACAGGGATAGCACTGAATTTTTGTAATAACCATATTTCAACAGTATTTCTAACACAGATTGCGTCCGTAACATTTTGGTGCTATTTTTACTAAAAACTGGGCGTATCCATATTTTTTGGAACAGACTCCATGAAAGAAAACAAGCCAGACTGTTCACGCAGCGCATTGTTATTTTTTCTAGTGCCTAATTAGTATTACCAGGTAGGGTGCTTGATAATTAACTATTCTGTTGAGGTTGACCATACAGTTAGCTGACAAACAGTTTGTATATTTCCGTCGTTTATTATTGGAAATATTAAAAAAATGGAATGTTGGCTGTAATTGAATCATTTATGCAATGCAGCACAATGCACATTCAAAGCTGATATATAATTACATCCTTACTAACAATATATTTTCACATGTGGTACTTGGAGTAGACACAAAACCGTACTGACATCAGCATGTAATTTACGACTTTTGCATAAATCTCATTCGACATACTGATGTTGAAACGTGAAACTGTTAAACATGGACCTAAACAGGTGCATTAAAATAACTTTTTATAGCCGAGTATATGGCTGCTGGGCTGGCATTCCAACAAAGACAGAGCCAGTTATGGCTAATGTTACAAAACTGAAGATTTTCAAATTGACATTGGTAAAGAACATTAAGAGCTAAACAGCATCATTGGTCATACTTAGCAAATCGTTGCAAGCATGCCCTCGGATAGCGGATAACTTCACCAAATCGCCAATCCAATCGAACGTCAAGCTTAGTCGATATTCGAGACCACGTTGAGCAGGGTTGCGTATTACCTGCGTGTAAAAACCAGATTCGCGACCGGTTGGCCTAGAAACCTTCCTTCCTTCCGTCTGTCTGTCTGTCAATCCGAGCGCGAGAGCAAACTGCTTGATGGCGAATTATTTCATTAAGCAAACATCACCGTACGCTGGCTGTCGGGGATTTAGATTTAACACACCATCCCCATCCATTGGCGGCGGGTGTAGGTATTTGTTTGAGTGTACTTGAAAGCGTTCGAGCAAGTTCAAGTTCATCCGCCGTATTGAAGGAACCCACCGAATCCGTCGCGACGGCGGCGACGGCACACTATCCTAATAAAAACACAGTAACCCGTGGTAAACAAAACTCACCATTTGTTCTTCTGGTTCTCCTCAGCGGCCGCCATCCGGTGCCTCGTCGTCTCGTACACATCTTCGGTGGCGTGAATCCGCATCTTATGCGGTAAGTGGCCCATGTTCTGCAGCTGTTGGCCCTGATTCTGCTGAATGCACTCAATCGACCCGTTGCCCTCGATGTCCGTGATGGAGAAGCTAAACTTTTGGCCATTGCTAGTGCTGGAGGGAAAGGACAAGTAGCCCTGACCGTTGGCGAGGAACTGTATCGACGGGTTGAGTGCGGTGCCAAGTTTAATCTGCAAAAAAAATAAAACGAAAGAGAAAGTTCCGGCATTAGTGATTACGCGCAGTCAATTTAGCAGCGGTTTAGGCATTGGCAGTCCGGCCAACAACACATTGTTGCATGAGGTTTGTTTCGCTACGTGCGGACGGACTGACTTTGTGCAATTTGGACAAATAAGGAAGTATCAAGCAAACCGACGACGACACCACACGGAGAGCGAGCGTCGGTCGGAAATAAACGATCGATTGATCACCATCAAATTAGGAGATAAAAACAGAGACGACCAGCCGACGAACAACCGTGCACAAACTTGGTAAAAGCGCAATGGTAATAATTTTCCTGTCTTGCTTCTTTTGTGAGTGGTTATCTCGTTTGTGATCATTTCGAGTGTGTGCACTGAGATGGACGTGTACATGGTTGTTTCGTTAATGGCCGCCTCGAGTGTTTGTGGGTACGCGTACAGTGTTGATAAGCCGATCAAGCACGAAAGTGCAGTCTAAAATTAGGCAAATGTTATTTTTACATCAGTACTGTTTTTGTACAGTGCGCCATGATTTGTTTACTTGGACTTTCCCAAGACTACCGATTTATTTTGATTGTGATTCAGATCTGGCACTAATTGATGATAAGAATACATAACAGACTTCAGGCTTGGTCTGACATTTCGCAATCAAGATATAGGTTGCAGGAGAAAGAAATTACTCGGCTTCAATTTTTGAATTTGTCAACTCCCAACAAAATACACTAAAGAGGCTCATTAATTTCGAATAACATTCATGTTTAGAAAATTCCTACTCCACAAATAAATACATTTGTTTCTGTACTGCACGCTCTTACGCAGCAAATCCGAACCATTCCAAACCCGGGCCGCGGGCCATTCAAGAAGCTCACTGCCTCTATCCCGGCAACAAACGTGATACAAAAATGCAGAAGGAAATGAAACCGGTTTACTCATTGCAGACACTGCCGCCACCGACTACCGTCATCTTCAACATCACCCTCGGCAACATAGACATCGACAGGCAGATTCAAGTGGATATAGACCTAGTTGGCGGAACTTTCCTTCCCGAGGCGCGCGGAATGCCTTGGATACTCGAACGAAAACAAGTGATCATTTTGTTATCGGCCGGGTGCACTCGTTTGAACCGGTCCGGGTGGAGGTGCAAACCGGCTACGAGGATGCATCTTCTTCGATAGCGCGCATATCAGCGATGATATGGTGGCAAGTTTTACGCGGCTCCAATATGTACACATTCGGTGTCAGCGAAAACAGGTTGCTGCCGATTCAGCTGTTTTGTACAGCCCGAGCGCGGGGCGTCTCAAAGCGGACCGCATCCATTTTAGATTTAGATAGTGTAAAATTCCTGAATCATTTCTCGTTCCTCACAGCTGCTGCCCCTTTCCGACGGACCCATTTTTCCTTCCGGTGTCAGTTTATGTGGTGAAAGAGAAAACTCGAACGTAAACAAACAATCTCAAGTGGGGTTCACGTTTCAAGTGGCCACCGCAGTGCCAAGCAGCGGCTATTGAAGGTTCTTGAGCTGAGGTTTCGGTTTGTTTTTCTGCTGCCCGACCGGGAACGACAAGAGGGCTGCTGACTGCTGCTGCTGCTGTCGGAAACGATGCGCAAGTGTGCATAATTTAAACTGTGTTTTAGAAAGTGATTATGAGGAGTTTAATTGTCCGTTAGCTCCATTAATTGGTCGGTTAATTGCTGAGAGCTCAATTCAATTTGATAGCGTGGTGTTGGTTCCCACACTTGTGGGATTTCGGTTTCCGGTTGCTTGTTCTGTCTCTTGAGTGTAGATTCACTTTTAAATATGTTACGTTGCTTTTCGGGAAGGTTTGTCGTCAAAGAATTTGAAAGAAAAATATTTTTTTTTGTTATTGCGGAGACTCCATTTTTTTAGACTTCCACGCGAAAATTATTAGCGTGGTTTTTTTCTTCGTGTCCCACATATGTTTGCAATATAGCAATTTGAACCCTCAATTTTCGTTATTGCCTCCTCACTGCATCCCTCCTTGCTTGACAAGCATATTTTCAATGTATTTGATAAGTACAGGATAATTATTATTAAAATATGAATTTGCGTAGGACTCAAGAGTTTTCAAAAACTCTTTCGCATATTTTGTTGCCAATTTTAAATCCAAGCAGATGAAGGGGATGAAACAAAAGCAAGCACTTAAGTCGTATTTAATTGGATCGAAAGGAAAATGCTTCCGTAAATCATGTTTTTGAACATCATCCATCTTTTTCTTCCAACAACTTTTTGTTTTCTTCTACGCATTGATTCCAATAAAAAGTCTATTGCTTTCCAAGTGCGCGCCATTGAAAAAATGTTAACACCATCTTTAATTTCTGTAATTTTTAATCCATTTACTAAAAAAACTATGTGTTTCACTAGCACAGACATCAGTTTGAACATAGTCAGTAGAACTGCAGACAAACGTGCGCTGGAGTAAGAGTAAATTAGTTTTTTCTCGCTCTCGAACATTTACATTAAATCCTCTTTGGAGTTATTTTCTCTTCGATTTCCTCAACTTGTCAAGCACGGACGACATCGCTGTACACGATTTTTGTGGCTTGACGATTGGAGCTCAGGAAACAGAATAAAACACTGGAACCACATTCGATAGCTGGGAATCAGTACGCCTTTTGATCATTGCTAGATCGTTCCGGTGTGTTAATATCCTCCCGATTACACCTTGAAGCGTTATGTTGAACAGGAGGCATAAGAGACTATCACCTTGTTGATGCTGGAGTCCGACCACTGTATGCCTTCCATCGTAGATTTAAAGGGTGTCCCACATCAAATTGCACTACGGAAGAAACGCTGTAGAAAATTACCCATTGGGTATTTTCTCTTGAAAAATTGAGTAGAACTAGTTTACAGCGTATTGTTTACACTCTATTTTTATCGCGGTCAGTTTTTCGAAAATTGGAAAAAATCACCCTAAATCTAAATCACCCGATAAGCAACGTCGCGCATTTATTTTGCGCAAGCACCTGGAAAATCCTCAACTCTCCCATCATGAATGATGAGACTAACGTCAAGGCAGACTACCGGCAGCTTCCGGAGCTAGTGTACTTCACCGCCCAGCACAAGTTTAATGTTCCGGAGGAAGTAAGGATGCAGAAACATTCATAATTTGCCAAGAAATACATGATTTGGCCAAGAAATACATCATGTGACAAACGGAGTGCGCCGTTCGTGACTGTAAAAGGGCAGATCTACCTCAAAGAGTGTCTACAGAAGCATCTGCTTCCTTTGTCGAAGCAACACGAGGGCCCTACGATCTTCTGGCCGGATCTACCTTCGTGCCAATATTCAAAGGATGTATTGGAGTGGTACGAAGCCAACGGAGTCACTTTCGTACCCAAGGACATGAACGCCTCCAACGCACCGGAACTAAGACTCTAGGTCTATTATGAATCAGGCACTACGGAAGCATCCCTAGGAGGACAAATCTGAAGAAGACATGAAGAAAAAGTGGATTTCCGTACAGATGAAGCTGCAGCTAGGTTGTACAGAACTTTTTAAGTGCAGTTCAGCGTAAGGAGCGAGCATACGCTTATGGTACTGAAGTTGAATGAAATAAATATGCCAAAAGCTTACAAATAAGTTATATTTTTGTTATCTGAAAGTTTGGAAGGGATCGGTCAATAAGGTAATTTTCTACAGCGTTTCTTCCGTGGTGCAATTTGATGTGGGACACCCTTTAATCAGCCTGATCAGCTTTCCGGTGGAGTCATTCTCGACCATGATTTTTCATAGCTCTTTTCGGTCGATGGTATCATATGTAGCTTTGAAGGCAATGAACAAATAGTGCGTAATAATTCGGTATTCACGGCCTTTCTAGTGGATCTACTGAAGCGTTAATATTCGTTTCGTCGTTGACCGTCCGGTTTTATAAGTTCCCATAAATCTGTTCGCAATTGATGATGACCGGCAGAATATGATTAGGGAGGGCCCTTTGTAGGCGGCGTCAAGAGCGGTGGTCGCACGATACTTCAGCAGTGCGCAGTTCAGTAGAGTTCGGCTGTTAGCGCAAGCAGGAATATTGGTTGAACGAATATTATGCTGTTTTTTTTTTTTGTTTTTATTATAGACCCTTTAATTTCTTATGCTGGTTTTCGTGAGGGTCTCATTACGACGTTTCAGGATTCTAGACAAGATTCGGGAGTATAGCCTGTAGACTCATAATAATTTATTCGTAGACTTCAAAACGACGTAAGAGTTAATCAGACGAAACGAGCTGTGACGGATGGGTGCAGTTTTGCTACGAAACTGTTTA
Source organism: Sabethes cyaneus (assembly GCF_943734655.1). Taxonomy (NCBI): domain Eukaryota; kingdom Metazoa; phylum Arthropoda; class Insecta; order Diptera; family Culicidae; genus Sabethes; species Sabethes cyaneus. The sequence continues at coordinate 74,408,983 of NC_071354.1, read as the reverse complement.
AATCGGTTGGAATAGTGCTGGAGGGATTGAAATGAGGCGGAGGAACAGTGGATGAGATCTTATACACTTTCGTGATGAATTAACTGAAGCAAAGGAATGCGACCTCAAACTTCAACTAATCGATCACAAATTTGCTCAGCTTGCTCAGCTCTCCAGCAGATACACGATACACAGCAGCCATACTGTAGGCGCTAACAACATCAGTAGTAGCAGCAAAGCTTGCTGTTCTAACCTCTGGATTTGGTTAGCGGGAACAGACAAAAGAGACTATAAAAGAGCCCGCTTAACTTAACTCGTATTCAGTTCATTAAATTTACTGAGGGTTGCTTTGATGGACGATTATAGCAGAAGCAGTAGAAAATCCGATTACCCTGACAGAAGAAATTACAAAACATCCCCGGCAGCTAGCTGTCAATTTATTCAACTGACGGTAGCTTTGACGAAAGGAATGACGAATAACGCTTGCTAGCAGCAACAGCAGAACCAAATCACGCAACGGCTTTAACCATGGGTGGCTCTAGAGATTCTTTACGATCCCTCAACTAAGTGAGCGATTGTATTCCTGATTAGGAGCGGCTTACAACAGCGTCTGATCCAGAGCGAGCGGCTGAATTAAGAACCCCACAAACTCGGCATCGTAGCTCTGTAGCAAATCTATTGCAAAGGAGAAAAGGTTTGGACGATCCGTGACAAAAAAAAAGGACCAGTTTTACTAGAGGGGTGGCACCACCAACGAACTGCGAGCGGCCTTTGTATTGTCGGGAAGAATGCGGGAGGATTCGCGTGATTGGAAGACGATCAACGCGAGGATGTGCCTAATGAGAATAAAGGGCCGTAGGAAGGTAGACCCGGCAATAAGAAGGAAGCTTTCTACGTGCCGATGGAGGCAACATACGACAGCTGTTCGCCACGGGACATACAGATTGTCATCGTAGATATGAACGCCCAGGTCGGTAGGAAAAAAAAACGTAAAAAGACCGGCGATAGGACCTCATAGCCTGCACACCGAAACGAGTGATAACAGCCAACGATGTATAAACTTCGCAGCTTCAGAAGGCCTGGTGATCCGAAGCACCTTTCTCCCACGGGAAGACATTCCCAAAGCCACCTGGAGATCATCTGACCAACATACAATAAACCGTATATTGACCACGTTCTCAAAGATGACCGGTTCTTCTCTAATATCGCTGACACACGTTCCCTACGGGGTGCGGATATTGACTCTGACCATCACCTAGTAACAGTATATGCGAACTCAACACTGTCAACCATATACTAGAGACACTTCAAAGCTGTCCACTTTGACTGAACATTAGGCAGCTAGATAACCTGCAATCTACCGAGAACTACGCGAATACTGGATGAGGCACTGCCTTTTTCCAAAGAGTTTAGTGCTTCAGCCCTCGAGGATAGTTGAGGCAGAATACGCTCGGTTCCGTGAAGAGCCCTGGAGTATACAAAATGTCAACAAGTGGTGGAGTGGAGCATTAGTATTAGGGAGAACTCGGTCAAATATCTAAGAGCAAAGAACCAGTTGACCATAATTCTGAGGAGTAAAATGTGCCAGGAGGTGGACAGAGATCGTGAAAAATTAGAATAACTATTCCGAGCTGATGATGGCACGCGCAAGTTTTACGGGAAGATGAACCAAATTCGTAAAGGCTACACACTGAAACCTTACGGTGAAGGGAATTTCATGCAGATCACAGATGAGCGTGTGGCGGTCTACACGTGGAAGCAATTCTTAGATGAACACCTCAACGAGGAAGTTGCAGAGAGAGGCAGAACGGAAGTTAACCTAGGAGTGACCATGGAAGATAGTATAGTAATATCTTAGCACCTGATCTACAAGAAGTCAAACGAAAAATCGGGTTGCTGAAGACCAATATGCAACTTCGTGGCATAACGCTCGTAAACGCTGCCTACAAGTTACTCTCCCAGATCCTGTTACGCCGGCTGATACCAATAGCACAACGTTTCATAGGGAATTATTAGACAGGCTACATTAGAGGCACGCGCAACCACGTACCGAATTTTTACTATCCGACAGATCTTGCAGAAATATCGGAGGTACAACGTTCCCTCACAGCACATCTTTATTGACTTCAAAGCAGCATACGATACAGTCGATTGAGACCAGCTATGGCAGAAAATAAACGTACACAATTTTTCGGCCCAAGTGACGCTGCTGGTCAGAGCTAGTTACATTGCCATTGGATCGAATGATGTGTTACATGCGTATCTCGGGGATAGTCTCGAGTCTGTTCGAGACGCGGCGAATGTTGAAACAAGGTGACGGCTTATCCTGCAAGCTGTTCAACATCGCTCTTGAGGGGGTGGTCCGACAAGCGGACATCGACACGAGAGGCACGATTTTCACTAATGGTGACCAACTCTTAGGCTTCGCAGCATACTTTGATATCATAGCCAGGAACTTTGCGACGGCGGGGATAATCTACCCCGGACGAAAAGCGGAGGATGAAACGTGCGCCTCCCACGGATGGTAACCGTTGACGGCGACGAACTAGAAGAGATATATAAGTTCGTGTATTTGGGACCGCTGGTGACCGCCGACAACAACATTAGTAAGCAGATTTAGCTACGCTACGATAAAGAAACATGAGCCGTCGTATGAAGCTTGCTATGAGAAAATCCCTGTTAGACCGGTAGAGTTCTGTATGGACTTAAAGCTGCGACGCTGTTCACGAAGGACATACGTCCCCGTGTGACGTGTTCGAGCGAAAGGTGCCGCGGACGATATTAGGCGGAGTACAAAAATAAAAACAGAGTGGCGGAGGCGTATGAACCACGTGCTATAAACACTGCTATAAAAGATTCCCATCTAGCGGAAGTCGGTAGGCTACGATGAGCCGGACACGTCGTAAAGATGCTGAACGACAGAGCATTGAAAATGGTTATCTTCAACAACCCCATCGTGCAACCCCCCTCAACGTGCAAGATGGCTCGACCATCTTGAAGTGAAAGTGATTTGCGACTTCTGAGACGCCTGAGAAATTGGCGACGAGTGGCTCAACATGGAAGTTGAGTTGAGTTGAAACGACTGCTTGAAACAATACGAGCCACCCCAGCTCTATGCTGTTGACGGCGACGACTTAACATTGAAACAAAATGGTCCTTTTCAGGGCCACCATATTTTGAAGAAGAGATAATACCAAAGTTTTCTTGAATATACAAAATTTTAAAGCATCCTAACGTAGACCTAAATTTACCATGCGGGTGTGTCTATCCTATTAATTACCACGTTAATACGTTGGTTTAGGAGTGTCTGGCAGTTTTTGCTGTGGCTAGGAGATTTGCAACAGAACTAAATGATCCTTACACAATTAAATCCATCTATGTAAGTCTGATTCGGTCAAAACTAGAATTTGTAAGGATTGTGTGGAGGACAATGTACGTTACGTATATGTATAAGCTTGAGTCCGTACAGAAACAATTTAATAAATTTGCTGAGAGAAATTTGGAATGAAGAGGGCATCTGTCGGAATATATAGCCTTGTGTGCCCTCCTAAATATAGATTAGTTGGAAAGTGGGTACCAGTTTACGGACATTGCTTTATTTCTTAATCTGCGGAGGGGATGATATGATAGTGATTATTTAAAGTCTAGAATAACAGTGAACCAAAGTTCAGTAGTACTTAGGAGACCTAGGCTCTGCACCTTAAACAATCGACGAACTAACTATGCCCGTAATGAGCCAGCTTAACGATACATGATGTTCATGAATAACCTTAGAAACGTAATTAATCTTAATATGTCATTGGACACTATAAGGCAAAAACGTAGACAATTTTCAAGAGGCCAATTACATTAATTTTAATTTAGCAAGCACATATATCTGGACAAATAAACATTAATATCGTTCAGATAAAAACTTCGGACCCTTTGGCTATGTTGCAACTTTGTTCAAAGTAAAATGTACATAAATTCTACCTCTTCGAATGGTTCAACAGCATGTAAATTTTTTTATTTTTAAATAAAATGCTTGAATTGAAAATAAATATGTTTTATATTAAAAATCTAAGTTAGACTTCAACTGATTAAGATTTTGACCGTTCAGTCATTAAATTATAGTAGACGTTAAACTCTCAAGCCGCTTTTTACGCGAAGGATACGTCTCGCGTAAATCAAAACCGCGTAAAAAACCGCGTAAATTCCGAAAATCGCGTAAAAAACCGCGTAAATTCCGAAATTCACGTAAAAACCGCGTAAATTCCGAAATTTGCTTTAAAAAAACCACGTGAATTCCGAAATTCGCGTAAAAAAAACCGCGTAAATTGCGTAAAAATAGTCGCGTAAAAATAGGCGCGTAAAAAAACGGTGTAAAAAACGACTTCAGTGTATTTTCCTTTTTACACCGACGTTTCGATCTGGATTTGGATCTTCATCAGGGCTTCTTCGAACGTGTACTTTGATTAGCTGTTGTTGTCTGAGTTATAATTTGTTTGATACAAATTGCAAATGTTGGTCGAGATATGAATTGAAATGCAATTTTTTTTAATAAAAACCACACATTCGCTGCATCTAATTAACATGAATCGAATGATATGCGAATTATAAAAATCCGTCAAAGAATGCCAGAGCTGTTAGCTATCTATAGAGAGTCAAAAGAGTAAACTGTAAATAAAAAATTTAAAAGTACCAGCGGCAAGAAAGAAAAGGAACTTTTTTTTATCGTAGAGACGAAGACGTAGAAGAAGAGCGGCTCATAAGTGGCTAAAAGAAAACAAATGAATCTGGACAAAGCAATCTAACTATTTTCGATTGTTTTCGGCATTATAGTAAAAATTTAATCATACTTTAACGCCTAGTTAATGCCACACTTTCCCAACACTTGGTGTGAAAAAAAACTAATATATCTGCATATAGCTGTTGAAAGAAAGACATAAAATTGATTTCTATCGGATATCAAAAGTACTGCTCAAGCCATTTAAAATGAATGTCCGCCTAGCTGCGTTTTATTACCGTTATAGATGTTTTATATTGGTTATTTTGTATAATTAACGACCAGTAACCGAACATTACGGTAATTTATAATCAATGCCATAATTTCTTCTTCGTTACTTCAACCGATCGAAAAAAGATGGCGCCTAAGTTTTCACTCATGCTGACGACAGGTGCTATTTCTTTTTTTCTTGTAGATGACCGAACAAACTGGTGAGAAATTATTTCAAGTAAAAAACTGAATACTAAAATTCAGATTGCTTTACTGTTATACTCATGGCAAAAGCAATACAATAGTTTTTTTCCCCGAAATTGTATGTTAAAAATGTTCAAAAAGTTCAGTTATTAATTTATTACTCAAGTGTCGGAAAGTAATTTCCCACCATATTTTTTCCAGTGCAGTAAGGGGATGGCACTTAAGACATACTTTAATACCCTTTAAATGGGAAGCTTCGAAGTCTCTGCATGTTCTTAACTCGTTTCATCGTAGGTGCTATAATCTTTTATCATCTAGTTCTAGTAAATCTATCCGATAATACCTCGAACGAGCAATGCGTGTTTGAATGCAAAATCGCAAAACTTATCGACCGGAAACCGACGTTTGACGTCACAGAACGCTGACGTCTCTGTCGAGGAGCGCATATTCTCCTCCCCCAGAAGGGACACAGTTTCAGTTGCGCGGCAATTGGGGGGATGTCGTAGCGCTACTTCTGCTGCAACTGCGCTGTGTGTGTATGTATTTTTGTGTTTGTTGATTGCTGGCTGCTGCACACAGCTGGAGACGACGAACCATCATAATGGTGACGTTCGCACCAGCAGCGCACGTATAGTACTCACGGTTTGATAGCAACGAAACAGCATCGAACCGGATGATGATGATGCCCGGATAAGAATAACTTGTTCCACGTGCGTAGGTGGTGATAGATAATGATAACGCATTGTTACCAGCTGTAGCAATCTGATGCACCTATCATACGGGGTATTATTATCGGGATACAGTGAAGCGGGGGTTTTCTGTTTCTTTTTTTTTTCCTTTATCCTTCGGTTGTGACTACCCGCGGCCAGATTGGTGTTTATCGGCGGTATTTTAATTATGCCATGCCAATCTATTTCGATCGACAGCAATCGACTATTGGTTGTTGTCTTTTCAAAAATTACGAATTGTTTCGTCGCATCGAGTTGATGTTTGATTTATTATAACCAAAACAAACGCTGAATATTGACATGAAAAAATAACGTTCAATTTTTTCCCAACGAGAACTGTTTCGCCTTTGTTTCGTTGATGAATCCGGATGTTTTTGAGCTGTCACGAAAGGCATGGATTACGTCTTTTTGTGTTAAACCAAGCCGTATTTTATGAAAATGAACAAAAAATTATAATACTGGAAAGAAAGATTCTATACAATTCTACCGTATTGGATGAAACTTTGGGTAGATATAAGGAACGAATCATTTTTTATAATCACCATGCAATTGAAAAAACGATCAAAATCGATAAAAAGTTATTTTTTACCTCGTGACGACAAATAAAAGCACTGAATGCCGGTCTACTGTCATTTTGCTACCAAAAACGGATTCTTCCAAACGGATCAAAGCAATTTGTTTACTGTAAATTTAGAATAAGGTGTCACTCAGAACATAAAACGTGTGACAACTTTGTTCGCTCAATGTAAAAATTTGAAGTTGTTGTTTACTCAAAAGAAGAGTTATCTCTTGTCATTCACATTTGTACCGGAGAACAAAGCAGTTGAAGTGAACTATCCTGGAAAAGTGTCAAACGAACCTCTAATGTACTTCCGATCGTACGGGATCGTACCGAGAAATCATAAAACAAATCTGAATAGACGCTAGATTTTGTGTAAAATTCGGTTCTTGCTATGAAAATATGTCGTCCTGTCAGGGGTCTGGTTTTCGTTACAGACAGAATAAGGCGCTTATAGTATTTAATTTTGCACAAAAACCCCTGAAATATGCACTTTTTGGGATGGTTGAAAGTTGAAAGTGAACAGTTGAAAGTAAAAAATTGCGTTTGACGTCAGCTTGAAAGAAAAAATGGCGGATGATTAGACAATATTTTGCAAAAAATGTATAGGATATGGACTTTTTTGGAAAGCGAGGTACTGTTAGAAGTTAGAACCCAAAATTGATATTTGATTCTATTTTATGATCCACGATGGCGAAAGGTTATTCTATATTGTGAAAGGCAACTTTTGCAATGTGGATTTTTTTTTTGAAACGGGGATGACTGCCGGCGTGAGACAAAAAATTTGCGCTTTGTTTCCGTGCTGTTAAGCAAATAGAACATATAAAAAAGGTGTAACTATTTATCGACAGAACAGCGTAATTAACGTTTTAGAAAATCACGTGAAAGTTTGATTGCCATCGGTTTCCAGTAGATTTCGTACAACATATCAGGCGTATATCGTATAAACCATTCACGCCCAGTAAAGAAATAATTTATAGCATTAAGGCAATCGACAATTGCAATGTCCAGCAGCAGTGATTTGATTGAGCCAGTGCGGTAGCGGCGTCAGCAGCAAGCAGCAGCAGCAGCAGTACCATGAAATTGAATAATGTTTTGATCAGCGCCGATATTTCTTATTTACGTCCACCGAAACTCATAACACGCGATTCGAATCGAATGGGGTTCAAAACACTCTAATTTACTATCAATCACGCGTAACTGCCATGTGCGCTATGATCAGTCGTTACAGCCAGCGCGCGCGCCCGTAAAAGGTAGCGAGCGAGCTTTGGGCTGACTGTGCGCGACTGCCGTTCGCTCCTTCTCTCCATAATATTGTGCACAGTCGAACTAGTACTAGTCCTCCCCTGGCGGTACGCGGCCTTCCTGGTCGTTATTCTACAAAGTAAAAGTAATCACCACCCATTATCATGATCACCCCGTTATAACTGCACTTGGCTTGGCTAACGTCAGAGTCAACGTCGTCGTTGTCGGCCAAGTAGAAACTGAACTTTTATTGCTGCTGCTTGTATACACCCCTAGTCGATGCCCAGTCGACTGACTGCACAATATTGAATGGTGTGTGGATTTGCACAAACTGTTGTGTAGTTGTTCGTTCTATTTACACGCCCGGCATGATGATTGTGAAATCGGTTTTCATCTCCATTTATATGCTAACCGTGAGCAAGGTACTGCCAACCGGAGGAAAATGATTATTTTTCAACTTTGATCGATTAAATTATTCTGTTGAACGGAGGGAAGTAAATTTTTCTCTAAAGCTGTAGTACGTTCTTGAATCCTTCTGACTACTTGAAACTGTCGGGTCTGTAAATATAGGACGCATACGTAATGTGAACGCATTTTTTCGTCTGTTTAAACAACCCATTGTTATAGCTTGACATTATCGCGCATTTAGCTCGTAAACGCACTAGTTCATACGTCAATAAAAAGAAATTTTCGTCCGTATGTTTGTTGCCGCAGCCAATAATACCGGCAGTCGAATAAATAATAGCCAGTTTGCAACAGTTAACCGTTCGCAGCCCGCAACCGCCGGCTTTCCTTCCGTCTAGAAAAGGTTGTTTTGAAGAAGCGAAAGTTGTTTTGATTTCTATTTATACGTTTCAGTATCAAATGACAGCTAGCAGGCAGGCATGTACCACCAGTGCGCGTACCAGAGAGTGGAGGACAATTAAAACATTGCTCGCACTTACACACGTATACGCACGGTCACTGCTGTGTGCAATGATAGAAATTTGAATTGAAATGAAATGTTGGTCTGCAACCGTTGCCAAAGTATTGTCCGACTCAGTTCCGAATTTAGATTATCCATTCCGATTATGTCCCCACATTGGTTGGACTTCGACTGTCATCCAAAACCACCGCTAATGCCCTTATAATAATCACCTTAATAATTCGTGCATCGTCCGTGGGTCTGCATCAGAGTCACCGGCCGCCATTGGATCTCTGTTAAATATTACTTTCGGTGATCGCTCATCCGTCCTCCTTCAGAGCCGTACAGAATGCTCGTCAGCGTTATTCTGACAGTTTTCCCATGGATTTACTGTCAAATTGACGCTGACGGATGCGTTGACGCAGCATTCTGCTTGGGCCTTTAGTACTTAGCTAGCCTACTGTAATCTGCCGTGTTTTACTCACATCTCTATACACATGGTATATAATATATACTATATATATCGTAATTTATGCTCTTGCGCCACACTGTTTCTTCTAACTTGTTACCAAGAATTGTACGCTATATCTTTACTTACGCAAAGCAAAGCCATGGGTTTATACCGTCTTTAGACATTACCCTTCTTTATCGACAGACTTCGCAGCCGGCTGTTAGAGTACAGGAAAATTACGGGGCCAGTGCAACAATCCTACTGACTCTAACTAGCAAGCACCGCCTAGCCGAGATTCGAACATAAGACGACTGGCTTGTTAGACCAGCGTCGTACCTCGAAGCTAACTGGGCGGCATCTTTACTTACGACAATACCTAAAATTCGTCGGTTGCTCTCTTTCAACACCCACGCTTTATGGCTTTAGTATACTAGTGTAAAAATTAGCTTCTTATACAGCTTTGTTCAAGAATAATCCGCCACAATTCTTTTCGCTTAACCATATCGTACGCCGCGTTGAAATCTATGAAAAATGCTGAAACTAGCTAAATACTCGGAAGTTATCAAAGAGATGTCGCAGTGTCCGTTATGGACCGTTCCATAGGAGAAAAAATTGTATATAGAATTTAAAAAGAATTATGCTCCGGCAACTGCTGCACTCGAGTCGATATCAATTCTTTTAGATAGCACCCAGTTAGGTCGTTTTCAGCCCATACAGTTCTTTGCTTCCACCTCTCAAAAGCCCAAGGAGAATGTAATCATTTGATTATTTGCAGGCTTATGATTAATTTTCTATATATGAGAGGCTTGAGTGTAGCCAAAACCAGGTCTCTGACAGGACGTCAAAAGAGGCTTATCGGTAATTAAAAACAGGCCCCTGACAACAGTACGTCATGCTTTTGTAGTAAAGGGTTCTATACTTAGTCACTTCACTGGTTGACTGCTGAACTGCTCGATTGCTCAACTGGCGAACTAGACTGCTCGATTTGATTGCTCGATTGAACTGCTCAACTGAACTGCTCGACTGGACTACTCGACTCAACTGCTCAATTCGACTGATCCAATCGGCTGCTCGATTCAACTGTTCGTCTCTACTGCTCGAATTACTACTTGACCCGAAAGCTCGGCTCGACTGCTCGATTCAATTACGCGACAAGACTATTCGATTTGACTGCTCGATTCAACTGCTCTACCCTACTGCTCGACTCAACTGTTAAACTCGGTGCAACTGTTAAACACGACTACTCAATTTGACTGCTCGACTGGACTACTCGACTCAACTGCTCGATTCAACTGCTCGACCTGACTGCTCGAATGGACTGCTCGATTCGGCTGCTCGACTCGACTAACGAGTGACAACTAAAATTTTGGAATTTTTTTCTCAAGCTGCAAAAAAAGACAACGATACAGATTTACCGAAATTAAAGATACATTATCCATTGTTGGAAAACAATTAGTGTACATTTGAAAATGGTTCGCAATCAGCTGTTCGGCGAAGGTTCTGTTGATATCTGAACGGGAGCGTTGTACGGCCGTCATGTCAACTTTGTAAATGCATCTCTTCTACCAATCTACTGTTTGCAATTCGTGGCTCTCCAGTTATTTTTGTACACCAAAGAACTCAAAATCTCGAAGAAATCTACGATTGAGCGCCCTGAGACAGATTTGTCGGGTCCTGGTTTTAGGGCACAAATGGGATCAAATGAGGTATTCAGGAACGATTGTTTTTTGGCGCAATGTGATGATGCTTTATCCAACCAAAACACGTATTGTCCATCATCATGCAGATGCAGATGCCGAGTTTTTGTAGAAACGGGATCAAAATTTTCTTCAAACATCCGCCTGCTGCATATTAATTGATACCCAAACTAGAGGGCTTGTTGTTGAAGAAACTGCGTTCATAATTTTGGCAGGTCTTCCACTACCTTGCTTGCGAATAGTTGTTGGGCATCTTAGGATATGGTAAACAGTCGAAGCCGCAACATATTCGCTTCTTAAATGTTGTACCGTATACTTTTTGCCGAGTTTTCTGTGGCAGTTCGTAGAAGTGTACAACGCGCTCCCGAAATGCTTCTTGTTTTAACGCCATTTTAACCAAAACTGGGCAAAAGACAAGCATAAACAAAACAAAACAAAACAAAACAAAAATTGTCAAAAAGAGCAAAGAGAGAGCTAACACATACATACTCTCATTTCTCAGAGCTCGTGTGTTGTTGAGTATAGGGGGCCTCGAAAAAATTCCAAAATTTTAGTTGTCACCCGTTATGCGATTCAACTGCTAGACTGGACTGCTTAACTCGACTGCTTGATTTGACTGGACGACGATTGCTTGTCGCGATATCAACGTTTATTTAGTTAAATAAAACCCAATGCGAGCATAAAAACTATCAGTTTCAGTTTCAGGCTTTGGTAAACACTGGCACTGTGATAAATATTTATATTTTCCGGATCGTAAGATTCGGGCTTAACCAGTGTAACTATATTTTTTATTCTTACAATAAGTATAAAATTACCTTTGTGCCGACCGGTTTCGGGTTAGTAGTTACCTATCTACGGGGCCGGGTCCAACTAATTATGTTGATGAGAGCAGCTACAGACTTAACTTTGTTAGGTCGAAGAGCGGCGATACTATTGGAGGATCATCCTCGTTCATCAGTGGCCGCTCAGCTGTGAGGATGTGTAATGACTCCCGCGCCTACGCATTTAAATGCGATGATTTTCGTACGTTTTTTACAAGTTTAGCACTATTCCAGTTTATCACATGTTCACTGCTAATGGCATGTGTATCTATAAATAAAAAGAGCGCTCTTTTCGTAACCAACGGCATTGCTGCCCTACAGCGCCGTAAATACTAAAGATAAAACTTCACTTTCTTCAGCAATCTATATATGTAAGAGCCTTGTCTGTAGCCAAAAGAGGGGCGCGATATGTATTTTCGTGGTAATAATCGCCCACATTAAGCAAAAACACAAACCAATTATACCAGATTGCATTCAAGACGAGCAAAAGTAACGTAGTTGCACCTAATAGAGTTACATAGCGTACCTCCAATTTGCTCTCTATTAGACGCGAGGCGACGCGCGCTGGTTACAGCTAGTATTATAGATAATTACTAGCTCTACAAACGTCCCATACACCACTTTTTTAACTTCTGCTTAGTTGAGGAGCAGTAATCAAAAGAACAAAATCAAAGCGAAAAGTGTATGCCAAGCCTGATGTCGAAACTAACAACTTGGCATCTATCTGGAACTCCGGAAAATTCGAAGGATCGCTTCTCGGAAGATTCCTGAGAGCGAGCCGTATCTTTTCTGGACTCGCTCGATCCTTAAATTCTAAGTTATATGATTAGGTACCCATTTTACGGATGCGCGCCTAGGCATTCACAAGGATCGGACTAACGAGGGAGCAGTACAACGTCTCCATGTAGTGCGTATCCGTGAAGTCCTTGGCAATTTTGGAGATAAAGCCACGTTGTCAAGGTTTACCTTAGATATAATCGACATGTAATAAGCATTGAACGTAAACTTTAGATACAATAGAATGCCTAGATCCGTTACATGGTCCACTCTGTTGCGAATAGTATCGTCGATATAGTAATCACGTTCGTTTTGTGATGCTGATAACGAACTTGTTCGTTTGACACCAATTAACGATCACATTCAGCAACATTTGCAAGTGCAGACAGTTCTCGATACAACGCACCACTACGTAGATCTTCAAATGATCGACATGAACAAGTAGTCATTTATACCCACGCAAGAATACAATATGGTTGAAGCAGTTGATGAACAAAAAAGGTTCTAAATTGCTTCCTTGCGGAACACTGGAGGTGTTTGCAACTACTCTGTCATTACTGTCATACTCATCACAAGTAGAGTTGGTGGACACACAGTGGATCATGCTAAATCATTATGTATCCTACTTCCATCCACTGCGCCATCTTCTTCAAAATTCAACATCACACCAAAACGTCGTTTCCCACGACTGGCGACCTCCGATCTTTCGGCAATCTGGTTTCACTGCTCGTTATTACACGTTAGAGCAGTTGGCACATTCCGATGCACAATTCCGTTGATGGTCTTCAAATAGCTTTGCGTATCGTGCCTCTGTAAGAACGTTAGATCCCAGGGCTGGCATTTCTTGTGACGGTGAAGTCTCTTCTCAGAGATATTTGCGTGTCTTTTCTAATCTCTTACACGATAAGGCAAGGTAATGGGCTTCCGTGCTTGCTGTTTAATGACGCGCAGCGACAATATGTCAACCAAATACATATGAGGAAGAGGTTCCAAGGAGATATTAGCATCGACAATCTAGATTGATTACGTGTATTTGGGCTTATGGGCTTACTGAGCCCAAATGATGACCTGCAGAGTAATACGAAGATGCGTTATGCCAAAAAATCGTACTTATATTCGACTCGAGAAAACCCTTCGGTCGCGTAAAAATCGCCGACCAAGAAGTTGACCATCTACAAAACACGGAAAGACTGGTATTTCTCTACGGTCAGGAGACACCTTTGGTGTCTTTGAATGGTACTACGCACCATCTTCGGTGTAGTGCAGATGGATGATGGAATGTGGAGAAAATAAATACCCGATAAAATGCATTAACTGCTAAGAAAATGGCTCCCCACACACGACACACACTTTTGAAAACGGGCAGTGCTTGCAAGTTTTCGTTGAGCATTGTCCACGTTTTCGCTACCAACCCAAGCTTCTCTGCTTCACGTTTCAAGTTTCGTTATTGCTCAGCAATGTCCATATCGTCAGCAAATACTGGTTAATAGAAGGGATTTATTGAAGATTGTGCTTCGAGTATTAAAGCCTGGCACGTTTCATAACACTTTTTAGCTGAGGAGGAACAGCAGAAAGGAAATACCATCGGCTTGATGAATATCGGTGCAAGATATCTTCACCCAGCACTGTATACCCACAGACAAACAGACGAGACACTCGCGTTAATTCCATCGTCCATTCAAAAACAACTTATTTTTCAAAAAAGCATGTTTCGCAACATGACCACACCGCGGCGCTTCGAGTTTTCAGTATAAAACCATACAAGTGTAAAAAACCTCCAGTATAAAACCCTGCAAATGCAAGCTACTTCGCAACATGCATAACAGAGGGTGCTAGTGTGCAAGCAAAATGTGTAGGACGATGGTTTTTGAAGGATTTTCTTCTATGTGTCATGTCAGTTCGTCAGTGGTATACCATCCAACGGAACCTTAATCAGTCTTGTTAGCTTCTTAGGAAACCTGTTTTCGTCCATTATTTTCCATAGCTCTACCCGGTCGATAGTATCCTATGAGGCCTTGAAATGGTGCGTGGTGCGGAGGTGGTGCGAAGGGATTGGATATTCGCAACACTTTCTGGAGGATCTGACGCAACGCACAAGAATTTGGTCCCCTGTCGAACACTGCAAGCAACTGAATTTTGGGTTACTCTTCGCCTATTTCCCAGGCGTTTCAGAAGGTGCAAATCGCAAGACCAAGTTGAGTCATCTCGCACGTAGGGCTTTTCTGTTTTCCTTATGACTGTCCAGTCCATCGAAGTTTACCGTATGGGTCACCAGATGTCCGATGGTAATCTCCCTAAGTTGTATCTGCTGCTCGTGATTCATATACACGCAAATCTCGTTTTACATCCACTATTATGGGACGTAAGAACAACCGGTCGTAAAAAGCGAGGACGTTAATTCAAATTTTAGACGTAAAACGAGACGACATTAATTCAAATTCCGAACGTAAAAATATTGACGCAAAGGGAAATCATGTAAAATAAATGGACGTAAAAAGAGATTCTAGTGTACCTCCACCGCTCTCCGCTTCCAGCTTTTGCTCCGTCAAATATCGTCCACAAGTGCAGGCATTTCCTCCATGAGTATCGTCAAATCCATAAAAACTACCGGTCTAATAAGCGCTATGTACTTGGTCAGCATCGTAGGGAAGCTATCGTTTGTTACTGTGTTACCTGACTCATCCCAAGTAACATTTTTGTACTATTGTACAGCTAATTCCCGTGGAACAAGTGCTTGATAAGCTATTATACAACATAAATGTTACCCCTATTTCCTCGGAGTATAAACGAATATAGCTTATGATGATTGAAAATAATTCCCCATTTCCTGAATAAACTCCTTAAGGTTAGGCTGTCATTTTTTTTGCAAACCCCCCCAAAGAAATTTTTTTGGCTACGCCCCTGCATCCAGGTAAAAAAAGTTGGTAATCAGTAAAAAAACAATCTCAATCTTTCGATTAGTGACGATTATAAAATATTTTATGTCGCGAAAACACGTCCCTTGGAATCGTAAATATAATTTTTAATGATGGTAGACGCTGTTGAGTCATGTGAGTCATCGTGGCTCACTGCAGTGCAGCAATGAAAACTAGGCAGCCCTTGTTGGCAAGCGTATTTTGATTAGTATTTTTATATTTGACGTAAGTCTGTGGTTATCCGGAAGTTATAGTGTTGATTATCCAACAGTGTAATCATCAGGAAAGGTGCTTATTTTATGAACACTACTATTTCACTTATTTCTACAGGTATTCATTGGAGTTTTACATGAATAGATCGACAGTTTACCCACGAATTGATATCAAAAGAGAAAGCACAAAATAATTAAAAATAAAATATTGCTAAAGTGGAAAATGTGTCGCATTGCCAAATCACAACTAAAAACACTAGTTGCATTCCAACACTATAACGACAGACTAATCTCAAGTTTTTAGTCTTGACCTTGGAATGAGGTGCCGCAGGAAGCGGCACAATATGTGTCGATAACCCAACCAAACGCGTCGCTATCCTTGAGAAGTGGATTTTGCGGTCTCCTTTTGTCCAGCGCCTCTATGGTTCAAAGGTACAAGTACTAGCGAACCACATGCCCTGGAGGGTGTTATGAGTTCGAATCCGGTTGTTATCTCAGATTACAGCTTGATTCGACTCATGCACCTTCCAGCATTGGACAAAAGGTAGGAGTCAAAATGACTACTTGTCAAGCATAGCTACCAAACCCCCCCCCCCCCCTTCCCTTTCCGCTCTTCCCCCTCCTCCTTCACCAAAAAATTTTCCATTTCTTTCCCCTACCGTCCCTTCATCAATTGTAGAACCATCGTTTCAAAAAAATACTATAACGACAGTTTTATACCATACACCAGTGGTGCCCAGGCATAGGCATGGTGCGGGCCAAATGAGATCGCCCCATGATGTCGCGGGCCGCAAATTCCTCTGGCCATTTCCGCGCATAACAAAATGCAAAATATGTGGCAATAAAAACCATTTTCTGGGAATTACCACAAGATTTAAACCGGAAATTATTCGGAACTACTAAATGCACGAGGAATTACGGCTGATTTGAGTGACCCCTGTGTCATCAAAAAAATTAATCATAAGTGCACCATCTCTCAAATCAGTCCGCGGGTCGCACAAAACATCTTGAAGGGCCGCATGCGGCCCGCGGGCCGCAGTTTGGCCATCACTGCCATACACCATGTTTATACTCTTATTCCGTTAATTTCTATTTCTATAGAAAAAGTAAGTTTGTTTCTTTTGAACTTACACCAATTTGATGTCCCAAAAGTAAAGTTTGCTATAAATGTGCCCGTTAGTTTCCATTATCCTTTTCAAAGAATGTTCACAACAAGGAATTGATATCGAGGTGAACACCACGCAGCAATTGGGTTTTCTTTACACATTAACGATCGCATTTCCATTGGGAAAAAAATAAATCTCTATAAAACCTACCTTTACAAGTGGCGCGAAAATAACGATGTTATAACTAGAATCGTTAGAGGGTGTGTGATTGCAAATAGCTGCCTAGATTTACTTTCTAGCGTACAAGGAAACGGAGGAAAGATAACTTCGTATATGCACCAATTACTGACTCATCACTATTCACTCGATGCAGCATCTTTATTTTACTTTCTACTGCAAATTGTGATTTGATTCATCAACCTGAACGTTGTTGAAAACCAACCTGACGCAGGAAGTTTATCGTTTATTTGAATCGGAATTTGTATCTTCATGTTCCTTCCTGTTGACAATCGGTGGGTATTTCACATCTGTGTACCCCTCAATTATAGCTGATAGCAGTAAAAATAATGAACTGCACAATAAAATGATACAGATACAGTGCACTTACGTTCTTTTGCTGTAGTCGATTGTTATCTTATCGATCCCGCAAGCGAACGAACCCCACATTTACTTGCCACCCACTACCGGTGCGCTGCAGTGGCTGCTGATAAATTCAACTCGGAATAACCCTCTCAACTTCTATCTATTTCAACCAGACCGGCAATCGAATCGAAACAAAATCATACAATAACGAATGTTTTTGCCTTCCCGGGGCAACCCCCGTCTGCTCGTTTGCTCGTAGTAAATGATAAACTCATTAAATTGAAGACCTTCCACCCCCCACCAGACGATGTAGTTTTCTACGACGGTTCTCAGGTAATGCTCCCTTCCGGCCGGCGGGGCAATGCTGCAGTTCTGCTGTTCACAGCTAATTGGTGTGCAAACCAAAGTGAACATTCCGGTTTACACCTCCGAACTAAAATGCGCAAAGTAACAACGGGTAATCATACTTACTTTGCTATTATATCACACTTTAAACGGTGGCCCATGGAGGAAATGTAATTTCTATTAAAAGTATAGACCTTACCGGTAATATAGTAATGGAGAAAGTTAGAGATGCGCTTTCTGAACTGCATAGTTGTTGTTGTTAATGTATTCAGAGACATAAAACACAAAAAAGAAGATCTACAAGCATTTGATGCGAAAGTAAATGAATAAAATACCCTTACCAAATCCGCAGGAAGGTTTTGGCCCCGCTCAACAGTTTTAACAAGTTAAAAAGAGTAAATATTACAGCTTTTTTTCGGTTTTACTCCGATCATCATTACTGCAAGAAATTTACAGCATCTCGGCGAAATGCCATATTGCAGTTTGGACGCTTTTCTCCTTCCGGCTCCAGCGTCTCCGCGCACATAAGTCGAGCGCGGGCCGGCAATAAACTGAAATTGCGCTACAAATGATGAGTTTGGTGTCTCTCGCGAAAAATTATGATGATGTCGGCCATGAACCATGGTTTGAGTGAGTAGATATAGGGTTTGTTATTCGGTAATCGTCCTCCATCGTTAATAATTTGCCTATGCTGCATTGGAGGGAGGGAGCTCAACCCTCTATTTGTATTACGGGGGTTTCCAACCGATATTCATTCGGTTATATTGCTGCATATTATACAATGAACACTGCCTGCAGCATGGTAAAGTATATTAAGAGCCTGCATTAAAATATATTACGTTTCAATTCGTGTTGTATTTTTACTGTTCGAATTTGATTTAAAAATATTTATCATATTACTTAGTAAGTAATTACTAATATTCAATGTTTCAGAACAAGTTACTACGAAGAAAAGGCAAACAGCCTTAACAAAGTAAACTATTCACAAAGACGAACAATTAAATGCACATCATCTTTCGGAACACCATCCTGGCATTAATTTTTTTTTCCTGCTACAAGAGGAATCATTAAAAGTGACAAATTGCTCAATTAAAGCTACAGGAAAAATTCCGCTTCAGCGCAAAAACTTCTGCAGCGAGCGCCGCTGCTGACTGGCTGCACTGGGAGATGGTGTAATTAGCATTTAAATTGAAATTTACAAAATTTTTGCATGCTTTTCCCCGCTCGCACGCGCGTCGCTCCTTTAATGCACTTTTGTTTTTCAATGTCACACATTCACGCATTGCAGCAGCTACATATTTCTCTTTGGGTGAAAATAAAAAAAACTATTTGTTATGGTTGCTGGGCCGTGTACCAGGACGCAAAAAAAAATGTTTTCATTTTTACTCAAATGCACTGTACCCAGGAATGAATTCCTGTGGAAAATTTATACCGGCAAGCATTTATGTCGTAGCATCAGCAACATTCCGCTCGGTGTTGTTCGATTCATTGCAGGAAAATGCAGTAACTTTGTGAGAATGCTTGTCCAGAATGTCCTCTCGTCGTTGACGTTTTTGTACTGTGTTACCGTAAATAATAGAAAATCTCATAAAATTGACATAATTTCAGAGTGCTCTTTTACTTTCAAAGAATTTAATTGGTAAAAAGCTTATTCTTCCCGTCACTCCAACAAACTGACAAAACTGAATGCATTGAGCATGGGATGAAGGTGGTCGAACAAAAAATTCCTTAACCCTTAAATGCACACGCTGAAAAAATTCATTTATAAAGAAAACTTAGGGCAGTGTCGTCGTGGTTGGGCCACATTTTGGAATTCGTCCATAACTTTCGTTTCAAAAGGAATTTTGAAAATATAAATACATCGTTGCAAAGGTCTTAGAATAAGGTATATTTCCGGAAAATTTTGAACTGATTGCTTGAAAATAAATAAATAATAATTAAAAAAGTTATAGGCATTTACGTGAAGACAAAAAATGTTGTCATAGTCGGGCCATGTTGTACAGGTTGGGCCGCCGCAGAAAATCTAAGACATACGTATTGAAATTCTATATAGACACATGAAAAGAATGAATTCCGTGAACAACGGCTCATATAGGTACATATACCCTATTTTTAATTGCATTTTTGCGAAATTTTGGCGATCTTGTAAAATCAATATTGCTACAATCGCCTTTTCCGAAGTGTACAACTACAATGAAAAAAAAAAACAACAAAAATCTAGGTTTTTATCGTATTAATTTTGCTTTATTTCATCACATTTTACGTGACTGACATTTTCTAGCGATTTATTGCGCTTAAAATTATGGTGGCCCAACCATAACTACTCAAGTGGCCCGACCTTTCCAAATAGCGCTTTTCTATTATTTCATCTTAGCCTTCCCAAACACCTTACTGGAGGGGATTTTTCTATAGTCTTCGTGTGCAGCACAACACACTCCATACATTTTCAAAATTTATCTCGATAATTGCATATTATGAATCATTTCTTGAAGGAAAGTTCATTGCGCCTGGAAACTTTTTTTGTAAGATTTAGTCACTGAATTCAGGACGGGTGTTTTGAATACACGATTGAAACTCACAATATTGTGAAAAGTTAGCTATCACAGTAAGAAGTTTTACAATGGTTGAATCATAGATATCATGAGTTACTAAAACTGTAAAATCGTGATGGCCCGACCATAACAGTGGCCCGACGATAACGACAATACCCTACTTATCTAAAGGCGGTAAACATAATTCACTATGCTGTTTTAAAGCAACATTGCGCATTTAAAAGTTAAAACTTAGTGAAAATGTCTTAAAAATTAGTTTTTAGTTCTAAACTTTTGTTAGTTGCGTTTTAGAAGAGTACATTATTCCAAGCAATCATCAAAGCACCCAAAACACACGTTTTTGTAAAAGGTACCAAATGTCCAGGGTCACTTCTTGCAAAGTTCTCGCTCTAAATGCTCTTTAATTCTGCGTTAGATTCAGATAGAAATTTCATTTCCTCAGCAAAGTTATTTATTTTTATATTTTCTACAACATTACTGAGAAAACCATGTCTCTAATTCCTAACACAAAAAAGTTAAATGAAAGAAAATTTTAAATTTTTGTCATAATTGAATTTTACTATTAATTTAGCATAAGGAAAGGATTAATCTGGGGTCGCCTATTTTAATCAGTTCAAAATAAATGAGCTATATTCTGATAAGAACATCATATTGAAGCACTTAACCGTAGATGTAATTCATACATACATAATCTGCTTTGTTTACGACAATAAACATGATGAACTTACAATTAATTACAAAAAACTTGCCTTTTTCAGCTGCTTAAGCGAATTACCAGCTCGCGATTGCTAAAAAGCATCTCCGCCACGCTACTTTGAACACTGGATTGCATCATTTTTAAAGTTCAAGCACTCAATTTTAAAACATGCCATATTGTAGTAGACAAGTGGACACTTGCGTCATTTGACGTCATGGTTGCAACACAAGCTTACTATATAACAGTGATAATTTGGGACAAGACAGTAAAATTCAGGAGTGGTTAAGAAAGCATCTTGGAGATTTAAATGCATTCGGGCTGATTAAAATTAGTTACAACGCGTCAATTTTTGAAGAAAAAATAAGTTTAGGAATGGTGACTTTTAGTAGTAAACAGCTTGAAGAATTAAAGTTAACTTTAGATTGATAAGCTGATATCCCCAACTTAGTCAACCCCCCGCTTATAATAAGGTAAGGCAATCAGTGATATTATAAGACTGCTTAAAATAGATTCCTTAGCCTATTACGAAAGAAACGCATTTCGCTTACGACTTGCAGGGTTAGCCTAAATTGTGGTTTTGAAATTGAAATCGGTTGGGGGGAACATGACGAAAACGGCGATTTATTGATAAAATCCAACATGGCGGCCAAATTCAAGATGGCCGCCAATTTTTTTTTACTTCGTTTATAAGCCCTATCTCTCCTCTTTACAAAAGCGTGTCGTTTGTAGTTGGTTTCATAGCAAATTTTGGAAATATCACAATAATTATATGAAAATTGTGAACCTTGCTACAAACAACTGGTTGTTTTATTCAGTTAATACCATTGCACACATAATTTTATGAATGTATCTTGTAACATTTTTTCTCAGCTTTCCAATGGTGGTTTTAAAATAAAAATCGGTGGGGATGGGCTCATGGTGAAAACCGCGATTTTTTTTTTATAAATCCAAGATGGCCGCCAAAAAATTTTTTATTCCATTTGAAAACCCCGTTCTTCTTCTTTTCAGAACCGGGCAATTTGTTAGTTGTTTCATGGCAAATTTATGAAAGAACACATGATATAGATCTCAATGTTTGCTCAAAATTCAACTTTTTTGAAACTGTTAGGCCCCTTGGCTAACGAGGAGTTCACCATTTCGAGGTATCAAAAGTGTAATTCTTATTTTTTAGCCATTTTCAACCATTTAAGCACAAAAGTTCCAATATTTGAAGATCTCGTGGCACAGTAGTGGCACCGTTTCAGCGAGAATTACTCAGCTTAGGGATAAGGAAGCATACAGGGCAGAACACATTCTGATCGGACGGAACCGGATTGAAGAGCATCAAAACGACGAATTTGGTTTTTAACATCGTTATCATCGTGGACAAACCTATGATTGAAAGATTTTTTAAATTTGAAAAGCAAAACAATTTTAGTGTCTCGACGGTTGCAGTTTGAAAATAAAGAAGCAGCCAGAACACGTTCGAACGGAGTATTACAGGCAGTGCTCGAAGAAATTGACAGTCCTGCATAAAGGCGAATATAAAACGCATTCGGCACATACAGTTTTATCCCTGGTAGTATTCTGGTATCTGTCAACCCATGGACATGACTACTGAACTGCAGACAGTGTTTGTCTTTCTCAATTTTCTCAACAATTCATTCAGGAATTGCAGTGCTATAAAAATACCTTTTCAATTAAATTTGACTACTAAGCAATTGGTTACAATAATCACAAAACAAAATTGCTGGACATTTTTACTATTCAACGACATTTTGACGATGGAATTCCATGTAGTGATAGATAAAGTTATTAATGTTTGAAATGTTTCATTCAGAAGTTACAGTTCCACTTTCGTTTCCACAAAGTGCTACCCAGTACAGTAAACCAAGACGAAGTCCTCAAAAATATCGTTACAGCAATCAAGCCTGACATGAAAAATTGTTTTCGGTAATAAATCTAATTCTTCTTCATAATAGCACCAATAAATCTGCTTGACCTAATACCCACCTGCATCCACGTTTTAAAAGTATTAAAAATTTATATGTTGTAGCCCCACGTCATCGGATGAGCAGTAAATTGACTTTTCTCCTAACTTTCTCGTTGATTTGGACATTTGCAAATAATTTATAATTATTTTTTATCATTCAGTATTTTAATAATTTTCGGACACTAAAACTCTGTAGTATATTTTCATGCATGTGGATATCGCATGTTTCTAAAATTAAATAAATCTTTTATGCATGCCGTTCAATTTTTGTCCGCGTGTCAAAAACTGGAAAAATTTAACCAGCTTGAATCCGCCGGTCCGAACCGAAAGCAATAGCTTATTTATCAGCGTTACGTCATCCAACAGCACCAAGCAAAAGGGTACCTCCTAACAGATGCCCGTCTCTCTCTCTCAACTCGCACTATAGCAGTAAAATCCTTCTTCTTTTCAAACGTTTTGAGGGCTCGCCGAGGTTGCGCGCACATTCAACAAGCGGTCCTAAATCGAATAAAAGGCAGAACGAGCGAACTAACTGGGAAAGTTTTTCTTATTCTTGCCTTTTCTGGTTCCTTCTTCTAAAGCACCGACCGACCGGCCGGACCTTAGACCGGGTGTTCTCGAATCCGTACGTGTACCAACCAAACAGAAACAGACGGGTGTTAAGTTGCCGCACAGCGAAAAGTGGAAAAACGAACGGAAAAAATAAGTAGGAAAGCAAACGGTTGTTTATCGAAACCATTAAAAGCTAACAGCTGATTTCATTTTCTCGCATGTTCGCTCACTCGCTCGCTCGCTCTCTTCACGATTCTGACAGTAGTCTACGTCGCGTGCGCTCGCTCGCAAATGTTTTCAGGTTTCCTGCGGGTGCTCGTATAGTAGTGTGCGAATTCGACCTTTTACTTTCATACTTTGGTTGTTGCATGACGTACCGACGTAAAGCGCTGGTAGTGTGGTGAAATCTGATCTTACCAATACATCGCCAGACAAGGTTCGCCACGCAATCCAACACCAAGTGGACTCTACAAGTGTCAGTGGAATCACTTGTTCTGCGCTCCCAAACACGTGCACATGCACACACAATGTGCACGGTGCATTTGTGTGCAACAGCAGGTATCGGTAAGCAGAACTGCTACTAACTAACACACAGGGGTCCGGACATTATTATGGTCAATATCAATTTTAGATTTAGTTTGCGGCTTAAACATAGCGCCGCCGTGTGGTATTTAGACAAGATAAGGCCAACGCAGTTAAGAGTGCGTACCACACGAAATGAATTTTAAACGAAACAGATTAAATGCCAGCAAGTAACCTACTCCGTGTGCCGAGGGTAATCAACGTCGTCATGGAAATTGAGATAATCCGATCGTGAGCAATTCATTGAATAATATTTGAAAAAATAGGCCTGTCCCCGCCTAGTCCTATTCGCTGAAGGGTGTAGAATAAATAAACTGCCACTTTGTTTCGCTGCACTGACTGCCCAACCACAAAACACAAATTTCATTACTTCTGGTGTTAGTTAAAATATACACTGTAATCGGTGCGGGGGGATTTCACAATCCAAACCACAAAGTTAAGATAATGATTTCCATTGAAAAAGGCATTCGATGCACACTGAACCAACGAAACTTTGGCTTGTGGTGATGCAGATTTCAAAATATTGAGACGTTCTTTGAAAAACGGAAAAATTTGATTCTAGCTGTGGCTATGTGAGATCCGTCTCATGAATGCTAACTACGATAAGACTTGCACAAATCGGTTAAAATAACCGCTACCTAACATGTAAATTAATTTTTTCTTGTTGTTTTCAATTGCATTGTTTGCGTTCGAGATAATATTCTGACTGCAACTTCAACCAACTATGGCTGGTTGTCGATGCTAATTTCACGGTGCATTTCTCACATATTGGCGTTTTTTTTTTTTAAAAAAACAGCGTGAGAATCTGCTAAAACATCATCTAATATAGAGAGACAGATAATGACCAATTTTCCACGCAAAACACTTTTATAGTCTGGCGGACGCCAAGTCAATTGTCACATAAGTCGTTGCACAATAGAGAAGACGAAGAGACACATGTCAGGCGGCCCGGCCCTTCAGAAAAGCCCCCTCAGCCCAAAGCATGGTTACCGCAAGCGCATGTTGTCACGTGCTTTCCTGCTCCTGCACTGCTGCTGCTATCGTCGCCGCCCTCCGTTGCAGTTTTATTGGAGCCATGAGAGCTTGTAAAATTACATCATACTGCACTAAAAGCACTGACACTGTCTTTTCGATTGTCATTTCCCTCTTACCCTACTTACGTCACAAACCAACCACAAACCAGATCCAATCTCTTCTGTTTCTAGTCGTGAGACAAAGGAGAAAAACCGCAGAACTGCAGCAACCGAACTGGACAACTGTCGTTATGATCATCGGTTTACACTGATTAAAATGATGATGACGATGATTATGATGGTGGTGGTGCTATTATATTAGGTGAACTGGAGGAAGTATACCCTTTCGAGGTATGCTATTGTAGCCCCAATTACTTAAGCTGGGTAAATGGAAAATTGAAAGTTAATTTGGATGAGAATTTCCTTCTAGACTCTGCAATTTGTTTGACACCCGTGGATTACCAATCACGTTAATTATAAAGCGTCGAGTTTTTCAATAAAAAGGGGGACAAAATGCATATTACTGACGATTATTGAGGAATTTTCGATTTAAGATCGGTAGCAAAGTAATTTTAGCAAGTTGCGTTCGGCCATCTTTTTGGATATTAACAACTATATATTGTTGAGGACCAACATAGAATTATACCAAAGCGTTCTACTGTGATCAACCTTTTGTTGTTTACTTCCTACATGGTAGGATGGTAGTAATCACGCTAAGCAAACTGATACAATTTATTTCAACCTGACAACAGCCCTCGATAACATCAACCACGAAATCAGCTGATTACGTTTGTGCCTCGTTGGTCGTCAGCTAACAATGAAAATCGGTAATAATTTTTCTGGGGAATTTTCTCCGTCTTCTGGGATCCCTCAAAGTAGTCATCTAGGACCATTGACTTTCGTTATATACTGCAACGATTTCAAGGACAACGATTCAAACTGAGAGTTTCACGTTTGTCTTTCGCCGACGATATGAAAATCGTCAGTCAAATTAACTTTATCGATAATACCCGCATTGTCAATAAGCAATTGGACAGATTTGCAGATTGGCATAACACATACCGTATGAAGGTTAATCCAAGCAAGTATGCTATCATCACTTTTTCAAGAAAGAGAGAACTGATCACATTTGAATACAAGCTTTTGTAAACCGTTATTGGAAGAACAGACTGTATCAAAGATTTAGGCGTGTTACTGGATAGTAAATTATCATTCCACCAGCAGATATGTTACGTAGTCGATATGGCCTCTAGAAATCTCGGCTTCTTGTTCCGAATCGCTAAGGATTTCAGCAATATCCACTGTCTAGAGTCCTTATACTGATCATAGGTGCGTTCAATCTCCGAATATTACGGTCAAGTTTAGAATCCTTACTATCACGATGGAGTTGATAGAATCGAAGAAGATACAATCCGTTTCGGCTGCCCTCCTATGTGAGTCGCTGCCAACCAGTGAATCTGGACACTCTAGTTGTCCGCCGCACCGTGAGATGAAGCCCAAATCTAAGTGGACAAAAGTATAACGCTGAATAAAATGTCCAGCAAAGTTAAAGAACATTAAATTTTAAGTAACTTTGCTAAAGAAATGAAAGTTCTATCTCTTATGGTTGATGGGCTGGAGCTTTTTAAAGTTTTTTGGTCGGGGTGGACCTAAAAAATCCGTTTCTTCTTTATATCTTCTTTCGTGTTTATTTCTCACAAATCATGCCTTCTGAGCACTTTAACACGCATAGAAAACGCACATCCGAAAAACACAGTTGACTTAGTTTATTTCCCCAACACAGACTTCAGAATAGAACACCCATCGAATCACGGTGCTATCTAAGCAAGTATAACCAGAGATTTTCACTTATTTTGCCTTGAACCGTTAATGCGAACAAAAATCGAAGAGTGCCGTTACCATTGCCCACAGAACTAAAACAAAATATTACGTGTACAGATTAGTTCGAAGCGATCTTTATGATGGCTCTGGTTGTTATGAATTTTTTATAGGACAACTGATTTCGAACATCAGTCAATAGTCTTTAGTTTTTATCATTTTTTGTTTCATGAATAAACGTATGAAGAGCTTACTGAATCATTGGGAGTAATAAAGCAGATATATCCTGTGCGACGCCCATAGAAATGATTAAAAATAAACTGACTAGATGTCATATAAGCTGAAACTTAGAGACATTGAAAGGAGATTATTCACTTGCGAGCAACTGATACGCAGGCCCAAAAAAACGAAATATTTTTATGTTGGTTTGTGATTAGAGGCGAGAAATGGCCACTCTAGTGATAAAGTAATAGTGACAGAGGAAATAATACTGCCCTATGCCCGATCAACCATTTCCATCGACCTCAACATTAACACCAAAGCCGAATATTCGTGATTTGTAGGTTATGCCAATGATCTGGTGAGACCAAAAGGGTGTTGTATATTATGAACTGCTAAACCCTGCGATTCCATTAAGGGAAATAGATATAATCTATTCACACATTCATATATAGATTCACTAGTATTTTTCGACTGAGATGTAATGGATTTTGGCCGTTCCGTCATTAACTTTTAGTAGACGTTATATTTGCCTTTTCGTAGTAAAACAAATTGTACCGAAATCCAAAACCAGACAACACAGTAGGCTAAAAGAATTTAGACAAAGACGATCAACACTTTGTAAGTAACAAACAAATTATAACCCAGATAACAACAGTTAATAAAAGTACCCGTTCGTAGAAGCCCTGATGAAGATCCGGGTCGAAACGTTGGCGTAAAAAGGCAAATATAACGTCTACTAAAATTTAATGACTGAACGGCCAAAATACCAATCATTCGATATAATCTATAGTTGATTCGTTTAGGTAGCGCATTATGAGAAAACGGACCAGAATTGGCAAAAAAAAAACGTTTAAAAATTATTCTGCTATACGACCGTGCTCGGCTTCATGTTGCAAAAATTATGAAAAACTATTTGATAACAGATCAGTGCACATTTTATCTGTCTCGCCAGCACGACTTGGTAATTCACCGGATCACTTTTTTCGATGTAAGATTGAACATTCATTAGTAAGAAGTGATAGAAAAACTTAAATTTCTTTGATGATTAATTTTCATTTTGAAGTAAATGAATTTCTAATACTCATGTATTTATTTTACCGAATTAAATTATACTCCCATCTCAATAGTAAGCAGCCAAGTTTAATCCGTTCTTCGGAAATCATTACAGGGCAGCACTGTAATTGACAAATTCTTCCAAAGCAGAATTCTGGTTCTATAGCTATCGCCCCTTGAAGTTACATAGAAGAATAAGAGGCAGATAAGCTTGTGTGCGGAATTGTGCAGTGAAGAACAAACTTCTGTAGACCGAGATTTCCGGTAGCTAAACTTACAGTGGAAAAGTGAAAGTAGAATGTATATCATCGATAAAGTGTGATTTGTCCTTAAGAAGACAAACTCCGGTCCCATCGCTAAATGAATTTAAAACAGAACAGTCCTTTTCAGAGCCACCGTCTATGATCAGATATTTAAGGAGTTGACTTTAGTTAAAAGTTGTGCAGCCGAAACGCATTTTTTAAAACTCTACATTAGTGATTTGGTGAAAAGAAATTCAACATTATTGCAATTTTGCGTTGTTTAAAAAGATATAGTAAATTTTAGAGTCAATAAAAAAAGTGCTTTTGAGAAAAAATAAAGAAGGAGGGGTATGATCTGAGGTGAGTAAGTAATTACTGTCAGTGTTTTTTGGACGTGTTTTATTAAAAATGGGTTTATCACAGATGTGTCTGCATATATTTCGTGTACAATGATTCTAATGTCAACACAGTTTGCAAGTTTGTTGTGAATTTTCATATGTTTAAGAGTCGTGGTAATCATGGACGCAAAAAGGGAACTTGTGACAAGTTCGTTTTGCGAAATTTTCGACCGTGTGATGTTTAAAAAAAACTTATTCCATTCGGAATAAACGAAAGATTCATATTTCGAAGGTTTCAAGTGTCGAAAAATATCGGCTGCTACTCAAGCGGTACGGTGATTGTGAAATTCGGATTTCAGACGAAAATATATTCCTGCTAAAGGATCACCACACCAACAAAATGATCGAATAAACGCAGCCCATCTTTCTTATAGTCCTCGGGACAAACTGGTTGTTTAAAGGTTCCAGAATGTTTCCAGGGTGATGGTATGGGAATGTTTCTCCAAAATTTGACGGTTCCATTGATGCTCATGGAACCTGGTGTTAAAATTAACGCTAAATATTACACCGATAACGTTTTGAAGAATCATTTACTTCCCATCGTCAAAAAATACTACAAAAATGCACCCTACTGCTTCCAACAAGATTCTGCGCCATCTCAGCAGGCAACAGCTACATAGATTTAGTGTGAGGACAATTTTCCGGATTTATTTCTTTGAAAGAAATACCTCTTCGCCTGATTTGAATCCTCTCGACTTCTATGCATAGGGGGCAAAATTGGGAATACCAAACGATTGACTGTTGATACTTTCAAGCAACGTTTGGAGAAAATTTGCGATGAAATACTTCAGTATCGTGCATGCCAGCTATAATGCTTTTCTAACAACGATTACTACTAGTCCCAAGTAACAATTTGGGTTTATTACACTCTTATGATGGCATTTAAGACCAAAATTGATCTTGAATGCTGCAATAAAGAGTACAATAAAACTCATATTGTTGCTTGGGGTAATTAAAGCAAAGAGAGAAAGATTTAAATTGCACTAATTTAAGACTAATGTTATGGATATACTTTACACGAAATTAACTCTAAATTAACATTTATGCAAGCGTCTTGTCAGGCGTGACCATTTACTTTACTGACAGTTATGACTACGCACTTTCTAATCATTCTAACCCATCTGATGCAATTTCTTTTGACCTAACAGCGTCCTTCAAAAGCATTAACCACGAAATCACCATTGTCCAATTGGAAAAGCTAGGACTCGGCGGCACGGTTATCAGTTGGTTACGTTCGTATCTCATTAGTCTGCGGCTGGCAGTGAAAATTGGTGATGATTTTACTGATCAATTTTCTGCTTCATCTGGAATTCATCAAGGAAGTCACCTAGGACCGTTGATATTTTTACTATACGCAAATGATCTAAATTTTAAACTGAAAGCTCCCCGTTTGACTTTCAATGGCAATTCAAAAATCTTCAATACATGTGCCGTTATCACTTTTTCAAAAAAAAAAACCTGATTTAATCCACCTAGTGGTGGAAGGAACCTTTGTTATACCGTCTTACTTGCAATTTGAGATAGAAATCGACACGTTTGGTTTACATGAAATTTTTGGAAATTGAATAAGTTTACAAAATTTGAAACAAATAGAAGCACTTCTAAATTTTGATGGTTTCTTTTCTCATGAAATTGCTGAGTAAGTTGTTACTAATGAGGGTAAGTGCAAGTAAAAGTAAGTTGTAGGATGAAATATTATTCTTTAACATATACATTGCGTAGTAAAGGTCTAGTTAATAGGTTTTTGAACTATGCATAATTTCCTGTAACGCCATTCTATTTGATTCACAACAATAAAGTTTTCTTGAATAAATTTCATCAATTTTTATGAACCTTCGGTTACTCACGTTGTTGTATTTTGTACACCATATGTAGGTTTTTGAATGCCATATTGTTATATAGTAACAAATCGTATATTACGTATATACTAACGTATATTCTTCAATAAACTTGTTATGAGCAAAATGTCAGAATTATTCAATGCATTATTACTTTAAATTGTTAGGAAAATAGATTAGCATAAACCGACATCACAGAAACGAAGCAAGTAGCATGTGAGGTGTACCGCAATTGGCCCCAACTGGAATTTCCTTTCGTTTCTTCATATGGAAAAATGGTGTCTGTGTGCAGCAAAACTACCAGCAAATGTAAAATGTTTTAAATGTATCCGTCTGTTGGTAGTCGAGTAATTCGGGGTCAAAATCAGGGTATTTTTTATAATCAAAGTTCTACAGTTCGTAAACAAGGAAACATAGAGGTATACTATGTTCAGCAAAGTTGTGTATTTTTATTATTTATACAACTTTGTAGAGGGAGCGTTTATCGACTGTAAATTATTATGCTTTGACGGTTTTTCGGCTTTCAGTCAAGTGGATTTAGCAAACGATTGTTTTGCTTTTACTTATCCGACGTTTCGGTGATTTATTTCACCTTTTTCTAAGGATTAAAAGCTTAATCGTTTTTTGTCATATCTTTGTGTCGTATTCCTGTTGTGCAACCTAATAACATGGCGTCTACTTTGTATGTATTTTATTGAATTTGAAATTTAAGGTACGTTTTGCGTTTTGTTTGCATTTGAAGTCTGGTCCAGCAAGCGGGGTTTTGCGGTTTGTTTTATTCGGGTCACTGCGCGGATGGTGTGTTGCTTGGTGTGTTGGCTATCACTATTTCGAACTGTTCGAACAGTTCGAAATAGTGATAGCCAACACACCAAGCAACACACCATCCGCGCAGTGACCCGAATAAAACAAACCGCAAAACCCCGCTTGCTGGACCAGACTTCAAATGCAAACAAAACGCAAAACGTACCTTAAATTTCAAATTCAATAAAATACATACAAAGTAGACGCCATGTTATTAGGTTGCACAATAGGAATACGACACAAAGATATGACAAAAAACGATTAAGCTTTTAATCCTTAGAAAAAGGTGAAATAAATCACCGAAACGTCGGATAAGTAAAAGCAAAACAATCGTTTGCTAAATCCACTTGACTGAAAGCCGAAAAACCGTCAAAGTATACAACTTTGTAATACATGAAAAAGTCATACAACAATTACAAAAAGAGCTAAAATGGAACAACTGATTTTTCAAATTCATATACAATAAATAAGATCTCTTCGTTGAAGAGATAGAAGGTTACTGTCTTCAGCAAAATTTCTTGTAATAATATGCTCTAAAACTTTGCAGAACACATCAATGTGTTATATTGAAACTGAAGTAAAATAATTTTTTTATTTCACTTTTAGGGGGATTAATCAAAATTCAAATTCTACCAGGCGATAGAGCTTTCAATTTCAAGAAACTCTTCCAAAGGTTCGATAAACTTAAAACTAAGTTTTCCTAGTCAAAACTCTAGTGCGCACGTTTTCTTTGGTTTTGGGCTATTGTGCGCGCGAGTAACTGTTTTATAAAAGTTGGCGCGAGTGTTCGAGGGTTAATATCTTTTGACCGGTAAAACCAATTCTTATGAAATTTTGCATATATATTCGTAGTGTGAAAACCTCTCGTTTGATATTAAAATAATTAAAATTAGGTTATTTTTCTTGGTTAAAATCATTATAAATTATTGTTAATTTTGGTGTGGTGTATTGAATTACTCATAACTTTCAAATTAACCATCCAATCAAAAAACCATTCAATAGTGATCTATCCGGCTATATTACCTGCCAAATGAAACTAATAGCACGTAAATCGGTTGAGCCATCTCTGAGAAACAGGCGATCATTTGAACCTTGTCAAAACTGGTTTTTTAAGCATTACTTTTAAACCCCTTGTTTGTTTTCAATAAAAATTGGCGTGAAGTTTAGCAATAGTAAGAGCTTTTATTTGGTACTAAGATCGATGAAATCGGTTATGTGGTTCCGGAGAAAATCGTGTCACGTAATTTTCACATTTTTGCTTATAACTTTCAAACTAAAAGTCAGACCACGAAACCATTTAATAGTGATATACTAGGTAAAAATACCTTTTAAATAAAAGTTATAGCAGACAAATCGGTTCAGCCATCTCCGAGAAATAGGCGATTGAAAATTGAAGCGCACACACATACACACATACACACACACACACACACACACACAGACATTGCTCATTCGTCGAACCTGATTGATTGGTATATGTGACACGGCCCTCCGGGCCTCAGATCGATTTCGTGTTTTTCGACCAATTCCTAAACCTTTGTTATATTGTATAACAAAGGTAAAAAGAAAAAGAATATCTCTTTCGACTACAAGCTGCAGTGTTTTGTCGATTTAAGCTATAATATGAGTAAATTCTTTCACTTATTGCAACTAAACGATAAATTTATTTTTAACATCACATTAGTAATTGATTATTAGTAAATTGCAATTATTACAATGTTACTTCAAAACATGACAAAATTGACAGCATAATTATCAGGCCAAGGCCAGACCTGAAAGATTATTTTTTTCATACCTTTCAACACGTTTAGCAAAATAGCAAAAATTCTGCAGCCAAAAAATATTACACAGCCACAGGCTGCATATGATAAAGGTTAGTAAAATTCGAGAACGAACCAAACTGGTTATGCTGAACTAGTTTTTTTTTGTCCATAAACTGAACTGAAATGAAGTCCACTTGCTAGTAGAGACATGCCTAACTTCCGTTTCTGCATCATAACATGTATAAATTTAAGCTAGTGGTAATGTAGCTGCAAATGTCAATTTTTTTGCTAACCACAAAAAAGCACATTGCAGCAATCGGACAAGGTTCACTTTAGCAACGCGGAACCAATTAAATTAGTGTTGCATAAAACTTGAAGCTACAGTGATCATATTGTCAAAACCTGACTAAGCGGTAGCATTATAATTAGTGACAATAAAAGGAAGGTAATGGCAAGTGGTTTAGCTTCTACTTATGAAGCATACACATATGTGCATTGCGGAGAGCAACAAAAATAAATTTCGAATTGACCTTCTTCGATTTGGCTCAGAATCGCAATATGTATTGCTCATATTGCTTACGAGACAGAACAAAATTAAATAAGGTGCCTTGCAAAATGGATCTATTTACGATAACTTGCACAAACTTACAGACAAATTTCAAAATTTCGAATGATCAAAAATATAGTCATTAAATTTCATCAAAAACCTTTAATTTAATTCGGTTCGTAATTTTGGTGCAAACTTCCGCTATTATTGCTTAAATTTAATTTTCAAAGCGATTAGCAAAACTCATCAAAACAGGCAATCTCCACGGATATATGGTCGTAAACGGCTGATTAATCAGCATCCACTAGCAAAGTGATGGACAAATTCACACATCCATGTAAAATAGCAATTCAACAAGCGTGAGCAAACGTGTCACAGCACAGCGCGCAAGAGCCCGGAGGGAGACCGGCATGAACACCACAGTCCCTAACGTACGACGGACGAGCGAACCGAACACATACGTAACCCTCCTGTCACTTCGGTGGCAAGATTTACTGTCCCGATAAACTTTGACCGGAAATGTCAGCACGGTTGTGATGTTAAAACTATGAATTACCGGACACAGGTCACCTCAGGGGGCTAATGAATGAGAAGAAGCAGGACGAGGATGAGAGGAACGGCTTTTGGTGGAAACGAGAAAACAAAGGGTTGTGGCCCACCGCGGTTGACCCGTGCAAAGCACATCGCGTTGTCTTATAATTATCAAATCGGTCGCCATCAGATTAGCGCACGTAAATAGAGGTTGAAATGTTTGCTCTGTTTGCTTTGCTGCTGCAGTAGGCAGAGAGAGAGACAGAGAAGTCGACAAATTAATGCAACCGTTTCATACGTGTCATACTTAATGGTCGCGTTTTAATCTCGGCCTTGCCTAATTATGCTACAGCGTGGTGCACAGACGATGTGTGTTCCTGTGCGGTGACAGGCACTTAGGCATAAAATTGCGCTCATTTATCAGAAATCTACAATTGCAATCATAGATGAGGCATTCAAATAGAGTTGCAGAAGTATTTAGGAGGTTTATTGTTACGCGCTTCTAATTGACACACAATAACAAGGATGTTTGAATAGAATAGTCAACTAGATTTGTTAGCAGAATATAGTCAAGTGTTTACCATTGTTACCGTACTTCCGCATTAAACTTTGACCAAGGTCGATGCGATTTTATCTAGAGCCTGTCTAAAAGCACTACAGAAAGTTTTTAGTACCTGCAAGTAAAAGAAAAATAAAATGAAATTAGTCCACGATATGGTTGTGCGATTTATAGCTAAATAGGAGGTCATATTAAATCATTAAATTTAAACGTAATTTCTCGTTTGTGAAAATCTATTACTATGTACTACTTTCTGTTCAAATTTTTTATACTTCATTTAGAGCAGTGGTGCCCAGGTATATGCATGGCGCGGGACAAGTAAGCTCGCTCCAGGAACAAAATGTAAAATATGCGGCGGCAAAAATCATTATCTAGGAATCATCACAACATTTGAATTAAAAAATATTCAGATCCACAGCAAGCACGAGGTATAAGGACTGAACTGAATGACACCCTGTGTTATCAAAAAATTTACTCATAATTACACCTCAAATCCACCTGCGGGCCGCAAGAATTATCTGGAAGGGCCACATACGGTCCGCGGGTTGCAGTTTGGCCATCACTGATTTAGAGCAATTAAGTATGTCACAGAGATAACAAAGTTAAGTAGCACTTTCCAGCGTGTGCTTCAGTTAAATAGCTTTTTTGGCGTTAATTTTCGTTTCTACTTGTACTGGTGAGTATATATAAAATCTTTACGCTTATATTGCGCGTTCAATATGAATAAATAAAATGGATTTTATTGATTTGTCAGAAGACTCTCAGCTTACTTTCTTGCTTAATAGTATTAAGACTTTCGTTATAGTGCCTCGTGCCACGCTCGACCCACAGGGATCCACTGGACCGTGGGTTGTATCTTTCCAGCCTAAAATGAAATCCTTTAATGCTTTGCAAATTTCTTGGGATCTGGCTAAGTATTCAACAAAGACCGTGGTTCTGAGAATCCGGCCAAACAAACTGCGTGTTTCGGTCTCAAGCCTCAAACAAGCAAACGGAGTTCCTGCTTGTGAACTTTTGACGCGGGAGTACCCTGTGTGTACATTTGTGTCAACATATATGGAGATTGAAGGAGTAGTCAGTGACCCCAGTCTGGCCGTCAAGGACCTTCTGGACTTTGGAATTAGCCAATTCCAATATTTCAATGCCCAGCCAGGAAACATATTAGACTGCAAGCCATTCCGTAAAGTATCGTTTGACAACGGAATTAAAGTGCATGCTCTGTGAATTCCATTTCGAAGGGCTTAAGCTAGATCTGACACCCGATCTCATCCTGTATGCGTGAGCAAGCCGAGTCTATCTTCACGTCATAGGTTCCTGAGCTCCATTAATTGCAAAAAAATGGAACAAAGGGTCATCTATTATTGCAATAAGAAACGATGCGATAGGTACGAGGAAAACAATGCGGACAACACCTGCGAGAAAGACGCTGAAAAGTACCTCCTTCGCAGGGACCCACCAATATGAGCTCCCGGCGTGCCCCGCGTACAAATTACGCGATGATAAGGTTAACCGGTTATTGAAGGAGCGCTCCTAATGCACGTTTGAAGAATTGCTCAAAAAGATCGCCCGAGTAATTCAATCTCCTCGAGTCCTGACGACTGCCAATTCACTTGCTTTTGCTGCAGAGCCTAGGTAAAGGTAAAATCTTTCTTTCTCTAGACTTCCTAAGAAAGGGTAAAGATATCGTCAAGTGGAATGGCAATTACTAAGGAATCAAGCAGTGTTGCAAGTGTTCATTTCCTAGTAAGAATCAGTCAAAAATAGACATATGAAAGTTACAGACATTGTAGGCTAGATTTTGAGAAACTTTCAGAGTATCACGGATGAACCTCTGCCATTTTTACCGATGATCAGAACCTTTTTAAAGCAATTCATATAAAAATGACCTCTCCTTCCTGACCAAAATAGGCCATACAGAACGTAATAACGGACTTGAATGAATAAATCTATTTAAAGGGTCGTTAAAAAAAGGAAAAAAGAACGTAATAAAACTGCAAAATAACTCAAATGGTTACTTAGGTAGCTCTCAGCACATCTAGACAGTTTTCAAATACAATTGACGGTCCCCTAGGAAGCAATGTTGGATCCCTTCTACCCGCAATTATTTTCATGATTATAATTTTGAATAATTCGAAAGCGCTTTCAACGGCCGCAAAAAGCAAAGCAAAGTCTATGTGTTACATTCCGTTTTCGTAACTTGACCTTCTGCTTTTATTCGACAGACTTCATAAATTCTTTGATTTTAAGTCACAGCTAAACCTGAAGATAGACTTCATAAATAGCTGTTGGTGTACAGGACAATTGTGAGGCTGGTGCTACGATCCAATTGTCTCTAACAATCATAAACGGTCGAGATTGAAACATACGTAAACTGGGCTCGATCTCCCATTCCACCCAAAATGGGCCAAACATAAAAGTGCTCAGATCGTGCTTAAACTTTGCATGTAAGCTAGTTAAGTTCGTTAACTAAACATGCACACAAAGTTTGAGCAACACCGGAGAACTTTCATGTTTGGCCCATTTTGGATGAATCTGATTCCGTAAAATTCCAAAGTGGGCCCCTCGGCTCGCTAACTAACTGGGATGCTATAAGGCGTCAAAAATTGTATACCCAGCTAGCACCAGGTCGTACATCAATGTACGAGAATTATCGTACATATCTCTTAACAAATCCGGAATCGTAACTAAAGCTTAATACAGTCCACTCAAGTTGATTTTCAATCGTATATAATGATAATAAACTGACATACATACATATATCAGCCCAAAATTGTAAAGCAGTACGGAGGGAGTCGCATTTAATCGGATATTATCGTATATAGCTACGTATATAGATGAAATACGAATAATTCTTCCTAATCACGTATATGACCTCCGAAATAGTACGTATATGCCAATTTTGCCCATCAAATACGATTTATTAGCATGTATATCTGTACGTATAGCTGATTTTTAACTTTTATATACACTTAACGGGAAACTAGCGGTCATTAACTTTTCATCGAAAAGCCCACTTTCGGAAGCAGTTTTTGGACCCAAAAGCGATGTTCTGCTTATAAAAATGTAAATACTGCATTCTTCTTGCCAATCTGAACACAGGGAATACATTTTCATGAACAGAATTTTTGTTTCAAACAAAAAAACTTTTGAAATTGGCAGAATTGATGACGACTAATTTCACCTTAAAAATACTAGCTGGGTATTTTTATAACTGACGGTAAAAACGACGCCGGTCATGTTCAAATACTGACACTGTAGAGGGAGCAAAGTATGGTAGCTTAGTAGATACTTGCTGCTGATAAAGACAAACTAAACGCTTGCTTCTTCACAAGTTTCTATGAAAAATCTTTCGACATCTACCTATACTAACACAGTAGCATTCCTGCTTTTAGAATCCAGAGGATACTTATTTCATAGTGCAGGCGATTCCTTTACCGAGTTATAAGTATCCCGGGGACCCAATTATTGGATTCTCATATAAGAATCCTGGTTTCCGAGTAGGTTTTAATGAGACAGGCAACGTGAGGCCGAGCGTAGTCATGCTGTAGAATCACTTTTTGGCGCAGTGCTTGAATTAATCGCATTATTTGAGTTCGATATCATTCCGCAGTGATGGTTTCACTCGTGTTTAGCCAATTTTTCATTACCTCCCTCAAAATTCGATAACGAAACTTCTTACTTTTTGGCGCTGGAGTAGGTGTTCGCAGATGAAAAAACTATACTCAACGTCCCTAGCTTCAAGCCATAAGGAACCCAATTTCTACGGCTGTGCACCATTCCTGAAGCATGCAATCAGTTGGAAATGACTTGAAGGGTTTCAGCAGTAGGAACAAGCTCTTCTTTTGCATTTGGCATGGATCCTTATCAAGGAATGTTTCCAGCATGTTTCAGTAACTTCAACGGTCTTTGACGGTTATTAAGACCGAATTCACCGTCTTTGAAGCGACGGAACCAGGCAGGGCATATTGTTTCACTAAGATCAGCATCTCCGTAAGCTTTGCGGAACTCTCGATGCGTTTTAGCCGCCGTTTTCTTCTAATGAAAAAAGAAAACCGATCATTTGGCACAAAATCAGATATTTTTACATCAACAAAGGTAATGTGTCAAACCGGTTTGCTTGCCATACGTTCAACACTTGCTGCTGGAGCTATCTATCAACAAATGGCGAGAATTCAGCTAATAATTATCAAAGCACAGCTTTCTTCAATTTTGCATGCATTTTCGCATCATGTTTCACAGGCTGAAGTCGGTACGGAAAATCATTGGTGGAGAACGCCAGTGAGTGCAGTTTCCAAGTTTAGGTTGCAACCATCCCCATTAAAATTCGAGAATTTAGTTTCTAGACACACCATCTGTTTGTAGACTTCAAAGCAGCGTATGATTTCATCAAGCGAAACGAATATGTTTTGATCGATTATGCGTCAACATGGCTACCCAACAAAACTGATAACGCCGATATGTACCATTTTGAACGGTTTCGCATCAAATATCAAGATAGGCGGGTAAGGATATATCACTCATTCGTCACGCTAGATGGTTTGAACCAAGGTAACGTGCTCCAATATCTCATTGAAAGGTGCTATCTGGAGGGAGGGAGAGCGACCTCAAAGAATCACATGATCCAACCTTACATGATCCGGCCTTACGGATAACATCAATATCATTAATCCTAACGGGAGAGTTTCAGACCAAAACTCTTAGCTTACTTTCCTGATTAATAATATTAAGAGTTTCAAGTCATGCTCTACCCCCAGGGATCAGCTGGACTGTGGATTGTATTATTCCAGCCCAAAATGAAACCCTTTAATACTTTACAAATTTTTCGGGATCTAGCTAAGCATTCAACCATTACCGTGATTCTGAAAATCCGGTCAAACAAATCGTGTGTTTCGGTCTCAAACAAGCGAACGAGATTGCTGTTTGTGAACTTTTTACGCAGGAGTACCCCGTGTACATTTCTGCTAACATAAATAGAGATTGACGGGGGGTAGTCAGTGACCCTAGTCTACCCATCAAGGACCTTCTGGAGTTTGGAATTGGTCCGTTCGAGGATTCCAGTCTCCTGCCAGTAAAAATATTGGACTGCAGGCCATTACGTAAAGCATCGTTTGACAACGGAATTAAAGTGCGTAACTCGTGAGATTCGTTTCGAGTGACTTTCGCCAAATCTGACACACAATTTGACCCCGTATGCCGGGACAAGTTCTGTCTACGTTCACGTCGCAGATTATGAACTCCATTCATTGCAAACAGGGCCACCTATTATTGCAATGATTACCTTCTTTGTTGAGATTGTGTATGAGCATTAATGACATTAGCACTAACGGGAGAGTTCCGGAAGAAACCTTCCAACCTTTCAGAGCAGCCTAATATACGTAGGAGAGTTCTCTAGACAGCCAATAACCATGAAATCAATTAAAACAATTGGCAAATTTATTGCAAAGCCAATATACTCATAATGTAAATTGTCTCGCATCTATGGTTTTTCTAAAATAATGAGTGGATCCAGTCAATATGACGCTCGTGTGGGTTCTAGACTCAATTAACATGGAAAAACAATTGACTTTCAGCAGACGCCGGATCGATTTTCACGGGCGAGTGCAAAAAAACTAAATATGGTGCCAAGTAGAGGCACCTGGTCTACCGTAGATGATTGACAGAACAGTGGCGGGACCGCCACTTTTTGCCCGTAATTGAAATATTCGCAGCAGTTTTTACACATCAACATACTTTCCGCTGATCACTTTTGATTTCCACAAAAACATGCTTCAAATGATTGAACAATTTACAATTAAATGACTAAAGGCTTATTCAATGTGATGAATTTTACTCCAACTATGATTGTTGCATGAACATTTTTTACGTCACCCCGAATGAAGTTTCACTATTTTCACACGACACAATTATAACAATGTTGTTCAAAAATAGCCACTCAAATGATGCACTCGTCGTTGTGGTGCACCAACTCTCTTCTTTATCTCCTCTCTTCAGCATCTGTCAGTCAGTCACGTGAACAATCGGGGCATGCTTCGGTGAATAATCCTGAACCGTGGCCCAAAGATAGACATCACAAACGACCATATTGCATTGTCGATCACCTACGCATCCTCTATCCGGATCGGATGGAATCGTTGTTGTCGTCTCATTGGTGCGCCGCCGTCAAAGGCTTGTGTCACAACTCGGACGGCCCATCTATCTCTGTCGGATGGGCATCAACGTTCAACTACATTGAAATTGCAACTTAGTTGCAGCAATCAGATCGATCAAAACACCGCTAAACTACTGCCGCTGAAGTGCACTTTGATTTTATAGCCGCATTGTGCCGCAATCGATGGGCTAATGATAGGCGGTTACATCGGGGTTGGAGGTCCGGGGCCGCAGGGCAACCATCCGTGACGGATTGGTCGGTCGATTTAAAACTACACTAAACCCTC
This sequence comes from Sabethes cyaneus, assembly GCF_943734655.1. Classification (NCBI taxonomy): domain Eukaryota; kingdom Metazoa; phylum Arthropoda; class Insecta; order Diptera; family Culicidae; genus Sabethes; species Sabethes cyaneus. Next base: position 74,367,906 of record NC_071354.1, on the reverse strand, counting down.
ACCGAGAGGTGATCGCTGCTCTGCATTAAAGTAGGCGCGGAGGATTGCCGCCGGCGATTCGCGTGAGCCCTGTCGCGAGCACTTTCACGCGGTTTCAGGTGTATGTTTAGTGGGTGTGACACGGACCCGGTCCTACGAGGAATGCCTTAGTTCGTGCCGTACACGACCCGACAGACGATCCGAGGACTAGACACAACACTTAGATCCGGGGTAGATTCCTTTCGGTTTGCTGCTGGCTATCGGTCGATCGGTTCACCACCGACCGGAGGGGCTGTTACTGACTGACGGCTATGCAGCAGTACAGATCGTATCGAGCGAGGCGGTGATTGTTTACAACGATGTTAAAAATAGTCTAAACTGAGAGAATGTTTCCGCCAGTCGATGTAGGTGGCATGAGCAGGTAACTCACGCTCGAGAATCGGCATAGTTCAACCCGTGCTAAGCTATCTTATAATTAAATGAAGCAAGGCGTGGTAATACGAAAATTCCTATATAATTTCTATGAAGTTCCGCCTTTTTCTTATTAAAGTTCAAATAGCTCATATAAAAGTATGCTAAAGCTTCGTGTTTAAATATATTATACAAGAATTAATCTTAACCGTACAGTGATTGCAACAAGCGACCAACATGCGCACTTAAGATTTAGACATCAGAATATGTTTAACATGACCGATTCGATCTCACCCGGAGATCTTGTTAGACGATGCACCGTACCCATCCGGGAAGAGAACTATTGCCACCGAGAAGGTGTCTTATCAGTGCCCTTGATGTGCAACTTTTACACGCTGCTCAAACGCGAACAAACAATGACAAATCTCGATAGAACCGTACGTCATTGTTCATGCCTAGCTGATTTTTCATTTTCCCACGGCGCGCGCGAGCTGCCACTCACCTGCCCGCGTTCGTAACCTCGACGACGACGACGACGACCGGAACTTTCAGGTTAGCTGCCGTTTCAAGATCGGTATAAGCATTGGCGAATATCACAAAAACACTTTATGATTGTATCGCTGGCGACTACTACTGACTGGGGGAAGATAGGAAGGAGGCGAAAGATTTGAAATTCTAATCGGGTTCATGTTTGGCGGGCTTCCACCCACCTAGGGCGACCGGTTGCAATGCAATGACTCACGTTTGAGGGCTTTACAGCGGAATGCTGAAGCGAAGCGAGCGAGCGAGTGAGCGAAAAAGAATGTGTGGCAACAGGGCGGTCGGTGTACGAGGGATGCAACCGACATTACTCAACATGGTACACACTTCGGGTGCAAATGCCTGAAAGGGGTGGAACAACTTTGTGTACTCTGGCTGTGAGTAATGGTTTGACGGGCGCAACCGTGACAAACTGTTGACAAGCATGGATTTGATTTTATGCTTTGGTGATTAGACAACATATTTAGTCATAACTGTCACGTACAAGGATAACAGTGGGGAATGCTATGAGACTCGTTCGACAACGGGGCGTTTGGATTATCAATCGAAGAAAAAATCCTTCTACGCTTTGGACAAGCAACAAGCAGAACATATTATGTCGAAATTCTATGGGGATTTAAAATTAATTTACAACTTTTTGTTCTTCCTAGAGAACTTATAAATGACAATGTATTTCCTGTTACTTTTTCGCTCGCCATGATGATGGTAACAACACGAAACTGTCTCAAGTCCGTCAGTAAATGGCAACTGCGTTCGCACGTCATGTTTCTGTGTTGGTACGGAAATTATAAGCAGTAAAGGTTATTTCACACTTGTTTCAGCGTATCATTACGAAATAGGTGGTTTAAATACACAATTAACATACGGCTAGGGAAACTGAATAGCGAAAAAAGAGACATGATCGTCAAGCCATATAAAAGACATGTGTGACCGACAGAAATTGGCGAAGAAAGTAGCTTTCAACAACGTGCGAAAACAAACGTTGCCTAAGAGGTGCACGCCACTAAGCGCCGCGCCGTCGACAGACCGGAGAGGTGGTCAGTATTAATATGATTCGAGTGACAGAGTGAGGAATGTGTGAGCGTTTCAGTTTCGTACGCCTAATGCAGAGACAAATGTTTCAATAATTCGGATGAATGAAAGCAGGATTTGATATGGCATTGACAACATATGTCATTTCCCTCTTTAAATTATACAAATCACCGATCACTACTTTCATTTCTTTGGTTCCCATTGCAATCCTTGATCGATTTTCAATTTTAAATCGAACGTGTATAAAAAATTGTTAGGCAAATAAATCACAGAATTACGAGTAAGCAACATGGCGATGTACTGCCTTAAATTTTTTGCAATTTTTTTCATTCCATTCGTCTTGAATTGAACGCATGGACAATGGCAACAAGGCAGCAACTTTTTACACGAACTTTACCAATGCATTTGAGCTTTATTGTCCATCATATTGCAAACAAAAAATAAAATAGACCTAAGACTCCTCTAACACGGATGCAGTGAAATTTGACGGGTTGAAAACAAATTTTTCGCTTCCAAAATGTACCTGCTGAACCTATTCAAGTCCTCTCTGAAATGATGTAGAGGTTTTACTTAGGAGAGCTACTTCTTTTTATTTCACAGGCCTGACTCGATTATCTGGAATCTTCACATTTTTTTCACACCGTGTAATCCAATTCTAAGGATAATCGAAGAAATATTTTGTATGTTACAAATGATTAGGATTTTGACCGTTCAGTCAATACATGTTAGTAGACGCCATTTTTTTTTCTTTCTACACTAACGTTTCGATCCTGATTTGGAACTTCATTAGGGTTTCTACGACACGTATTAATATATTAATTATTATTGTTTTCGTCCTTGTCCGAATACGTTTAGCTTACAGTGCTGTCCCGTTTAGGTGTTTTGGTAGAATTTGTTTCACTAAATGATGTTTAAGTGAATTTTGCTTTTGGTTATGGGGCTTTGACCCGCCGAACAGTCATTCGCCCAATGTTTGAGTGAATAAAAATTTAGTTATGATTTGTCTAAGTATGTCTATAGTACAGGTAGAGCAGTAATAACTGTCAATGTTTTTTGGATGTGTTTAATTAAAAACGAGTTAATAACAGATGTGTATGCTTATTTTTCGTTCAGAGTGTATTCAAATGTAAACACAGCTTTCAAGTTTGTTTTGAACTTTAATTCGTTAAAAAGCCGTGGTAATCATGGATGCAAAAAGGGAACTTGTGATAAGTTTGTTTTTGAAAAGTGTTCAACGGTGCTTTTTATTTTAAAGAAGCTGAATCCTTCTTCGGAATAAACGCAACATTCATCTTTCGAACCATCGAGCGATACAAGAAAACCGGTTCTTGGAAAGTACTCCCCTAACCTGGCCGTAAACGCACAGTAAGGATACAAAATACAATCAAACGAGTAAGAGAGCGAATTTGACGGAATCCTGATCAGTCTGGACGTAAACCAAGCAACTGCGAATTTCGCGATTAACCATGGAGAATATTTTGAAAAATGATCTCCGATTGATTTCATACAAAAAACAACGGGTGCACGGTTTGACTGAAAAGCAAAAGGTTGCAAGGATCGAAAGATGTCGGTTACAGCTAACAGTACCGGTGATTGTGAAATTCCATTTTCAGACGAAAAAATATTCCTGCTACAGGATCACCACAACCAACAAAATGATCAGACATATGCAGCGCATCTTTCTGATATTCATCGGGACAAACTGGCTGTTTAATATGTCCAGAAAGTTTCCAAGGTGTTGGTATGGGGATGTTTCTCTAAAAATTTGAAGGTTCCATTGCTGTTCACTGAACCTAGTGTTAAAATCAACACTAAATATTACATCGATCATGTTTTGCAGCAACAATTTGCTTCCCATCGTCAAAAAACACTACAAGAATGCACCGCACTGCTTCCAACTTCTGCACCGTCTCACCAGGCGAAAGCTGCACAGACTTAGTGTAAGGACAATTTTCCGGATTTTATTTCTTCGAAAGAGTGGCCTGCTTGTTCGTTTGATTTGAATCCTTTCGACTTCTATGCATAGGGTTACATTGTAGACAAAATAGGGAGTACCAAAGGATTCGATTGACTGTCAATACTTTCAAGAAACGTTTGGAGAAGATTTAGGATGAAATGCTTCAGTATCGTGCATGCCAGCTGTAACACTTTTCCAACAACGATTGCAACTGATAATTAAAGCAAAGAGAGAAAGATTTAAATTGGACTTATTTAAGACAAATGTTATGGATATAGGGTTTTACCTTTGTTATACTATAACAAAGGTTTAAAAATTGGTCGAAAAACACGAAATTGATCCGAGGCCCGGAGGGCCAAGTCACATATACCAATCGATAGGGTTCGACGATTTGAGCAATGTCTGTGTGTGTGTATGTATGTAATGATTTTTTCTATCGCCTGTTTCTCAGAGATGGCTGAACCGAATGGTTCGCTATTACTTTTGTTTGAAAGGTGTTATTGTCTAGTAGATCACTATTGAGTTGTTTCGTGACACGACGTTTCGTTTAAAAGTTATAAGCAAAAATGTGAAAAATACGTGACACGGGTTTCTTCAAAACTACATGACCGATTTCAACGATCTTAGTATCAAATGAAAGCCCTTATTAAAGCTAAATTGTTCAGGAATTTTTAATTGAAAACAAACAAGTAGTTTAAAAGTTATGCTTAAAAACCTGTTTTGACAAGGTAATAATTATCGCCTGTTTCTTAGAGATGGCCAAACCGATTTATGCGCTATTAGTCTCGTTTGAAAGATAATATATCCTAATAGATCACTATTGAATGGTTTTTTGATTGGACGTTTAATTTGAAAGTTATGAGCAACCGTATACACCACACCAAAATTTACAATAATTTATAATGGTTTTAACCAAGATAATTTACTTAATTTCAATTATTTTAATATCAAACGAGAGGTTTTGAGACTACGAATATATATGCAAAATTTCATAAGAATTGGTTTTACCAGTTAAAAGATATTAACCGTCGAACACTCGCGCCAACTTTCGTAACACAGTTACTCGCGCGCACAATAGCCCCAAACCAAAGAAAACGTGTGCACTAGAGTTTTGACTGGAAAAACTTGGTTTTAGATTTATCGAACCTTTGGAAGAGTTTCTTGAAATTGGAAGCTCTATCGTCTGGTGGAATTTAAATTTTGATTAATCCCCCTAAAAGTGAAATAAAAAAAATATTTTTCTTCAGTGTCAATATAACACATTGATGTGTTCTGCAAAGTTGTAGAGCATATTATTACAAGAAATTTTGCTAGAGACAGTTACCTTCTATCTCTGCAGCGAAAATAGAAAAATCTTATTTATTGTATATGAATTTGTAAAATCAGTTTTTCTATTTTTGCTCTTTTTGTGATTGTTGTATGACTTTTTCATGTACTACAAAATTTTACAAATAGTAAAAATACACAACTTTTCTGAAAATAGTATACCTACCTGTATGTTTGCTTGTTTAGGAACTGTAGAACTTTGATTATAAAGAATACCCTAATTTTGACTCCGAATTACTCGACTATCAGCAGACGGATACATTTTAAACATTTTACATTTGCTGATAGTTTCGCTGCATAAATTTTCCCAACAATTAAAATTATTAATGCATTGAATAATTATGATATTTTGCTCACAATAAGTTTGTTGAAGAATATACGTTAGTTAAACAACGATTTGTAACTTTATAACAATATGGCGTTGAAAAACCTACACGTGTTGTATAAAATACAACAGCGTGAGTTAATAAAAATTGATTAAAATTATTCAAGAAGACTCTATTGATGTGATTCAAATAGAATGGCATTACAGCAAACTATGCATAGTTCAAAAACCTATAAACTAGACCTTTACTAGACAATGTATATGCTAAAGGATAAGATTTCCTCTTACAACTTACTTTTATTTGCACTTACTCAGATTAATAACAACTTACTTATCCTTACTCAGCAATTTCATGATCCTTTTTTCATCAAAATTTAAAAGTGTTCCTATTTTGTTCAAATTTTGTAAACTTATTCAATTTTCAAAAATATTATGTAAACCAACGCACTACGCAACTACAACCAATATATGAATTATGTTCCGAAGACGTGTCGATTTCTATCTCAAATAGCAAGTAAGACCGTATAACAAAGGTTCCTTTCACCACTAGGTGGATTTAATCGGGTTTTTTTCTAATTCCCGTCGTAATAAATTAAGCCATTCTAATTTTCATCATTTGTTGGATGGATTCAATGAATACTCCAAAAGTTCTTGTGCTGATTTGACTAAAACTCACTTAGCTTCCGATCCGTGAACTTTGAAATCACTGAAAAGCGACTATTAAAGCATATTATTGAAATTACGCAACTGACTATTTCTAAAATTCGTCGTACCATTTTAAAATCCGTCCATCAAAATTTTTCATCGTCCGAACTAAAAATCACAACAATGTTTACGAAGCTACTGCGCATGTATTTGTGTAGGACGGCATAACAAATGTTATTCTACAAAATTTCTGCTGGTCAGGCAGGTTTTCCTGGCTGTAGAATAACGACAATGCCTTGCGTGAGTTATTTTCATTTATGAGTGACGGAAATTAAAACGATTAGTCGACATTGTCTTCTTCGTCGCACGAAAAAACGTAGGAAATTTGGCTGGTAAGACTTCTTTAATGATAAAAAGCATTTAAATAGATCTCAGCTCACTTTAATTGATCGCATGTGATAGACAACTAACTAAAATATTAGGGAATAACTAGTTTTGCATTGTGTGTCATAAAAATGCTGATATTTTTAATAATTTGTGTTGGATAGGACGGGAATAGCCAATTACGATGATGTAGCAACATACCCTACTTTACACGGAATACATTCAAAATTAAAATTTATGTTAAAGTCTTATTTCTGTCTTATTTACTTTACTGACAGTTATTACTACTCATCCTGTATACAAGTTCTAAATTTTGTCTAAAAACATTTTTTATGAAATCGAAAGAGTTGAATTGAAAATTTTTTTTGCTTAGACACAACTTTCGGTTAGACTTTGGAATTAAACATATCAATGAAAGTATAAAAGGAGAATTGTTGCCCTCAGCAGTTTACTAGCAGAAGCCCGCGTGCGTCGCCTCACGTCTAATTAAGAGCGAATCGGTGGTGCTCAACCAAATTTTTTATAAATTCAACAAAACACCACTGATAATCTAGATTCACTATAACGGAGATAACCGAAATATATGATCAAAATGGCTAAATGTACCTCTAACGCGGGAAGCAACTACGTTACTGATGCTTGTCTTGACTGTAATCTGGCATAATTGGTTTGAATCTTCACTTACTTCGCGCTGGGTTTTTCACCAGGGCACTGACATTTGTACATAAATATTGTTATGTATGGTGGATAGAAATCTCATATTCAATTTATGCAATACGCCTGAATTTATGCAATTCTTTGCTGTTTCTAGTACAGATGAAATGAACTCAATATTGCCAATCTGAAACCAATGATTCCAATTACATGAGCGAATCATTTGCGTTCATGTCCGTGTTGTTATCTACATTCATTCATTATAGACAGTAGCGAATAAAATTAAATGTGAATCATTCATTCATTTTGAACTGCCGACAACCGCAAATGAAATTTTATTAAATACGTTAACATTTAACAAATAAATTTTTTTTTTTGTGCAACGTAAGAGCACCACAATCACTAGACACAATCGCGGACAAGACACTTCTAACTCTTACAAAATGTTAAAATAAAACAAATTACTTTAAACTTACACGTCGACCGGTTTCAGGCATCATATGCCTATCTTCAGGACGAGAGCCGATGTCCAACGTAAACATTGCTCCGAAGTTTTAATTAAATTCCTTCAGCCAAGTTTTGGTTGATTTTAAAAAGCAAGCAACTAAAGTTTAAGATCTAAAATATCAGCCAAGAGCAATAAAATTGAATAATTTTAAAGGGTGAAATACTGAACAAGAGAAACACTGTTAGCAGTTCAGTAGTCATGTTCATGGGCTGACAGATAAAAGAATACTACCCGGGGGTAAAACTGTAGGGCTGTTAATTTTTTCGAGCGCTGGTTATGTTTATAATATCAACTTCTTTTTACGGCGCATAGCAAATTCTGCTCTGGATGAGAGTGTTCAGGAGGTGCTCGCTTCAGCTGTAGTTTAGGTGCGCATATATTAATATCAGGTTTGTGTAAAGCATTTAGAGAGCGAACTACGCGAGATTCTTGCTACTAAAACATATCGTCCTGCCAGGGGCCAAGGGTGACATTGCGATTCTCGTTTCGAGTGATTTTGGTTCGTTTCATCCATTTGTTTAACGTGCTCGAAACGAACCAAAATCACTCGAAATGGGAATCGCAATGTCACCCCTGGTTTTGGTTATAGACAAAATAAGGCGCTAATAGTATAAAAACTAAATTTTCTGTAACTGTCCTGAAAAGAGTAAATTGTAGCTCTTGAAACAAGAAAAATAAGTTTGCTAACAAGTAATTTTTCGCATAGTGTGTTTGGGGAAGTTTGTTGGTATAAAACTCTCTTTATTTCGGCAGTAACTGTTTAATTGATGTGAACTTTAATTAAGTGATTAATCACCCTAAACTTCCGCGATAAGTCATTTGTTTATCGCCGCAAGTTACTAGAGAGTAGTTTATTGTAGTTTGTTTTCAAGCTATGACAATCTTATGCTATAGAATGTAAACAATTATGCAATGTTAGTACTGTATTGTAATGTTTAATGTAATGTATTATAGTGTGATGTGACTTGATGTAATGGCATATAACACATAACAAAAGATGGTGGGGTTTTATGCATATCTGAGAAAGATCTTGTGATCACCTCAAGTGAGCTTTTCCCCACCCACACCACTTCATGTAGACCAAAAAGGTAAGATGAAAAGAAAAGTAAAATAAATAAATAAATAATAATAAATTCTCAAAAACAGATATTTGACCCTGATCTTTTCTTGTTAATTTTTATGTGCTCGTATTGTTCTAGAGTTATTTATCTTGCTCCTCATTTTTGCGAAACATGATTTATGAATTTTCAGATGTATGGCACTTTTTTGGTGAAAATGGTGAAAAAAATTGGCAAACGAATAAAAATTTCCGATTTATTCAGCAGGTTGCTTAATAGGGTATAAAACTGTATGTCGGGAAGCTGGAGCGACTCTATGGTTTAAAGCTTTTGTCGATCCTTTTTCCTGATTATTATCATCATAGGGTAATTTGGCAAATTACCCTTACTTTTAGGTTTTAGGTTTATGGAACATTTGGAAGAGTTTCTTAAAATTAAAAGTTCTATCATCCAGCGGAATTAGAATTTGGAATAATCCCCCTAAAAGTGCAATAAAAATTTATTTTTCTTCAGTTTCACTATAACACATTGATGTGTTCTGCAAAGTTTTACAGCATATTATTACAAGAAATTTTGCTGAAGACAGTAACCTTCTATCTCTTCAGTAAAGATAGAAAAATCCTATTTTTCATAAATGAAAAATCGTTAAAATCAGTTTTTCTATTTTAGCTGTTTTTGTAGTAGTTGTATGACTTTTGGCTATTTCACAAAGTTGTACAAATAGTAAAAATACACAACGATGCTGAATATAGCATACCTCTATTTTTACTTGTGTAGGAACTATAAAACTTTTACTATAAAAATAGCCTAATTTTGACCCCGAATTACTCGCAAGAAGGCATCATTTTATTAAAAAACTCTCCCAGAGAATCAGAATAGTTTCAAGAAGTCATTGGTTAAAACCACATTAAATAGCAATAAAAAAAAAAAAGTTTCAAGAAGGCTGAAGAGTTTTATAAATCATGTTTAAAAGCAAAAAAGTTAAACAAAATTTATAGGCAGACAAAATCGGAATAAAAAGCTGATAAAATCGGGGGCAGACAAAATCGGAACATTACTGTAATAGTTTTGTGCATGGTACGATTTCGTATGGTAATAGTGAAAACATTATCTTATGAATTAAGACTGACCGAAAACTTACACCATACTTTATCAATAGAAATTTTGATTTTTTCCTGATTTTTTTACAATTTGATGTTCAGCCAAAATTTAAAGAAAATCACACACAAAGAAACATACCAGTAGCGCACACTCATATCTAACCATTAATAATATTTAAACTTAAAGTAGTGTAACTGACTTCAAGAGATTTCGGAATATATTTCATTGAGAGCAATACTATGCGAAATCCCATTAATTACTGGATTTTGAATTTGCTCTGGAGTTGCCGATGGCAAACAAAGCAATAAAAATTTTATGATATTGTGAAATTGCAAATGCACACTGTACCACGCAATGACATTTTCGAAACCGGTACATACTATCATACACCAACACCACCGAATGAAACACATAGTCACGTACAAGATATCGCTTTACGGGTTACCGAGAGAGCGCATCAGACGGCAGCAGCAACTCACAGGCTCGCTGACGTCAATGCGTCCAGCTTGGTCCACCACCATGGGTGGAAAACGGTAGAAATAAAATATGTAACAACACAGCTCAACATTCAGCAAAATAATAATAAATATCAACGAAAAAGTGCTGTCTCCTTCAATCATAAACAGTAACTTCCAACACAGCCCGAGCAATGTCTTCTACTTGCGTGTGAAATTTTCTTCCTATCTTTTTTCGAATCTTACTCCGTTTCTCTTTGGCACCGTTCTGCAGCAGGACAGACGGACGGACAAACGGTCTTATGACCTTTAATTTATGTATTTTGCAGTTTGTATCGTGTTCCTCCACTGAGCTAGAATTGCTTTTGTTCAGTTATCACAGCCCACCGATTGCGGTTGGTTCTCACCAACATTTTTGACTGACAGCTTTTCGCCCTATTGCCATTTTTTATGGTCCATTAATCAAATAAATGCGGTATTCAAAAAGTGTGAAGTCAATTACATTCTTTGGAATCCGATCCGAAGTTAATATCCGAAACCGTCAATAACATGAGCCAAACCGGCGGAGACACAACAATGAACGGAGACGTCCGTTTCAATTACGTTGCCAACCAAATCGGCGACTTCGGTCATAAATTTAATTTCATAATCACACTAAACAGTAAATTAAACAACCGACCGGCACTTTGCGCGTCGCCCAACGGTTCCCAAAACCGACGAAAGAACACCACAGCCAAAGACTATCACTTCCTTTCCGCCTGACGTCGTCTTAGTTGGGGGTCAGTCAGAGAGTCAGTGAAAAATTTACGATCCCGGAGTCCCCCTTTTTGCCGGTCTTCGCTTTCTTACCGACCGCACACACATCAATCTCGCTTCTGTTGAATGAGGCAGAATGCAGTGGTGTGATAATGGTGGTGGTGGTGGCTAATACTCTGCAAAGCTTATAACCGTAATGGGTGCGCGATTTTTTATTACCCTAATAGTCCCTCGGACCAAACCGTTTGCCAAACGGGCGGACGCGAAGGCGGAGATTAGCTGGCGGATGTTTAGCTGCGATGAGAAGGTATGACAGGGCACAGGCAGAGGATGGTTGGTTGGTCACACTGACGCTAATTACTTTTGTCACGACGACCGCAGAGATTTGATTATACCAACCGACGATGCGTACATACCTACACAGACCTGCTGTTACGATAAAAGTCAACCAAAGTTTGTTTACTGACTACCTTCCCACCCTCGTTACTTCGGATGTTTGGTAATAGGTTACTTAAAGCTGAAACCTTGCAGTGTTTACATTGCGAATGCAGCAGCTGTGGCATGCTGCGGTATGATTCAAACTCTGCACGGACAAGGTCATTGGATATTAATTGGTGTTCGATTAAATTTCGTCACTCCATGGAGCATTGTTGAAAAAATTAACGGTAACGTTCCTAAAGGATGATTTAGTACAAGGTAACCAAGATGGTTAATGGTTAGACAGGGGACGTTATTGTGAAAATGGATTTCAAAAACAAGCCTTACGTAGTCCTACGTTAACCATAACCACGTACAATCTTGTGTGCCTGGAATACGGGCTGGTACCGAATGGCCGAAACTGAAACACAAATAGCCGAATCACGAATAGCCGAAATCCAAATGACCGAATTGCAACAACAGTCACAGAAGGCCGAATCACGAAAGGCCGAATCGCGGAAGTTCGAATCACGAAAGGCCGAACTTTCTCGGAAAAACTAGCTTTAGGGGCTACTATTTAGGGGCATGCATTTTCCTAGGTTTACTGACTAGTAGGGATTATCCCTTAGTTAAACAACATTTGTGCAGGCTGAAGGCCGTGATTATTTTCAGCCGAATATGAAGTTCGGTCATCCGTGTTTCAGCCTTTTGTGATTCAGCCATTCGTGATTCGGCCATTTGTGATTCGGCCGTTCGTGGTTCGACCATTAGATATATTATGCAATTTGTTATTTCGGCCATGTGTGATTCGGCCATTTGTGTTTCGGCCATTCGTAGGTAATCCGGGAATACAATCCTACTATTTTTTTCAATATCAAACTAATAATCTATTTTCTATGACGGACCCTGACGTTTCTTAGTCCTTGCTTGTACCCCATACGCACCCCTGGAGAGGGTTATCCTTAACAGGCTCGTACAGTACACTGATATATCGCTAGTTGGGAGTCCATAGCCAATTCGCTTCGAAACGTCCAAGTGCCGGTGTTACTGTACAGGATTCTGGAAAATTATTTCCGTGTGCTATGCTACAACACGAAGGAGGGTCAGAAGTGCATTCTAATTACCGCAGGGGTTCCGCAAGGTTCTATACTGGGCCCGGTGTTGTGGAACGTCATCTATGACGAGGTGTTGCAGCTAAAGTTCCCGGCAGGGGTTGTGATTGTCGGCTTTGCGGACGACATCAACTTGGAAGTCTACGGTGAATTTATCAGAGAGGTTTAATTGCCGGTTGCCCACTCTATAAGCATTGTCGAAGATTGGATGCGCTCCAGGAAACTGGAGCTAGCGCATCAGAAAACGGAGGTTATCGTGGTAAACAACTGCAAGTCGGTACAGCAAGCAAATATCAGCGTCGGGGACTGCACTATTTCGTCAACGCGGTCCTTAAAACTCCTGGGAGTCATGGACGACGACAAGCTCAAGTTCGGGAGCCACGTCGACTATGCTTGCAAGAAAGCTTCCACAGCTATTTCGGCATTGTCTCGTATGATGTCTTATAACTCTGCGGTATATGGCAGCAAGCAAAGGCTTTTAGCCAACGTGGTCCAGTCCATAGTTATATATGGCGGACCGGTGTGGTCATCGGCGTTAGGAACCAAAAGCTACCTAGGTAAGCTGGAAAGTACCTATCGTCTCATGTGCTTGAGAGTGGCGAGTGAATATCGCACAGTTTCATATGACGTAATCGGTGTCTTAGTGGGTATAATGCCTATTGGCATCATCGTCAGTGAAGACGTAGAGTGCTTCAACCAACGTGGAACTAGAGGCATACGGAATACCACAAGAGCGGCCGAGATGACCACATAGCAGCGGGCATGGTCTGATTCCACAAAGGGCCGGTAGACACACCGGACTATCACGGAACTATCCGGGTGGGTCGACAGGCGCCACGGCGAAGTCAACTTCCATCTGACACAGGTTCTGTCAGGGCATGGTTGTTTTAGACAGTATCGGGCATGCGGAGTCCCCCGCGTGTCCTGAATGCGAGGATGTAGAAGAAACTGCAGAACATGTTTTCTTTATATGCCCGCGTTTCGTGGGCGCGAGAAACAACATGCAGGCAATGAACGGACAGGACACTACTCCGGATAACTTAGTCCAAAGGATGTGTTCTAGCTCAAACGTCTGGGGAGCGGTCAATGCGGCTGCCCGACCCAGATTGTACTTGAACTACAAAACCGCTGGAGAGCCGATCAACGGCGAGTAAATAGGCTAACTACCATAGTCCAGTAGTTATCTAAGAGGGTGCGTTAAGCACAATAGCCCCTCCCTGAAGTAATACCGGTAAGATGGTGTCAGGGGGGATTGAGGCTGGAGACTCGAGTAGGGTTTTAATGGGTCTGGATCCTCACGCCCCATTAGGGGGTTGGGATACCTAACACCACTCCATGAGTTGTCTTCTCAGACGCCTGATAGTACCGTATCTTCTAAGGTGCTGAGCAGATGTCGCTACTCGTTAAAAAAATACGCATCTCCGAAGTGAAAGCTACACCCAGGTAACCATCAAGCATTAGTATAAGCAGTAAATCTGCCGATAGCATTTCTAGCGTTTTATACTGAACATTGCTGTATATCAGCGTTTTGACTGGAAGGCTGTTGTAAATTGACATCCACAATTCAATTAAAACTCTTCTTCGACCAGCTGCAAGTATGCATTATTAGCACAGTGTAAAAGGGCTAGCAGTAAAGTAGCCGCATATTTTACCAAAATAGCTTTTAAGTAGCGTTTAAGGTGACTTAAATGCTAATGGGCTTGCATTTAAATTGCATTGGTAATGCTTATTGGTTACCTGGGCAGTTTATCTCGCAACATAATAAACGCTGACTTTTCACCGCCACAATTGCCATTCGCTTAAACTGCGTTATATTTCTTATAGACTTCACGGCCAACGGTAAACTGTTGTATATTTAAAGACCTTTAAAAAAAGCGATCTCTGAGTCGTAAATTTCAAAACTCGAGGCAATTTGAAATCATAGGCTGCTCTGGTATTATGTCTGTGTACATCTGTGCCAAACTGAATTTCTTGTGTAAAATACTCAGGCAATATACCTAGTTTCATTTTTTGTATGAACATTAGATAATTGTAGATTATTCGTTGTTTCACTGACATTTAGTGGAGCGTACCCAACAAAAGAGTTGTTGGTTTTAACCGATCACATCTTTGTATTGTAATATTTTCAAAATCTTATTTTGCAACCTTCGAAGTCTTAGCACCTGCATATCTGACGCCAACAATAGAAGCGTTAAGGTTAATTTGGAGGAAAACGTTATATATCTGTTTATTTGACACATTACAGTACGGTCTAGAATTTGGTATGGTTCGATTTTGGCATGCCTCGGTTTTTGGCAACAAAAGTATCCGTTTTTGACAACACAACATATTTCACTTCCAAAAGTATGCTTAAATATCAGTTAGTTTCCGCATATATGCTTCAAATATCGAAAAAATTATACCCTCAGTATGTTTATGAAAAAATATTTGCGGTTTCGAACAATATTTTTATTACCGTGGGACTACGACTTACCGCAGGTTGCCAAAAACTTATTTGCACCGGACGGATAGCTCTTAGTGAATTTACATTCAAACATAAAATGGTTGCAATCGTTGATTAATTATATGCAGTCATTTTCTAACGCATTTACATTCAATTTTTTCATATCAAAAAAGGTTCTCGATTTTGGCACGGTTTCGATTTTGGCAATATACGTGACACGCATTTGTTGCCAAATTCGAAATCCTACTGTATTCCTTTATCTATTACGTAATCCACGTGTTGTGAGCTTTTCGTCTACCTGTACTCCGAGATACTCAGTAACGTTCACTCTCTCAATTACCGCTCCATATATTCTGAGTTCAACACGATTAGCACATTTCCTATTATCATCCTTTTAGTTATCGATTAATTTAAACTCAGTTGTTTCAGTTTCGGATACTCAGCGATTTGTTGCAGGTCCATTTCAGTCACCCAAGCAGCGTTTCAAGTTATTGATATAATGAATAAAGGGTAACGGTCCTAAGACACTTCCCTGTGGTACCCGTAAGTTATTCCTGCGCGAATTGGAATCAGTGTTACTGTGTGTAGTCCTTTGACTTCTATTAGAGAGATAACTATTGAGCCAATTCCATGCAGTTTCTCGAATTCCTTTTTAACACAATACATTAAGCAATTGCGATCTATCAATTGTTTGAATGAATGAATGTTTTATAAAATCAGAATTCTACATTCGATAGCGTACAAGTTCATCTTCCAGGTCAAGTAAGTCAAATGATTTGAACAGTCAATTCAAGCGCCTATAAAATGCAACTGGTTTTACTATCAACGACGGGGCTATAATCAATTCATACATTTGTTTTGCTGTAATTTACCATCCGGCCACAGCATTTAAGCATAATTCCGAGCTTCGTTTTATATCAAAAGTTTCGGGACGAAACGCAATAAAACTGCTCCAACCCTTATTTCCCGGTAATTCAATCAAACGCTACTACTGGTGCGGAGAACGAGGACGCTCGAGGGCGGCGCGTCTGGAATTCCTAATGATGAGAACTTATTTGAAATACTCACTAAAAAGGGCATGCCCCTTTGCATACCTAGAAGACGAAGCCCAATACAAGCTGACCCGAAACGTACCTAGAATGGGATGAGAGAAGAAAAAGAAAAGAATTAATTGACACGCGATCAAGATTTGATTAGCAGAACAGAGCGAATATCGACAGACGCGCGCGGTGGCCGCACCATCTAATCAGTTATTCCGGAACCGTACCCGGGCTGTTGCGGTGGCTGTTAAACCCGGAAATGGATTATTCAGAACCAACGCCGTCTCTGTAGCTCGCTCTGTAACGAGCTTCCCGGGGATAAAACTTATTTTATGGACTTATTTCTCCCCCCTTTTCCCCAATCGTTCCGAACGATACCGGCGATAGCATATGGTAGTGGGGAAACAAAAAAGCTAAACAAGAGACGTTCGTTACGAACCAAACCGCAAGCTTTATGGGAGTTCTCTAATCGATCCTTCGCAAACATGTGTGTAGTCGGTCGGCGGCGAAGTTTGGTATCACTGGAAGCGATAAGGATGGCTGCAACGGGCCGGCCGCTGTTCGATTGACACCCGTGTGGCTTTCATACATGCTGACTACCGGTGGGTAGATTGGGGCAGCTCTCGACCGACGACGGAAACGATGTCAGCCGGCGGCGGCGGCCTGTGGAGTTAGTACTATATATAGCACAAAAATAGGCGCCTTCTGGGCGCGCTACGATAAAACGGTTCCCATTATTCGCCACCATCACCGTCGTCGTCATCTCGTAGGATACCGGGAAGCAACGAAAAAAAAAATCGTCCTGCGCGGCACGTTGCTGCTAGAGAGCCTATAAACGAGAGATCCGTCGAACGGTGTGTGGTGACTTGGCGAGCGCGGTTCGCCTGTGCCCTCAATCGAACTTGATCGATTTCGATGGTTGGCCGCTATGGGAGGAAGTCTAGCTGTACAGCTACTATATATAATAAAAATAAAAAAAACGCGACATGGGACCGAAGCAACAGGAAAACTGCCAATGCGAACTAACGAAAAGGGAAAAAAATCAGCCTGTATTGAATTCTTTAATTGATTCAATTATTGCGTGGCAGCGGGACTAGACTGTCAGCAGTAAAAGCGGGGTTTTTTCCAATGGATTCTCCATTTCAACGAAATGTTTGGATAAATATAACCTTCGGTTTTTTTTATTGGGCATCTAATTCATCCATCTAGCAAAAAAAATGATACTTTTTTGTTACTTGGTTGGTTGATTGCATGTGCATGATAGAGTTAAATTTAGTTTCAAAACACTAATCTGATTTAAATACGTAATAACTCTTCCACATCCCGTGTTTATTTTTGGGTTTACCTTTTTAGGCATCTTTCTGACAGGCAGTTGCTCTAAACTCTCTCAGTTGGCTGTGAAGTTTGTCGAACAAAACACAGTCAGGCAGTCAAATTGCGATTATCACACATACAAGCTTATAAGATAGAAGCCATATTTTAATATTGCAGACCTGTTGAATGGATCAAGTTGCATGATAATATTTCCTTTTATACGTAATCGATGTTTTAAATCGAAAGATTTCCTTTCTACAAACATTTGCCTTAGATAAAGAGACAGACTTCTTGCACAGCGAAGTGACAAAAAAGGTTCAATTCAATTATTCTAAAAGATGGCCCGAGCCGTCGACAAATATGTGATTTTACTTTTCACCGAGCGCCGAGCGGTTGGGTAAAATGTAACAATGCGAATGGGATGGAGTACGTATAGCACACCTTCCCCACTTTTCTTGAATGGTGGAGTAAAAATGTAGGTATTATTCAGGTAAAATATACCCACCAACAAGGCCAAGTTTGAAACGATATATAAAAATATGTTTGGTGATTTATTGTGATCATTAGCGACTGCCTAGAATTTAATAATTAGCACGATTAACACTACTGTGATAGCTTCGGGTTTCCCTCTGACTCAGGTATAAATATTATCAGTCTTATTCTGTATTCCAACGGATCGGTTTGTCGAACAAAAGTGAACGGCATTCTGTATTCTGCCAGTAAGAAAACACTGCACTCGTTCGAAAGAAGTCGAACAAAATTAAGAAATTAGATTTTTCCCATATCACATTTCCTGAAATACAGGATATTAAATGGGGCGGACGGCAACTAGGAAAAAGCGCCCAAAATAGCTCTAACCATCCAAAGCCCCTGCCTAGCGCCTCCACATGGCCATACCTAGAAATACTTCAATTTTATATTTGGGTAGGCAAGCTACGAGGCGTGGGTTAATGTAGTTTCCAGTTCCCAACCTTACAACTGTGCTTTTAGGCAACCATTAACCACAGGATCTTATTTTCAAGTGTCATATTATTTAAACTAATATTTTTGGTGGACTAATCTATTTTCAGAGAGCGAAATTAGGAGCTATATTCTTAGCCGATTGCAGCCTGGCTTCTGCTCTAGTTAAGTGTCATTATTTCATCCCCGAGGGTACGAAGTATCACTTAACCTTACTTTATTAGCAAAGATACTCCCAACGACTGTGAATAAATCATTATCTATATTGGAAGCGTTTAGTACGGGAGGTCCACGCTTTCTTCCTTCTCATTTATTTCGAGAATTTTAATGGAATTAAGTATTATTTCTCGTGTCACTTGATTCCTTGGAATTCTTTGTTGATACTACAAAAGTTCAATTCAATGGACAAAGTAGTCTAAGACACATAGTAGAATTAAATTAGATAAGTTTTCTTATTTTCTATTTTTAGGTTTCGTATTCTACTAAGACGCTCCAAAAACTTCAGTCTAAGTCCTCCCTAACAAAAAAATCCTGTGTTGACCGGAAGTCGAAATATTACTATTTTCTGAGCATTTACAAATTTTCTTGGAATTAAAGAAAAAACTTTCCGTGCAAAATGTCAAGCTCTATGTTGCAATTCCTTTCGTGATTCAGGCCGGGGCTCTTCTGAAGCACGGACAACGACGGAAAGACTTTTTCTTCAAAATTGATGGAAACCTCAACGAAATGGTATGTACAATAATTTTGATTGAAGGCTACCAACCAAGTATTACTGACTAGCTTACACTTCAGCTTATCTTATATGATGAACTCTGGGCAGGAGTGCACCAATGAAGCCAGTTATTCATGGATAAATTATAACTTGTTCCACTTCCTGGTTCCAGGGACAAGATTGGTGATGCAAAGTAGTAAATTTCAGCATCAAAACATATCCACATGTGCAATCAACATATGTTTAGAGTCACCTGACATATCTTCACACCCTCCCTTTGTGCTGAACGCTGCTGCGTTACTAGATGGCCCGGGCCATCGAGAAACACAATCACAGCTAGTCACCAGCTTGTCCCAAATATGATGCCATCGTTCAATCGGTTGGTTTACTTGGTTTATTTGACCGGTCGTGTAATGTTTGTTTATGAAATGTAATAGTGCGAGTGGAACGAAACACTTCTGATACACCTTCCCCGCTTTTTTTGAATAATGGAATGAATTTTTCAAGTAGGGAAAAAATATTTGCCAACTAAACCAAGTTTGGAACGATATATAAAAACACCACATGCTTTGTACTTCAAATCTAGTAAAAACATGAAAGAAAAATGGTTAATGCATCGACACTCAAGCATGGATAACAAATAGTTCGCTTAGTCAATAGCGATACAAAACAAAGAATACTCAATAGATCAAAATACTGGTAAGACACAATGGTAATGTTCATACAAAAAGGCGTCTTATGTAGATTTTTAACACGATTATTTTAAATTAAAAGGAGATTCATATGAACAAATGGTCTGAAGACAGTATATTACTGACATAAAAGCAAAAGACGCTAAGAAAAAAGTTCTACTTTTTGCCATTTTGGACCTGGAATGGCTAGCATTGTATGTTGTAGCGATATCCCGATCCGAGCTCTGGGCTTGCCTTCATTCCAATTCAACTGCCGATGGTATTTTTCATGGTACATAGGATGCTTACTACGGGCATGCTTTCACGTGTTTGTGTCTTTTTGAGACATAAAACCGAAATAAAGGCATATTTTCAGTTGAAATATTAAACTATTTTATTAGAAAATTCAACATACTTGAGTAAAATTTTTGATATAATTTTTTTAGGCAGGATTTTTACATTTTGCGCACCTTTTATGGCAATTCGCGTGACGAATTAGTTGATTTCGCGATTTACTGATCTGACTTCGAGATTTTTTTGTCCAAAAATAAAAAATAAACAAAATGTGAATCATTCATTCATATTGAACTGCCGACAACGGCAAACGAAATTACAATAAACGTGAACATTACTCCGAATTTTTAATTAATTTTCTTCCGCCGGGTTTTGGTTGATTTTAAAAAGCAGGCCGTTATAAAAACTATACTTTGAGTATCAGTCAAGAGTTAAAAATTGACTGACAGGTTAGTCAAGCAATCATTCAGCATTGCAATTCATGAATGAATTTGTTTTGAAGGGTAGAAAACTGGGAAAGGCAAACACTGTTAGCAGTTCAGTAGAGTAGTCATGCCCATGAGCTTACAGATAAAAGAATACTACTAGTGGTAAAACTGTATGCGCTGAATACGTTTTATATCCGCCTTCATGGAGGGCCTACAAGTTCGTAGTACTTAACCGAAGCTTCAAGTCGAAACACTGATCTCAACTTGCCCTATTCTATTCTATAGGTTCGTGATATTAAGAAAAAATAGAATAAAAATATGTGATAACTTTTAAAAGCAAGGTCCTAGAGATGTACGGTCTCTAGATATCTATAAAAACTTATTTTTAAGGAACTTCCAAATAAAACGCTCTATAGCTCTGCACCGGTTAATTGGTCTCGAGGTACGATGCTGGTCTAACAAGCCAGTCGTTGTATGTTCGAATCTCGGTTAGGCGGTGCTGCTAGATAGAATCTGTAGGATTTGCACTAGCCCCGTAACTTTCCTCTACTTTATAATAGACGGCTATGAAGTCTGTCGATAAAGAAGGGTCAAGTCTTAGACAAGACGTTTAAGCCCAAGGCTTTTTTAGCTCTGCGCCCAAAGACAATAGACCATTTTGCCGGAGAAACTATGCTTCTTTTATCACAAAAAAGTTAGACCAATCTCGCGTTTTTGTTCTGATCTTTGTGATAAGGTTGGACATTTAACTAATTTTTAATAATGGTGGTTTTTTACAATCGACGGATGGGACGACAGAAGAAAATAATGAAGCAAAATAATGAGTTGATGGTATCTCAGCCCGCTCAGTAAGCTTCGAGGTACGATGCTGGTCTACCAAGCCAGTCGTCGTATGTGCGAATCCCGGCTGGGCGGTGCTGCTGGAGTCAGAGAATCGTTGGCGTGAAGGAGAAAGAGCGAAAAAATAGCTAAGGGAGGGTCATTGAATCAACGCTTATTAAGTTTGTATAACGTTTCTCTTTACCCAAGCTGGGGGATCCGCGAATCGAACCGAGCTATAATGGGAGTCAATTATAACCGAATTCGAACCTAAACTGACCGAGTAGATAACCGTGTAAGTTCTGAAATTCCCGCGAAAATAGTCAGGTAAAAAGCAACTTCAGTGTACTATATACTATTTAGCTACTTTTTTGCCGTTAATCGAGATTAAATGTGAATACAAAATTAACATTTTGTTATCACGATTGCTAGACGCAGGCCACTGCAACGCTTATAACCACGGTTGCCAGATAAATCTGGATTTTGCCAGATTTTTGATTGCGCGCCAAGCTCAAAACCTTCCAGATATTTTGTAATGCGCCAGGTTTTTGCCAGATTTCCAGGCCTCCGGCTTGCACTTCTAAATTTGGCAAAATTTTGCATCTACCGTGAGCAAAACGCGCAAGATTTTCGCCACACACTGTTCGCCAGATTTTCGAGAAAACCTGTTGGCAATCCTGCTTGTAACGCTTGTCATTTGTTTGGAACCAAGCAAGGTTACCAATCTTCTTAGAAATTTTCGGAAATATTCGGTTATCAGGATTAACAATATTAAACATTGTGTTGATTGCATACATTATCCAGTTCCTTTTCGTCACAGGGAAAGTTGTCAAAACAATTCAATCTACTATTTCCTCCTTTACATTTTCAGGTTATCCGATGTTCAACGGTTACATGGAACAGACATTCTGTACAGGTTAAGTTCTTCCTTCAATTGAGGAAAGTAAAAGTTTTGCCGCAAAATGTCAACAAAGTTCCGTTTTATTAAATGCCATCGTCAGCTGATTCCCACGTAACAATTCAGTGAAAGTAACTTTTAGCCAGCCACGCGGTCGGTTGGCCGGCGAGAAGCCACAAATAACCGAAAGATTGTTGCTAATCATTTCGCAGTTAAAAGATAAGTGGTACTTTTGAATTCGATTTAAGTCCTCATCAACAATTTAACACTGTTGTTGTAGAAACTGGTGCTGAAGATGACTACGACAGCGAGCGAGCGAGCGAGGTGTGGGAGGTCGCTAATCGTAATAATCGATGCGCAGAGCTTTCACTTTCCATTACGAAGTCTCGTCCGTTCGATTGACGGACGAATAAAGCGAAATGAGACGCGCACGTGACCAGCGTTTAGCGACGACGACGCGTCACCATTGAACGCCATTATTGGCCGATCGCGGCGGCGCACATCATTTGATCGTTGTTCCAATAATCGGCGCAGTCGTTAAAAGAAGAATTCACGCAAAAAGATACCACACTGTTTGGAAGCGAATGAATGTCGTTGGCAGCTGACAGAAAATTCCGTTAAAGCTTTATAAGGCAAGGCTGTGAAAACGAGCTGACGAAACGAGCCGATGCTAATTTCGTTTTGCGTCATCAGATTTCGATACTCCATTCATTTTTATATGGCAGATACAGCGGGTGTGTGTGTATGCGTGCGAAACGCAGGCGTAGATCACTTGCACAAGCAACCACCCAACACCGTTCGATTGCTGCTAAAAAGGTTGAGTGTTGATTATTAAATCACTTAAAGGGGCATAATACAGCCGTTTTGCCACTTGAAAATATCCGCGTGTTCCGGTTCAAGGTCGCACGCGAAACACCAGTGAAGTAAACAACCCGATGAAGGATGAGAATAACTACTGCAATTATTGATTGCTGCTAGGATGCAATATACTCGATCCATTAGTTTTATTGAAAGATTGGCGCACATTATCTCTTATAAACTCTAAGTTGGAAAGTTTCAGCACGAATCATCATCGGTTTTCCAAAAAAAACCTTTTTCATTGAATTTATGGATTAAATTCCCCTTCACAAAAGGCTAGCACTGTGTGCCACGGTAAATTATCATACCGAATCCTGTTTCCAGGAAGTTACTGTCTTTGAGCACACGACCGATAGATCCCTGATGAAGCGAAACGAAGTAGAGATGCGAAAAGATAAGATTGGACAATAAATTGTCCTGTTGGTGGTACTTACCGTCGCCTGGTCTCTCTTGAGGGACATCCTCAGAGGTATACCGAAAAGAAAAATAGAAAACCTCTTTCGGTTCAGCAGCCACCAACCAGCCAGCCGCAGCGCTGGTAATGGTGGTTGAAAGTGTACCGAAAAGCGACAAGAAGAAAATCAATATTCACGTCTAGCCCGATTAAAAAAGACAAGGCAGCCGCCGCTAGCGCGCAGCCTGGCCAAAAACCGAGAGGTGGCGTGGTACAAAATGTTGTTCAACAGCAGCGATGGTGTTTCCGACGAACGACGACGAGGACGACGACGACGACGACGTTAACAGAGTACAGGAAAGCTCTACCTCTCTGTCTTCCTGTCGACCGCTCAGCTAACTTTGCTCACTTTTGTTGCAGGGTTGGTGACACCGGCTGTGCTGCTGCTGCTGCAAAGGGAAACGAGCTTTGGTCCTTTTTCGTTGGTTAGTCTATTCTCCTCTTGTGCGGGGGTTGTGTGCGGACATCCCTCACAGAGTGGTTGACTAGAGAAGCGCAAGGAGGAGGTTGAAGTAGAAAGGGAATGGATCCATAATAAAACGAAATGGAAGTAAATATAATCTTGTAATCAGCATCTCTCAGATCTTCTCGGTAGAACCAGTTGAAAGGGGCGAGGTGGAACTTGTGGACTGTGAAGGATGAAAAGAGCACACATCGCGTTGTTGTGTTCAGCATACAAAGTTCGAGAAACTTGAACCATACGCTTTGTAAGCACGCGAGCAATGAAAGTAGTCTGTGTGCACGGCAATGTTCGGAAGACCGACGACGATGACGACGACAAGGACGAGAACCGGAAAATATTTTGCGTCTCGTCCCGCGCGCCGCTGATTTAATGTTACAGATTATAAAATATCCCTCCACCCATGTCGATTCCATCCATGCCTGCGCCATGGTCGGGGAGCTTCGGCGCCTGGTTATGACATCCAAGACGGAACGGGACGTGTACGGGGTTTATATAAGATGCATTTCGGCGAGTGAAAGACTGTTGAAGAACTCAATGTAATAAGAACGTACATAATTAGACAGTATTGATGACTCCATATGTGGTCCCAGGAGGTTTGCTACTGTCACGTGATGTTTATGCACAAATAAGAATGATCTTCGTGGCAGCCGAGTATTGAACCATAACAGTTTACTTTAGTTTAACTTTGTTGTGAGCACTAGCGTGCCTAGACATAAACAGAAGGTAGGGCACCCGATCTTTAAGAAGAATGTGTTGGCCTGTAAACCCCGGTAACCACAAAATGGCGACTCTGTTATTACTTACCACATAACTCCGGACTTTCGAGTCCATTTAGATTTAAAGTCAAAGTTGAAATAGAATCAGAAAATAGGGATGGAACTAGATTAGCAATTAGAGTTAAAATTGGACTTGAAACGGACCAAAAGAACTTCGGAACTGCTTACAGCTTAAGTTTGGCATAAAAATCAGAAGGATTATGACTATGACATGATCGCATGGTTCTTACAAGACCTGGATTTGGATTTGAAGTTGGACTTGTGCTTGGGCTAGGAGTAAGATTGAAGCTAGGGCTAGAGCCAGGATTATAACCAGGGCTATGATCAATGCCAGATCTAAGGTTAGAGTCGATTCCATTGTAAAATTGAATCCACCATTTAAAACGGTGAACCGATAATATTCTAAACGATACAAGTCCAACAAATCATCAGCAAAGAAATGCGAAAGTACCACACCGACGGACGAGATTTTCCTGGCTGTCAGTTAAACACTTTCCCTAGGGAAAATTTCGGTGGCACTGAAGCACTGTCGGAATCAGCTTCCGCACTTCGGTGGGGAAGCGCCTAATTTGAAAGTCAATCCAAGTCAATCCAAGCCGGGCGCTGTTTCGCGAATTGGTGTACCAACCAATTAGCACCATGGCAAATTCTTCCAACACAAGGTGCTAATTTTCACTCATTCTTATTCAAAATTGTGCACCCTGGCCAGGCAGCAGAGCTGCCATAGCCATAGAGTTGGAGCCGCAAGTAGTTCCGCCCATCGAATTTTCCCACATATTCACGCTGGATGCTCCCCTCAAACTGCCAAGTGATTAGTCATTGGGATATTTTGGCATCGAATAATATATTCTCTTTACCGGACACCGTCGTCGTGTCGGAGGTTGCTGCCAAAAAAAAACGAAAACAAAAATTCTACCCAATTTCCTCCTCTCTACTGATCGACCGCGAAGACGACGGCGGCCAAGCAGCCACTCAGTTCAGTCAGTTGAGCGCTCTGAGTAATGCTGGCTGCCGCCGCCGCGCCGGCCGTCTTGCTTTTCCGCCACAGCGCACAGAACAGTTACGGGCTGATTCACAAAAATTCCTCTCGAACCCGATAGACACACAAGAGAGAAAGCCAGACAGCCGGAGTGGGAAACATCGAAAGCTAAACATCTGTCTTGCCTTATTTACTAATCTTCTTCCTTAACATCTTCGAAGTGGCGCAGGCCGGGGCCCGGCTAGATCATCGATTCGGATTCCGATATATACCCTACATAGAGAAGCCGACAGGGTTCTTCGACCCGTTTGTTTTTCGATTACCTTGTGCTTGGCTACTGGCTCCCTGCTTGACTGGCATCCCGTGTACATACACAGAACGAAATCCGTCACACTCCGACGGGTGCGTGATTGAACTGTGTGAGCGAGCATAACAACATCGAAATAGATGATAGTTTCCGTGTCAGATGTTCATCGGTACGAGCCCCTGCCACTGCCCGCGACTACTGAAGTGTATCTATTAGTTGCTCCTTCTTTTGTAATAATTCCTTTTCAGAAGCATCCCCGCGGACTTGCCCTCTTTTTAACAACGACAGTGAGAGCCAGCCACCGCGGTAGCGGAAGTTTCAACTAATAGTGTGTTGTACTTTTAATATTTTATTGCCATTGCAACTGTTCCACGTGTTGATTCAGTGGGAAAGCCAGTGTTATTAAGAAGAAAAAAAAACCAAAGGGAATCGTCGGGCAACATGTGAGGTATATCGTGCTGCTTATTTCGTTACACACTTCCCGGCGGCATTACTGTTTGTAACTACAGTAAATACGTCGTTAAAGTGGCATTGAGGCAGTGCCACTAACTGACACAACTAGACTGTCTCTGCTGCTCTGTGAACAGCGCGTAGCATTATGGGCTAGAGGCGAATGTATTTACATGGCCGGTGAACGTACATGATGGGTGTCAAATTTCATTGGCATTCCTCGGGCGAACCAAGGGCCCAAGCACGTCGGTATTTGCGGGGGAATAACAACATCTACAACAACAACAGCTGACAGCCACTCGAGACTTGGGTTTGTTTTGTGGCTAGCGAAAGTGTTTTTTATACCCACTTTTACCTGACTGGGAATTTTGTCACTTTCGATTTGCCATCGATATTAGAGTGGAGTGTCATGATAAAATACGTAATTTAAATTTGCTGCTTTTCGATTTCGAAGAAATATTGCTTAAAATTTATGTGTGCATAATGAGAAAAACAATTTGACATGGAAATTCGTATAAGTATTGACAATATATCCAAGAGCATTTACAGACAACAGTAGTTAATAGCACCTAAACTGCTACGTTAGCAGAGGCCCTTTTGTGCCTAACACCAACTCATAACGCTGAAGAACAACGTAAATAGCATAGGTCGCAAGATGCAACCTAGTGGGATATCCTAGCTGCCAGTGAACTGCGAAAAGCTGTAGCCATTCGACCACTTCTGGAGCTTCTGGTGAGCTGTCCCCAGTGGCCGGCTTAACAGTCCCCACGCTTATTAGTTCTTCGGTTCGCTAGAAACTAGAATGTCCCACAAGGTTGCATCTTGCGACCTATGCTATTTACGCTGTTTTTAACGACACTGCCTTTTGATTTGGGACCACACCAACACAGAAAAGAGGTAGCCCACTGGTCCACAAAGTTCCGAAAAGAAACAAGTACATAAGATTTGAACAAAATCGAAATTACAATAGGTCTTTTCAAAGGAATTGCTAATATACAGTAATGACTTGATTTTATCAGCCCCATGTTAAATGTAGGGGTCACACAAGCAGGAAACTGCCAAAATCGGGGAAAAAAATTCTGGAAAATGATTAAAAATACACGATTATTATTTTTGTAACCTTGCAACATCTCGGATTTCTGGAAAAAATTGAGTTTAATAAAAAAAAACCTGATTTAATCCACCCAGTGGTGAAAGGAACCTTTGTTATACAGTCTTACTTGCAATTTGAGATAGAAATCGACACGTTTGGTTTACATGAAATTTTTGGAAATTGAACCAGAAAGAAGCACAGAAGCACTTATAAATTTGGATAATTTCTTTTCTCATGAAATTGCTGAGTAAGTTGTTACTAATGAGGGTAAGTGCAAGTAAAAGTAAGTTGTAAGATGAAATATTATTCTTTAACGTATACATTGCGTAGTAAAGGTCTAGTTAATAGATTTTTGAACCATGCATAATTTCCTGTAACGCCATTCTATTTGATTCACAACAATAAAGTTTTCTTGAATAAATTTCAACAATTTTTATGAACCTTCGGTTACTCACGTTGTTGTATTTTGTACACCATGTGTAGGTTTTTGGATGCCATAAAGTTACAAATCTTATATTACGTATATACTAACGTATATTCTTCAATAAACTTGTTATGAGCAAAATGTCAGAATTATTCAATGCATTAATACTTTAAATTGTTAGCAAAATCCGACATCACAGAAACGAAGCAAGTAGCATGTGAGGTGTACAGCAATTGGCCCCAACTGGAATTTTCTTTCGTTTCTTCATATGGAAAAATGGTGTCTGTGTGCAGCAAAACTACCAGCAAATGTAAAATGTTTAAAATGTATCCATCTGTTGGTAGTCGAGTAATTCGGGGTCAAAATCAGGGTATTTTTTATAATCAAAGTTCTACAGTTCGTAAACAAGCAAACATAGAGGTATACTATATTCAGCAAAGTTGTGTATTTTTATTATTTATACAACTTTGTAATACCTGAAAAAGTCATACAACAATTACAAAAAGAGCTAAAATAGAAAAACTGATTTTTTGATTGATCTCTTCGTTGAAGAGATAGAAGGTTACTGTCTTCAGCAAAATTTCTTATAATAATATGCTCTAAAACTTTGCAGAACACATCAATGTGTTATATTGAAACTGAAGGAAAATAATTTTTTTATTTCACTTTTAGGGGGATTAATCAAAATTCAAATTCTACCAGACGATAGAGCTTTCAATTTTAAGAAACTCTTCCAAAGGTTCGATAAACTTAAAACCAAGTTTTCCTAGTCAAAACTCTAGTGCGCACGTTTTCTTTGGTTTTGGGCTATTGTGCGCGCGAGTAACTGTATTATAAAAGTTGGCGCGAGTGTTCGAGGGTTAATATCTTTTGACCGGTAAAACCAATTGTTATGAAATTTTGCATATATATTCGTAGTGTGAAAACCTCTCGTTTGATATTAAAATAATTGAAATTAGGTTATTTTTCTTGGTTAAAATCATTATAAATTATTGTTAATTTTGGTGTGGTGTATTGAATTACTCATAACTTTCAAATTAAAGATCCAATCAAAAAACCATTCAATAGTGATCTATCCGGCTATATTACCTGCCAAATGAAACTAATAGCACGTAAATCGGTTTGGCCATCTCTGAGAAACATGCGATCATTTGAACCTTGTCAAAACTGGTTTTTTAAACATAACTTTTAAACCACTTGTTTGTTTTCAATAAAAATTGGCGTGAAGTTTAGCAATAGTGAGAGCTTTCATTTGGTACTAAGATCGATGAAATCGGTTATGTGGTCCCGGAGAAAACCGTGTCACGTAATTTTCACATTTTTGCTTATAAATTTTAAACTAAAAGTCAGACCACGAAACCATTTAATAGTGATATACTAGGTAAAAATACCTTTCAAATAAAAGTTATAGCAGACGAATCGGTTCAGCCATCTCCGAGAAATAGGCGATTGAAAATTGAAGCGCACACACATACACACACACACACACAGACATTGCTCATTCGTCGAACCTGATCGATTGGTATATGTGACACGGCCCTCCGGGCCTCAGATCGACCTCGTGTTTTTCGACCAATTCCTAAACCTTTGTTATATAGTATAACAAAGGTAATTATATAGTATAACAAAGGTAAAAACTAAGAATATTTCAAAAACTAAGACTTTAAAAACGATTTTTTGAGTAAATTATTTATATCTTCTATTCGTTCAAACCAGCGGTGCTGCGATTTGTACTTACACTTGACTGAACACTTGATTGAACATTGAGAATGAGCTAAATTTCACGCAAAAAATACAAGGTACATGGAAAATGGACTTAATTTTTGTAATGCATATTAAATCCTCTCAATCTAGTAGAAGATTAAAGGAATGCAGCATTGCCAGTGTTACTACAATCGTAAATGACTAACCCAGATGGCCAAAGTAAAGTAGAGTCCAGTACTAAGCGAGGGTTTATCCTTTTTCTTTGAAACTTACTACTTTGCATCACCAATCTCGTTGCAAGATTCAGGAAGCGAAACAAATTATAATTTGCCTTCATTACGCTCTTCGAGCCAGTGCCATCCTTATCCCTTTAAGGACGGCTTGACATTGTGACTACAAAGCTTTTTGATTGGTTACTTTATTGCAGACTTAATGAAACTCATTCATCATTTGCTTCCTTCAACTTAACTTAGGTTGAGGTACTCCAAAGTGAAGTCACAAATTCAGTTTTAAGATGGAGTTGATGAAGGTTTCAGCTCATTGGATCCGTTCATAATATTTGTCGATCTACAAAACTTTGATAAAATCTACATAAAGTTGTTATAAAACTAGAGAGGCCAACATTATAAACTCAAGTAACAATTCGAGTTTTATTATACTCCTCAAATGGTTTACAATATCAATTTTATAAAACGGCTAATAAAGCTTAGACCTTCTAACGGCAGCTATAAAATCATTTGGCAGTATAATGGCTAACTCTTCAGAAGGTTTTTATAGTCTCTTTAAAAGTTGGTTTATAGAGGCTGTTCGGAAGTTGGTTTATAGCGGCTGTTCGGAAGTTGGTTTATAGCGACTGTTCGGAGTAACTGCGACCATAATAAAATATTCGAAAGAATAAAACCTACACCCAAAATTTTTAGACCATAGCTTGACAAACAAACGCAATAAAATCAATTCTATGTTGGTACGCCATTGCATTGCTACGCATTCTCGAAGAAACACTTATAACCAGAGAATCAAAATATCACTGTATATGCAGAAATAACTGACAAAAACAAAAAGCGATAAACCAGTTATTCTCTGCCTATAAAACAAACATACGTAGCAACCAGAATGTATCACGATAACCAAATAATAGGACAAATAACTTCACACCAGTGAGAATGATAACTTTCGGTGAGAATATATTTTGATACACTCTCGCTATCACAGGCGCTTGTTGTTGGTGATGCAGGTATAGGTACAATAAAATATGTGTCTGTCGCAAGTCGGCCGGTTAAAGACAATACTTTATCAGCAACTTGAACAAAAGGGACAACGGACAAACAGCAAAAACCCTAAGAAAATGACTAGCTTGCTTTGATCCAAAGTCTGGCGTACAAAGTTACCTTGGTCAACTACCAAAAACTTTCGCTGCCGACAGAGTGTGACATGATTAGGATTGGTTTTGTTGCGTACAATACGTATTGCCTACAGCTGTGTGTCTTTTTCGCAGGCGACAACGTGGTCGTCATGAAACATCTGTATCCACGATATATAGCTACGATATCTTGTTATTGTCCTAACTTCCATGCAATAGTGATAAACTTTCATCATACATTGTCGCAACATTTTGAGGTAGGGACAATATCTTTGTCTCTTGTGCGTTCGTGTTTTTTGATTCCCTGTTTATAACAGGTGTGGCGCTGCCAAATGGTTTTATAGAAATAATTCCAAACAATAATTCTACAGCCACTAGGGTTTACTTGAATTTTAAAAAGGTTTAATCTCTGGTTTTATTATGATATTACGTAGACAATTCCAAGAGGATACGAGTCAAAACACACTTACAATTAGCTATAAAACCATAATAAAACTGTTAAAAAAGCAAATTTATTGTAGTTGCTTATATCGCTGTGATAAAACTAGTTAGTTCCACCACGTCTCTTATAAACTTACCATGTGTGTGGCGTAGCAAAACAATATGGGGCATCAACCAAAATTAATCTTATTACAGTTGCTTGTCAAACCGCAATAAATCTGTTAGTTTTACGAAGCTATTAAAACGGTAACACCCTGATCAATCAGATTTATTACTGTTTTTATGAAGAATATTTGAGATCAACACCGAAATCATCTTTTTATGCGAGGCCTTATTCCTACAGTGTCATTCAGCTCGCAAACAAAAATTTATCAGAGCAAAGTGTATTGCAGAAAGAAAGTTATTATCAATCGGTTTCCCTGTTATAGGAAGCAATTAAAATGATTTTACCAGAAATTGAGATTGACTAACTGAATATATTTATTTTGTTAAAACTACCATTTCCGAAAATTGCAAAATTTCGAAGGCGGGTTGACTTTATACATTTATCATATCTATATGCACGATAAAATGTAATGCACATATGCTGCAATCCAACGGAGACTGCTGAAAATTTATTAATTATTCAATGGGATATTTTATTATGATCGCTATAAGCCAAATCGATTAGGATGATTTGACAGTAAAATTTTACCTTTCCTGCTCACGGATGTATTTTCAAGCTAACGAAGCTAGCGGACTGATTTAGCTTTTTCCAGAGCAAGCTGTATGCTTTATAGCTTTGCAGCGAAAAGCTTCATTAAGCTGTTAAGCAGCAAACAGTATAATCGGTTTTATTACTGTTTTATGTAGTGTTATTAGACTACTTAAGCTTATAACCTGATTCTTAGAAAGGTTATAAAGTTTTAAAGCGGTCATCAGGAGGTTCTGGTGGAGCGCATAGTTTTATTGACGGTTTAATGAAATCGGTCATAAAAACCACTAAAGGAATGTAATAAAACTGAGAGTTGAAACTTAGATTGGTTCTGTTGTGCAGTCTTATGACAGTGTTGTAAAGTAGAATTTTATGGCTGCATTGAAAGATAAATCCATCTTGCAGGAGAACGTTATAAAACTCAAGTTTAAAGGAAGCTATAAAACTCGTTTTTTGACGGGAATCAAGTATCTTATAAGCTAAATTACACTTATTAATAAGACCATTAAATATTTTATAAAGTTTTTGTCCTTCCGGTGTAGGGCCACTGAAGGGGGGGTAAAAAAGATTTTTTTAAATCGGCAAAAAATATGGGTTTTGGCATTTTTACTTAAAGTTTAGAGTCTATTCTTGCTTTTAATATATACGTTCTTATTTTCCATCCAAAGAGCTACGAAAAAAGACAAAAACGAAAGAAAAATTTTATGGCCGATTTTCGGAAATTCCGTAGTTTGAATTTCCATTTCTGTTTCGTGCTAGAAGCGTTAACTAAACTCGTACACTCATTTTCGAGTTTTTCAGGTTGTAGAGCCCACCAACAATTGATTTTATAAAAAAAAATTAACTCATATCCTGCAAATTATTTTTTTGCTAATGCAGCTTTATAAGTTTTTTCAAGTCTTCTTCAATCATTCAATCTTTCTTTAAAAATGAATTTCTTTTAAGCTTTTAAGCAAATAAGACAGAGTTTACTTGAGGAAAACCCTTATAAAACCTGTTAGATTCTGCAGTGCTCTGATAAAACTGCTTTAAGAAATTAATAAAATTAGCAAATTGGATTGCTACTTAGGGTAAGAGTAAAACGTGTTTAAAACTAGCAAAATTACTTTTAGGTTCAAAAATGATTAATTATTATCAGTTAACGATTTTACAAATGGGCATTTTACAAAATTATTGTATCAAACTTGGACCGAATAGTCCCGAATAGACAATCTCAAGAAATTTTGTTCAGGGGCATAGCGTATGTGCTTATAAACAACATTTTCTATGAAAATGTAAGCATATTTTGTCAACAATCCTGTAAAATAATATGGAAAATGTTTTTCACAAAAAAAAATCACAGTGACGGTGAATTCCAACGGAAAATCGGAAAAACTATTCTACCCTATGGAAAAACAGCTAAACATTTTTGTCTTGTTTGTCTTACTTTTCATATTCTCTAAGGTGAAATTAGTCGTCATCGATTCAAATAACTTTTCGTCGAAAAACCCAATTTCAAAAGCAGTTTTTTTTTGTTTGAAACAAAAGTTTTGTTTATGAAAATATATTCGCTGTGGTCAGAATGCAGTGAATACGTTTCTATAAATAGAATCTCGCTTTTGGGCCCAAAAACTGCTTCCGAAATTGGGTTTTCCGACGAAAAGTTATTTGCTCACCCTTATTCTGCGAGGCAATTGACGTGACTAATTTGGAGTCACCGCGAATGAAGTGACAATTGTCACTTAGGTGACTCGCTTTGTCACCTAGGTGACACGGTTGTCACCTAATTTAGTTAAAACTTTTCTACAGCACTTAGCCTATTGGGCCCCGAACCGCAAGGGTATTGAGTCTGTTTTGACGAGCGAGTGGTCTTGGGTTTGAGCAAGGGTATATTCTCAGGCCCACAACAGTAATTTATTAAAAACAATAATTTTCTCACACACGCGTGCTTGTTATAACGAACATGCCGGCATAAGCATTCATGTACTGTAACGAGTTTTTACGAGTGTGTATTTAGCCCTTGACCCGTGCCACCCGTGGGTAGAATCAAAGGCAAAGATGAAGAAGAAAAGTAAAAGTAATGCAAAGTCGGTATCCCAGTGCGCCACTAGCCCTCACGGGCAGCTGGTTGCTCACGAGTTATTTGACTTGTGAGTGGGCTATGCAGACAGACGATATGAGAGTGTGCGCTCGTAAGTGTGTAAGTGGCAGAATGTCTGCACACAGCAACGGCGGCTATTTGTTTTACGCTTGCGTGAGTGGCGTAAGCGTTGAATGCTATCTATCGCTTACTCGTTCGATTTGTAACATTGGAGTTTATGGACC
The DNA here is from genome assembly GCF_943734655.1 of Sabethes cyaneus. NCBI lineage: Eukaryota > Metazoa > Arthropoda > Insecta > Diptera > Culicidae > Sabethes > Sabethes cyaneus. Next base: position 74,333,360 of record NC_071354.1, on the reverse strand, counting down.
GAAAAGTCTGGATTACAACGAAGAGGAAAAGAGCAACGATCTAAAGTTGCATCCCTGCCATACGCTAGATATGTTGCAGAATGAGTCGAACTACTCGGATAAGAATTTCACTCTGCGGTGAGTTAGATAACGAACCGAGCCACAAACGGTACGGTGAGAAAACACTCAATTTTTTAAGCCTTACAAGAAGTACACCGTGATCAACTCGATCAAACGCAGCTTTCAAATCCGTGACACTCCATCAATTTGCACTTCTTCGTTTAGGTTAGAAATCACCCAAATTAGCAGAGATTGAATGTTTTGGAAAAAGCTATTCTGGGGAGACTGCTAGCGGGCAAAACATTGTTCACGGTTATCTAGTAGGATATCTACTGAACTACCCAAAAAAAATATATTATGAAACGTAGTCTTTTTCATAGGCAATATCTGAGGCGTGCTTATTATGATGAAATGTTTCGAACAGTCTTGATCTACCATTTCATTCCTTTTCAAAAGATCTTTCCCCAATTAAAAGGTGATCGAATTAATGTTTGCGTTACATGGTCCTAGTATTGGTTAAGGAACGTGCGGCTCGAACCAAAAATACCGAAACAAAAACATTACGTATCTTAAAACGCTTTTCTAAACGCCAGTCAATCGATCAACCAGTCAGAATGTGCTCAGCTGGGAAATGATTACGGTTTCGTTTATTTATTTAAAAAAAAAACCTGAGCACTGTTTTGCTATCTGCGATTTTCATACCTATTATGCCACAGTTAAGATTTTGCCAAGCAGCAAACAAACGCTATCGAACTGATAGGAAAGCTAGCTGTAAGTGCAGCGCGCGGCAGGCCGAGCCCCAAAGGTGAATTTTTCCGAGCCAAAAATAACAACACCTCGAACCGAACGGGGAACGTGATTTTTCGAACGAATCACAAAACAGCGGCACGGCACGCGGTGGTAGAACGAAATGCGTCATTTTTGTAAACAAAACACAGTCAGGTCAACAAGCAAGCGCTGTGGAAAGGTTAGCGCGTGCCTATTCTCCCCGTCTGTCAGTGGCAGTAGCAATAGCAGAAAGAATAAGTGTTTGTGCTCCTCGGTGGTGCCGGAGAACGACCGTCGAATCCTACACGTGATAATTGCTGCGTGTAGAAATAGAAATACGATTACTTACAACAACACGGTCAGCCGTTACGACGACGACAACGACAACGACAACGCAAGCAGCCAGTAGCCGCCGTCGAGAAAACCCCCCGGAAGGATCCGTGGTGGAAATTTCCATAACTCACCTGGAAAGAAACAAAACAGCACAGAAAGGCGACATTAGTTATGCAATGTTTTACGGTCGAAGGCTAAAGTACTGATTATTAATTACTTCAAGTGTATATATTTCGCATTTTAAATTATCCCCCAGAAAGAAAGAAAGAAGCCATCGAAAGCAACTGACATTGTAGCTGCCTTACTACCTATTGATAAAAAAAAGTGTAGATTTCAGCGGTAAACAACAATACTACTCAGTCAGCAAGCAAAATGAATCACTCAACGACGAGGTGGTGGCGCGAAAAGCATGGTATTTCCGTTCTAGGGGTTTTATTCTCCTTTCAATTTGCGTCTATCATCACACGTTTGAGAATCGTAAATGCGATTCTGACTGAAAAAAAATTAAATTGACGTTGCGTTAGATTTGCCTTTTTCAACACCACTGATACTGAACAACAGTACATAAACATGATTTAAAGAACTTTTTTGTGGTGGCGGACAAGCGACAAGAAAGTATTCTTCACTGTTCGCCTTTTCACCATGGAAACGTCGGATACAGTGCCAAAGTTTAAGATGTTTTTAATGAGAGTTGACTATTCAATTTACTACTTTAACTTAATGATTGCTTTAGATTATCTAATAACATTAAAGTGTTGTCGACAAGTCATGTAATATCAAACTCAAACAACCGAAAACCACACATATTTTCATTTTATTTTTAGTTAAATGGAATAGAATACAACTGCATCTGTAGACTCCGAATACAACGAATCGAAAAAGTAGAAAGTTAGGCTATTCTACTTAGAAGGTATCCAAAAAAACTCTTACAAATTAGCAGGATTTTAAGCATAAAGAGAAAACTCCAGACTATGGCAACAAAACAACAAAGCAAACCCAACTCACAGGTTTTGAATGACGGAAATGGTCCACACAATTTTGCAGGTAGAAGCAAGAGGATGAAAACAGGAGAAGAGAAAAAAAGGTAAATGTTTGAAGAAAGAAAATAAACTGGACGTAGAATCTGTTCGGTACGAGTAATCGATTGAAACCGGATGCTTCAGTCCAGTGGTAGTTTCAGAGATTTAGAAATTTAGGAGTCTAGTTTTGTGATAGCTAAATTTAAAATTCTTAACCGAGTGAATTTAGCTCAAAATTGCAGCAAAATCATTGCCAAACCCAAATTCAAAGGTCGACCGGTTTGAATTCCATTCAATCCGAATAATTATTAAAAATAATCGCACTTCGTTTTTTTCTTCTACCGGATGAACGAGTTACGTAAACCAGCTATAGCCGTCAAAAAAGCCTCCGAAAAATGTCAACGACTTCACCAACACCGAACGGTTGCACGCATAGTTTGGATCCGATTGCAGCAAATTTTGCATACATCGCACCATTGACACTGCAAGCTAGTGCACAACAATTCATGACAGCTGGCTAATTGCTTATTGCCAGCTTCAGCAGCATTCATGTGTGCTGCATGGACTCTTACCCGTTGCCAGTAGAAGAGAAAAAAAATACAAAAAACCAGAAAAACTTGCTGACGGAGACTCCTTTCGAGAACTGCGGTAAACACTGCACAACCAAACCACCGACACCCCAATGGATGAGCGGCAAGGCAAGGTGACTGGGCACCGACAGGGCAGGCGGAGGGGGCGCGCACGAGGGAACTCCAAAGGGCACAAACCTGTTTCAACCTGGTTGCTGCGTGCCTTCCCCTTTGGTGGTCGTTTTACCTCCACAGCAACGGGGTCGAAATCTTATGGCTGAACCGCAAACACCGTTCATTTGCCACGGTTTCTCGCCATTTAGTGTCATTTAATTCGTGGGTGCTGCACCGACGGACGGTCTTCGTCGATGTATCGGTTGGGTGTCGGTCGGGTAGAAACGGGACGCTCCAAATCTAGAAACAACCTTTAAAGCTGTTATAAATGATAGGTAAGGGAGTGCGTGGGGAGACTTGTGAAGCAGGTTTCGTTTTTCAGGTCGAAAAGATACATGAGCGAGGAAACAATTTAACATTTGTTTAAAATTGACAAAATATTTGTTAAATAATAAACATTGTCAGGCAAAAGATATCCCCATGTAACGAAACATCTTATTTTGGTTGGAGTGCCGGCACAATGACAGGCTATAAAACAATTTAGATTTAGGCAAAATATTGCAGAATGTCAATAGACAAGACTAATAGCACAAGCCTAGCAATGTACTAATGGGAAACCAAAAAAACATGCGTTTCATTGCAGTTAAAAAAAAGTACACCATGCGTCTCCATATTGCCGAAATTTTATCTCGACTTAGAGAGGCTGTAAGAATCAATAGGAAGGACCGTAGCATTAGCCCTGTAATTGTCCTTGCTACTAATAATTTTCTTTAATCTGCTGATGAAGCTGATAGCTGTGTGATATCATCGATATACAACGAAAGTAATACTGATTCCAAGATACTGCCTTGGGGAACCTCAGAATTGTCACAAAACCGGATAGATTACCAGCCTAGATATGGTCGGTGTTAAATCAGACCGGACCAAGTCGCAAAATTTCGAAAAATGAGTTAATAATAGCAAACGATCAATAATTTTCTAAACTAAATTTTACTCTAATCAGTCAACATAAATCTTGCAACATCCAGCGTTATGAGATGATTTCGAACGATTGATACGTATAAACCATACAGAACAGCCAACTTTGAATGCGTTTTTCTCGAAATCAGACTTTTGTCACATGGTTCGGTCTGACTTAACACCGACCATATGTTATGTAAGAAAAATTTGTTGCGAAAAACATATTGGCATCGACAATTCTATTTGAATTCCTCTTGTCGGTGACTAGCTGCAAATAATCATTGTTAGCACTATAAAAGGGCTAGAGTAAAGTTGTCGTATATTTTGTCAAAATAGTTTTTAAGTGGCATGCTTATTGCTACTTAAATGTTTATTGGCTCGCATTTAAATTGCATTGGATATGCTTATTGGTTACTAAGGCCAAATATTTTAAGAAATTTCGCACTGTGAAAAAACTTTAAACTAATATTTTCTCTAAAACGGCTATCGAAATATGTTGCCTTTGTTATTAAAGTCATTAAAATTGATTCAGTAATTCAAAATTTAGTTTTTATGAAAAAAAAATCATAATTTCTGGAAGCACTTTTGCTCACGAGAAGGTACTCCAAGCACCAAAACAAATACGAGTCTACAATAGGTCAATCACACACGTCTTATCTTTTTCTCGGACACGATTTTTTATTTTTGTTAACATCTCTGGTGTACCAATGGGAGTCCCGTTTCAAGACGAAATAACTTAGATGTGAGATTATCTTATTCTTCTAATTTAAAACACTTAAGGGCGGACCCTACTCTGGAAGACCGAAAAATAATAGATTTCCGTAAATTTTTTTCAGATGCTAGAATTATAGTTAGGTGTTGGGGTATTTTGGTTATTGGTTAAGGTATATTTAAAGATATATTTTATATTTTTTGGATACCAGAATAGTGATTATTATGCTGGTGGCAGGTGGGCACGTGAATGCACTCTAGAAAATAGTTCCTTGCTGGCGGTACGTGCCGGGAACCAACGGAGTATCGTAGAACGGATTTCAAGAAAGATTTTGAAACTTCAGAGCTTAGATCAATACCTACATTGTTACGCAGCGGTTTTTGAAAATTCGAAAAATTACCAAAATGGCGGCAATTTTTTCAAAAGAAAGGTGTTTTTTATCAAAAATCGCTAATTAAGAACTCATAAAAAATTGCTAAATGCTAAAAAAAATGTCAGCCAAATCGGTGAGATACACTTACCGCCAGCTAAATAAACATGGTTTCGGGGAAAACGCGTTCAAAGTTTCGTACAGCAATGGACCTTGAGGTGAATCCACAATATTTGACATAAGTTTTCAATGAGATGAGATATCAAAATATCTTTTTGGAATGACATTTCTGAAGGTATAAGTGTCTCGAAAATGCAAAAAAATATAATTAAATTTTTCCGACTTTCCAGAGTAGGGTCCCCCCTTAAGGTCCCTTCCGCTGCCCTGCGGGCGATTCCGATAATATTAACGTTATTCGCAAAATCACGACACATATGATGTCTTGTGACGACGATCTCATTCCTTACCACGTTTGCTTTTCGTATTGCACCTTCCAAGGCAATGTTGGATAGCAGATTAGAGTGTATCGATTTGCATCAGGCAAATCAAACGTCACGAAAGTGGCTGAGCTCTCATCTGCTGTTCTGACATAGGATTTAGACCCATTCAGTGTCGTACGAATCAGCTAGCAGCTGAGTCGGAAACCATGCTCCAACTCATTTCACGCTACAACTTCTTTCATATGACTGAATCGCACGCAACCTTAAAGTCAACAAACCGATGGGGAGTCTGCCAGTTGTATTCAGTGTTGCAAAGCCCACACTCGTGTGGTCTAATTTTCTCACACACGCGTACTCATTCTACCGAACACACCGGCATAAGTATCCCTTTAAAACTCCGCAACGAATTTTAGCCGGTGTGTGTTTAGCTAACAGACAGTCGTCGTTCGTCGTTGCAACCTGACCTGCTGATACCGAATACTCGCGACAGCTCATACTCCCGCCCGTGAGTAGAATCAATGGCGAAGATGATGAAGAAGAAAAAGTAATGCAAAATTCGTATCCCAGGGGCAGCTGATTCCACACGAGTTTTTTGACTCGGGAATAAGCTGTGCAGGAAGACGATGTGGGGATGTGCGTGCGCGAGTGTATGGGTAGCAGAATGTCTGCACACAGCACAGGCGGTTGCTCCTTTTACGCCTACGTGTGCGGCGTAAGTGTTGAATGCTATGTTTTTCATACTCTTTCACGTGTGAGTTCTCGCTCGATTCGTAACATTGTTTGTATTCTCGGAACTTATCTATAGTAGCTGAAGGAGTAGAAGGGGAAAGGGGAGGATGAAGTTCCTCCACAACGCATTTATATATTCCTCCATTTCAGCCTACTGTTCAGGCTTCGTTGATTGAGCTTTCTGGCATATTTCTCTGCCACCTCATCCGTCGTTAACCGCTGGATGCTGAGAAGACCACTCAATTTGAGCTTTCTTTCACACGATAATGTAGTGGTCAGAGTCGACGGTTGGTATCATATATGACATACGAAAAGTGTCAACCTTCGATGAAAAAACGATTGGTCTAGGAGCTGGTGTCATCATTTGAACGCCTCCAAATGTGTTTTCAAATATAGAGACGTGGAAAGTAAGTGCTTCAGATGACCATTTCTCTAGCAGTGGCAAAGTTTATGAGCCTCAGACCAGAAGTCGACTGATAGAGGCTATATCTTCCAATGACGGAAGAACTCCCCCTTTTCGATCTGCGCATTTGCATCTCCGACGATGATTTTCACGTCGCGCTCGGGGTTTTAGCACTCTCCATAAGTGCGCTTGGGCTTGTCGACGGACTCATGAAACGACCCTGTCACATGTTCGCTCCAATTCTTTGAACTAGGGTTGGATCCGAGGACTACATCTCGGTCACTTCACGGCAAAGTAAAGCAGCCACATTGGTCAGAAATTGGCCAACGGTAGTATAAAATAAAATGTAAAACACCTTTCGAATGAGTAGTCCAGTTTCTTCAAGGGTGCGCGCAAAGAAATTGCAATTAAATCACCTCTTCCGCGTACGGTTCGGAGAACGAAATAAACATAAGGAACATTTCCGCGTTGCTCACAGAAAGCAGCACAATCTTACAATTAGGCACTAAAGGGTTTCCGCTTTGCAAGCCAGGCGTTTCAGGGCGAGTGCAAGTTAAGTGGAGAAAAAGCGAGGTCGCTCTCCATCTTCATCTCACCAACTTTTGTTCACTAACCTTAACCCACCGTGATTCAAGATTGAATTTGCGAGCGAGCTAGACGAAAAGGAACTCAGCACGGTATGGAATCTAGCTATTGCCAGAATAGGGGGAAGCGATACTCACGTGGAGAAATCGCCTAGGACAACAGAGTAGGTGGGGAAGTCTCCCCTTTAGGTTAGGCAAGGTTAAGAGCTAATTTTCGCAGCGAAATAAACACAGATTGGTGTTTGATCGTTAATCCTTAAGGTTGGCAGAACATAGAACAAACCGTTCTGTCATTTTTAAAAGTTTTAAATATTAAAGGGATAAGCGCCTTCATTCGTCTTAAATATCAATGGATTTATTGTTTGACGGTACGTAAACGTTGATTAGACTGCCATGGTTTGTTCGTTCACTTTGACTCAATGTTGATTCATTTGACAGTGCCGTCTCAGCCGAGCAAAATTTGATAAAGTTGTATATGGAACATTTGTAGAACTAGTTATCATCTTCAATTTTGCTGAATAAAGTTTTGCTGTATCTGTTGTAGTTACGATGCTACAATGCTAGTACGTCATAAGGCATTGTAGCATCGTAAATACAAAAGATACAGTAAAACTTTATTCAGCAAAATTGTAGATAATAACTGGTTCTACAAATGTTCCATATATAACTCTGTCAAATTTTGCTCGACTGAGACGATACTGTCAAATGAATCAACATTGAGTCAAAGTGAATGAACAAGCCGTGGACTGCAGTTAAGGAGACATGAACGACTAAAGTTTTTGAAAAAATCATTGTTTTTTATTTCAGATTTTAATTCTGTAGTCTTTTCCGCTTATTTTGATACAGTAGGATTTCGAATTTGCCTCGATTTTGGCAACAAAAGTATCCGTTTTTGGCAACACAAAATATTTCCCTTACAAAAATATGCTTAAATATTCGTCAGTTTCCGCATACATGCTTTAAATGACGTCAGAATGATGCCCTCAGTTTGTTCATGAAAAAAAAGTTTGTTGTTGTAGAGTGTTTCGAACAATAATATTTTTATTGCCGTAGGACTACGTCTTAACGCAGGTTGCCAAAACCTTACTTGCACCGGCTGGATAGCTCTTGCCGGACTTTTCAAGCATAAAATGATTGCAATCGTTGATTATTAAAATTTACTCAATTTCTAACGCATTTACATTCAATTTTTTTATATCAAAAAAGGGTCTCGATTTTGGCATGGTTTCGATTTTGGCAACATAGGCGACACGCATTTGTTGCCAAATTCGAAATCCAACTGTACTAAATATGTAATGATCCGACCACGGGAAGTGGCCGAAAAACGATCATACACATAAGCATTCCATCCAGTGCGGCGTGGAACAACTTCGGCGGAATAAAACGACGCTCCTGGAGAACTACGATTTTCAAACTTTATGTACCTTTTTCTCAGAAACTACACAACATATTGGAACAAACCTTTTTTTGTTTTGTTGGTAGTAGCTTGGCAAAGACTTTTAAAACTTTTGAGTTTTGTTAACGAAACACAGAAAGAGAAAAAAGAAAAAGAAGACAAAATTTTATTTTTGCAGACATCTTTTCTTCTTCTTTTACGTTTTTTCAAACTGTGTTTTGTAAATTACGAGGCCATTCAAATAAGACTAATCGTGCAAAAATCAATCACCAAATTTCTGAGAAACGTTCTTCTAAATGATGCCTAGACGGAACAAATTTTTAAGCATAACTTTTGAACAACTACTTCGATTGTAATGCTCAGTTTATCGGACTTTATTGATTGGTATATCACACTTAGTCCTTTGAGCCACAGATACGATTGTGAGGAACGTACTGCTCGAACCACAAATGCTGATACTTGATTACTTGATTTCGTACTACACTCAGATTTGCAATTGCATCATCTTGAATGTACTGTAAGATCCACATCCGATCCTACATGGAGAGATCCTAATGTTGGAAGGAGATTTTTACAACGAAATGCGCATAAGTGCTTCTGCTTTTGTGGGCCCGCCCAACCCTTCTGCGGAACATTATTAGTGTTCCATTCAGCGCTCGAAAAAATTGACAGCACTGCATGAAGGCGAATATAAAACGAATTCAGCGCATACAGTTTTACCTCCAGTAGTGGTTCTTTTATCTGTCAGCCCATGCATAAATTGCAGTGCTGAATGATTGTTCGGCTAACCTGTTAGTCAATTTTCTTGTTTTTGATCGTTGTTTTAGATCTCAAAGTTTAGTTTGGGCTGAAGAAAATAAATTATAACTTCGGAGCAATGTTCACATATTGTGTTTGCCGTTGTCGTCAGTTCAAAATGAATGAATGCTTCACATTTGATTTGATTCAGTATTGTCGAGAATGAACGAATCTAGAGAATAACACGAACTCGAAAGAAAGTGACAACGCTCGAATCGTTGGTTTTAGTCCAATGTCCAATGTAATGCCGTATCAAGGCTAGAATCATAGGAAGTGTGCAAAAAAACAATATGTTCTCTCACGGTGTGTTCAACCGCCTTTTATCGAATGATCAAAAGTCTAACACGGTGGTATTATCACCATTTTAAGCTATCAATGTTGTTCACTTTCATTGTTAACACAAGTCAGTGAGGCCAAAGGCAAAGAGAAATGAACGCAAAACTATACGATGGAAGATGTTATTATATGCCGGCCTCGAATCGAAAGATATCAGATTGTTAAAATCGAATTCGCTTGCTAAAACTTTTTTATTTTTTGAAAAGGTGAAATTATCTACGATATCACTTTCAATGAACTGTTAGCATGTAAGCAGTGTTTTAAATGCTGTCTAACCCTTCAGATGTTATAAATTTATCAGTTATCGTTAATTCGTTTTCATAAAGAAAAAAAAACAATTAGTTCATTCGCTTATACATTTAGTTTGCGTGCTCAATTTAAATTAACTGACGCTGAAGGCACCTAAATTGAAATCAAAATATGTAAGTCTAGACAGAGGATTCCAACAAATTAATTTCCACCAACCGGATTTTGAAAAACGCTTCCACAAACTATGCAACAATCCAGCCATCATAAGACAATAGCCGGTCGCCGCATCATAATCGAGCTGGCCGGTTTGCTGCACCCACCGTCACGTCGGTCGCCGCATAGGAACCACCGCACAGCATGATTATTATTAGGAAGCGACATGCGATATTGAACGCTTCGTGTGAGCTGACGCAATCTTGGCCAATATCACGTAAAACTGCATCAGAAACCGAAATGTACCCCCCGATTGCCTGGCCAGGCCCTTCATCCTACGACCGTGACAAACAACAACGACAACGACGGCGACGGCGACGACGACCAAGATTTCCATAGAATTTCGCAACCAAGCATCGAAATGGTTCTGCATGTGCAAACACTGCAAAGCCGAGCCGAGCCGCGGAGAAGATAATTATGCTTTTAGTAGTAAATTTGCTGTGGACGTCATTACTGAAGAGTCGAACCCTTCGCGCCGTGAAGCAGAAGGCGTGTTTAAGGCCGTAAAATGGCTTCTCGGCTAACGCCGACATTGCCCGTCAGTGGATCATGAAACGAAATTAAAGGTGTGCGCAGAAATTGGAACTACAACAACTACGACGACGACTACAGCGACGACGACGCGAGGGAGTTAATTATTGGCTAAAGAAATAATAGCGGCTGGCATACTAGAGATTACCAATGTCAGTGTGAGCAACTTTGGTTGCAAATCACAGACGTTAGAAGCTAGCAATCATCATCTTGTGAACCCCAGAGATGCCGACGCCAACTGGACCATTGGTGCTCGTTCAGGACGGAATTCCCGCCGCTCGAGGCTTCTTGCTGTCGATTTTCAAACCAAGCCAGGTCTAAGCTCCTAACGGATTTTTCCTGCGAATAGCATTTCTAAATTATCGCAGGTTCTATTGTTTCTATAGTCTTTCTCGAGTCTGCTGGTGTGTGCTTAGTGATTACCTCATTTGTACGGCAAACGCACTGCTGCACCCACTTTTCGCTAACGATCTGAATCTGAAAAGTTTCACTTTTTGTGCTGACTCAGCACCAGCAGCGGCACCCGATTCACCCGATCTCGTAACCAAGTGCTCGTAACTCGGAAGTTATCGCGCAATGCTGATCCGATCCGATCCGATCCTCTACACGCGCGCCCGCAGCAAACAGTATCCGTTTAGTCAAGACAGCTTAGCTTGCTTGTAGACGGCGCAAAAGTATGAATAATCAATTAGCATATGACCGGTAAACCGCGAGCACGGTCGGCGTTTGTCGGCGAGATCGGTTGCAGACGGTATGGTACGGTTCGAAAACGAAAGTCATTTCACTTCCGGTCGACACCGAAAAAATGGTGATGTTTAACTAGCATTGGATAACTTCGAATCTGTCAGATAGACGTCAGCAAAGAATATCTTCGTATTTTGTTTCACAACTACTTGGCAAACGACAGCTGTCAAAGTACTCGAGTTCAAGGTCGCACCTCTGCTCTGGTGCGCGCTAAGAAAAAAAAACAAAATTGAACAACAATAAATAACAGAAAGAACCACGCGCACACACAGCTTGCCGCTCTATAGTTAAAACCGTATTTGTTTGTTGGGCACTCAAGTCAATTACGAACATTCATTGAGAGGATGGAGAACAAATGTGGTTTTTACGGCTGAATTCTAGGAACAAATGGATCCCTCCTCAGCTCATCTCCTTATCCTACCCGGCCGGCGCGGCGGATCCAGTCACTAAAGCGTAGCGCTCCGGTACGAGACTTCCGAACTGGTATAATGTGAATGAAAAGGCAAGAATAACCGCACGAGCGTTGCCGGGCCGGTGTCATGTGTGACACGATGGTGCAGACCTTTTATTGAATTAAATCCGTACCGTAGGGCGTGAAAACCAGCCGTGCCATGCCAATGACAGCGCAGCACAAGCACAGCAGTGCGGGAAGCTTGTAAAAATAGATACCTAACATAAGTAAATTGAAACTCGGTGTGTGAAAGTTCATTGTTCTTCCTTCTTCGTGCTAGATAGATGGCTCTGATGGGTATTGCGGTAAGGATGCTGCTTTACACATGTTAGATAGTTACCACCCATCAAGCAGCAGCGGCAGCCTAGCCTAGCGTAGTAACGCTCGACGCGTCCCACGTGTCTAACTTGCGCTGCTGGCGAGAGTCAGCCACGATTCAATTTTCCAAATTGCACACAAATTAGCACCATTGTTTGCACTGTCGAGCCAAGTCAGATTACAGCGATGACCTTCTCTTCTGAAAGCGCTTTTGAATAATGTGTTACTGCTAATGAGATTTGATTTACATAGCCATGAGGGCATAATGGTCATAAATTTGGGATGAATCATCATGAATACCAGAACAGTGGTAAAACAACCACTTCCGTTTCAATTACGGCATTATGATTTTACGCTCATTTAGTGTTGAGAAAATTGTCAGTGCAAAAACGTGGTAATTTATGGGACTTTTCCCAATAAAATACCGTCTAAGAATGCAGTTAAAAACAAAATACAATGCATCTCCATTGCATTACCCAAACATATTTTTTAAAAGAGACTCCCATTTTTTACATTTTTCTGCAAATCCAAAACCTTTCAAACATAGCTAATTAAAACTTAGGAGATGTATGGAGATGAAAACTGGTAACTCTGGAAAGCACAACGGATATTTTTTATTTTTGTTTGCCGGATCCGTTTCCTTGCAGTGCCGATTTTTCAAGGATGATGATTTCCGCTCTGGACAACCAAAAAAAAATCGTAACAAAAAATACAAGGCGTTGGTCGATGTCACACACGCCACGGTCGTATTTGTGTCGGATAGGGTTCTGCAAGTAAAATTTGGATCAAAATTATCGTCCCCATTCACAAATACATCTGTTGTACCCCAAGGGAGTAGCTTGGGACCACGTTTATTTATTTTGTTCGTCAATAATGTCCAAAGCAACTCGTCAGCTAGAACTTATTGACAAAATTGGACGTGTTTTTAATGATCCGCATTGTCTTAAAGAACAGTGCTGTACACTAGTCCGTCCACTTCACGAGAATGGTCGTCTAATCTGGACTCTACACCAGCTCTACTGGAATCTTCGCATCGAACGAGTTCGGAAAAGATTAATACGATCGACTCTGCGTAATCTACGCGCTAACTAGCCGACGTCCAAATAATTTACAGCCATACCCTGACCGCTGTCGTCTGCTCGACTTAGACATTAAAACGTCATCGTAAAATACAACAGAGTTTATTTGTGGAAAATCCACTAAACGACGAGGTTGACTCTCCGAAATTACTGTCGCTAATAAATTTCCGCACGTCTCGAAGGACTCTGCAACCAGCTTTATTGCTAACCAACCGCTTTCACTGCGCTGAAGTTGGGCGCAGTGAAACTATCGTACGTAGGATCGTTAGCCACGTTGGAAACCATTTTGAATTTGGCAAACCTTTAAATTAGTTTAAGGCACATTCTAGCGCACACCATGCCACAAATCAGTTCCTTTTGAACCAAATCCCTGACATACAACTGGAAAGTGAAATCCCTTTTGTCACCAATTGGACAACCTGTTTGCTAAAAATTTGGTGAAACAAGAGCCAATTTACACAGTAAAAATGGTTGCTAATTGTGTCTTGTAACGTTGGAATGTGTCTTAAGCGAATTGATGGTGATAGGATCAAGTTTACCGTTGAGCTGATTTTTCATTAAATTAGCAAAGCAAAGTCTTGGGCTTAAACGTCTTTCTAAGACTTGACCCTTTTTTATCGGACAATTAAGGGGCTAGTGCAACAATCCTACTGGATCTATCTAGCAGCAGCACCACCAAGCCGAGATTCGAACATGCGATGACAGGCTTGTATACTAGCATCGTACTTTGAAGCTATCTGAGCGCTAAGACTGATAAGTTTGATGGATTGTGAATAAAATAAAATAAAATTTGGAGTGACACCCAATGCAGTTTTTGTTCTGTGCTCATGTGGTTTAATTTTCTCACACACGCGTTCTGACTGGCTCTCATTTATGCATGCACTGCGACGAGTTTCGTATTTAGCTAACAGCCACGGTTGCCTCTCTCTCTCTCTCTCTCGTCATTGCGGCCCGAGCTGCTAATACCGATCGCTCGCGAGGGTACGCACTCCCACCCGTGAGTAAAATCAAGGGAGAAGAAAAGAAAAAGTAATGCAAAATCTGTATCCCAGTTCTCCGCTAGCCCTCACGGGCTGCTGCGCTGGTTGCTCACGAGGTGTTTGCCTCGCAAGTGGTATATGCAGAAAGACGCTACGAGGCAATGCGTTCGCGAGTGTGTAGGTAGCAGAATGTCTGCATACAGCAACGGCGCTTGTTTGTCTTACGCTTGTGTTAGAGGCTGGCTAGATTTGCAACATTGGTTCTATGTCAATTGTGTCCGCATGAAATGAAATCTAGACACGTTGAAAGAAGATTATTCGCTTACGAGCAGCTGATATAAAGGCAACAAAAAGAAATGTTTTTTTTACATCGGACTGTAATTGGAGATGAGTTATGGTTATGACGGTTATAACAACCCCAGGAAGAAAATATTATGCTATGACCGTTGAATTACTTCGGTTGACCTCAACGTCAGTACCCGATAAAATATGCTATTTATCTGAATCTGTTAAAACCAAAAGGGGTTGACTTTTATGAGCTACTAACCAGGATTTCTATTTATTGGTTTGAGTAGTAATTTAACAAAAAAATTGTCAGAATACGCGAAAATATGTGATAAAATTATTGTGCTGTATGACAATGCTCGGCCACATGTCGTTAAAATCGTGAAAAGGCATTTGAAACGCTCAAACGGGATATTTTACCGCCCCCATCATATTCTGCGGAAATTGCTCTTGGTTGTTCCGATCAATGCAGCGTGACTAGGCTGATCACCGGATATTGCTTACAGATCTTTCGAAGAGTTCAAAAAATGGCCCGAAATGTGGATCTTATCCATAGACAGTACTTGATGTCACGAACAGACAAGACACAGCACTTATGGTTCTTACAAAACATTAAAAGTACCTTTTACGCTAACCGGTTTCGGGTTGGTCGGTGGTTGGATAAGCTTTCATTTTATTTAATTTCCAGGTTTCGTATTCTACTAAGACGCACCAAAAACTTCGGACTTGTTGTCTATACGGAATTCAAAAATTGCGCAAGTGCCTAAGTAGTAGCAAACGATGATATAAATAAATCAGTTTTCCAGAAAAATATAAAAAACGCAGGTTTTTTAAGGTTCTGTGATTACAAAAAACTCAAGCCTTGGTACAATATTTTTCATAAAGAACACATTAAAATAACTCATTTGATAATTATCGATTCATAGAATTAAAGGTTATCATTTAAAAATAGGTTTTTAGACAATATTAATGATTTTTGTTGATTTTTCGCAGCTTTTTAACTCAGGAATGCACTCGTCAACTATCAAATGAAGAAAGCTGGTTTAAAAGCCGAGCAAAGCCTGGGTGCTTATTTCGTTATCGAAATTTGACCTTCTGTTTTTATACGACAGACTTCGCAACCAGCTGCTAGAATACAGGACAGTGCGGGATCAGTGCTTCGATCCTATTGACTCTAACAGCCTCTCCCAGCCGAGATTCCAACATACGACGACTAGCTGATTAGACTAGCGTCTTACCTCGAGGCCAACTGGGAGACTGGGAGCTGGTTTAACATTTTCCTAAAAGAAATATGTTCACAAGATTTGATGGAAGTCGAGGCACTTCTAAGTTTTGGTAAACTAAAATTCTCTTTTATGCGCAATACAGAAAAAAGCATGCCTTCTACGGATTGATTTCGATATGGGTGTAATCGATAAGCGAGTCTCAGATCATATCATATCATTTTAAATACGACGATTAAATACATTTTGCGCTTCTAACCTATAGGGCACGGTACCATAAAATAATAATAAACGGCTCAGGGGAGTAAGCAAACTTTCGAGAGAACAAAAGCACGTAAATGAATGTGTGTTCTGCGTTATAAAATGAAATGGTGAAACTTGAAAGCCCACTGTTCCACAGGGGAGTAATTTGGGACCGTTATTGTTCCTCAAGCAATTTAACTGTGTTTATTTTCTAATTTTTCAACATAGAAATATTTGTTGTTGTAGAGGATTTTTTTAAAGGGGATTTGACTACTTTGTCCATCAATTTGTAGTGCTTGTAGAGGACTACAAGCAGCTACAACATTTTGTTAACCAATTTGCAAATTGATGTCGCATGAACAACCTCGCGTTCAACATTTCAATTACCACTTTTACTAAAAGTAAAATCGCAACCATATAAGGACAAAAGTTCGACGGATCTCTTCTAGTACCACTTTTAACCCAAATCAACCCAATGATGTCATACGGCATCACTTGACAAATTTTATATTTCTGCTTCTAATTTTAATAAATAAATATAGTTTGATATTAAGTACTTTTGTGCATTGATGCAAGAGCATCTCAAAGTTGAAAATTTAACAGATTTTGTGGAGCAATTCTGGGCTGATTCGGGTTATGCAATTCTACGAGAGGTCTTCCTAAAAATGCTAGATGTTGCAGTGAACCTCTCTAATATAAACCGACTAGCTGACCCGACAAACTTCGTATTGCCACAAATTAACCTGTGTTGTACATAAATCATGAATCTCGGATGATCTTTGTCACTATCTCGAGTTTTGCAAGCCCCCCAGTGGGCGGCGCTTCCGACGGCGGGTCACCGGCAACACTCGCGACCGGCTCGTCCTGAATGATCTAGTGTTACTATAGATAGTTTTTGTGGTCTTGTTATTGATTAATGTTTTATGGAAGAGTCTCGAATTTCTCGAGTTGGATTAGTTTTTGAGTTTCGCAAAAATTTCTGTTTTATTTGTATGAGAGTCCATATCCCCCTACCACAGGGGTGAGAGGTCTCTAACTATCATAAAATAAATTCAAGACTCAAAAATCTCCTACATGCTAAATTTGGTTCCATTTGCTTGATTAGTACTCAAATTATAAGGAAATTTGTATTTCATTTGTATGGGAGCCCACCCTCTTAAAAGGGAAAGGGGTCGTAATACACCACAGAAAAAAAATTCTGCCATCTAAAACTCTCACATGCCAAATTTGGTTCCATTTGCTTGATTAGTTCTAAAGTTATGAGCAAATTTGTATTTCGTTTGAATGGGAGCCCCCCCCCCCCTCCTAAAAAGGTAAGAAGTCCTAATTCATAATGGGAAAAATGGTTGCCTCCAAAAACACCCACATGCCAAATATGGTTCCATTTGCTTGATTAGTTCTCGAATTATGAGGAAATTTGTATTTCATTTGTGTAGAAGCCCCCCCTCTTGAAGTGTGGAAGGATCCTAATTCACCGTAGAAAATATTTTTGCCTCCAAAAACCTCCACATGCCGAATTTGGTTCTATTTGCTTGATTAGTTCTCGAGTTATGGGGAAATTTGTATTTCATTTGTATTGGAGCCCCCCCTCCTAATGTGGGAAGAGGTCCTAATTCATCACAGAAAAAATTCTTGCCTTCAAAAACACCTACACGCCAAATTTGGTTCCATTTGCTGGATTAGTTCTCGAGTTATGAGGAAATTTGTATTTCGTTTGTATAGGACCCCCCCTCCTAAAGTGGGGAGGGGTCCCAATTCATCATTGAAAAAAAAATTGTCTCCAAAAACACACATATGCCAAATTTGGTTCAATTCGCTTGATTAGTTCTCGAGTTATGAGGAAATTTGTATTTCATTTGTACAGGAGCCCCTCCTCTTAAAGTGGGGAGGGATCCTAATTCATCATAGAAAATTTTCTTGCTCTCGAAAACCTTCACATGCCAAATTTGGTTGCATTTGCTTGATTAGTTCTCGAGTTATGAGGAAATTTGTATGGAAGCCCCCCCTCTTAAAGGGGAGAGGAGTTATAATTCCTCTTATAAAGAGGGGAGGGGTCTCAATTCACCATAGAATAAATTCTTGTCACCAAAAAAAACACCCACATGCCAAATGTTGTTCTATTTGCTTGATTAGTTCTCGAGTTAGGAGGAAATTTGTATTTCATTTGTACAGGAGCCCCCCCTCTTAGAGTGGGGAGGGGTCCTAATTCACCGTAGAAAATTTTCCTGCCCTCGAAAACCTTCACATGCCAAATTTGGTTCCATTTGCTTGATTAGTTCTCGAGTTATGAGGAAATTTGTATGGAAGCCCCCCTCTTAAAGGGGAGAGGAGTTACAATTCCCCTTATAAAGAGGGAGGGGTCTCAATTTACCATAGAATAAATTCTTGTCACCGAAAACACACACATGCCAAATTTGGTTCCATTTGCTTGATTAGTTCTCGAGTTATGAGGAAATTGGTATTTCATTTGTACAAGAGCCCCCCCCTTTTAAAGTGAGGAGGGGTCCTAATTCAACATAGAAAATTTTCTCGCCCTCGAAAACTTTCACATGCCAAATTTGGTTCCATTTGCTTGATTAGTTCTCGAGTTATGAGGAAATTTGTATGGAAACCCCCCCTCTTAAAGGGGAGAGGAGTTATAATTCCCCTTATAAAGAGGGGAGGGGTCTCAAATTACCCTAGAATAAATTCTTGTTACCGAAAACACCCACATGCCAAATTTGGTTCTATTTGCTTGATTAGTTCTCGAGTTATGCAGAAATTTGTGTTTCATTTGTATGGGAGCCCCCCCTCTTAGTGGGGGGAGGGGTCTCTAACCATCACTAAAACCTTTCCTGGCCCCAAAAACCTCTACATGCAAATTTTCACGCCGATTGGTTCAGTAGTTTTTGATTCTATAAGGAACACAGGACAGACAGACAGACAGACAGACAGACAGACAGACAGACAGACAGACAGACAGACAGACAGACAGACAGACAGACAGACAGACAGACAGACAGACAGACAGACAGACAGACAGACAGACAGACAGACAGACAGACAGACAGACAGACAGACAGACAGACAGACAGACAGACAGACAGACAGACAGACAGACAGACAGACAGACAGACAGACAGACAGACAGACAGACAGACAGACAGACAGACAGACAGACAGACAGACAGACAGACAGACAGACAGACAGACAGACAGACAGACAGACAGACAGACAGACAGACAGACAGACAGACAGACAGACAGACAGACAGACAGACAGACAGACAGACAGACAGACAGACAGACAGACAGACAGACAGACAGACAGACAGACAGACAGACAGACAGACAGACAGACAGACAGACAGACAGACAGACAGACAGACAGACAGACAGACAGACAGACAGACAGACAGACAGACAGACAGACAGACAGACAGACAGACAGACAGACAGACAGACAGACAGACAGACAGACAGACAGACAGACAGACAGACAGACAGACAGACAGACAGACAGACAGACAGACAGACAGACAGACAGACAGACAGACAGACAGACAGACAGACAGACAGACAGACAGACAGACAGACAGACAGACAGACAGACAGACAGACAGACAGACAGACAGACAGACAGACAGACAGACAGACAGACAGACAGACAGACAGACAGACAGACAGACAGACAGACAGACAGACAGACAGACAGACAGACAGACAGACAGACAGACAGACAGACAGACAGACAGACAGACAGACAGACAGACAGACAGACAGACAGACAGACAGACAGACAGACAGACAGACAGACAGACAGACAGACAGACAGACAGACAGACAGACAGACAGACAGACAGACAGACAGACAGACAGACAGACAGACAGACAGACAGACAGACAGACAGACAGACAGACAGACAGACAGACAGACAGACAGACAGACAGACAGACAGACAGACAGACAGACAGACAGACAGACAGACAGACAGACAGACAGACAGACAGACAGACAGACAGACAGACAGACAGACAGACAGACAGACAGACAGACAGACAGACAGACAGAAATCCTTCTTTATAGGTATAGATTTACCTACGTTTTTGATAGAAAGAAACATGCTCCTTCCATAGATGTTGGCATCATTTTTTTTATTAGATTATAGTCACTTTAATAGCTTGGGTCATTCGTGACTTCTGCGGGGTTGGGATTTGAACCCGGGTCCTCGGCGTGAGAGGCGTGAATGCTAACCACTACGCCGGAACGGACACCGTTGGCATCATTTTGGCTTAAGAATTATTTTTAAAAAAGGCGTGTAAATTCTCATGGAATTTAAGTTTGAAAAATCATATCTCACGAAACTAGGGATTGCTCCAGAATGATGTCTAAGGACGAATAGTAGAAAATTGATTTTCAAACATGAGATAAAGCAAGTGTACCTAATTAAGTATAACATAAAAAGAAGGGCTCCCAAGTGAAAGCCATGCGGAACACGTAAAGGTACGTTTAACTGAGTTTCACTTCTTTTCGTTAACATAAATACTGTATTAAGATATAGGTTAAATTGGACTCAAACCAGTTTTTGTTGTATCCTATATCATATTAATGAAATCAATTGACAACAATATCAACTAAAGTTGGCAATTTGATACTGTTTTAGTTAGGTTTATTCCATTTATAACAGGCAGCCGACGAATAACCGATTCTTCATTGACAATTGCCAACATTGAATCTTCCATCTGGACTCAATTTACTCACGTATCAAATTTACAAAACAGCACTTAAACAAACGACAATCATCCGGTGGTTGATCCCGAAGAAAATTGTTTCGTCTGGGTGCGCTCAGTCAGAACGTGTAAGAAACGCCGACACCGGCTGCTACAGCGGCGTCGTGTGCAAGTGCAACGGCGCCCGTCTCCCGCTGGCTGAGGCTGAGGCATGAGACTCGTGAGCAACCAACCAGCCAGGCAAGTCAAAGTAAAACAAATCTTCCTGGTAGTTTGGAGCCACTTCATAATAATTATATGATTAGACAAAATTACACCGATCATGCAACCGCAGCGGGGTAAACAATAGAACGATGACATTTTCCCACTGCACTGACTGAGGGGAGTGGGGGGGGGGGTCCGAGGATGCATCGGGCATTGCTGGGATGTGTACTTTATTCTATGCTCTGGAAAATGTTGGTGTACCGTAGCCAAGCAGATGATTCTTCGCAAGTTCCGGACGATGTCTGCTTGAGTTGTGATTTAATTAGCGAAATGAGTCTGATAGACAAACAAACCTGAAGACGAGGATTGTGACGACGACGCCATGAACAGTAGTCTAGAAACAAGTAACTACGATAGTGGAGAAACGTTCCAGAATCATTTGGTCACGCTATTGTGGTGTCATCAGTTAGCTCTATCTAAAGCAGATTTGAAACGTCTTGCAAATTGCGATGGACATACCTACTACAGTCTACATTCCCAACCGATGTGATCCTCTTGGGATTATAGACCACACGAAGCGGTTAGGTAGGCATTCATGGCTTATTATAATTACTATTAGCCTAAGAACATACAACACAAAGGTTTCATAATTTCTATATTTCTTCTGTATTATTTTTATAAATTGTAATTTTTCCAATTGATATATGCTGGGAAATCATCGGTCTTCAGGGTAAATGACATATTATCGATTGAAAACAATCACAAAAGCTTAATATTCGAGTTCCTTTGCTTTTCTCGCTTGCGAGGGGGAAAACCCTGACCAAAGTGTTTACACTTGTTCCGAATTTATCGCCGATGTTACTGAACACAGAAAGCAGATAAAGAGAGAATCACAAAAAAAACTTCGCTTCCCACCGAAGTGCTGATTGATAAAAAAAATGTCACAGGAAACCGTAGTAGAAACCGCAATTCCTGAATCTTTCCCAACGAAAAGCAATCGGCGATCGGTTTCGTTATCAGTTTGACAGACGGCGGTACGTGAGAAAAAATAAACTCACACCCGCGCACAAACGCAAACACTGTCTGCTGTGTGACCACCGGAGCTCGAGAAGCGATAAAGTGTGTGTCGACATGAGAGTCAGTGGCATTGGGTCGTTGTGAGTGTGTCTGCCAGCCAGCAGTAGCGTTTGACTTTTTCGACTGCCTGACTATTTACTGCCGGTGGTGCTGCCGTGAGTGTTAAATGACCTTGAAATTATAAAAATTGTAGCATATTATCGTGTTTCGGCTACGAGGACTGTACGGGTACGGGCCCCGACCCGACCAGTTCGATCCCCCATGGCAGTCGTTTCCACTGCAATCATGGGCAAGGATGGGGAAACCGAAAGCACAAGACGAACGAAACGATTCGCTCGTTTATCAGATATTAAATGTGTGCTGCTCTGATATTTATTTTAACTTAGTCAATTGTTTATGTTTTGATGCATGATGAGATGTCAAAATTTAGCTGATTTCCATTTTGATTATCATCAGATTGGAATTATTTTGAATACTGGGTCTGCACCTCACGATGTTTGTTGTGAATTCAAACCAAATGCTAGCGGAAATCAAGGATAAAATATTAGATGTTGTCCACATCTCAATCTCGAGAAAACATTCAGTGCTTATACGCTCACCAGATTATGCTGCAGTGGGCACCAGGGATCAGGCGATGACTGGATTCACTCCAGCAGCCAGTTCATCAACGAAACTGATTGCTACACCTGTCGAAAGAAACCCGAAATTTGATCCCGCCAGCAGCAGAGCAGCGTCTCACGTTCTCGCAGTTCTCATTTACATTTCGAGAATCGTTTATGACCATTTGTGGTCAGCTCGCGTCGTCCTACGACCGGATCGAAGCCGAAAAAAAAACAAACCGGTTCTGATTCTGGCACCGGTGCTCGGAGGAGCGCACTGACAGCGAGATTGGCCCCAAAAAAAACCCCGACAGTCACTGACGATGCGTTAAAATTTATCTTGCGAGAAAGCACTTCATAAAAGAAATTACTCTTTCTTCATTTCCATTTGACATATCGTTACCACCGCACCGACTTTACTGACTAATTTATTGTTTTCAAACAGTCATAAATGAATGCCCCTTTTTCGACGACTGTCAAAGAGTACCAGTTCCAAGAAGACTCAGCCGGTGGGAGCATAACACGTTCGTCGTTTGTTGTATGCGGTTTAGTCAACGAACGAAACCACACTGCAGGTGGTTCGACTCTGTTTCATCAAGTATGTTGAGAACACGAAAACTTTAGTTGGTTTTGAACACGTTACTAATTAATCGCCTATAGATAGGTAACGGAAATAAGCGAGCCATAAATGCAATAAAACTTTAAAAGTTGTGATGGATTTATTTCATTTCACCTATGAAGCAATTAGTAACAATGCTGTTTCCACAGTTTCCTCTATCGACAGCGTTTCGATTTTATCCAGTTAGAGCTTAACCATAAAAATTTGCCAACTGTTCAATCATATCGCAACTATAATTCCTGTTCATAACATAAATTTACAATATTCTATGCTGTTTTATGTATTGACCAAAATTTTACCTGAACTGATTTACTTTGTGTTTTAAGTGTAGACAATTAAAAATATATTCTACTGGCAAGAAAATTGCAGCGAATACATTTCTAAAACAGCCCATCGCCCAGCAGCCAAAACTGCTTCCGAAATTAGATTTTCCGATGAAAAATTAATGAATGCTCATTTCGCTTGAAAGGATTTATCAGCAAGCATCATCATCAATATCATGTTTATCAGCATCATCCTCATCCATCATCATTATCCATCATCATCAATATCCATCATCATTATCACATCATCATCATTATCCATCCCCGGAAAAAAAATAACCATAGCATGAAGATAAATATTATAGTTACATATCCTATGTAAAATACAGTAAAAATAATAAAACCTATCGTTGGAAAAGATAACCAAACCACAAAACTTATTGTAGTCGACCATAACTTCCATGGTTTTGAGAGGTTCTACCATAAAAATGACGGGTTGTTAAGTATCTGTAACAATAAAAAAATCTATTTTTTCGCGAACAAAAATTTACATTTACAGTTACAGTTATCGTCCTTTTATGGTAATTTTTTAAGCGAAAAAAGAAAACATTAAAAAAGGCAGTAAATTTGTGATGAAATATGACCAATTCTATTGTATAAAATAGGAAACAAAAATTTGAACTTGCGACACTTTTACAATAAAATTCACCATAACTTACAATGTCCACAGTAAAAACTGTTGTAGACGCATTGTTTCTATAACAAAATTTAATGTAAATTCTTTTTCGGGTCATCATCATTGTTATCCATCATTATCATGAGGAAATAAAATGTTAAAAAAAAATTTTCAGACTTTAGGAAAATTGATTAATATTAAAAAGATTTAGAAAATCCAAGTCTTTGAACTTAACGTAAGAAATTTGATATACATACCAAAAAATGGTTCGATTACCCGGAGCAAAAATAAAACGGACAGTCGGATAATCGAGTCGGGACTTTATTCTGTCTGATGTAGTTCCTGCCGATATTAGGAAGACTACTTGCACTTTTTCCTCTGTTTTACTTGTCTCAGAGTTTCAGAGACAGAGTCACTGTCGCGGTCCAACGTAAACATTTTACTACTTTACCCACTTATTCCTTGTTGCCAGTACAATCCCATATTATAGCCCTCCCTGGCGAGGACTCATTCATTCCTCTGACCAGTACACTTAACTATACTACGGACTTTTGCACTGTCAAGGGTCTTCAATGGGTAAATATAGAATTCAGCATGAAGGAAGGGTAAGGGTCTTTTCCGCATATTTTGTTAGCAATTTTGTAATGATCCGACCACGGGAAGTGGCCGAAAATCGATCATACACATAAGCGTTTCAGTGCGGTGTGGACAACCTTGGAACGGAATAAAATGCCGCTTCTGAAAAACTACGATTTTCAAACTTTATGTACCTTTTTCTCAGAAACTACACAACGTATTGGAACAAACTTTTTTTTGTTTTGTTGGTAGGTGCTTGGCAAAGACTTTTATAACTTTTGAACTTTATCAATGAAATACAGCTTGAGGAAAAATGAAGAAAAGATGGGTGAAAAAACAAAATTTTGTTTTTTTTTTATTTTTTCTCTGGCTGTGTTTCGTCTACATAAAATTGACCTAAAATTGAACCTAAAATCGGAAATAAAAAATAATAGACTTGAATTTGAACTACTTTAAACTTAAAGTTTTACTTCAAACTGGACAAACACAAAATTAGACACAAAGTTTTACTTGAAATTAGAATTGACATTTTTCGTCTTATTCTCTCACACGATTTATCGTTCTTTTTTCGTTATTTACTTTTAAGTACAAGTCTAGGAGCTTTTGGTGCGAAGAATGAAAACATTTCGATATGAGGCTAAAATTAAATATATTGGGTCGTTCAATGGCAGGTGGAACTCCAACCCATACTCTCTCGATTGGTACCCGAATGTTTTTGCAATTAAACTACCGCCACACCCTTATATTAGATAGTCTCATATCTAATTTTGTCCCTCCAGTTTTTACCATTCCATACACTCACACAGACGCTCCCACGCCATGCAAAAAAAATAACCGTCGACGGGAAACAGCACAATCAACCAAACAAAATTACCCCTAGGAAGGAGTGTGAACTTCTCATTGTACAAATTTTAGCGTAGGCATATTAGATGGGACCCATAACAATACCGGCCATGTCAACTCAGATCTGTTTGGAGAAAGAAGCGGAATGCTGGTTTCCATAAGTGGCACATGAAGAAGAATGTTGTAAGTAAGCTTAGATCAGGATTCGCCATTCATTTTAGTAGATAATATACTGATAAATCTGTCCAGAATCGAATATCTCTGGAGAGATCGTCATGGGATAAAGTTCGAATACAACGTTGCATTAGCATAGGGTGTCAAAATTAATAATCTTGGCAGTCTTGCTTGTTATTTTAGTAGTGTTTGCCAACAAATTATTTAAGTTCTCGAAAAGAAGTCAAATTCAACAAGAGTAATTCTAGATGTTCCCCAGGGCTCACCCTTGGGAGCCCTTCTTTTTATTCTATACATAATTGATAATTCCTTCAGTGTAAAAATCTGAAATCTCTAATCCATGCCGACGAAATGAAAGTCTTTTTGGAAATAAAACATCAATAAACATATACCTGCGTATTTTTCAACCTATTGGTTGAAAGAAATACAGGGTACCTAACAAAGCGTTTTGAAGGAAAAAATATACTGAATATCATATTACATGGAGAAATACACCAAGCAACTTTTAGGAATACGATAATCCGCCTATATTTCACAACGCCACTATGCGTAGTTCATTTTGGACCCTTCCAATTGATTTTTCCGTAAATGTCCAAAATAGAGTACACGTAACGCACTGTTCAAACCAAAATAGATTGGTCACCCCATGTCAAAAATAAGATGTCAAAACGAGAGATTCTTCCATTTTTTCTACTGTGGAATTCAAAAACATTTTCCTCAGAAATCGGCATTTTTCAAAACTATAATATGAAGCAGGCTTGAAGTTAAATAACGGGTGACAACTAAAATTTTGGATTTTTTTTCTCAATCTGTCAAAAAAGACAAAGATACATGAAGAAGATCTGATTTACCGAAATTAAAGATACATTGTCTATTGTTGAAAAAAAGTTAGTGTACATTTGAAAACGGTCCGTAATTGGGTGTTCGGCGAAGCTTCCGTTTGATGTCGGAACAGGAGCATTGTACGGCCGTCATGTCAATTTTGCCAATGCTTCTCTTAATTCTACCAATCAACTGTTTCCAGTTCGTGGCTCTCCAGTTATTTTTGTACACCAGGGAAATCAAAATCCCGAAGAAATCTTTGATTGGGCGCACTGAGACAAAATTTTCGGGTCGTGGTTTTTGGGTACAAATATGGGATCAACTGAGTATTCAGGAACGATTGTGTTTTTTGGCATAATGGGATGATGCTCTAACCGGCCAAAACACGTATTGTCCATTTGCATGATATTTTTGTAGAAATGGGATCAAAATTTGCTTCAAACATTCGTCTGGGCACATCTTAATTGATAGCCAAACCAGAGGGCCTGTTGTTCAAGGCAGGACAAAGAGCACGATGTCCTTCTGCGTCCATAATTTTGGCTGGTCTTCCACTACCTTGCTTGCGAATAGTTGTTGGGCATCTTAGGATATGGTAAACAGACTAACTCGCAACATATTCGCTTTTTAAATGTCGTACCGTATACTTTTTGCCGAGATTTCTGTGGCAGCTCGTAGAAGTGTACAACGCGCTCCCGAAATGTTTCATGTTTCGCCGCCATTTTAAGCAAAATTGGGTGAGCATAAACAAAACAAAAAATATTGACAAAAAGAGGAGAGAGAGAGAGAGCTAACACATACATACTCTCATTTCTCTCTGAGCTCGTTTGTTGAGCATAAGGGCCTCAAAAAATTCCAAAATTTTAGTTGTCACCCGTTATTTAGAAAACTCAGGTTTAGTAGACCCTTTTTGTTTCAATTCTACTCTTTTGACTATACCGCTTTAGTCAAACAGAAGTTAAAAGTGATATGTATGGAGCACTTGTAGAGTTAGTTATTATCTACAATATTGCAGAAGAAAGCATAGTTCAATTTAATGTATTCATGGCGCTGTTGGTAGCAAAACTAGCACTCTTTTTGCTACCAATAAGGCAGCAGCTTTATAACAAGAATAATACCAAAGGTAGAGCCTCCCAGGTAGCTTCCAGGTACGATGCTGCTTCACAAACCAATCATCGTATGTTCGAATCTCGGATGGGCGGTGCTTCTGGAGTTAGTAGGATCAGACAGTGTTCTACTGTATAGTACATTTACAAGATATTTTTTTGTTTCCAAATTCATAGGCTTTAAGGAGAAATAAGTCGTCATTGATACGGTAAATTTTCAAAGTAGTTTTTTTTGTCTGAATCAAAAAATCTGTTCATAAAAATATATTCTCTTTGTTCAGATTGGCAAGAAGAACATAGAGAATACATTTCTAAAGTCAGAGCCCCTGTTTTGGGCCCAAAAACTGCCTCCGAAATTGGGCTCTTCGACGAAGTTAATGACTACTCATTTCCCTTTGAGTGAAAATATATTTGGAAAGTAAAAAATATATCTGAAGCCCACCCAGATATTTTTTGTGAATTTGCCTACATTTTATGAAAGAATGTTAATTCTACGATGATGGGTTCAAAATTTATAAATTTCTAAAATAAGCGATGTCCAGGAAAATCTGAAAACTTTTCGAGCAACACTTATTAAATTTGTATAACATTCCTCTTTACCCAAAGGTGATTCAAAGGTTCATCAATATCTGCGAATTACAAAGCCTGTGGAAAAAGATTGGTTCGAATCCGGTAATATTTGGCTCCCAATGATCCTCCCCTACGTAAATTTCTGCTCTGTTCCCTTCACGTCTTGTCTCGCCCTGGAGATACTATCTACAACTTTGTTTCCTACTTTTTCTGCCGTCCCCTCTGCCGTCTATTGGAAAGATTACCGTTGTAAAAAAGTGTACGTAGTGTTAACGCTCCTAGCACAAAGCAAAAGTGGAAGTTCAAACAATGCGATGACAGAAAAATGGTAAAACAAATCTTTCGATTTTGTCTCACTTTTGGTAGGATTTGTAGATTTGTTTATCACGAACAAATTTGAGGTGAAAACGCCAAATATGCTACAATATTTATGCTTTTTTAACGCTGGCCTAATAAGCCAGTCGTCGTATGTTCGACTCTCAGCTAGGAGCGGCTATTAGAGTCAATAGGATCGTAGCAACTGGCCCTGCAATTGTCCTGTACTCTAACAGCTGGCTGCGAAGTCTGTCGTATAAAAACAGAAGGTTAAGTTTCGATAACGGAATGTAGCACCTAGGCTTTGTTTTTTAATTATGCTTTTTAAGAAAAGTCTCATTCGTTGTTCCCACCAACGGAAGGATAAAAACTTTGTAAAATATTTGTAATGGTCTAATTGTGATTTTCGTTTCGTGGGATTACGACCTAAAATTGTATGAAAATTTTGAAAAATGCTTATAAAGAAATTCCGTAATGTTCTTTTAGGCAATAAGTCCGAACTCTATTCCTTCTTCTCCACTTGTTTGCTCTAGAAGGCTCTATTACTATTACTATTACTATTACTATTACTATTACTATTACTATTACTATTACTATTACTATTACTATTACTATTACTATTACTTTCGCCAAGTGGCAGTCACACCGGACGCACGCGTTTTCGAATCGCTGCTGCGCGCGCTCTTCATAATTTTAAATTATATTTATTTTACCGCTTAAACTGTCGCGTAAGCGTTTTTACCAATAACATAGTGAATAATTTTGTGTTTTAATCGCGCGTTTTTATCATCAATCATGCCGTGCGGAGTTAAATCGTGTGGTATCAGTGACGACCGCTTCCTATGGAAGTGCGAATATTGTAACAAACAATATCATGCAGCATGCATCGGAGTGCAGCGGCAGCGTGAGCATTTTATCACGGCTTTCATGGTGCCTATGTGCGCCGATTGCCAGGAAATACTACGGAAGGAGGCCGACGTGAGGAAGCTGCTTCATCAACAGGAGCAGCTCATAGAGGCCATTACCTCACAGACCGACGCTAACCATCGTGTTGCTGCTGACTTAAAGAAATTCTGCCTGGTATCGGAACTTTTCGATAGCATCGAACAACTGCTCAGCGACGTTAAAGTAACATTGGCAGCAATAAACACAAATAACAACAAAATGTGCAACGCGGTCAGTCAGCACATTCAGTCGTGTGACTCACAAGCGCACACGACCATAACTGGCATCAACGAAGCAAACTCAATGATGTCACAAAAAATAAAAGAATATTTGGACGAACGGCTATCAAGCCTGACAACCGACATGGCTCTATCGATGGAAAGAGCCGACACATCATTACCTCAATATAATTGCGAGTCAACCCTTCGCGAAATTCTGGACGAGGTAAAATTGGTCTCAACAGCTGTGTCTGCTGTTGAAACGAATGCAACAGCTGTTTCGCCGCCACAGAAGACATTACAGGAAGAATTAGCAGAAGCTTCATCAGCAAATAATGAAAATCTACAACCTAAAACTGACCATTCATCTCCAGGATGGCGATTTTTGGGCAATAAATGGCGCTGGATGCAGAACTGGTCGATGTATGACGCCAAACAACGGACTCGTAGGCTTCAGGAAAGAGCTGCGGAAAAAGCCAGACGTAGCAGAAAACGCAGTAAACAACAGCGCATCAAAACTAAGAACAATATAAATAGCAATCATAGAATCGGTAACCAAACCCGTACGAATGCTTCGGACAAACAGCTACTGGCCACAGCGAAAGTACAATTTGCTGGTCCACCATCAAATACGGACCACCCAATTGCAGGACTTTCAGTGCCAAAGTTTATTGACTTCCAAAAGGGTGAAATTCTAAACCCCTACCACACGGGCCACCAGACAAAACACAATAGAATTGAATCACCACCAGCGGGAAATAGCACTGCGTCAACACCGTCAACGTCATCATCGCACTCAACATCTACCTGGACACCCGACCCGATGCGTCCACCTATCGTCAGCTTAACGCAGCAATCAGCTGGCGGAGACGGACGTTTCCTGAAAGCGCGACTGCGAGATCCGAAAATTATGTATCTCATTCGTCTTTACCTGGCATACATGCACGACAAGGAACCGACGTTCTGCTACGAAGGCATGACGAACACCAGCATAAAGATGAATTTGGCTTCAGAAGGACTACCGGTCTCTGCGCAGGACCTGCAGAAAATCTTTTTCGTGGTACACGAGGATTTTGGTGTACCGAAACAGGCAGCATCTGACGACTTGGAAGGTTATCGACGGCATCTCAACAATCAGAGAATCCAGTACCTGCAACGTGCGAGGGAAAGCGCCGGTAAATTTAGCCATCCGGTCCGAAGCACCAACCAGAATTTTCGGAAGTAACGACTCCTTTCGATGAGAAAGAGGTAACTAATTTAAGTATTTCTTCAACCGACCCTCTTCCGTCAATTTCTTCACTAAAACAGAATGTGACTGAAATATTGATTTATTGTCAAAATTTCAATCGCATGAAAAGTCCAGCCAAAATGAAGGAAATTTATAAAAATTTACATAGCTCATCCTTTTCTGTTATTCTGGCAACTGAGACAAGCTGGAATGAAAGCGTAAAAAGTGAAGAAATTTTTGGAAGTGCCTTTAACGTATTCAGAGACGACAGAAATTTTCTTGAGTCTCAAAAGAAGTCGGGTGGCGGAGTCCTCATAGCTTTGTCGTCTAATTTCAATTCCGAAATTATAACGACAACAAAATTTAAAGAATTCGAGCATGTCTGGGTAAAATCACATTTAGCAGGAGAAACACATGTATTCGCCTCGGTGTATTTTCCTCCAGACCAAGCTCATAAAACAACTTACGAAGCATTTTTCCAAATTGCCGAACACATTCTATCACAACTGCCTCCCGAGGTTAAAGTTCACATTTATGGAGACTTCAATCAACGCCATGCTGACTTCATTCCAGACTCTGAAAATGAATGCATCTTACTCCCAATCGTTGGGGAGAATGAAACACTGCAGTTTATTTTCGACAAAACTGCTAATTTGGGGCTGAACCAAATTAACCATATTAAAAACCAACAAAATTGCTATCTAGATTTTTTGCTTACGAACATTTATGAAGACTTCTGTGTGACTGAATCATTAAATCCACTATGGAAAAATGAGGCGTTTCACACAGCAATTGAATATTCTTTATTTATACACAAATACCATAGACCCAACGATTGCGAGTTCGAAGAAGTTTTTGAATACGAAAAGGCAAACTATGAAAACATTAGACGTAGATTAAACTGTGTTAATTGGCAACTTATTCTCAAGAATGAAGAAAATGTCGAAGTTGCTGTAGACACATTCTATAAAATTTTATTAGAAGTAATGATACAGAACATACCGTTAAAGAAAAGAAGACGTCACAAAAATACAAAAAGTCCAGTCTGGTATAACAGTAAGATTAAGAACTTGAAAAATCGCAAACAAAAGGCCCATAAAAATTATAAAAAACATGCCAGTACTGAAAATTTAGCAAGATATTTGGACGTATGCAACCAGCTAAATTTTGCAATCAGCAATGCGTTTGAAGAGTACAATTCAAAAATTGAACTTGAAATAAAGTCCAGTCCTAAAAACTTCTTTAATTACGTGAAAACTAAACTAAAATCTGACAATTTTCCATCCATAATGCATCTTGATGAAAATGTTGGGGATAGCTCGGAAAATATTTGTAAGCTTTTTGCAAAATTTTTTCAAGAAATCTATACAACATTTTCTGAAGAAGATCGCGATCGCGACTATTTTGCATTTTTTCCGGATTCTTCAATGGATATTGGCGTTAACCAACTTCAGGCTCAGGATATTTTGCAGGCTTTGAAAAATGTGGATGCCTCAAAAGGTCCTGGGCCTGACGGAATCCCTCCAGTATTCATAAAAAATCTTGCAATAGAGTTCACTGCTCCTCTGTTTTGGCTTTTTAACTTATCACTAAAATCCGGAATCTTTCCAAAAATATGGAAAAGCTCATTTCTGGTGCCTATCTTTAAATCGGGCCGGAAATCTGACGTACGTAATTATCGTGGTATTGCCATTATCTCTTGCATTCCAAAACTTTTTGAAGCTATTATCAATGAAAAACTATTCCTTCAAATTAAAAACAGAATTACAGAAATGCAACACGGTTTCTTCAAAGGACGTTCGACTACGACAAATTTACTGGAATTCATAGACCACTCACTGAATGCAATGGATAATGGAAACCATGTAGAAGCACTCTATACGGACTTTAGCAAGGCATTTGATCGCATTGACATACCAATGCTGCTTTTCAAATTACAAAAAATTGGAATTGAGCCAGGGCTCCTGAAATGGCTTGAATCGTATTTAACTAATCGCCAACAAATAATTAAATTTAACGGAAAGACCTCGAATCCAATTCAAGTCACTTCTGGTGTTCCTCAAGGCTCTCATTTGGGACCTCTTCTTTTTATCTTGTATGTAAACGACATTTCCTTCATTCTCAAGGAACTTAAAGTGCTAATATATGCCGACGATATGAAGCTCTTTTTGGAAATAAGAAATGAAGAAGACATCAATGTATTCCAGAACGAAATACACATATTCTACATATGGTGTAAAAAAAGCTTATTAGAACTTAATGTAAAAAAGTGCAACCTTATATCATTTAGCAGAAAAAGAATTACACCGGAAATATCAATCATATTAGGAAATCAAATAGTAGAAAAATGTGAAAAAGTTAGGGATTTAGGAATTATCTTAGACTCCAAACTAACTTTCATCGACCATTATAACACAATAATACACAGAGCAAACAACATGCTAGGTTTTATTAAACGCTTTAGCTATAATTTTTCAGATCCATACACCATCAAAACACTATATATTGCTTATGTGAGGTCAATACTGGAATACTGCAGTATTGTATGGTCTCCTTTTTCAATCACGCACGAAGAAAGAATAGAATCAGTACAAAAACAATTTCTCTTATATGCTCTTCGTAAATTAGGTTGGACAGCATTTCCTCTTCCATCATACGAAGCACGCTGCATGCTTATAAATATACAATCATTAAAAGAGCGTCGTATTTATGCAATGGTCTCATTTGTAAACGATATCGTTTCGCACCGTATTGACTCAGCAACACTTTTATCAAAACTGAACTTTTATACACCTACCCGGCAACTTCGTAATCGAAATTTATTTGCCATAAGCCATTATCGTACTAATTATGCAAAATTCGGTCCACTAAATCGTATGATGGCAGCGTACAATCAATACTGCGAAACCATTGACTTTACAATGTCTCGGCATAGACTTAAACATCACTTTAATTCAATACGTAATCATAACGCGTAGATAACGAAACAAAGGAATAAGAACACTTTTTAATCACCATCTAATTATAAGACTTCTATATAAGAAACTGTATATGCATTATACTAGTCTACATCGGTTGACGAAATAAATAAATAAAAATAAATAAATAAATAAATAAACTATTACTATTACTATTACGGATTACCTACGAATGGCCGAAACACAAATGGCCGAATCACGAATGGCCGAAACACAAATGGCCGAAATAATGAATGGCATAATATACCAAATGGCCGAATCACTAAAGGCCGAATCACGAATGGCCGAATCACAAATGGCCGAAACACGAATGGCCGAATGTCATATTCGACCGTAAATATTCATAGCCTTCAACCTGCGCAAACGTTGGGTACATGCTGTCCTTACTCGCTGCCGCTCGTTCGGACTTAACTAAGGGATAATCTCTAATAGACAGTAAACCTAGGAAAATGCATGCACCTAAATAGTAGTGGTTTCTGCGGGGGGGCTGCCCCCCCGCAGTGGCCGGCGCTTCCGACGGCGGGTCACCGGCGCACACTCGCGGCCTACGGCCGTCTCGCCCTGAATCATCTAGGAAACATTTGCTACTAACACGGTAAATACGTCTCGCACCTTATAATGAAGATGTATTTATAATCAAGAAATATGAGATAAAAACCAGTATAAAAATTATCTTTGGTAGATGTATGCTTATATTATAATATGCTTATATTATATTATATTATGCTTATAATTGTTATCTTATTCTTACTGTCATGGATTTTCATAAAGAAGTAAATGCAGTAAACTACAAGTTTATTACCCTATTACTAAATCGGCCGAAATATTTCATTCAATATCCCGCCGTGTCCATCTTTGTTGACCGCACATAGCAAAGCCAACAGTTGTGTCCATTGTTGTTGAACACGGTTTGCTTTCCGCACGGTGGTTGGTAGTTGTCCTGTGAAAAATGAGTGCATCCGGCGATTGCTGGTTTCAGCGATGTTGCTGGTTTCAGCAACGAAGAAAGTGCACCTGTCGTTAAAATTGTGTTGTCGCAGAGAGTAAAACCGAAATGCTTTCCATTGATGGGATACTATTCAATAAAAACAAGCAGAAACGGAATGCTTCTTATGCTTTTTTCATTTCACACAAAATATGATAAAACAATTAAATATACGCGGACTAAAACAACATTACTCGACCAACACAGACATATTCATGGTGGTAAAACGGCAGCAGGTTTG
Source organism: Sabethes cyaneus (assembly GCF_943734655.1). Lineage (NCBI taxonomy): Eukaryota > Metazoa > Arthropoda > Insecta > Diptera > Culicidae > Sabethes > Sabethes cyaneus. The sequence goes on along the minus strand of NC_071354.1, from coordinate 74,298,328 downwards.
TTGATAAAGTACTTTTATTTGATGTTTTTATAATGTAATAAAAATTCTAGGCTTTGTCTTTTGTGCCGCAAAATCTGATACAGGAGGCGTACGACGCGATGGAAGGAACGATGCCTGAAGAATTGAATAATTTCCTTACATATTTTCGAAATACTAACATAAGTGGGAGGAACCGAAACAATAGACCAATGTTTCACCCCACTCTGTGGTCAAATTTTAAGCCTGTCATTGACAAGCTATCGCGGACCACAAACAGCTTGGAAGCATAGCACCAACGATGGACAACAATTGTTGGTTCCCATCACCTGTCAATGACCAGGATCATCACAAAGCTGCGGGTGGAGCAAAAGGCGATAGAGGGGAACATCCTTAGAATTCTTCAGGGGGATGTTCCGAATTCGCGCCGAGAAATAGACGAAAAAATCTAGTCGAAATGTGTTAATGCTCACAAAATGAGCAGCAAAAATTTTGTTAACGCAGTTGCACTTTTATTAAGCGCTAAACAAAGGCGTTCGTAAAGCATGTTTTGTTTGTTTAATAGTAGTAGTTTGTTTTTTGTTTGATTAAAGTTATTTATTAACTACTTGCCAATTCATGGTTTTTTATTGAGTAGTTATTTAGGCACTCCGAAAAATTTCGGCCTTTCGTGATTCGGCCATTCGTGATTCGGCCATTCGTGATTCGGCCATTTGTGATTCGGCTTTTCGTGATTCGGCCTTCTGTGACTGTTATTGAAATTCGGCCATTTGGATTTCGGCCATTCGTGATTCGGCCATTTGTGTTTCGGCCATTCGGTACCAGCCCACTATTACTATTACTATTACTATTACTATTACTGAGAAGAAATTAAACGAATTCATAGTTAGCAGATGGTGTAATAAATATTCCTCATAAGCCTGGAAAACGCTTTTTTGCTGACGCTTTCCGGTTTACTTCAAAAATAGTGCTGACCAGAACGTAAAAGTTGAGGTTCAAACACTGGTTATTGAATTTTTGAATTTCAGATGTAGTTTTTACGCTCAATATAAAAATTGAGCAGAATTTATCTGATGCATTTTTGCTGTTTATTAGCGGAACAAAATGAATACATTTAAATAAAAATTTATCATTTTAAATATGAAGATACTTTGGAATACAAAAGTTTAATGACAACTGCTCTTGAACCTTAATGATGACCGCCACAGAACCACGATCACTAGCGTTTTAGGTGCCACAATTGAATGGTTTCAACAAGACGGTGCAACATGCCAGAATTAAATGATTTGTCAAAAGACACGTTCGGCGAACGAATAATTTTGCATAATGGATCCGTGAATTGGCCTTTCAGATCGTTTTGGCGTTATGCTGATCGACCGCAGACAATTGACATCTTGGAAAACAACATTCGCCACTTTATTACTGATATCTGACCCCTATCGTTGCAAAAGGTGGTCGAAAATTAACCTTCCTGTGAGGAAGTTGAGGTAACCATGTATCGGAAATCATGTTCAAATAAAAAATTAACATTCTAACAAAGTCAAGTTCATGGCAATTAATATCATTTATCTATATATCTTTTTCTTTTCAATTTAATATTCTATATCGGCAAAAACATCGTCTATAACATTTTACTCGACCCAAAGAGTTATGATACGTACAAAACCCCTGTTTTCAAGACCAACAACCGCTGATTTAAATATAGGTAACCAGATTGAAACATTCGATATAACAATAATTTCCACAAATGATTGATTACTGCTTGACATGAAAGTAATTATCGCCAATCTATAAATATACCGAGAGAACTGCAGCAATCGCCCGGTACCCGACCACAAAAGCCCCCAGACGAATCGGCTGCTGCCCATTCAGTCAGCAGACCTTGAAAGAAACAACACCGGTTCCGGTTCGGGGTGCTCGAAGTGTGCCATTGCACCATCATCGGCACACCATCAGACAAACGGACGACTCTCGGGCGAACCATACCATACCTGCTGCTGCAACTGCCATAACTGCCCCCAAAAATTCCTTCGATTCTGCAGCAGCCACACAGTCCCAGCAGCTCAGCAGACATGTGCATGCACTCAAGTCTAAAAAATCAATTAGAAGCTTGATTGCCTTCATTCGAGTCAATAAGTAAGCGCAGTTTCGTCCTCTTCCCGCTTATTTTTTTTTTTTTTTTTTTTCATTTCCATTGGTTACCACATGCGAACACGGCCAGCAAGCAACCTCTCCGCTAACCCCGGCCCCGGTGTGCTGTGGTGTGATGATGATGACCCTGAACAAGCGCAAAGATCGGACGTTCCGTAAAAAAAATACGAATCGGCAAACGAGTCCAATTTGCATTTGCGTGCGGAATCTGTCCAATTTTTTCGAAACAGTTTCTCTTTTTCCCCTTTCCTTTCTATGCGTCGTGTGGAAAAATCAGGATTCAAAACGTATTGGCCATTTCGAACTGCAGCAGCAAGAGTAGGTCTCCAGCCACACCACAAATACCGCAAATATAGCGATAAACGCGACAAATTCACGACCTATACCGACCGAGAGAGGGTGGTGTGATGCAACAGTTACGTGGTTGACTTTTTTTTATCAGCATATTGACCGCTGTACAATTCCAGGACAGGACTGGTTTGGTTTGCGGGGTTGACATTATACGACCCAACCAGGCAGGCCACTCTGCTGCAGAGAAAAGCTACCCGAACAAACTGCACCACTTATTATGGGTTTGTTGGTAGTGTGTGACAAAGAATAACAACAACAGTGCAGTGCAATTACCAACAACAGCAGCAGCTTCGACGTTCTTGCCAAGCAGCCAACGTGAACACATGCGCATTGGTTCGTACATGCAACAGACCAGGTGCCGCGCGTACGGCGCACACACACACATACCTACACGATTGGCAAGGTGTTGCTTTGATTGCGGATGTCATATTGTTCAGCTCGTCAAAGTTTGGTTTCACCGCCGCTGTACCGGTAGGAAAACTCGTCTTGACCTACTACTGGCGGCCGCCACCTCTGGTATTCGCAAACGTCCATCTTTTTTTTTGGTGTTGTAAAAAAATTCAGTGATACAAAAGTCTTCAATTGGACATATCTCAATGATGAGTAAATGTAGAGGTACCCTTCTGCTGCACGGATTCAACGGTGCGAGCTTGTGTGGGTCAGTACGGGTTGCGGATGTGAAGAATAATAAAGTGCAACGTTGCGCGCAAGGCCTTCACCAGCTGGTTTCTGATCCGCTCTCGGTCGGGGTTTTCTGCCTGCTGGTGTTGGTTTTGTTATTGCCCCTCACTGACGGACGGTGCTGCTAGGATAGGACGGACGGCAACTATTTTCCAATGTGATGATGAACAGAGGTAAAATTGAAATGCACCGACACGACGACGACGACGACGGTCGGTAAAAGCGAGCGATTGCTGAAGGACGGAATGCACCGCCCTGCTCTACTGGTACGATGCGGTGATGAGTACGAGAGTGCGTCGCCGAGGTTTAGCTGGCTGATCAAGTGTGTGCGAACGGTAACAAGCACAGCAAGCTGCACAACTACGGACGAAGTCGGTTCGACCGACTCAGGGTTTTGAGGCATGGTTCCATTCCAGATCGGATCGGTGATAGGAAATGGAAAGACAAAGGTACAGGACTTCACTCACTCAGAACGAACGATCGTACCAGACACCAGTTGTGTGCGATGTGTGAATACATTCTACACCACTACTGGAGGATGTGGGGTTTTCCCGGCGGCGGAGTAAACTTTGCCAACCGAGCTAACTAGAACTAGGATAAGCCAAGGTTCCGCGAATGAATGTTATAGGAGCCGGGTGATATGACATAAATATATTTACTGCCGGCGGGATAAGCAAACAAGCACTTTGCTAATAAATCAGGCTGTGCTCAAATCCGCTTGTTTGTCCAGCGAATGAAATCGATCGTATACCTCTACTGAATGCGGATGTTTACTTGGTCTTTGATGCTGGTATAGGAAAATACATATGGAAAAATTTATTCCGAGAACCGATGGTGCTTTGTATTTATTATTCTTTTGCAGTGCAATTTGAGGTGCATCGGAATCGGATAAACTGTTGCTGCAAGGACATCGATATATGCATACTTTTATGGTAACGAATGATATATTTTTTAAACTCGATAAATATGTAAACAGTCAAATTCATGGAATTTTGACCTTTCACAACCTGGAGGGTATGATGATTCTTGCACGAAATATTGATAATAGTTTTGCAAACTGAGCAAGTAAAAAATTAACTTTTTGTGTTTAGAAGACAGACCCAGCTTTTCTTCGACAAAGTTGTAGAATATGTAAAAGCAAGCAACTTTGATGAAGAAATGACATTTCTATCTCTAAAGGATGCAGAGTTATAGAGCATTTTCTTAGGAAGTTCATAGAAAATTAGATTTTCATTAACTTCCCTTTAACTTTTGTTAGTTGCATTTCACAAGAATACCGTAATGCCGTACTCTAATATAAGGAGGTGGGGACAGGCGGTCCTCTAATACTTGACCTAACTCTTGCCCCATTCTACCCTATTTGTTTTTGAAGTAAAGGGAAATAAAGCTTAATTATACGATAAATTTCCCAGGAAAGGTCTTTCCTGATTTTCTGAGATTTTCTGTATAAATGTGTATTTTGAGGCCCTTGAAAGTTATCTTGTAAAATGCAACAAAGAAATGTTAGGTACAAAAAGAAATTTTTAAGGAATTTACAAATACAATGCCCTATAATTTTGCACCGGATGAAAATAGAAATGATATTTTTGCAGCAAAGTAACTCACTTTCACATTTTATACAACTTTACCGAAGAAACTTGTCTCTATTTCCTAACACGAAAAAATAATTTAACGGTGTACGTGTATTGAGCTTAAGACGGAGGGATAATACATAAAACTTGCTTCCAATACTCTAATGTGGACAGGTCCGAACAAGCAATACTTTCAAAATTACTATTTCCGTTGTTTGAATCACCGTGCGATTATAATTGAGGGTTTTGTTGATATTTTTCGGTGAATTCACCCTCAACAAAACCCTCAATTAATACCTTCAAAAGTTTGTAGTATTTGCCCTAAACTGTAATGTGAAGGGCTTGTTTCATATTTTCACTTGCCCCATTTTACCCTACAGACTCGTGAAGTTAGGGAAAAATAAAGTTTATTAACTATGGTAGGAGTAGTCCTAGAGAAAATTATAATTTGCGTGCTTCGACAATTGCCTAGAATAGCGTTTCCCAAATGAGGGCTCGCCAAAAATTTAGTTCGCTGCAGAATAGTTCTACCAGGGGGTTCCCAAACCAAAAAAGTTGAGAAACGCTGGCCTAGAACAATGTATTCTTTTAAAACATAACAAACAAAAGTTAAGAATGAAAAACTAATTTTTAAAAAACTTCCGCAGAAAATGGTCTGTAACTCTGCATCCGATGAAGATGCAAAACCCATTTCTTCAGCAAAGTTGCTTGTTTTTACGTTCTTTACAACTTTGCCGAAGTAACAATGTCTCTATCTCCTAGCACGGTTTTACACATACTTTCAGATGAAGTGAGGGAGGGGGGCCTGCATACAATACGTAAGGAAAAAAGGAGCGTTCTATGAAAAAAGGCGTTGCTCATCTCTGGTATAGGAATTTTCAGAGAGCAAACAGATACATGGGAAGGGATCCAACAGGGGGAATGAGGAACGTGAGTATGAATGTATGTTCCGCCATAACTCCGGAATACAGTAATGTTCCGATTTTGTCAGCCCCAAGTTGAATTTTGGGCTGACAAAATGGGAAAACTGACAAAATTGGATTTTTTTCGAAATTTGTTTCAAAATTCAAGACTTAAGACCTTGCAATATCGAAGACTTCTACTAAAAATTAAATTTTAACCCTCAATTGGTCAACCGAAAGCTCAATGATCCGGGCACAACACACTGGTCCAGAACCTTTTTTGGTGTGCATTAGGTTTATGGAACCTTTGGAAAAGTTTCTTAAAATTAAAATTTCTATCGTCCAGCAGATTTCAAATTTTGATTAATCCCCCTAAAAGTGCAATAAAAAATTTATTTTTCTTCAGTTTCAATATGACACATTGATGTGTTCTGCAAAGTTTTACAGCATATTATTACAAGAAATTTTAGCCGAAGACAGTAACCTTCTATCTCTTCAGCAAAGATAGAAAAATCCTATTTCTCAAAAATGAAACATCCTTAAAATCAGTTTTTCTATTTTAGCTGTTTTTGTAGTTGCTGCATGACTTTTTCCTGTTTTACAAAGTTGTACAAATAGTAAATATACACAACATTGCTGAATATAGTACACCTCTATCTTTGCTTGTTTAGGAACTATAGAACTTTTACTATAAAAATACCCTAATTTTGACCCCGAATTATTCGCAAGATGGCATCATTTTAATCAAAAAGTCTCCCCAGAGAATCGGAATAGTTTCAAGCAGACTGAAAAGTTTTATAAATCATGTCTAAAAGCACAAAAGTTAAACAAAATTTATAGACTGACAAAATCGGGATAAAAAGCTGATAAAATCGGGGGTAGACAAAATCGGGAGCTGACAAAGTCGGAACATTACTGTACTTCATTAAAACTGGCACACATTTTCTTCGACATGGTGGCCCTTGGCAAGGGGGAGGTTCAAAAACATAAAAAATGCTGTGTCTTGTTTTATAGGGATTACCGACGAGAAGGCAGAGTTACAAAAGGCTGTTGGGCAACAGGGGGAAGAGCGGACAAACGAAGTAGACAGTCAAATGAAGAAAAAGGGTTTCTTTTTTTGCATTCTGAGGATTTTCGTTACAACAACAGATATACAAGTGGCTGAGATACAAAGAAGTTCCGAGTAAGATCGAGCATTCAACTAGTTTTCTTAAAAAATTGCCAAAATAATACAAAAAGGAGGGATTTCACATTACTTCCTTGTGGTACCTTTGATAAAACCTTCGTGAAAACCAAACCATACCAGAAAAAACTAACAGAAAGTTAAAGAAAATTTTGAAGTTCAACTGGTTAAATTGTTAAATTTACAATATTAGAAGCCATTTTGATATTAATATGCAAATTGTTGTCTTTAGCTCTGGTAGTCATTATTTCGAGCAGTTTTCAACTTTGCCATACTGAGCACTTTTAAGTCTATACCGAGACCTTGGGTAATCTTTAGCATACACTAGCCTATTTAATTGAGACACAACTAACTGCAATTTCATGACTTTTTTTTGTTTTACTTGTCTCTGGCACTGTCGCGATCCAACGTGATGAGCTGATGAGCTCTTTGGTGTGGGGGTCAGAGGAGGGTATTAAAAAAAACGTAAACTATTTTTATTAAAGTGGAGGAGCGTTTGGTGAGAAAAATGGTGGACTGGATGAAACAGGGAAGTTTCGATATGAAGCTTAAATATATTGGGTAGTTCAATTGGTAAGTGAGGCTCCAGCCCACACTTTATTGGTTGGCGCCCGAGTGTTTTGGCAATTAAACTATTACCACACAACTCTATAATGGATAGACATCTAGTTTTGTCCCTCCAGTCTAACTATTCCATTTACGCACACACATACGCTGCCCCTGCCTACAGCAAGTATTTTTGTATGATTGCTCTATTTGCTTCTAGCACCGAGAAGATAGACGATTATCGACTGCATTGTGGTAGGAGCTAAGCAGTCTGGTACCGACCGTCGTTGAGCATCACGCTGGTGTTTTTACCACATCGGGTTTGTTTTATTTAACACTGGAAACCATTCAAATTGCCTAGCTTAGAACGTTTAAACTTGGTAATTTTCGACAAATTTGCAAGATAATTGCATAAAACAATCAACCATTTTGCAACTGAATTTTAGAGACAATAACATATTTATGGATATTTACCATAAAACAATCAGAGGGGTTGTGTACAGAACACGACTGTATATATAACGTAGCACTACGTAAGACAGTTTGCAGTGCTAGTAGCATGTACCCATGTATGTAATAGATAATAGGATTCTTTATGTATACATGCTGAATGCAGCATAAATGGATGCTACATACGTTGTATGTAACATTTATCAAAGTAGTAACATTGTATACGTTCAGGCCTCAATAGATTTCAGATATACTTCTATGTGCATTTGGAAACAAATTTAAAAAAAAAATCAAGAACACAAATATTGCTTTCCTATTACCTTGCAAAAATTAAAGACTGTTTTTATTATCAATGGTTCTCCCCATCGTTGATCGTTGATGGGATTTTACCAATTCGATCGCATTTTATCAGCAGCACATCTTTTCACTACACTTCCAATGAAACAACAAACATACGCATCCATGCAGAATTACACTACAATCGAACACTACAGCTGTAGCGTACTTTTCCAACACAGATGTTAAAATCACCTAGGTTTAATCCGCTAGTCGTTAAGAATTTGCGATCTTTTGAGACAAGAAACTTTCGTCATTTTTTCTGGCACACTTCCCTAACACAGACATCAAACTGAACTAGGTTTAATCGCGTTCGTAAAAAAATTGTTGGAACGAGAGGACTTTGTCACTTTTTCTCGTGTACTTCCCAAGCAGACATCCATCAAAATGGTCTAGGATTAATCGCGGAGTTGAGAAATCTTATTGAGACATTGTCATTTGTTCAGGTAGGGTTTTTACTTCCCAAGCACAGATATCAAGCTGGTCTAGATTCAATCGTCGCAAAGAATCTTCAACCTGTTGGGACGGGAAGATTTTGTCAGTTTTTTTTTTCTAAAATCACGTTAAAACTATGATGTACCAATCACGAAGCGAGGACTTCCAATTGGACAATGCTTCCTTACTTTAAATTTTTCAATAGTGCAACCTCAAGAATCAATATTTTGCTTCATTTGGGTAGACGCGTGGATTTTCCGATCGACTGGAGCAAGAATATTGAAAATCGATCGGAAAACCGCTAAGCTTTTAGCGTTCGAAACCTGCTGGAGTTTTTATAACAAACTGAATAAAGCTTTCATATTGCTGAATTTATTTATTGTTCAGCCTTATTCTTGTTTTCGTTCGAATGACATTCGTTCGAAAGACATTCGTTCGAAAGTTAAGCCGATTCGTATTCTTGTTTTCGTTCGAATTAATTCGAACGTTCAAACGCCCCTTCCTTTTGCTCATTCGAATATGAGAATATTGCTTCCCGATTCGTTCGAAACAAACTATTCGTACGAATGCAGGATACGGTCGTAAACAAGAATAAAGGTGGTTATTTCAGATAAGTAGCACCGAAGATTTCTCGTCCTTGAAAATCTTTTGACCATAAAAAACAAATTTGGTTGTAAAAGTACAAAACAGTATCTGCTTTTTCATCGGCTGTGTATCGAACAGCAGTTAATATTGCATCAAAACTGAAGTCTTGAAAGAAAACGAAAGTAGTGAAATAAACATTTTGTGCATTCTAAAAAAACATTTCTTAAAGAGCTTAAAGCTCAGCAGTTAGCAAGGTTCCTTTCCAATTTGAGTTATGAGAATTTCATTCGCTTCTTCCACGCTCTGAAGTTTCTCAGTTTTTGCCGTGCCACTACTGTAAAGCTCAAAAGGAGCTTACATTCACTCACAGAACAGAAGTGGAAGTTCGAACAACGCGACGAACAAAAACTGGTAACAGAGCCTCTTTCGATTTCGCCTTACTTCTATGAATACCTTTCATATAGAAAGGAACAAGAGCAACATGAGCAGAACGTTCGCTTCCTTTCACTACTATATGCTTTGGTGTGTTTTCGTATGGAAAAGTCTCTCAACGACGAAATAACGAAAAAGACTCTCAACCTCAAGACAAAACGTGCAGAGAAAAGAGCAGAAAACTTAGTAAGGAGTAAGGAGTTGAAGCAACACTTATTAAGTATATGTACCGATCCTGTTTACTCAAGCTGGGGGATCCGTTGATCGAACCAAGCCAATTATTAATCAACCGAATTCGAACTCATATTATCCTCCGGCCATAAGAAATGTATAAAGAATTGACAGTGGCTAAGTGATGCGATGACCTACACAAAACCAGGCTTCTGTTCGCTCATCTTTGCAATGAAGAGATGATGATATTTTGAGTGTAGAGTTTGTCTGCTTAAAAGTAACACTTACTGCATGTAAATGTGACCGTGATTACGCTTGAGTTGCGAAAAATTCAATTTTGCACCACTCAATCGTTGTTGATTTATTCGTATTGGCCAGAGACTTCCGTAAACCCTAAGAGGAGACGAGTCAACTGGGTTCTTTGTGTTCTTTTCAGCAAACTTTCGATACTTTTAACACGATGCCTAGCAGTTTTACCAAAAGTTATGAATCTCTTGTTCTTGGCAACACTGCTGAGTGCCTTTTTGTGTTTTTTCATACGTTCTAAGCAGTCCAATTCGACTAATCAGCGGCTGGTCTGAAATGGTCTAAAAATCTGCCATGAGCAGTCACGTTTCGTCTCAACGCATAGCCATGTCTTGTTGAAACCATCCCTCAGCCAGATCCAATGCTTAAATTTAGAGCAAAAAAAAGTACGGCACCCGTTGGCGGACTCCATTGGCAGTAACCAAAACCATACAAATACATACTACATATTTCTGACAGCTCATCGCACCAAATGTGACAATTTTGTTTGTTAACGTATTCATTCAACTAGAAACGAGCTTCGTTACCGAGCACAATTTTTCGGCGGTCCCTTCGTTACTCGCGCTGTTGTATTTTGTACAACGTCTGTGAACCGTTAAATTCATCCGGTATATCTCGGGATTGCAGCAATAAAGAAAAATACTGTTTCAGCAAAGTTAATCCGCAGACCAAGATCTTTCAAACGGTGGATAAAGTTTCAAAAGCTTTTCATCAAGTGGCATTAGTATTCGAGTGAATTCTGTTAGGTTTTAGCAGATTTTAGCAGGTGATCGAGTAACACAATCCCAATTGTAGCGAATGGCGATGTGACGTATCGGCAAATCACGGTCGTCATTATTACTGGCGACTACAGCAGCAATATTCTCCTCGATACGTATTCTGCGAATATGAGTCGGTAAATTCACGTCCGATAGAGTGAAGGTCTTAACACCCTACTAAGGTGTTTTAACCGACGTGTAAATAATATAATGTCCCAATATTCAATAAAAAACTGCTTTCCACAAACATAAAAAAATACAAACAGCAATGTTTATTGTAAATTATAACTATTTCCATTTTAAATAATACAAGGTAGGTACATCCCCCCGTGAGCTTTACAAAAAAATGTAATTATGGCATGTTGGAGCAAGGAAACACTTTACTCTTGTGTAAGTGAGAAGATAATTACTGTTGTACGAAGAAGGCCACATAACTCTGCGCTGTGCACACCTGGTGAAATTGACTTGAGACTTCCTCAAGAAGCAAACCCTGCGGTGGTAGAACTTCCTCACGTACCACCGGCAATTAGTAAATTGCGTTCATTTCCTATGTCGTCCAAATCAAACCAACGGAGGAAATCTGCCTTCGTTTCTACTGCGGTAAACGTAGCGAGTGAAAACACACGCACATGTCCCGCGGTCTGTCGCCACCGCTCCGTAGCCCCCCGCACGCCGTACGTAGTCAGGTGTCAATACCGGTAATTTATGCGTAGAAACATTTACCGAAGTCTATATTCGCGCGTGCGACTTTCTTGTTTACGACGACCTGGACCGAATACGGATTCGAGCTAGCGAGTAGGTCGTCAAGCAGCAGCGCAGCGCAGCGAATGTGACACACTGGCTCAATCAGACGGCGGAAGAAAGGCCGACCGAGGCCGAGTGAGAGTGAGACGGACGCAAGCTATCTTCTGTGTGTGACAAAAATAGGCTATGCGTTCGATTGCTCATTTCGCTTTATTTCACTTTTTTCCCGATGCGCTCCCGTTTACCGAGCAGCTCTATAGTCTCGCTCGGTGTTGACTGCCTTGTCTAGCGGTTGACAATGACTCTGCGGTCTACTTGGGGTGATCTAATTTTCATCGGTCTGCCCATTTGATTTGCCTACACTATGACCGACGTCTACGACGACGACGACGCAGGCACTGCACTCACTGGGGAGATACAAAGCGGTTTTCAATTGGGTCACCTGTCTTTCCGGTATTTCAATGTCTAGAACTGCAACTGCTTCGTGGCTTCGTGGTTTACCGGTTTGTTTAGTCATTAGCTTCATAACATGATCTCTTCCTGTTTTGACACTAACAGTATCAATATTTTCAGCCTACGGCCGCAGGTTTGACAAAGTTATTCAGTTCAAACAGTTCACACAAATTTCCTTGCATAAGCACCTACCGATAATAATTTTGTTTTCGCGAAATTTGTTTGTAAAAATCGCGGTCACCGTTGAGTGCTCCCTTTCCGTCCGTATTGTCGTGCGACTGCGTCAATCCCCGCATATATATCGGCTCAATTAATGATCACAGCTCCTCTCCTTAACCTGGTAATTCGTTCTGAAAACATCCCTCCACTAGAGCATTCGGTGTGCTACGTCTACTCTCGTGACCGCTGAGTTTGCCTACCCGCGCGTGCCTGCCTGTCCTGGGGACGGACGGCTTGTACCACCCCTTGGCCGACTTCTTCGGTCGGTATTTCGACTCGAGCGCTTCACCTCTCGTCTTCACCAACCAAGCTTGTTGTCTCTTCACCTTGGCTCGGGGTATTATTATTTCTCGGAGGCTACCAGCACCGCACAACGCCGCCGCCGTGGTAGTTGTCTTGCAGTATGTCTTGCTACACATTTTTGCGTTTTCGATTCGTTTCAGTTAGCAACAAAGCAAATTTCGTATATACTGACTGAACACCAACTTAACTACCGCGACCCTGCCGCCTCTGACTGTCCTCCTCCATGTGGCGGCCCCTCTAAAGACCAATTGCATTTTCGTTATTTGTGTTATCCACTAATCAATGCTGGTGGTAGTGCGGTTTAGTAGCGCCTTCATTAGTTACACTTTACCAAACTTATATAAATTTAGTTGGAACAATGAGTGCAAGAGTGCAACTCGAACCAAATCAATCGACAAAAAAAGTCAATAAGTGGCCGAGGGCCACTAAAAGCGACCGGAAAAAGTACGACTTTCGATAGAGGAAACGGTACCGCACATCTCGAACGTTTGAATGTGAGGGCTTTCTCGTTGCGAAGGCTCAACGACGATGGCAATCATCGCAACGCGCATTCGTCGTAACAAACGCGGCTTTGAAACGAGCGACGCTAACGCAGAGTGCGCCCGGTGCGGCGCGTGTGGGTGTCAAGGATTTGCAATCACACACCATTAGTAATAAGTCTAAATGTGTAGCGACACCGGGTCGCCTTGAAACTAGGCTAATTTCATAACGCTCTTGCTAGCAAACGGACAAAACATTAAACCTACTGCCGTCGCCAATCAACGAGGGATTGACAACTTTTTTGGACAACTATTGCCATTTTCATTGTAGACAAGGTTTAATTTTGATTGAAACAAAAAATAATTTAGGTCGACCGAAACCGGGAAACATTCGAGTCGGTTTGGTAAAAACCGAACTAAATAAAATGCTGTGCGTAGGTTAAGTTTGGCTAGAAAAAATTCGTCTACTTTCAAATGAAACTGGACCACAGAGAAATTAGACTATCAGTCAACCTTCAACAGTGGACGACTGCACCGGTATTCATTCTGAAGCAGGTAAAACCCACGTTTGATATATACAAATCATGTCATTCTGGGCGCCCTTTCCGGTCGTCCACAATGTCAAGTAACTGTGCGAGCTAAAATGTTAATCCAATTAGTGAAATAATTTTCTTCCCTTCCCTTTCTCTCGTTTGTGCCGGCAACTACTAGCAGCCGCCTAGCGGTCACGTTATCCGCCGTGCTTGCTTGCTTGTCCAGCAGCATGGGGACGGGAATGAGATAGCAAAATGCGGGAAAAGGTACAATAGAAAGAACCTATGATTATTATTCGGAGAAAGACGCACAATAACCGACCGACCGACCGACCGGTTCGCCATCATTGACCATCAACATCAATGTCGAAACGATTTTACCAAGTCCGACGGACGGATGATAGCGGTGATAGCGCGGGTGTGTGTATGGTATTGAGTGTGTAGATGAGAGCGCATATATTTGGGTGACTATGGGCTCGAACGGAGAGCCTCGCAATTACCGAAGCTAAAAGTCATTATCGTAATTGGCTTTTGGGCAATTGCCGAGCAGCACAAGAACAATTTTGGGCTACATCGGATGGATTATGGCGTCCCAACCCTTTTGCTGTAAGTCCCTCCGTTATTCACTTAGAAATATTGAAGGTGATAAATATTGCAGGAAGTATCGTCAGTCAGTAACAGTCAATGTAAAATTGACGTACTTTTCCGTCCAGGGACAACAACTAACTCACCGTTGGACATTTGGGTCACCGTCAGACGATAATCCCGAACAATGCAAAAACAATCCACACGGTCTACGGTCGAGACAAGCCATTTCGAATATACCGAATTCTAGCGAGCGAGCGCCAAGCTCGAAAGTGAACGAGTGAATGGCGATTATTACATATTCGTTACCAAGCAGCTCAGCCGGCGTTCGCTCGCTCATCAAGGCAAAGATCTTCACCGAGAAGAGCTTTGCGATTCAATGAGCGAAAAAAATTTGCACCCAGATTTTGCATCTTTGTCGTTTCATTTCTGCCATTGTTCACGGTTATGTACGTACCAACCATATAGAGGTACGTACCAACATAGCCAGCAGGGAACAGCAAAAAAATGCTCTCGCTCGGAGTTTTGCAAAAGAGGAGGCAACTGCAACACTAAAGCAAAAAAAATCAGCAAAGGTAGCACACTAAGGAAACGCAATCTTCGAGTTGCGTTAGACTGTGTCAGCGCAAATACTAGCTACATTTGCCCGTTCGTTCGAAGTCATTTTTTTAACTTTATGTGCACTGCAAAATATGTGCATTGAAAGAATGTAGAGATATTAAACCGATGGTAGCGAAAACTTCAAATGTAGATATATAGAAGACGCTCACATGCATGCTTTTCCCATACAAATCGTTAAAAATCGAACTTTTTCACAAAACCCCTAGCAAATCATAGTGTACACCGAACCAAGTACTGCTCGAAATTCGAACAGATGCAAACAGCTCCCCAAACGGCAGAAAAAAGGCATTCAATTCAAAATATTAGGTATAGGTAACTAAAGATGACAAGTGCATTCATTACAACATGGCGACATCATGCATCAGTATCGATGCATCAATCTGAAAATCCATGACCTGAAACTGGTGGTACATTCAAATAAGGCTCAAAGCATAAATGTCAAAGTTTAAAAAAAGCATGCATTGATATTTTGTTTTTGACGTAGGAACGTCATACAGGTGGAGTAAGCTCAAAATAAGCCATTTTATTGTCGACTATTTTTGATTGGAATAAAATTTTGCTAATATGTTGGTTACGAGCGCATACGGACAGTAGACACAGTGAACGGTAGGCATAAATCCATTAGGCATAAGACGGATTTCACGCCAACTCGTCTATGGGGTTGGCAGTACCCTCTCAGACTTTAAAGAAACTTTTTGTGTGTAAAGAGTTCATGTAAATAAACAACTTTGCATATTTAGTTTATCGAAAATTGGTCTAGACTAACTTTTGGAAAGGGTTTAATTTTTTTCTCTCTTTTATTAAAAAAAATATAACTCGAAAATTATAGGACCTACAAAAAAATGATATATAGGTGACTATTAGAAAATCTTCTGAATTTTCATAAAAAATACTGAAAAAAATAAAAACTAATTTCTACACTGAGAAGCATTTTAAAAACTAAAAATCGATTTTCCAAAAAAGGCCATCTCAGAAATTGATGGAACTTTTTCTGAAGATAGATAATTATATGGTCTACAATTCTTCCATACATCGCAAAATGGGCATATTTAAGGGATTAAAGTTTCTCTAACAAAAACTTTTTTGAGTCCTTTCCGGAAAAAAGGTATTCAAGTAGGGTTTATTTCTAATTCCCGTCGTAGTAAGTCTAATTTTCATCATTTGTTGGAAGGATTTAATAAATACTCCAAAAGTTCTTGCGCTGATTTGACTAAAACACACTTACCTTCCGATCCGTGAAATTTGAAATCACTGAGCAGCGATTATTAAAGCATATTATTGAAATTACGCGACTGACTTTATTTCTTAAATTCATCGTACCGTTTAAAAATCCGTCCATCAAAATTTTTCATCGTCCGAACTAAAAATCACAACAATGTTTACGAAGCTAACGCGCATGTATTTGTGTAGGACGGCATGACAAATGTTATTCTGCAAAATTTATGCAGGTCTGGCAAGTTTTCCTGGCTGCAGAATGACGACGAATGGCTTGCGTGAGCTATTTTCATTTATGAATGACGGAAATTTAAACAATTAGTCGACATTTTCTTCTTCGTCGCACGAAAAAACGTAGGAAATTTGGCTGGTAGGACTTCTTTAGTGATAAAAAGCATTTAAATGGATCTCTGATCGCATATGATAGGCAACAAACTTAAATATTAGGGATTGCATTGTGTGTCATAAATATGCTGATATTTTTAATAATTTGTGTTGGATAGGACGGGAATAGGCAATTATGACGAAGCAGCAACATACCCTATTTTCGAAAATTATAGCACCTACAAAAAATGATATATGATCTTCTGAATTTTCATAAAAAAAAATACTGAAAAAATAAAAATCATGTCTGATGACACTGAGAAAAAAGCATTTTAAAAACTAAAGATCGATTTTCTTAAAAAGCACATCTCGGTAATTGATGAAATTTATTTTGAAGGTAAATGTTTATATGGCCTACAAGTGTTTCATATAATGCAAAATGGACATATTTAGAGGATAAAAGTTTTTCCAACAAAAACTCTTTCAAGTCCTTCCTGGGAAAAATGGTATAAATAGGTATAAGTTCATGTTAGAAGAAATTTTTTCCCTTAAATATGTCCATTTTGCAATATATGAGAGACTTGTAGGCCACATAAATATCTTCAGAACAAATTGCATCAATTTCCGAGATGGGCATTTTTAGAAAATCGAATTTTAGTTTTTCAATTGCTTTTTTTCTTAGTGTGGAAATGATTTTTATTTTTTTCAGATTTTTTTTATGAAAATTTAGAGAATTTTGTAAAAGATACTCATACTTCATTTTTTTGTAGCTTTGTAGGAAAAAGTTTTTGTTAGCAAAACGGTTTTCTCTTAAATATGTCCATTTTATGATGTATGGAAGAATTGTAGTCCATATAATTATCTATCTTAAAAAAAATCATCAATTTCTGAGATGGCCTTTTTCGGAAAATCGATTTTTAGTTTTTAAAATGCTTTTTTCTCAGTGTAGAAATTAATTTCTACTTTTTTCAGTATTTTTATGAAAATTCAGAAGATTTTCTATAAGTCACTCATGCATCATTTTTTTGTAGGTGCTATAATTTTCGAAAATACTTGAATACCTTTTTTCCGGAAAGGATTTGAAAAAGTTTTTGTTAGAAAAACTTTTTTCCCTTAAATATGCCCATTTTGCGATGTATGGAAGAATTTTAGACCATATAATCAGAAAAAATTTCATTAATTTCTGATATGGCTTTTTTTTTGGAAAATCGATTTTTAGTTTTTAAAATGCTTTTTTCTCAGTGTAGAAATTAATTTCTACTTTTTTGCAGATATCAAGATGGCTTGACAATATAATTTTTTTAAAACTTTTATCACCAATATTTAGTAGCTAATTTGTGGCTTCGAAATCCAATTTGTGGTAATTTGTGGTTACGTACTTTCTGAGATTTTTTCAAAAAATTAAGTCAAGCCATCTTTGAAATTGATTTCGTGATAAACACATTGGATTACGATGTTTTATATCTTAATCGAAAGCTTTTTATTTGTGGTTCACGAATATATAATTTTTAATGTTGTTATTGTAAGTATAAACGCAAAAATCCGTTTTTTAAAATTTACAATCTTCTTCTTCTTCTTACTTCTGGTGTGTGACAGCCCTTTGGCGATTCACATATGACGTATCGTACGTCAAAAATGGCACAGCATGAACTCGCTATATCGCCAACAATTATTCTTTAAACTCTCTTGGATCTGTCTATTTTTTTGCTGTTATATTTATCCAAGGTTATATCAATTTTTCGATTTCCTTCAAAAATTTAGTTACATTTTTCATTATTTCCGTATTTCTTGTCTCAAATATTTTTTGAATGTTACATATGCCATCTAGGTTGTACTTTTTCCTGATATTTGTGTATTTTGTGCATGCCAATATGAAAATTTACAATAAAACGTAAACATATCTGCTGTTGATGACGTTACTTGAGCGTTACAAGTAACGTCATCAACAGCAGATATGTTTACGTTTTATTGTAAATTTAAAAAAAACGGATTTTTGCGCTTATACTTACAATAACAACATTAAAAACTATATATTCGTGAACCACAAATAAAAAGCTTTCGATTAAGATATAAAACATCGTAATCCGATGTGTTTATCGCGAAATCAATTTCAAAGATGGCTTGACTTAGTTTTTTGAAAAAATCTCAGAAAGTACGTAACCACAAATTACCACAAATTGGATTTCGAAGCCACAAATTAACCACTAAATATTGTTGATAAAAGTTTTAAAAAAAATTATATTGTCAAGCCATCTTGATATCTGCTACTTTTTTCAGTATTTTTTTATGAAAATTCAGATTTACTAAGTCACTCATAGATCATTTTTTTGTAGGTCTTATAGTTTTCGAGTTATATTTTTTATAATAAGGCCATTGCAAATAATTTTGAAACTTTTTGTCTCCCCCCCCCCTCCCCCCTTGGAAATTGGCTTGAAAAATCGGGGGGCAAAAAAATAATTTGTAGGATATGAGTTAATTTTTATTCATAAAATCAATTGTCTGTGGGTTCTTCAGCCTGAAAATACGAAAAATGAGTGTACGAGTTGAGTTAATGCTTCTAGCACGAAACAGAAATGGAAATTCGAACAGCGGAATATCCGAAAATCGGCCGAAAAGTTTTTCTTTCGTTTTTGTCTTTTTTCGTAGATTTTTGCATGGAAAATAATAACGTATATATTAAAAGCAAGAATAGATTTGGTTTTCACGTTTAAAATTTAAGTAAAAATGCCTAAAATCAATATTTTTTTTGCTCAATTAAAAAAATCTGTTTTTTTCGCCCCCCTTCAGTGGCCCAACACCGGAAGGACAAAAACTTTATAAAATATTGGTAATGGCCTAAAAAAGAGAAAACAAATTAAGCCCTTTCCAAAAGTTAGTCTAGACCAGTGGCGACCAGCGGGCATAGGCACGGTGCGGGCCAAATCTGATCGCCCCATGAGTGCCGCGGGCAGCAACGACCTCTGACTATTCCTGCGCATAACAAAATATAAAATATGCGCAGCGAAACCCATTTAACCATTCACCATCGGCAAGGAATTTAGGAAAGGTTTGAACCGGAAAGCATCCACAACATGCACGAGTCATTAGGACTAAACTGAGTGACCCCTGTGTCATTTACTCATAAGTCCACCGTCCCTCAAATCAGTTGACGTGAAATCCGTCGTTGGTAACTTTTGTACGCCAGACTTTAAGTCGAAGCAATCTAGTCTTTTTCTTAAGGTTTTTGCTGTTTGTCCCTTTTGTTTAAGTTGCTGATAGACTTTATTGTCTTCAACCAGCCAACTATCGACACTTTTAGGTCATTCGTGACTTCTGCGCGATTGGGATTTGAACCCGGGTCCTCGGCGTGAATGCTAACCACTACGCCGGGATTGACCTCTGTCCTATTATTTTGCTATCCCAAATGCATTCTGGTTGCTACGTATGTTTGTTTTATAGGCAGAGAATAACTGGTTTATCGCTTTTCGTTTTTATCGGTTATTTCTGTGTATGAACAATGATATTTTGATTCTCGGGTACTCTGCATTCGATATTGTGCTGCCTCGGAACGGTTGACGCAGCGATGCCAATTGCCTTTGTCAGTCAATAATCTACCCGACACTACTACGTTGAAAAACATCAAAATCAGTGGAGAGCGCACTAACTGTCGAATCGAGTTGCTCAACCCAACGTACAAAATCGATCCCTATATATGTATCAAAACAATTAGTGTAGTTTGTGGAATGGGATTGCAGAAATTAAGAGAAAAAATATTCCACAGAGTCTGATCAAGCAATCTCGTACTACGCGTGGAAGATTGTAACCGTTTATGACCAGGGATGACATTGCGATTTGCGTTTCGAGAGATTTTGGTTCGTTTCGACCACGTTAAACGAATGGGCGAAACGAACCAAAATCACTCGAAACGAGAATCGCAATATCACCCCAGGTGAAATAGCAAAGACCATAAGAATTCGATATAGGGCACGGGAGGGTATTTTCAGCCCATTAAGCGATTGCATCTATTTCTTCGGCCTATAGCCTAGATCTAGTGGAAGAACAGGTGGTTCTAACGTTCTTTTATTAAAAAATAGTAGATTACTTACAGTTTTGAGAAAATAGTTATAACATATCAAAATTGTATGTCAGTAAAATATTTTTATTGGCGAAAGAAAAGGCAAATAGGCTAAATTTAGAAGCATGCTGAAAATATCCTCCCGGACCCTAGTAACAGTAAAAATTCAGACATCCAAAAATCAAAAAGTAGCAATAGCAACCATAACATAATGCAATTAAAGGAAACCGTATTGAAACAGACAAATAACCACAAGTAACCACGTCAACAAGTGTGTATACAAAACAGCTTATGAATAATAATCCATCAAAATCCACAAATAACTGGTTGAACTCAGTCATATCATATGTGTTCGCCTGTTCAAATACAGATAAATAACATTTCTTACGACCTGCCTAATTCTGGTGTTACAAGTCAAGATTTGTCATTTTACAGTAATCAGATAATTTATTATCTTCTCGCAGAAACAATTTATCACCGTTACTCTCGGCTGGCTGACACTTCACTCCAGCCAGCGCGAGAGTGGCTCTGGCAGTCAGTAGTCGGTCGTTCGGCTGAAATGTGACCCAGCCTACAGGAATGCACATTTGACTGTAGTGCACACGCTTATGTATGCGCTTGCTTACTCGCTAGCTGACGGAGAAGCTCGCTAGAGCTAGGCTGCCGGTCGGTTGGTTGCTTGGTTGGTTCGTTGCTGAATTACTTTTCGCGCATCTACCACCTAATTCAGTGCACCTCGCCCAACCGTTTACCGAGCCACGGAGCCAAACCAAGTTACCGAGAGAGCGGTAAGCCAACCCACCTTGCACCTATTGTATGTATTTTGGGGTTTTTGGCTTGCAAGCTAGCTGTGGTTTGTGCTGTGTGCACTTTATAAATAGTGTTATGTAATGAATATTCGATTTGTTGGTTCGGTGCCTAGCCTTCTAATACAGCAGCAGCTGAAGTTGCCTTACGTTGCAGCAGCAGCAGCAGCAGCAGCTTTTGAAAACGGTGCAAACTTAGTTCGCGTAAGCGATGTAGGGTGATTTGGTGGTTGTTACTGTTGCCTGCCTGCTGCCTCTGAATGAGTCCTCTTATCATGCACCAAATTATGCCAATTGCGTACCGAAACTGACGAACGACGCCAGTTGAACGTTTCACCACGCGGAAACCGTTTTCGAAGTGATAAAAACCTGTTTCAGGCGAAGTTATAACAACGCTAGAGTAGCAGCAGGGTTCAGCAGTAGCAGTTGACGGCTGTTTTTTTCGATAGATGAAAAGTAAGAAAGTAAAAGAGTAGCAATAAAGCAGCAGCGTTGTTTCGACTTCGAGGTTAGTTTGTTGAATTTGACGCAGTCGGCCCACAAATGGTGTAAAATGCATTTATTTTCGTTTTCAAACCATAATGAAATGGAAAATAAAATGAATAATAAAAGAATCATTTTGAACAACACAATTGTGTTTTATCGTTTTTGAAAAAAATATCTTTTCTTAACTAAAAGATATCTCATAAACCAGAAAACCAGGATGCTAGTATAATAATGATTAATAAGTTGCCGGCTTACCATTGAATCTTCTTGTGTAATATATAAAAAGTATTAGCTCACCTGAAATTAAATAGAAAAAAAATCAATTAGTGCTATTGTGCAATAAATATACCACTTGAAATGTCATTATATTTTTAAACAATATAGTTGGTAATTTATATTAGGTTTTAGAAGCCATTGACATCAACGTGTCGATTTTGGTTAATGTCTTATAATTTCCCAATAAATAGAACTAAGAAGCAAAGAAGTTCCGCAAAGAAGCAACATGGGTTCTAATTTTTTTTTTGAAAATGACTCCAGTACTAAAAAATGAGAAATACTTTGCTAACTTCAGTTTAATAGTGAGAGTCACGTAAGTAATTTGTGTCGCAGTTCTTCCTCACCATCCCAGTGCGTAATCGAGGTCCACCCGTTTCCGACATCCACCAGCAGCGGGGAGACAACCCTATCCGTTTGTCTGCACCGTCTCAATACAGACGAACAAAACACTGACTGATTACGTTTTCCAAACTATATTTCTACCCAAATGAAATCATCATCACGCATCATCAATAAAACAGCGAGTGTATAGCAAGCAAGGTAGTTATACTATACCTCCATCCACGCAGCAGTGCAGTGATGGCAGACCGGCTGCTGCTAAGTAGTGAGTGAAGCTAGTAGGGCAGAAAGTTTAATTACTTACTGGCTTCTTCTAGCCCACAGCCTTACCCGGGGCCTGGTTATTCGACAACCATTCAGCTGCAATCGGTAGCTTGAGCTACCAATACCGCCCCAAGTCCACACCGCGTTTGATTCTTCATGGTATATATCATCATATAATCCGGTAGGCAGAAGAAACGTGTGCTGAAGGCGAGTAAGTAAGTAACATACCGCTCGCCTGCTGTATGGTGGCCAATCTTCATCATCGGTGAAGAAGAAAGTTAACGGTGCCAAATATTTAGGCCACGGCACACGCGAAATTCTCTGCGCTCATCGGTCAGCATCGTCGTGAGCTCCTCTTCCCTGATCGGGAAGAGCACTACCGGCGAGGAGAGTGCGATTGATAGCGTAGTTAGTTTAATGATTTTGATTATTGAAGGACTGCAGGCCGATAACGAGGTACCTACCTACTGCCCGTCAAGTTGCGGACGTCCTTCAACCAAGATATCTTTCGATGGAAGGTCTTTCGCGTTCAAAAAGTGATCGTACGCACGTATTTGTATGCCAACGTTCGTGGCACGCCAGTCTGCGTCTAGGCAGTTAGGGGACAGGCAAGTCTTGAGTTGGCCACTGTCACTTTTCTTTTTCATTTGCTGCGTTGTTCGTTGATAGCTGTGTGGCTGGCTGCTGATGATGTGCACACACAACCATACTCACTCAGCGGGGATTTTTCTACGCCCGTCGTTATCCATTCAGGTGTAGTTTTTTTTACCCTGCAGACTACTTGATGTGTTTGTGAGACTTATGCGGTTGAGTTTGCGTGTGTTTTATTGAGCCGTACTTTAATTAGAGTGCAAGACGTGTATGAAATATTTATATGCGATGTTAATTTTGCAACTAAACCACATTCGACAACAAACTTGTCAATGTGGCGGTGTGCGCGCACCCGTACGCACGGCACATTGTTAGGTGTATGGTTATAGTATGAATTTTGTAGAGAAACTGCCTTGCTCTATGTAGCAGGGACTGCTGGAAGATATGCGCTCGCTCAACAGGGCAGATAATGTTGAATACCGACCGGTTGTTGGTTGACGAACGACGGAGGTTGGTTGGTGATTTGCACGTAGCATATGCTAAATTATTTCGCTGTTGCGTATAGTGCACTGCCTTAACATCATCAGGTCCACCGAAGGTTACAGGTCATTCGCAGCCATGGCAGCTACGGCTACGGCTGCGAAGGGGAAACGCGTCAATCGATAGTACAAAGACGTGTTTATTTGATTTTGATATTCGATGTGATTTGTTGTTACGTGTTCCTGTGACGCAAGTTGAAAGGTATAATAGTATAGTATTTACCCATAGAACTTGTTGGTTTCAAATTTGTTGTGCAGTAGGATTTCGAATTTGGCAACAAATGCGCATCGACTATGTTGCCAAAATCGAGACCCTTTTTTGATGTAAAAAAATTGAATGTAAATGCTTTAGAAATTGACTAAATATCATTAATCAACGATTGCAACCATTTTATGTTTAAAAAGTCCGCCAAGTGCTATCCGTCCGGTGCAAATAAGTTGTTGACACCCTGCAGTAAGACGTAGTCCTACGGCAATAAAATATTGTTCGAAATCACATAACTTTTTTCATGAACAGACTAAGGTGATCATTTTTTCGTCATTTAAAGGATGTACAGTTGGATTTCGAATTTGGCATGGTTTGATTTTGGCAACAAAAGTATCCGTTTTTGGCCACACAAGATATTTCTCTTTCAAAAATATGCTTAAATATCAATCAGTTTCCGCATACATGCTTTAAATGACGAAAAAATAATGTCCTGAGTATGTTCATGAAAAAAAATCATGTGGTTTCGAACAATAATATTTTTATTGGCGTAGGACTACGTCTTACCGCAGGGTGTCAATAGCTTATTTGCACCGGACGGATAGCTCTTGTCGGACTTTTTAAACATAAAATGGTTGCAATCGATGATCAATGATATTCAGTCAACTTCTAAGGCATTTACATTAAGTTTTTTCATATCGAAAAAGGGTCTCGATTTTGGCACGGTTTCGATTTTGGCAACATAGGCGACACGCATTTGTTGCCAAATTGGAAATCCTACTGTATACGGAAACTGATTGATATTTAAGCATATTTTTGGGAGTGAAATATCTTGTGTTACCAAAAACGAATACTTTTGTTGCCAAAATCGAGGCATGCCAAAATCAAACCGTGCCAAATTCGAAATCCAACTGTACATACACACCAAACTGAACATAAGATTTTCCTACAACTCGTTGGTAATTTATTCCACTATTCTAATCCGGAAGATTATATCATAAAGTTACGACAAGCTTAAAGAATTACTTCCCAGAACGAACCATTCCCTAAAATATCAGAGGGGTTGTGCACAAGACACGACCGCATAGGTGACGTAGGACTACGTAAGTCTCTTTGTAGCGATAGTAGGATGGATCCATATATGTAATAATACGATTCTTCATGTATACAAGCTACATACGTAACGTTTATCAAAGTAGTAACATTGTATACATTCAATCCTCAACCGATTTTGGAGTTATATCCATGAATTGATTGAATCTATTTATTAAAACGAGACCAAGTCACACGAAACCAAACAGTAAATAAATTTTTATGATCTGTTTCTACGTTGAATAGTAATCTCTGGTAATCGGTAGACGGTACGCGCGTTTTCAAAAAATTGAAAATTTTGCGCAACTTTTCTGCGGCTTACAAAAGAACTCTGATAATAAAGCATTTACAAGCTGCAGACATTTCGGAAGTCGCAGAAAATGTCGTCCGTGGCCAGAAAACTTATTTTCGTCATTTGTTGGTCGTCCGCAATGGCAAAAAATTCAACTTTTCCCTCGTTGCCTGTGTTATTATGGTATAACTGGGCAAGAAAATATAATAAACTCGTCAATCGTTGTGTGGCCCTTAAAAGGATTGTTTGCAATAAACTTGCACTAACGCACTTAACGTAATTCTCTGTTCGGTAAATTGGAATACCGATAACCGCAAACCAGGCACGGCCTGTTGCCAAACGTACCAACCGGAAAGCCTCAGCAGCAATGCGATCGACGATGCCGTTCGTGTATGGTCCTCAGTCACGATGAAATACCACTCCAAGTGGCCAGCTGCAAGTGACGAGGGATGATTCTGGTAGATTTGTTGTCGCGAGCAGCATATTTCCTGCCAATTTCAGAACTTCAGCAGCCAGAGATATTCCATCACGGCAGCGAAACGAGTGCTCTGGCTCCAACACACGGTCAGCATACTTTCCTTTCCTCAGCAGCCGATGAACACGACCGACCGGGAACCGCAGAGTTGCACAAGTCGAGCGCGACTCGTTTGCCCTTGGTGCTTCTTCCTTTGTCGCGTCCAGACAATAAGATGCCAATAAGATGTTGGCAGTAGCTTAGCTAGCGTTTGAATAATGCTGTTTGCTGGCTTCCCTTGTGTTATGTACCAGAGCAAGCGACAAGAATCGGCCACACCTATTTTTCATGGTCCTTCATTCTATCGTCTACGTTGAATAAAATGGAGCATTTCAATTTCAGTCTGAACAAAAGAGCAAAGTTACCAGTGAGCCGTTCGCCTTCTGCTGCCAAAGAAAAATTACGCTACGTATTATTACTGTAGCATTGGTGATGGATAAATTTGTGTTGCTAAAGAAAACCGAGTGAAAAGTCCTAAATTCCAAGTTTCCTAGGTTTCATCAATTACCGAAAACCGTTCTTTGAAGAACGAACAAATTCTTATATGAAGATGCAAAAGATGTTACTAAAATTATTTCATTTTATTAAACCCATGGTTTTATGCATTTTGACGCTTGACCAAACACATTTACTTGGAGCTGGTATATTTGTTGGCTGCATTGGTACCTTCCGAGACGGCCAACTCAACCAGCAGCAACAAGCGAACAGAAGCGCGAGAGGTGATCGGTTTAAATTATTTGATAAGAAGCGAACAATTAGAATCAATCGAATTAAAATCAGTGAGCGCAAATTCCTCAAATCTTCATGAACATTATGTTTCGCCCTTAAAAGAACATTTTGTCGACGTGATATGATGGAAATTTAAGCCGTCTTTTCCGTCTTCTTGGGCAGCAACAAAACAGCTTGGATGTTCGGAAAAACACTTGTCTGAGCAGTGATGACACCGGACAGCAATTTGTTCAACTCTACGTTGTTGCGGATGGCCAGCTGCAAGTGACGATAGTTCTTATCGTTTCGTTGTCGCGAGCAGCATATTTCCTGCCAATTCCAGAACTTCAGCAGCCAGATATTCACGGCAGCGAAACAAGTGCTCCAGCTCCAACACACGCTCAGCATACTTTTCTTTCCTCCGCAGTCGATAAATACGGCCGACCGGGAACTACAGACGTGCACGACTGCGTCACCGCTCGTGTTGCCGTTGGTGGTACATCTCAATAAGGAATTTTCAAGCCAATTAGCAATCAACGAGAAAGGGTAGGATTCTATTTAATTCTCTTGTAACTTTGTTATAGTAGAATTAAACGGAACTTTCCATCAACTTTCTCGGTGATTCCTAATTGCACCAACACTTGTTCGATAATAATTGGAAATTATTCCAACCAATCACGAATTTCTAGTACGACCGAGTTAGAGTTATTTTCAATTTTTCAATGACGCGCATTGAAAATCAATAGTTTTCTATATTTTCAATATTTTCCAAATCGATTTTCCGATAAATTGGTGTAAATATCTTGGAAATCTATTGAAAATTGACTGAATTACAAGCCGAAGCGTGAAAACGCGTTTCTACTTTGATGACGTCATTTCCAACAACCAATCACGAAGCGAGAATTCTGGTAAAACATAGGTTCATTATTTTCAATTTTTCAATAGTTCAACATCAAGAATCCATACTTTTCTTCATTTGGGCCAATTCTTAGAAGATTTTCCAATCGATTGGTGTAAGAATATTAAAAATCGATCGGGAAACCACTAAGCTATTAGCGTTCAAAACCTGACCACCTTTCGAGAGATTTTTTGGAATTACCCCCTGTACCAGCTACCTTCCTGAAAGACGTAGACCTACGTCAAAATCATTTTCCAGAAAGAACTATTTTATAGAAAATTATTCATGCTTCCTTCAGCCAAAAAATATATTTTCGCAACATATTAAACATAGTGGGTATGAAATGGAGAGAGTTACCTGGAAGATGGGTCAAATATTATAGCTCTGGCTCTCTCAAGCTCCCACCTAGCGCCTCCACGTGGTTCTAAGTAAAATGATGACGGTCGATGGCCTTACTCGGAAATGCTTCATGTACTTACTGGAGCAGCTAAGCTAGGAGGTGCGCCTGCGCTTACTAGAGCGCCTGCTCTCCAGGTGAGGGGCGGCTCACACAGCGTCTGTCTCGGAACGGGCGGCTGAATATGGAACGCTGTATCCCGCAAGCTATACCTAAGATGGCAGAACCATCGGTGGGATGTAGGTATCGCGACCCCAGTGAGGTAGTATACCGAAAACTCAATTACCCCGAATAACGAAGAAAGAAATTCAGGTCCGTGTAGGACACGGCGCAAGGGACAAGGAAACGATTAAAGGATAATGATTGAAAATTTGGTACCTGGAATGTCCATACTCTTCATTAACCGGCACGGGCTGGCTTGCTTGCTCGAGAGCTACATCAACTCAGAGTGGAGATCGCTGCTATTCAGGAAGTACGGTGGCCAAATGCCGGAGAACGGGAGTTCCGTGCAGTAGACCCTATTGCAGACACAACATCTTTGAAGTACCACATCTACTATAGTGGCGGCAAAAAAAGCAGAACATGGAGTCGGTTTCGTAGTGTTGGGAAAAGAAAAGTAACGAGTTATCCGGTGGAGGCCCGTAGATGACCGTATATGCGTGTTGAGGATTAAAGGCAAATTCTTCAACTACAGCCTAATCAACTTATACGCACCGACAAATGATAAATCCGATGATGCTAAGGATGAGTTTTACGACAGGCTTGAGAGGACCTATGGAGAGTACCCAAAACACGACGTGAAAATCATCATCGGAGATGCAAATGCGCAAATCGGGAGGGAGGAATTCTTCCGTCCAGTCATTGGAAGATATAGCCTTCATCTGTCAACCAATGATAACGGTCTGAGGTTCTTAAATTTTGCCGCGGCCAGAGGAATGGCCATCTGTAGCACCTACTTTCCACGTTTGAATATTCGGAAACACACCTGGACGCACCCGAATAGAGACTCTATCTCTCAGATTGAACATGCCTTGATTGACGGTCGGTAAATATCGACTCTAACCACTATCTCGTAGTGAGTAAGATTCGTGCAAAGCTGTCGAACACGGCGAAAGCTCGCACTGAGAGGACGCAGCGTTTCAACATCCAGCGGTTAACGGCAGACGGCGTAGCAGTGGAGGAACGCCAGGAAGCTTGACCAACGAAACGCAGAACAGCAGGTAGAAGGAGAAGATATAAATGAGCTGTGAAGGAACATCCATGGTGCCATCAAAAAAGAATCCATCGTCTAAAGAAACGCGAGCACGAGGGGCACATGCTTGCCGTCGCAGAGGAGTGGTATGCCAGCAACGACCCCCGGAGTTTCTATAAAACGGTGAGATGCATGAATTTTGCCATGCCAATGAATGATCGACAAAACGACGGTAGCAGCCAGGTGGAAGGAGCACTTCCAGACACTGTTGAATGGAGATGTAAACGCGGAGATCAGCAGGAACAGGATAGGAATTGTAAGCGATGATCAAACTGTGGAGCCACCAACACAGGAGGAGGTTAAAAAGGCAATCAGTGAGCTGAAAAACGGTAAAACTGCTGGGAAGGACGGTATCCCGGCTGAACTTCTAAAAGCGGGGAGCGAGCGGCTGTACCAAGCAATCCACCGGATCATTGTCAGAATCTGGGAGGAAGAACAAATGCCGGAAGAGTGGTTGGATGGCCTCGTTTGCCCAATTTTCAAAAAGGGACATCGACGGGAGTGTAAAAACTATCGAGGAATTACATTGCTCAATTCTGCCTGCAAGGTGCTTTCCCGCATCCTGTTCTGCAGACTGAGATCGTTGGCGGAGTCCTTCGTCGGCGAGTACCAAACTGGTTTTCGTCAGGGTCGCTCCACGACGGATCAGATGTTTACCCTGCGTCAGTTGCTAGACAAGTTACGGGAGTACAACTTGCAGACACGCCATCTGTTTGTGGACATTAAAGTGGCGTACGATTCAGTAAAACGAAATGGGCTTAGGCAGATAATGCTAGAACATGGTTTCCCGACGAAACTAGTTACACTGATTCGTGCGACGCTGAACAAATCCAAATTATGCGTTAGAATAGCGGGTGAGACCTCAGCTGCTTTCGTGACGTTGGGTGGACTGAAGCAAGGGGATGCACTCTCTAACCTGCTATTCAACATTGCCTTGGAAGGTGCATTACGAAGCGCAAACGTAGAAAGGAATGGAACTATCATCAGGAAATCTCACATGCTTCTTGGTTTTGCGGATGACGTCGATATCATCGGAATCAACCGTAGAGCAGTGGAAGAGGCCTTCAGGCCTTTTAAAAGTGAAGCGGCGAGATCGGGACTTGCCATTAGCACCGCCAAAACGAAGTGTAACGAACTACGAACCTGGTAATTGCTACTTCAATGACCCTCCCCCATCTAGTTTTCCGCTCTTTCCTTTTTGGGTCTTATCCCACTCTTGGGATACTACACTACACATTTGGTTTAATTACTTTCTTCTACCATTCCCGCCGGCTATTGGAAAGACTGCCGTTATCTTTTAAAGCTGCAAAAAAATCTGAATCTTATTCTTTGTTTTTAATCCCAACAAATTGGCTTTAGTGCTGAGTTTTGGACTTACGGTCAGCTTAGTTAGCGACCTTAAGAGAACTTAGAACCCACTGATTTGAAGTGTTAGAAAGAGTCGTGCCGCCATTACTGTATTTTTGACAAACTAAGAGAAGTGCATCACAAGTGTAATATCATTTACGTTGTAAGCTCCTCTAAACAGCATCCTCACTCCATCATAAGTATCCCAACGGCAAATGTTACATGTCCTGCCGTGTACATATTTTTTTGTTTCCTGTCGCCCTTCGCGCACACGTTCCACGCTGATTAATCCGAATTCATCGACCAAACACGCCGGAGCAAACACCGAACCGAAATAGCTCCTCTTGGCTTGGTATATGGGCAATGACCACAGCCACAGCCAGTTAACTGGAAATTCAGTTAAAAATCTCAATCTCGTGATACACTGCACTGTGATGTAGCAGTATCGCAGGAAAAACCCGTTTCTACTGTCGTCGTCTCACCTTTCGCTCGGTGTTCGGCGACGGCGCGTGGGGATTGATTGTTGTTGTTTGTACCTCAACTCAAATCGGATTTTTTCTTAACCAATGTAAGCGCTATAAAAGACATACTCGAACCGTGAGCAGAGAGTCCACCCGTGGTTTAGTTTTCGGTGTTTTCTACAGTCGTCTGACTTTTTTTTGGTTTCTTCTTTCTCTTTCGTTACTCGTTGTCTTCGTTTTTCGTACGTTCGATTTCAGATTATGATTTGTGCTGTAGATCGAGACGGCGGTTGTGAACAACTTTAATGGTAACGGCATACCGTTCGCAGTCCTCGAAAACCTAGCCAATCGTTGAATATGCATAACGTCGCCACTACCCTTGATACTGAACCATCATATGGACCGACGGCGAGGCCGTTCCATTTGACCGATTCGGATTGCACTCTGCACATGCACAGCACACGATCGAACGCGGGATATTGGAAAAAGGTAGTCGGTAATTATAAGCTACCCGCCGTCTCGTCGCTGTTGTTGTCTTTCTTCTTGCATCACTGCCCTCATCATGGCGGCGATATAATCTTTTGAGCCTGCTCCTACTGACCACGACGGGTTGCGAACGAGCGAGGCCGTGGGGACAGGACAGGGACTCCTTTCGAAGAAAACCGCCCAGTCGTGCCCGAACAGTGAATAGTGAATAAAGGCGCTGCAAGATGTGAACGCTCCCTTGAAACGACCTTGATGACCTAGATCGATCGTGAAGCGGTGAGTTGCTAGCAGTGAAACCGATTCGATTGGTGTGCGGTTGAAAGTTGAATTTTTAATCAACCTCCAATAGGGCTCAAAAGGAAACAAAAATTGCGCAAAACCTCGCCTCATGCACGACGGCTAAGGACGACTTTGCGGTGGTGCTTGCATGCATGCATGGATGGGGAGGGGCACTCGTTAGCGCAGTTAGAAGATATGATAACAGGCCTTGTTTTTAGGTTCGGTAAACCGCGGTAAACACGATGAATTGCAAATCGATGCAGCAGCGGCGGCAGCAACCGCCGTAACCGTGCATACGAAATGGTAATGGCGAAGTAAACATGCACACAGACACACAACCGCGGTACGCACGCTATTAACTTGGGGTTTTCTGGTTCTTCGCTGTGTGCGACGACTTCAACTAGATCGCCTGTATCTATGCAACGAGTGTGTTGTTCAATGGCGATTACCTTGGTCCGATTTCGAAACCTTTTAATTTTTTCCGGATCTACTGGCTTTGAGTTCATTACATTTGTAATGACTAAAACAATTGGTCTACGGTACATGTTGCCAATTTGCTAATTCGATGTAATTTTTCCAAGGATTATTTAACTGATGGAAGAGATTTCTGAAACCGTCTTTCCCGGGGAGCGGAGTAGTAGTCGAACAACCGGCTCTAATTACTGACCGCGCAGCAGGCTCTTGAACGGCCCGGCCATGAGCGGGGCGCGTCTCTTCTTACATGTCATGCAGTGTACAACACTTCGACGAAGCGCAGATTTCTCGTCCGATGGTGACGGCAAATGGCACAAGATTAGCATACGCGACGGCGACCGTGGCATAAGCCGTTGTAGTTGTGGCAGTCAACCATCACCACCGCCGCGCTACCAAAAACCTGTCTGCACAGAGTTGATCTTAAAGTTACCATTCGCTTCGCTGGCTGGCTGCTGCTGTTATTGCTGCTGCCTCTCGATATGAGAACGAGTTATCGATTGTCGGCGTCGGATGATCAGAGTGGGTTGGGGGGAGGGAGAGGGGGGGGGGTTGGAGTGCCCGCCGCGGAGTGATGATTTGTTTTGTGCGCTGCTTTTGTATTGGGAGCACACTCCAATGTAGGTAATGGAGTCGGCATTCTTCGACAGTGCTGTGTATAACTACACGACGATAGTAGATTTGCTTTGTACGATGCAGTATAATTTTAGAGTTAGTCAGAAAGCTACCAATCAACCACTTCGGCGACGGGCGACGTTGAAATGTCACATGATGCTGATTAATAGTCAATCATTTGAATAATTTTCAGAAACCTTTCCAGAAATTATTCTCGGTTTCTTACTGAATGAAGTTGAAAGGAAACGAAACCTGCTTCCTTTAGTGGGGTGTGACATTTTTCTGTTAGATTAATTTTCAGCATCGGAATCAATATTTGTGCCTCCAGTCGCATGCTTTTCGCAACGGTTGAATAGTTTGTATTTTAAATTTTGAACGGTAATTTGAAAGCAATTCAAATCAGAAACCTAATTTAACCAATTAAATTTGACTCAAAGGCTGGGAAATGAACTCGAATAGTTGCTCGACAGCGCACTATCTTCGAGTGCGGAGTCTCCTCCGAGGTCTACGGCCTCTTCTCTAGTTCTCTGCTGTAAATAGTTTAGGCTACTGTTTCGTCGGGCATTCCGGTTACGTGCCTAGCCCACCGCAGCCTGCCACATTATACTACCTTCACTATATCAGCATATTTGAATACTCGACACAGATCGCGGTTCATACATCTGCGCCACGCTCCATTTTGTCACCAAGCATTGGTCGCAGAATTCTACGCTCAAAAACCTCAAGCACTTGCCGATCAGTTGCTTTTAGCGTCTATGATTCATGTCCGTAAAGGACCACGCAGGTATGCCAGATTTGATTGTGCGCTTTTTTCATTTATTTTGCTAATTCATCTGACTATAATTGTCTACATGAATACAAATTGCTGTAAACGATGGCTACTTCGCATTTTCTGCACAAACTTATGCGATGGCTGTCCAAATTCAAACAGTTCTTCTACCTTCGAAAACCTCCTGACGCAGGTAGTTACAGGTTCGTTACCTTCGAAAGCAGGTCGATCTCAAAATACGTTGTGAAGCGCGGAAATCCATGAGCAATGTTGTGGAGAATCGCTTTCAACATTCACGATTTTAGCCACAAACACTGCCTGCTGGATTTTTCGTCGGTACTTCAGAGATTCGAAGTCAAGTAGGCGGCAACGAACAATGTACGGTGGAAAATCCACAGGATTACGCCGCGGACGATAGATGTCGCGAAGCTATTCGGATAAATCATCTCTGTACTCTTTCGATGCGCAAATTCCACGTCAGTTGCTGTGGATACCATAGTAAGCTACAGTTCTCAAAAAGCAATATAACGATTTAAGGCAGTGTGGATCCTCTAAGTCCCGTCCGATTTTTGAATAAATCCAAGTTTACGCGTTGCTCTAGAAATAACTGATTCACAATGTGCCGCAAACATGAGCTTAGTATCATGTAAAATGCCAAGGTCAGTTATGAAAAAATGGCCATCTGTACAGCAAGAAAAAGTCTGTCCAATTAAAAACAAAGTTATGTATCTGACTGTCTCTGTATTATTCACTCGCATTGTTCAAAGCGCGAAAAGCACAAAAGTCTGTTTCATCTGTGCAATTGGCGAAAATCTTTATTCTCTGTATGCAGATCCTAAACAGATGATTTATTCCAAATATCTGCAAAACAACAGGACATTTTGTGCATGTGGCAACCGTCCACCGGGAGGATTAGTGTTTTGTAGAGCGCCCATTTTGTGCGAATTTGCAAACAACGGGATTTCAGCAGGCTAAGTAACCTGTAGAAAGCCCGATTCGCGGTTGCAATTCGTCGTTTTATTTCGCGGCATACAACGTTATCATATGTCACGAGCATACCAAGGTATATGAATTCCTATACTACTTTATATCGTTCCCCATAGCTTCACCTCAGCACCAACATCATTGGTATTCAGACGATTCATGCTAGCAACCATGTATTTCGTTTTGGTGGCGTTAATGGTAAGTCCCAATCTCCCTTTCAATAAGGAGAAAGTGCTGCTCAAGCCACAAATACTGATACCTGAAGTCCCAATCTCACTGCTTTTCGTATTGCACCTTCCAAGACAGTGTAGAATAGCACGTTAGAGAGTGCAATACCTTGCTTCAGTCCATCCAACGTCACGAAAGCGGTTGAAGTCTCACCAGCAATTCTGACGCATGATTTTGACCAATTCAGCAATTAGTATCGCCGGGAAACCATGTTCTAGCATCTTCTGTCACAGTTCATTTCGTTTGACTAAATCGTACGCCGCCTTAAAGTGCACAAACAGATGATGAGTCTATAAGTTGTACTCCTGGAACTTGTCTTGTAACTAACGCAGGATAAACATCGGATCTGTTGTGGAGCGCTCCTAACGAAAACCAGCTTGGTGCTCGCCGACAGACCCCACTGACTGTCTCAGTCTACAGAACAGGATACAAGAAAGCAACTCTCCTAATGTTTCTCCAATAAATTTGTGCTATTCGAGTTCATTATACGCCAATTAGACTTTAAACTGGTTAAATAACTTCCATCGTGTATTTAGGGGATATTCGGAAAAAAAGAACCTTTTGTAAACTCTTCACGCCATGAAAACCATAGTCTGACTAACTTTCCTGACGTTTTACAAATAAATTGGCGCTATTCGAGTTTAGTCTCAGACCTTTGCTAAGTTTTTGTATCAGTTTAAAGAGATATTACCAAAAAAAGCAAAGCCTTGGATTATCATTGGATAGTTTCAAGACTTTGGGAGGAGGAGGAACTACCGTCGACCGCTGAAAGATGTAGACTGTCCCATCTACAGATGAAGACTGTCCCATCTACAAAAAGGTGAGCGACCAGATTGCTTTAACTAGCAGGCCAATTTTGTTGCGTCGTCTATCCCCAATAGCAAGATAATCCGTAGGGCAGTATCAGGCGTTCTTTATGGAGGCCGGTGCTACTAAGTATCAAATTGTTACTCTCCGACAAATCCTCCAGAAATTTCGATAGCACAACGTGAGCACGCATATTTTCGTGGATTTCAGAGTAGCATACGATACAGTTGAACGCGAACAGCTGTACCAGATAATGCACGAATACGGTTTGCCGGACAAACTGACTCGGCTGATCAAAGCTACCTTGGAGCGAGTGATGTGCTACGTGCGCGTTTCGGGACTATCGAGTCTTTTCGAATCGCGCAGAGGGTGGCGGCTAGGGGATGAACTGTCCTTTATGTTATTCACTATCTCTATTGAAGGTGTGATCCGGCGAGTGGGCGTCGAAACGAGAGGAACGATCTGATCGACCTGCAAGAATAGCCAACTCCTAGCCTTTGCAGACGGCCTCGACATCATTACTAGAAACCTTTGGGCGGTGGAGCCAATTTACGCGGAGGCTAGGAGCATATGATGCGATAGAAATGCGTCGAAGACCAAATATATGCAAAAATCCAACAACGCATTCAAGCTGGAAATCGCGCCTACTTCTTCCTCCGCAAGACGCTTCAATCAAAGAACATACGCCGCTGCACAAAGCTGGCGATGTACAAAACGTTAATCAGACCGGTAGTTCTCTACGGATTTGAGACAGTAACTTTGCTTACGGACGACATACGTGCACTTGTCGTATTTAAACAGAAGGTATTGCGGACCATTTTTGGCGCAGTACAAACGTAAGACGGAGAGTGGCGGAGGCGTATGAATCACGAGCTACACGCACTGCTTGGAGATTCACATCGTACACCTGGCGAAAGTTGGGAGACTACGGTGGGCCGGCCACGTCGCAAGGCTGCCAGACGACTGTGCCGTGGAATCCGTTCTCTTCAAGAACCCCACCGGCACCAGGAATGGAGGGGCTGAACGTGTTAGATGACTCGACAAGGTTGAAGCCGACTTGCAAGTGTCGAGACGCGCAACGAATTGGACTCAGGACCGCGTACAATGGAAAAATTCTTGATACGGCAAGAACCACTCCGGCTCTCGGCTTGTAAAAAATGCGTTATAAACGTCTTTGAGGCTTGACCCTTTTGATCCTTTTGGAGTCGGTTATTAGAATACAGGAGAATTACGTGGCTAGTGCAATGATCCTTTTGTAGGTAGAGAAGCTACACCACCCAGCTGAGATTCGAACATACGACGACTTGCTTGTTAGACCAGCATCGTATCTCGAAGCTGACTGGGTGGCAAGTTCGACAGTCAAGCCTTCCTAAATGATTTACAGTCGGCGACAATTCAATCACTCGAAAAATTATCTTCTAATAGATTCGACTTGTATTGGCCTCGAGCTCACTGTGTAAGCTTGCGAGTCTCGGATCGCCTTATCAATTCGTAGGACATCAGCCCTTCTGTGGCTTATCTACTTCTGCCTTGAAAATGAAACTAGCAGCATGGGTCTGTAAGAAAGCGGCATTAAATTGGACTAACACTTTTATTGTTACTCAGTCGAAATGGTTTATCTCTCCGAACGATTGTGTGACTCATAAAATTCAAAAGCTTTCTGAGAAAGAGCTTGCTCTCCGCTATAATTATGAAATGTCATTTTCCATAGCAATTTTAATTATTCAAATACAAAGAACAAAAACCCAATTCAAGTGAAGTACAACAACCCTGAACAGCGCCACAAACGCAGAATATTTTCAACTTTTCACGCATTGATTCATATGAGAGAAAACGTTCCGATTTCACTAGACAAAAGAAAAATAACTTACTTCCGCTAAGGTACCCTATTTTTCCATCTCTTACCTCCAGGCCGTGTTAATCTCGGCGATAGGGGGAATGAACATTAAACCCAGCCTCGTCGTCACTGATAACTTCGTGCTTTTACAAGATGAATAGTACATTATTTGCTGTGTGCACATCCCCTCCTATCCTGGCAACCTACCACCAACTAACTTTTGCTCAAATAAATCAAGAGGACGATAGTAATTGTTCTTGCCGCTATGCATTACAACGGACTGCGCGCGCCCCCTTTTTTCGGCGAAGATTTTTCCCCGCAGGAAAAGACTCATTCTGTGACAAATTTTCGACTGCTGGGATGATGGCAACCAAACGGAGCAAGGGTACATAACTGAGCTGACTGACAGTTGTTTAACGAAGTGCTAGCCTGTAGACGAACAGTGGGGAAGGCTTCCTCTTGGTGTCGATCTACAAAATAAATTAATAGATGGAAGCTAAAAGTTTACCGGATTCAAAATTTACAAACTGTGAAATTTTCGGTTGTAATAGATTCTAGCCTGTTGTATTTGCAAGAATTTAGCAACATTGTCAATCTAAGAGAAGCAGAAGTTCTTCCAACTACGACTGGCCACTAAAATCTTTACAACATTCAATAAACAAAGAAAAAAATCCCTATGACGATTGTGCCACCCAGTACCCTGATAATGTTTAACAGGTATGGGCAGGCACTATTGTTACTCCAGCCAGTCAATCACTGTCTTATCTGCACCCGTAACAATGTCTGTCTACCGACAGTGCCAGCTCAACGCAACATGACATTTCACGTCCAGGGCACACAACACATAGCGCATAGATTTGAAGTACGACCCGAGCCCGTCGTAGCAGTAGCGTACGAAAAAAATAACAAAACTCTGACGAATTCCTTTAAAAGTGAGTGGAAATTTTCCTACCTTCGAATGCTTCGACTAGTGCCGTGCTTACGTTCCCAATTCGACGAACCGAAAGGGAAGGACATGAGGCAAAATTGTGAGAGAGAAACGTAAGTCAGTCAAGTCAAGTCAGTCCGGTTCGAAGTACTTCTGCAAGTATTTCCTCTTTGGCCGAAATCATCAACACTAGCGCGCGCATACGACATAGGCAAGTAAAGTCCACAACGAGCAGTCGATTATTTGCGTTGTTGTTTCTGCTTTGGTTGCTACTGTTATTATTGTTAGCATATTTTTTGTGTCTCACTGCCGCTGCTGGTGTTGGTGGAGGCCACGCGATCGCAAAAGAACATCTGTATCGTCTGGTGGTATGTGTTCGAGCGCAACAGCCAGACAGCCGCTGCTGTACTAAACCTAACGCACTAGTCTGCTGCTCTGCTTATCGTGACACGCGCAATCACAGGTAGCCGACTGTGTTGGCACAGCTGTGTTAGTGAACGATCGAGCCGCGAAAGCTCAGACGGCGGGTTGTTATTGTTGTTGCGATTGCATGTGATTGTATGTACATGTGCAAAAGGTAATCTTTTTTTGTTGCTGCTTTTATTGCTACCACACTGCTGTTGCTGCTGCTGCTTTTGGCACTTGAGGCGAGTAACAAGCAACGCGGAAAATAAAGAAAACAAGTTGCTCTTTGCCAGCTTTGCACACTGGTAATGGTGTTATAAAGTAGCTCATACGACCGACCGAGGACCGTGATCACCATCCTCCCGGAGGAGATATACTTCCCCCCTCGTACAAAATTGAAATATCGTTTTGCCCATTTAATTTGTATTCTAAACTAACATTTTCCATGTATTTTCATACTAAAGGTCAACAAAAAAAAATGTTTTTTTTACTGGAAAGGAGACAAGGGTGAACCGTTCAGTCGAACAAGGAAAGTCTATCAAACCTGTGCAACGAACAGTTGATCATAAAAATGCCTTCAAAGTTCAAACGACCTTCTGCGATTCGGAAGGAAATGTGTGCAAAAAGAGGAAAACAGATACTATGATGTGACATCTTTGGTTTAATGACTAATGAAAGAAAAAAATCCTTGACCTGCTTTTCCTCTTCAATGGGTAAGCATTTCGCGGTAGCACAGTGCTATCAATAGATTTAAGCCTTTTCATAAAACAGAACAGCCAATAAGAACATGTGCTGCAGCATAAAGTTAAAGTAGAACAGAAAAAAATTGTTTCTAATGTTTGAATATCTGTCTATTACCACATATAATGTTGCAGTTAATAACCAACATCACGTGCAAAAGTCAAAATTTTGTTGTCACACAATAAATACTCTTACTTAACTGTTTATGTAGTCCTAAATATAATTTTAAATAGTATTTTGAAAGGTCGGAAACATGTCCTGCCCAACAACAAAAATCCGGCGTCTAACTGCTATTTTTTATGGGATACGAACACTATAAGTAGCACTGGCCCCGCAATTGTCCTGTAATCTTCGCAGCCAGCTGTTAAGTCTGTCGAATAAAAACAGTTCAAGTTTCGAAAAACAAATGCAGCAGCTAGGCTTTGCTTTTCGCTAAAAACCACACCTAATTTGATATAACGGTCTTTAGACTAGCTGCGTCACAAAGTGCAAGCTGTGGAACCTTAGACGCCTTGTAATATTAAATTTTACAAAAAAAATGTTAATGTTGATTCACTTCTTAGGTACATGTGAGAATGAATCATCGTTCATACTGCTATTGTGTCGAATCATAGCTCTATTATTGAACATTAAGACAACTGTTTCCTAATGCGGCGAAAATACGTAATTTAATAGTAACGACTAAAATGTGATGCAGTAAAGTGCCCTTCAATGGTACCATCACGCATGAGAAAATTATTTCAAATGCTTGTGCCTAATTGGTTTCTTTACAAAGTTCAATTATCAGTTGATAAAACAAAGTACCTGTAGCGTTATAGTGTAATAGTTAGTCATTTTTTTTATAAGCTGCTAAAATTCCCACAAAAAGTTTTCAGTTCAGTTGGAGCATAATTTGATTATCAATATGTCGTATATTAGATATGTCTAGTAATTTTGAAGTAAGCATAACAAAGTCTAGGTGCTACATTCCATTTCCGAAACTTG
Organism: Sabethes cyaneus; assembly: GCF_943734655.1. NCBI lineage: Eukaryota > Metazoa > Arthropoda > Insecta > Diptera > Culicidae > Sabethes > Sabethes cyaneus. Next base: position 74,257,963 of record NC_071354.1, on the reverse strand, counting down.
ACCTTGTTTTTATACGACAGACTTGGCAGCCAGCTGTAAGAATACAGGACAATTGCGTGGTTAGTGCTATTAAAGCTTACATCCTGTCCCAGTCGAAATTCTAACATGCGATGACTGGCAAAGCTATAATCATTAATTTATTTTTTTCTGCATTGAATTGGCTATACGTGGATCAAAGTCGGGAACCAAACGTAGTCCTACGTCAGACAGGCGATCGTGCCTGGAACTCTTCTCTCCGCTCTTTTTTCACTCAAACTTATAAAACTAAAAATTGATAATTATTTCCCATATGATCTAGTGGTTAGGATATCCAGGATAATGTGAGGTGGCAGTAGTCAGTTTTCGCTTCGATTTAACACTGTTTTTCGAATCTATTCAGAACAAGATCTGATCAGAATGTAGACTCGAGACATTTCTCATTTTCTGTGCTGTTTATTCGTAATCCTAATGAAACAAAATATATTTTTTCTCACGTACTAGATAAAATGTATAATATTTTACATTGATCATATTTAAATGTATCTATTGCCTGCATGATTCTTCTAACACAACCAATTCTTTTCTTTTTTTTCTGGCTCAGCAATTCCATAAAAAAGTAAAATTTCCTAAGCTTATTCCTTCTCAGAACATTTTTGGATTTTAGATTTGTATTTTTAGTTGGATGAAACGCCCTTTTTAGAGTTAGGGTGGTACTAAAAGTTATTGTTTTACCAACCCTTGCCACTGAACCAATTTTAAAAGTTTTATTTTTGGGAAAATATTGGACTGACGCTCAGAATTTTTCCAGATCGCAAAATCACTGAAAGTATTTTTTTTTTTTTGCGTTTCCAACATCATTAAGATCAGTTCACTGGTTCAAAAGTTATGAATTTTTAAAAGAAAGTTTGATAAAATTGACAAATTTTATCTCAGAAATCTGCACTCTGAACGACAAATGAAAAAGGAATAAGCAGATCTTCGATAAAAATCGGAGCACTTGTAAATTTTGTCTTTTTTGAACGAAGTTCATGGTTTGCGCTAGCTTTCAATTTGATTCTTAAACGTCGTTCAAGTATTAGCACGGAAGGACAACTACAGCAGGGCTGCTAAAATGAACCTACCAGTTTCGCCCAATGGCGATTTGAACAGAACAGATTGGCAAAATTAGCAAGTAGGTAGGCACTTTTCCTCAGATTAAAAATATCAAAATCTACATCCGAGATTGTTTGCGCTGTCGGAATGCTCACTATCTGCCATGTTATGAGTTTTTTTTGTTGTTTAAAAATAGCACCGACTTTTAAATGCAAATTTTTGAGCCAGCGGAAACGAGCTGTAAACAAATAAAAATGTCTGTAGTTGAGCAAGTGGACCTCGACTGACCTCGATTGGTCCCAAAACTCTAAAATTTTACTAAAAATTCTCATTAAAGTTAGCAAAATTTCTTAAGAAAATGTCCCTTTGTTGCGCTACCTTCGCTACTTAGGTTTATTCGCTATTCTTGAACGATCCCATTGTTTATCCTTTGCATACTAACCTGATTACGCTGGAATTCCTCGATCGCTCTAAGCGCCGAGTCAGTCAACTTCACGAAGATCAGTTCCTTGCTGCTGTTGGGATTCTGCTGCTGCTGGGACAGTCCATAGTTCCCAGCGCACAGGGCAGCCATCTTGAGCGCTGCTAAGGCGAACGACGGCAACGACGACGACGACAGCTACACACAAGCACTTATCGGCGATGGGAAGGGAATGGGGAAAAAATGGCAGAGAACGAGCACGAGACAGGCCGAAAGCAAAGGTGTCTCGGCGCTGTATCCTCTCTTCGACAGGCGGCAGCTCTGACGTTTGTGGGGTTACGTGCGTGTGTGCGCTCGTGTAAATTAATGAATAGCAATGACGGTTGTTGCTCTGATTGGAAGGTTTTGGATGATTTTTTCTACTTTAAAGGATATTATAAACCGTGGCCAAAGGACAACTGCAGGTTTTCTTAGTCACTGTGTGAAATTAGCGAAGGTTGCTGCTATCACGGGTTTCAGTGCTGCGACGATAGTGCGATCGGCGTTATGCCTTTTTGCCACGTAAAAAATTCAATGAAATATTTTTATATCTTGCTCTCTGCGCTGTATCGGTATTGATGGTAATGCATGTACCAGTAGTATTACACTCAGACACTTTCTCACACACGCGCGCGCGATTTATATCAATTTTTTGCTTTTTAATATTTTTCTTCTCGATCACACTCGCGATACACTATGGTGGTGGATAATCTCTCTTTCTTTCTTTCTTCCTTGCTACTCTGAAATGGGGATTTTTTAATTTTAATTTTCCAAGACGTGCGACCTCGAGTATGTGCGAGTGGTAGCGCAGTGTGCGTTGGTGTGTGTACCACACACGCAAAAAGAGGAAGGGAAAACTCAAAATTTTCCTGCAATCTGCTAGATTTCTGTTCGAGCTAACATTTTTTCCCTATCGCGATATTGTCATTTTTCGAGAATTTGCAAAAATATAATTTCCACAATTAGTAGGTATTGAAACAGAATTGAAAAGCAAAAAATGAGAGCGACACTTTCGTGAGCTGTCAAGGACTATTACCTCTCTTTGAGCCACGTTAGGTAGAACAATTTTCAATTTTCTTTGTTTAACATTTGCCTTTGATGAAAAGTATCCCTTTTTCGCGAGGTAACTTCCTTTCCTTTTTTTTCAGTATTCAGCGTATTAAGACTCACTTGTTTTACAAGGTCTTAATTTACCTATTTTTTCTCTACTAATTGAACGCACACATATGCAAACAGGTACTGCACGTATATGAAAAATCAAAATTAAATTTTCTTGAAATTATTTCGAGTTCAACACACTAAATGCTTATTTTTGCAATATTTATCGTAAATAGGTTCAGAGTACGTTTGAGTTATGCGAAAAATCGATGAAAAATTGAAACACCTTTGCAAAAGTAATTCATAGTATTCAAATAAAGAAGCTGTTGCTAGGAAGAAAAACTACGTTTTTGAACACTTTATTAGGGAAATTCCATCAAGCAGCCAGCAGTTTCTTGCTCTCACTATCACTCACTCGTGCTTGTTCGCTCGCACTTCCAGAGTCAGCCTTGGACTCGTTTTTTTTTTTTTTCTTAATGCTACTTGGCACACAAAATTTCTCAAATTTTCGTGTTTTGAGCAACTTTCCATTAAGCAAAAAAAAACTGATGCAATTTACCGGAATTACTTTAACCAAATCGGGAGGAAATCGACGATTACGCGAAGGTGAACAGTGTCTTTGTTAGGTAGTACTGCACTTAAACTTCTGCTACTTTCGCGACTAAAAACTATGCTTAACGTGAGTACGAATCGTAGATTGGTAAGGAAAATTTGAAACAGGACTACTAGTTTTTGAAAATAATTCAAACAGAGTCGCGGCGCACTTAATGCCTATCCTTTTCTTAAGGGGCAATTTTTCTTCTTCTGCACACTATACTAGTCTTCTTTTGATTGCGACTGGCACGCGCAGCGAGTCACACACAGTTCCTTTTCCCGCACTCCACACACTGCGACTGATTTACGAAAGACTCTCGGCCAGGGATGCCACATATAATTCTGTGTTTTTTGTTGGAAAAATCTGACAATCTGTACAGCGAGGAAAAATATCTGTGCAAAAATCTGTCCAATGCAAAACAATGAGCGTGAAAGAGATAGAGTCATTTTGCTGACCATTTCCGTCTCTTTCACTCTCATGTAAATGCTCAAAAATCTGTTTAATCTGTATAATTTGGCGAAAATCTGTATTCTATGCCTACAGATTCTGTACAAGCGATTTCTTTCAAATATCTGTTAAACACAGAATAATCTGTGCATGTGGCAACCCTGCTCTCGGCAACAGCCAGTTCGCAGGCAATCGAAAATCCGACGAGAGAGTGAGAACGCCGAAAGGTAAAAAATTATGTTTCTGGCAGTGTTGTCAATTATTTTAGCAAAATTCATGAGCAGAAGAAAATAATTTTCATAATGTTTGAATTAAGCAAAGTCTGACAACTTTATAGATATTTTATAAATTGACTTCCAAATATTTATACATTTTCAAAAAACCTGCGGTGACCAGATGAATTTGGTGATGAAAAGCGTTGAAAAGTCTGCACGGATCTGCAACCTCATATGAGTTTAGAAGGTTGGCATCGCTGCTAGGCTTCGGGAGTCGGGAGTCGGGACTTAAAAATTTCTCGATATCTGTGAGTAGAGTCTGAGTCGCGAATCTCGCGATCTCGCGGTTTCCACTTATTCTCTCCACTATATTATGTTCTCTCAATTCTCTCAGCAGCTACTGTCAACTTTTTGTTTTGACATTCCTTGCCTGACACTGCTAACAGTGATGCCGGATGTTGTATTTAAAAGAATTATTTTAAATTAATTTTCTCATAAAATTGGTGTTAAATTTTCAAACATGAGCTCAATGAAAATTTTGCTATTGTGCTTCCGGGGAAAATATTTCAGCTTTACATAATTCTGCGCAAAGGTAAATCATGTATTATTGACAACGCAAGTTTTCTATGTTTATGCTCTTATACTTTGTTTAGATAACATTTATTTTGTTCTATTACGTACAGACTTACTAACACAGTAACACGAAGCAAGCTGTTTAGCTTTCCACGAGCGATAATGGCGGATATTGGGCACGAGCGATAATTGGGATATTGGGATGTTGGGTTTTTCCCCTTGTTGGGGACTTACCACCGCGACCATTATTTTGATCTATTGTGGTGTGTCCTCTTTTAATTTATGCCATGTCGTATCAGTGAGCTATCAAAGTTTGATGAGCCACCTCAACACTGTCGGCATTTATCCCAATCATGTGATGCATTTCGTATGAAATTTATCACCTGATTAGGAGCAGCATTCAAAATATCGCAGGGCTGAGTCAGCCCCTTATCAAGATATCTACGTCGTTTATGATATAGTGCAACACAGTCGCACAACAAATGTTCGGAGCTTTCAATCTCATGATTACAAATAGTTTAATAGTTTTTGTGATTGAAGAGCATTTGGCTCTATAAAACGTTTCGATTGCCGGGCATTCGAGGTAATATTCCAGTTAGACTGTACCTTTAGTTTTTCCCAATTCCTAAGTTTCATTTTAAGGGCACATGAAGATAGTCCAAAAAAGGGTTCGGGTCCTATGAACTGCATAGATGATCCCTTTTTTGCCAATTGATCAGCGGTTTCGTTCCCTTTGATTCCGCAGTGACCAGGAACCAATAGAGGTTGACCATATTGCGACAGGAAAGTTTTTCCAACAGTTTTATGCATTCCCACACCAGTTTAGAAGTGTGAGTTTTTGATTTCAAAGCATTCAATACTGCTTGACTATCCGAGCAAATACAGATATTTGCATTTTTGTAGTTTCTTTTTATGCATATCGATACACACTCTAGTATTGCATATATTTCTGCTTGAAATACAGTGGGATTTTTTCCCATTGAAACTGAAACGTTAATCCCTGGGCCTGTTATACCAGCACCTGCCATGTTATTTTGTCTTGATCCGTCTGTGTAGAACACCAGTGATCCTGAGCGAAAGTTAGGTTCTCTGGCATTCCAATCAGAGCGAGTAAAATCAAGAACACGAAATTTGTGATCGAAGTAGTTACGCTTAGGCATATGATCTTCGTTCATTAATATTAAGGGATTTACGGAAAACTCTTTGAGAATACTCAAGTGTCCAACGAGATCACCATCGAAGAACCTCATGGATCGCTTGAGCCTCAAAGCACTTTTCATAGCATCCAATTGGATGAATTGATGTAGAGGAAGAAGATTGAGTAGAGCTTCTAAGGCTTTAGAGGGAGTGCTACTCATAGCTCCTGTTATGGAGATGGTAGGAAGCCTTTGTAACTTGTTCAACTTAATTTGAGCCGTTTTTTGTTTTGTTTTCGGCCACCAGATAAGCGATGCATGCATAAGTGATTCTGGGTTTAACCACAGTCAAACAGACGAGACACTCGCGTTAATTCCATCGTCCAATCAAAAACCACTCATTTTTCAAAAAAGCATGTTTTGCAACATGACCACACCGCGGCGCGTGAGAGTTGCTTCGAGTTTTCAGCATAAAACCATACAAATGTAAAAACCCTACAGCATAAAACCATGCAAATGCAAGCTACTCCGCAACATGCATGACAGAGGGTGCTAATGTGCAAGCAAAATTTGTAGGACGATGGTTTTTAAAGGATTTTCTTCTATGTGTCATGTCAGTTCGTCAGTGGTTTAACTATTGCTGAGTATATCCAGTAAATCATATTTGGTTTAAGACCCCATTTTTTAACGAAGGTTCTTTTACAGACCCAACAAGCATTTATTGCTTTACTTGTTTGTTGTTCGATATGCGTGTTGCAACAAAGTTGTTTATCTAAGGTAACGCTCAAATACTTGACATCTGTAGATAGAGACAACTTAACGTCTCCTAGTTTTAGACCAGTGAAAGATACTTTGCGTCTTTTAGTAAATGACACAATTGTTGTTTTCGTAGGATTTATGCTCAATCCCTCGCTTTTGCACCATGACATGTGAATGTTGGGTTGGAAATGAACAAAATGTTGGAGGGTCATTCCGGTCGAGCGGCGAGCCAAACATTTTCTTCTGTCAGTTTGGCTCGTGGCGCTCACACACCGGCGAGCGTGTTGGGCGAATATGAATTCACCAACATTTTCGGCCAACATGTACAGTAGAATCAATATATAGAATGCCAGTGTCGCTGCAGTGCTCGTGGTAAACATCACACATTTGAAAATTATGTATTTACATTGTATGCGCATATGTGTGAGTGATCGATTCGAAACGGGAATCTGATTGTCAAACTAAAAAGGCAACCCAATAAAAAATCGTTCTGCTTTTCCGTGAATCACGTAGGATAAACCACCCGATTTGATCGTTTTGGGGTATTTCATCGGCAGGAAAATTTTCTATTGGGCCATTTGACAATGTAGTTCCCGCATCCAAGACACGAACCAGCAACATGTTTGCCACCAAAATATCCATGAAACACCAGCGACACTGGCATTCTATATATATTGATTATACTACATGTACGTACGTGTATGGGGGCCTTAAGACAGCTCTACAGATGCGAATTATGAGCAATGTTAACTGTCATTGAGGTGCTTGCAATTGGTGCTAGCCTGAGTGTAGTCAACTTTCATACAATCCGTACGCTATTTGCTGTATTTCCTAAGATAAGACCATGCGGGTTTAACAGTCTTGCGATTAATTTCTTTAAATGCAAATTATACCAATCGATGGCATACACTGAGAAAACTTTTTATATATTTTTTATTTGTTTCACACATAGATTTTTTCTATGTGCCCAGTAAATGAACTTTATGTGCCAAACAGTTACCATTTATGTATTTTTTAAATTTACCTTTAAAATTTGCACATACATATGAATAGCATATAATTTTCATGTGTACTTCTGGGCGGATTGTGTTTATATGTGGCACATAATAATTATAAGGATTTTCATATGGAAATTTTTCATTAGTTATGTGCGTATTATTTTGAGTGTAAAGTATAATGCCACACACTGTCGAAGCAGCATGAGTAACATCGTGACTAGCGAGTAACGAATTCCGGTCCAAATTACTCGAAAAAAAATTACATTAAATTTTGTAGTAGAAACAATGCATCTACACAAGGGGTGTCTCACTTCGCAATTTTGCACTAGCTTTTTACATCATTTGCATGCATTGCAAAAATGCAAGCGAGATTTTTTTACTGAAGTTTTTGGAGCGTCTTAGTAGAATACGAAACCTAAAAATAAAGAATAAGAAAACTTATCCAATTTAATTCTACTATGTGTATTTTATTCAATGACAGATACCTATTTCGCCTACGACTTGCAGGCTTCCTCAGTGTCTGTTTTCGAACAGTGTCTGTTTGGTTTCGGAGATTTTTTTGCTGCAAAATTTTTTTATTGGCTGCAACCGTGGTTGCAAAGCGATATTTGCAGTGATTGCAGCATTTGCAGTGAATATATTTAATATAAATCTAGTGAGACGCCCCTAGCATCTACAACAGTTTTTTATTGTGAACATTGAAACTTATGGTAAAATTATTGTAAAAGTGCCTAAAATTCAAATTTTATTTATTTTTTTGTTTCTTATTTTATGCTACAGAATTGGCCATATTTTATCATATATTTACTGCCTTTTTTATTCATATTTAATTGCTTAGCCTAAAAAAATTATCATAAAAAACCGATAAATATTACTGTAAACGAAAATTTTTGTTCGCGAAAAAATTGATTTTTTTATTGTTAAGATACTTTACAACCCGTCATTTTATGATAGAATCTCTGGAAACCATGAAAGTTATGGTGGACAACAATAAGTTTGATGGTTTGGTTATCTTGTTGGAATTTATTGTTTTTGCTGTATTTTGTATCCTATTGTTACAGTAATTTTTGTCTTCGTGTTATGGTTATTTTTTCCGGGTAGCCAAAAAACTATTCAGGGCATCAAGTCTACTTTGTAAAAGTAGTAAGCCCAGACACAATGCATACGGATTTTACTACATTTGACAGAAAACCCATGGAAAAACTGTCAAATTGCCGCAACGTAGTAAAATCCGTATGCATTGTGTTTGGGCTTTAATTTAGAAAAGTTCCAGTCTGTTCTTTATTATTGTCAATTGCAAGGAAAATTGTACCTTCCAGAGTGCGATATCGCTCATAAAGGTGCTATTTTGCATTAAATCGTTTCGGTCCCTTCGGCGCACTTATTGCTTGAAATATAACGAAAAAGTGCGCCGAAGATACCGAAACGATTTAATGCAAAATAGCACTTTTATGAGCGATATCGCACTTTGGATGGTACAATTTTCCTTGCAATCAGCAATACATAAAAATAATACATCCGCCTTTCGATATGTTATCATGCTAATTAGAAATCTGTAAATCAGAGATGCCAGATGTAAGCTTTTCATTTTGATACGGACACGATCTTTTATTTTAAAAGTGGTCAATGCAATAAATTGCTTGGAGACATTTGGAAACCTTGCAAAAATTGAAAAACAAAATTCGGATAAAACTCGGAAATTAAATGAGGAACTTTAAAATCATTCTGATGGAGACTTTTTTTCCAGAATCAAAATGTGGACCGAACGATGGAGCTTCAAAAGTTAATTTGGCATCCCTGCGTGACATTCACAGAGCAGTACAAAAAAGTGCACTGCCCTCTCACTGACCGCACCACCACAACATCACCCACATTTTATGCTGCAGACCCGATGAAAAATGGCAGGATAATGTTAGCAGATCACCGTGAAGTTTGTGTTAATTAGACAAAAATCGATAGACGATTTCTATTTATTTGTTAGTCGAAACAAACTTTTACCGTTAGCCTTTCGGCGGAAGGCTGTAGTTCAAGCCAACGGGAAATCATGGTAAGTAGGATAATTAAACCTAGATAAAACGGTAGAATAATTGTGTTGTTTATTAATTTGTTGACATACTTTGCTATTACGTTCCGCCAGGAGAGCAAAACTTCTTCGGCAGAAAATTCCAATCCAGAGAAGGAGGGTAAAAGTAATTTGAACCTATCCGCTGATGAGCTAAAGGAACTGGGTAATAAATGCGTCAAAGCAGGGAATTTCACCGAGGCAATTCTTCATTACACGCACGCAATTAAGTTAAACCCAAACGATGCTATTCTATACAGTAATCGATCACTGGCATTCCTCAAAATGCAACAGTACTATTATGCCAATGAAGATGCAGATCGAGCGATAGCGCTGAACCCAACTTGGGCTAAAGGATACTACCGAAAAGCGGAAGTGCACATCGGTGTTGGACAGTACGATACAGCACTGCTGTCCTATGGAAAAGCACTACAACTGCAACCGCAGGACATGGGAATCATACAGGCAGCTCGGAAAGCGGCTGAACTAAGCAACAAGGATATAGAGAAGGAAAAACGGACTCCGGCAATGGGAGCCGGCATTGGCTGTATCGTGGGGATGTGCATTGTATTTGCCGATATGTTACTAACGGAGACACCTGCCATTAAGGTAGGTAAATGATGTTATATGCTTCCAGGGATTATCACTATCTTATACGATAAGATAACACATTTTGGAAACTTAGCGGGCCTGGTAGTCTAAGCGAATTCGTTTGTTTTTAGCACACTTCTTTAATGGTATTCGTCGTGCTTGTGTTGGCAGCCATTGGATTCGGAATAGCTAAACTAATACGCTATTATACCAAACTGCAACGAAAGGGCTTGCTAGAACCACCGGTTAATCTTCTCGAAGGTAGATCAACAAAAACGAAGAATTATTTAACACTGACATATATAATTATTATTTCAGATTTTCAACCAACCAAAGACGAAGCAGCGGAAAACGGCGATATTGGCGGAAACGAACAAAAACCTCCTAGAAATCGGTACTCAAAAGCTCAGGCAAGGCAACGGTTTAAAAAGGGCAAAACATCTACGTTATTTTGATTAAAATGGCAAGCCGATAAATAAAAGCTAGTCCAGTAAGGCACATTCGCGTACGGCAACATGGCATGATGAATGTTTATGGGGATGTTCTGATTTTTGAGTAGAAAACAATATCAGCACCCTTTTTCTATGTCACTGCGACAACATTAGGTATATAATTTCAATTGTAGTACATTTATTAATTCTGAAAAAAAGAAGCGAAGATCAGAAACCTTCCTAACTATTTCCTGTAGGAGAAACTATATCCAATGGGTGCTGTCAACTACCATAATTAGAGTCGAAATTCATGTAGGTAATCTATTCCTTAAGCAACCTCAAAAGTGTACTTTCATTTAGTGTCAGTAAAATGAACAACCACATGTTGCTGACTCCAATTCTAGACCGACAAGCGTTCCGCAAAAATCTATAGACTATTGAAAGGTTATGAATATTGAGAGCATTTAAAATAAACGAAGCATTCATAAAGAGGATTGCATACAGGAAAGCACGACTGGCATAAAGTGAAAAAATACACATCTTACAACCAACCTGTAGCTTACGATTTTTACCTTCAGGTGAAAAACCAGAGCAGCGATAACTCGATGGGTTGAGTGGGGGAAGTAACTGGAAGTAAATCTAGTTATTGGCAAATTTTTCTCCCCTTTGTGGTCGTTTTTGTAAAAGCAAAAAAATTTACGGCTTTCGAATGTTTTTCTTGACTGCCATTGTCCTCAAATAGCCCCATAAACCCATCAATGTCATCAAATTATTAACAACTCATCAATCTTTTTTTTAACAATATTTACTTCGCGCTCTTGTTACGTCGTCCGTCTTCCTCAAAACTAATCATACGACTACCCTCATCATTTTCCTTTCTTTCTCGCTCTGTCGTCATTCTCTTTGCTCTCATTCCCTACAGCCTTGACCAATCGCGTTAGTTTATCCGGAAATCCGTAGTAGCGCATAATCTGCCATAGCAGATCTCGATCGATCGTGGCATACGCCGATTTGAAGTCGATGAATAAATGATGCGTGGGCACGTCGTATTCACGCCATTTCTGCAACACTTGCCGAAGCGCGAAAATCTGATTCATGGTGGCACGGGCATCCATGAATCACGCTTGATATTGCCCCACGAACCCCTTTGCAAATGGTGATAATCGACGACAAAAGTTGGGAGAGTACCTTGTAGGCGGCGTTCAACAGTGTGATTGCGCGGTAATTACAACAATCCAACTTGTCGCCTTTTTTGTAGATCGGACACACGATGCCTTTCGTCCACTCCTCCGGTAGTATTCCTCCTCCCAAATCTTGACAATGACCCAGTGCAGCGCTCTAGCCAGTGCGTCACCACCGTATTTCAGCAGCTCGCCGGGTAGCTGATCAGCCCCAGCCGATTTGTTGTTCTTCAGCCGACCGATCTCTTCTGCTACCTCCTGGAGGTCGGGGGCTGGTTTTCTGTCGTCTTCTGCGCGCGCTCCAAGATCTATTGCCATATCGTCACCTTCATGTTCAGCTACATCGCTGTTAAGGTGCTCGTCATAATGCTGCTTCCACCTCTCGATCACCTCACGTTCGTTCGTAAGAAGATTACCGTCTGAGTCCCTACACATATCGGCCTGCGGCACATAGCCTTTACGCGAACGGTTTAACTTAGGGGGCCTCTGTAGCGGCAAGGTTACCGAGTCTGCTTTGATAAGCGAGTAGTCGTGGGCTCGAATCTTAGTGACTTTAGCATGGGTTTATTCTCAGCCCCCCTCATTTACCCCTCCTTCATGCTGAATTCTAAATTTGCCCACTGAAGCTTCTTAAAAGTGCAAAAGTCCCTCCTATAGTTAAGTGTACTGGTCAGAGGAACGAATGAGCTAGGGACGGCTATAATATGGGATAGTACTGGCAGTGAGGAATAAGTGGATAAGGTAGATCAAGCTTTGAAGGAAGGGTAAACCCCAATACATTCAAGCACACATGAAATTTAAGAAGCATATCGCTCATATAGCGATTATAGCAAAAAGAAATGCAGTGCAGGTCATACAGGACACACCCGGGCGATATCACAATAGATCAACTATACTGATCGCAGTGATGAGTCCACACAGGAAAAAAACGGTTTAACTTCTAGTAGAACTTCCGTTTATCGTTAGGACGGTACAGTTCTTTCATCGCCTCGCGATCTCGTTCTTCCTGTTGGCGCTTTTTCCTCCGGAACACCGAGTTTTGCCTGTTCCGTGCTTGTTTATATCGCTCCACATTCGCCCTCGTACGGTGTTGCAGCATTCTCGCACGCGCTGCATTCTTCTCCTGCACTTCATTGTACCTAGTGCCGCTAGAGCAGTACTACCGATGGCGGTCTTAATGCCTTTCCTGCCATCTTCAAGAGTTGCTGCGCCAAGTTGCTCTTCCGTTGGTAGCGTTGTTTCCAGCTGCCGCGTGTATTCCTGGGCAACTCCGGTGTCTCGTAGCTGCTCGATGTTGGGTCGCGGCGTACGACTTCGACGCGGGTTATACACGTAAGACGTAGTCCTACGTCAAAAGCGCCAAAAGGAGGACAGAAATCGTGAGGAGCTGGAACAACTATTCCCGGCCAATGACACGGGCAAATTTTACGAGAATGTGAACCAAACTTGTAAGAGTTACACACCTAAATCTGACATGTGTAAAGAAGAGGGAAGTAATCTTATCACGAACATGCTGTGGCACGAGAACTATTCATATCACACGATCCAAATTTGGCTCTAGTTTGCATCGTCAAACTAGGCTCTAGTTTGCATCGTCAAACTGTGAAGTTTTAAATTACAAGTTTTTGCTGATTGTACCACTGGCGAGAATCGGGTAATCCGCGTGCAGTAGACAAAACAATAGTGTTATATTTCATTTAGCTTTAGCTGACTTCTGCACGCTCGTTATGTACTGGTCCCTTACTGATCATAATATAACTCCAGCAATCTTTAAGGCGATATGTAAGAAGCGTTGTAGAAAATAAAACAGTCATAGTCGAGATCTACTACTGAAAAAATTGAGTCGGTCACTAAGTCGGTGTATCACAGCCATAAGTGTCCACAACAGAGCGCGAGGTGGTCGACAGCTGGAAGCAGTTTTTCGATGAGCACCTTAAAGGCGATATAGCAGTAGGAGACGCAACGGAAGTTAATCTAGGAGTGCCTACAAAAGACATCAGTGTGCCAGCTCCCGATCCGAAGTGATTCGGTTGAAAATCGTTCAGATTTTGTTTCGTCGTCTATCCCCAATAGCAAGAAAATTCGGTGGGCAGTACCAGGCGGGCTTTATGGGGGCCCGCGCCACTACGGATCTTGTTTTTACTGTCCAACAAATCCTCCAGAAATGTCGAGAGTACAACCTACCCACGCAGCATATTTTCGTGGATTTCAGAGCAGCATATGATGCAGTTGAACGCGAACAGCTATGAAAGATAATGCACGAATACAGTTTTCCGGACAAGCTGACGCGGCTGATTGCTATCCTGAAGCAAGTGATGTGCTACGTGCGCGTTTCGAGGACACTCTTGAGTCCTTTCGAATCGCGCAGAGGGTTGCTGCAAGGGGATGGACTGCCATGTATGTTATTCAAAATCGCTATTGAAGGTTTGATCCGGCGAGCGGACATCGAAACGAGAGGTACGATCTTCAGCAAGAGTAGTCAACTCCTAGTCTTCGCAGGCAACCTCTACATCATTATTAGAAACCTTGGAACGGCGAAGGCAATTTACGCCAGACAAAAACGGAGGCTAGGAGGATAGGGTTACAAATCAATGCGTCGAAAACCAAATATATGGTAGGGAGAGGCTCATGAGAAAGGAACGTTTGCCTCTCATACTCAGTGACTAAATTAACGGTGATGAATTGGAAGTGGTCTCTGGTCACCGCCGACAATATTGCGAGTAAGGAGATTCAACGATGCATTCAAGCTGGACATCGAGCCTACTTTTCCCTATGACGCTACGATCAAGGCGCATACGCCGACGCACAAAGCTGACGATGTACAAAACGCTAATCAGACCGGTAGTCCTCTACGGACTTGAGACTGTAACTTTGCTTACGGAAGGCACGCGTGCACTTGCCGTATTTGAACGAAAGGTGTTTTAGAATATTTTTGGCGGAGTGCAAACACATAGGGGAGAGTGGCGGAGGCTTATGAACGACGAGAGGCAGGTACTACTTGGAGAGATTCCCATCGTACACCTGGCTAAAGTTGGGAGATTACGGTGGGCCGGTCACGTCGCAAAGATGCCAGACGACTGTGCAGTGAAATCCGTTCTCTTTAAGGACCCCACCGGCACCATGAATAGAGGGCCCAACGTGCTAGATGGTTGAATCAGAACCAGGTAGAGGCCGACTTGCGTGTGTCGAGATGCACAATGAATTAGCGACGATTAGCCCAGGACCGAGTATAATGGAGGGGAATTCTTGATACGGCAAGAGCCCTCCGGGCTCTCGGCTGGTAAAAGCAAGAATGCAATTTGGGATAATTGGTATGAATCTTTGCTTAATGTGAGCGATTTTTACCACGAAAATATTGCGCCCTATCAGGGGCTTGGTTTTGGTTACAGAAAAGGCTCTTATATATAGAAGATAGAAGATAAATAGATAAATAGATGGGAGTTTAGGTTGATTGACTTTAGCCATCAGCTATTGTTATATACCGAATGTCTTAATATTGTTTTATTTGCTTCTTGATTCTTTATGGTTTTTCTTACACTATAGATACACTAAAGAGACAAAATATAGATTGCAATAATAATAGTAATAATAATAATAATATTAAAGACATCATAAGTTTAATAAGTGATAACATAGAAAACATTTTCCGGTTTTGCAACAAAGTAGAAACTAACAGCAAGCCCTTGCTTGCGTATAGAGTTGGCTTGGTCGCCACTCGTTCTTGCTTCGGAAACGAAACTTGCCAGTTGCCAGTTCAATTCGCGTACGATGGCGACTGTGATTTCAAGTGGCGCTGCGTGCTGGTGTGCTTTTCAAAGGAAAACAAACCGGAAATGGGAAACCACTGACAACAGTGTTGTTGGATATATTTTTTTCCTATACTGTAAATGCTATGCATCCGCTCATCTCATCCGGCACATCGGTTGAGACCATTTCCACTCACTTCGCGATCATACTTTTGTCTGTTTTTCTTTTATTTAGGTATGTGTCATCAGAAGGGAACCGTGCTTGGGTTATTATCAATACTTTTCGTTTACCGACCGACTATTTCCTCTTGGGTGATTACAAACTTTAAGTTTTCTTTTTACTTTCACCTTTTTCATCAGTATTCGCACAAATTTTACTGTGGTAATAACATTCTTCACCTACTACAGCTTATTTTTTGCGTTTTTATTTTTTATTTCATCGTAAATCTTTTTTTTAGTTATATTAAAGTACTATATACTCTGCTAGCACTACCACGAATAAAGGGAGCCATTTACGGTTGGATTTGTGGCGCTTCTCAATCACTCAGCAAATCGTCATCTATATTTACATCCTGGGGAGGGTTTGATAGTTCAAAGGAATGGTTTTAGGATAGGCAAATCGAGTCAAACGGTCAAGCGATAGGTGTACTTACCGAAGTATCGATATTATCGTCCAGGTTCAAGGCTTCGATTTCCGACTCAAAGTCTTCCAACGAGCTTTTCCGTTTGATTTGATTTGCATTACTTTGCTGCTGTTGTTGCTGCTGCGGGGGTTGCGCTGGGATTGACGCTGCCGCAACCAGTGGCGCCGATTGGGGTTTAAGCGGTTCATCTAAAATGGCTGCTGTGGCAGGTTTGCTCTGCAAAACGAAAACAAATTAAACGAAAATTTTAGATAAGCGAACAAACGTCTGATGATGTTTCTCAAATCAAACTAACCACAGTGTCCGCCGCAGGTGCATTGCCTTCGGTACTAGTGCTTGGATCGTAATCGAATCGTCCCTCGCTTTCCGCTGCCTTCATTTCTGCCACTGGATTACGGTCTATATTAAGTGGTACCTGTGGAATAAGAGATTGTTTAATGTAGGATTCACTTTTCAATGTATTTTTTAATTACACTCACATTGATCGCATCCTCAGCGGGCAAAAGTACAGATCGCTCCGGCACCAAGAACTGTTGCGTTTTAACCGAATCATAGAAACCTGGGAACAGATTCTCATACTGCTGCGGATCGGCCAAACTCTGGCCGGCCTTTTCGTTAATCTTGGCGAGCTCCGTTCGCCAGATTTCCAATACATACGAGATTTTGTTCGGCAGGTAGGTTCTGTAAAGACATTTCTTTGTTTGAAACAGTAAAAATCAGAAAACTTTAAAGATTCAACAAACCTTGCAAAGAAAGCCGCTTCCGGTATCCGATTGGTCTGAATCAGAATCTCCAAGCATTTTTCTAAATCGCCGAGCAGGAACATCGACAGGAAGGAGATGTTAAACTTGCCCTGTGATACTCCGTTTTCACCCAGATTCCGTAGCATGTCGGTGTCACCTGTTTTAAATTACCAAAAAGACATTAGTTGAAGTAAAAAACTTTTGATTTATTTTGCTAACTTGAATTTCTCTTAATTCAGCATCAATTATGAGCTCGAAAAGAAAAATTTAATTTGACTGGATTATCCCCCAATTTAATTCGAGCTAATAAAACATCCATTCAATGAAACCTGTCTTCTGTAAATATTAACTAATTATCAAACCGAGAGACCGCGAATCACGCACCCTCTTCCACTGATCATTCTTTACGCTCATTTGAAATTGTAATTATACATTCCACCCCCTCCTTCTCATTCGCCCCCAAATCACGTTCAAATATAAAATCAAACTTACCCGAACTGGTGGCCAACAGCAGCAGACCGCCGTAGTCGTTCGCATTGGTCAGACACTCCTTGACCAGATCGAATTTGTTCTTGCTGGTGGCAATACTGGCCAGTTGGGACCACTTCTGGGGACTGTCCGATTCACGTGCTAGCACTAGAGCGGTGTCCAGATCACCGATTTGTAGTGCTAAATCGAACCTGTGTTCCGGATCGGTGGATACCTGCAGCGCCTGCTGCTTGAAACCTTGCTTCTCGAGGAAGTGTGCTACCCGGGTTCGGTGCTCCTTGGGAATCGTCGGTAGTACCCGATCGGCCGTTACAAAGTCCCGTCGCATTACGGCTGTTTGATACTCCAGAACGGATAGCAGCAGCGCGAAACTCGTTACGTTAAGCTCCTTGTCGCCGAGATACAACCTTAACAAGTAATAGGAAAGTTTGTTTTATTAAGTTTTGACATGATTGATGAAATCGTAAATTACTTGTTATCCTTCGGTACGTATCCGAGCAAATACATGGTCCTGTCCAGGTGGGAAATGGTGACAATTTCACCGCCAACGTAATAATTAATTCGATTCACCGAGTTCGTGTAAATGAAGCAGTCACCAACCCAAAGCCCCGTGCGAACCGCCTCACTGACCTCTCCAAGTACCTATTTGAGAAGCAAAATATCGTAAGTGATTTCTTTTAACATAGTTCAAAATAACTCACATCAAATGCTTCCTCAATGCCATCCTCACTCAACTGCTGTTTGGTGGCAATTGCATTCTGTATCATGGACATATCGACCTGCAGAATAAAGTACGAATCCTCAGTAGCCAAGCAGACCAGCGTGCCGGCTTCATTCCAAAATACGTGTCTGAAAATTTTCAAATAACTTTGTTAGGAAAGTTCAGAAAACAACAAATGATGATTTGAGATATACCTTGGCTGCACTTCAATCCTTCTGATCAGCTCCAAATTTTCCCAATCATAGAACGACAAACCGGATGATGTTTTAACACCCAGCAATTGTCCACCAAAAATTCCTAAGAAAAGTATGTTTTTGTTAGAAACATTCAAAATTTTAACGAAATTATTTTACGCTTAAATCATAAATGGACAAGTACCTTCTAAAAAAGTTTTGTGCACAAGTCAGTTAATTTTTTTGTTTTGTTTATCGGTTAGCATGGAAGTAGGAGAAAAAAGGCAGAGAACGCAGGTCGCAGAGCGTCAGTCATTGCGAAATGTGTGCACATTGCTTTGGTGAGGTAAGAATAAACGACAGAAGCCTACCTTCCGCGCCATAATCCGGCGTGAAACTTTTCCGTTCCTTAAAATTACGGAACAGCTTAACGGCACCGCTCGATTCCCTTACGGCGTACTCGCTGTTTTCCGATGCCCACACGAACTCCTGGGCCGACCCGAAAGCCTTGTTGCGAAGGGCCATCGACGTGTAGATGATGTATTCACCGTCACCGCAAACGACCACGAATCTGAGTGGTAAGTAGTAGACATTTAGATATTTTTACTCTTATTTTCTCACTCAAAGTCTTGGATTCAATAGACAACGTACCTTCCATTTGGATTGTGCGCAATGGTCTGTGGGTAAATTTCACAAGCTCCCATATCCTTGACAGCAACAGGGAGCCGTTCGCCATCTTTGATTTCTGTGCCTGAAATTATATTAAACAAAAATATGGTGTGTTAAACCTTAAAAGTAAATATAAATTTAATACAATTTTAAATTTCTTCTTTTAGAACACTCCTCAAAACAAACCGGCCAAAACAAGACCCCGAAAGTTGTATAAGACGTTCGATTGCGGGGTGAAGGACGATGAAACCTACGTCAACGGGGTCTTCAAACAGCTTCCTGGGTAAGAGTTTCAACCTGAAGTCGGACTAGGGAAGATGGTATATATATCCAAGCATATAAAACTATCGAAGTTCGCTAAACAATATTTGATTTGACCTCTGCCAAAATTTGTCTCCGGTTGTGAAACAGCGCCGATTGTGAAGCATCCGTCGATCGCCACGTAAAAGGAGCCTTTAAAACTAGCTCGAAAGCCAATAAAAAGCAGTATTGTAGCTTCTTCGGAGAATATTAATGTCTTGTAAGGGGGTTCGCGAACCCCCATTTGGGAACCGCTGTTGTAAGGGATAAAATATCCTTAATCACTGTTAAAACCAGTTTCAAGAAAGTTGCGGCCACCAACACACTTCTTCTAGCAACATAGAGCCAGGGCGGCTCGTGCTGTGCGAAGAATTTCTCTCCACTGAACTCGCAAATCGGCTTCAACCTGATCGAGCCATCTAACACCTTGGGCCCCTCTATTCCTGGTGCCGATGAGGTTCTTGAAAAGAACAGAGCTCACTGCACAGTCGTCCGGCATCCAAACGACGTGACAGGTCCACCGCAATTTCCGGACTTTCGTCAGTTGTACGATACGAATCTCTACAAAGCAAAACAAAGCCATGGGTATAAACGTCCTATTGAGAACTTGACCCTTCTTTATCGACAGACTTCGCAGCCGGCTATTAGAGTACAGGACAGTTACGGGGCTAGTGCAACGATCCTACTGACTCTATCTAGCAACACCGCCTAGCCGAGATTCGTACATACGACAACTGGCTTGTTAGACATCGACAGCATCGTACCTCGAAACCAACTAAGCGGCTACCACGAATCTCTACAAGTAGGTGCCTAAAGCTCGAGGTTCTACGTTTCCGCCACATTCTGTTGTTCGTTTTTACTCGGCAGGTAAGCAGTAAGATTTGATATTTGACATATTACAATCCAACTCTGGCCTGAATTACGTCTATCACGACGATATGATTCTTGGCGTCATATGCTAGCTAATCGTTAAGAAAAATTGCAACTGTAACAGCGATGTTAAACAACATACCGTGCAGTCCATGGTATTACCATACAAATTATCTTACTGTTGCTGATAGACGATGTTCCAAGATCTGAAAAAGCATCTCGTAGGCGGTGTTAATCAGCGTAATGCAGGGGTAATTACAGAAATAGAGCCGAGACCCCTTTCTTGCAGATGGAACAAACCACACCTTCTATCCGTTTCTCCTCTTCTCAAATTCTTGAAATTATCTACTGAAGTGCCGTTGCTAGTGGTTCCTTACCATTTTTGTAGAGTTCTGCCAGAAGTCGGTCTTTTCCGATGATGATATTAACCGCCCGAATTCTCGCCGAATTTCTTCGACGTCGAGAGCTGGGACGCGAACCCCCAGGCTTACTTCCATCTGAATCCTTCTGTTATAGAGCCATTGAGCTGCCTATCGAAGAACTATTGTCGAGATTGGTTTTCCTTCTCCTAGAATTTGCGCGTGTCATTAGTCCGGAATAGTTGTAAGGTAGTCTCACGATCTGTTATTCTTGTGGTGCTTTTTTCCTCCTCGTCGATACTGGTCCAAATTTCCCCTTGTGGCCATGCTTAGAAAGCTTTTTCAAACTTTTTTTTCGCTCCAACGCACGGTTCATTGACAGCAGAGCGTATTCTGCCCTATCCATCTTCGGGGATCGAAGCACCTAGCTCCACAACTAAAGGTAGGGCTTCATCCAATAGAAGCACTTTGTTCTTGACAACTTGCGGGTTTCCTAACTGCTGAATGTTTAACCGACGAGGGCAGCTTTGTTGCAAGTTCTATAGCGTCGATAGTTTGGAACCCATATGTACTGCTACTAGGTAATGATCCGAGTCACACCTCGTAGAGAGCGTCGAGAAAAAACGCCCGTCGATGAGAATATTGTCGATTTGGTTCAATGTTCGTTGGTCAGGTGATCTTCAGGTGGCCTTGTGGATATTTGCGGGGAAAGAAAGTACATTTGATCACCAGGCCTCGAGAAGCTGCAAAGTTGATGCATCGTTGGCGGTTATCGTTCGTGTCGGTGTGCAGGCTATGTGGCCCTTTCACCGATCTATACATCGTCTGCTTGCCGACTTAGTCGTTCACGTCCCCGATGTCGGTTTTGATGGCACGTGGCGAACAGCTATCATACGCTGCTCGTAGAATGCTTGTTTCTCGTCGTTAGGTCTACCTTGGTGTGATGGTGAGTTCAACCAACGGTCTTTTATTCTCAGCAAATACCTCAAATCCTCTCGTTGATAACGAACGAAACAATTAGCTAATCTTTAGCAAAAACATCCCTCTTTATTCTCGAATTTCCTTGCTAGCTTCTACCTCTCTCTCTGTGAACTTTCATTCGCGGTGATTATTGGAATGGGGTTCAGCAGTGTCTGCTTAGGCACGATGGCGATGATGTTGTCTAACTACGATGGCGATGGAGGAAGCACGTTCAACCACGGAGTTAAGATGCCTACTGATAAGGCTGGAGCCTTTGCATATACTTGCAAAGAATGCTTGCTTACCTACTTACTTAATCAGCTTCAGGCCGTAGTTTCCTCTGCTGTACGAAGTCGTCTCCATTCCACTCGGTCCATGGCCGCAATTCGCCAGCCACGTAGTCTGCGTAGAGCCTGCAAGTCGCCTTCCACTTGATCGATCCATCTTGCTCGCTGCACGCCCCGCCATCTTGTTCCAGTCGGATCATTATTGAGAACTGTCGTCCGACATCCTCACGACGTGCCCAGCCCATCACAGGTAACCAATTTTTGCGGTGTGAGCAATGGGTGGTTCCCTAAGCAGATGATGCACTTCAAGGTTCGTTCGCCTCCTCCACGTTCGATCGCAGCGTCCTACGGAGTCCAAAGTAGGCACGATTTCCTGCCATAATGCGTCTTTGTATTTCTCTGCTGGTGTCGTTGTCTGCGGTAACCAGCGAGCCCAGATACACGAACTCTTCTACCACCTCGATTTCATCACCGTCTACATGAATCCGGGGAGGGAGGTCAGCATTCACTTCTCTAAAACCTCTTCCTTTCATGTATTTAAATTTTGTTTCCCATACATTAATGACAAGTCCAATTTGTTTGGCTTCAGCTTTCAGTCCAATATACGTTTCCGCCATCCTCTCAAAGGTACGTATAATGATGTCAACGTCGTCAGCGAAACCAAGAAGCTGGACGGACTTCGTGAATATCGTGTCACTCGTGTCTATCCCCGCTCTTCTTATCACACCCTCCAAAGCGATGTTGAACAGCAAACATGAAAGCCCAGGACTCGAGACTGCCCTGATACTCGAACAACACACATTACTCGATCCATCGTCGCCTTGACCAACCGCGTTAGTTTATCCGGAAATCCGTAGTAGTGCATAATCTGCCATAGCTGATCTCGATCGATCGTGTCACGCCGATTTGAGGTCGATGAATAAATGATTCGTGGACACGTTGTATTCGCGACATTTCTGCAACACTTGCCGAAGTGCGAAAATCTGATTCGTGGTGGCACGGGCACCCATGAATCTCGTTTGATATTGCCCCACGAACTCCTTTGCAAATGGTGATAATCGACAACATAAAAGTTGGGAGAGTACCTTGTAGGCGGCGTTCTACACTGTGATTGTGCGTTAATTACAACAATCCAACTTGTCGCCCTTTATGTAGATCGGACACACCGGATGCCTTCCGTCCACTCCTCCGGTAGTAGCTCCTCCTCCCATATCTTGACAATGACCCAGTGCAGCGCTCTAGCCAGTGCGTCACCACCGTATTTCAGCAGCGCGCCGGGTAGCTGATCAGCCCCAGCCGCTTTATCTATTGCCATATTGTCACCTTCATGTTCAGCTACATCGCTGTTAAGGTGCTTGTCATAATACTGCTTCCACCTCTCGATCACCTCACGTTCGTTCGTGAGAAGACTTCTCGACGAACTTCTCGAAGAACTTCCGTTTACCGTTAGCACGGTACAGTTCTTCCATCGCCTCGCGATCTCGTTCTTCCTGTTGGCGCTTTTTCCTCCGCACGTGCTACATTCTTCTCCTGTACTAATTGCTCGCATTCGCCGTCGAACCAATCGTTTTTTCGGTTCGGATTCATTGTACCTAGTGCCGCGAGAGCAGTACTACCGATGACGGTCTTAATGCCTTTCCAACCATCTTTAAGAGTGGCTGCGGCAAGTTGCTCTTCCGTTGGTAGCGCTGCTTCCAACTGCTGCGCGTATTTCTGGGCAACTGCGGTGTCTCGTAGCTGCTCGATGTTGAGTCGCGGCGTACGACTTCAACGTGTGTTATACACGACGTTATACGTCGAGAGTTTTGAGCGCATGCAGACTGCAACTAGGAAATGGGCCGAATCTATATTCGCGCTGCGGTAGGTGCGCACGTTTATAACATCAGAGGAGAATTTACCGTCGATTAGAATATGGTTAATTTGTTTTTCTATCCGTTGGTCTGGTGATCTCCAGATGGCCTTGTGGATATCTTTGCGGGGGAAGATGGTACTTCGGAATACCACGCCGCGGGAAGCCGCAAAATTTACGCATCGTTGGCCGTTGTCGTTCGTTGCGGCATGTAGGCTGTTTGGTTCGATCACCGGTGTTTATATAGCTTCCCGTCCTACCTGCGCGTTCATGTCACCGATGACGATTTTCACGTCCCGTCGCGGACAGCCATCATACACCTGTTCCAGCTGCGCGTAGAACGGCTCCTTCTCGTCATCGGGTCTCCCTTCGTGAGGGCAGTGCACATTGATGATACTTTAATTAAAGAAACGGCCCTTAATCCTCAACTTGCACATCCTTGCGTTGATCGGTTACCAACCAATCACACACAGGCGCATCTTTCCCAGTACTATAAAGCCGGTTCCCAGCTCGTTGGTGGTGCCACAGCTCTGGTAGAAAGTAGCCGCTCGATGCCCGCTTTTCCATATCTTCTGTCCTGTCCAGCAAAGTTCCTGCAGTGCTACGACTTCGAAGTTTCGGGGATGTAGTTCATCATAGATTATCCTACCGCAACCGGGAAGCCGAACGATTTGCAATTTCATGTCCCGAGTTTCCAATCGTAGTCTTTATTTCGTCGCGTAGGTCGACGCCGATTGTCCCTACTTATTTTCTTCTTCGTGGTTGATAACTTTTTATTTTCCAGGGCGGCATCTTGGCCCTGCCCCTCCTCTTCACCTAAGCTAAGGAATCAGCGGATCTAACCGGGTTATAATGGGAGCCAACTAAAACAGGATTCGAACCCAATTTCTTCCCCATCCATTTTCGCTAAATTTTATTCGCTTTCGTTCGAAATTTGCGTTCGAATAATCTAAACCTCCGTACAAAATGCACCTTGAAACAAAACACCGCAGAACAGATTGCTAGAATGCCGGATGAGAAACAAGACCAACCAGTGGCAGGATCCGGTGGAGCAAGATCTGGCGGGCACTGTGGACACCCGCGGATCTGAAGACTAGCGGTCATGGAACGGGCTAGAAGGAGGAATTACATTATACAGGCCTGTCGTAAGACATCAGGTCAACGGAGTAAGAAAATATTCAGAAAAATCCAGTTTTTACGCTGACAAACAACAATAAACGCTACCGCAAAGTTATTATCACTCAAAGACAATGATTGAGAAAAAAAATGTTTAAAAAAATTCATGAAGTTTGGAGTTATCCTAATCATCACTATAGTGAAAAAATGTGTACAAAACTGTTTCCAGACAATGTTTTCCTTGGGTTGCTGAAAAAAATTGCTTACATTTTCATCAAAAAACTTTGGATCTGATAACTTGGTAAAGTTATGAATTGGTAAATAAGCGATGTTGAAGAAAATCGGAAAATTTCAATGAAATTTTCAGACGAAATAGGAGTCTCGATTTTTCTAAATATTATTTTCGTTTACAAGTCTTCTAGCAACCTATAAATTTTTAAACCATTCTGCGTGCCATCGCGTACAAACAATTGAAATACTCTCGTAATCGACTGGCGCTCGATTTCCAAATGTTCAAAAAATCCCAAATTTTATTATAGCACAGAATAACCATGTTTCTAATTGCTTCAGTCCAATAGCTGCTTCGTGTAACTTTGTCACATCGTCTGTTCCATTCATAGTATAGTTAAATCGAGCTCATTCAAGAACGGCCGAAAGAAGCATCCGAACTTGGTCACGCTTGAAAACCTGCATATGGCGCCACAATTTCCTCAACACTATTACTGGTGATGGTGTGGTGCTAATATCGCAAGAAGTTATTATACCGTCTTAACTGGCATATCGCACGTGAGCAGGTCAGAGACACTTTTGCTCGTACCGCTACCGGCGCTGGGTAGATTTGCATAAAAGTTTGTTGGCGCACAGTGGTTCCCGGCTGTGGATGGTTGTTGATGCCCCAGCAGGGAACACCTGATGATCGCCGGAACGGTTACGGCAATCGGTTCCGCACGCTGGAGATCCTCTATTTTAGCATTACCTTTTCCGACGGGAGGTGGAGATAAATTGAAGATATTTATTAGCCACTGTTGATTATCAAGTAGGGACAATCAAAAATCGTAGTTACTTACTTCTGAATAACTGTTCTGATTTGCTGAAGCATATAGTGTGTTTAATTATGATAAACACAGTGTTATGATAGTAATTGTAAAGAGACACTTCATAATTATGTAACGGTACAGAGCATTTGCACTGGTTTGAACAAGCTGCCTTAAATACAAATTTCATTTAGGTTAAGACGTGTGGTTGAGTTCTATTTTTTTGTTTTACCATACGGATTTTGAGATTTAGACTTTTCAAAATAAGATTTTAGAAAAAAGACAAATTTTGAAAGCACAGAAAAAACAGACTTATCAAACGATTATGTTTAGCTTATTAGTTCGCCCATAGAGCGCCGTGGAGAATGTAGATATCCCAAACAGAGCAACGAATTCCTGTTTAATGAAAAAAAAAAAGAATTAGAATATTGCTCTGTCCCATCAACGTTAATCTCGCTAATGACACATCGCAACGGAAGTGAAAGGATGTGACGCTCCCGCTGAAATGGCCTGGGATCATCGGGTCGGTCTCGCAAGTTAACACAATTCGGAGGAACGGTTCGGTTTGTTCCGGTTGCAGCAATCGCAATAGAGCAGAAAAAAAACTACAATGCCAACAGAGCGAGCAGACATTTTTGTCGAAGCGTTCGTTCTACGTGCACTTGTAATTAAGGTAAAAGCATGCATCAGTAGACTTTTGCCTCCATCGCAGGCTGAAATCGTCATGGGAATATTTTCATATGAAATAGCGACCGTCAATTGTTCCGGAAGGGGAAAGGAAAAACAACAGAGGCACTCAAAAGTACACGGAACTGAAACGGAAGCGCAGCATCTCCTTTATTTAGTTTTACGTTTCATCGCTGCATTTTACCTGTTTGCTGATTGTTCAACCCATTTGTTCTAGCGACGAAGGATCAAAAAGAGCAAACTCTATGCTATGGTACACGAGAAACAGATAGGTACTTACCCTCGGGAAGGGCTTTCAGGTTGACCTGCTGCATTTCCGAATGCCGGGCCCACACAATTTTGCCCCCGTTAACGTCCATTGACATGGCAGGTTCCTCACGGCCCACTTTAATAATGATAGAGCCTTCATCGTAGCTGTAAACGAGACAAACGAGAAAAAACGAAAAAAAATAGAATCCGGTTCAAATTTATTAATAAAGTATCAGTGTTTTGGTTAGAAGAGAAATAAATATACAATCTGGCATTCAAAAAGACGTTTCAATTATGAATGATTGATATCTTTCATTTTTAATGATTAGACACAGCAATGTTTTGCAGAATTGGCCAGCTGTTACACCTATTTTCAGAGATTTGCAGTTGTATTCTACATTTGCAAATAATTTTTCCTCAAAACTTACTTTTAAAGAATTAGTTTATTTTCTAACGAGATACCTGTCTTTCAATTATCAGAACCTGACGTATTTGAAGCACTCAAAGGCCTAAATACATCAAAAGGAATAGAGCCTGAAGGAATAGCACCCATACTTCTCAAAAACCTGCCCGATGAACTTACTACACCATGATAATACCTATTTAACATGTGTCTGTAAAATGGAAAACTCTCGAAAATATGGAAATCTTTGTGTTTAGTCCCTATCTTCAAATCAGGAACACATTCAGACATCTGCAACTACCGTGAAAGCACCTAATGCCGATCATCTAAGGCATGATTCATCTTTGAGTCCTCACTGAAAAATAATACTTTGACATTTGCTTACATGGTATGTGTCTTTAGCAAGTATTTTCAATTATGTTTCATGGAAAAATATTAAAATGCCCAAGTTATTTACCGAAAGTTACAAAAAATGCATCAAAGTATGATGTACCAGTGCACCTAATTCAGATCATCAATTTTAAGGGGTAATTCTAATTCCGATCACAGGTGCATCTAATTCCGATCACGTCATGATGAGCTGTTAAAGTATAAAGCCATTGTCAACTTGTACCAAATGGATCGGAAATGTTTTGCGTTTATATTTTCTGATGACCCCTACCAGTCATCTTCTGCTTGCGTTAATGATCATTATTATCATAAGATTAATATTCATAAAATTTATGTACTCGAGTGCTCGACCAGTGCCAAATTCGGAGTATTTCAGTATAGAAATCGCGCATCCAGCTATTAACAAAGTTCTAGCACAAAATTGAAGTCCTCAAAATAATATGTTATTATAATAAGAGAATAGGCATCAATAAGATAATAAGTTCATAAATGTACTGTCACTGTCGCTCGTTTGCAGCGTTAGAGAAGCAAAAAGTCTGAGGTCCTCAGTTGGCCTCGAGGTACGGCACTGGTCTAATAAGCTCGACGTCATATGTTCAAATCTCGACTGAAAGAGGCTGTAAGAGTCATAGGATTTCTAGCACTAGTCCTACAATTGTCCCGTACTCTTGCAACTGGCTGCGAAGTCTCTCGTATAAAAATAGAAGGTCAAAATTCCAAATCGGAATGTAGCACAGAGGCTTTACTATGCTTTGTAGTAAGCAAGAAAACACGGAAGTTTATTTTGCTTCTTTGTTCTGAAGCAGCAGAAGCCACAAGCTTAGTGTGTGTAATGGTCGTCTGTGCAAAACTATCGTACGGAAAATATATGGAAAAATTTTTGCTTGAAGGTTTTCGTTCATTTTTACTATTTAGCGATTGGCCAACAATCTTTTCAAGAAAGCCTTGCTGCATCATTTATGATCAAAATCCGTTTTAAATTGGAAGAGCTATTAGCGTTCAAAAACTTTCATTCTTTTGTGACGCTGGCTTAATTCCAAATTTTGGATTGACACCCTGCCGTAAGACGTAGCTCTACGTCAAAAGATTTCAATAATACTACCATGTTATCATGTTGCGAATAATTCTAAAATCCAAATAGCAACTACGCTAGCATGTATTTTGCGAGTTTATAACTTTGACATAGTGATCGGAATTAAGAGCAGAAAAAAAAGTTATGTTCATAATTCCGATCAATCACTTTAATGGAATAAATTCCGCAAATTTAGCATATTTTCAGCCAAATTTGATATAGAACGGTTATATATGCTTGTATCTATATGTTATCATAGAATACCGGAGAAGGTAATATGTTTCCACGCTGTTATGATCTTAGCAAATTTGATCGCGCGCTTTGCACTTCGGCTAAGAAAATACATTTTAATGACATTTTTTGCTACTGCCTGTCGAATTTAATTAATTGTGAAGTGCAAGGTGTCCCAAAGTCAGTCATTTTTCAAGAACTGACACATAAACACATAGCACAATAACTGAGCAAGCTCATTTACTACAGATTTTGGCTCACTTTTCTAAAAATTTACTATTTAGTTTGAGTGATCGGAATTAGAAGCTGATCGCAATTACGTGCGGTCACGGTAGCATAGAAGACAACCGTAGAATTGTCATATAGATGATGTAATCTCTTGCATTCCCAAATTATTTTAATCAATTGAAGATAGAATTAACAAAAGGGCGAATGTCGCAAGCGTAAACAAACCGAGTGAGGGTTGATTTTCCTTTGCTGGTCCATCAAAAAATAACTCTCACCCGTTTTGTTTACATTTGCGATATTCGCGTTTTTGTTAATTCTATCTAGAATTGTCAATGAAAAAAATTCAGCAGGTAAACCAGAAAATTACAAGTCAGCAGCACGACAACCTCAAATCTTCTGCAATTTGCATTTTTTACTCTGAATACAATGGCAACCACGGACTTTAGTAAGGCATTTAACAGAACAGACGTACCATTATTAATCTTTTAATTAGCAAAAATTTAAATTGATCCGAAACTATTGAACTAGCTTTAGTCCTATCTAATATGCTTATTATATTTTTTGCGTGCTTGTGTATATTGGGGTTTACCCTTCCTTCAAAGCTAGATCCACTTTATCCACTTATTCTTCACTGCCAGTACTATCCCATATTATAGCCGTTCCTGGCGAGGACTCATTCGTTCCTCTGACCAGTACACTGAAATATAGGAGGGACTTTTGCACTTTGCACCTATCCACTCAAAAGTACTAATATATACATATGTAGATGACATGAAAATAGGTAGCTTAGTGGGAGTGATAGAGGGCCAGATTCGAAGAAAAAATCCTTCTACGCATATAGTCAAATCTCGCGAAACTTTTCAAAAGGACCTAAGTAACAATGAGAGATTCTCTTCGGGTCTCTTCTCTTTCGCTTATCACGGCGATGCAAAGGCATTTTAATACATCAGCTTTGCATGAATCGGTTGCCGGTGTCACAAGCTAGCTAATCGTCAAGAAAACTTTGGTTAAAATGCATTTATGTCGCCGCAATAATCAGAAGAGAGGGACACCAAAGAGAGTCTCTCAATGTTACTTAGGTCCTTTTGAAGCTGTGAACCATTTAGCGAAATTTTTAACTTTTTGGTTAAAATTTAACAGTTCGATGGTTTTTCGAAAATACCCCTGCCTGGAGAGCATGGTTAGTTTTGACAGCTCGATGGTTCGCTTCTGAGAGCCAATATGCCACGGGTGGTATGAGGTATGCCACGGGTGAGGAAAGAGTTTCGATGTGTTTCACTGATTTTTCCATGAATTTTTTCACCAATGTATGGATGTTTAACATATAACAAATTTGTTTATTCAACCCGAAATGAAATGAGATAAATTTTATCTATCAAATAGGAGCAAATGAACACCAAAAATTCATCCAATTTCAACCTATACCAATTTCGCTGTTATAGAAACATATCTTCATCCTCACCTTATATATGCTCTCATTGAGTAAAACAACTATCACTCCTACCTTTTGTCCAATACTGAAAGGTGCATGGGTCGAACCAAGCTAACATCTAAGATTATAACCGGATTTGAACCCACAGCACCCGCCAGGGAATGTGGCTCGCTGGTACCCGTGTACCTATGAACCGCAGGGGCGCTGGACAAAAGGAGACTGCACTTGTTTTTACTGTCAGAACGACGACACTATGCAGGCCCTTACGACTTACAAGGAACTGCGCGTGACGCTGTTCGTCTGTCAGCGTGTTAGCCACGATTCTCAGCGCGGGTTTTCGGAGAAAGGCTCCGTTCCTATGAAGTAGACCAAATAGACAAGATAGGAGTCACAACGACTTCTTTTTTAACCCCTCCGATAACCCCCCTCCCCTCTCACCTTCCCGCTCTTTACCCACCGCTCCAAAAAATTTTCATTACTTTCCCCTACCGTCATCAATTGTAGAACCAGCGTTTCAAAAAATATTAATATTAATATGCCTGCCCGCATTTCAAGGTCAAAGACTAAAAACACAAGTTTGGTCTACATGATCCTGTAAAATTCAAGGCCTTAATTTCAAGCCACTAAGGTTTATTCGTAGGCAGCAGCTGTTGAACCTGTACTGTGGAAAGTATACATTTTTTCTCGGTTTAGCATGCTCCACACCTCCAGGGTGACATGGGGTTGTGCCGCAATTTGCTGGTGCTTATCTTGAGATCATTTTACGCGATCCGCAAAACTGTATGGTCATGTCAATCGCTGACGCCACTCGAAACCTCGTTGAAAACAACGTTCCTTCTCGGAAGCGACGGTACGTTGGCGTAGACGTCCCTGAATTAAAATTATTGTGTAACAAAACGTGTAATACGGCTGAATAATGCGGACCGTCGGTGTCTTGCGCACCTGTAGGTATAAAATAGACTCTACAGTGGTTTACAGCCTCTTATTCAGCAACTACTATCCCTACCTTCTCGTGGTACCAGCCAGGATACGAGCAACCTTGGCGGGTATCGGGTAACCAACCCCGGTGGACACCAAGGTTATATGCTGACAGGGAAGGCGGGCTGTTTCGAGCTTCGTTGGTCATCCGGCGAAATAGGGGGTTGGTTGCAGGCTTTGTAAGCCGTCACCACAAAAATAACTAAAGCCCTGCTGAGCGAAGAACAAGGAAAGTCGGACTGGTACAATAGCGAAATAGAATATGCTGGAAGAGTTCAACGGTATGTACGATCAGAGATGTACATACCATCTACCAGAGCTGCAGCAGCATATACGAGCTGGATACACACGTTCCATAGTGGTTGGCGAGATGTGGAAACGGGTGATTTGGTGGTGGCCAATCAATCCTCAAATGTGCAGGTTGAGAATCAAGGATCGGTTCTTCAACATAAGCATCATCAACGTGCACAGCCCTCACCTCAGAAGTATCGATAACGAAAAGGACGAATTCTACGCGCGGTTGAAGAGAGAATACGACCGCTACCCAAAACATGATATCAAGATCGTCATCGGTGATATAAATACTCAGGTCGGTCAGGTGAAGGAACACTAACCGGTGATTGAAGGGTTCAGCGCACACCAGCGGACCCATGAAATGGGCTTAAGACCTATCGACTTTGCCGCCTCCAAGAGCATGGCCGTACGTAGTACCTTTTTCCAGCACAGAATCCTACGCAAGTACACCAGGAGGCCCTCAAATCAGACAGAATCATAGATCGACCACGTTTTGATCGATAGTCGGCACTTTTCAGATATTATCGACGTCAGATCCTATCGAAGCGCTAACGTTGACACGGACCACTACCTAGTGATGGTTAAGATGCGTCCAAAACTCTCGCTTGTGAACAACATTCTGTACCTCGGTTAGATCTCGCGCGGCTGAAGCAGCCAGACGTCGCCGCAAACTACCCAAGCAACATTTTGAGTTTTATTACACCCTTATGGTGGTATTTGCAATCGATTTTAGTTATGAAAACCATCATAAGAGTGTAATAAAACCCTTATTGTGGTCAATAGATACCCGACCCGACCCATACCCGGTTTCAAAAACAAAATTAAGAACCCGCACCCGACCCGAACCCGCAAATTATTTTTTTTTTCAATACCCGAACCCAACCCGAACCCGGCGGGTACGGGTACGGGTGCGGGTTTCGGGCAAATTTTCCGCTACCCGACCATCTCTACAGTGTAGCGGAGAGCTCCATCCGGCATGTGGTACGAAATCTGCGGAACGATTGGTTTGACGATTAATGTAGGAGGGTCATGGATGATGAGAACGCGGGTGACGATGATGCACACTGCGCAGTGGAACGTGGAAAGACACAAACAGAAGAAAATGAAGCGAAACTAAATCTTTCGGGAGAAAAAGCACTGGCTGGAAAAGCAGTAATATGCAAAGTAGAAGCGGCTGCATCGTTTTCAGAAAACGTGAAAGTTCTACCAGAAACTGAACGGAGCCCGCAAAGGTTTTGTGCCGCGAGCTGAAATGTGTCGGGATAAGAATGGTAGTATTCTGACGGACGATCGTGAGGTGACCGATAGGTGGAAGCAGTACTTCGATGAACACCTGAATGGCGTTCAGGCGGAGAACGATGGTGGCGGAGAATTTCGACGGTGCAACTAACGGGGAAGTGGTGCCAGCCCCAGCGATATGCGAAGTTACGGAGATCATCATGCTGCTAAAAAAACAATAAATGAGCTGGGAAAGATGGCTTCGGAGCGGAGCTCATCAAAATGGGACCAGAAACGCTGGCCGTTTGTATGCACATCGTTCTTAATACAGCATACAAAGTGCTGTCCCAAATCATTTGTTTGTTTATTCTGTCTTGATAGCGTCTTGATTTTCCGCCGGCTATCACCAATTGCGAACAGATTTGTGGGAACTTATCAAGCCGGCTTCGTCGAAGGTAGTTCTACAACAGGTCAAATATTCACACTGCGGCAGATCCTCCAAAAGAGCCATGAATCAGAATTCCCTCGCACCATTTGTTCGTTGACTTCAAAGCCGCGTATGATATCATCCACCGGAAAGAGTTAACTATGGAAATCATGGACGAGAAAAGCAGTGTATGGTATAAAGTGCTGTGCTCGGATTACGGGTGGATTGTCATGTTCATTCGAATCACGTAGAGGGCTTCGTCAAGGTGATGGTCTCTAATGCTTGCTTTTCAACATAGCGCTGCGCTACACGGTGGGGCATGATTTTCATGAATCTAGTCAGTTCGTTTACTTTGCCGATGACATGGATATTATCGGCAAAACAGTACACCAGACTAAAGCGCGGAGCAGAATAGGTTGGGTTAAAGGTAAATACGTCTAAAACAAAGTACATGCCGGCCAGCGGAACCGACACCGACCCACGCTGCTTAGGCAGTAGTATAATGATCAATGGCGATGAGTTTGAGATAGTCGCCCTCGAATTTGTCTACCTTGGCTCACTGGTAACGACGGACAGTGATACCAGTCGTGAGATTCGGAGGCGAATTATCAGCCGAAGTCGTGCTTACTATGGGTTTACTCTGTACCCTGTACAAGACGCTTATTGGACCGGTTGTTCACTACGGGCATGAAATAATGCTCGAGGAAGACCTGTGAGCACTTGGATTTTTCGATAGACGAGTGCTAGGAACGATTTTCGGAGGCGTATAAGAGAACGGAATATGGAGTCGGAGGATGAACCATGAACTCACATAGCTCTATGACGAACCCAGTATCCAAAAGGTGCCCAAAACTGGACGGATACGATCGGCAGCGCATGTCGCAAGAATGCCGGACAAATACCCTGTAAAGATGGTTTTTGCTTCAAATCCTGAGGAACAAAACGACCACGAGAGCAGCGAGTAAGATGATTAGACCAAGTGGATCGAGATCTGGCAGAGACTACTCGGTGTCCGAGGAATTGGAGACCGGTAGCCCACAACCGGGTTAATTGGAGAAACTTTGTTCAGCAGACATTGTCTTAAGACGGCAAGCCATCTAAGTAAGTAAGTCATTACACCTGTCTCAAGGATAAGCGAAATTTAAATGTACGTGTACGTTATGAAAACGGAGAGCTTACAAAAACGACTTCTACCCACAATTCGTAGTCACAAGGATCCTGGGTGTTGGTTTCTGGCTAGATTTGGCGTCTAGCCATTACGTCAAACCAAAGCACAAGGGACAAAAATAAACCAAAAAACGCAAAAAAGGAGACCGTCGCACAGTAGCACTCCGCCATACAAAGCTTGACCAAAAGCCAAGTGTCAATGAGATTGGCTCTAAAACCTAGTGAAGTGTCGTAAGAGTTGGCCCAACATGATTTTTCAGCTTCAGCAGCTCGTACTATGAACAAGCAGGTTTGGGATGCTCTTTTTGCTTCGTTTTTGCTGTTTCGACTACGCCGCCTTAGCCATATAGAAGAGCTAATTACTATCAACAATATTGTTGAACGAAGTATATTTTTATATTTTGTATTCATGATGCTATGGAACTGTAATGTCGTTGGTAGCAAAAGGGGTGCTCTTTTCCATGTTCAAACATAGCATACGCTGTTTTGAAATCTATAAACAGATGATGCCTCTGTCCTCACAAAATAGGACCCTCCCTCCCATAGAGAAAGGCTACTGTAGCGCAGTAGCCTTGCCGTCGCAGTTCGAAAACAGACACTGAGGAAGCCTGCAAGTCGTAGGCGAAATTCGTGTCTGTCAAGAATAAAATATACATAGTAGAATTAAATTGGATAAGTTTGCTTTTTATTTAATTTTCGGGTTTCGTATTCTACTAAGACGCTCCAAAAACTTCAGTCAAATATTTTGAGCCTTTGCTCTCGGCATTACAATAGCGACAGAAACCGAAATTTCGAATAGAGGGGTCAATCCCGGTGTATTGATTAGCATTCACGTGTCTGACACTGAGAACGCGGGTTCAAATCCCAACCCCGCAAAATTTATAAATGAGCCATTTTTGCATGCAATTGAAGGCATACTAGCACAGTTAGATACTACTATTTATCCGGACTAGATTTTATAAATGAAAACTTCCCAAACAAGCTATAGAATCTTACTGCCGCACAATTTATTCGACTAGTATTGCCTGGAGTTGTTCTGATGGAATAGTTTTTTCTCCTATTAGCTAAAATTGACCGCTTCCAATCATTTGCATCCCTGAGACAACAATCATGGTCGAAAAACTAACTGCTAACGACGGCGCATGACCGCTTGTTAGTTTTCCGGTCATAACTTGGGTAAAAAAAAGGTCTAAGATATGAATTTTCAATGTAGGTAATTTTACATGATGTAAATTACATCAATCAATAATTCTTTAAAAAAACTCAATTTTTAGTAAATTCCTTACTTTTTTCTCTGCACAAAGCAATTTTATTTTATTTTTTGCACGGGAAAACAAAAATATAGTTAACAAACAACAAGTTAGTTAATTGGGCCACTATTCATTGATAGAAATAAAGCAGAAAAAAAAACAATGTAACATTATTCTTGCAGCACGGCCACTTAGACCGTGTTAGTCAATTAGCTTTGTCAGTCAATTAGCTAATAAAGCTGACTTTCAGTGCCATCAGCTAAATTGATTTGAGTACCTGACAAATTGCAGCGGGCTTATTCTGGTTCAGCTACCTTATTCTGGGAACTACTGTATGTATTTAATTTTTAGCGAACATAATAAGAATAATATAATATTCCAAAATTCAAATTCTTCGTGTAACAAAAAAGTATGTGCGGAACCAATTGAAACCTATTTATTTGGTAGTAGGATTTTAAATCGTAGTTTTAGTCTCCTTAAAATATGAAAACAGAAACATCAATTAGGCAAAAGCTACTCACCCCAGCGCCACGTTGTTGGTGCCCCTCATGCAGGCGAGGGCCCACACCCTCTCGAAGCCATAGTTGAGCGACGTCTCCAAACGGTAGGTGCCCGAGTGCCAGATCCGTATGGTGCCGTCTTCCGACCCGGTAAGCACAATCGGCAGTTCCGGATGGAACGACACTGCCGATACGTTCTGGGCGTGTCCCTCCAGTGTCTGCACGCAGGTTTTGTTCTGATAGTCCCAGATTTTCACTAACCGATCGTCCGCACCGGAAATAAGATACGGCTTATCACCGCCGTGATAGTAGTCCACACAGTTGACACCCTTCTCGTGTCCGTCGAGCGTGAAGTTGGGCACGTTTGATCCTAACTGCCATACTTTCACCGTTCGGTCCAGTGAAGCACTGGCGAATGTGTTGTTATCCTTTGGATTAAACACGATCTGCATTACATAATGTGAGTGACCTTCGAAGACCCGCTGCATGGACCACATCTTTTCCCAGTTCCACAGTTTGATCAACATGTCGTCACTGCAGGTCAGGATAAGTGGTTGAGTAGGATGAACCGCAATGCTTCGGACGTAGTCCGTGTGTGCCTCGAATGAGTGAACCTTTTCCAGCGTGTTGTAGTTGAATACACGGACCTGCATGTCATCTGATCCGGTTAGAATCCAATTTTTGCGGGCTACGAAGCGTGCACAGCGCACTGGAATATCGCACACTTCAAAGTCCTTGACCAGCTGCTGATTTTCGTAATTCATCACGTGCACGTGACCATTGTACAGGGCGCATAGCATCCATGGTTCGGTGGGATGCAGATCCACCGATTTGACTCGATCCGAACGAGACGTCAGGCGCCTCTTGATATCTAATCGTAGTGGCTGATTCATTAGAGAGGAAAAAAGTTAACAAATTACAAATTTGTTAGAATTCTATTGAAAACCTGTGTTTTGCATGTTGGTGCCAATGAATGTTAACTATTATTTTTAGAGAAATCAATTTGTAAGCAAATTCATATAAATATTTAGCAAAAACACCACGGAAAGTATTTGTTAAAAGTTTTCATGTTTCATAACAGATTAGATAAAAGAAGAAAAACTTCTTTAAATAATATAATAAATGATTCTTTAAAACAAACTCAGAACAGCTGGTTGCTGTTTAAAGCAGAAATTTAAAGTTGCTTCCGCTCGGCTTATCACGACGATCAACATTGGTTTTTCTTCAACAACAGCCCCGAGTCACTGCTAAATTATGGAGAAGCACAAACATCATTATTGCATTTTATCAAGTGTTTCGTTAAAATTTTTCGTATATCGTCATCCAAATCTTGTACTTGAGATTGAACGCCAAGAACGTAAAATTTAAATTCAACCACAGCTTCGCTTTTTCAATTAATTTGCTCCACCATGAAATCCATGAGACGCAGATGCTTCCATCGCTCATTGTATGCAGGCACTATGGTTTTCCTCCAGCTCGACAAGTAGCCATCGGAACATCCTATTTCATCACTATTTTTCACCGTGGAAACACCACCCTGCAGCCTTATTCTACGGGAAAAATATGCCTCCTGGGGGAAACTAACCATTTTCAATAAATTTTCGTAAGCAGATACACTAGTTTTCACGAAACTTTTATCGAAATGCGAAAAACCGACATAAAACTACGGCAAAGTTACACCGCGCCGCGATCCGAGTTGAGTTTAGACGTGGCTAGAAATGATGATTCTGTTCGGAAACGTCAAGCTGGAGCATAAGAGCATGAAAAATACGATTGTGTGAATTGCGTGTAGGACAGCTTATGTTGTGTCGTTCTTCGCAGTGTTCGTGTGTTCGATTGTCATGCCAGCGTTCACACCTAGGGGCGCTAACAGCGCTAAAAAGGAATGCGATTCGAGTCCCAAGCGGTGGATGATATTTGGAACGATTTTAAATAAATATTTAAAATTTATTTAGAGCCGTATTTTTTCGTTTGAGTGGTTCCAACTATCGTCATAAATTTTAATCCTTTTTCTTCGAAAATTCACAACTTTCGTGTCACTGTTACGATCTTAATGATTTTGGTGCCAGATATATGGTACATCAATTTCAATTTATGAAGAGCGTTTTGCATATTATTGGAAACTTCTAACGATTGAACAGTGTACAATAAAATGCAAATTCCAGAATACATATATCACAGACTAAGTCTGTGCATATATGTTGAAGTGTGAGCTTTTGAGTTAGGTACGATGACCTCAAAAATTATTTTTACTGGAGAATTACAAAAAACGTTTGAACCACCCACCGATTTCAGTTATATTGACAGCAAATGAAAGATATTTTCCTTAAAATTTTAGGAAAAATATTCGATGGACCCTCATTTTGTTTTTGATATAGTTTGTTTTAAAGTAATAATATTTCGATAGTTTATTTTCCAATAGGAAGAAAACGGATATTTCCGGGTTTTCAGATTATTATCTGAGACAAACTCAATTTGTGAAGGATAGAGAATAAAAACGAGGTTTTTCCATTAGCACAATTAGTAACATTTCTAGAGCCACCCCTGGCTCTTTTTTCAACTATTTCGTCAACATATTATCAATGTGCAACTACCTATATGCACATTGATACAGTTTTTTTTTTTCAAAATTTAAAAATCTTAGTTGAATTTCCCAGGAGCTGGATGGGAGGGCCAAATCTCTTCTAGTGGAAGCTAGATTCCTCTCTAGTTCCGCCACTGTTTGTCTTGTACAAAACACAAAAAACACAATGAGTTAAAAATTCTTAGTTGAAAAGAAAAAACCAAAAAAATCAGAGGGGTTGTGTACAAGACACGACCGCATATATAGGTGACGCAGGACTACGTAAGTCTCTTTGTAGTGATAGTAGCATGTATTCATGCTTGTAATCATTCGATTCTTCATGTATACATGCTATATGCAACTTATATACATGCTACATGCGTTGTATGTTACATTTACCAAAGTAGTAACATTGCATACGTTCAATTCTCAAAAGATTGTGCATTTGAAAACAATTTAACAAAATCAAGAACACAAACTATTGCTTTCCTGCTACCTTACTGAAATTAAACATTGTTTTTATTACCCATGGTTCCCCACGTTGAAGGGATTTTACCAATTCAATCCTATTTTATCAACAACACATCTTTTCAATACACATCTAATGAAACGATCGGTAAGCATGCGTATTCACGGGAAACTAGCAGTCATTGACTTTTCGTCGGAAAGCCCAATTTCGGAAGCAGCTTTTCTGCCCAAAAGCAGGATTGTGTTTATAAAAATGTATATACTGCATTCTTCTTGCCAATCTGAACACAGCGAATATATTTTCATAAACCGAATTATTGTTCGCCGAAATTGGCAGAATCGATGATGACTAATTTCACCTTCATACAGAGTCGTATTATAACCGAACACTACAGCTGTAGCATAGTTTTCCAACAAAGATATCAAATTCGCCGAGGTTTAATCGTCTCGCAGTAAAGAATTTGCGATCTGTTGGGACAACTGTTGGGAGGACCACCCTACGAACCAACTGCACACCACCTGGATGTTGGTCGACTCATCGTCTGACACACCCTGTCAGAGCGATTGACGTCTACCGCTGTCAGCCGATAGCAACATTAGAATTGCATACCAGAACATACACGACTCGCAATTAGTGAAAACCACACCACATTCAATCTCTGTAATTTTACGGTTAATAAAGTTTTAATTTGTTTGTTGTATAAAACCATCGGCGATTCATTACAACAAAGTGGCGACGAGGATTTTCAGTACCGGTTACGCGAAAATTAGTTTTTCCGTCGCGATACAACCAGTTTTGTCGGTCGAATAAATTCCGCGTGGGAAAAGTGAAAAGTTGAGGTTAGCTCAATGCAGGATCCAGTACAGGCGAACGCTAACCAGATGCTGATGCAAATTCTGCAGCAGCAGCAACAGTTGATGGCGCAACTCACTCAGCAGGTTTCAGCTACCCAGCTGGCCATTCAGAGGATGTCAAAGGATGAAACCATTTTGGATTCGCTTTCTAGTAACATCACCGAGTTCGTCTACGACCCGGAGCAGGGCTGTACATTCGACTCTTGGTATGCGCGATATGAGGATTTGTTCGACAAAGACGCGGAAAAACTGGATGATGCAGCAAAAGTCCGGTTACTTATGAGAAAACTGAATCCACCAGCACATGAGCGGTTTACCAGTTTTATCTTACCTAAACTGTCGAAGGAGCTAACGTTCAGTGAAACAGTTGCAAAATTAAGAACGATTTTCGGATCGCCAGTTTCGGTGTTTCACCGCCGTTATTTGTGCCTTCAGACGACAAAGGACGATGCCGATGATCTTGTGTCGTATTCGTGCAAAGTAAATAAAGCGTGTGTGGATTTTAAGTTGCGAGACCTATCAGAGGAACAGTTCAAATGTCTCATTTTTGTGTGCGGTTTGAAATCACCCCGTGACTCAGATATTCGCATGAGGTTGATAAACAAACTAAATGAGACCGAAGACATCTCTCTGGAAAAAGTAGTGGAAGATTGTAAAACGTTACTGAACCTGAAGCAAGACAACAGTCTTGTGGAAAAGCAGCAATCGCTCAGTGCTGTGAATGCCGTTCATAAAGAGCGGCCTCCAAAACCATACAATAAACAAGGTGGCGGGGGGACAGTAAATAACAATCATCCCAAAACCCCATGTTGGTCGTGTGGGGGAATGCATTTTTCTGCAGATTGCCCATTTCGGGAACATAAGTGTCGCGAGTGCAAGAAAAAAGGTCATAAAGAAGGATATTGTGCCTGTTTTTCGTC
This sequence comes from Sabethes cyaneus, assembly GCF_943734655.1. Taxonomy (NCBI): domain Eukaryota; kingdom Metazoa; phylum Arthropoda; class Insecta; order Diptera; family Culicidae; genus Sabethes; species Sabethes cyaneus. Next base: position 74,217,054 of record NC_071354.1, on the reverse strand, counting down.
CGACAACAACAGTGGCAGTAGCAAGAAGAAAAAGAAGAAGTACAGTGGGAAGAACAAAGATGTGAAGATAGTGTCAGTGAAGAACATCAGTCAGCAGAGGAAGTTTTCCGAAATCGAAATCAACAAGATTGCAGTTCGGTTGCAGATCGACTCAGCGTCGGATATTACGATCATTTCCGACGAATGTTGGCGGCAAATCGGACAACCTCAAGGAACAACACCCTCCTGCAACGCCAAATCTGCTACTGGAGGATCAATTGATCTGGCCCGGGAGTTTTGGTGTGATGTAAACATCGGCGGCAAATCGAAAAGATGCTTGTGTCGTGTAGCTTCACCCAATCTCGATCTGAACATTCTGGGATCCGACTGGCTTGAGCTTTTCGGATTATGGGACGTTCCTATCAGTTCGTTCTGTAACAAAGTCACCAGCCGACAGCCCCGCACGGATGATTTTCTGCAAGCCCAGTTTCCGAAAGTTTTCTCAAGTGAAATGGGACTCTGCACGAAGACAAAAGTTCGACTGACGCTGAAGGGAGATCCCAAACCAGTCTACCGTGCAAAGCGTCCAGTTGCGTACAGTGTTCAAGGTGCGGTAGAAGACGAACTTCAACGGCTGCAAACATTGGGAATCCTCCAACCAGTCGATCACTCAGATTGGGCAGCACCGATCGTCGTTGTGCGGAAACCGAACGGTAGAGTCCGCATATGTACCGATTTTTCGACGGGTCTCAACGATGTGTTGGAGTCAAACCAGTGTCCGCTTCCGCTACCAGAAGACATCTTTACCAAGATGGCCGGATGTAAGGTCTTCAGTCATATTGACCTATCCGATGCCTATCTCCAAGTGGAAGTGGACCCCCGAGATCAACCTCTCCTGACAGTCAACACCCACAAGGGTCTATTTCGCTATACTCGCCTCACGCCTGGAATCAAGTCAGCTCCGGGTGCTTTCCAGCAGATCATGGACGCAGTGGTGAGTGGCATCGGAAGAACCTGTGGTTATTTGGATGATGTGCTAGTGGGAGGACGTACGAAACAAGAACATGATCTGAATCTGAAACAAGTGCTTCAACGTCTCGAAGAATACGGATTTACAGTGCGAATTGAAAAGTGCAGGTTCAACATGGAAGCAGTGGAATATTTAGGGCAAATCTTGGATGGTGATGGCATCAGACCCGACCCGGGAAAAACTTCAGCTATCGCTACCATGCCGCCGCCTCAAGATGTTCCGTCACTCCGTTCATATCTTGGTGCCGTAAATTATTACGCAAAGTACATTCCGGAAATGCGAAAGTTACGGTTCCCGATGGATCAACTCTTGAAATCTGGCGCAAAGTGGATTTGGTCGGATTCATGTCAGCGATCATTCAACCGATTCCGTGAAATTCTACAGTCACCGTTAGCGCTCACGCACTACAATCCAACCATGGAACTCATAGTGTCAGCGGATGCGTCAAACTACGGAATTGGAGCGCGAATTGCCCACAAGCTGCCAGACGGGTCAGTGAAGCCGATATCGTATGCGTCAAGAAGCCTCACACCAGCCGAGTCCAACTACAGTCAAATCGAGAAGGAAGGGTTGGCGTTGATCTTCGCAGTAACACGGTTCCATCGGATGATCTTCGGACGACATTTCGTTTTGGAAACGGACCACCAGCCATTGCTAGCTATCTTTGGTTCGAAAAAGGGCATCCCGGTGTATACAGCCAACAGACTCCAGCGATGGGCGTTAACGTTGTTGCTGTACGACTTTAGCATCAAATATGTCAGTACGGATAGTTTCGGCTATGCAGATATCCTGTCCCGTCTGATCAACACCCACGTCCGTCCAAACGAAGACTACGTCATCGCATCGATCGAACTGGAAGAAACCATGGAAGACATCGTCAAGCAGTCAGTGAAAGTTCTCCCAGTTACGTTCAAGATGATTCAAACTGAAACAAGGTCGGATGCAGTCCTGAAACAGGTGAAGCAGTTCGTCCAAACAGCGTGGCCGTCCGATCAGTCCAACTTCAACGATCCACAGTTACAGCAGTTCTATCAGCGGCGCGACAGTCTCTCAGTTGTTTCCGATTGTCTCACCTACGGGGAACGACTAGTGATTCCAACGAAATTCCAAGATCGAGTTCTACGCCTTCTACACAAGGGACACCCAGGAGTAGAAAGGATGCGGTCCGTAGCACGTAACTACGTCTATTGGCCTGGAATCGACGAGCAGATCAGTCAACGTGTTCGTTCCTGCGTGGAATGTTCGAGAGCAGCCAAGACCAACAGTAAAACCAACCTGGAATCTTGGCCAGCACCAGAAAAGCCTTGGCAGCGGATACATGCAGATTATGCTGGACCTGTTGACGGCAATTACTATTTGATTGTTGTTGATGCTTTCAGCAAATGGCCAGAAGTCATCTCTACCAAGCGTATCACAACATCTGCAACTGTGGCCATGTTTCGGAAGATCTTCGCCAGAAACGGATTTCCGGAGACATTGGTGACAGACAACGGTACGCAGTTCACCAGTGAACAATTCGAAGTTTTCTGCAACAACCGTGGCATCCTGCATCTGAAGACGCCACCATACCATCCACAGTCGAACGGACTCGCCGAGAGATTCGTCGACACATTCAAGCGAGGACTTCGGAAAATCACGGCGGGGGGAGAGGCACTCGACGAAGCAATCGATACTTTCCTACTGTGTTACCGTTCCACTCCATGTCGTAGCGCACCTGAAGGGAAGTCACCTGCGGAACTACTACTGGACAGGAAATTACGAACAGGAATGGATCTACTGAAACCGCCAACTTCGTACCACAAGCAAACTGAATCCAAGCAGGAAGATCAATTCAACCGGAAACATTGGCACGAAAGCACGAAAATACGATGCCAAAGATCTGGTTTGGAATAAGGTTTACCGAAACAATACCTGGTCATGGGAACCCGGTCAAATTCTAGAACGGATTGGACGAGTTATCTACAATGTGTGGCTACCTGGTAAGCGGGATCTTGTGAGGTCTCATGCGAATCAACTGAAAAGGCGGTATGAGTCAGAACAGCCGGCAACACGAGTACAACAGCAGTCTACGCAAATTCCGCTAACCGTACTTCTGGAATCCTGTGGTCTACGTGAATCTACAACAACCGAACCAGCAGAACCAGAGTCAGCCGAACCGTCGCAGTTAGATTTGTATAATGAACCACAGTCAGCGGTTCCTCACCAAGCACCTGTGCAAACTCCAAGAGCTACTACTCAGCAGCAACAAAGCCAGCTTCGCCAGTCTTCGAGAGCAAGAAGACCACCCGTGAGGTATGAGCCGTACCATCTCTTCTAAGAGGGGGAGGTGTTGGGAGGACCACCCTACGAACCAACTGCACACCACCTGGATGTTGGTCGACTCATCGTCTGACACACCCTGTCAGAGCGATTGACGTCTACCGCTGTCAGCCGATAGCAACATTAGAATTGCATACCAGAACATACACGACTCGCAATTAGTGAAAACCACACCACATTCAATCTCTGTAATTTTACGGTTAATAAAGTTTTAATTTGTTTGTTGTATAAAACCATCGGCGATTCATTACAACAACAACGAACTTGTGTCATTTTTTCTGGTACACTTCACTAACACAGACATCAAATTGGACTAGGTTTAATCGCGTTCGTAAGAAATCTGTTGGCACGAGGGGGCTTTGTCACTCTTCCTGGCGTACTTCTCAAGCAAGGACATCAAAATGGTCTAGGTTTAACCGCGGGGTTAAGAAATTTTGTTGAAATGAGCGAACTTGGTCACTTGTTTTGGCTTACTTCCCAAGCACAGATATCAAATTGGTATAGGTTTAGATCATCGCAAAGAATCTTCCAACCAATCACGAAGCGAGAATTCTGGTAAAACATAGGTTCATTATTTTCAATTTTTCAATAGTTCAACATCAAGAATCCATACTTTTCTTCATTTGGGTCAATTCTTAGAAGATTTTCCGATCGATTGGTGTAAGAATATTGAAAATCGATAGGAAAACCGCTGAGCTATTAGCGCTCAAAACCTTTCATTTTTCGTGACGCTCGCATTTTTCGATTTTTTGGAATGACACCCTATCTCAAAACTTGCCGTAAGACGTAGTCCTACGTCAAAAGCAAAGCCTTGGGCTTAAGGGGAAACCGAAAATGGCTCAAAGATGGCTGGATAAATGGCTACCATTCGAAGCATGTATTGTTTTGCGCCTTAAAATGCATTTGTATTGGCAGAGCACGCTTTCGCCACGTAATCAGTGCTTCCAGCGCTGTTATAATTCCCTAAAACTTGTAATTCAATTTATCGATCTGCTATGTATCAATAAACGCTCAGCAAAACATAATTGCTAATGGAAAATAAATTTAACTGATCATATCGATCATTACGTGTTCATAAAAGCGACCAATGTATAATTTGGAATTAGTTAATAGATATTTGGTTGCACCAGGGGACTGGCAACTCTATCTCTTTCAACGTCAACTGACAGCAACACACATATCGCGAGCCGTTTTGAATACGGCCCAAAACAAACACCTGTCATTGCACATTTTTGCTTTGTTTTGATCGTGGCGGTGCGCTGAAACTGCCATTTGGAACTGGTAGAAGTATCAAGCATCAAATCGGAAGCACAGAAAGTTGCAGGAGCGAAATTTAAAAATATGTTTACGATATGTTGTGTTGTTATGCTGCGATCGACATGTTAGCTGCAAAAACATGGCCACCTGCCAGCCCCTTGGGTTGCGCACATATTTCGTTGAACTAGCGATTTCCGAAAAAGCAGCAACACAGTATCAAACTTTCGTCACATCAATGAGCTTTTAAAGAGCTTTCAACTTTCGCCGCATCGATGAGTTTAGAGTGAAGTAAACAAACAAAACGCAAACACAGGAATCAAAAACGCAATCCGATCCAAGCGGATTAATTAAACATCCTAGTGATCCTACGCATTATTCAGTTGCTGCTGTTAATTTTGATTGAATCGGAATGCCTTGATAAAGAAAACAAACCCTTTTTCGGGATGTTTGTAGTCAGTGCGGATGGCTGCGGATCAGCTGTTTATGTTTCCAAGCTCCGCTATTTGACATATATTACCAATACTAATGCAATATTCAAATAAACGTTTAGGTTTTTAACGAACACATGAGATGTACAGTACAGTGTTTGTCGCACTAACACAATAACGTTAGCCACTTGCGGTTCCGCCTTAAACGTCTTTCTAAGACTTGACCCTTCTTTATCGACAGACTTCACAGTCGGCTATTAAAATACAGGACAGTCACGTGGCTAGTGCAACAATCCTACTGACTCGATCTAGCAGCACCGTCTAGCCGAGATTCGAACATTCGACGAAGGCCAGTATCGTACCTCGAAACCAATTAGAAGAAAAAACCAGCATTCCTTAAAAATATACTCGCTTAACATGTAGGGTTGCCAAGTCGGACAATTACAAATACCGGCCGGTCGGTCCTGCCTTCAAAAAATGGGGTGGAAGATTTGCCTGGAACGTGTAATGTGCGTTAATGACATTATTTGGGTAGTCGTCGGAAGTCGGTTGACAGTTTCCCGTGTAAATAGGATAAACAGTCAGCTGTGGAGATAACGAACGGTAGGACATCACAGTCGAAACCACAACGAATGGATTATTGAAGATAGATAGTTTCAGAGTGACAACTACTTACTCCTGGTGCTAGTGGACAATTTAATGTATATTACCGCCTGAAGTAAAGTATCGTCACTCCAAAACTGGCTCTCTTCAATAATCCACTGCTCAGGATTGCTAATAAATTTATCAGAAAATATAACAAATCAGGCAAAAAGTACAAATCCGGCTTCATATGTCGAAAAACCGGCCTTTTTGCCGGATTGACCGACCACCGGCTTTGCAAGTGAAAAACTGGTCGGGCCGGCCGAAAACCGGCCACTTGGCAACCCTATTAACATGAACATTTTTGTAAATACTAACATAAAAAATAGCAACTATAGTTGGATTATTTTTGATAAATATACCTCAAAATGTTGCCTCATCTTTTTACTTCTAGTAGCATAGAGCTGGGGTGGCTCTTGTCGTATCAAGAATTCTCCTTCACTGTGTACTCGGTCCTGGGCAGCTCGTAGTCAATTCGTTGAGCGTCTCGACACAAGTCGGCTTCAACCTGCTCGAGCCATCTTGCATGTTGGTCCTGTCTATTCCTGGTATCGGTGCCGGTGGTTGTTGAAGAGAACGGATTTCACTGTACAGTCGTCCGCCATACTTGCGTACCTATCGTACGTTGCCTCCAGGTGCATGTAGAACACTTCCTTGTCGTCGTCGAGTCTACCTTTGTGTGAACAGTGCACGTTTATGATGGTGAACTTGAAGAGACGGCTTTTATCCTTTCGTTGATCGCCGTCCAATCCATCACGCGATTCTGCATTCTGCCCATCACTACAAAACCCAGCTGCCCAGCTCGTTAGTCGCTTCATCGCTCTGGTAAAATTGGGCTTTACCACCACCGATTCGCAACACCTGCTAGCCTTTCCAAAAGATCTCCTGCAGTGCCATAATGCCGAACTTTCGGGGTTCTAGCGGATCAATTCAGCGATCTGCTGTTCCAGATACGAAGCGTCCATGCGCATCTACCTTCTTTTCATATCCTTATTTCAGGGGAGCCATGCAGCCGCAAGGTTACCAAGTCTACCTCGAGAAGCGAGTGGTCGTGGTTTCGAATCTTAATAGAATCAGGCAGTTCGATGTTAAGTGACTTTAGCATTGGTTTATTCTCAGACCTCCACATCCTTCCTACTAAATTTTACATTTAGGTACTAACAATGAAGCCTCCTCCAGGACAAGTTCTAAGAGTGGTACTTGCTTGAGGTGCGAATAAAGTTTCTTGTCCAAGGGCAAATTAGAATTAGTCTCCGCACGTTCCTGACTCTAGAGCCAGATTGGTTGAAAAGTAGTAACAAGCGTAGAAGGAAAAAAAGGGTTGAAAACACCGATACTTTAAGCACGGATAATAAGTAGTTCGGTCACTCCATAGCGATACCGCAAAAATAACAAAGTGCGGAACAACACGTGGATAAGATCACAATAGATCAAAATGCTAGTTGTAGTAATAATATCCAAACAAAAAAAATGTCATTTCGTCGCCTTGGTCTATAGAGCTTTCCAGTCATGTGTGTATTGGTGCTTGAAAATGAGGCAAACAACAAAAGTAAACAAAAGAAATGCATTCCTTTGTCACCAAGGTACAGAATGAATTTCGTCTTCCGCTGGCTTAAATACCAGCAAATTTTCAAAATATGTGCTTGAATTTGGAACAGGATGGAAAATTTGACCGAAATATGTGCTCTGCAGTGTGGCAAACGGAGAAACACAACTAGTAATCGTGATTTTTCGATTTGTTCCTCCAGCAACAGCTGTTCCCCAAAATGAGGTAAACATCATGTATATACACGCGTATTTCGTGTTCGCTAGTGTGGGTGCTTGAGCTGTCAGAAAGCTCTATGCCAAATGTTCCGAGTCAAATTTTATTGATTTTTTGTAGTTAATTTGGTTTGAGTAGGTTGCCTTACCAGGGCCACGCTACCAAGTCTCGTGAAAGGGCTGCTGTCTTAGATGTAATACCGAGACAACACATTTCTTAATTCTGCCGTCTGATCCGGATCAGACGCTGTCGTGAGCTCTTCCTAACCTAGAGTATAACCGCGCTCTTGGTAGAGGAATCGTCAAGCCACCAAGAGCCTTCCCTGAGAGACGCTCAGGGCTGACAAGGCTATTCCTCGTTGCTACACTCAGTGTTCGCGTGGGTGTCTTGTTCCTGTCGATTTACGACCTTAGGTTCCACCAGAGTTGGTTACTCGCTAAAGTAGCTGGTATTGCACCCTGTATATGTTTGTTGTATATTAGCTTATTAAACTATTGTACAGCTAATTTCCGTAGAACAAGTGCTTGATAAGCTATTATACAACAAAAATGTTACTTGGGTAGTATTTCATAATCTAACCACACATCCAATTACGAACAAATATTCATGAATTCTTGTATAATGACTTAATAGGTTTTTATGAGGATGAAAGTAGAAGGCTCATGACTAAAGATATTTCAATATAAAAAACAGATTCCAAAGATAATTTTCCTACACCTACGCGTCGGTAATACTATTCTTTAAGACATAATAACGAATACTTCAATTTATAAAGTTTAAAAACATTTCGCAATTTAAAAGAGGTACCAACTACATTTAATGTAATCATTCGCTCTTTGGCCCAAAGCAGAAAATCCTATTGCACCGGTGAACAACTATCGTTACATTTTTCCAATGACAATAATGGCAGAACGATGCTTTCGTGGTTGGTGGCTACATTGAATGCAAACAAGCATAAGTACCTACTCGATTCCCGTATTGTTGCAAATTCTCGAGTGCATCTCGAAGCTTGGAACTTGTGGACAATCATTCACCTCACCTTTCCGTATTGTCACCGAGCAGTAGACGATTCCATCCAGGTTTCAGAGGAGTCCTGCCACAGGGAAAGCTAGAGCTTTCGAAACTGTTTCTACCTTTTCTCACCCAGCATCCGTTGGGAACCGTTAGGCGTTCAGCTACTGTAACAAAACTGCTCCGCCGCAGTTTTGCTATCAGAAATATATACAACTCGAAGACGTACGGAAAATATTGAATCTCCCCATTCTAACGAGCTGTTTAATTGGAAAAGTTCCGCCATTGAGAAAAAGCGGTAGCCGAAGCACAACGATCGTGTCGCTGCACACTTTTTCTCCCGGAACGACTACGGCAGGCAAGGCGTCTGAAATATCCGCCATCGTTACTCGGGGCAACACAATTGTCGTCGTTGTTGAAGTCGTCAGTAATAAATTTTGTACGGCGTGACATTAAATTTTCTCGCTCTTTAATTAGCTTTCCGCTTTTGAAATTGGATTTGGCTGAAAGGCGAATGCAGAATAAACTAACTTTTACACCGGAATTTTCTTCGACTTTCGACTTTGAATGAAATTCCGAAACGAAAGCGATGATTGTTGACATTTTTGACAGTTGGCAATCCGCAAACAATTGCAACCCAACCGCAAATGTGTCCATTGAACATTCGGAAACAGTATTCCAAGTCTCAATTTCATTCTCGACTGTCAACTTTTATCTGCCAATAAAAGTATCATGTTTCACGAAAACAAAAAAAAACTTACGGCATAAGCATAATCTCAACATTAAGAAAAAGGCCAGAAAAAATCTGTCTGCCATCATTTCTTTACGCTTGCGGCAAAAAAGGTTCCTCAGTGAGTCATGTCAAACTTTTCTGTTCCCCTTCCCAGTATACATTTGTTAACATATCGTTCCAGCAGTTCAGGAACAAGTTTTGCGAGAGTTATAAACTTTCAAACTCGTTTCATGCAACTGACGTTTATTTCAAAGAAAATTCTTTCGGGCTACTGTCGTTCCCATCATCGGTTGCGAATGATGTCGATCGTTGTTTTCGAAGTTGGGTAGGTCATCACAGACAGTTAATACTCAATTGTTTCGCCTTTGTTCGTGTCGACCCCTCCCTGGAAAACTCTACCTCCGCTCTGCTCCGTATAGGATGTTGTAACAATTTCAGCATCACAAAAGGTAAAGTGCCACGTGGCAGCGATCGACACCTCTTCGTTTTCCCCGCCAAGCCGTGAGCTACTTACCGTCATTAGCTTTCCGAGTTTGCCGACGGCGGCAATTCCCCTGTTCAAATAATTACCTCTGGTCCCGCTGTGGGAAAAAAAAGTTCGGCGCCGTAAGCACGATAACAAACCGATATGTTTCATCTAATTAGATTTAGCCATCCCCTTGAGTGTGGCTATAGTGATTGTCCCCCAACGGCGATCTGTGGTTGGGTAAATATCTTTACCGTAACTGGGGGTAGAGCGGTACAATCTTGAAAATTTCAAGTAGAAAAAGGCTGAATAATAAAATCCAGGTCGAAGTATTTGTTATGTAATAAGTTTCACTGGGAAATTTAAGTAGTTAATGGAAACGAAAATGCAGTCCAACAGACGGTTCCAATGACGGCTAATTGAATTAGAGCAATTCAAAGAATTCCGTTCTCTGGTACACTTCGCTACACACGGCCTCAGGGCATACAACTGATCTATGTAGGCGGGCGATTTACTGAAAGCTGTCAGAAAAACGCAATCAGGCTGCGCCCGACGCCTGACGTTGGTTAATGCCGTCTAGATGCTTGACGATGAGAAAGGAAAACAAACGCCCGGATACAAACGTGCGAGGTAATGTGGGCTCTAGGTTCGCGAAAGCATCTGCCCCGCCATACCTACGCCTGAGGGTGGCATTCCAGGAACGCGTTTTTGTCTCCTCGCCGCTTGGCACTTCCATTCATTGTCTACGTGCCGAAGCCACAGCGATCGTTTGATGTCGGCTCGGCGAGCAAAATGACCATCGTCGGTTCCTTGTGTTGACGGATGAATAGGATAGAATGCCAACGCGTCCCTGCCACCCTCCTGGTAACCGAAATCAAATCCATCATCTGAATAGGTTGCTTATTCCTGCGTTCCGAAAGAATGTTGCATGTACCGTTTCGGAAATCATATCTGACGAGGGACTAGTCTCCTGGGCGATTCAAGTCTCCAGTTTGCGTGTATATAGTGGAAGCATACCTCTGCGACGGTTTTCCTAGTAACTTTGCCTAGATTATCGGCAGATGAAAAGATAAGAGCCAGGATGACAACTCCATTTGAGTGATTTGTAACAGGATTCGGTCCGATGTCAGTCGAAGATTGCCACATTCAGGTACTTTCAATTCAGTTTTCGATACGTACGCATTATTCGACATTATTTAATATACATTTACTAGGTACAGACATAACTTATTGTACAACAATAACAAGAATTATCAAAAGGGCAACAAGTTCTAATGATTGTAACACACAAGCTAGAAATGCCACTAAAATGTCACGTAGTTATAAGCAATTTTAAGAAATTATCGTAAATACAGGATTTGGTTAACAGACTGAATAAATGAAAATACCTATACAAAAAATTCAAAGATTCAAAAATTTTTACGAAATTTTATTTTTTACGCAATTCAACTATTTACACGGACATCGCTTATTTCAACAATTCGTAAGTCTTGAACCAAGAACTGTAGAATCGGGGGGAAACGGGAAAGTCGTTCCAAAAAATCAATAATGCTAGCGTCACGAAAAGTGGTTAGGTTTCGAGCGCTAATAACTCAGCGGTTTCCTAGAACATTTTCAATATTTTGCACCAATCCACAGTGGCTCTCCTGCATACAAAGCTTGGCCAAAAGTCAAAAGTTAGTTCAAATCGACTGAATACAGTAATGTTCCCATTTTGTCAGCCCCATGTCGAATTTTGGGCTAACAAAATGGGGAAACTGACAAAATCGAAAAAAAAAAATCGATTTTTTTTTTCAAAATTCAAGACTTAAGACCTTGCAATATCGAAGACTTCTACTAAAAATTAAATTTTAACCCTCAATTGGTCAACCGAATGAACCTTAATGAACCGGGAACAGCACACTGGTCCAGAACCTTTTTTGGTGCGCATTAGCTTTGAGTGGGAAAACTTGGTTTAGGGAAACAAAGGTTTAGGGAACCTTTGGAAGAGTTTCTTAAAATTAAAAGTTCTATCGTCCCTCGGAATTCAAATTTTGATTTATCCCCCTAAAAGTGCAATAAAAAGTATATTTTTCTTCAGTTGTAATATGACACATTGATGTGTTCTGCAAAGTTTTACAGCATATTATTACAAGAAATTTTGCTGAAGACAGGAGCTTTCTACCCCTTCAGCAAAGGTAGGAAAATCCTATTTCTCATAAATGAAAATTCATTAAAATCAGTTTTTCTCTTTTAGCTGTTTATGTAGTTGTTGTATGGCTTTTTCCAGTTTTACAAAGTTGTACAAATAGTAAAAATACACAATATTGCTGAATATAGTATACCTCTATCTCTGCTTGTTTAGGAACTATAGCACTCTTACTATAAAAATACCTTAATTTTAATCCCGAATAACTCGCAAGAAGGCATCATTTTATTCAAAAACTCTTCCCAGAGGATCAGAATAGTTTCAAGCAGGCTGAAAAGTATTATAAATCATGTTTAAAAGCACAAAAGTTAAGCAGAATTTATAGGCTGACAAAATCGAGATAAAAAGCTATAATAAAAATCGGGGATAGACAAAATCGGAAAATTACTATAGAACATCTTTAACTAACTTTCGGTCACTGATTTTAAATTTGGAATCAATTATCGAAAAAAATGATCGCTCATTAGGGCGGTTCACAAAATTTACACAAATAGTTTCATTTTTAACTTGTCTTATTGTTGTTTTTGTTTTTTGAGATGGCAAATTTTATATTTGCTGTTGAAAGCATAAAAAACTTGTATCATGATGCATTAGGGTGGTTCACGAATCATAACAATAACTTTAGTTGCAAAAAAACTTTAGTAAATTATAAGTCACCAATTTCAATTTGGTACACAAAATTAAAAAAAAATTTAGGCTGGTTTGAAATAAAAATAGGTTCAGTAGTTCAACAATTACGAATTTTTAAAAAAAGAAAATGACCACCCTAACCCAGAGAAAGATAAATTGGATGGTCGAATAATACGCTCCAGAATTTCCGCGAAGTTCCACAGCCTCTTATTCAGCAACTCCTATCTCTACCTCCTCATGGTAGGTACCATTCGGGATACGATCCTTAGTGGAAATCGGATAACCGGTGGAAACTAGGGTCGTATGCGGACAGAGAAGGGGGCACTCATGCGAAGGCTGACTGTAAATTCTCCGCCTGCAAATGACGGATCTCAGTAGGAACAGGTTCGAATAAATCAAAAATACTGGGCTCTGGTTCCAAGCCCCTAAGGAGGATGGTTTTTAATAGCTGTTATCTATGGCTATAATGTAAAACGAAAATGAATAAAACCCCTAATCCAAGGTGTCATGCGACCCGTGCCGAGGGATGAATGATGGGGGGGGGGGGGGGGTTTCTACAAATACTCAGCCGCTAACGGAGCCTGTGGAGTACCAGGGCGCCATTCCCAGTAATCTGCCCTTACTGCATCATGAGGGGCTCTGATGTGGCGGACTTTTCTTTCCGCTCAACCCGTGGGATGCTTTATGGAGAACAATATAAAAAATTTGTCATTGCTCAATTGTTTCTGCTCAGCCTGAAAGGCTTTTGTTAAAGCCCCTAGTCTCTGGTCGAACCACTGGGGACTCTTTGGGGTTGGGTTCCCAAGACCTCTTTTGTCTCCCAGTCGGCCGTGAGCGACTCGAAGGTCCTCAAGGTCGGCTCCGGGCCTACTTCGGAATCAAGTAAACAACGGAATAACTCTTTAGTTGGTATTTATTAAACACACTCACTCTGTGCACAATTCCGGAACACAAAATCTAATCCACGCGGTCGTCTGCAACGGCTGTACTACGCTGGCGGTACTGCTGCTCTGCCGCACGTTCTGAATGCAACCCTGTGTCGCTCGAATCGCAACTCGTCGTAGCTCCAGCCGGACGACTACGACCTCGAAGGCTGCGATGCAACCGACGATGCGGTTGGGATGGCTGTTGCTTGGAAAATCGACGGGAATTCAGCCGGATATTAATGGGTCCTGACTCGTCCGTATAGTACGATGTACTTATACAGGCACTCGGCAAGAAAACTAGTAACTTTTGGCTCTTAGCCAGAAGATTTTAGACTTCGTCGTACAATTTTAACTTTTAACGTAAGTTTCAGACGTTCACTTTTAATTTGCGATTTTTGCTTTTAGCTCGTAATTTTTAGTGTCTTCACGCGTCGACGGTTAGATCAAGAAGCCTTGAACCGGATCCTCTGCTTCTCATACACCAACATCCATATCCTCTTCGCCTTACAGCAGTGCATTGTGCAGCGACTTTCGTGCGGTGCATTGTGCAGCAACTTTCGTTCAGTGCATCGATCGGGGTTTTGTTTTTGGGAATATATGTAATATATTTTAGGTTTTAACAAATCTATACCTATAAAGAAGGATTTCTGTCTGTCTGTCTGTCTGTCTGTCTGTCTGTCTGTCTGTCTGTCTGTCCGTATGTTCCTTATAGAATCGAAAACTACAGAACCAATCGGCGTGAAAATATGCATGTAGAGGTTTTTTGGGGCCAGGAAAGGTTTTAGTGATGGTTAGAAACCCCTCCCCCCACTAAGAGGGGGGGCTCCCATACAATTGAAACACAAATTTCTGCATAACTCGACAACTAATCAAGCAAATAGAACAAAATTTGGCATGTGGGTGTTTTCGGTGACAAGAATTTATTCTATGGTAAATTGAGACCCCTCCCCTCTTTATAAGGGGAATTATAACTCCTCTCCTCTTTAAAAGGGGGGGCTTCCATACAAATTTCCTCATAACTCGAGAACTAATCAAGCAAATGGAACCAAATTTGGCATGTGAAGTTTTTTGAGGGCAAGAATATTTTCTACAGTAAATTAGGACCCCTCCCCACTTTAAGAGGGGGGGCTCCTGTACTAAAGAAACACAATTTTCCTCATAACTCGAGAACTAATCAAGCAAATGGAACCAAATTTGACACGTGGGTGTTTTTGGAGACAAAATTTCTTTCTATGATGAACTGGGACCCCTCCTCACTTTAGGAGGGGGGGCTCCTATACAAATGAAGTACAAATTTCCTCATAACTCGAGAGCTAATCAAGCAAATGAAACCAAATTTGGCATGTGAAAGTTTTTGAGGGCAAGAATATTTTCTATGGTGAATTAGAACCCCTCCCCACTTTAAGAGGGGGGGCTCCTATACAAACGAAATACAAATTTCCTCATAACTCGAGAACTAATCAAGCAAATGGAACCAAATTTGACACGTGGGTGTTTTTGGAGACAAAGTTTTTTTCTATGATGAACTGGGACCCCTCCTCACTTTAGGAGGGGGGCTCCTATACAAATGAAATACAAATTTCCTCATAACTCGAGAGCTAATCAAGCAAAGGAAACCAAATTTGGCATGTGAAAGTTTTCGAAGGCAAGAATATTTTCTATGGTGAATTAGGACCCCTCCCAACTTTAAGAGGGGGGGCTCCTATACAAACGAAATACAAATTTCCTCATAACTCGAGAACTAATCAAGCAAATGGAACCAAATTTGGCACGTGAGTGTTTTTGGAGACAAAAATTTTTTCAATGATGAATTGGGACCCCTACCCACTTTAGGAGGGGGGGCTCCTATACAAATGAAATTCAAATTTCCTCATAACTCGAGAACTAATCAAGCAAATAGGACCAAATTTGGCATGTGGAGGTTTCTGGAGGCAAAAATATTTTCTATGGTGGATTAGGACCCCTCCCAACTTTAAGAGGGGGTGCTTCTACACAAATAAAATACAAATTTCCTCATAATTCGAGAACTAATCAAGCAAATGGAACCATATTTGGCATGTGGGTGTTTTTGGAGGCAACCATTTTTTCTATGATGAATTAGGACCCCTTACCTTTTTAAGAGGGGGGGATCTCATACAAACGAAATACAAATTTCCTCATACCTCTAGAACTAATCAAGCAAATGGAACCAAATTTATCATGTGGGTGTTTTTGTAGGCAAGAATATTTTCTATGGTATATTTTATATGGATTTCCCCACTTTAAGAGGGGGGGGGGGCTCCTATACAAATGAAAAACAAATTTCCTCATAACTCGAGAACTAATCAAGCAAATGGAACCAAATTTGGCATGTGGGAGTTTTAGATGGCAGAAATTTTTTCTATGGTGAATTACGACCCCTTCCCCTTTTAAGAGGAGAGCTCCCATACAAATGAAATTCAAATTTCCTTATAACTTGAGAACTAATCAAGCAAATGGAGCCAAATTTGGTATGTGGGAGATTTTGGAGTCTTGAATTCATTTTACGATAGTTAGAGACCTCTCACCTCTGTGGTGAGACTCTCATACAAATAAAACAGAAATTTTTGTGAAACTCAAAAACTAATCGAACTCGAGAAATTCGAGACTCTTCCATAAAACATTAGTCAATACAAGACCACAAAAACTATCTATAGTAACACTAGATCATTCAGGACGAGACGGTCGCGAGTGTTGCCGGTGACCCGCCGTCGGAAGCGCCGCCCACTGGGGGGCTTGCAAAACTCGAGATTGTGACAAAGATCATCCGAGATTCATGATTTATGTACAACACAGGTTAATTTGTGGCAATACGAAGTTTGTCGGGTCAGCTAGTTAACAATAATAAGCAAATAATTTTAACAATAATAGATAAACAAATAAACGCATGCCCAAACTACCACTAACAAATTTCAACACTTCAAGGAACCGGCTGCCTTCCAAAGCCGGAACCAATGGAGTCGAAGGACTCCATTGCGCGTGATTCTTCGGAATCGAGCGCAATAAGTCGACCGAAAGATGAAGAGCTGGAGGAAACCTTCAATCGCTGATCCCGAGTTCGCCAAAAGCGAGTGTGGAAAGTCTAGGCGGAGGAGACATACTCTTACTCTCCATACACTGAATGGAATCAGACTAAGCTTCAGCAATGAAGTTAAACATCTGGGTATTATTCTGGATCATAAACTGAACTGGACCGCTCACCTAGACTATGCTGTCAAAAATGCAACTACAACCATCTGGGAATACAGTTCACTGTTTGGCAAAACTTGGGGACTAAAACCTCAACTAGCCCTTTGGTCATATACTACTATTGCACGGCCTAGGCTAACTTATGCCGCTCTTGTATGGTGGCCAAAGGTGAATGAAGTGACAGCGTAGGCCAAGCTAAACAAAGTTCAACGCCTGGCATGTTTGTCGGTGACCAGCGCCATGCGCACTACACCAACTGCAGCCGTGGAGACAATATTATGCTTGCTACCTTTACATCTTCATGTGAAGAAGGAAGCCGAACTCGGTGCGCTAAGGTTGCAGAGGTGTCGTAACATACTTGAGGGGGATCAAATTGGTCACCTTCGCGTACTAACGTTCAAACTATCAACCCTAGTAGGGGAACAAGGGGTAAGAAGGCCCGGCGGGGTAAGAGGGACCACATCGATTTCGTCAAGAAATCCTTAAATTTTCTACAAATGCCCCAGTATGTTTTGTTTATTAGACTATCTAAACACTTTCGAGACAACCTGTGGCACTCGGCCGTATCCAACGCCAAAAGTAGAATCAAAACAAACTTTTCGTTCGCAGTGTCTTCATGCGATGTAATTTCAGCAGCAACAAATTTAAGGTTATTCAGCAAAAAAAGCTATGTATTTTGTCGTTTCTCTTACCACTGACTTTAATTGGGCAATTCTTGTTCTGTGTGTGGCGGAAAAGGTAAATAAAATAGTACGGATTGAGAGATAAAAGCAAAATAATGTAAATTGTTAACTAGGGGTAAGACGGGCCATTTTTCACGGGGTAAAAGGGCCATACGTCATAGTGCTCATAATTGCCTAAAGTTCTTCTGTTTAGTGTGTTAATAGATTTTAAAAACATTGAATGAAAAAACCAACCTTTTTCCTGTTAAATTTGACTAACTATTTTATTATTCTGACAAATACGCATTTCGTTTACGACTTGCAGGTTTTATCAGTGTCTTTTTCGAAATAGAGTACACCTGTAATAAAAATTATCCCTGAATGTGAGATCATCCTGTCTAACACAGAGCCTCCCATGTCAAAAGAAGCCAAAAGGTGCCATTCGAATAACACAATCAATGTAAATTTGGATCTAACGGAATCAAAATTCGATGATTCCAATTCACTTAACGTTGCCTTCTTTACCTTCACCTAAAGTTAATGGTATTCGAAGAGTAAACGTCCTGCTGACAAATCAACAAAAATAACGCCAAAAAAAGAGTAAATAAAAACCAGTGGAGTAAAATAACGTCTACTCTTATTTTCAAAATTGAACTAGTAGTAAAGTTCCTTCTTTTAGCAGGTGTCTAAATTAAACTATACCTTCTTTTAGCATGTACCTAAAAACCCCTGAAGAACTTGTTCTTACTTAATTAATAATATTGAAATTGTGTTTACAACTCAAAGAAACCTTCAAATCTGCCACAATCCGCCTTACTCCGCCATGGTCCGTCTTACCCCTTTGGTGGTCCTTCTTACCCCGCCTGGTTTTAGTCTTACCCCGAGTAATTTTTAGTCGTTTCGAAAATTGATGAAAAATCACGGAAAATAAACTAATTAATTCTTTATATAATTTTTAATGGTAGATAAATGAATGCTTTTCCATGTGTGGAACAAGAAAATGTGAATTTTCGTACACATTTTAGGCTAGCAATTTATTCGCTTAGGGTGGCCGTCTTACCCCGTCTTCCCCTAACGATAATCTCTGACTGGACGGAGGCACGGCCTAACATGGATGTTCCGTACAGTGTAATTGTTACTGATCGCGCTGTATGGAGCAATGGAGGGCCTGTTCTTCCATCCGGTACAATCTGCTTCTTTACAGATGGATCAAAAATTGGGACTTGCACAGGTTCTGGAGTCAACGGACCCGGAATAATGGAAGCTCTTCCACTGGGCAAATGGCCCACCGTGTTCCAAGCGGAAGTATATGCAATAGGGTAACGGAGGTATTTTGGACCACCTGGTAGTATTTTGTACATTTTATCACATAAACTTAATAACCCATACGTATATTAAGAAAGTTATACCAAGATTGACTACTCCAAAGTGTTTTAGGTTCTTTGCTTTCGGTAAATTGTTTCATTTTAAGGTGGTAAGAGACGATTCAAATATGACGTCCACCAAATTTCTGCTTTTTGGACCCCCCCCCCCCCCCCCTTTGTCCGATTGTGTCACAAAACTCAACCCCCGCCCCCCCTTTGGACGTCACACAAACTCAAAACAAAAATGAAAAGGGTGTTGAAAGTAAAAAGTGGTTTATAAAAATAGCTTAGCCTTTTAAGAGTTAGTGATTAAAAAAAATGTAGAAAATAACAATTAATAAAAAATAATAACTGCAAACAAGGGCTCTAACTACATTCAATTACAAATTGTTACAAATCATTGAAGAAATGAAGCTTTGGTTTCAATTGAAGTAGCACGGCTCCGCTTCAAAACAAGCTTCAATCTCCGTCGGCGAAGCAGGTTTCACTATATCGTGACTATCCCATATTTAGTAAAAAGCTAGAAACTTTGATTGCAATTAGGTAAACTGAAATTGATTTACACAACACATATCCTTCAATGTAACGCGTGATCTATCTAGTTAACATTGACAAATTGTGCCTGACTTTCAAGCGCCGTCAGCTGGAACAATAAGTTCGAAAATCGAAATAAATCGATGAGTGATGAAAGACTGAGAAAGATATTTTTGCTGTCTTTTGATGAAAATGCATTTTTTTTTCGGCGGATGTCACATTTGCCTAGACACCTCCTTCCCCCCCTTTATCACAACCTGTCACAAAATTGACACCCCCTCCCACCCATAAGCAATGGACGTCATTATTGAATGATCCCTAAATTTAAAATGAATCCCGGCAGTTTCAGACTCGTCACTGAATCAGTACAATATCAATAGGAAATCGATAATTGGAACCAACTTTAAAGATTTGTTATAACTAATGTGTACATATTTTTAACATGCAATTAATTTTTTTACATCAATAAAATCCAGTAAAAACAATTTTCATGCTCGAACAAGCGCTAAAAAGTGTTAAAACAGCAATTCGAAGTATGACGAAAATATGTTGGCATATTCTAGAGAAAATATATTTTCGCCATACCCCTAACCAGTTTTGACAGTCCTTTGTTTACTCTTCATCAGTTGTATCGTGAGCAGACTACAAGTAGTTTGATAATCCCAGCTAATATTTTCTTTAATTTTTTCTTATATACTATATATGAAATTGTTCTTTTTAATTCTAGATGGCGAAATTGAAAAAACCTCTGCAGCAGAAGTCCTATACAAAGGCAAATATAAGCAAGTGTTGCCGCAACAATGTCCCTCGCTCTACAATAAACTTCTGTGTGAGAAAACAGTGTGAAAACCAGTGAAGAACCGGGCCACCGACTGCCCTCGGAGCTGAAGAGGAAATAGATTTGGTGAGATTGATTTGCAAAATGGCCCGGAAAAGGTTTCCAGTTACCAAATGCCAAAGTTACCAAATTCAACAGAATCCAGACAGGGGAAGTTTTAGAACCGGCTGGTCAGATATGGAAACAAAATTCAATTTTTTAAATTAATTAAACTTACTTTATCCTTTTGCAGCTGATGGATGGTTTAAAAGTTTTCTCAACCAGCGTGAGAAGCTTTTCATTCGAAAACCAGACGATGTCACAAACACGAGTGTCAACGTCGTAGAACAAGATATACGGAAGTGGTTCCGGAATGTTCTAAGCATTTTAGGGGAGGATAGTCTACATGAAATTCTTCGAACGACTAGGTGTGTCTTGAACGGCGACGAATCAAGTGTTAATCTTGGTCCTGAATAAATTAATCAAATAAAATAAAACAAAACTTTTTTTATCACTTTTGGGATTAAATAAACCGAACACTTTTCATTACTACCAAAATTGAACGGCTGGTTCTGTTTAGAATAGTTCAATCCAAGTAGAATTGGAAATATGAATTTGAAGAAATATTTTATTACATTATATACACGCGACCACTCAATAGTTAATGTGCGCAAACGAATAGTGCAAATTATATTCCAAACTCAGTCCAAAATATGTTTCCCTAAGGAAATGTAAGGTGGGCCAAAATATGTTATATTAACGGTCCAAAATAAAACATAGGTGGTCCAAAATAGAATTTTAGAAACCTTCAGAATTTGTGAAATTCTTGCTTAAATTTCTATCAAGTTGCATTGTACAACGTTTTGTTTCATCAACAACATTCAGCTCATTGTAATGATATGTTGAGCGTGCTGTATATTATTTAAAATTGCCTTTATTTCAAGTAGGGTAGATGCTCCATTAGTCGCGCAGCTAAGCACATTGTAACTTCTTTTTTCTTGTTTATTGAGGCATATGCTTCAATTAATGCTTGTGGGATATAAATTTATCAAACACAAGGTATTTGTCACAAGACAAGACAACTGCATTCGTTGTACGAGAAGCTTTATTAAGAAAAAATGAATTTTCCGATTCAATTATGTTGTACCAATAGTTGCGCTAATGTCTCCTTAATTAAGTTTGGTATTCCTTTAATTGTGTTATTTCGTATACATTGCTAGGTTGCTAGGTGAAAAAACATTGCGGAATCGAGGGCAATGAGCTTGCCGACAGCCTAGCGAGACAAGGATCTGCTCATCAGTTCATTGGTCCCGAACCGTTTTTGGGCACCTCCATATCCGTTGTCAAAAGCGAATTCCTGACCTGGGAAATGCTAGAAATAGCATCCAGTTGGTATGAAACGCACCCAAGTAACATTTTGGGTTTTATTACACTCTTATAAAGGCATTTAGGACCAAAATTAGTCATGAAGACCGCCATAAGAGTACAATAAAATTTACATTGTTGCTTGAGCAGGGCTGTAGACAAGCTAAAGAGTTCATCTACCCAGACCCTGCAGTAGTTAACAAACTACTTACCTTAACGCGTAGGAAACTGCGCAAAATCACGGGACTCCTCAACGGACATTGCCCCGCACTTTACTATTTAAAGAGAATTGGCAAGGTCTTAACCGACATTTGCCGCTTTTGCAATTTAGTACTAAAAAGTTCAGCGCACTTGCTCTGCTCCTGTGGAGCTCTTGCGTCTTCCAGGTTCAGCTTCTTCGGAAGCTACCTATTAACTCCATACTCAGTATGGAAACTTCATCCCAAGAAGGTAGTTGGTTTTATTAACCATGTAATACCTAATTGGGGCACAGTCTTACAACCTAGCTCAACTCCATCAATGGGTATGATCAATCCGTAAACTGTGTACAGCAATGAAGTAATTTGCGGTTTCGTCACTAACGAGAATAACATTAGCTGGGGCTCGTTTATGTAGGAGTGAGAGGGGATCAAAGAGCGGAGGAGAGCATCCGGGAGTTTGGAATTTGATGTTGTTGATATTATTCCTACTGCGAACAGCCTCAGCAAGGGCCCCAGCTAATGTCAAAAAATCTTTATATGTGTGCGTGGTGGAATACTTCATCGGGGCCAGCTACAAAAGACAATCTTCGTGACTGTCGCAGGGACATTTTTGAACCCAGTGCCCTTCTAGAATACAAAAAAAAAACAGAAAAGACACCCTAAGCGCCAAGTAAAAAGTCAGGGGTCTAAAATTTTCCGAAAAGAAGCAACTACATAAAATTTGAACAAACACGGAGCATTTTTAAATAGGACTTTTTCATGGAATTGCTCAATATGTTTATATACTCATCACTCATATGTACACATACATCATGTATGAATACACAAAATAATCGGTTTATCGGAGAAGTTAATTGATGCAACACACTAACCTTTTTAAGTTTTTGTTGAAAAGGCTATTTTTATAGTGATTTCATTCCTCCTATGGAAGAGAAAATCATTCATGTAACTAGAAGATATCACTTCTAACATACCCGCCAAAAATCGATATTCCTTCCTTAGCAAAGCGCAGAAAGTCATCTAGTTTTTCGAAAAGTAGAGAAAATTTCCTATAAGATGCATTTAACGTGATCGTTTTCTGACGTTTCCCACCATACAAAAATACAAAAATATAATAATGGCAAAAACTTGAAATTGGATTTTTGACTTTTGGCCAGCTTTGCGCAATAGTGCAATCGGTAGGAAAATCTTCTACGCTTTGCGTCCAATATAGACAACTAGAAAACTGTCAGACCAGTTGTAAACAAACCTATTTTTTCGAGCATCCCGTACCGTATACCTTCTTCACTGATAACACGCTTTCTTATCAAACTGTGACGATCATTTTCAAATTAAAGCATCTGCCTTTCGCTATCTTCCCGTCAGATTTCTCCCGGTGACAGGTCTCTGATGATGAAGACTTCCCTTCGCCGTCAGAATAAATCATATTAGGAAAACTGATACAAGCTAGCTTCCACGTCCCGAAAAATGAACTCTGCCGGCAAGCAGTACGACAGTCAATTCTCGCTCCAAGATTAGATCAATGCATTATTAGATTTTCGTTGTTCTGGTTTTTATCTTGAACCACCCAGTCAACCCTCCTGGTTTTGTTGCTGCCAGCCAGCGCCAGCGTCTGGTCTGATGCTGCGTCAGGTTCGAACATTAGGGTATTTATTATTTTGATCGACGGTGGACGACCGACAACGACGGTAAAGGAGCAGTGCTGCTTCACCGAGGGGGAAAACTGGCACTAAAATCGAAAGGGAAGTTCCCCCTTGAAATGTCACATTCGGACAAGATTGCCGTGCTGTGAAACAGGGAAGCAGATAGACAAATTCATTGTCACCAATAATGAATTCAAATGGGAAAATAAACGATTGCGATAGGAGCAACAACATGATTACAACACATTTTGTCTAGTATCTGGAGGAGGTGGGTGGGGTGTACATTCGTTTTAAAAGTTAACCACTTCTGGGTCGAAAATCGTCACCTGTGTAAAAGCTATACTACCGGCCCACCCCATCCACCGGCAGGACGCTCAATTACAAAAGTATCGAAAGTGAAACCAGCAATCGCAACAAAGCTGCAATCCCGTTAATTCCAAACACAAAAGCCGAAACCGTACGGTAATGTGATAACTTTTCAGCAATGAAAACAAATGAATTCAATTTGCTACCCGAAACCTGATGATGCCATTTTACGGGCTGGGTTTGCGGAAAAGCAAGTCGACCTCAGAATGTACGAAGAATTTCTATTCATTACGATTCGACGACCAACCTCGGGAACGAACGGGGCGAAGCAAACTCCTCCAATTACTCACATCTCGGCGTTGAATTGGTGCGTGTTCTTTCCTAGCCAGCTAACCGCAACTTCCAACTGAACCCTTTTCGGTTCGGAGCCGTCCTGGTGGCAGGAATGTTTGAACTGAACAACACATTCTGCATGTAGGGGAATTGTGTATAACGTGCCCCCCCTGGCCAATGTGCCCCCCCTTCGTTTTTCGCTAAACAAGCGAAATCAAAATGCAAAACCACCCAGAAACCATAGTATTTGATGGAACTAGCCTACTATGCAAGTATGACAGTTGTCACATGCTGTAAAAACAAAACTAAAATAAATTTGTTTTTGAGCAGCTTCCGATGTAACTTTTGGCGTCATTTCCATAAGCTATTTTCTTGTCAAAATCTGTAAATAACCGGTTGTTGTGATTCGATTGCGTAAAGTGAACTTCAAAAAGACATCCCTGCCAAAAATAACGGTATGAAACGCTTGATTTGCTTTAGCATTTAATATTTTTTCAAATAAGTAAAAGCAGGCCAAAATGCCCCACTTGCGGTGGTGCAATTTGCCCCCCTTGCAAATGTGGCTATAAACATAGGTAAACAGATCTAAGTTGAAGCCAAGTGCCATTATTTAATTCAATTAGTATTGTAGAGCAACCGTGGTGGGAATAATTTGTTGCCAACGTCCAAATTCTAGGTAATTCAACTACCCGGTACAAAACGCCACAGCTGCAGTATAATGTGCCCCATGCAGAAAAGAAAAAGTGCACCAGGAGGCCGAAACTAGGTTTATTTTACATAAAATAACGATATTTTGCAAAACAAAGGAAATAGTTTTACTTTCTACAAAATAGAGTTGGTCTGTCACTGGTAGAAATACTCAAATTACCGTATTGGGCATATTATACCGCAGGTGGGGCATTTTACCCCGCGCAGACGAGAAACACAACATTTAGGTGCTTTTATTAAATAATTCCTAGCATGTTTATTCCACAATACTAAATGAAATAAACAATTGCAATTGGTTGTCAGCTTAAACACCAACATATACACGTAGTTGTAACGTTAATTTGGGGAAGTATAACGGAGATATAACCATTTATTCTTAGGGGGGGCACATTATACACATTTCCCCTACATGTTCATTCACCACCGCACTCCGTCTGATTGTGGTTTTGGTGGTGGGACTGCTGGCGCCACCAACGTTGTTGGTCGGATGGATCGCCTTTTAGAGGCTCTCCGGCACTCAAATCACATGTTTTCTAAAGATCGTTTACCGCAACCCCTGTACTCTTCAGCTTCAGTTTGTTGTCCCTGTAGCTTTACCTGCACAAAGCCGGTAGATAATGGATGTAACAAACACCGGTAGCTGTTGGGAAATGGTGTGAAATCTTTGTTTGATGTTTACCGCGGGTTTCCTGCAATGATTTTACCAAAGAAAGAGATATAAAGTGTGGTGTATTTTCCACTATATGGGGCTAGGTGAAAATCTCCGACGGGGTATAAAGGTATAAAGTTATAAACTTAATCTTAATCCGACAAAGAAGAGTATTTTTCTACCACTTTACTTAAAGTTTTACTAAAAGATGTTCGTCCCATTTGTAATTTTCATCCAATCACCACTTCTTCATTCTTTCATTTGAAATTGTGTCTTATTTTCATTGCGTTGATTGACATGAGGTATGCCAAAAAATACAGTTGCTAATGAAATCCCAAAGGTGCAGAATAAAACAAAAATTTAAAATCCGCCACAGAAACGGCAGCCAAGAGCGTGTTGTTATTTTGACAAGTTGCACAGCAGGCGAGTGAAAGATGGATATTCCCGGGTACCGGTTTCGTTGCACTTGTGTTCCGTTCACTGCCGTGTTAAACCACATACTTACCAGCTGAAGTCTGATTGAAAGTATTAATTTTTAAATTTGACATGCGGGTTATTACTCCATGTGCTGAGACTATGTGTGTTTACTTTATGGAGCAATCACTTAAATTTTTGACGCAGAACTACGCCTTTCAGGATGGTAGCGGGTTGGGCGTCATTCCGAAAGATTTTTTTTCGAAAAGTGGTTTTGAACGCTAATAGCTTAGTGGTTTCCCGATCGATTTTCAATATTCCTACACCAATCGATTAGAAAATCTTCTAAGAATTGGCCCAAATGAAGAAAAGTATGGATTCTTGATGTTGAACTATTGAAAAATTGAAAATAATGAACCTATGTTTTACCAGAATTCTCACTTCGTGATTGGTTGTTGGAAATGACGTCATCAAAGTGGAACCGCGTTTTCACGCTTCGGCTTATTTTTTTATTATAGTCACTTTAACCAGCTTGGGTCATTCGTGACTTCTGCGGGGTTGGGATTTAAATGGGCTTGTGATTCAGACAATTTTTAATAGATTTCCAAAATTTTTACACCAATTGATCGGAAAATCGAATTGGAAAATATTCAAAATATAGAAAACTATTGATTTTCAATGCGCGTCATTGAGAAATTGAAAATAACTCTAACTCGGTCGCTTTGTGAATGGTTGGAATAATTTCCAATTACTATTGAGCAAGTCTTGGTACAATTCAGGAATCAACGAGAAAGTCGATGGAAAATTCCATTTAATTCTACTATAACAAAGTTACAAGAGAACTAAATGAAATTCTACCATTTCTCCTTGACTGCTATTTGCCTTGATAATTTCTTATTGTGCTCAATATTCAATAATCGTCACGTTGAAAAATTGTCTGCCGTGAAAAAGTGATATCAATTAAAACCAAATTAACACCAAATTAAACACTGATTCGCCGCAACAAATGCGCAGGAAAACGCATTAAAACTAAACCCAATGTTTTGTTTTAATAAATATTGCTGGCCCAATAAACTTTATTGTGATCAGCGGAGAACAATAATCTTTTATATCTTTATCAAAGCATGTTTTCATCCTTAAAAGGACGGTGTCTGGTAATTGATACAACTGTTAGAAATACCGGCATTCTTCTCACTTTTCTTGGGAAATACAACAGCTTGAATGTTTAGCAAAATACCTCTAGTAACTCCGAAGAAAAGTTTGTTCATTTCGCCGTCGATACGGCCAGCCAGCTGCAGATTGGTCTTCTCGTCACCACACAATTTGCCCGCCTGCGTGCGGATAAATCTAAAATTCCAGCTGCGAAATTACAACTGCTGGTTTATGAGCGCACGTAATTTTTCTTTGGCAGCAAAAGGCGAACGGCTCACTGGTAACTTTGCTGTTTTGTTCAGGCTGAAATTGAATTGCTCCATTTTATTCAACTTAGATGATAGAATCAAGGACCACGAAAAATAGGCGGGACCGATTCTTGGTGCTTGCTTTGGTACATAGCACGAGGTAAGCCGGGGAACATCATTATTCAAACGCTAGCTGAGCTACTGCCAACATCTTACTGGCATGTCTGGACGCGACAAAGTCACGCTCGAGTCGTGCACGTCTGCAGCTCCCGGTCGGTCGTATTCATCGGCTGCTGAGGAAAGGAAAGTATGCTGAACGTGTGTTGGAGCTGGAGCACTCGTTTCGCTGCCGTGTTGGAATATCTGGCTGTTAAAGTTCTAGAATTGGCAGGAAATATGCTGCTCGCGACAAGAAAACGACCAGAATTATCGTCACTTGCAGGTGGCCATCCGCAACGACGAAGAGTTGAACAAATTGTTGTCCGGTGTCACCACTGCTCAGAGAAGTGTCTTCCCGAACATCCAAGCTGTTTTGTTGCTGCCCAAGAAGACGGAAAGCAAGGCTTAAATTTTCAACATGGCTGGTAAACGGCTGAATAATGCGTACCGTCGGTGCCTTGTGCACGTGTAGGCATAAAATAGACCTTGCAGTGGTTCATAGCCTCTTATTCAGCAACTCCTATTCCTACCTCCTCGTGGTACCAGCCGGGATACGAGCAACTCTGGTGGAGATCGGGTAACCAACCCCGGTGGAAGCCAAGGTCGTATGCTGACAGGAAAGGAGGGCTCTTTCGAGCTTCGTTGGCCCTCCGGCGAAACAGGGGTTGGTGTAGCAGGCTTTGCAAGCCGTCACCACGAAAAATACTAAAGCACGGAACGAAGAACAAATAAATTCTTACTGGAACAATCGGAATAGACCCACGCGACGAAAAAGGAAACTCGGGACGTGGAACTGCCAATCTCTCTACTTCCTCGAGTGCTCTCCGCCGTATTGAAGAGCCGCAAGTTCGACGTTGTAGCGCTGCAGGAGGTGTGCAGGAAGAGCTCAACGGTACGTACGTTCTATGGATGGACCATCTAGCAGAGCTGCGGCAACACACACGAGCTGGGTACAGCTTTCATAGTGATGGGCGAGATGCCGAAACGGCCAATCAATCCTCGAATGTGCAGGTTGAGAAACAAGAGCTTCTTCAATATAAGCATCATCAACGTGCACAGCCCTCACCTCAGAAGTACCGATGCCGACAAGGATGAATTCTACGCTCAGTTGGAGAGTGAATACGACCGCTGCCCAAAACATGGGATCATTATCGTCATCGGGGCTTCAATGCTCAGGTCGGCCAGAAGGAGGAATACAAACCGGTGATTGGAAAGTTCAGTGCACATCAGCGGACCGATGAAATGGGCCTAAGACTTATCGACTTTGCTGACTCCAAGAATATGGCCGTACGTAGTACCTTTTTCCAGCACAGAATCCATCACAAGTACACCTGGAGGTCACCACTTCTCAGACATTATCGACGTCAGATCCTATCGAAGCGCTAACGTTGACTGGGACCACTACCTAGTGATGGTTAAGATGCGCCCAAGACTCTCAGTTGTGAACAACATTCGGTACCGACGCCAGCCTCGGTTAGATCTCGCGCGGCTGAAGCAGCCAGACGTCGCCGCAAAGTACACGCATTCACTCGATGCTGCGCTGCCGGAAGAGGACGAGCTGGACGAAGCCCCTCTTGAGAACTGTTGGAACACTATCAAAACAGCCATCTGCAGTGTGGCGCAGAGCTCCATCGGGCATGTGGCCCGAATCAGTGGAATGATTGGTTTGACGATGAATGTAGGAGGGTGATGGATGAGGAGAACTCTGCGCGGAGGGCCAAGATGCGCAGTGCCACATGTCAGAACGTGGAAAGACACAAACAAAAAATAATGCAGCGAAACCAAATCTTTCGGGAGAAAAAGCGATTTCTGGAAGAGTAGGAATATGCAGAGTTAGAGCGGCCGCATCGTTCTCAGGAAACGCGAAAGTTCTACCAGAAACTGAACGGATCCCGCAAAGGCTTTGTGCCGCGAGCCGAAATGTGTCGGGATAAGACTGGCAGTATTCTGACGGACGATCGCGAGGTGACCGATAAGTGGAAGCAGCACTTCGACGAACACCTGAATGGCGCTCAGGCGGAGAACCATGGCGGCGGGGAAAGCGATTTCGACGGTGCAACAAACGGAGAAGAGGTGCCAGCCCCAACGATAGGCGAAGTCAAGGAGGCCATCATGCAGCTAAATAACAACAAGTCAGCTGGAAAAGATGGCATCGGAGCGGAGCTTTTTAAAATGGGACCAGAAAAGCTGGCCGTTTGTCTACACCGACTAATTGTTAGAATTTGGGATACGGAACAGCTACCGGAGGAGTGGAGAGATGGGGTTATCTGCCCGATCTATAAAAAGGGCGACAAGTTGGATTGTGAGAACTATCGAGCGATCACCGTTCTCAATGCCGCCTATAAAGTGCTGTTCCAAATCATTTTCCGCCGACTATCACCAATTGCGAATAGATTTGTGGGAACTTATCAAGCCGGCTTCGTCAAAAGTCGGTCTACAACGGATCAAATATTTACACTGCGGCAAATCCTCCAAAAGGGCCGTGAATACAAAGTTCCCACGCATCATTCATTCGTTGACTTCAAAGCCGCATATGATACCATCGACCGGAAAGAGCTATGGAAAATCATGGACGAGAACAGTTTCCCCAGGAAGCTCATCAAACTGATTAAATCTACGATGGATGGTACACAGTGTTGTGTTCGGATTTCGGGTGGATTGTCAAGTTCATTCGAATCACACAGAGGGCTTCGTCAAGGTGATAGTCTTTCATGACTGCTGTTCAACATAGCGCTACAAGGTGTTATGAACCGAGCGGATATCAACACGCGGGGTACGATCTTCAACAAATCTAGTCAATTCGTCTGCTTTGCCGATGACATGGATATTATCGGCAGAACACCTGTGGCGGTGGGTGAACAGTACACCAGACTAAAGCGCGAAGCAGAAAAGATTGGGTTAAAGGTACATACGTCTAAAACAGAGTACATGCTGGCCAGTGGAACCGAGGCTGACCGACACTGGTTGGATGTGTTTGGGGTAGTGGACGAAATTGTCTACCTTGGCTTACTGGTAAAGGCGGACTATGATACCAGCCGTGAGATTCGGAGGCGTATAATCAGCGAAAGTCGTGCTCATTATGGGCTTCACAAGCAATTGTAGTCGAACAGACTAAGTCCACAAAGTGCACCCTGTTAAAGACGTTTATTAGACCGGTTGTCCTCCACGGGGATGAAACATAGACAATGGTCAAGCAGGACCTGCGAGTGCTCGGAGTTTTCGAACGACCAATGCTAAGAACGATCTTCGGCGGCGTACAGGAGAACGGAGTATGGAGACGGAGGATGAACCATGAATTCGCACAGCTCTATGGCGACCCGCATAAATGAAAACAGTTGTGAAAATGGTTATAACCATATTGCTATTATAATCCTTATAATCCACCATACAATCAACGGTTATAGTACATTCCGAAAACAAACACTTCGATGGCGTCTACCATTTACATTATGGTTCAACCATTATCATTATGTTCATCATATCCTACGCTTCAAAAATATGTATGGAAAATCGCTCGATTTCTTATGTTGAACATTCTTAACGAACCATTATTTTTATGGTTACTTGTCGAATAACCATAACTAATATAGTTGATATTATAACAGGCACCATTTCACAAATGGTTCTAGATTGGAAGATAGATGGTAATATCTGTGGTTAGAGTATTGTTACAATTAATGCGGGGAAGCAAAGGCGTCCAAAAGGTGGCTAAAGACGGACGGATACGATGGGCAGGGCATGTTGCAAGAATGCCGGACAACTACCCTGCAAAGACGGTTCGCCTCAAATCCGGTAGGAACAAGAAGACCAGGAGCGCAGCGAGCAAGATTGTTAGACCAGGTGGAGCGAAATCTGGCGGAAAGTACTCGGTGTCCAAGGAATTGGAGAGCGGTAGCCTACAAATGAGTTATATGGAGAAACCTTGTTCAACAGGCTTTGTCTTAGGACGGTAAGCCACTTGAATAAAAATAAGTAAAAATAATGATCCTTCAAAATACCGATATACACTTCGGTATTGATTTTAAAACTAGCATCAATGAAAAGAAGCGGCATTTTCAAACCGCTGAATGCTACCAAGCCAAATATCATGACACTAGCCGGATGTTTGGTTTGTAACTTAAACTACACTTTCTTCGGAACATCGTCAAATTTCTTCGGTGAAATAACCGGCCTGTGCGGCTGTCAGATACAGCATCGATACTAAACAGCTTTTCGCCAGAGAACAAAATTATCATTTTCCTTCCTCAACAAAGAAAGTAATTTCTTCGAACGAATCGCTTGTAGTTCCTTTAACCCCCGCGTAATTAAGTGGCGTTTCAATCTAGGTCTGGAAGAAGCGTCTAAGTCTTAGTTGCTGATTCTTCGCATGGATTTTACCTTCCTTGGCTATGGAACGTTATGGAACGTACCAGGTTGCCAAGAATTTTGTTTGAACCGATTTGATCGCGTTTAGCACACGCGCAAACCGCGGATCTCCACTTTCCGGCTTCCACAGCTTAGGACCATTCTGTCTTTTCTGACTTTTTAATACGATAAACTGTTCCCAAATGACATCCTACCATCTTGGCAATCTTCTTCGGCGTCATCTGGGTGAGCAGCAAACTCGTAATCACTTCTTGGGCGTAAATTTTCACAAATTTTGCAATAAAACAATTCCGATGTTCTCATGCAGCACTTGAAAGTAAACGTAAACAAATGCACTGTCAATAGAAATAAGTCATTACTGACACAAATTAACCCAATATTAAATTATTAACATTTTCACATTTTGTCCTGCCGCACTCGGCAGTATTCTCTACTTACTTAATAACATCTATCATTTTCTTCAATAAACACCATCAGTTATTTCAATAAACCTCAGACACCGTCGAGTTTGTACAAAAAACTTCAATTATATAGCATGCTTTTTTTGTTTTAGTTCAACTTGAAAATACAAAAAAATAGTGGAAATAATATTTTTATTTGGTGGTACTTCGGAGGCTCGAATGAATTTAAATCATAAATCATTGATTTAATTACTGTTTTATGTGCACTGTGCAGCGATGAAACAGTGCAATGAGTTTATGGATTAAATCTATTCCCTTTATAAATTAATAAACTTATCACACTCAATATTGCCGATAGCTGTTTACTAAAAACTGGAAAAGCACAGCTCAAGAGATTTTAACAACTTTACAAAAATAAACTCTGAAAGATGTAAAACTTTTTACATCTTACAAGCATAGACAAAAAATGTTGTGAGAACGGTACTCTGGCAATTTTAAATTCAAAACACTTCAAATAACGTACTTTTCTAAACACAGCTGAAAATGAATAGCTTTCGCAATATAGCTTTAAGCAACCGTTCATTGGCACCAGCTTGTTAAACCCCTCGCCCCCCTGGGTCAACCCGTACTCACCAGATTCATGATGTCCACCTCATCGAGCTTCCGCAATCGTTCTTCCCGTCGAAGGGCTGCTTCCTTTTGCTGGTGCCGGCGCTGTTTGTTCTTCAAGTGTCCCATGTTCCGGTCCGGTTAGCCGGCTTGGAGACGGTCGGTTATTTTGTTTTGCTTTTATGTATAACCTCTGCGCGGTGCTTTCACTTACTATTTCCTTAACTACTTTCCCCGGGTGATTCCACGGCACACGGGCTAGCAGGACGGTTCGCCTGCCTTTCTACTGTCCTTTTGTGGTAACCATTCGATTTACTTCCTGTAAGTATTCGGAGAAGGAGAAGAGAAAAAACCGGGAATGAGTGTGTTGAAGTTATTCGCCCATTTTCGCCAGCTTGAAGACGATTTTTTTATGAATAAATTTTTCCATTTTCCTTTCGGTTACACTAGGGTGCAGAATTTATATTTTTGGGAAAATTTTGTGTTTTTGATAAAAAAAATTCAAACGGAGTTTACTGAAAAAGAAAATAAGCATCTAAAAAATTTAACATGAAAATATATTTAACATTTTATTTCAAACATTTTTAATTTTAGACATATTTCACTAAGCAGCAAATAAGAAAATTTGTTGGGCTATGTCACACTTGAATCTGCTTCTTACTCTCAAACCAGCCACCTTAAACCAGACGGGAAATGCGGGCTAGGACTCCCCGGAGTGGGTTGTCTTCTTTAAGGAAATCAATAAATTTTCCTGCACGACAACGTGTTGATTCTGTCGCTTCTGCTTATTCACGTACGAGGAGTGCTGGCGACGGATTTTCGGTATAAATAGCAAACGAAAAGGGTGCCTGCAGTTTCTTTCCAGCATCCACTAATGGATCCGCAAGTCCGCAGTTGCGAAAAATTGGCGTAACTTACAAAGGATTGTAAGCGAGGGGTAAAAAATGCAAATTTTCCATTGCCCTTCGCTGTTCGCTTTGGCTGGCCACGACGCGACAGTTGTGAACAATGCCGAAAGAAATTATTCTTTAATGTGCGAGCCGAGGTCGCTTCTTGCCAAAATTATGCAACCTTTCGGAAGCGCTATTTGCATTAATCTTTTATGACAGGTTCTCTTTGAAATGTCTGTTTATTGGAATTTGTAGCTTTTTTTGTAAATTAGATTTAAGCAAATCCTTTTTCTTCGTGGGTGAGTTGGAGCAAGTTACAATACTTCACCGATAGTGCATTTTAGATATGTAGATTTCCACAATGGTAACAGCGAATTTAAAGCCGTCGGCATCGGAGCCCGCTTTCATCGAGAGCCAATAAAATATTCACCACATCGGAATCAGATCCCGATGCTGTTACGAGAAGCGGAGACCTCACGCTGACGGGAAAGATTGAAACCCGAACGGCGCAGGACCAACCGTTCCGCATCATGTCCGGCAAAATCGATACCGGCTGCTGCTATCCGTTTTAGTTCATGTTTTACCGCCGGGGGTGGAAATAAACACGCGTCGATCGATGCATGCGATGGGATTTCAGGCACAATTCGGACGGTTTGTGTGTGTTTAGGCAAATTGATTGTGATGTAAAACATTGATCTCGGACCGGTATCGGTCGGTAACGCTGCGACGATTGCCGCCGGTGGTTTAGATGGAAATGCAGGTTTCGCTGTTTGCTTTTGTTAGGCGAGTGCAACATGATTTGTGGCAGTGTTTTCATGCATTTCCCGTTGTTTTATAACCAAAAAGTTTACTGAGAAATTAATTGCATATTGCGATTGCAGCAGCCATTTCCTTACCGAAAAAGATTGCTGCTGAAATCTGCTCTCGAATACAAGCTGATCAAGCATCCTGATTGAACACTATGCCTGTCGAAATTGTTTACGTTAATTTGAATTTCAAATGTCAAACGTCATTAAATGTGCATTCTGCTGATGATATTTCCCGTTCGATGGTCTGGCCGAATCGGTTATGCTTCCAATCACCCAATCGCTAGTAAATATTTTCCCTTTGCTTTGCCAGATTGTCACCGCCTCATCGCACTGCACCGAGCCGACCGAGCCCAAACACGGCCAGCACATGAATAATATATCGAAATGGAAATAAATATTTTCGTTATTTGTTTACAACTCGATTATTAATATAATACCATGTAATTCAACGTGCGTTAGGCTTCGAGGGGAGTGGGACGGGACGAGGCAATTCGGCATTATGCAGCTTCAAGCAATCAAAACAGCCCACCCACCGACTGGCCGGGTGGCGTGTTAATAACTCCAAATTTACATATGGGTCATTCCACGGGAAATTTACAGTCAAAATTTTTTTTCTCTTCGGGACATTTTTTTTACGTTCTTTGTGCAAAAAAAATCGACACGTATTTTTGCATTTCGATGTTACTGTTGGAATTCGCAAGATATGATTTTTTAAAGTATTGTAATCCGAAAAAATCACTATTTTTTAAATACTGATTGTAAACATAGTTTGTAATATCAAAAAATGACTTTCTACCAGATGTGTTCACTATTCCACAAGCTTTCAAAATTGGTATACCATACCTCCTCTCGATTGTTTTTCAATAGTTAAATAGTGCATTTTTATAAACAATTGAAATTTTTTCAAAGTTGGAACTTTTTTTTCTCGATTTTTTTTACTTTAAAATATTCGAGAAAGATTCTCGAAGAAGCATGCAAAATTTGGAAATGGAGAAATGCAAACTCTGGAAGTTATGAGTTTTTATGTCTCAGCGCGTGTGTTAATGTGAAGCGAGCGGTGATGCTCAATCGATGTTCTAACCCACGGGCAGCTTCATAACGAGGCCGCCTTTGATGCTATTAAGTGTAACGTGTCGTTGAAACACACGCGTTCGTCAACTCGTTTGCATTAACGTGCGCGCTTCGATATAAAAAATCATAGCATCTAGAGTTTTCATTTCTCCATTTCCAAATTTTGCATGCTTCTTCGAGAAAAATTAACAAATATTTTAAAGTAAAAAAAATCAAGAAAAAAAAGTTCCAACTTTGAAAAAATTGCAATTGTTTATAAAAATGCTCTATTTAACTATTGAAAAACAATCGAGAGGAGGTATGGTATACCAATTTTGAAAGCTTGTGGAATAGTGAACACATCTGGTAGAAAGTCATTTTTTGATATTACAAACTATGTTTACAATCAGTATTTAAAAAATAGTGATTTTCTCGGATTACAATACTTTAAAAAATCATATCTTGCGAATTCCAACAGTAACATCGAAATACAAAAATACGTGTCGATTTTTTTTGCACAAGGAACGTAAAAAAAATGTCCCGAAGAGAAAAAAAATTTTGACTGTAAATTTCCCGTGGAATGACCCATATACATACCTTCAATAGGCTCGGCGTAAATGGATCAGAATTATAGTCGGATTTTGGGGGCTTCATAAAGAATTATAAATGACATTTGAAGTTGAATTTCGAGCTGTAAAGCAGTAGCAGGGATTCTGGCAGGCACTCATTTTGCAACTTTAAGAGGTCTCTTGGGATGAGCTTTTACGTAAGGGATTGCACTTTTTTGTTAAATCTTTGGCAATAAATTATGAAAATATTACCAGTAAACAACTAACAACTAATGAGTAGGTATGTTTGCTATCTTAACACACTTTATCGCTTATTGTTTGGACATTAAACTGTTTGAACTAGATTGCATTAATGCAAAAAACTATAATCAAATGCTCAAAATGTATACACATTAAATCAATACCTCTTCAAATTTGGCTCCAATTATTTACCTATTCCATATTAATATTGTACCATCTCAGTTACGAGTCTAAATCCGCCTAATTTCATTTTATATTTACTACATATAAATGAAACAATTTGCTGTAACCAAAATACCTAAGACCTAATACTTAAGAGTTGATAATTTTAATATAACTTCCACAACATACCAATATGTTTTCAAATGTCTAATGTTTAGACTAATGTGATAAACGTGGGGTGATAAGTAGGTTAAAATAAGTCCATTACCCTATGTGGTTGTAACGCGTTATTGTTGCTAGGACAATAGGATAATCTTTCATTGCAATGTCAACTATTTCCTTGTAGCTGGAAGGACTCTTATACGTATGTTTACGGTCTTAAAGAAGGATGATAAACGTGGAAAAGTCTTAAGGGATTTCCTGCTTGTGTGCCTGATCGAAAGTTTTTCTACGATCGTCCAATATTCTGCATAAAAAAACTACATTTCTACTTCACAGCATGGATTTTTTCAGGTGCGTGACTCCTAATTTATTAGCATTCATTTCTTTTCGCTTGCGTGGTATGCATCGAAGACTCTAAATTGACGCTGTCTACACTGACCTGAAGGCCGCATTCGATTATGGGATACTACATAAATGCTGAGTGTAACAAACGCGGAGTAATTTTCACGATGGTAGCATGGTTAATCATACCTACGAAGTTATGAAACTCCTATAAAGCTGAGTACGATTACAATTTAGCTAGTTAAGTATCAATCAATTTCGGGGTTCCCCAAGGCAGTTCTTTGATTGATTTCATTGATTATCAATGATATCACAAAGCTGTTACCTCACGGCCTACGATTTCTATAGGCGTATGTCAAGAAACGCTGCAATATAAACTCGCGATGATTGATCCAAATTTCAAGTTTTGATTGATTTGTTTGTTGATTTGTGATACCGTAATTATATGACATTAAGCATTCAAAATACACTGCGACGAGCTTTCACCGCGAAAAAGCAGCTTTTGCTGCATATTAATCGAATATATTTTCAATGCAAGGAAGTTGTAACGGATCTTGGAGCAATTTTGGGTGCACAATTGGCATTTAGGCAACATTATTCTACGATTATGTCGCAGCTATTATGTAGAATATTAGAGTTCAACAACGGAATCATTAACATATTTTTATGCACGACCATCTTGCCGATTTCTAGTACTTTTTAGTTGTCAAACAACAATTCATCAAAGTACAAATGAAATCCTTAATCCATCCCTCCTAGCCCCTATATATTAAGAAAACTGTGTAAACCTACTAACCCCAGTAAATCGGGTGTATCGATCATACCTCCTAACATAGGTTATAAGCAATGCTCACAATTATACCATTTCTATAAAAGACTTACGGCTACTCTAAGCTACCGCAAACGAGCCAAATCAAATAAACGAGATTAAATAATAAAACAAAGATTGACTAATCGAATATATTTATTTTTATATACAATTGGTTTTCAAAAATTCAAAATTTTGATGACGCGTTAATTTTAGCCACTTATCATTCCAAAATGCACGATAAAATTTAATGCGCATATGCTGCACAACTACGGTAACTGCTGAAAATTTACTATATATTCATTCGGATTTTTCATTATGGTCGATCAGCATGATCTGACAGTAAAACTTTATGTTTTTTACTGGTACTGACTTTATCGCGGTCAAACGTAAACTCTTTTTTGATTAAAGCAGAGGAGCGTTTGGTGCGAAAAATGTTAGACTGAATACTGGGCAAGTTTCGATCTGCGGCTAAAAATATTGGGCTTAGCGTGGCACCGGGACTCCAACCCGGAATTTCTCGATTAGTACTCGAGTGATTTACGCATTTAAACTATACCACACCCATATATTAATTAGTCTCAGATCTAGTTTTTATCCTACCAGTCCAAGCATTCCATCTTTCGCACACATACGCTCCCCCGGTGACGGTTTAATCCCCCGGTTTGACGGTTGTCAAACAAAGCGAAATGCTTCATTAGATTAAGGCGGTTACCGTCCAGCAGTGAAAAGCATAATCGGTTTAATTGCTGCTTTCAGCAAACAGTGATACTCATGCTTGAGCTTATGTTCTAACTCTTCAAGAGGTTATAAATACCTTTTGTAGAGTGGGCCTCTTGGTCGGAAGGAAGCATTATAGCGGTCATCAGAAGGTTCTAGTTCTCCTGGAAGTTTACCATATGTTGACCGCGCTTACTGATTGGAAACAAACCTCTCGAAAACCCCCCACAAAATCCTAACTGGCAGCTACAAATGATTTAATATCCTCACTTTGTTACAAATTTATAGTCCTTTACTCCTGCAATGGCATCAATGTCTTTTACGGTTAAATGTTTATCGAAGAAATAACGGCCAACATAAACCCATGAGATTTGGCTTATAATCCGAATGATAATAATTTTAGTTTTTCATGCTTGGTGCTGTTTATCTAAATTACTAGCTGATTATCCGATCTTACTGAGGGCCCCTTTGTCTTTCAGCCACTTGTACATCTGTTTTTGTAACGAAAATTCTCATAATGCCAGAAACAAAACCCTTTTTCTTCATTTGAATGTGTCTACTCCCTTTATCAGTTCCCCTCCTGTGTCCTCCAGCCACTTGTAAATTTGTTTTTTGTCTCGGCAATCCATATGTAGCGACACATAGCCTTTTTTACGTGTTTGACGTAGGACTACGTCTTACTTTAATAGGGTGACATGCTACGAAAGCAAAGATAAACGTGACACGAAAAAGTGATAGATTTTGAACACTTATAGCTCAACCAATTCTGAATATATATTTATGGTCCGCATACCATTAAAACCACGAAAGATGTGCCTTTTATATAGTTTTCATCAAAAGATGGAATTTTGTAAGTAACTCCTGGAATTCCTACGTAAAATTGAACAATTTTTTGTAAATTTACTTCAGTTTTCGGCACATTATTTCATTCTTACTTTTCGTTGCTAAGTTGCTATAGGCAACACCCTCTAGCCACGCCGCTAATAAAATGAAAGAAATTAAAAAAAGGAGGGATATTAAAAATTTGTTTGAATAATGCCAAGACTACTGGATCTCATTATGTGTTTCTATGCAGCATGTTGTACGTAAATTGCACCATCGCATCGTTAGAATGCGTTCTCCGGTACGGCTCGCGGGCGTTAGATCTCTATTAGTTTGCTATCATCCAATGAATTGGGTAAGCTGGTTGTCTCTGAAGCTACCCAGGTTGTTGCCAGGTACACTTACTCTAAATTAATGTTTTAGAATAAGCTCTATGAATCTTCAGTCAGCTTTTTCATGGGCAATACGGGACTTCAAATTATTTCATTTCTTCGCTAGCAACAGGGATGGTTCGATCACTTTGACTCAATTTTGATTCATTTGACAGTACTGTCTAAACGGGGCCAAATATGACAAAGTTATGTATGGGGCATTTGTAGAACAGGTTATTATTTATAATTTTGCTAAAAAAAGTTTTGCTGTATCTTTTGTAGTTACGACGCTACAATGCTAGTATTTTATTAGTGACTAAATGAACGTTCATTTAGTCACTGATGAGTTACTAGTATTGTAGCACCGTAACTACAAAAGATACAGCAAAACTTTGTTCAGAAAAATTGTAGATTAGAACTAGTTCTATAAATGTCTCATACATAACATTGTCATATTTGGCTCGGCTGAGACGATACTGTCAAATGAATCCAAATTGAGTCAAAGTGATCGAAACATATCCCTGCTTAACAAAATAGTTTTTGTTGGGAGGCCACCCTAACACGGCTAGTGTTTGTCAACCGATAGCATTATATTACCTTATCACATCGACTGCCAACACTGCGAGTGTTCTTAGATCAGTCTAGATTATACTTTTATTTCTTTGATTTTAAGTCACCGCAAAATCACTATCTTCAGGTTTAGTTGAAAATTTTCGGTGAAATAATGAAACTGATGAATATATCGCGTAACGTTTCAGTCTACTACTCTTCAGCTATCGTCTGACGCATTCTTCTAGTATCTACGCGACATTCATATCAGTTATTCAGCCTTCACCAGCGGGCTGGTTTTCGTTCCGTCCGACTGGCTTGTTGTTGTTACTCTATACTTTTATTTGTTGAATATATATTTTATTTGTTACGGTAAACCGCCTTGTCATTTCCCCTCGTAACAGTACCAGTGCCGTACCAGAATCCTTCCTTATTAAATCAACCAGAAGCCCTTTCCCGCAAATAAAGCAAAAGGTGATGCTATCTACCGGCTGCAGTTTCTTGGCAGTCCAAAACCTAATGAGATTAATTTTTTATAAGGCGCTAGTACTTATTACAAGCTAGAAAATTATCAAAAATCTGCTAATTGGCCTGAAGATTATTAAGGAATCACAACGGGTGAACAAAACCGTAGGCTTTTTATGATCTGCACCAGCCCATTTACGTAATTTCAACTTTACGTAGTCCTACGGTTGAGCCTTGAAAACAACCTTCCACTTTTGTACCTCCCCATTGTTAATGGTCACCCTATTCCTCCTTTCAGAAATCCCTTCTTGTCGTCCAGCCACTTGTATAACTACTATCGTTCTAAACGCAAAACAAACGCACCCGTTTACCCATTTGAACCTTCCTCCCCTCCTTGTACACCTCATCGGTGGAACCCCCTCTGTTCTCACAGTCACTTGCATTAATGCAAGAGAAACGCAACCCGTCTCACTTATTTAGACCTTTCCCCCTTGTTAGGGACTACCCCCCTTTTGTCAACTTTTCTGCTTTGATTCTCTTACGTGAAGGAACATGTGTATCAAAAGTTTGATGAAGAATCATCCAGGTGTTTCAGAGTTATAGCGAAACTTACATTCATATTCACGTTCCTCGTCTTTCCCTCCTGCCGGCACCCTTCCGGTTATCTCCCCTTATGTCACGTAGGCTATTTTGCAACTGAAGTTTTTGAATCGTCTAAGTGGAATACGAAACCTGAAAGTCTTTTCTATCTGTTCTTTTCTTTTATTTACTTTTAGATATTATGCATCTGTTTGCTCTCTTAAAATCCCTATACACTCAAGTCTTTTTTTACACGGTTTGGTTTTTTCGGTTACTCAAGAACGGTGCAATTTAGGGATCATTTACAAAATACGTGACGAATGTCGGGCCTCTCCCAAATGTATTGAGAAATAAATGAATGGTCCCTTAGTTGCCCCGTTCTTAATATTCGAAAAAACAAACCGTGTAAAAAAAGTACTTGAGTGTAATGGAACCGCCCAGTTAGCTTCGAGGTACGATGCTGGTCTAACAAGCCAGTGGTCGTATGTTCGAATCTCGGCTAGGCGGTGCTTGCTAGTTAGAGTCAGTAGGATTGTTGCACTGGCCCCGTAATTTTCCTGTACTCTAACAGCCGGCTGCGAAGTCTGTCGATAAAGAAGGGTAATGTCTAAAGACGGTATAAACCCATGGCTTTGCTTTTTGTTTTGAGTGTAATGGAAGAAAAACAAGGCCTTTTTTCCATATACCCTCCTCGGTGGACCCCACCTCTCTCCACCATCCTGTCTATCAGCCACTTGTACAGCTGCAATCGTTTTTTACGTTTGCAACACTTTTTGCTTATTCGGACCTCCTCTCCTTGTTAGGAACCCCTCTTTTGTCAACCCCTCAGTGTTGATTCCCTTGTGTCAAGGAATATGTGTGCCAAGTTTGGTGGAGAACGGTCAAGGCGCTTTGGAGTTTTGCCGGAACATACATACTCACGTTCAATTTTATGTATATACTAGCTGCGTGGCCGATCTTACTCGGGGCACCTTTGACTTACAGCCACTTGTACATCAATTATTGTAACCGAAATGCTTATAATGCAAAAATATGGCACTGGTTCCTCTTTTTGACGTTTCTCCCCATTTGTCTACCCGGCCACTTGCACATCTGTTTTCTTTACGGAAATTCCTATAAAACCCTACAATGAAAGAGAAACAAAGATATTTGTCCTATTTGCACCTTCCGCTTTTAACAATGGCCACCCCACCCATAAGAAATTAATAGTTTTGTTGTTGTACTTTTGTAAATATAGCTTTTTATTTATTCATCAGTTTAGTGCTCATGCTTATTAGGATAAAAAAAGTAGAAAGTGCAACAGTGTTTCTTCCATGGATACAACAAACCTGTCATTCCTTTCATCTCACTTCAAGACCAAACTTGTTTGTAA
Source organism: Sabethes cyaneus (assembly GCF_943734655.1). Lineage (NCBI taxonomy): Eukaryota > Metazoa > Arthropoda > Insecta > Diptera > Culicidae > Sabethes > Sabethes cyaneus. The sequence goes on along the minus strand of NC_071354.1, from coordinate 74,174,637 downwards.
ACAATATTTTTAGTTTCAGCAGTAGGAGCAAGTATGCACAAATTATTGGCTAAGCCCACTCTGGAACATGCCACATAAAGTTGACCATGGGAAAAACATGGTGTTCTCAGATCAGCTTCACACTGTTTGAATGATTGCCCCTGTGACTCAAATAGAGTCGGCCAACAACACATAGCGCTAATGGTCGAACACTTTTTATACCGGTTAATTTGATTCGGTGAATAATTACAGTTGACAAATCTATAGCTGCGAGCATTGCAGTTTAGTGTTTCGTATTCTGATTTTTTTTCTATTGTACGAATAAATTATCAGGAACCTCCGGCCATCAGTTCTCCCTTTGGTCCTACCGTCACTTATGGGAAAAGTGTCCAAACATTTCGGAGTCTCCTCCTGTTATGAACCCCCATCCCGTTTTGTCAACCCGTTCAGTTCTGATTCGCTTATGTCAAGGAACATGTGTGCTAAGTTTGATAAAGAACGGGCAAGGCGTTTCGGAGTTATGACCTCCCCCTATAAGAGATCCTCCCCTCTATTAAGGAAGCACCCGTCTTCTTTTTTGCTAGCCTCGCAGTGCTGATTCTTTTATGTCGAGAAACATTTATGCCTGGTTTGACGAAGAATCGTCCAGGCATTTCAGAGTTATGTCTATCCCCTGTTATAAACCACCCGGTACTGATTCCTTTATATCAAGGAACATGCGTGCCAAGTTTTGTGGAGGCCGGTCAAAGCGATCTGGAGTTATGCTGGAACATACAAACATATTCACGCTCACTTTTATATATAGAATAGAAGATAGATAGAGAGATATATAGATATACTAGCTGACCCGACAAACTTCGTATTGCCACAAATTAAACTGTGTTGTACATAAATCCTGAATCTCGGATGACCTTTATCACAAATCTTGAGTTTTGCAAGTTTCTGAGGATTCATGGGTGTTTTAATATTCAAATTTTCCTCACAGTAAAGTAGAAAACAACTCCCCCCATTGCTTAGCCTGATAAAATAAAGCGGATAACATTTAAATATTCGCCATCATTACAAACCATTTCGCTGAATAGCATTTTGCGGAACACCAATTCTCGGTTGGCCATAACGCGGAATATAGAGTTTCGCAGAATACCATTTCGCGAAAAACCTTACGCGGGATGTACTATTTCACGGAAAATCTGTAGGAAAGTAATAGAGGTCAGTAGATCTAGGAAAATAAATAAACCTAAATAGAGGTGATCTCTACGGGGGGCTGCCCCCCGCAGTGGCCGGCGCTTCCGACGGCAGGTCGCCGGCAACACTCGCGGCCTGTGGCCCTCTCACCCTGAATCATCTAATGGTACTATTGATAGTTTCTGGTGGTCTAGTTATGACTGGTGTTATGACTAATGCTTTATGAAAGAGTCTAAAATTACTCGAGTTCGATTAGTTTTTGAGGTACGCAAAAATTTCTGTTTTAGTTGTATGAGAGTCCTTATCCCTCTACCACAGGGGTGAGGGTTCTCAACATCATAAAAAAAATTCCTGCCTCCAAAACCTCCCACATGCCAAATTTCGTTCCATTTGCTTGATTAGTTCTCTAGTTATGAGGATATTTGTATTTCATTTGTATAGGAGCCCCCCCGCTATTGAAGGGGGAAGGAATCATAATTCCCCTCCTAAAGAGGAGAGGGGTCTCAATTCACCATAGAAAAAAAATTGCCTGCAAAAACACCCACTTGCTAAATTTGGTTCCATTTGCTTGATTACTTCTAGAGTTATAAGGAAATTTGTATTTTATTTGTATAGGAGCCCCCCCCCTCCTAAAGTGAGGAGGGGTCCTAATTCACCATAGAAAAAATTCTTGTCTCCAAAAACACCCACATGCCAAATTTTGTTCCATTTGCTTGATTAGTTCTCGAGGTATGCAGAAATTTGTATTTTATTTGTATGGGAGCCCCCCCTCTTAGTGGGGGGAGGGGTCTCTAACCATCATAAGAGCCATCCCTGGCCCCAAAAACCTCTACATGCAAATTCAGGCCGATTGGTTCAGTAGTTTTCGATTCTATAAGGAACATCCCGACTGACAGACAGACAGAAATTTATTTTTATAGGTATAGATCAATTATAAAGTTATTCGTAGTTGATGAGTTTTAAAATTTTGTAACTCTTAGTAAAAAGATGTGGATGAGTGGCAAGATGACTTTTCCCAGTCATATATGATTATTCGTTGAGACAACAAATGTCGGATGCAAAAACTATTTTTATGCCAACGTAAGAACCGATAACTCAATATTTAGTGAACGGGACATAACACTAATAGTTCTTACAAACAGATAGTTTACCTTTTAAACCGACCGGTTTTGGGAGATATGTTTCCCATCAACGGGGTGATGAAATTAATAATCGGTGGTCACGGATTGCATCGCAAGTGGTTTACAAATGGATTGCATATACACCGATATGAGCAAAGCATTTGATGCTGTTAGTATTAATAGTATCTTAGAAGCAGTAGAAGACTTCGGCATCCGAGGCTCGCGATATAACTGGTTGAGGTCGTATCTTAAAAATAGAACTCAATTTGTAAAACTGCGCGGCAACAAATCCGGTTCGTTTACAGTGCAATCAGGAGTACCACAAGGTAGCCACTTAGGACCTTTATTATTTGTAATGTTAATGAACAAATTACCTGAAGTTATTTCACACGCAACCGTTTTAACTTATGCCGATGACGTGAAAATCTTTTTTCCCATTAAGACAATGGATGACTGCCTGAAGTTGCAGCTTGATTTAGAGCATTTTGGGAGATTCTGTGACAGTTGCGGATTAAAAGTTAATACGAACAAGTGTTCAGTGATGACATTCACTAGGAAAGTTAGCCCTGTGATCTTCGACTACGTTCACCGAGGTAGTACTATCCCGCGTGTAGAATATGTACGTGACCTAGGGGTAACATTCGATAGGTCGCTTTCTTTTGTTAGACACATCGACAACGTGATTAACGAGAGCCTGAAACTTTTTGCGCTTGTAAGGAGGTTCGGCCGTGACCTCGATGATCCGTATGCAATACTGGCAATCTACAAAGGTCTCGTCAGAAGCAAACTGGATTTCGCTAGCGTTATTTGGCGTCCGCAGTATGTAACGCATATTCAACGCATCGAGAGAATCCAGAAGAGATTTGTAAGGTTTGCTCTCAGGAATCTTGGATGGAACGGAGAAGAGCTAGCACCTTACCATGACCTCTGTTGTTTGGTGGACATTGACACGATACACTCAAGGCATAAGACAGCAGATATCGTGTTCTTCACGAACATACTCTCAGGACGAACAGCTAGCCAACCATTGACCATGAGATTAATTTTCAACAATAGCCCAGTGACACTTCGACGACGTAGAATCTTCGATCCGCCGTTTCGTTCTAGAAACTACTCACAGCATGAACCCACTTCCCGTTTCATGAACGCCTTTAACGAGCTTCAGCAAATTATAACCACTGACATGAGCGCAAATACCATTAAACATAGGCTTAGGTTATACTACAGAGGACAACTGCTTTAGTGATTGTATTTTTATTTAATATTTAACTTGCTCCTATATGTAGAATTTGTCCAATAATTGTTCGTAAATTAGTCTTAAGAAAGGATAACGGGCTCATAGCCTATATTCAAATACAAATACAAATACAAATACAAATAATTAAATAACAAATATTAAACAAACTTCTCGTAATTGCATTTCGATATTACATCACCAATTAGCGAAGATAGCCAGCTGGTGTTGGAATGCAAGCCAATCTTCAGGCGAGCGGATACGGGAGAATTATATTTTTAGGTCATCGGCATATGATAATCGTGGTCCTTCAAGCACGATGTTCACGTCGTTGAAATAGAGCAGGAATATGAGCGGTCCGAAACGACTGCCCTGCGAAATACCTAAGGTGGCACAGAATGTACTGGATCTGCAATCGCCGATGGCAACCAGCCATTTATCAGTTATATAAAAACGAAACCAATTCTCATTTTGTAGGTAATTCTAATTTTTTAACCATTTGTAACCAATCAGGTATAAATGGTCCAATATTCGAAGACTCCTGTCAGTAACGTCCCCGTTTCAATGAGAATTACTCGAATAGCTTTTTATTTAATCTGTGCCAAACCGTTATTGAAAAACTTTCCTCCTCTTCTTCTTTTTCTCTCCGGTTATAGAAGGGCCAGTTACTAGACTGAATGCCCTTTATGCTTTCCTCCTCTTTAAATATTCTTTTTAATTATTACATCACAGGTAAGTGAAACGATTGGTGCTTTGATAATTTATTAGATATTCTTTTAACATCGTACCGCTGCAATCAACCCACCCAACACCAGGCAATACGTGACCAAAATGGCAGAAATCGCCCTAATAAGTATTGCACTCATTTTCTAGTGGTTTCTTTTTCGCAAACCTTTATCGATGTGGTTGCTTTCCTGGATTCAATTTTGGTCACTTGTTTTCTGATTGCAAATCCGACGGTGTTCATATACTAACTTACCCAGGCAATCAATGAAAATTCTGAACATGAACAGAAAAAGAAAAAGTTCATGGCAGCAGCGGCGAGATGGAGACGAATCCTTGTCACATTGCCTTGACAGTTATCGATTTCAGCTTCAGCTGACAAGCCGGATTAAATGTGATTGCACTTCGATGGGGATGTAATTAGGAGGAAAATAGCGTTTGTCACTCTCAGGAGATAGATAGATGATGGGCGTGCGGTTCGATTTCTTGAATTAGTTTATTTCGTTCTTCACTTCACTGATTCAAATTGATCTTATTGAAATCGATAACGGAAACCCTTTAGTTGGGAAATAAAACATAAATTCACACAAAGTAGTTAATGGTGCGATGTGCTATCACATTTTATTAATAATGCCTTAACCCTAATTGCAGTTAAATCACCTTTCAGTTCCGAACACAAAGCACTCGAAAAGCACAAATCATAAACAAACGCCTGTTTGCGGAAGAACAATGCACGTTCGTATCAACTTTTGCATTCAACGGAATGACAGTTTGGCGAACGGTTGCAGCATTTTTCACGGTCACACAAACCGTGGCAGCGGAAACGACATCACTTCGCATCGCAAATCATTGTTTCTATCGGCATTGCTCCGCTGCCAGCCAGCCATGCCATTAATAAATGCACAATGCAAAAATTATGCTCCCAATCCTGGCAGCATCGATAATCCGTCGGCAATCACATTTTCCTATACCCACCGTGCAGCCGTTTTTGCTTGAATGAAAATTGTAGGAAAAAAATGCACTGGCGTCAAACTCACGCAATCGTCGCAATCGTTGCGAGGAGGAAAATGCAGCTGTCACAGCTCGCGAACGTCTATTGTTCCGATGAGGCTTTGTTTGTCCGTGCCTGTAGCGATCCTCTACAGTAGATACCTACCTACGTACACCTACGTACGAGGCGGGAAAGGGAAGCACCAGTGTGCAGCGTGGAAAAAATACGTGCAGGAGATGAAACAATGCAAGCCGATAAACGGATCAAATTTGGTCGGGCTTTTTGTTAGCGTCGAAAATGACATCGGAATCGCCGAAATCGAACACACTGGCAAACAGGTTCGATTACTCCTACAAGGCATAAACGGGTGCTCTCGATGCAATACGGTTTAGTTTTAATGGATCAATGATTGGCTCTTTTGTTTGTGTGTCATGGCCGGTTCAGCCGCTGTGTAGAAAATTGCATCGTTTATCGAAAATAATAGAGTGATGAGGAATTGAACCTTTCAATGTTGTAATTTTACCAGAAGAGCGCTACATACAATTCCTTGGAGGAAAACTACCTTACGATTACGTTTGTAAATAATCAGGGGTCTCCATTACTGCTGGGCTTTAGAAGTTTTTGAACAAAGCGTCACATAATTTTTCATAAACTGATTTTTGCATTGATTATTAACCAATAGTTATTTGGAGCAGAAAAATTTGCTGTAGAACTGTCAAAAAATGGTCGCCAAGAAGACAGCGGGGAAAAGAAAATCATCCTCGCAGACTAAACACTGGCTGGCGTTGCGCTGTTACCGTGTGCGTCAGACTGATGGAAAAATAATGAAATTCCTTTGATTTTGCTACCGAGCCTTTGATCTCTCTAAAGTTTCTTTTCGCTTTGATTGCTCTCGCTGCTCGGTGAAAATTTCCGCTTGAAATGAGTGAAATTTTAAACGAATTAAAAATATCATAAATTATGTTTCCTCGGCAAACAAAACAACAACAAAAGTTTCGCCTACCCTCCGAATGCGCCGTTGTTGTTGTACCTCTTATCAAATGAGGGAATAAAATAGTAGCAAAGAAAGCAAAAAGTTGAAACATTTGCGAAACCTGGGAAAACAAACGGAACAGGGTGCCAATGAACGAAATGGAACCGTTTCCGATAATCCTTTTTCCGAATCGAACAATAGGTAAGCCCTCTGGCAACTTTGGGCTGGAATAATAGTGGGGAAAATGTACTGCACGAGGAAACAATGCCACGGAGCTGGCAATGATTGGCGAAAAAAGCGGCAAAATCGTCAAGCCATATGTTGGAAAATCCGGTCAGTAAAATAGCTGCAATTTCATTGAAAAACTTTATACACCAGTATACCATAAATGCCACAGAGTAGATTGATGAAACAGAACAGAAAATACAAGCTAAATGCAGTGGGAAAGAACAAAATTTTAATTGTGAAAAATTGAGTTGATTGGCGGAGCTTTTTAGATCAACAAACTGAAATTCCCGTCCTCAAAACTTAAAACATACGAAATGATATTTTGTGTGATTTCGACAAACCTCTTCTACTCTCGGAACGACCATGTTTGAATAGTGCAAAATCACTTCGGAAGCGGGACCGGCTGTGCACTTTTGTCATTTCATTCAAAGCATGGCGGTCTCTTAACATCAAACTACCCATTGTATGATACTGCCGAGCTTGCTCTTCGCAATCATTTCTCATTCATATTCACAGATACCATACAGAACCATTTTTAATATTTTCCTGTAACGAACAAACCAACCCCGACCCGTCGTCTTGCATTGATATCCGGCCGGAGCATAGTTTTCATGCACCCAGCTCGTCGTGTGCACGTTCACAAATGCCGGCGCACCGGGGGAAACCGTCAGCCAGCAGCACTCGATGGTAGTTTTCTTTTATCTTTAACCACAAGCTCCCGCCTAACAACGCCCACGTGCACTAGAGGGCTAGAGTGGAATGGCCCCACCCCGGTCGCATGTTGATGATAATGGCACAAAAAGCTTTTTCTTGCCTCTTCTGATTGCCAGCCTGCCGCCCCGTAAGCTCCGGCGTCCGAATCCTCGACATACAGATGGGGGTGGCCGTTATTTTTGAAAAATAATAATTCTATTCCTTGGTTTGATTTCTGCTAGTCCTTCCAATATTTATTAATCAATACCCAACAAACATTTTTGCTGTTTAATTGCTTATTAAGCGCTTGATTCCTGAACATTGGCTGTATAATGGTTCAATAATCTATTGTTCAAGTAAAATGTTTGTTGGGGAACCTTCTTTCTTTCTTTATTGACGATGGCCCGTCATCGACAATGCGCTGAATGAACTATGGTCTTCCAGTCCTGGACTGCCGTTCTCCAATACCCTCGAACACCAGGTGACCTATCGGGTACAGAATATACCCCGAAGTCTTGGGCCGCTTCCTAGTTCTCTGCTGAAAATAGTTTTGGCTACTCATTCATCGGGCATTCTGGCCACGTGCCCAGCCCACTGCAGCATGTCCCATTGTACTACCTTCACTATACCAGCATATTTGTATACAGGTTGTGTTTCATGCGACTGCGCCACACTCCGTTTTCCATTTTGCCACAAAGTATTGATCGCAGAATTTTACGCTTAAAAACCCTAAGCACTCGTCAGTCAGCTGCCTTTAGTATTCATGATTCATGGCCTTACAACACCACCGGAAGGATTAGTGTTCCGTAAAGCGTCAGTTTTGTGCGAATTTGCGAACTATGTGACTTCAGCTGGCTACGTTATAGGCTACGGCTACGTATAAAAGCCGATTCACGGCTGCAATTCGTTGTTTCACTCACTTCACGGCTGTCATCGTTGTCACATGTCACGAGCATACCAAGGTATATGAACTCCTCAACTATTTCATATCGTTCCCTATCCAACTCCACCTCGAAACCAATTCCAGCTAGCACCAACTCGTATATCAATGTACGAAAACTATCGTAAATATCCCCTAACAAACTCAAAATCGTAACTAAAGCTGGATAAAGTGGGATCAAGTTATACTGGATAAAGTGGGATCGGATATACCAATTTTGCGCATGAAATACGATTTATTTATCATGTCATATCTGTACGTAATGCTGATTTTTACCTTTTTTATACATATGAAAACGCTAGTTGGGATGCCATTTGGACTCCCAAGTTCGCTGCCAGTAACCATGTACTTCGTTTTGGCGGTAGGCAAATTCCAATCTGCTTCTCGTTTAAAAGGCCTAAAGGCCTTTTACATTGCTCTACGGTTGATTCCGTTGATGTCGACGTCTTCCGCAAAACCAAAAAGCATGTGAGATATCGCGATGATAGTCCGGTTCCTTTTCACGTTTGCTCTTCGTATTGCACTTTCCTTGGCAATGTTGAATAGCAGATTACAGTTAGAGAGTGCATCCCCTTGCTACGGTCCATCCAACATCACGAAAGCGGCTGAGATCTCACCCGCTAATCTGAGGCATAATTTTGACCCATTCAGCATCGCACGAATCAGCGCAAAAAGTTTCATCGGAAAACCATGTTCCAGCATTATCTGGTAAAGCTAATTTCATTTAATTGAATCGTTCGCCACGTTAAAGACCACAGTAACTGATGCAGAGTAAACATCTGTTCCGTCGTGGAGTGACTCTCATGAAAACCAGCTGCTGTGTACTCGCCGATGAAGGACTCCGTTAACGGTCTCAGTCTACAGAATAGGATACGGGTAGAGTTCTGAATTGAGAGACTGGTCATGTCACTCAAAAACTCGCCTCATTAAAATTAAACCAACGACAATCACTGATTACGTGAAACATCTGTCGCTGGTTTAATGATGGCAAGTTCTCGCGAGCTACTGAGTTGCCACGGCCAGCCTCTTAATTCAGAACTTTAGATACGGGAAAGCACCTTATACGTAGAATTGAGCATTACATTGCTATTGCTGTCCCGATAGTTTTTTTTGCAAATAGAGCAAATGAGGCCATTCAACCTCTCCTCCGGCACATGTTGTTTCGCCCAGATACTGATTGCCTTCTTAATCTCTTCCTCTGTTGGCGGCTTCACAGCTTGACCGTGGCTCACAATTCTTATCCTATTGCTGCTGTTCTTCGTGTTTACCTCTCCATTCAACAACATCTGGAAGCGCTACTTCCGCCTATCTATCGCTATCGCCGTTTTGTCAGTAAACAGGTTGCCAACGCTAACATTGCACAATTCCTGCAGCTCTCGTTTTGTAGGAACTCCATGTGCCGTTGCCTGCGAATCTCTCCTCTGCGACGGTGCTGCTCGTATTCGCGTTTTTTAGACGGTGAGTTCTTTACTCAGCAGTTCTAGTCTCTCTATACCTATCTCGGTTCTGACGTGTAGCTGCAGTGAGCATGCGACTCCTGGCCTGATTATTCTGATCTGTCACTTCCTGGCATTCGGCATCAAACCAGTTGTTATGCTGTCTTCCACGCGTCGTGCCTACCACCTGACTCACAGTTCTATCAATTGTTACTTTTACTTTGTTACTTGGTAACTGGTAACTTGTCCAGAGCTGCTCAGCGGTGTGGTGGTGAGGGAGGAGGGATAGTGAAGGTTCGGGTGGCAAACCCCGGCTAAACTGCAACTCACCACTGACTCGCGGTACACTGATAGGGAACAAAGAAATGCGAATCTTCAATCGATGCAACACCAGAAGAAAGATTATTACAGGCCAATCCATGCTATTGGCTCAAAACGCTATACTAAAGTGAACCTTAGACCCCGATTAGCAAAACGACAAACAACTAAGCAGATTCACGAAATGGTGCAAAATGGAGCTATCTCTGTGTCTTGAGGAATACAGATTGAATTAGAATTTTTCTGTTTATTTCCCTCCCGTACACTCGTCAGTTTCCTCTTAATTACTAAGTTTTGGCTTAAATCTATTTACTTATCATGCTGGTGTTACGGATGGCTATTTTTGTGCAGGTCGTTTCACGACCAGGAAGCGTTGAATTTTCAGCAAATGCCGATCCCTGATCAGCGTATCATCTCCTACGCTCGCCGGCGTAGCGCTGGTTTCACGAACGGTTCTTTTCAGCAAATGCCGATCCCTGATCAGCCTACCACCGCCTACGCTGGCCTCGCGTAGCAATGGCATCTATGGTCTATCGCCACAATGGCGGATGTATTGATTACTGGAACAAACGGTGTCCTCTACAGAGGCTATGGCTGACGTATTGTTGGCCAAAACAAAGACTATCCTCAACAGAGGCAATGGCTGACGTATTGTTGGCCGGAACAGAACTGTCCTCAACAGAGGTACCGGATGAGGTATTGTTCGCCGGAACAAGCACTCCGAAATAACCTTCCGGTTCAAACGTCGCCTTCGGTAGAATGTATCTGGAACCAAGATAAAAAGGTCCCTCTAGGACCTGCCGAGGGATATTAGCCACTTTCCGTATTAATTTTAAGCCTACACAACACCAGCACACCAGCAATACATAGTTTATACATAGTTTTACATTGTACATAGAATTTACCTTTTCATTTATCTTTTTATAACTTTTAACTGTAGTTTCTGTTGTGTTGTCGCTTTTTACTTTTCTTAGCACTATAATACAAACGTTTTAATTAGCCGTAAGTTTTATACACATTTTATCATAACAATAGGTTTTAAATAATTGACTTTTCTTCTTTTACACGACTGACACAATTGTATCATAATTCTTCTTTCTTTACCTTTCAGAACACTACTTTTTACTGAGAAAGACTTTTGTTCTCTATTCTTCACTTTGCACCACTATTATTTTTAAGTAAAATAAAAACTTTTTACGCGACTTACTGTCGTTCGCTGTTACGACAGAATAAAATTCTTTCAGCATAACAGCTGAGCCTTTTAAAGAATCTGTCAGTTGAGGTTCGGGAACGAAATTTTCCCGAACGTCAACAATGCCCTATTGTAATGGCAACCCTTCTTGTGATTTTGCACCGCGTCTTTGAATGCCAGATTCGTCTTTCCCTTTGTATCTGTGAGCGTACAAATATTGGTGACCACTCCGCCAAGACGCAAACCGCGCCAGGCTTGGAGTGATATCAGCTATATTGCTGTGAGTGGCAGTGGTGAATTCAGTAAAAGCGTACTAGTTAGAATGACCACTCCGCCCAGGACGCAAACCGCGCCAGGCTTGGCGTGCTATCACTCAAACCGCCATCTGCATTCTACCTCTCGATAAAGCTTTCCAAAGTGAATCATCCATCCGTCCGCAGACTTGGAAGGTTATCACCCACCTCGTTGACAGCTCTCCCGGAGAGGGATGCTTTTACAAAACATCTACTTTTGAGTAAACTTTCCTCCGTGAGTGGCCTCTGCATCCAAAGACTTAGAGAGCTACCACTCCTTCTGTCAAAGTTTGCTCAGAGGTGGACTTAGGAAATAGGAATAAACTGAGCAACTAGGGACAACATTTTGGATTTTGGCGGAGCTAAAATATAAATTGTAACCAACGGTTACACAATCGCACCATAGAGATTGCTCCACAACCTACTTATATTTTCTCTTGGATAGTAAATGGCCGAATAATGCGTACCAGAACCACCATGAGGTTCCACAGCTTCTACTAATTCAGCAACCCCTATCTCTACCTCCTCGTAGTACCATCCGCGATACGTTCTTCTTCTTCTTCTTCAGCAGAATAGAGCCGGGGTGGCTCGTGCTGTTTCAAGCACTCGTCTTCATTCAACTCGGTCTTGGGCCACTCGTCGTCAATTTTCTAGTCGTCTCAGAAGTTGCAAATCGCTTTCGACTTGGTCGAGCCATCGTGCACGTTGGGACCCCCTGTTCCTGGTGCCGGTGGGGTTGTTGAAGAGGACTATTTTCGTCGCACTGTCGTCTGGCATCCTTACGACGTGTCCGGCCCACCGTAGCCTGTCAACTTTCGCTAGATGTACGATGGGAGTCTCCCCAAGCAGTGCCTGTAGCTCGTGATTCATACGCTTCCGCCACTCTCCGCTTTCAGTTTGTACTCCGCCAAATATCGTCCCCAGCACTTTCCGCTCAAACACGGTAAGAGCGCGTATGTCCTCCGTAAGCAGCGTCACGGCTTCAAGTCCATAAAGAACTACCGGTCTAATAATGGTTTTGTACATTGTTAGCTTCGTGCGGCGGCGTATGCTTCCTGATCGTAACGTTTTACAAAGGTCAAAATAGGTCCGATTTCCTGCTTGGATGCGCCGCTGGATCTCCTTACTAGTGTTGTTGTCCGCGGTCACCAGCGATCCCAAATACACGAACTCCTCTACCACTTCTAGTTCGTCGCCGTCAATGGTTACCGTCCGTGGGAGGCGCGCATTTGTTTCCTTTGAGCCTCTTCCTTTCATGTATTTGGTCTTCGACGCATTTATTTTGAGCCCAATTCTCCTAGACTCCGCTTTCAGTCTGGCGTAGATTGCCTCCGCCGTCGCAAAGTTCCTGGCAATGATATCGAAGTCATCTGCAAAGCCTAGAAGTTGGCTACTCTTGGTAAAAATCGTGCTCATCGAAATGAGGATGCCCGCTCGTCGGATCACCCCCTCAAGGGCGATGTTGAATAGCATGCAGGATAGACCGTCACCTTGTCTCAACCCTCGTCGCGTCTCGAAGGGACTCGAGAGTGTCCCAGAGCTGCGTACGAAACACATCACTCGATCCAATATAGCTCTGATCAGTCGCGTCAGTTTGTCCGGAAAACCGTATTCGTGCATTATCTGCCATAGCTTGTCTCGATCGACTGTATCGTATGCTGCTTTGAAATCAATAAAGATGTGATGCGTGGACACGTTGTACTCCGGACATTTCTGCAAGATCTGTCGGATAGTAAAAATTTGGTCCGTAGTTGCGCGAGCCCCCATGAAACCCGGGATACGTCCCTTAGTGGAAATCGGACAACCGGTGGAAACTAGGGTCCTATGCGGACAGAGAAGGGGGCACTCATGTGAAGGCTGAAGTGGAAACTCTCCGCCTGCAGGACGGTTCTCTTGACTCCCAGGAACCAAAGCAGAGGGTCCAAAGCCGCTAAAGGAGATCATTGTTATAGCTGATATCCATGGCTATTATGTAAAAGTTTGGATGGACACCCCTAATCCAAGGTGTGACGCGACCCTTACAAAGGGATGAATGGTGGAGGGGTTTCTGTAAATTCTCTCGCCGCAACGGAGCCTGTGGAGTACCAGGGCGCCCTTCACAGCAATTTGCCCTTGCTGCATCAAGCCGGTCACTGATGCAGTAGACCATTTCTTACCGTGCAAGCTCTCTCTGCCGAAAAAAAAACGAACGAGGCGGAGAGGAGAGTAGGAGAGGAGCAGGAGTTGAACGATGCGCTAGCAGGGGTTCAGTCCTGATCCTCGTCTATCCTCAACACGCCGACTCGTTGTGAGTCGACAAACGAAGATGTGGCTTCAAATCACTACTCACTCTGCCGGATCTCTGACTCTGTGATGGAGGGTGGGCTGAAACAAAAGGAGAGCCGAACAGTTATGGCCAGTAGGTTGGCTAATCGCTCAAACAATCTAAAAAAGTATATAGCGTCCAGTATCCACCCCTAGGTTACTCAAAAGTTGCTGAGCCTCAATAAGAGAGCTCTCAGCCAGCTTACCGGTCTTGCGACAGGACATTGTCCGAGTAAATATCATCTTCGGAATCTCAGTTTCGCACAAGATGTTATTTAACCTCGGAACACTTGCTCTGCAATCGTGGAGCACAAATAGTACGCAGACTGCAGTATCTCAAAAAGGGGAGATCTGGTTGGCGTCGCCGATCAGGGTACTAGGTTCATAAACCTAGTCATCCCTGATTGGCACATGTCTCGCTCCAGCTACCAGCCTGTCACTTTCTCAGTAAGTGATAGGTAAGCTTGAAGCGTATAGTAAAATAATAAAACGGGCCCACAATAGTTCAAAATAATGGACGCAGTGGTAAGACGTAACAGAGGAGAAAAATTTTTTCTCTTTCTACCTGCAGTTCTCCTATTTGTTGATCAAGCTTTCTGGCGAATTCTGCTGCCGCCATCTACCGTCAACCGCTTGATGTTTAAACGTAGCGTCCTCTCAGTGCGAGTATTCGCCGCGTTTAACAACCTTGCGGCACGAATCTTACTCACGACGAGATACTGGTCGGAGTCGATATTTGGTCCCCGAAAAGTCCGAACATCTATGGAATCCGAAAAGTGTCGATTGTCAATCAAGACATGATCGATCTGAGAGTTAGGGTCCCCACTTGGATACCTTCAGGTGTATTTACGAATATTCAGACACGGGAAGTAGGTGACACAGACGGCCATTCCGCTGACTGCGGCGAAATTTATAAGCCTGAGACCGTTATCGTTGGTCGACAGATCAAGGCTATATCTTCCAATGACGGGACTGAAGAATGCCACCTTCCCGATCTGTGCATTTGCACTTCCGGTGACGATTTTCACGTCATATTTTAGACACTCTCCATAGATTCTCGAGTCGAAGTTATAACGGGTGGCAACTAAAATTTTGGATTTTTTTTCTCAAGCTGTCAAAAAAAAACCATAGATACATGAAGAAGATCTGATTTACCGAAATTAAGGATACATTATCCATTGTTGAAAAAAAATTCGTGTACATTTGAAAACGGTCCGTTCAATAGCCATGGATATCGGCAGTTCGGCGAAACTTTCGTTTGACGTCGAAACAGGAGCGTTGTACGGCCGTCATGTCAACTTTGCGAATGCATCTCTTGATTCTACCAATCAACTACTTGCATTTCGTGGCCCTCCAGTTATTTTTGTACACCAAGAAACTCAAAATCCCGAAGAAATCTTCGATTGGGCGCAGTGAGACAGATTTTTCGGGTCACGGTTTTTGGGTAAAAATGGGATCGAATGGGTATTCAGGAACGATTGTGTTTTTGGCGTAATACGATGATGCTCTGTCCGGCCAAAACACGTATTGTCCATCTGATTGATGGACTGATGTTTTTTTAGAAACGGGATCAAAATTTTCATCAAACATGCATCTGATACACATCTTAATTGATAGCCAAACCAGAGGACTTGTTGTTGAAGACACGACAAAGAGAACGATGTCCTTCTGCGTCCTTAATTTTGGCTGGTCTTCCACTACCTTCCTTGCGAATAGTTGTTGGGCATCTTAGGATATGGTAAACAGTCGAAGCCACAACATTTTCGCTTTTGACATGTTGTATCGTATACTTTTTGCCGAGATTTCTTTGACAGTTCGTAAAAGTGTACAACGCGCTCCCGAAATGCTTCTTGTTTCGACGCCATTTTTAGCAAAACTGGGCAAGCATAAACAAAACAAAAAATATTAACAAAATGAGGAGAGAGAGAGAGAGAGAGAGAGAGAGAGAGCTAACACATACATAGGGTAACCAATGTATTTTGGACCCCCTCAGCAGCTATACATAATTTGGACACTTACAGCAAAATCAAATGCAAGTGTCCAAATTATGTACAGCTGCTGATGGGGTCCAAAATAGGTTGGTTACCCTACTCTCATTTCTCTCTGAGCGCGTTTGTTGTTGAGAATAAGGGCCGCGGAAAGATTTCAAAATTTTAGTTGCCACCCGTTATTAATCTTCCAATTGTTATGCATTAATTATTTCCTTGTTCTTTGCCGTGTCCTATGCCGATTCGTATTTCTATTATCGTGTGTCGTGATAAATAAGGGTTTCAGTATACTACCTTATTGGAGTCGCAATACCTATATCCCGCTGATGGGTCTGCCATCTTAAGAGTAGCGTGCGGGATATGCTTCTCATCGATGAATTGGTAAGTAGGTCAGAATCGAACATTCAACCGTATCACAAGTGATCAGAACGTTTAAAACGTATCAGACTATCAAGTAGAAAGATCGTAGCGGCAAAAATTACCAGTTTGGTATCGAGTATCAAATGTAAGGCTTTAACCAAGGGGTCGGTCACTCGGCACAGCCGTTTTTATGTTAGGCGACTTGAAACGAGCCGAACTGTGCCGATGCTGTACCGAAAGTGCCGAACTGCAAGATTTGTTAAATTCGTTATAATCTGATAGTTCTGGCAACCGTGCGAGATGATTTTGACAACTGGCCGTGCTCCCATTTCATATGTAAAATTGAACCGGATGTGTGTAAAGCCCTATAAATGTTATTTTTATAAGGCTTTAGAGGTGTGCCGCTTGATATCTCTGCAGTGCCGCGGCATAATGTGCTGAGTGTCCGACCCCTTGGCTTTAACGAAATTTAACGAAATCGTACGAGATTTACCTTAGAGTTTATGGTAGACCGCCATTAAACTGCAGTTGATTCTATTGTAAATTTCATCCGGTTCCGTCTGAGTCA
The DNA here is from genome assembly GCF_943734655.1 of Sabethes cyaneus. Lineage (NCBI taxonomy): Eukaryota > Metazoa > Arthropoda > Insecta > Diptera > Culicidae > Sabethes > Sabethes cyaneus. The sequence continues at coordinate 74,158,111 of NC_071354.1, read as the reverse complement.
TTTGGGGAAACATCCGAATGCTAAACTGCAAAGGACACCCTTTCTGGTTCGGGTACCTACTCTGTCGGCAGTACGGACCGCAGTTAATGAAAACAGGTACCGCCGCTGGTTGACCATTCTCTCGGTTCCCGAGACAACAGTCACGATCTGTTCCCGACCGACCAGAAGGATCTCGGTAGACCTACGTCTATTGATAGTGCACTTCATTCAGGTTCATATTTCCCTATATGTACAACAAAATGGAGCCCGTTCGCACAAAGTGGAGAACGATTAAATATAGGATGCTGAATAGTCCGAGATACAGTTTTTGTTTTCTACACAACTAATAGCGGTGCTGTATGGTGTGTTGCAGTTGTGTGCACCATCGACTGTACGATGACTTTTACGCGTAACGGTACCTACTTCAGCTCGGGACATATTATGCCCGCCGCCAGTAGTCGTTTTCAAAGCATCCATGGATCCCAGCTCTGGAACAAGAACTGTTCGTCAACTAGAGAATACAAGGATCCACCATGATTGGGGCTTGCTGGCATGGTTCCCGGAGCGCTAAAATACCGTCGCCGACGGTAAAACCGTGCAGAGCTTTTGATAACGACTGTAGCTGGAGTGGTTGTTTTTTAGATCAAAAGTCTTGCTGATGTAGGTATGAATATTAAATACATAAAATAGAAACGCTGATAGCTCCATGTTGCTATGCATTCCACGCTCTACGGATGGTAGTAAAAAACGGCCTTCAATGTATATAATAATTTCCGGCAAGGAAAGCGGAATATGTTCGGACTGTATTAAACAGCCAAGCTTTGCCCAAGGCTTTGACAGAAAAATTCGCGTTTTAATCGAAGTCGATATGGAATGGCTTTTAAACTGAGTGTTATGTAAATAACAAAATATTTTTTCGAAGAATCTTTCCAGAAAAAATTCAATTCACAATGTTACGGTTAGAAAAAGCTGCATAAAATAATGGCGACTCTATTTTGCAACAGTAATGAGCCTGGAATTTGGCCCATTAACATTTACAGCCGCTTTGTGAAGAGGGGAATACATTTTGCACCCTTTTTGAAATGTTACGGATGTTTCGCTGTACACATCGAAGACCGAAGAGAAATATTTGTTACATCGCACTTTCTGCTACCGCTCGCTCCCTTGTGAAGTCAGTTCTTTTCTGTCCACATAACTGCGTGATGTCGTGATGATCCAAACACACGTTTGAAGGGTTTAAATGATTTATATTTGCTTGGTATTGCTGCTGTTAAGTATAATTTAAGCATCAGCAAAGTTACGTTTCAAGTTGTTGAGCTGCTTCTTCTGTGAAGAAAATTATTAGGTATATTTTATTTCAAGTATTAACTTCAACTTCATTTCAAGGATTAACTGAAACAACTTTTTGACGTAGGACTATGTCTTACGGTAAAATAGGGAGCCAATCTAAAAAAGTCTATACACGAAAAGTAGTCAGGCTTTAAACGTTCAGCGTTTTTCTGACCGATTTTAAATATTTTTACACCGACGGATCGGAAAAACTTCTAGTTCTACGGAAAATTTTCGGAAAGGAAAGAAAGATCCTATTTAACAAGTCACTATTGGAATATGCAAAAATATCAAGCACTGTCGAAATCACATGCAAGCACGCGACAACTTCCTTGGACCGTGATGACAAATTTTAGAAAAAAAAGTGACAGAGTCTCCCTGTCTAAAATATAAGAGACTAGCTGACCCGACAAACTTCGTATTGCCACAAATTAAACTGTGTTGTACATAAGTCGTGAATCTCGGATGACCTTTGTCACAATCTTGAGTTTTGCAAGTTTCTGGGGAGTTTATGGGTGTTTTAATATACAAATTTTGCTCACAGTAAAGTAGAAAACAACTCCCCCCATTGCTTAGCCTGATACAATATAGCGGATAGCATTTAAATATTCGCCATCATTACAAACCATTTCGCCGAATACCATTTTGCGGAACACCAATTCTCGGTTGACCATAACGCGGAATATAGAATTTCGCAGAATACCATTTCGCGAAAAACTTTACGCGGGATGTACCATTTTACGGAAAATCTCTTCGTAGAAAGTACCATTTCGCAGGGGTGACCCAACTGAAGGAATGTAATAGAGGTCAGTAGATCTAGGAAAATAAATTAACCTAGATAGAGGTGATCTCTACGGGGGCTGCCCCCCGCAGTGGCTGGCGCTTCCGACGGCAGGTCGCCGGCAACACGGCCTGTGGCCGTCTCGCGCTGAATTATCTAATGTTACTATTGATAGTTTTTGGTGGTCTTGTTATTGAATAATGTTTTATGAAAGAGTCTATAATTTCTCGAGTTCGATTAGTTTTTGAGTTACGCAAAAATGTCTGTTTTATTTGTATGAGAGTTCTTATCCCCCTACCACAGGGGTGAGGGGTCTCAAACCATCATTAAAAAAAATCCTGCCTCCAAAACCCCGCCCATGCCAAATTTGGTTCCATTTGCTTGATTACTTCTCGAGCTATGAGGAAATTTGTATTTCATTTGTATGGGAGCCCCCCCTGCTATAAAAGTAAGGGGTCCTAATTCATCATAGAAAAAATTCATGCCTCCAAAAACACCCGCATGCCAAATATGGTTCCATTTGATTATTTAGTTTTCGAGTTATGAGGAAATTTGTATTTCATTTGTATTGGAGCGCCCCCTCCTAAAGTGGGGAGGGGTCTCAATTCACCATAGAAAAAATTCTTGTCTCCAAAAACACCCACTTGCTAAATTTTGTTCCATTTGCTTGATTAGTTCTCGAGTTATGCAGAAAATTTGTGTTTCATTTGTATGGTAGCCCCCCTTCTTAGTGGGAGGAGGGGTCTCTAACCATCATAAGAAGCTTCCCTGGCCCCAAAAACCCCTATATGCAAATTTTCACGCCGATCGGTTCAGTAGTTTTCGATTCTATAAGGAACATGCGGGCAGACTGACAGAAATCCATTTTTATATGTATAGACTTGTATGGGAGCCCCCCTTCTTAGTGGGGGGAGGGATCTCTAACCATCATAAGAACCTTCCCTGGCACCAAAATCCATTTTTATTTGTCATGTCATGCGTTATTTGTCATAGAGAATAATTCAATTATCTGTAGCAAGTAGCCAAAATTGGTTGAAATTTTTACCCAAAGTTTGAGTTTGTACACTTTAAGGGCATTTTGAGTAGTTTCAACCTAACTTTAACTAAATCCGACCAATTTACAGGTAGAATCATTTAAGAGTGTACATAAATCATGAATCTCGGATGATCTTTGTCACAATCTCGAGTTTTGCAAGCCCCCCAGTGGGCGGCGCTTCCGACGGCGGGCCACCGGCAACACTCGCGACCGTCTCGTCCTGAATGATCTAGTGTTACTACAGATAGTTTTTGTGGTCTTGTATTGACTAATGTTTTATGGAAGAGTCTCGAATTTCTCGAGTTCGATTAGTTTTTGAGTTTCGCAAAAATTTCTGTTTTATTTGTATGAGAGTCCATATGCCCCTACCATAGGGGTGAGAGGTCTCTCACTATCGTAAAATAAATTCAAGACTCCAAAATCTCCCAAATGCCAAATATGGTTCCATTTGCTTGATTAGTTCTCAAGTTATAAGGAAATTTGAATTTCATTTGTATGGGAGCCCCCCTCTTAAAAGGGGAAGGGGTCGTAATTCACCATAGAAAAAATTTCTGCCATCTAAAACTCCCACATGCCAAATTTGGTTCCATTTGATTGATTAGTTCTCGAGATAAGAGGAAATTTGCATTTCATTTGTATGGAAGCCCACGCTCTTAAAGGGGAGATGGGCCATAACTCGCTTTCTAAAGAAGAGAGGGGTCTCAATTCACCATAGAAAAAAATCTTGCCTCCAAAACCACTTACATGTCAAATTTGGTTCCATTTGCTTGATTAGTTCTCGAGTTATGAGGAAATTTGTTTTTCATTTGTATAGGAGCCCCCGCCCCCTCTTAAAGTGGGGAGGGGTCCTAATTCACCATAGAAAATGTTCTTGCCTACAAAAACACCCACTTGCTAAATTTGGTTGCATTTGCTTGATTAGTTCTAGAGTTATGAGGAAATTTGTATTTCATTTGTATAGGAGCCCCCCCTCCTATAGTGGGGAGGGGATCCAATTCATCATAGAAAAAATTTTTGTCTCCAAAAACACCCACGTGCCAAATTTGGTTCCATTTACTTGATTAGTTCTAGAGTTATGGGGAAATTTGTATTTCGTTTGTATAGGAGCCCCCCCTCTTAAAATGGGAAGGGGTCCTAATTCACCATAGAAAATATTCTTGACCTCGGAAACTTTCACATGCCAAATTTGGTTTCATTTGCTTGATTAATTCTCGAGTTATGAGGAAATTTGCATTTCATTTGCATGGAAGCCCCCCTTCCTAAAGTGGGGAGGGGTCCCAATTCATCATATAAAAAAATTTTGTCTCTAATAACACCCACATGTAAAATTTTGTTCCATTTGCTTGATTATTTCTCGAGTTATGAGGAAATTTGAATTTCATTTGTATGAGATCCCCCCCTCCTAAAGTGGGGAGGGGTCCCAATTCATCATAGAAAAAATTTTTGTCTCCAAAAACACCCACGTGCCAAATTTGGTTCCATTTGCTTGATTAGTTCTCGAGTTATGAGGAAATTTGTATTTCGTTTGTATAGGAGCCCCCCCTCTTAAAGTTGGGAGGGGTCCTAATTGACCATAGAAAATATTCTCGCCCTCGAAAACTTTTACATGCAAAATTTTGTTCCATTTGCTTGATTAGTTCTCGAGTTATGAGGAAATTTGTATGGAAGCCCCCCCTCTTAAAGAGGAGAGGAGTTATAATTCCCCTTATAAAGAGGGGAGGGGTCTCAATTTACCATGGAATAAATTCTTGTCACCGAAAACACCCACATGCCGAATTTTGTTCTATTTGCTTGATTAGTTCTCGAGTTATGCAGAAATTCGTGTTTCATTTGTATGGGAGCCTCCCCCTTCTAAGTCTAGCCATCACTAAAACCTTTCCTGGCCCCAAAAACCTCTACATGCAGATTTTCACGCCGATTGGTTCAGTAGTTTTCGATTCTATAAGGAACATACGGACAGACAGACAGACAGACAGAAATCATTTTTTATAGGTATAGATTTGTGTGGGAGCCCCCCCTCTTAGTGGGGGGAAGGGTCTTTTGCCATCGAAAGAACCTTCCCTAACCCCAACCCCTACATGCAAATTTTCACGCTGATCGGTTCAGTAGTTTTCGATTCTATAAGAAACATAGGGACAGACAGACAGACAGACAGACAGACAGACAGACTGAAATCCATTTTTATAGGTATAGATTATTCGTTTCGATTAAAGCTATATCAATTTGATGTCCGGAAGGTAAACAAATTTATTATACTGTTAACCTTTACGTCCCCGACATCAAAAATGAAGGTACTTTCAGTTACAGTTTTGGCTCCACTGGTTTTCGATCGATTTTTATGCAACTAGTCTTAAAAGAACCACATAAGATTGGCATTTATCAAAAAAAAAAAAGATGCTGGTAAATTATGGTTCCATTTTCCCGGAGATATTTCAGATCGCGGTGGGACTTTTTTTTGACGTCATAAATAACAGATGAAATAAAACTAGAAATCTGCTTAATTGACTGCGCATAAGTTATCCATTTTATTTAAAGTCACTAATAATAACTTTTACACTAACCTGTAGAGAGCTGGTTTACGCCTCACACTCCGGAACATCCGTAGTCAGTTCTACCGGAACTGAAAAGTGGTCATTTGGAATTCTCTTCGAAAATATAGCAAATGGGGTATCAAATCACAGGAAAGGGAAGTCTTTTTTGAACCTCCTCCACAACCTTTTTAGACCCGTTTCGAGAAGAATTCCAAAGGACCACTTTTAAGTTCCGATAGAACCGACGGCGGAAGTTCCGGAATGTCCAGATCGGCTCAAAATACATTCAAATGTCCACTAAAGAGCTCGTGTTGAAAAATCCTGTCATTTGATACTCCATTTGCCATATTTTCGAAGAGCATTCCAAATGACCACTTTTGAGTTTCGGTAGAACCGATGCCGGATATTCCGCTTTATATTCCGCTTCCAGTCTAGCGAAGATTGCCGTCACCGTCACAAAGTTTCTGGCTATGACAGCGCCCAAGAGCGATGTTGAGAAAACATGCAGGATAAGCCGTCACCTTGTTTCAACCCTCGTCGCGTCTCTAAGGCACTCGAGAGTGTCCCCGAGATGCACACGAAACACATCTCTCGAACTTATAAATTGACTTTTTTGCTTAACGTAAGAACAACTTAACATCTCTCGAAACTATATAACTCTGATCAGTCGCTTCAGTTTGTCCGGAAAACCGTGTTCGTGCATTATCTGCCATAGCTTGTTTCGATCGATTGTATCGTATGCTGCCGATGCGTGGACACGTTGTACATTTCTGCAAGATATCCGATGATATTTCTAAATTTGGTTCGCAGTTGCGTGAGTGTCTATGAAACCCGCCTGATAATTTTCTATGAAACCTTGTGCTATCGGTGACAGCCTCTGTAATTGGATCTGGGAGAGTACCTTGAAGGTGGCGTTTACCAGCGTTATGCCCCGATACTTGCAGCAGTCTAACCGAACACCATTTTTATAGGTGGAATAAACCACTCCAACCATCCATTCCTGCGGTAGCTTCTTTTCCTCCCAAATCTTGGAAATAACCCAGTGTAGAGCAGTTGTCAGCATTTCTCGGCCATGTTCATAAAGCTTTGCTGATAGGTAGTCCGTACCGGCGGCTGGTTTGGTCTTCAGCAACCCGCTTTCTCGTTTGACTTCTTGGAGATCACGCGTTCGTCAAAGAACTGCTTTCACCTGTCCACCAATTGGCGTTTGTTTGTGATCAGATACCCTCCCTTGTGTCAGTTTCGGTTTCGGTGTGTAGCTCATATGATTGTCATTCACCTTCTCGTAAAACTTGCGCGTGTCACTAGCACGAAATATATGTTCTAATTGTACACGTCAGACAACGAGTCTTGCTTCTGGCGCTTTTTACTCGTCATAATCGTAAGTTCTTTGCTCGTCGGTATTTAGCTAAGTTCTCCCTAGTAGCAGTGCTCAGATAGTTTTCCCCGGCTAGTTTTTCCTCCGTAAATACAAAAGAAAAATTTGAGATAATAACTAGTTCTACAAATGTCCCATACAAAACATTTTAACATTTCAATTGGCTGAGACAGTACTGTCAAAAAAATAAAGATTGAGTGAAAGTAATCGAAACATCCCTGAAGAAAACACCATGCAAATTGTAATTGTATGACTCGAAAGTGCTCTTCAAATATTCTTATACATATTTTTTTTGGCTAAATTTATAACAAATAGTTTCTCTTCTTTCATAATACCTAGATTCCATCACAAATCACGGTCAAAAGAAAGCGTTCAAAAATATAGTGCGTCTCCATCGATTCAGAAAAACAGTAAATGCATTATCATATATTTTTCTCTCTTAAAATCGTGAAACAATTTCGTAGCTAGTGGAGTACTGCTACCTTAAATTTATAAAAAATCTTGTGCGAGAACGACATAAAGACTTGCAATGTTAGATTAAAGATAAAAACTGTCTTTGTGACACAGTAAAACCTGGTCTTTACAAGAGACTTTCTACTCATATATATAGTGGTGAAACCATTACCTATATCGAGAGTGGATACTAAAGTTATTTTTGTACATTAGTCTTGCAGGCTTATTCTATTGTTTTTTCTGACATAATTAAATCTATTAGGTATGTTTTCCGTATAATCACTATACATTTAAGCTATATTGGTAGATGTTTTAAAGTTTATAATTTATCTCGAAATTCAAGTTTGTTTACCGTAAAACCGATGAAAGCAAATTTTTTCGCCGCTTATCAATAAATTTATAAAAAGTGTGCTTAATAGTAATACAGTATAAATAAGTTATAAATTATGACAGTATAATGAATAAAAACAGTATGACTTTAATGTGCTGAGTTTTCACTCAGTAAAGTTCTAACCATTGCATTGCGGCAAACCGTGGCACGCAATCTGCTCTAATTTACTGCTTTCCCGAAACGACAACAATGCGCTTGATTTTTCCATTCAAATTGTGAACATATTTCAGCGAAATTTACTTCCAACCGTCACAGTCTGCTTGCACCGGTGCTAAATTTTCCTATCGAACGGAGCACCCGCCATAGCTCGGCGAGCAAGTAGCACAAAATCACAGTAAAATGGAAACGACAAATCTCATAAACATATAACACCAAACAACAAACAAGCACGAGAACAAACAACAAACAAATAACTCTCGAGTTTTGTTATCGAAAACGGTTTGGGTGAAGAGGGCCAACAGCAACAGCAGCAAAGGAGAGCATCCTTTTTCCATTCCACTTTTTATCCAAAGCTGCGTCCAAAAGGATGCCTTTGTACCATGGTGAAACTTTTCTCGCCGAAGGGGCACACGACCGACGGTGCACCGGATGGAAAGAGAATGGGTCTTACAGAAATAAACTGTAGCCTTTAAAAGCGAGCATGATAATAATAAATTTATTCCTTTTTATGTGCGAGCTCCCATTCAGTAACAATCTAACAGAAAATCTTTACCGTTTCCTCGCCGCTGCTGGAACCGTCATCATCGTCATCGTCATCACCGAGTCGTTGTAGCCCCAACCAACCTACCATCCAGCCAGCCAGCCAGCTTTACAGTCGAGCTTTGCGCCTTTGTTGTGCTCCATCGTTGCTCCTCTCCGGTTGCTGCGGTGTTCCCTTCCGAAAGGAGAGGCGTGGTCAAACAAGCGAAACCAATCCCATTTACATACACACTACACTATGCAAACAGAGTAACATCAGTAGCAGCAATAACAAGAACAACAACAACAATATTAACATTTTTATGCTTGTACAACTGACTCAACCTGCTTGGTTATGTGGAAGTTTGTTCCATAGAAATCTCATGTGACGGAGCCTACAGTCCGCCACATGTTTGTCTAAGCCTTGTACGACACTGATCTCCCCTAATGTTTGACGTTTCGGGGAAGCACCGCTGCATCCACCTAGCGGGGAAGCGACGAGTTACTGCATGGCAAAGATGGAATTTTATTTTTAACCTCTCCTCACTGTCGACGTCTGTCAGGCTGTGACGTTGTTGCTGCCGTTCGTGGCTGACAGGGCCTACATGAGTGAAATTCAATACTTTTCAAAGCCTTTCAATGCACAATCTCCATCGACGTCGTCCCGGGCAAGTACTGGTACCTGACAGACGACTGGTAGAGTACGATCGACGACGCCGAGCAGTATCACGGACTGAATTCCAACCGAGCCTCGGAGCAGCCTAGTTACTGTTGATCCGTCCCTCGCTATAGGTTGGTGCTGTCTCTGTTTGTTTTTCCAGTTAATAAAAGCATGTCATACACGTAGCCGCATGTAAGTCTATCGTGAACTGCACGTGTGCGGTACGGGCATCTGTCAGCACATTCCTGTGCCCGTTGGGGCGAGGTATAATGCCCGTGAAGAACCGAACGAGAACGCATTGGGTGGACCTTTTTCTTTCTCCGATAGCTGCTACCGGAGCTTGGTATGGGTTTGGCACAGCTCAGGAGAATTCAAACTTGCCTAAGCATATTGCCTATTGCTTCGTTGAGTTGTGTTGTCGATGTTTTTCAGTATGGTTTTCATAGCAAGCGCTTTCAAAATAAGATTTTTTAACTTTCTCATTGAAAAGATTTGTTTTTGTTGATTATCCTTTGTTATCAGATTCCAAATATTATAATAGTAGCTCGAACAATTCATTTTGTATATTGATGTAAAAATTAAGTACTTACGCCGAAAATAGATTCAGATGAATCAAACAGTACCTACGGAATTTTTTGAAAAAAAGACGTTTATTTCAATACTTCCAAATGCCCCAAATGGGGCCCAGTAATAATAATCTGCCAAGCTAACGTACTTAGCATATATCGTTTGACTCCAGTCCAAGCCATAAATCACTGTGGGGTAGGTACTTTCATTTTTAATTGAAAACTTCGGCTCATGAAAAATTTAATAAAAATGCCGTTTTTTTGCACGGACAAAGCGGTTGCGATTTTCCATCTTTCGCGAATCTGAAATAGCTTCCCATTTCGTTGTCTGTCCTTTTTTTCGACATTTCATTTATACCGTAAAGAATCCTCCGAGAATCCGAGAGCTGCACCGGTATTGAGGTCCTAGGAGTAGCAGCCAGCGGTAAGACGAACGGAATGTATTTTAATCAAAAAGATGCTCACTGCTTCATGCCTCGAGCCGCGCACTGGCCAGTTAACTCGGGTCGTATGACGTTGGCGCTGGCAGCGGGAAGATACTGTTCTTTGGAAGCGAGTTTTAATTTTCAAAAGTGTACTAAACATTTGCTTGTCGGATTCTTTCCCATTCTGCCGTGTCTAGGCGTCACGAGCAGCTCCGACCGGATGGGTAGGTGTATGTATACATGGTTTTATGTATAAAATGGTTATTATTATAGCCCACTATGGTCGTGATGACAACGTTTTTATGTCAACGCCATCCGCAGGCAACGAAGTTCAGCGCTGGAAGCCGTCTATGGAAATTGGACGTCTAATCAGAAGCACTGAAGTGAGGCCTAATGATGACAAAAGCTAGCGCTTATTAATATGGACAAAATCAAGTTAGTTCAAATTGAAACGAAGATGGTTTGAATTGTTTGAAATACTCTCCATCAGCAAGTGGCCCAGTTTAAAGGGAACACTTTTGAAAAAATCCTTCAAAAGAAAGGGCTGCCGTGATTTTGTGCAAGACGCAATTTCAAGATGCCTGACGGGAACAAACACTCCTCTTCAGCGGGAGAGGCCAGGCTGCATTCGGAAATCGTACGACTGCGGTCTTTGTTCGCCGGTTTTCAACTGACATTTATACGCATGACTGAACTCGTAGTCAAATCACAAAGCGGCATAGAGCCACCCCCCACCGGCGGCGGTGGACTAACCCCAGACAGCTGCTTGGTTTGGTGGTGTTTTTGCTGTCAGCACCGTGCCATACATTTCATGCTTCATAGGTAGGTAGGTGAGTGGGCGAATAGTCCTATACGGCGTCCTATGTGCTGTGTGCTGAGCTTTCAAGGATCCGCTGCAGCCCGGGGTTTTACGAGCACGGCAGAAATGAAACGCTTATTGGCCATAGATACAAGCACACCCACACATACACACAACTACGGTTACTGGAAACTGATTGCAGTGAAGCGGCCAAGCGATGATAAGAAGCGTTCCGGTTGGTTGGAAATATTAGAGGAAAAACAAGAATAGAAAAATTAAAATGGCGGCCTTTTGCGGTGGAGTGGGAATAAGGCCGCTGTCAGGAATATAGCAGCAGCACGATGACGGATCTTATCGGTAGTTTGCAGTATTGCATTCATAGTTTGGGTTATAAGTTTTTGAATCTTATTACGAATGTGGTTATGTGGTCAATAATCAAGAAACAAGCGCTTAATAAGCAATTGCGCATTTAAAATGTTTTTTTTCGGAAATTTTCGAATATACGTCAAACGGAAACAAAGCGAGTAAAAGTTAATTTTCTTATAGGTACTCTGCATAATTCTTACTTTTTTGACTTGACGTAAAATCATTCGAATTGATTGAATTAATTAATTGATTTTTCTGCTCAAAATTTGGAATTTGCTATGCTCTGCATTCATCTAGGAAACTCTGCACTCATCTAGGTAGGTAAATCATTTTCCTGTAGTCATTCTCGGACAAAAACTAAACTGTGTGCGTAAGAAAAATATAAAAACCACAAATCAGGATACATTCAGTATTATGTCTTGTGCTTTGAAATAATCCGACCGTATAGCAACACGAATTTACATTGCGAAAACGACCCTGTGTCCGTCAACCACCCACAAAAAGGTAACTCAATTATGTAGAAAGCGAACAATATTTTAATAGATAAATACGCCAATCGTTTTATAATTCTCGCGTAACTTTTCAAAAGGACCTAAGTAACATTGAGAGATTCTCTTTGTCTCCCACGGCAATGCAAATGCACTTTAAAGCACCAGCTTTGCATGAATCGGTTGCTAGCTTCAATATCTAGTTAAACGTGAGGATTTTTTTTGTTAGAATGCATTTATGTAGCCGTGATAATCAGAAGAGAAGGACGCCAAAGAGAGTCTCTCAATGTTGCTTAGGTCCTTTTGAAAAGTTACGCGAGAATTGTCAGAAGGGTCATAAAATTCGCCTGTATTATTTTGCATCAATTTTGCTATTATTGTTAGATCTTAGTGGAAGAAGTAAGTGATGCTTCATGAGAGAAATTTGATTAGATGCTATATTCACCTGGAATGGATGAAAACCTGCTCAAAAATTCACCAGATTCCTTCTGGTTACTAATTAAAATTTAAATAATTTTCTGACTAATGTCGCTGACGGTGACCGCACCCTACATATTCCCCAGATAGTTCTCTACTGGACGAAATTGGAGACAATTTGGTTAATTCAGCTCTTTCGGAATGAACTGGACTCCATTGTCGTCATACCTCTGTAGCACGCCTAGATCTGGCCAAAACGTAACTAGACCATTATGGGACTTAATGAAGGGTAAAATCCATTGGCTGAGATATTCCCTTTTGTATACTTCCGAATTTATGGCCTTATTCGTCACAAAAACGTTAGTTTTCTTGCCACAGGAACCAATGTCTTGCAAAATAGTGATTTTTGTTGCAAACTTATCCACAAAAACAAACTGGAGTCGGTAAGAAATAATTTATTAAGTTTATCAAGTCTGTACAGAAAAAAATTCACAGCGTTAACAGTTGTTTTGCCATGACGAAAAAAATCAAGCGACTACGCACGATGCTTTGTTCGTACTGCCAGCTGCACTCCGGAGCTTGTTGTGGGAGCTATATATGACATCGTGGCTTGCGGCGGAGGACGTAAAGTACCTGATCCCCTGCGAGTCATTGCGATCAAGCGTGAAGTAGGCCTCGCCATTCATTGTGACCATGACGTCGCGTTTGGTAAGAAAAATTCACCAGCACTTTCAGCCGCTCCTTCTGGTTGATTGCCTGTGACTCAGACAGGGCCAGCCTCGACTGACGTTTCCGCATAAAAATGTTCGTTTTGATCTATTGTACAGTACTTCATCACTGTTTTCCCGATTGTTCCGGTCTCCCGGGTCAAGGGGCGAAACGATGGGGCAATCTTGCTCTTGGTGTTCATCTTCAGCTTCTGCTGCACTTTACGGTTACGCAGCACTGACGGGCGACCAGAGCAAGGCTTCCGCTTGATGCTCTCGCCTTTCTTCAGAAGTGAGTGGACGTTGTAAATACCGATTCGGCCTATATCGACGGACACAAAGGGCCTCACGAAGTCGCTCCAGGGTGAAGCAGTACGAACAAAGCATCGAGCGTAGTCGACTGACTGTTTTCTTCATAGGTGCTACAAATCAACTGATAATACTGTAAAAAAATTCTAATTGCAGGCGCACCTCAGAAATAAGGAAGCAGACAAGTGAGAACATATTTGGTCTTTGAACGACTCTAGACAGGATTGGAAAGTAACAAAACGCCAAGTCCGCTTTTTGAGCAGTATCAGTGCGACCAAACGTATGCCAAATTTTGAATTATTGAATGGTAAAGCCTGATAATGCAACTAGGGTTTATTTCTAATTCCCGTCGTAGTAAGGAAAGCTACTCTAATTTTCATCATTTCTTAGGTGGATTTAGTGAATACTCCAAAAGTTCTTGTGCTGATTTGACTCAAATGCACTTACCTTCCGATCTGTGTAGTGCTCTGTGTAGAATTCACTAAAAAGCGATTATTAAAGCATTTTATTGAAATTTCGCAACTGACTTTATTTCTTTAATTCGTCGTACCGTTGTAAAATCCGTCCATTAAAATTTTTCATCGTCCGAACTAAAAACCAGTGGCAGTGGTTGGATGTATTCATTTGCTCTATTTTTGAAAACAACATCGACTCGAGTGTATAGTCTATCGAGCCATTACATTACCCAATTCTGCCTAAAGGTGCTCTCCTGTATACTGTTCTGTAGACTGAGACCGTTAGCGGAGTTCTTCGTCGGTGAGTACCAAATTAGCTTTCGTGAGGGTCACTCCACGATGGATCAGATGTTTACTGTTTTCAGTTACCAGACAAATTCAGACTCATTCAACTTGCAGACTCATTATCTGTTTGTGGACTTTAAGACAGCGTACGATCCAATCAAACGAATTGAGCTGTGGCAAATAATGCCAGAACATGGTGTTCCGATGAAAATAGTTAACCTGATTCTTGAAACGCTGGCGGGGTCAAAATCATGCGTCAGAATCCCGGATGAGACCGCTTTCGTAACGTTGGATGGAGTAAAGCAAGGGTAAAGCCCTTTCTAACCTGCTATACAACAATATAATAACCTTCGAAGGTGCAACACGAACGGCAAACATAGAAAACTATCATCACGAAATCTCACATGCTTCTTGGTTTTACGGATAACGTCGATACCATTGGAATCAACCCTGGAGCAGTGGAAAAGCAAGTGCTTTAAAATTTGAAGCAGCGAGATTGGATGCTAGCAGGGACAAACGGTATTGGTACTTAGGTGGAGCTGACTGACAACAACGTTAGCTACGAAGTTAAACGATGAATTGCAGCCGCGAATCGAGCATTCTATTCTATGTCTTGCGTAGCTAGCTAAAGTTCCTTAGTTTGCAAATCTGCACGAAACTGGCGCTCTATAGAGCATTAATCCTCCCGATGGGCCTTTACGGACATGAATCATGGACGCTAAAATAAACAAATCGACGAGAGGGGTTTTCCGAAATACGCGTAAAAAACAAACCGCATATAAAGTGACTTTAGTGTATACAAATATCCTGATATAGTGAAGGTAGTACAATGTGGCTGCGGTGGGCTGGGCGGTGAACGTTCGGCTGTTGTTCGAAGGGTTCGGAAACGGGCAGCCCAGGACCGACAGTACTGGATAACCATAATTCGTTCGGTGCAGGATCGGTAACGGACTATGTAAAGTGAAGTAACAACAACAACCTTTCCTGAATTGTCAAATGATACTAACGTTAATCAAATCTACTAAACTTACCGCCACCATTGTTTGGACTTTTTAATATGTCACTGGAGTCTGTTTTTTCATCAGTTTGGAAAATAATCGTTTTTGGTGCCTATTTTCAAGTCTGGTAAAATATTTGGCTTCCATAATTATTTTGGCGTTGCACTTTTACATTCCAAATTATTTTGAAGCAACAGTAAATGGTAAAGCGTTTTACCAAATTAAACGCCAAACTGGATAAAGCTAATCACGTAGAATCTTTGTACACAGATTTTGCCAAAGCATTTGGCCGTGTTGTCATACTTCTGCTTTTACTTAAATTGCAAATGACCAAAAAAGACAACTCAATCTTCTTATATGGCTCTAATTTTATTCAATCAACCGCAATCGAATAGGGTACGGGAGGGTATTTTCAGCCCATTAAGCGGTAGCCTGAACCATATTCAGGAATTACGCTAAAATTATATTTATTCGTGACAAAATTTTTATACCAGTTGATAGAATAATATTTACTGAATATCGGCGTGTATTGTGGTCTTAATGAAACGCTACTGAATTTGAGTTATTGTCGCGAGAAATGATGAAGTCGCTGCGGCTAAATTGGGCCTATTTTCTATATTGGTGGCTGTGTTGTTTAAATCCGACAGGCCGAAAAAGCCTAGATGTTTTAGATTGATGTTTTGCCTTTCTACTATATAAATATATAGTATAAAGGTATAGAAATCACTTGGAAAACCGGAAATGGAAAGAAGGTCCTGCGGGCCGAATGTCATATACCATTCGACTCAGTTTCGAAAACTGAGCATTTTCTGTGTGTGTGTGTGTGTGTGTGTGTGTGTGTGTGTGTGTGTGTGTGTGTGTGTGTGTGTGTATGTGTGTGTGTGTGTGTGTATGTGACGCTTTTAATCTCACTCACTTTTCTCGGAGATGGCTGGACCGATTTTAATGTTCTTAGTGTCAAATGAAAGGTCTAGGTGTCCCATTGGTCGCTATTGAATTTCATACTGATCGGACTTTTAGTTCAAAAGTTATGTATAAAAATATGAAAAATATGGGACTTCATTATCTCATAGGTCCCTTAACCGATTTGAACAAAATTGATTGCATATGAAAGAGGAGCCTTGCAAACCCTTAACTTCCAAATTTCATGACGATTGGGCTTGTAGTTTGAAAGTTACATAAAGAAATGTGAAAAAATAGTATTTAAAACATATTTTTGTAACATATAAGCATTAATTCAATGAAAAACATCACACATTTTATTATTATTTGAAAATTACTACTAAGATCTATCAAACGAAACCGAGTTATTTAAAATTTGACAGTTCATTCAAAAGTTATTTAAACTTTAACACTTAAGCACCGTATATTAAACCGTTAAAACGTGTGAATTCAAAACAAATGTTGATTGTATTGTATGTGTGTATGTATGTATGTATGTATGTATGTATGTATGTATGTATGTATGTATGTATGTATGTATGTATGTATGTATGTATGTATGTATGTATGTATGTATGTATGTGTGTATGTATGTGTGTGTATGTGATCCCAAGCAACAATGTGAGTTTGATTGTACTCTTCTGGTGGTTTTCATGACCAATTTTGGTCTTGAATGTCATCATAAGAGTGTAATAAAACTCAAATAGTTACTTGGGATGACAATTTGCAATTTTTTAAATTTGCATTGAAATTC
Source organism: Sabethes cyaneus (assembly GCF_943734655.1). Classification (NCBI taxonomy): domain Eukaryota; kingdom Metazoa; phylum Arthropoda; class Insecta; order Diptera; family Culicidae; genus Sabethes; species Sabethes cyaneus. The sequence continues at coordinate 74,141,383 of NC_071354.1, read as the reverse complement.
AAGAAAAGATGTTTCTCACTTTTCTGAATCAATTGTCTGAAATTTTTGAAGCCTCTTAGTGGAATACGAAATTTGAAATTAAAGAAAAGAAAAAACTTTTACCGACTAAATCCCACTATTTAATATTTATTCGCAACAGATACGTATACGCTTTGAAATAAGACGCTGTTGAAGCCTGCACGTCGTAGGCGAACTACGTATCTGTTGCAAATAAATATTAAACAGTGGGATTCAATCGAAAAGCTTTTTCTTTTCTTTGATTTCAGATTTCAATTGTCATTTTGTTCACTTGCTGTTACTCACAATTGTACACGAAAAGCAAACAGCGAAGAAAAGCAGTTAATTTAAGCATGAAGGTATAGTGGTGTATAGGATTAAAAATGAGTTGATTTTTCCAAATAAATTTATACAAATTTCAAACAAATTTTGCGCATCAATAGATGCTCTTTTCAATCAATAGATACTAGAGCTTAGAAATGTTATATGAAAAATAGGAAGTAAACGTTGCACGGTAGTAATTTGGTAAGATTTGTTTTCGTTAATGACATTTTAAAGGACAGATGTCTTATGTCATGTATCATGTTTGAACAAATAAATCAAAAATGACAAGCACTGAAAATCATATCGATCATATTTCCCATTCTCAAGCATGTTTAAGGCGCAGCTTTTGCAACCCTCTTGTTTTCCTAACCCTCCAACATTGTAAAAACGATGCGATCAAGCCTAATGACTATCTTTTCATGAAAGTACATTCAAAAAAAGCATAAGTTTTGATTTTCATGCAAAAATAATTATCTGAAGGAGCGCCAGCTAAGAAAAAGTTCAATTTCTCTTTTTCATATCTAATGCTCTATTCAGTTATTTTTTCTAATTCAGATATACTGCAAAATTGAAACCAAGCAAACTAATAGTAAAATTTTGAGATTAATCATTTTGTTGTTGATATTCTTTGTCTTCAAAGGCGAAGTATAATAATAATTTTTCTGAACTCTTGGTTTTCAAAGATGCTAACTTTTGAACACATGGTATTAATTAATTATCAAAAAATCTGTTCTGAACACATATTTCATAGTGTCAATTCAAAACAAGTTTCCTATGTGGCTCTGAAGCCCGAAAGTTTAGGCCGACCGATTATAAAACTAAATAAGGTGTTACAAGTATTTACGCACACAAGGAAAGAAAATTTAATTATTCTACGCAATACGTTGTGAATTTTACTGGCAAATAAGGATTTTGAGGAATACGGAACGGATATTTAAAAATATAGTCAAGTTAATTATACATAGATGTTCCTGAGAAATTAAATGATGATTATTGTGACAGTAGAAAGGCCAGGTCACGCCGCTAGGTGGATTAATTCGGGTTTTTCAAAAAGAGATCAAAAGAGAGAGCGATGGATAACGTGTCGGCATTGCCTAGATACCGGCTCATTGGAGATAACTAGTTTTGCAGTGACAACAGCTTACAGCGGGCGCTAGTGTATCATTGAATCGTTCATATACACTAGCACCAGAAGCAAGTGGTTGTCACTCAAATACTAGCTATGTTTACACGATAGAATAGTTTCAGTTGCCTCACACATTGGTAGTAGTGTAAATAGAGCACCATATGCGTGAATTAAAAACAAAATGCTGCTAATGACTAGTGAATGAAAATTGATTTATATTTTCATATCAGAGGGTAATTTTTGTGTTCTTCCGTGATGCAAAGAAGTAGAATTGTTCTGTGATACCATATTTACAGCTGTTTAGTTTCTAGAATCAGTAAACGTGATCATAATTGTATGTTTTCCAAACCATCATTAAGAGCGGATACGCGTAAGCGTAAGCTGCTGGTTTTTTCAGCCTGATTACGTGTTAGTGGAAAACAGTGTGCAGGAAATACCCTTCCGTACCCTATAACTGATATAACAAACTCCGTGACAACCAGTATGTTAAAAATTGTAACAGAATTAGGGATGTGATCTCTGGAATACACTTTGTGGGTTTACATAAAGTCTTGTAAACTAGCAACGATTGAGGGCTTCCAAAAGTATAGGCATTAAGCGAATAAAAACGCCTAAAAATTTTGAAAAAAATTGCTAGTTTTTTATTTCGGAATTCAATTCTGCACACTTTTCCGCTTATTTTGATATTAGTATTGTAATGAACCGAACCGAACCGAACGAATAAAACGCCGAAATGGTTTTAAAGTTGTCTGCTACCGGTTCATTGAGTATTATGACAGCCATTGATCATTTACAATATTGATAAGCAGAAATCAAAGTAAAATTTTTAAATATACTCTTCGGAGTGCATTCCTCGGTGCTCTACATTTTTCCATAAGGCAACAAGGCGAATCATTCACGATATCTATACCTATAAAGAAGGATTTCTGTCTGTCTGTCTGTCTGTCTGTCTGTCTGTCTGTCTGTCTGTCCTGTGTTCCTTATAGAATCAAAAACTACTGAACCAATCGGCGTGAAAATTTGCATGTAGCGGTTTTTGGGGCCAGGAAAGGTTTTAGTGATGGTTAGAGACCCCTCCCCCCACTAAGAGGGGGGGCTCCCATACAAATGAAACACAAATTTCTGCATAACTCGAGAACTAATCAAGCAAATAGAACCAAATTTGGCATGTGGGTGTTTTCGGTGACAAGAATTTATTCTAGGGTAATTTGAGACCCCTCCCCTCTTTATAAGGGGAATTATAACTCCTCTCCCCTTTAAGAGGGGGGGTTTCCATACAAATTTCCCCCCCCTCCATACAAATTCAATACAAATGGAACCAAATTTGGCATGTGTGTGTTTTTGAAGACAAAATTTTTTTCTATGATGAATTGGGACCCCTCCCCACTTTAAGAGGGGGGGGGGGCTCCTATACAAACGAAATACAAATTTCCTTATAACTCGAGAGCTAATCCAGCAAATGGAACCAAATTTGGCATGTAGGTGTTTTTGGAGGCAAGAATGTTTTCTATGATGAATAAGAACCTCTCCCCACTTTAGGAGGGGGGGCTCCTATACAAATGAAATACAAATTTCCTCATAACTCGAGAACTAATCAAGCAAATAGAACCAAATTTGGCATGTGGGTGTTTTCGGTGACAAGAATTTATTCTATGGTAAATTGAGACCCCTCCCTCTTTATAAGGGGAATTGTAATTCCTCTCCCCTTTAAGAGGGGGGGCTTCCATACAAATTTCCTCATAACTCGAGAACTAATCAAGCAAATGGAACCAAATTTGGCATGTGAAGGTTTTCGAGAGCAAGAAAATTTTCTATGGTGAATTAGGACCCCTCCCCACTTTAAGAGGAGGGGCTCCTGTACAAATGAAATACAAATTTCCTCATAACTCGAGAACTAATCAAGCGAATTGAACCAAATTTGGCATGTGTGTGTTTTTGGAGACAATTTTTTTTTCAATGATGAATTGGGACCCTTCCCCACTTAAGGAGGGGGGGTCCTATACAAACTAAATACAAATTTCCTCATAACTCGAGAACTAATCCAGCAAATGGAACCAAATTTGGCGTGTAGGTGTTTTTGGAGGCAAGAATTTTTTCTGTGATGAATTAGGACCTCTTCCCACATTAGGAGGGGGGGCTCCAATAGAAATGAAATACAAATTTCCCCATAACTCGAGAACTAATCAAGCAAATAGAACCAAATTCGGCATGTGGAGGTTTTTGGAGGCAAAAATATTTTCTACGGTGAATTAGGATCCTTCCACACTTCAAGAGGGGGGGCTTCTACACAAATGAAATACAAATTTCCTCATAATTCGAGAACTAATCAAGCAAATGGAACCATATTTGGCATGTGGGTGTTTTTGGAGGCAACCATTTTTCCCATGATGAATTAGGACTTCTTACCTTTTTAGGAGGGGGGGGGGGCTCCCATTCAAACGAAATACAAATTTGCTCATAACTTTAGAACTAATCAAGCAAATGGAACCAAATTTGGCATGTGAGAGTTTTAGATGGCAGAATTTTTTTTCTGTGGTGTATTACGACCCCTTTCCCTTTTAAGAGGGTGGGCTCCCATACAAATGAAATACAAATTTCCTTATAATTTGAGTACTAATCAAGCAAATGGAACCAAATTTAGCATGTAGGAGATTTTTGAGTCTTGAATTTATTTTATGATAGTTAGAGACCTCTCACCCCTGTGGTAGGGGGATATGGACTCTCATACAAATAAAACAGAAATTTTTGCGAAACTTAAAAACTAATCCAACTCGAGAAATTCGAGACTCTTCCATAAAACATTAATCAATAACAAGACCACAAAAACTATCTATAGTAACACTAGATCATTCAGGACGAGCCGGTCGCGAGTGTTGCCGGTGACCCGCCGTCGGAAGCGCCGCCCACTGGGGGGCTTGCAAAACTCGAGAAGTGACAAAGATCATCCGAGATTCATGATTTATGTACAACACAGGTTAATTTGTGGCAATACGAAGTTTGTCGGGTCAGCTAGTAAATTATAATGAAAGAAAATCACTCACCACTTACCATGTTTAAGGGTATGATGACTCACGGGGGATGAACCATCCCGGTGCCGATAATGCGAAATTGTGAATTTAATAACAATTGCTCTGCCACGTGACCGTTTTTCATAACCAAGGCCGCGTCTCTAGATTCTCCCCCCTAACGTAATGCGACATTGAATAAGCCGTCAATTTCGATACAACAATGTAAGTGGTTGAGTAGATTACCGATATACGATTGACTTCATGGATGAGTTTAGTTTTTAACTTAATATTATAATTTAAATGTTTATCATATTAGAAGAAGTCATTAGTAATACGATTTCAAGTCAATTGATAAATTCATAAGTAGAGAATACAAAGTATGAAAGGGTTCCCAAAAACCCGTCGGCAGAAATAATTTCACACAGTTTCTCGACTCTTGTGGGCTAATGAAAGCTTCCAGCTCGCATCGCTCCATTGCCAATATGATAGGTGGTAAATTCACTTTCGAGACTATTCAATCTCAAAAAACAGCACATTTGCACCTTAAGGTGCTGTGTAGATCTAGTTTTGCCTTGAAGAAGAAGGATGGCTTTTTTTCTCCGTCGGCTCGTGTCGCAACCTCCACAGCTCTGAGAGGCATCGAATCGAATGAAATCGGAAAAGTGGAAAATCTATCCGACCGTGCCGTGTTCACGTCCTACCCGACGCCAAACGGAAGAAAAAGAAAAAGAACCGCAAGCTTTTCGGGTGTCTGCATTTCAGGTCCACCGCTGGATGCTTCGGCAAACTGCGGAAAAGCGGAAGGTGTGCCATGTTGGAATTGGAGGGATGTATTCCGTTTTTCACTCTGTCGCGCAACTGTGTCGGATTTTCAGTTCGAGTGCTTCCAGGATCACCGCAGTGGAATAATATTACATAAACACACAGTCTACGGTCTGAGACTTGCTGTCCCGTTTGCACACCTGCTGCTTGAACTGCAACGGAACCAGATGGGACGGGACGTGTGCTCGGATCGCGGTGCAGGAAGTTAGGAGAGGACTAACATACCTAGCACACACTGCCAGTTGATATGCCGACCACATGAAACCAGCCATCCATACAGCGGCAGTGGCAGCCGAAATAAAAAACCAACCAGCAGGACGAAGCCGATGACGACGACGAGCAATGCATGCAACAAATATATCTCCTCGATTTTCTATGTGAGTAAGCGCGGAGTTACTCATACAAAAAGAAATTGTTGCGCTTTCACTTTGGCAAGCACGGGAGCGGAAAAAGTCAGGACACTTACGGAGGGCGAGGAAATGTGACGTTGGGACCTGCGGACTCCTATATACCGAACACCCGTTTCGGTGTGGAGAAACTCTTTGATTCAAAAGTTTGCTCCCCTCTTTTTCGGCTTCAGCGAATACCAGCGAAGCAAATTCCGATGCTCTGTAGTGGTCGATGGTTGCTTGCGTGTGTATGTGTGTGTGTCTGTGCTCCGATTTGGGGCGCCTGCGTGCTGGGAATGCCACAGGTACACACTGGCATCGCACCGGTTCTGGTGTGGTGTGGTAGTGTGGATTTCACTGGTATTTGCATGAATGTGTGTTGGTTTTGATTCATTCAAAGATTTTATCACAAAATCGAACCAAAATCCTGTACCTAAAAAGCATGAAATAATATCATTGATATAATTTTAATATAGTTATCGTTAAAATGTATTGTGATTTATTGTCAAGTGAAAAGAAGGTACTAGAAAATATTCACTAACTACTGTTTACTTATCCATAACTCAAAATTTCAACAGCAACTAAGAATGTAGGCTTGGTATTAATTTAAATTAAATTTGTTCTATTTTTCTCGTATTATTCTTATTTTCATTTTTTTTTATCTTTTGTGTTACTTTTTCTAAATTCTGCAATTTGCTCTCGATCCTTTTTCTACTGTTTTCTGTGTTGTATTATTGTATATTTCTCAAAAGTAAATTTTCTTGCATTAGATTTGGCATATTCTTGGTAGCATGTTGCTACAGACACCCATAATCCTTTTCGGAAAATTCTTCTCTATTGATGCCGTTAATGATGAACGCTGCAATGATCCCAGAGCAAGCTCCGCTATGCGAACTTCTGGTACATAGTGGACCACACAGACAAAGACATTAGTGACGCACCAACACTAAGGTGCCAAGGTAACGGTGCATAAGCCATCGGCAACCACCAGCTCAACCGAAAATACACACATCAGTAACACGGTAGTTTATGTGCTCGCTGATGTGTGCTGTTTTGAACTGGAACCGCCCATCCGGAAAATAATTTAAAATTACACACTCGGTCGAACCGAAGTCCGGGTCGGGAGCCGTACAGAAACCCCGATCGACCAACCGACCGACCGACCAACCGAACGAGCAAACTTTTCGCCTCCCCCAGCGCACCTCGTGCATCTCGCAGTTGGTGGACCGAGAAGCTTAGTGAGAATCTTGAAACAACTATCGGACGGATCTTGCCCCATCGTGTTGGCCGGTATCCATGAGCAAAGGAGCAGAGCAAATAACACACTCTCGCACAACCCGGACCGGATTCGCAGCACATATCCCTCACACAGAGAAAAAGGACGGCATGCCGCGGCAGCGAGGGATTTCCATATTTCTCGGTTTTATGCGCAGCCCGTGCATGCGAGAAATATGGACTCGCGCGCGTAACATGTAATAAGCAAATACAGACTAGAGGTCGATTGGCAGGAAGTACAGTAAAGAAGACCCACGGTGGGTGGGGAAATTCTGTGTCAGGTTCGTGTGTCGGAAAAATGTGCGGAGCATGGTCGTGTCGTGTCAGATTCGGTGACCAATGAACATGATTCGTCGTTTTCTAAGGGTTATGGGCAAGTACCTAGTCCTGCTGCTTGGGGACTCCAGAGACGGCTGAGGCATGCTGTAGTGCGGTCGGATGGATCCAAGTTACACAGGAAATCTTTTGTGAAGATAGCTGCACATATACCTATGATGGGTAACTAAGCCGTCGCATCGCTTGCCCGGCCCGGCCAGTGACATCGGTATAGGTTTAACATGGCAACTTCCGTCACCATACGTTGTGCTCGTTCGAATAACCGAACGATGCTGAATTTTGAGGAATGGTCTTTTGTGGAATATTTCAATTATTTGGTCTTTGTTTGTATCCCTGTTAGCCTAGGGCGCAGTAGAAACAAACGGTAGTTAGGTTTGATGAAAGCTGGAGAGCAGAAAAGGATCTGCTATGAAGCTATGCGTTTCCATTGAAGTGCACGACTATAAGTTATTGATTGATTTTTACTGTTGGTTTGCCAGTCGACAGAAGCATTGTTTGTTGAAATAAAACATATTCCTAGATGTAGCTGAAGTGTGTTTAGGAACCCGAATAAATTTACATTAAATGCATGGAATTAGATGCCACAATTGAGTGGAGTATTGATTGTTGGAATACTTTTAGTGTGGTAACATGATTGCAACAGAAATCAACTCTGAAATTATTTGGTAAATAATTCGTTTTTAATAAGGCCATTACAAATATTTTATAAAGTTTTTGTCCTTCTGGTGTTCGGCTACTGAAGGGGGCGAAAAAAAAACAAAGTGAATTTTTTAATCGAGCAAAAAAAAACATGTTAAGAATTTTTATTTAAGGTTTAAACGTGAAAACCGAATCTATTCTTGCTTATAATATATACGTTATTATTTTCTATGCAAAAATATACGAAAAAAGACAAAAACGAATGAAAATTTTTTTGGACGATTTTCGGAAATTCCATTGTTCGAATTTCCATTTCTGTTTCGTGCTAGAAGCGTTAATTCAACATGGAGACTCATTTTTCGAGTTTTTCAGACTGTAGAGCCCACAGACAATTGATTTTATAAAAAGAAATTTGGCTCATATCCTACAAATTATTTTTTTTGCCGCCCGATTTTTGGTGACAAAAACTTTAAATATGATTTGCCCTGGCCTAACTTTAATAAGACTAATAATTCAATTTGATTTGATCAATAACGTTTCACAATCTCCCAAAAATTAACATTTCTTTCACACTGAATAACTTTTACAACAACTTATTGTGGTATTATGTCCTATATTCAACAGAAATGATAACTGTAATCGTTTATTTTTTAACTTTTAATCTTTTATTACATTCCGTCGGCATATTATTTATTAAATTGCCCTAACCTGCTTTACTTCATTAAATGGAAGGCAAACAATTGTTCACCCAAGTTTATTGGTCTAAGTTGGAATCAAAGTACTTTGGTGTGCAAAATCAGAAAAAAAACATGTGCCAAAGAGATAACCATTATTGGTGTTCAGAAGTTACCGAATTGGCTGGGCACTTCCCAAAATACTTCTTCGAAATTCTGTATGGAACGATGAGATTTTGTAAGTAGGATCACATGGTCTGTGAACCAAGTGAAAAAATTCGGATCGAGATTCGAGAAAAACGAATTTAAACTTTTCTACCCTGTATTGTTTGCAGAAAACTACAATCATTTGATTATGAATAATTGCAACTTGTGACTGACATAGTTTGATATTTTTTTCAAAATTTTGGGAACAAACATAACTTTGCTGTTTGAAATATTGAAAGCATGAACAATTTAAAGATGATTGCCAGGCTTATCCCAAAAGTGGTGAAAATCACATGGGACAGTTATGCATTTATGGACAGCAATGGTAATTATCATCAACACATATGCATGTGTATGTAATATATAATAAGTCCTTGGGCAGGATTGATATTTAAGGGGGACCCTCACTGGAAAGTCGAAAAACTTGTCTGTTTGTCATTTTCAAAAGGCTTTTATCTTTAGAAATGTTGAGCCCATAGTATTTTTCGGTACGTGGTCTCGTTGAGAATTTACAGTAAAACTGTTGGATCACTTGAAGGGAAGTGCAGTGCTGTACAATAGTTTAAACGCGCTCTCCTCGAAATCAAATGTTTTCAGCGACTGTGCGTGTGTCGCAGTATCTTAGAGGATCAATTTGATGGAATTTTTTTGGACGTGTAAAAATTATTTATCTAAATTGTGACGTAACCGCTTTTCGATATCTCAACTTTTTAATTTTCGCTGCATTTTTAAAAAATCGTTACACTTCGTAACCAGTAAGAGATAGATAGTTACTATGTACAGCAAAGTTGCTTATTTTACTGTGTTCTATAACTTTTGTGAAGACACTGTACTTTTTTGGACGCATTAAAAAAAAAAACAAAAATTTGTAGCACCCTAATAGGTAGATTTACGGTTACCCTAATAGTGTATAAAGTTGCGCCAGATTTTTTAAATAAACGTTTCCAAAGACACACCACCTGGAAAATTAAGCATTTTTACGCTAGAACACATGATCGCGTTTTTTCTATATGGTTCATATCAGTAAAGTTTGCTTAAATAATTTCATCAATGTTTTTCAAATAACTTTTGACTGGTAAGGCCAATTCTAATGAGATTTAGCAGATTTGTTCACAGCGTTAAGGCCTCCTGATTGATACTAAAATAATTGAAATCTGATTAATTATCTAGTAAAAATCGTTATAAATAATTGTAACTTTTATTATGCTGTACACGACTGCTCATAACTTTCAAATTAAACATCCAATCAAAAAACAAATCAATAGTGATCTATGAGGCTATATTACCTACCAAATGAAACTAATAGCGCATAAATCGGTTTGGCCATCTCTGAAAAACGTTCGACACCTTGAAAAAGCACATTTTTAAGCATAACTTTTGAACCGCTTGATTGTTTGCGATAAAACTCTCCCAAAAAATTTGCAGTAGCAAGAGCCTTCATTTGATACTTAAATTGTTGAAATCGGTTGAGCGGTTCCGAAGAAAATTATGTCACGTAATTTTTAACATTTTTGCTTCTAACTTTTAAACAAAATGTCGGACCGCAAAACAATTCAATAGTGATCTACAAGGTGATAACACCTTCCAAATAAGCATAATAGCAAACGAATCGGTTCAGCCGTCTCCGAGAAACAGACGACTAAAGTCAAGCTTAACATAGACACATACACACACACACACACACACACACACACACACACACACACACACACACACACACACACACACACACACACACACACACACACACACACACACACACACACACACACACACACACACACACACACACACACACACACACACACACACACACACACTCACACACACACACACTCACACACACACACACTCACACACACACACACTCACACACACACACACTCACACACTCACACACACACACTCACACACACACACACTCACACACACACACACTCACACACACACACTCACACACACAGACATTGCTCAATTCGTCGAACCTTATCGATTAGTATATGTGACTCGGCCTCAAATCGCCTTCGTGTTTTTCGACCAATTTTTAAACCTTTGTTATAGTATAACAAAGGTAATTATAGTATAACAAAGGTAAAACCATGATAAAAATCATAAAATAAGAATTATCTCAAAACATATTCCCTCAGATTTGTCTCAGATTTTTTTAAAGATAGCCCAAATTATACTCTAAACTCTGATGAAGAGCTATCGAAAAGAAATTTTGTTCTCAAATCGAATTAAAAAGTATTTGGTAGCACTGCCGTTAAACAAAAATATTTTTAGGATATCTTGGTCAATTTTCTTTGGAAATGTGAAGGTAATTTTTTCTACCAAATATTTCCGGAGATATAAGCAAAAGAAAGTACGAAAGTTTAACAAAAACCTCTTTTCTGTAAAAAAGTGGTGCTCCCATTAACCGTGGGGAGGACCAACCGGTGCCAATTTTGGGTTTTTGCTTTTTGACCTAAAACGAGTAGTCTGACAAAATTTGCTTTAAATCCGTAAAGGTCGATTACATGGTTCTCGGATACCTCGCGTAAAATTACCATAGGACATACACACTTAAAAAAGCACCGAGTTCGGCAAATTTTGCCGAAATCTCAACAGCCGGCTGTTCGGCAAAATTTTGTATGTTACCAAACGTTACTAAAGATCCGTAAACGACGATTTGCCGAATGCTCGGCTATTGAAATTTCGGCAAAATTTTGCCAAATTCGGAACTTTTTTTAAGTATGTAATTTGATTTTGTTTGAGTTTTATTGAGTATTTCAGTATTTCTTTCATTCCAGCTCGGTTTTTGAATTATTGATTTACTACATATATTCATTCTGGAGTCTTAGTATATTAGCTTGTTTAGTGCGTAGCTGTGGTAATTTGGCATGCAAAATTCAATTTTCCGCGTTTATGTATTTGCCACTGTGGTTTTAATATAAACCTTTTATTGCATTAGAGTTGCGCACCAATTCTACCTGCGATTTATATTTACCGTGACCGCTCCCAATTCTGCGCAGCTTCTAATTCTGCGCATTTTTCTTTACATAAGTATTTTTTAACATTGTGCATAACTATGATCATTGCGTTATTTTTTTATAAATGTCCGTTGAATATTACCCCATTATTCACAAACGGGCCATAATATTTTAGAGCAAAATAATTTAACGTGAAACTGAAAGTATTTTATATGACAGAAAACATCGTCGTTAGTACCAACGCTAAGATTGTCCTTCTAGAAAATTAACAAATTTATGATCGAAATTCTTTGCAATGATCAAATTACCCAGCATAATTAGAAAGAATAATTAGTTTTAGTCAAGTTTTAGACAAAAAGAGTGATTGTATGCATTGCTTTCCTCAGAAAAATGCGATGCAATAATGCGCAGATTTACGCACAGATTTTTTATTCAGGTTCCAAATTCTGCGCAGTAATGTATCCTACGAAGAAATCGCGAAAGAATACGCAAACTCACCCAAATGGCTGAGGTACAGAGGCCTGGAAATTCAAGTAGAATCTTTAACTTGCATTGATTGTCCTGTGCTGTGTCTCGGGGTCCGAACCTACGAGCGCCAATTCATGAAACCATGTCTTCTATTTTTTTAAATGTCCAACCTCATGGGGCTGTCAGAGAGTGGGGAAGTGGTTTATACATGAAAACACAATTTTTAGTATTAGTTTAGAGTGTAATGTTCAGTATGCAGAAAACCCGAATCAATTCGCCCTTCACGTTATCGAGAATAAAATATATAAAATGAGGCAATCAAAATGATAACAATATTCCTTTGCCACCCGGACAGCACAAGAAGGCCGGATCATGGATTTAATTATGGTAATGGCTAATGCCGGATTTTTTGGTATGCTTTCAGCGTATAAAGACATAAACAGCATGGCAGGAGTATTTATTTTCACTTTTTAGGTGCGCAGAATTAGGAGCAAACATGCGCAGAATTAGGAACATGGGCAAGAAAGTGCGCAGAATGAGGCACCGTGGATAAGTTTACAAAACGAAAAATATACTCAATTGTTGGTCGACTTATAATTCCCATATTTTTTACCAGATATTATAGACCGTAGCACTACACGTTGAGGCTATCCACGTTGTTAATTTAAATCTAGAATACGTAGAATAGCGCTCTCGCTCATAAAATCATAAAAATGTCTTAACTGCGCAGAATATGGTACGTTCACGGTACCATGCTTTATTGAGAGAGGATCAATGTTTTTCAGGGAAAAATGAATCAGGTATTATCAACTCTCTTTTTATTGATATTTTTTTGAAACGATGGTTCTACAATTGATGAAGGGACGGTAGGGGAAAGAAATGAAAAGTTTTTGGTGAAAGAGGGGGAAGAGCGGAAAGGTGAGGAGGGGAGGAGGGGAGGTGGGATATTGGTAGCTACGCCTAACAAGTAGCCTATAATCTGAGATTATAACCGGATTCGAACCCACAACACCTGCCAGGGCATGTGGTTCGCTCGTACTTGTACCTTTGAACCATAGAGGCGCTGGACCCAACACCAAGCTTGTGTAGCTTTCGCCCGATGAGACGGTGCAGAATCTTGTTGAAAGCAGTATGGTGTATTCTTGAAAAGTTTTTCGATGGTGGTAAGCAAATGATTCTTCAAAACATTATCGAAGTAATATTTAGTGTTGATTTCAACACAAAGTTTAACGAACATCAAAGGAACTTTCAAATTTTTGGAGAAACATCCCCATACCACCACTGTGAAAATAGAATTTCACAATCGGCACGGTGAAAACCTGCCAACATCTGTCGACATTGCAACCTTCTGCTTTTCAGGCAATGCGTGCATCTGTTGTTTTTTGTATAGAATCAATCAAAGATCATCTTTCAAAATATTCTTCATGGTTGACTGCGAAATTCCCAGGTCCTTAGCTATCCAGACTAATCTGGTTTCCGTCGAGTTAGCTCTCTTACTCGTTTGATGGCTTCAGGTGTTCTTATAGTGCATTTACAGTCAGGTTTGGAGGGTATTTTTCATGAAAAGGTTACATTCTACTGCTGGGTGATACGAAAGGTGAAGCTTTCGTTTATTTCGAGTGGCTTCAGCTTCTTCAAAATATCACACGGTCGAAAATTTTGAAAAACAAGTTCCCTTCTTGCCTCCATGATTACTACCACTCTTAAACGAATGAAAATTCAAAACAAACTTGCAAGCTGTGTCGACATTTGAATATAATCTAGACGAAAAATAAGCAGACACATCGGAGATAAATCCAGTTTTAATTAAACACGTCCAAAAAACAGTGACAGTTATGGTGCACGGTGCACGAACTATATAAATGAATTTGCTATGCAAGCGCGAAATTCTTCACCGGGGTTATGTTAAATTTATCGAAGTCTTCTATGATCCGAACCCATAACCAGAGTAAGGAACCTATATTAAGCAGTCTAGTCACAACTGATAGTTTTACCTTTGTAAAGAATTCCTTTAGTACCGTCAGCAGCTTAAGCGCCTTAAGAAGCAAACTTAAAATAGCATCTAACGCTTTTCCAGTTTCCTCTGAAAACTTCTCCAGTTGCCGTAATTTTTGTTTTCTGCCACCAAACTAAGCCCACATATGTTATCCTGGGTTTTACTATTGCTGTGTAGATCCAATGAATCATTTTAGGTTTCAGTCCCCATTTATTTCCGAAAGTTTTTCTACTTATCCATAAGGCATTCATAGCCTCATTTAACACTTGATCCAAGTATAAATTCCAATTTAATTTGCTTTCAAGAATCACTCCTAGATATTATACATTGGGAGAAATATTTAGTTTTGTTCCTTCCAAGTACAAGTCAGGCATTTTAGTTTTCCTTCTTCGCGTGAAAGAAATGACAGTAGTTTTGTAAGGGTTTATAGAAAGACCCTCATCTCTACACCACGAGATTGTAGAATCCAGTGCATGCTGCATTCTATCTTTAATAACTTGTTCATATTTCCCCCGAACTATAATTGTAATGTCATCAGCGAAACCAATTATTTCAAATCCTGACGCTTCAAGTTGTGATAGTAGTTCGTCAACAACAAGTGACCATAACAAAGGTGTAAGAACTCCTCTCTGTGGGCAACACTTTACAGTCTTTACAGTGACTGTTGACATTCCATGACTACGAGTTATTTCTCTTTTTTTGTAACATTTGACAAATCCAATCTACAAATCGGCTTATCGAAGTTACGTTTTATCATAACAGTTATCCTATTGAACTATAATTCATATGCATGCATATTGAGCTTATTATGATTGTGCAGCTATATATTATATTTTTTCTTAATAATTGTCCTCTTGTAATATCAAAAGCACGTGTTATGGTAATGGTACTTACCTTATATTATGTACGAGTTGCCTTCGTATAAAACACTCTAGAAAGAGAATAAAAAAATGTTTAGGTTCATATTATTTATGTGAAATCGAAAAACTAAATACTCTATTTCTATTTATCTGGAGATAAATAAATTTGTACTCGTTCGAACTATTTCAAAATCATTTAAGCATTGAGTGCAATAACTAACCCATCATTATGCTTATAGTTTATCTTCTCAATGCGAATGCATTCATACAATAACACAATATCTCTACATAACACCGAGAACCGCCGACCAGCAGACCGTGTTCGAGTTCAGCCAACTCTAAACATCGACCTGACCGTGACCCAAAATTTTACGAATAATTATTTCAAATTATTTCCATCACATTACAAAAATTTACCCTTCGTCGTCGTCCCTACCAGCAACGAGGGCGGTTGCAGCCGCACCAGGCCAGGCGAAAGAAACTACACACCGTACAGTCAGCTGTGCAACCAGAGCCCCACAGTGATCGATTCCCAAACGTTTTATTTTTTCCGTCCCAATTTCCCAACCTTCCACTTCTTCCTCCGAAATCCTCCCACAAAAGTAGCAGCAGGCAGCTTTTCCATTTCTACATCATTCATCCGGAATCTCCACCCCGAAAACCCACAGCAGCAACAGCCAACAAAACTCAGCAGAGTGCGAAATCCAACGGCAGCAACTGCCGCCGCTGCTTACCGCTCGCTGCTGTTACTTGCTGCTGCTGCTGTCACCGTCGGTCGGTCGGTCTGCGCTAGGTTCTGGTGTCGATTGTGTCATCGCCTCTACCGCCGTCGCCGCAGACGGTGAGCTGAGCCGAGCTGCGGCATTCCCGCTCGGTGCATCCGGAACAAACGCAACTGAACTAACTTTTCCCAGCACCCACACGGTGGCAAAAATTTCAACTCCAGTAAGCTCACATGGTTCTGCCAAGCGTGCAGAAAGCAAATGAGCAGCCAAACCGGGCCCGGGCTGCCAGGCGATTTGTTCGGCGTGGGTTTCGCGAATGCTTAATAAGTGAGAATCAAAGCCAACATAGGATTTCCACTTAGTCTGATACAAGAAATTGCAGTAAATCTAGCAGATGTTACAATGGCTCTTGTAAGAAATCGACTGAAAATGGAATGGATTTCTCATTACAGCGGTTATAACATCGCCATTCTTCGAAGAACTATTTAGAAAACATTTTTATTGCGATTGTTTCTCAAAGCGAGTTGATTCTTTTCTCAGAACCTCTAAGCTTTACTCGGAAAATTCAGTCGAATAAATTCCAATCCCAGCCGTTTGATCCCGACGCTGGCAACTCTTCCCACGGGACCCGCTCGGAACTACCTCAACCTGTTTCGACGTCGTTCGGTCGATGTTCGTTCTTCCATCCGAGCAGTTTTTCCGGTAGCATCGTCCAGGCGTAACGCCGCCCTGTTGTAACCGTGATGTCCCGGCTCCCAATGGTACATAAGCAGGACCTATGTACTGGGCTGGCATGTCTCAGCAAATGGGAGGCAGACTGGAAAATTCGTCTGCGCGCGCATACTCGCTGTCATCGTTGTCCCATTGTAGTCGTTACCGTCGTCGTCATCATCGTCATCAAATCGGCAACTGGTATCCCACTGGCCGGTGCCGTTGCGATGCGAGAATCGTCAAATTCAACTAACACAATAAAAGATTTCTCTATGTTAGCATCAAGGATACAGCCCAACTCCAAATGACGAACAGGCTGTGCTTGCCTGTGATTAGTAGACTGTGCAAAATCTAGTTTATATGCGTCCCAAAAACCACGCGCCATCTGAAAACAGCGTTAACACCGACAACCACGACGACGACGACGACGGCGACGAAGACCCGACTCCACGTGAGTTCGATCTTCCGCACCAGAGCGGTTTAGGACATAAATTTTCATACCCGGGCGGGTACAGATGATTTCTGTGTACAATCCGGTCCGATCGTCACGGCACCACCGCCACCGGTTGGAGAACCGGAGAAATCAATTCCAAGCACAGGGGAATGGGAAGTTCGAGGGCTGGCACCCAACTGCTAAATCATTTTAATGACGCGCAATCGTTTGTTATCTAGCCAGGCGATAAATCATTTTAAAATAATGATTTGTAGCGGACTGATCCAAAACTCTGCATGTGGAGCCTTTTGCCGGTGGATTTTCCCGACGCGTCCTGTCGCCAAGGGAGAGCGAGCGGTGACAGCAAAGTTATTATCCTTTTGGATATGAAACGCCGCATAGGGCACAGCAGCAGAGCAACGAAGCTGACTTCGGGAATGATAAATTTATGGGATTTTCGAAAGGAAGCCGCAGGATTTATGCCGCGATGATAGGACGACACCAGCCAAGAGCTCGGTAAAAAAAAACGTTGCGTGCAGCACTGCTACATATAGAGTTGACGTTCAAACGATTGGTTGTAATTGCAAAAAAAATGTTATGTTTTACAAAAAAATCGTATCTTCACCGGTCAGCAATTTTTAACGATAATATTGCTATTGCTTACGAAAGAAAGAGTCCTGCTTTTCATTGTTGCTATATAAATTTAAAACTTCTTGACAGATGCTTTACATAACAACTAATGACAAACATTTTATAAAAAATTGGATAGAAATATTTTAATTCCTCATTGAAAATGATGAAAAAGTACCTAATTATGCATATTTATTTGTTCATGTTTCCTTAACCGTTATGTGTGCAACAGGGTACCCGGGTACCTTTTCAGTTTTAAAATAGTTATAACTCATTCAATTTAAAACATACGTCATTGAAATTTTGCGACATTGTAAAACTCGTTGATCTTAAGTTATTGCGGTTTTTTGGTGCATATCCATAAAGGGGATTAGCAATGAGAGGCACTTGAATTTTTTTATTACGTAGGAGGGCGACAAGGGTACCCGGGTACCCATGATTTGCTATGTTCATAACTTTGGCTATCTTGAACCGATTTGGATGAAACCAGTGGCATTTATTTCGTACATTTATCTAGTTTTGATTAGATAAAGCATTTGGCCATCAAATGATATGTAGTTCCCGGGAATCGGTAATTCCGGAGCAACGTCCGGTAAAACGTAGGAAGCCGCTTGTTTTGAAAGAATATCAGCTTTCAGCGAATCTATAAGCTTTGAACTTGGCATTGTGGACCCTTTTTTCATCTTATTATATAAATTGGTGACTTTAGATCGCATTGGCCATTCCAGAATTGGGTTCCTGTAGGGTTATAGATGGCCAGTTGGGTACATAACCCAATACTAGAATTGGTTTAGCGGATCTCTTAGATGTTTTGAACTGATATGGCCAGTTTAGTACTTATTAATAATTTCGGAATTGATTCCAAATGTATAACGGATGGTTCTACGTTTTGAACTGATCTGATAATGCTAAGCATTATCTTGAATCCTGCGGTATCATCTGTGACCCCGTAGAAACCATTTTCGAAATAACCAATCAAAATACATCGAAATGTAAAAATTATCACCTACCGAGCTAATTCCAAGAACTTTGATACCCATATTGCTAGGTTTTACTTCCAATCGTAGACTGGCCACCCATGACCCCACAGGAACCTACTCCGGAATGGCCAACCTGATTCATCTCATTACATGAAATAGTTCATTGTATGAATTTTTAGAGTTTTTAAATTCGCATGACTGATTTTCCTGCAATACAATCAGTTCTCTATCCCACAGCGGACACTCTGTCGGAATTCCGGATTTTCGGGCCCCGTATGTCTTTTAATGGCCAAACGGCCGAATGATTCAAAACTAGATAAATTAACGAATCAAATGACACCTATTTCATCAAAATCGGTTTAAAATTGTTGATGTTATAACAATATCAATTGTGGGTACCCGGGTACCCTTGTCGCCCTGCTAAAGGTGTTTTTTTTGTCGCACACATAACGGTTAATTTATTACTAATTTGTTAAATAAATCATACTTCAAATCGTTTATTAATTAATTGAATGTCAACTTACACATTTTTCTATACAAAATTAGGTTAATAAATTTTTTATGGTTGTTATGTCTCAATTTCAGATTAGAGCTTATCACTAAGGTTATCAGTTAGAAGGCAATTTAGTTTTGATTTTGTTGTGTTTATATTTTTGTTTAGGTTTACAAAATTTCATTCGATGTTATACGGTACTTACTGCACACACTTCATATAAAGGATTATAATTTATTCACCTTCGATTTCATCGAGGATATTCATTAAGCATTAATGATAGTGCTGGCAACCTGCTTACCGACAAAACGGCGGTAGCAGCCAGGTGGAAGGAGCACTTCCAGACACTATTGAATGGAGAGGTAAATGAGGAGATCAGCAGGGACAGGATAGAAATTGTAAGCGATGGTCAAGCTGTGGAGCCACCAACACAGGAGGAGGTTAAGAAGGCAATCAGTGAGTTGAAAAACGGTAAGGCTGCTGGGAAGGACGGTATCCCGGCTGAACTTCTAAAAGCGGGGAGCGAGCGGCTGTACGAAGCAATCCACCGGATCATTGTCAGGATCTGGGGGGAAGAACAAATGCCGGAGGAGTGGTTGGATGGCCTCATTTGCCCAATTTTCAAAAAGGGACATCGAATGGAGTGTAAAAACTATCGAGGAATTACATTGCTCAATTCTGCCTACAAGGTGCTTTCCCGTATCCTGTTCTGCAGACTGAGACCGTTAGCGGAGTCCTTCGTCGGCGAGTACCAAGCTGGTTTTCGTGAGGGTCGCTCCACGACGGATCAGATGTTTACCCTGCGCCAGTTGCTAGACAAGTTCCGGGAGTACAACTTGCAGACACACCATCTGTTTGTGGACTTTAAAGCGGCGTACGATTCAGTTAAACGAAATGAGCTGTGGCAGATAATGCTGGAACATGGTTTTCCGACGAAACTAGTTACGCTGATTCGTGCGACGCTGGATGGATCCAAATCATGCGTTAGAATAGCGGGCGAGACCTCAGCTGCTTTCGTGACGTTGGATGGACTGAAGCAAGGGGACGCACTCTCTAACCTGCTATTTAACATTGCCTTGGAAGGTGCATTACGAAGAGCAAACGTGGAAAGGAATGGAACTATCATCACGAAATCTCACATGCTTCTTGGTTTTGCGGATGACGTCGATATCATCGGAATCAACCGTAGAGCAGTAGAAGAGGCCTTTAGGCCCTTTAAAAGGGAAGCTGCGAGATTGGGACTTACCATTAATACCGCCAAAACGAAGTACATGGTTGCTGGTAGGGAACGTGGGAGCTCAAGTGGTGTTGGTGCCGAGGTGGAGTTAGATGGGGAACGATATGAAGTAGTGGAGGAATTTATATACCTTGGTACACTCGTGACATGTGACAACGATGTAAGCCGCGAAGTGAAACGACGAGTTGCAGCCGCGAATCGGGCTTTCTACGGATTACGTAGCCAGCTGAAGTCCCGTAGTTTGCAAATTCGCACAAAACTGGCGCTCTACAGAACACTAATCCTCCCGGTGGCCCTTTACGGACACGAATCATGGACGCTAAAGGAAGCTGATCGGCGAGTGCTTGGGGTTTTTGAGCGTAAAATTCTGCGATCTATACTTGGTGGCAAAATGGAAAATGGAGTGTGGCGCAGACGCATGAATCACGAGCTGTACCAAGTATACAAATATGCTGATATAGTGACGGTAGTGCAATGTGGCAGGCTGCGGTGGGCTGGACACGTGGCCAGAATGCCCGATGAAAGAGTAGCCAAAACTATTTTCAGCAGAGAACCAGGAAGAGGCCGTAGACTCCGAGGCAGACCCCGCACCCGGTGGGTGTGTGCTGTCGAAGACGATGCACGTTCAGCTGGTGTTCGTGGGGATTGGAGAACGGCAGCCCAGGACCGACGGTACTGGAGGACTATAATTCGTTCGGCGCAGGATCGGTAACGGACCGTTGCCACTAAAGTAAAGTAAGTATTCATTAAGCATCCAGAGCAATAAATGATTTTCCTTTGAACTTATGAAGATTACACATTAATTTTGACAACAAGCATGCCTCATATTAAGAAGATCACAAAATGCGACACCGACTCAAAAAACGATGTGAAAGATCACATCAAGATAAACTGATTTAAACAAGCGCTGAAAATTCCGACGCTTCTGAAAATAAATTTTCTACATATAATTTAATTCCTTGCTATATGTTAGTTGTGAGTTAAATATCATCGAATTGACAGTATAACCTTTGCATAATTGGCATAAGAAGTTTAATTGTATTTCTTAATTATTTCTTTCCAGTGATCTTTAGTGAATTAGTTGGTCGTAGAGGAGTAGTTTCTAGTTAGTTTAGACCATTGCAAATAATTTTTGAAGTTTTTGTCACCTTCCTCTTTGAAAATCGGGGGGCAAAAAAATAATTTGTGGGATATAATTCAAAGTTTTTTTTTATATAAAATCAATTGTTTGTGGGCTCTACAGCCAAAAGAACTCGAAAAATGAGTGTACCGAATGTTAACACTTCTAGCAGGAAACATAAATGGAAACTCGAACAATGGAATTCACGAAAATCGTCAAAAAAATCTTTCGATTTTGTCTTTCTTTTTGAAGCTTTTTGCATGGACAATACCCAAGTAACAATTTCGGTTTTATAACACTCTTATGCTGACATTTAAGACCAAAATTGGTCATAAAAACCGCCATAAAGGTATAAGAAAATTTACATTGCTGCTTGGGGAATAACGTATAGGTAAATAAAAAGCAAGAATAGATTTGATTTTCACGTTTAAACTTTATGTAAAAATTCTTAAAACGCATTTTATTTTGTTCGATTAAAAAAATCTCTGACTTTTTCGTCCCCTCCCCCTTCAGTTGGTCAACACCGGAAGGATATAAACTTTATGAAATGTTTGTAATGGCATTATTTTCGGAGAATTTAATTTGTTCTTCCGCTATTTTTGCAATAACTAAATCAATGGAGTGAAAATAGAATCAGTTTCAAGTCCAGTTTAACCAATTTTAAATCCAACTTCATGCCAATTTTCAAGTACAATTTTAGGCTTATTTTAAACTGCGATTTTAAGTCTACTTTAAAGTTTTCTAGTTCTAGTTTTACAGTGCACATATTTTTTTTAGAAAGGCAATTTTATTATCTACAGCTTTGCTGAAGACACCGTAAAAAAATTTTTTTTGTTGAAAAAAAAACTAAAAAGTTAAAATTCTAAAAAAGTGCATTTTTTAAAAAAATTATTTTTTGACATGTTAAAGGTATCAATATACACTACTTTTTCTGAAAGTTTCATTGTTGGCGAATAAAGGGCAAATAAGTTATAATATTTTGAAAATTTCATGTATTTTTAATTTTCACCAAAAATATTTTATACAGTGTATAACTTTTTCTAAAGATAATACTTATTGTAATTCTCATCTTTAGAAAAAGTTATACACTGTAAAAAATTATTTTTGGTGAAAATAAAAAAACATCAAATTTTCAAAATATTATTACTTATTTGCCCTTCATTCGCCAGCAATAACACTTTTAGAAAAAGTAGTGTATATTGTTACTTTTAACATGTCAAAAAATAAAATTTTTAAAAAATGCGCTTTTTTAGATATTTAACTTTTTAGATTTATTTTAGTTTTTTTCTCAACAAAAAAGATTTTGTTTTACGGTGCACATATTTTTTTTAGAAAGGCAATTTTATTATCAACAACTTTGCTGAAGACACTATTTCGATCAAATAAACCATTTTTCCAATATAAAATATTTAACGGATTAGCCCCATTTTTGGTTAGCCCTTTTGAAAAAGCAGTCGACATCTTAAAAAAATACCTGATATGATAAAATGACACCATTTTTTAAGGAGAACAGCTATGCAAAGTTTCAGCTAAATCAAAAATGATAAATTAAAAAATATGTTATTTTTTCGTCACTTGGCGTGGAATCCCTCTATAACAAAGGTTTAAAAATTGGTCGAAAAACACGAAATTGATCCGAGGCCCGGAGGCCCGGAGGCCCGGAGGACCAAGTCACATATACCAATCGATAGGGTTCGACGATTTGAGCAATGTCTCTGTGTGTGTGTGTGTGTGTGTGTGTGTGTGTGTGTGTGTGTGTGTGTGTGTGTGTGTGTGTGTGTGTGTGTGTGTGTGTGTGTGTGTGTGTGTGTGTGTGTGTGTGTGTGTGTGTGTGTGTGTGTGTGTGTGTGTGTGTGTGTGTGTGTGTGTGTGTGTGTGTGTGTGTGTGTGTGTGTGTGTGTGTGTGTGTGTGTGTGTGTGTGTGTGTGTGTGTGTGTGTGTGTGTGTGTGTGTGTGTGTGTGTGTGTGTGTGTGTGTGTGTGTGTGTGTGTGTGTGTGTGTGTGTGTGTGTGTGTGTGTGTGTGTGTGTGTGTGTGTGTGTGTGTGTGTGTGTGTGTGTGTGTATGTAATGATTTTTTCTATCGCCTGTTTCTCAGAGATGGCTGAACCGATTCGTTCGCTATTACTTTTGTTTTAAAGGTATTATTCTCTAGTAGATCACTATTGAGTTGTTTCGTGATACGAGGTTTCGTTTAAAAGTTATAAGCAAAAATGTGAAAAATACGTGACACGGGTTTCTCCGGAACTACGTGACCGATTTCAACGATCTTAGTATCAAATGAAAGCCCTTATTAAAACTAAATTGTTCAGGAATCTTTAATTGAAAACAAACAAGCAGTGTCTTGACAAGGTAATAATTATCGCCTGTTTCTTAGAGATGACCAAACCGATTTATGCGCTATTAGTCTCATTTGAAAGATAATATATCCTAATAGATCACTATTGAATGATTTTTTGATTGGATGTTTAATTTGAAAGTTACGAGCAACTGTATACACCACACCAAAATTAACAAAAATTAATTCAGATTTTAACCAAGATAATTAACCTAATTTCAATTATTTTAATATCAAACGAGAGGTTTTGACACTACGAATATATATGCAAAATTTCATAAAAATTGGTTTTACCGGTTAAAAGATATTAACCCTCGAACACTCGCACTAACTTTTGTAACGCAGTTACTCGCGCGCACAATAGCCCCAAACCAAAGAAAACGTGTGCACTAGAGTTTTGACTGGGAAAACTTGGTTTTAGGTTTATCGAACCTTTGGAAGAGTTTCTTGAAATTGAAAGCTCTATCGTTTGGTGGAATTCAAATTTTGATTAATCCCCCTAAAAGTGAAATAAATAAAATATTTTTCTTCAGTGTCAATATAACACATTGATGTGTTCTGCAAAGTTATAGAACATATTATTACAAGATATTTTGCTTAAGTCAGTAATCTTCTATCTCTGCAGCGAAGATAGAAAAATCTTATTTATTGTATATGAATTTGTAAAATCAGTTTTTCTATTTTTGCTCTTTTTGTAATTGTTGTATAGTTTTTTCATGTACTACAAAATTGTACAAATAGTAAAAATACACAACTTTGCTGAAAATAGTATACCTGTATGTTAGCTTGTTTAGGAACTGTAGAACTTTTGATTATAAAGAATACCCTAATTTTGACTCCGAATTACTCGACTACCAGCAGACGGATACATTTTAAACATTTTACATTTGCTGATAGGTTTGCTGCACACATTTTCCCAACAATTTAAATTATTAATGCATCGAATAATTATGACATTTTGGGCACAATAAGTTTGTTTAAGAATATACGTTAGTTAAACAACGTTTTGTAACTTTATAACAATATGGCGTTGAAAAACCTACACGTGTTGTACAAAATACAACAGCGTGAGTAACCGAAGGTTAATAAAAATTGATGAAAATTATTCAAGAAAACTCTATTGATGTGATTCAAATAGAATTGCATTACAGGAAACTATGCATAGCTCAAAAACCTATAAACTAGACCCTTACTAGACAATGTATATGTTAAAGAATAAGATTTCCTCTTACAACTTACTTTTATTTGCACTTACTCAGGTTAATAACAACTTACTTATCCTTACTCAGCAATTTCATGAAAAAACGATCTCTCAAAATTTAAAAGTATTTTGTTCAAATTTTGTAAACTTACTCAATTTTCAAAAATTTTATGTAAACCAACGCACTACGCAACGATAAGCAATAGATGAATTATGTTCCGAAGACTTGTCGATTTCTATCTCAAATAGCAAGTAAGACCATATAACAAAGGTTCCTTTCACCACTAGGTGGATTAAATCAGGTTTTTGTTGGGATCGGGCCATCTGTATAGCGAGGAAAAATATCTGTGCAAAAATCTGTCCAATGCACAACAATGAGAGTGAAAGAGACAGAGAGTCATTTTGCTGACCATTTCCGTCTCTTTCACTCTCATGTACAGATTCTGTTAAGGCGATTTCTTTCAAATATCTGTTAAACACAGAATAATCTGTGCATGTGGCAACCCTGTACCTACGCCTTGTAACTCTATGCGAAGCAACTACGTTACTAATGCTTGACTTGGATCACAGAACAGAAGTGGAAGTCCAAACACGTACACGCTACTTTCTACAGATACTAGCGAACCTGACGGTGGCGAGTCACTTTTTTCCACGAAAACACACGAACGCATACGAATGCACACGAAAGCATGTGAAATTGCTGTTATTCGTTTCTGTGCGAAAACCTTCCTAAAGAAAAATAAAAACAAAAAAGACTCTGTTACCAGTCTTGATCGCCGAATCGTTCGAACTTCCACTTCTGTTCTGTGCTTGGATGCAATCAGGCATCCTTTTTTAAAAATTTCGCTATACTACTTTGCCAGTCTCAACTGTGGCGCTGGGGTTTTATCCAGTGTACTGACGGATTACCTACGAATGGCCGAATCACGTATGGCCAAACACAATAACAAATGGCATAATATATCTAATGACCGAATCACAACAGACCGAAACACGAATGGCCGAACGTCATAAGCGGCCAAAAATATTCACAACCTTTCGTGATTCGGCCATTCGTAAATCGGCCAAACGAAATTTCGGCCATCTGTGACGCAAAAAATCGCATTAAATCAAGAATGATATACAGTTCATAAGTAATTTTGCCGTTGGGAGCACGAATTTCAGGCTATTTTTGCATTCAAACGTATATTGTTTACGTTAGGAACTATTTTTCACGTTTCTTTAAATTATTTCTGCAGTAGAATTTTGTTGTTGGCCTAATGACTTTGCAAAATTGGAGGGCATCTGGCAAACTATTATAGATATTTTGATGTTAGAATAAAACATTTTTATAAAATAATACAAATCAGGTATGCGTTTTATCATAAACAACACAAAATCCCATATCAGTTAATATTAATCAAAAATTTAAACTTTTCCTCTTTTCATTAGTTTTCTTAATCTGCTTCATCATCATCATCTTTTTCTTCTTCCTTCTGCATAATCACTCGTTTCATGCTTTTTCTTGAGTAGTAATACCTATAACGTCAACAGGAAAATTTTCATAAAAATATCTTTTCGTTTCGAAAAAGCTAGCTATAGAAATAAGACGACCATTAATTAATTATCTTTTCGCGCTTATTTTTACGTGTAATATGTTCTTTTCTCTTTTTTATCATTTTACAACTTTTTTTATCATTTTACAACTTTTTTTAGTGCTTCTTCTGTCATTCTTCCTATCGGCAACGTCATCTTCAATTGCAAATCGTTACTCAATGAATGAATATCATGTAATTACAATTGACATAAAGTACCAGATTTTGTCGTATTGATGCGAAATGTTTGCTTTGAACACTACAACAGTATAGAATTACAGGAAAAATGTAAAGCAGAGCCAAAACGAACCTACATTTTCTGGCTGATGGCCAGCGATTCCCCATTGGGCGTCTGTAGTAGTTTAGGTGTATTGCTTTCAAAGTTTTGTAGGCCTAATCATAACCCATACTGAAGTCACTTACCATGGAGTGACCTGATTCTACTAAGATTCGAACCTTCGACCAGTGGCTTGTCAATGCAGACTCGGCAACCTTGCCACTATAGAGTCCCCGTAAATTTTAGTCAGAAATGCTATTCAAACAATAAAAATATGGTATATTTGTCATTAATAAACTAGCAAGAAAAATGTTCATAACGATTTTTTCCATAAAAAAATTCAGAAAAAAATTTAAAGCGGATAGGCTTGAATTGGTTGTCTTCTGTGAATTTTAATTGTTCTCGTATCTGTACTAATTTTAAAACATTAAGAATAAGAAAAGTTCAGGAAATTGTTCAATATAAACTTTTTGATTACAATCTAAAATGGGTTAGCCATATAACTTATTGAACTTATTGAAAGTTTTATTTTTCGTTATATTAAAAATTACTTGCATATTTATTATTATAATATTGTTCATATTTAATAGTAGTACTGTGTTTTTAAAGCGTGAAAATTTGATTAGTATCATTGACTACACAAAAGAACCCAATTAAGATCTCACATTCACTGTACTGCACTGTGTGTTTACCAGCAAGAATAAAAGTTGTTGAAAAGAACATCTCGCCGAGAGGTCTCTCCCAACGGGCAAACAGCACTTTTTCCATTCTTCAGCAAATCATCTAATTAGCAAAACTGCATCGGTACACCTCTTTTATTAAAAATATGAAACAAGAGCACTAGAAAACAGTCAAGTGATAGCACTTAGCAAACGGGCCAATAGTATAAAATTGAATATATATAGAAACAACGGGAAACAACAACAAGACGCTGCCAAGTGCCACATAGTGGCGGCAGCAGCAGCAACAGCAGCGGCAACAGTGGCAGTGCAGCAGAAAAAGGGTTCGTTATTTTGAAGCACCTTTATGGGAGCTACCCCCACGCCACGACCCACGTGGTGGAAAGAAGGAAAACTGGCTGGGAAGTGACAGCGGGTTAAAAGCGTGTAACCCGGCCATCCGAACCCATTCGAACGAGTATGAAACGCATCAGTGAGCATTCTCTATGCGAAGAGAGGTGCTAATTTTGCTGGCTTGTTTCTCGACGTGCAACGGATGAAAACAATATCGTTCATGTCGCAGGTTGTCAGGGAAAGATTTCCGTTCCGAGTCCCCGGTCCGTCCCAGTTAAGAATCACATTTGCGATGCACATCTCCAGTTAACCGTGTCTTGTAAGCGAGCATGCTAATGACACCAGAAGTATACGCCAAATTGGCTTTCAGCAGAATTAAGTTACCCAATTTAGCAGGAGTTTGGATGCAACCTGTTTCGTGGAGGAGCAAAACAAAAGCGACCGCGCGCATTGTTTTTCGGTTAATTAAAAATGAATTATTTATTATGTGGATTAATGCCGACGTATTGTGTGGATTTATACTTACTCGATTCACAATTTTCTAAACTTTGAATGCCTAACTGTTAAATAATAGTTGACGGTGATCCTTGTTTACGTGTGAAAATTGGTCGCGGAAGTTTTTGTTAAATTGTAAAAATATCCATCCGGAGGACTACAATCATGTACATCTTATTCCTGTATCAAGTTTCGTGAAGCTTTAAGATGAATTTCATTAAGTAGTGTTTTCGAGAAAGTCAACAAATAATATTGCAATGTTGCTGGCGGGTTTTTCAGTTGCCGAATGTTGAACAGAGGAAGGCGGTTTTTTCGCGAAGTATAAACCGTCGACTGCTACTAGGTAATGGTCCGAGTCGATATCTGCACCCCGTAGGGAGCGTACGTTGGTGATGTTCGAGAAAATCCGGCTCTCGATGAGAATATGGTCGATTTGGTTCAAAATTCGTTGGTCAGGTGATCTCCAGGTGGCTTTGTGGATATTTTTGTGGGGAAAGAAAGTGCTTGTGACCACCAACCCTCGGGAAGCTGCAAAGTTGATGCATTGCTGGCCGTTATCGTTTGTATCGGTGTGCAGGCTATGGGCTCCGATCACCGGTCTATACATTGCTTCTCTGCCGTCCTGGGTGTTAATATCCCCGATGACTATCTTGATGTCCAGTCGTGAGCAGCTGTCGTACGTTGCCTCCAGCTGCGCATAGAACGCTTCCTTCTCGTCGTCGGGTCGCGTGACCTTCGTGTGGACAATGCTCGTTTATGATGGGGTAGTTGAAGAAATGGCATTTTATCCTCAACACGCACATCCTTTCATTGATCACTTTCCAGTCCATTACGCGATCCTGCATTTTGCCCAACACTAGGAAGCCCGTTTCTAGCTCGTTGGTCGCTCCACCGCTCTGGAAAAATTGGGATTTGCGACAGATCTCCTGCAGTGCCACGATGCCAAACTTTCGGGGTTCTAACTGATCGAGCAGCACACTGTCGGTACCAACGAAATTTAGCGATCTGCAATTCCAGGTACCAAGTTTTTATTCCATGTCCTTATTTCGTCGGCTTAGTCTAGGCCGAATGTTCCGAGTAAGATTTCCTTGATTCTTTTTAGCTTTTAGGGTTTTGGTAGGTAGCCGTACCAAGGCCTACGCTACCGAGTCTCGTGATAGCGCTGCCATCTTACAGTGTCGAGACACACTGTGCCTCCTTCCCTGTTGGTATACGACCTTAGTTTCCACCGGGGTTGGTTACCCGATCTCCGCTAAGGTTGCTCGTATTCCGGCTGGTATCACGATGAGATAGGGGTAGGAGTTGCTGCATAAGGGGCTAAGGATCACTATGGGGTCTGTTTTAAGCATTATCGAACCATTTACCAATCAATCTTGTGTTAAAGTTTTTGAATTGAAGCTAACTCATTGACACTTAACATATCGCAACCGAAAATTGTCTAAGAGTTCGAGCGATTATCAATGGCCAATCGATTGTAATGGCCGCAGTCTGGCATGTTGCACCATCTTACTGGAAGAAAAGGTCATGTCGCAATAGCGCTCAATTAATTATTCATTACCCCATTGTATTTAGCACTAAATGCTTTTTCAGTAGTGACAAAACTTTTTGAATTTTAATAAATTATTTGGGCAATTTTCAAACTTTGTGTAACAGTGAAACTTTTTATGATAAAATGGTAAACTTGTGCAAGTAAACTTTACTATTGCGTAGGATATGTTAAACAAATAACGCCCTGTACTGTGTAACAGCCACAACGAATTGCGAAAGCATTTAGAAACGGTTAATGGTATAATCTGACTCGGGGAAAAAAGCGGTTCTAAATCTGGCTCCCATCAACTTAGTTGACCATCACCGCTATCCGCATCCCGAACAACAGTACCCTACCGGACAGTACAATCGTTGCACGTACGTATGTATGCACATATAAAATGCCACTCTTCATGTCCGGAAAGCCCAAAGCTAAAAATCTGGACTCTGGATGAATTCATACTGATATGACGGACGACGGAGTAAGTGTATAGACGAGTGGGCGCACATGAGAAAAGGGAGATGTTATTTTATCATAACTTGCTCTTCCTGTTCTTCTTGATGGCCAGTCTTTTCCACCCCGCTGCCAGAGTGTGTATCTATGTGCGGGTGTATGTGGCTTTTTTGCGCTTCTTTGTTATTTGTTAAATTTTTCCAGCCAACGGGCAAGCTGGAATATTTTTTGATTAAAACCACTCATGCGTATAAAATATCAACAAAATTTGTATGGGGCGTCCCGGGAGCATGTGTAGTACACAGGCTGGCTTGCGCTGCTGGTTTACGACAGGCAATGGGGGTAGCCGGATAAACGAGTATGTTTGTGAAAGCTGGGGTTGTTTTTGGAAGTGGGTTGTGATACTGCAAGCGGTTCTACCTTTTACCTCTTTCAACATTTTTCTAGCCCGACTTGTGTTGTGTGGTGCGGCGTACCATCGTCGGTTCTCGTCGGGCCAGCCAGCAACAACAGCAGCCGGTTCGGTGTTGTTTTTACCGGTGCCGGTCGGTGGGTGCGGTGGAAGGGAAGTCAGCTTAGAATCGGGGCCTTCTAAAATGTGCCGCCAGATTGGATATACAGGATCCAAAAATAACTATGGATCCATAACGAAACAGACTACTGGCACTGAAGATCCCTTCATGGGTATGCATCCGTTAATATGGCGAATCCGGGACTGGTGTGCCTTAGCATTGAAAACTGAAGCTCAGAGCGGCAGATAAAGGTCCTTTGAAGGTTTATTTATATAAAAAAAAATATGGCAGCTTCTGACATTTTTGCTAAATCTATGACAACCCACTCAGACTGGGGGCTACAGCTATTAACGTACTAAAAGTTATGAAATTATACCGAAGTTTTTCCATTATGAAATGGAATATGTGCTGCACTAAAATGTATTCCAAGAAATCCTTTTATGTTGTAAGTATCGGAATTTATGCTGTTGTTGCACGAATTATAAAACTTTTGTGTATATTTTTTATTCGAAAGTTAAACGTCTTTTTGCGAGCCATGGCGGAAAATCGTCGGCAGTAGAGATCTCTAACTGCATCCCTTTGTTCTGCCGGACCGGCGAACATGAAACAAAATTAGTTAGTAAATCAAGTAAGATCAAAATGAAAAAAAAAATCTGAATCTGAAAGTCAAGCTTGGGCTTTTGACAGATAGGTAATAACTTTATTTTAAATATAAATTCAGGATTATTGTGACTATACTGAGGAAAGCAAAATCATGGTACAACGTTCCGGCGGAGTTTGACCATTTGATTTTTTGTTCGACCGATTTTAAACTGTTCACAAAACAATAGCATGACTAGTGCTACATTCCTATTGACTCTAACAGAGTGTCAGAGTCTACGAGTGAAGATTCGAACATGCGACGACTAGCTTTTTTGAAGACCAGTGTCACATCTCGAAACGAACTGAGGTGCCTGCTGTGACAAACCTGAGCTAGCATTTTCAGAGGTTTATATCTTACTCTACTGGACATTATTAAAACAGCCCACAATACAAACACAAAAGCGTCTCAAGGTTCAAATAAGCGTCATTGATTTTTGGGATTTCGAAAGTAGTTTTTATGCTCAAAACAAAAGTTATGTACACGAAAATTTATCATTGTGTTCTTTGCATCTGTCAGAACACAATGATAAATTTTCATGAACAAAGCTTACTTCATTTAGAATTGGAACAAACTTTTGCTCATATTGTGGCGTTCTTGGTGGACGGATTTGGGAGTTCTTGACGCCAACGTGTGTAAATTTTGTTAACTTCACCTATGTATTGTTGACATTCCTCAAAACGACTGTATTTTGTGAACAAACCACATGTAAGTCGGAAGAAGGGAAAAAATTGTCCACAGTTATTAGGAAAATCCATTGTGGTCTGCATCTAGGCTAGCTAAACAGCTGAAATTGCCCAGAAATACCGTATGGCGCGTTATCAAACGGTATAAGGAAACATTGACGACGATTCGGAAACATCCAGCTAATCATCGCAATGTTTGCCTTCCACGGACAGTGACTATTGACGGCGATAAACTGGAAGTGGTTTATTAATTCGCATATTTAGGATCTCTGGCCACTGCCGACCGATAATAATACGTGTAAAGAGATTCAACGACGCATTTAAGCTGGAAATCGGGCCTATTTTCCCTCCGCAAGACGCTTCGATCTAGGAGCATACGCCACCGCACAAAACTGATAGTGTACAAAACGCTACTCAGACTGGTAGTCCTCTACGGACTTGAGACAGTACCTTCGCTTACATACGCTTTAAAGACATACGTAGACTAGCCTCCCAGTTGGCTTCGAGGTATGACGCTGGCCTAGTAAGCCAGTCGTCGTATGTTCGAATCTCGGCTGGGAGAGGCTGTTAGAGTCAATAGGATCGCAGTAACTGGCCCTGCAATTGTCCTGTACTCTAACAGCTGGCTGCGAAGTCTGTCGTATAAAAATAGAAGGTTAAGATTCGATAACGGAATGTAACACCTAGGCTTTGCTTTGCCTCACTTGCCATATTTGAACGAAAGGTGTTACGGAATATTTTTGGTAGAGTACAAACAGAAAGCGGAGAGCGGTGTATACGCGAATTTTATAATTTGCAAAGAAATAGTCCCTTAAATATTGCACACCATCCCCCATATTATTCGTTGTAGTAAACTGTAGTAAACAAAGCTCCAAATCATTATAGACCTTTGCTGGATTTTCCAAATTATCGAGCAAAAAAGCAAAGCCTAGGTGCTACATTCCGTTATCGAAACTTGACCTTCTGTGTTTTTGACTTCGCAGTCAGCTGCGAATGAGGTTATGAGATTATGATCCATCATTCATGGTTTCTATTTTCAAATACATACATCTAAAATAAGAACATTTCCAATAAGGACGATCTCGATTGGAGTCTACGTAACGTAGCATATGGGAATTGACTAATTCGTTCCAACATAGAATAACTCGTGATCCTTTGACGATTGTGGCTTCGACAGAGTTGTTCAGTAGACCAAGGATTTTTCGTTGGATTGTAGTCTTTCGGAATTGTGTCACTAAGTGGCGCTAGTATATATGAAATATTTATCAATAACTGGGGCAATGAAAAGTACACCATCAGTTGCTTTGGATGCCGTTCTTAACATGTTACCATTATATCAATTCGTAAAGCAACAGACCGCAAAAAGTGCTCTGCAATTCAAACGATATAACAAGATTTTAGACGGTAATCTGACAGGACATTTAAGGATCCTTAAGGATTTCGGATTAAGCTCTGATGTTACTACGATTGAAGCTTCAAAGTGGTTAAATCAAGCAGCTATGTTTGGGATTCTAGTGGGCCAATCTTGCGTCCAGGTTCTATTGTGTTTTACACCGATGGGTGAAAATACTGGAGCTGGAGTATTTGGCCCTGGTATCAGTGAAGCTATACCTATGGACCACAGTCCAACAGTGTTTCAAGCAGAAATTCACGCCATTATTGAATGTGCGAATATCTGTTTAAATAGGAAGTATAGATTTGCAAAGATCTGCATATTTTCAGAGAGCTAAACAGCTCTGAATGCGCTTAAAGCTTTTACATGTAAATCGAAGCTAGTGTGGGAATGCATTCTTTCTCTTAGAGAATTGGCCATTAGGAACGAAGTAACCTTGTACTGGGTGCCCGGTCATTGTGGTATTGAAGGAAACGAAAAACCCGACAGTCTAGCTAGAAAAGGTTCTGCATCAAATTCTATTGGTCCGGAACCATTTTGTGGAGTTCCGGAGTGTGCTCTAAGGACCGAAATAAGAACATGGGAAACGTCCATGGTAGAATCAAATTGGAACGCCACGGATACATCCAGACAGGCAAAAAGATTCATAAGACCAAGTGCAGCAAAAGCCCGGATCTTATAGTATTAAATCTTAGTAAAAAAGACCTTCGGTTAATTACTGGTCTGTTGACTGGTCACTGTCCGTGCAGATATTACCTAAATAAAATTGGAAAAAATGACACTGCTCAATGTCGTTTTTGCCAATTTGAAATGGAAACTGCTGAACACATACTCTACACTGCAACTGTGGAGCATTAATAAATCAAAGGATGTCAATATTTGGAAAGGGATTATTAGAGCCCCACGAAATTTGACAAAGCGATCCTTAGGCTTTATAAAACGAGTCGAGCCTAACTGGCATCGTGTGCTATTTCAACCATTCATTGTCCTTCACACCTTAATTGTGACAGAATATTTGACTTGCACCAAATCAAATATGGGTCATGCAACAATAGTTCTCATCAATGGACGCAGTTGTGCTATGGCTCTACAGGAAAAATGAAATATTCTTATATAGGCTGTATCTTGCGCTGCTGACTATCTAGAAAGTTGCGGTCTTCGGGAAAGTTATTCAAATGACTGTTACTTTCATGCTGATATTGAAAATAGTGCCGAATTATTTCACTACGTGGCGCTAGCATATCTGGTATATTCTTATATAGTCTGTATCTTGCACTGCTGACTATCTAGAAACTTGCGGTCTTCGGGAAGGTTCTTCTCCTCTGTTGGGTACTCTTACCACTGCGTCCATTATTTTGAACTATTGTGGTATGACCCGTTTTATTGTTTTACTATACGCTTCAAGCTTACCTATCACTTATTGAGGAAGTGATAGGCTGGTAGCTGGAGCGAGACATGTGCCAATCAGGGAAGACTAGGTTTATGAATCTAGTACCCTGATCGACGACGCTAACCAGATCTCCCCTTTTTGAGATAGTGCAGTCTACGTACTATTTGTGCTCCACGATTGCAGAGCAAGGGTTCCGAGGTTAAATATCATCTTGTACGAAACTGAGATTCCGAAGATGATATTTACTCGGACAATATCCTGTCGCAAGACTGGTAAGCTTGCTGAGATCTCTCTTATTGAGACTCAGCAACTTTTGAGTAACCTAGGGGTGGATACTCGACGTTATATATATATATTCAGATTGTTTGAGCGATTGTACAGCCGTCCTACTGGCCATAACTGTTCGGCTCTCCTTTTGTTTCAGCCCACTCTCCAGCACACAGTCAGAGATCAGGCAGAATGAATCTCGACCCGTGAGAAGAAAGTTTTGGAGCCACATCTTCGTTTGTCGACTCACAACGAGTCGGCGTGTTGAGGATAGCCGAGGATCAGGACTGAACCCCTGCTAGCGCATCGTTCAAGTCCTGCTCCTTCCATACTCTCCTCTCCACCTCATTCCTTTCTTTGTTTTTCGGCAGAGAGAGCTTGCACGGTAAGAAATCGTCCACTGCATCAGTGACCGGCTTGATGCAGCAAGGGCAAATTGATGTGGAGAGCGCCCTGGTACTCCACAGGCTCCGTTGCGGCGAGAGAATTTATAGAACCCCCTCCACCATTCATCCCTCGGCACGGATCGCGTCACACCTTGGATTAGGGCTTTATCCATTCAAGTTTTTACATAATAGCCATGGATAACAGCTATTACAACCATCTCCTTTAGGGGCTTTAGACCTTTTCTGCTTTGGTTCCTGGGAGTCAAGAGAACCGTCCTGCAGGCGGAGAGTTTACACTTCAGCCTTCGCATGGGTCCCCTTCCCTGTCCGCACACGACCCTAGTTTCCACCGGTTATCCGATTTCCACTAAGGAACGTATCCCGGTACCACGAAGAGGTCGAGATAGGAGTTGCTGAATAAGAGGCTGAGGAACCTCATGGTGGTTCTGGAGCGCATTATTCAACCATTCACCATCCATCGGGAAGGTTACTCAAATGATTGTCAGCTCCCAGAACTTATTCACTACATGGCGTGTTGAATCGGCTTCGGCTTTGAATCTCATCACGAACATAACCTCATCGTAAACATCGGAATTCGCTCAAAAATTGAATATTGAAAATTGAGTGTGGTTGATTTAGCGCGTTTAGAATACCCGGGGACCCTGGAAAGTATTCAAAATAGTATCACCATGAAAAGAGAAGAGTTTAAAGTAGTGTTAGTTACTTTAGAAGCAGCAGAAGGTGTTATTTCGCACTTTTACGTTGCACACGATATTCGTCTATTCAGCGATGCTGTGATGCGTGAATGAATATGGCTCATTAGTTATAGGCGAATTGAATCATTCGCATCTCTGTTTTCTCATGATAAAACCATTTGACGAAGCTCGGCGTATATATCCATTTTGCGAATTTTCTAACCTCTGCATAGTGCACCTCTGCAACGTAATTCGTAATAATATTCATTTGTTTATAATATGCTACCGCACCACATTACATGAAAAGGAAACTATTTAGAAAGCAAATTATCCTCATACTCATACTTCAGTACTCTTAGATTTCTGCTTCGACTACTGATTTTACTGAACTATTAAAACAGAAATACATGAATGGTGAACAGTATAGTATTTCTGTGTAAATGAGTTTATAAGACTTTTGAGAATAATCCGCACGTACTTCTTTCTTTCCCCAAAAGCAGCATATTATCGGACTGTATCCCCGACGAAATAATGTTACATTTACGCTTTCTTTTAGCCGGGAATCAACCTTATTATATTTTCACGCTCACTTCATATAAATTGAGCTTTTATCCGTATGCTAGCGTATCCTGGACTACTTTTTTATCCGTGAAGCGACAGCAAAAAGAAAGCACGACCGGGAAAAGCGCATAGAATATTCACATATTCATGGAGTACAAGCAAAGTACTTTCTTTTTCAATTTTTATGAAGACCATAATTCTCATTACCTTAATGGCAAAATCTCACCGCACCCATTCGGGTAGCAGACAGAGGGAAAGGTTTTGTGCAGCACAGTGTGGGATCAGAGGACGGGAAGAAACAGGGAGCTCGTTCTGGTAATGGAAGCAGACGTGGCTTTTCAACTAAACCGCATATCGTTGTAATGAATAGAAACCGGAGAAAATGAATACATTTGCTATTCATTTTTTCACTGAATACCACTTGCTCCACACTCAACAACATCAACAACAACAACAACAACAACAACAACAACAGCAATGACGGCGGCGACCTGTTTTGCCGGGGCGGTTTCACAGCATCATGATGCCGTCCGAAGGGAAGCGCAAATCCCGAAAGTGGATGCTCGCACCGACTAATGGAGACGCATGGCTGATTTGCACGTGAGAATTTACTTTCGCATTCATCATTCTGTCGGGGCGGCCAAATTCTCACACACGTTTTCCGCAAACGTTGGTGCTGAATGCGTGAAGTATACAACCTATTCAGAAACCAGCCGGGTAGGTCTTTGTGAAAAAATTGAATGAGAAGTGCGAGGGGCAGAGCGAGAGAGAAAGAGGGGAGGCTTTGTTAAGTGAATATTTTAATTGCTGGTAATTATTCACAATCTCGTCCTCTCGAGAGGGGATCCTTTCGGGTCAGGACTTTTCGGGGGCATAAATCAGAGCGTGCCCAACTTGCGAGCTAACACAGCGAACTAGTTGTTGCGTTGGCTCCAATCAGTCGGCCGGTCGGTCGGTCGGACCAACAATAGATCCAGATTAATAGGTTACCATTTAAATCAATTATTCGTGCCCAACCGGGGACGTACGAATTTTGTGCCGATGAGTACGAGGCGTCGATAGCCAACCCAGCGGATAATTGTTCTGTGGGGATTTGGGAGAATTGAATGTGATATTGGTGAGTGTTGCTGTTTCCAGTGAGTAATTGTGTTCTGAAGGACATCCCAGTTTATGTTTTGAATTTTATAAGTTTTTCTTAAGATATTGTATTCAAATTAAATTAATACTAAATTGAATGCGCTGAATTCAAATAATACAAATATAAATATGGTTTGGCGATATACCCACTTATCTTGTACTTGTGTGAATGTTCCTAATGTTTTTTAATATTTTAAATGTAGTAGCATGATAAAAGCAATTTTATTTGGAGAGCGTTCGATTACCGATTAGAGCTTTCCATCTTTCGGGCAATTGATTGATTGAATTGATATAATTGAAAATATAGTTGGATGACTAGCCATCACAACATATTTAATGCTAACCTTTTACAATATGTGCTAATATGAACATTATGAATAACAAAGCACAAGAATGCTAAACAGACCACTCCATCCAAAGTTCATAGTTCATAACATCAAAACTTAAATTCCTACTGTATAAAGTACAACATAACTGCACTGACAATAAAACCTTTTCAACCCCGCACACACGAGTCGCATAATGCAATTAGCGAAAAATTATATCAGCAGTTCAAAGCATTCAGATCAGAGAAATTTCATGTTTCCTTTTCAATTCAGTATTTTTTTCTTTTCCTCCCGCCATGGGAGTCCTTTCGAATGCATTTGAATATGCGATAAATTTCTCTGCAAAGCCACAGCCGCCGCCACCGCCGCCGCAGTGGTTCGCTATCCGCTTCAGACCAGACTTTT
The DNA here is from genome assembly GCF_943734655.1 of Sabethes cyaneus. Taxonomy (NCBI): domain Eukaryota; kingdom Metazoa; phylum Arthropoda; class Insecta; order Diptera; family Culicidae; genus Sabethes; species Sabethes cyaneus. The sequence continues at coordinate 74,102,689 of NC_071354.1, read as the reverse complement.
GAGAAAGGCAGTTTTTTTACTACTCCTCTACTTTTACCCAACCTCTGGTCCCGAGCGGCCTATTGTTGCAACAGGGGTTTGTGACTAACGACCGCAAAGATTGGGCTACCCTGGTCTGGTCTGGTACGGCAGGATTCTATGCTGCACCGCATCGTATAGTGCTGGCGATGGTGGTCGTGTGCGACGTCACAAATCGGCAGACGACTTCCTTTTTTCCCACTGTATGCTTTGCTTTTCAATGGATTGATTTTATAAAACTTTTTTATATGTTCCTTTCTTCCGCTGAATAGAAAGCGTTTCGTTTCTTCTCCCCGAGAAAAATGAAGAAAAAAAAAGAAAACTGTACCGGTAAATAATAGCACAGAAGTGAGTTACGACTTTTCAAACAGTTACGGCCGCTTTGATGATCGGTACGGTACTGGAGTAAGCAGTGATTTTTGCGGTTTGGGGTGATTCGACGGGACGTTGCTTTAAAAGAAAAAAAAAACGAACAATTCTTTGACCTTGTAGCGGGGGATGCTATTCAAGGCGGCAAGCACGGGGTAGAGGTGATGGCCGGCATCAACGCTTCTGCAATTAATTTCTCTCTTTTCTATTCTTTCCCTTTTCCGGCGTTTGAAACGAAAGCGTAGACGGAAATGGAAGAGCACATTTTCCGGAGATGCACGTGCCGATTAAATCTTAATAGGAATTTTATCACTCCGTTACATAAAGGATGAGCTGATTTTTCGTTGATGACATTGAGAATGAATCCCTATTTTGTGATTTGCTCTAATGAGGTTCAGCGCTGAATGTCTATTTGTTTTAGTGTTATCCGTTATAATTCTTGCAGAATTGATTAGATATACTGGGGTAGAACTGAGTAATATAATTGATAGTTTCTCAACACAGAAACAAATTTTACATTAAGCTTTTTCCACTAACACCGTTTCATTATTACCAGATCCCTCCCAAACCAAGCGATAATGATAGAAGTCATTTTTCTAAACTTTGAAGTGAACTTAACAATTTTTTTAACTAACTTTCTTTTACTGAGCGCCAAACCCCGTGACGCTTACAAGTTGTAGGTATTTTTTTCAGTTTAATTTATTATAAAATTAAATAAATAGTAAAATTTAAGGTTAATCTTCCTCTATTACATTCTTTAGCTTTTTCCATGTATTTTTCCTAGATTATAAAAAGTTAGAACATGTAGAACAGTTAGAACAGCTAGAGTAACATGTAGCCCGTCGCAAGGCTAACAAACGACCGTGCAGTGAAATATGTTCTCTTCAAGAATCTCATCGGTACCAGGAATATAGGGGCTCAACATGTCAGATGGCTCAACCAGGTTGAAGCTGGGTTACGAGTGTCAAGACGCTCAACGAATAAACGCGGAGTAGCCCCGGGCTAAGCACAATTGGTACAAGTTCTTTATACAACAACGAGCCATCCCGACTCTATGCTGCTACAGAAGAGACGAAGTAACATGTGGCCGAGGATAGTCATAGTGGGAAATTACAGGTTCGTGGTACATATACCGGTCGTGTTTCAATCAATGCTTCATCTTACGCTTGCCTCATATTTTTATTGAGGAGGGTTTTCCAATTCGCCATCCTGTTTTTTTTATTACTTTTGACAGTAAAGGACCTTGTCATTATTGCACCCTTCCCCTTCATTCCCGAAAAAATCCTTCTTCATTACTTTCCCTTACCGTTCCTTCATCAGTTGTAGAATCATCGTTTCAAAAAAAAAAAAAATATTAATATATGCCTGACCGCATTTCAAGGTCATGACTAAAGTCACGAGTTTGGTCAATTAAAATCCATGTTTTTGTTTGCTCGATTAAACAATTCACTTTGTTTTTTTTCGCCCCCCCCCCCTTCAGTGGTCGAACACAGGAAGGACAAAACCTTTATAAAATATTTGTAATGGCCTTATTAGTTATTTTTAATTGTCAAGAAAGATCAATCAAATGGTGTCAACGCTGTTTTTTATTGAATCCGTTTATTATCAATAAATATTGGATGGTAAAATCTAGTAACTCATCAAATATTATGATGGACACCTGTTCGTTATGTTGATGAGATAATTTTTTTAACTTTTCCGAAACTCTCGCGTCACTGAATGTGAGCTTTGACAGCTTTTGAGCAATTTCACGCGAAATCGTCCCAAGAAAGCTAAAATCTGAAATGAGCTTCTCTGATTTGGATGAAACTTTACTAACATGTTTGATAGGTTTGATAGGAAATATACACCTTACACATGGTTAATGGTCATTTTTAAAAAAGGCGTATTTATTTTTACGTGAGTTTAAAAGATTGCTCAAAAATTATGCCTAAGGAAAACTTGTAGATAATTGATTTCTAAATATGAAAAAATTATGCACTAAAAAATATGCCCCAATTTTCCAAAAAATTGAAAATAAAACTTAAAATCAAATCAAAAATATATGATTGGAAAAAATATAAATAATTTGCAGCCTTTTAAAAGTTATTTTGAGATAGAGTAGCTTCCATGAACGGACTTCGTAGAGCAACGACTTTCATGACTTTTTTCCAACTAGGGATTATCAAGTAATATATTAATTTTCAATACAAATAACAATTTTTTATGTCATTTAAAATTTAAAATAAGCATTATGACACATAATTGGTTATAATAATTATTTTTCTAAATGCAGCCGTTTTCGAGATATACAGAGACAGGCTTCATTCTCGGTTTTTTGCTCAGTAGATGTAAGCATCTGAAATAAGTTTGACTACAGCGCCTCAACGAAACAGAACTCAAAAAAGTAGTGTAAAGAGCAATTGTAGAGCTAATTATTATCTACATTATTGTTGAAGAAAGTATAGTTCTATCTTTTGTATTTACGGCGCTATGCGATTGCTACCCCTTTGGTAGCCAAATGGGCGCTCTTTTTGCTACCAACGAGGTAGTAATCGAATAGCGCCGTAAATACAAAACATAGAACTATACCTTCTTCAACAGTAATGTAGATAATTATTAGCTTTACAATTTCCCTTTACACTACTTCTTCGAATTCTGCTTCGTTGAGGCGCTGCAGTCAAATGAGCATCTACTGAGCAAAAAACCTAGAATAAAGCCTGTACAGAGAAAAAGTTTGATTTATTTTAATTTTTTATATTAAACACGTCTTTTTCATATGTTACTCCAGTTGCTCCACTTTGTCTATGAAATTTCTAATAACTAATCTAATAATAATCTAATAATTGAATTTCCTACAACTTGTCCGAACACACCTTATTGATTCAACGTTTCGCTTTTGAGTTGCGGGTGTATTGAAAATTGTATTGGAAAAAACTGGACACACTGGTTAGTTAGTAACTTTTTACCGCGCGAGTAAACACAACTGATATTTTGACTGAAAATAGTTGAGAGTATGTTGTTTATATCGGTAGAGTTTTACCAAAACAGATTGAGCAATTACAGCGATATCTTTGGAACAACAGAAAGTGCGCAAAAAACTTGGCAACTCTCTTCGAAAATCCGAATGTTTCTCACCAATGGAGCGGTAAGCAACTCGGAATCAAACATTCAATCATTTCCCAAGTGATCAGATCCTTCAAACAGCATTAGACCCATCAAAAAGGGTGATCGGTTCGACTGTTGCAACTATCGTGGCATAACGCTGGTAAATTCCCAGATCCTGTTACGCCGCGGCTCTTACCGATAGCAAAAGGTTTCATAGGGAATTACCTAGCGGGCTTCATGGGGACTCACGCAACTACGGGCTAGACTTTTTCCATCCGACAGATCTTACAGAAATGTCAGGAGTACAACGTACCCACGCATCACATCTTCATTGATTTCAAAGCAGCATACGATACAGTCCATCGAAACCAGCTATGGCAAATAATGCACGAACACGGTTTTCGGATAAACTGACGCGACTGATCAGACATTGGATCGAGTGATGCGTTTCTTGCGCATCTCGGGAACACTCTCGAGTCCCTCCGAGAAACGGCGAAGGTTGAGCCTAGGCGACGGATCTTAAGCGTGATGGAAGCGGCGCATTCAAGCGAGACGTCGGGCTTACTTTACCCGTCATACAAAGCTGACGATGTACAAAACCTTTATTAGACCAGTAGTTCTTTATGAACTAGACGGTGCTATTTACGCTGCTCACGGAGAATAACAGAGAGGAGCGGAACACGACCTTGCCGTTGTTGGGACCGAACGGCACCACTGCTAAGCGATCGTACGCATCTGACGTCTTCGTTCAGTCACACTCTTCGACAGGCTGAATGCCTACATGAGAGTTGTCTATCAAGCTAGCTTCCGCACAAGGAATATCGTTCTCTTTTTCTATACAGTAGACTCTCAGAAAAGTTAACTCTCTGAAAAGTTAATTGTTCAGAAAAGTTAAGCGTATATCAGCTCTCATGCAACGCTCTAAAAAGTTAATTTTTGCCTTAACTTTTCTGAGAGTTTGAATTTATTGGTTGTCCAAGCGTTTTTTCACACACGTGTGTTTACCTTCTATCTTTATTTCTCATTTTTCGGCTTATTGTCACCTTTCAACAGTTTCATACAGAGTCGCATCATAACTGGGATTAAATTAAACTCTTGTATCGGACAGTTGCAACAATAGTTCAATACGGGCATATAGTTACTTCAGGATTTTTGGAAATATACTGGAAAAGCGCAAACTCAGATTGAATTTTAAATGCAAAAGAAGGAACAGCAAGGAACGCGAACGCTTATTTTTAATCAAAACGTAGACTACGAAAAAACAAAAGTAAACTAGTGTAACCGACTGTTTTAAACTTAGTGAAAGGTATTATTTTATAAAAAACTATGAAACTATAATTTCATAAAGATATTGCTACATATTTCTTTCCATTACAACTTCCAGGTACATAAAAATATGTATCCTATATCCCGGAATGCATTTTTCGCTTTTGTATTTATCATTTTCAATTACTTTTAGGACTACTCAGAAAAGTTAATAGTTCGGAAAAGTTAATCGACCGATTCCCCAATCGATTAACTTTTCCGAGAGTCTACTGTACAACCTTTGCCTGATACAGACGTGTTGTCGCTAATATTATAATTAAAATTACCTCTATAAAAGGTGTTCCTGTATCAAACAACATCCGTAGAAGACTAAATGTAAGTTTATACTTTACTTTACATGCTTTGATTATTCCTGAAACACCCAAATATTGTAAAACACTTCTAACAGTACAATTTCAGCTTTAATAAAACTTGCTTCGAGCTCGCGTTATATATATATATATAAATTTGCGAGCTGAAAAGAGGTCCGAAAACGTCCCAACAGCCGTGTTAGAGCGGAAAGTACTGTGGACGATATTTGGCGGCGTACAAACTGAAAGCGGAGAGTGGCAGAGGCGTATGATCACGAGAGCTACAGGCACTGCTTGGACAGATTCCCAATTAAGTACGTTACGGTGGGCCGGACACCTCGTAAGAATGCCGCAAATTATTCACTAACGCAAATACTCCATAGATACGAATTTTAACTGTTACTTACACCCTTCTTCAGTGCTTTGGTGATTTGGGTGAAGCAGTTTACTTATTTTTACTTTACTTTTTCGACGACAATCCGCTTATCGAATCCATGCCGAATTCAGGAGCCGTCTCCACATTTCTCGGTTTTGGGTTGCCGCACTCCAATCGCCCCTAACACCCGCTGCTCTAGCATCCACGTCAACAGCGCTCATCCAACGGATACGGGGTCTGCCTGGAAGTCGTCGGCCTCTGTCGGGTTCTCTGCTAAATATTGTTTTCCCTGTCTCTCATCCGGCATCCTTGCTGCGAGGCCAGCCCATTGTAGCCTGCCTATAGCACAATATCCGCATCTTTGTATACTTGGTATATTTCATTGGTAGAATTTATGATAAGCCTTCCTTCTTCGCAGCTTGCTCCTTAACCCTCTAACGGGCAACACCGTAAAAACGATGCGATCAAGCTAATGACTATTTTATCATGAAAGTACACATAAAAAAACCTTAAGTTCTGATTTTCATGCAAAAATAATTATCTGGAGGAGCGCCAGGTAAGAAAAAGTCCAATTTCTCTTTTTCTTTTTTCAAGTCTAACGCTCTGCCCAGATGTTTTTTCAATTCAGATATATTACAAAATTAAAACAATGCATGAAATTTACTCATAGAAACATTTTTTAGGACAATCATTTTGTTCTAGATGTCCTTTTCGTTCAAAAGTAAAAAAGGGAATATTCGCGCATTAATTATTTTCCGAATTTTTCAGAATTTTTGTTTTTGAAAGATGATAACTTTTGAATGCATGGTCAGAATGTTATGATATTAGTATCAAAATGTCAAGAAATCTGTTCTGAACACATTTTGCGTATTGCCAATTAAAAACAAATTTTGTATGCGCCTCTGGAGCTCCAAAAGCGAAGGCCGTCTACAGACGGTCTTACCCGTTAGAGGGTTAAGATGCGTGTACGCTTTTTCCGCAGCTCTACGGTTAACACCGATGTTATCGATGTTGTCCGCGAGCCCTAGAAGCATATGAAATTTCGTGTTGATAGTACCACTTCTCTCCACGCCTGCCCTTCGAATAGCACTTTCCAATGAAATGTTGAACAGCAAATTCGATAATCCATCACCATGCTTCAAATCATCTAACGCCACCAACGAGTCCGATGTTTCACCCGCTATCCTGACGTTTGATTTTGAGCCATCGAGGGTAGGTAGTAGCACGTATTAGCTTAATCAGTTTTGCTGGAAAATCATGTTCAAGCATAATCTGCCACAGCTCATTTCGTTTAACTGAATCGTACGTTGCCTTAAAGTCTATAAACAAACAGTGAGTCTGCAAGTTGACTTCCCAGAATTATCGAGGATTTGTCGCAAGGTGAACATTTGCTCCATCGAACTGGTATTCGTCAACAAAGGTTTCCTGACAACGGCCTTGGTCTATGGAAAAGAAGTCAGGAGAGAATTTTGTATGCAGAATTGAGGAGAGTAATGCCTCGATAATTGCTGCATTCAAGTCGATGGCCTTTTTTGTAAATAACCAAAAATTTAAATAATTTTTTTTTGTAAAAATTAGTCCGTGAGTAATTCCTCGTCAGTCCATACCTTTAGTATTACCTGATGGATTGCACAATACAGCCGTTCGCTCCCGACTTTTAAAGGTTCGGTGAGGATGCCGTCCTTTCCAGCTGCTTTGCCGTTTTTCAGCTCTCTCGCTGTTTTTCTAACCTCGTCAAAAGTTGGTGGATCCATACTTGGTTGTCTTGTTTCTGTTGACCGCTCCATCTTGTTAACCATTGAGTGAAGCAAAGCAGCGGTTTATTATATAAAGCTATTGGTTATTTTTTATTAATTGATGTAGTCTCCTGTGTATGCTTGTGAGATTTGTTGCCTAAAACTCCATCAACACCATCAAACAGTCATTAACAGCGAAGCAGAGAACATCATCTTGCACATGGAACGGAACTGACGGAACGACTGGTCCGACAATAAATATAGGAGGATTATGGATGAGCAGAACGCTGCGCGAGCGACAAAATACAGACAAAATAAAATGCTGCTAACCCAAATCTTCCGGGAAAGAGCGCTACCTGAAGGAGAACCCGAAGAATCGAAGCAGCTGCTCGTTCTCAGGCAACGCCAAAGTTCTATGAGAAACTCAACGCATCCCGCAAAAGCTTTGTGTAAAATTAAAGATATCTGACTGACTGAGATTGAAGGGATTGTCGAGTTCGTTCGAAACCCACAGGGTGCTTCGTCATAAGAAATCCGGTAAGAATAGGATGACCAGGAACACAGCGTGCAAAATAGTTAGGTGGATTAGGAGAAATGAGATATCGCGACGAGTACACGACATCCACGGCATTGGAGAGTGACTTCAACAACCGAGCAAATTGGAGGAATTATATTCCTCATGCTATGTCGCAAGACGGAAAGCCTTAGGCAGCCTCTTGCTGACATTCAATCAAATGTTTACCAACTAATCCAGCCGATCCCATAGGCGGAATCACAAGACTTTTTATTTCCTAACTACCAAATTGTAAGCAAACTTTTTCTTATATTACGTCAACTGGATCTTATTATTTTTGTTCCTTGTTGATATAGGGTATGTTGCTGTTTCGTCGTAATTGCCTATTCCCGTCCTACCCAACACATATTATTTAAAATATCAGCGTTTTTATGACACACAATGCAAAATTAGTTATTCCCTAATATTTTAGTTTGTTGACCATCATACGCGATCAATCAAAATGAGCTGAGATCTATTTAAATGGTTTTTTTTCATTAAAAAATTCCTAGCAGTCAAATTTCCTTCGTTTTTTCGTGCGACGAAGAAGAAAATGTCAACTAATCGTTTCAATTTCCGTCATTCATAAAATAAAAATTGCTCACGCAACGCATTGTCGTTATTCTGCAGCTGGGAAAACTTGCACGACCAACAGAAATTTTTGCAGAATAACATTTGTCATGCCGTCTTACACAAATAAATGCGCGCTAATTTCGTAAAAATTATTGTGATTTTTAGTTCGGACGATGAAAAATTTTGATAGACGGATTTCAAAACGGTGCGACGAATTTAAGAAATAAAGTCAGTTGCTTAATTTCAATAAAATGCTTTAATAATCGCTTTTAAATGAATTCAAAGTGCACGGATCGGAAGGTAAGTGTGTTTGGGTACAATCAGCATAAGAACTTTTGGATTATTCGTTACATTCATCCAAGAAATGATGAAAATTGAAGTGACTTTCCTTACTACGACGGGAGTTTGAAATAAACCTTAATAATTTTATGTTGAAATCAACTGTACCGAAACCACTTAAAACGTAAAACGTTTGTTATTAATTTAGCGCACACTTGCAATCTTCCAAAAATCGAAACTCAAAATAAAAAAATCTGAAGTAGCGTCTCAACAATCTAATAACCTGCAGTTCGAACCGCATTCTCTGATAAACACTTGAAAAATGAAAAAAAAAACGATAAAGTCCGGGAAAAGAATTAACCTTTAATACCGACAATATAATTAACTTCCCCGACAGTCACCAGCGCTACTTCCCTAAGTGCAAGCACCTCTCCAAATCCGAGCCTAAGTCAAGCCGCTACAAATTTAAAATATTTATATCTATCATTATCTACACCCTACAACATTCGTTTGTATCTCTCGGTGGCACCTCTGCCGCATTCCGATCCCTCTTAAGGGCAAACGCAACGCAAAACGGTTTTCCCCTCGCAGAAAGAACGCAGAGGAATACGATATCGCACTCAGAAATTCCCACCGCATCGAATTATTGCCCTTGTATCAATCTAGCCAAATAGAAGCGAGCTCACCAGGATTACGTTTTCCCCTTTTCGAGTAAGTACGCAAATCATTGCTGGAGGATTCTGATGTTGCATCGCCCTCGCCGAATTACTGTCGTGGCACCTTAGGTCGGAGTTTTGTCCAAGCAAAAAATACAGTGGAGATTTGTGCTATGTGGATTTGAAGGCAACCGGAGTTCTATAGTAAGGATTTGACTAAATCTCTGGTCATGTTTTTGCTCTGCTCAGTGCTAGATAAACTTGCTGCTTGTTAAATCCTAATGTTAAGCACTAAGTTATCTCACAACATATTTTTGAATATTTGTCAATGAAAGGAATTTGATTATTGTTCAATTGAAGACCAAATTTGTTGCAACAACGGTACCGGTAGCATGCTCTAGCATTATCCAAAGTAAGAACATTATTTGTTTTTCAATTCGAACATTTTCCTCGTATGTCGCTCTGCTCGGTGAAGAGCATTAAATTGAAACACGTTTACAGGTTTAAAGGCCTCCTCCTATCGTATTTATTCCTGTTCCAGCCCCTTGAATTTTGCGATGAAGAAAACGAACAGGTGAAGATAAATTGTCTCCCGTCAGATGTCGTTCGTCAACTTTCTAACTTTTTGCCACCGCGAGAAGCCTGTGGGCGGTAAAAAGGAAAATTCTTCTATAATACTATCGTCTGAACAAAGCACGTCCCGTGGAATGTGATTTAACCTTCAAGATGCGTGAAAACTTGACAATCGGGGCTCACTGTGAAACTTTACTCCCGGAATTTTCGGACGGGTAGAAAAGTCAAGTTGCAAATTTTCCCCCTCTACCCGTGTCGGCCCATCCGACTATCGACCCCACCGTACTCGACGCAGACTGGCGGGCAATATGCGGGTGAGAGATTGAAAATCCTATTTGCCATCAGGCGGAACGAAAGATCATGCGCGTTAGGGTCAAGATCATGCGCGTTCGCGGAGAGATTACACAGCTTAGTTTGGTAAGAAGTAACTTCAAACACGTCGAACAGTTTATATTATATTGAACCCATAGCTGACGTTGGGGAGCAATTGTGTAAGGTTGACAAAACTAGTTTATTTGCAGCTTGATAACGCGACTTTTCGACTAATAAAGTTATTTTTTTATTGGGAAAGAAACTAAAAGTTGAACTGATTTGCATTGAACTCGATTCTATATTAATTTAGATACAACTATTACAGTTAGATTTAGAGTAGATTAACTTTCCAACGATTGTAACGATTTTTGTTGAAGATTGGTAATAATTTCATTGGGCATAGCATTTAGTAACTTAACGTAACTCAAACAACTACACCAAGCAGTTTTTTTTTTGTTAGATTATAGTCACTTTAACAGCTTGGGTCATTCGTGACTTCCAAGCAGTTTTCTCCAAAATCGATACCAAAAATTTATTCAGTGTCACTTAGACCGTATTTTAACATCGGCGAAAGTTTTGACTGACTGACTGCAAACTATCAGAACTAGGCGAAAGTTTAATCGCAAAAAAGTAACAACCTAGTGTAGTTCACCCACCTGAGTTCCAAATTATCCGCAAACAACCACCAGACCTTCTAGCAGAGAAAATAATTATCCCGATCCTCGCTCCTCGCTGGCTGGCACGGCGGGCGGGTGGCCGACGCGTCGGGACGATGGAACTCGAAAACGAAAACAGTAAAAGGGTGGGAAAATTATCGACAGAACAGAAAGGCCATTTTCAACCTCATTTCAGGCAGCTCGTTGCGGGCTGTTTGCGTTTGTCGTCGATCTGGCCGGCTGTTGGAAAATTGAAATTAATCCGTTTCGTACTGTTGATACTGCTGTTGCTGCTACTGCTTTTGTGCTAGAGGTGGTGGATCATACTGATCCCAGATGACATCTCAACCGAACGTAGCCTATGTTGAACTTGATTAATCGACGCTTAGAAGAGTAATTTCTAATCGGTGAAACTCCAGAGTAATTTAGCTTAATAAAGTTTCGTAGAACCTTTAATGCAACACTCATTCGCCAAAAGTTTTTATATTTCCACAGGTTATACAGACAGAGGATTACTATAAACAATATGCTCACACCCCTGGACTGCAATTTTTTTCGTCCCAATGGAGTAACTCTGGCACTGCTTTTGTTCCTGGTCAGATTGTGCGAGCTTTCTTGTTTGGAATAGAATAATTATCATTGAATGTACTGTCGAGTACCGGGCGGTTACCGTTGTACTCTTATCATCATTAGTGTAGAGTCAGTATGTATGTCAGAGTATTACGGGAAACAATACGCACTACAACTGTTTGTTGTTATAGGACGCTGCCGTTACAACAGGCAGTCATAGTAGTGGTCATAGATTTGGCTTTTATTTTACTACCCGGTGCCTATTATTTCGTTTCGACGATTGTTTTTCGCTTCGGCTGAGTGACCAGACGTATGCAATACCGCTGCTGTCAGGCTTAAGCTTTTATTTTGAAACGATGTCATAAATGAGGCTTTGCAGGGACTGTTGGAAGAGAATGGAAAACTGGGTGTGGAGTGACAATTATGAATTATAAACATTAATACTGCGCCCGTTGGCAGCGACTATATGCGCATTACAGGCCGGTTTATGGGTAGGCACCTCTCTGCACAATCAGAAGCAGAAACTCATTTCCGAGAAAGTACTTTTGTATAATCCGCTCACAGAAAATTAATACTCGTGTTCATTTGTTTTTATGTTTTACTGCTGATGGATTTGCTCTTTTTTTTTCGTTGCGTCAAAGAGAAAAGAAATATCAGCACTCATCAGTTACGACGAGCAGCGGAAACAAATAACGAGTTATGATGACTGGAAAAACAGTGGGAATCTGAATACCAATTTATCGCTCCGAATCCTGCCGTAATCGGGTGCGGGCCTTATTTCACCTCCACGCTCTGCGTTCATTCCGAGAATGGCAATGTTGCTGAAATGTCCAAAACACATGAAAATGTGATGGTTCGTAAAAACTAAAAGTACCGTGACCGCCCCTAATTCTGCGCAGCTCCTAATTATGCGCATTTTTCTTTATATAAGTATTTTTTAACATTGTGCATAACTATGATCATTGCGTTATTTTTTAATAAATGTCTGTTGAATATTACGCCATTATTCACCAATGGGCCATAATATTTGAGAGCGAAATAATTTAACGTGAATCTGAAAGTATTTTATATGGCAGAAAACATCGTCGTTAGCACCAACGCTAAGATTGTCCTGCTAGAAAATTAACAAATTTATGATCGAAATTCTTTGCAATGATCAAATTACCCAGCATAATTAGAAAGAATAATTAGTTTTAGTCATGTTTGAGACAAAAAGAGTGATTGCATGCATTGCTTTCCTTAGAAAAATGCGATACAATAATGCGCAGATTTAGGCACAGATTTTTTATTCATGTCCCAAATTCTGCGCAGTAATGTATCGTACGAAGAAAGCGCGAAAGAATACGCAACCACACCCAAATGGCTGAGGTATAGTGCATGAAAATTCAAGTAGAATATTTAACTTGCATTGATTTGAATCCTGATGTACTGTGTCTCGGGGTCCGAACCCACGAGCGCCAATTCATGAAACCATGTCTTCTATTTTTTTTAATGTCCAACCTCATGGGGCCGTCAGAGAGTGGGGCAGTGGTTTCTATATGAAAACACAATTTTTAGTATTAGTCTAAAGTGTAATGTTCAGTATGCAGAAAACCCGAATCAATTCTCCCTTCACGTTATCGAGAATAAAATATTTAAAATGAAGCAATCAAAATGATAACAATATTCCTTTGCCACCCGGACAGCACAAGGAGGCCGGAGCATGAATTTAATTATGGTAATGGCTAATGCCGCATTTTTTGGTGTGCTTTCAGCGTATAAAAACATAAACAGCATGGCAGGAGTATTTATTTTCACTTTTTGGGTGCGCAGAATTAGGAGCAAACATGCGCAGAATTAGGAACATGGGCAAGAAAGTGCGCAGAATTAGGCACCGTGGATAAGTTTACAAAACGCAAAATATACTCAATTGTTGGTCGACTTATAATTCCCATATTTTTTACCAAATATTATAGACCGTAGTACTACACGTTGAGGCTATCCACGTTGTTAATTTAAATCTAGAATACTTAGAATAGCGGAAGAATCATAAAAATGTCTTAACTGCGCAGAATATGGTACGTTCACGGTACCCCTACCTGCGAAAGTTTGATGTTGCCTATATTTATATCACCAATTTCAGCGACATTCAACAATGTTTGGCATAAATTACGTGAAGCAGTATATTGACAAACTGACAAGAAAAATTGTGGTTCAAATGTACGAAAATATACGTAGCAGAATCACATTTTCATGTTTAGACCCGAACATAGAGATTAGTTTAGTTTATTGAACATATATGACGTAAGACAAGTCTTTTTCGTGTCATTAACGGATAAATAAAGAAAATCAAATCTAACATTACTTTGTTCTAGCAACACATCACTAACTCATCTAACTACAACATATCATAATAAAGCAAAATAATTTTTGGCAGCTATTTTATACATTGCTTCTGAAGTCAGCTGTTTTAAAGTAGTAGGTTGCGCGTTCCAATCTACCACACCTCTCACAAAAAATGTGTTTCCATACAATGAAGTCCGGTGAGTGGGACCTATAAAGCCACGCGTTCGAAGTCCTTGGAGAGCTGTCAGTTTGTCGTAGAGGTACGATGGACCCTGGCACTGAATTAATCTATGAAGATAAATGCACGTTCTCAATGCATAAAAACTTCGAAAGGGGCATCCAAGAAGGTTTTTCTGCAGATGGCGCACGGAAGTGTAACGGTTTACGTTATAGATATAACGAGCACAATCGTTTAGAGCTACCTCCAGTTTGGACATCACAGCAGAGCGCATGCTAAGATGTATAACATCTGTATTGACTGGGCAAACACACTAGATCCCGATGACGTCGAAGCCGCTGCACAGACCTTCACTCATGTCCTGATATATGCTATTGATCGACACGTACCCAAAAGTAGTCTCCGCAGTACATCTCATCCCTCTTGGCACACGAATGAGCTGCGCAGGCTGAAGTCATACAAAAGAGCAGCATTAAGACGATTCACGAAATTTCGTATACTTTCACTAAAACTCCACTATACGAGGATAAACAATTTATACAGGCAAGTCAGTCGCCAATGCTTTTCGCAGTATCAACGCAGTATTCAACGAAGATTGAAGCATCACCCGAAGTCTTTCTGGAATTACGTAAACGAGCAACGCAAAGAGTCCGGGCTCCCATCATCAATGGAATACAACGGGGAAGTTGCTGCCACTCCTCAGGATACATGCCGTTTCTTTTCCAGGAAGTTTGCAAGTGTTTTCTCCAACGAGGTATTGAGCGCGGACCGTATTGCCCTAGCAGCCAACAACGTTCCAATATATGGTCAAACGCTGGGTGCCATCGACATCAATGTTGAGATGATTTCAAAGGCTGCGAACATGCTCAAGTTGTCCTTTAACCCTGGACCCGATGGACTACCTTCCGTATTCCTGAAGAGACACATAGACTGCTTACTGACACCGTTGCTTCGTTTGTTTCGAATGTCCATTTCCAGTGGGATTTTCCCGTCGTGTTGGAAATTTGCACATATGTTCCCTGTACACAAAAAAGGAAGTAAACGAGATGTAGACAACTATCGAGGCATCACATCGTTGAGCGCAGTCTCGAAACTATTCGAGCTGGTGGTCATGGAACCTCTGCTTTCCCACTGTAAGCAATATCTAAGTGCTGATCAACATGGCTTCACATTCCAGCGTTCAACCACTACTAATCTGCTGTGTCTTACATCATACATAACGGAGGGTATGGCACAACGAGCGCAAACAGATGTTTTGTACACAGACCTGTCGGCAGCCTTTGACAAGATAAACCACGCCATCACAATTGCCAAACTACATAGACTGGGTGTTAGCGGTAACCTTTTGCAATGGTTTCAGTCGTATCTCACTGACCGACAGTTGGTGGTTGCCGTTGGAGATTGTCGATCCGATAGCTATCCAGCTTCATCAGGTATACCTCAAGGAAGCCATCTAGGTCCTCTGATTTTTCTGCTCTATTTCAACGACGTTAATTTGGTCATTAAGGGCCCACGACTCTCGTATGCAGATGATCTTAAAATGTACATCCGGATCCGCTCGACTGACGACTGTCACTTTCTTCAAAATCAACTCGAGGCCTTTGCCACTTGGTGCGACGTGAACTGTATGATAGTGAACCCGGAGAAGTGCTCAACAATCACATTTTCCCGTAAGAAAGATCCGATCCTGTTTCGTTATACGCTCGAGGGCACAGTAATTGAACGTGTTTCGCATATTAAAGACTTGGGCGTTGTCTTAGAATCGCAGTTAACGTACAAGCATCATATCTCGTATGTTGTCGCTAAAGCCTCAAGGTCCTTAGGCTTTATCTTTAGGATCGCGAAAACTTTTTCTGACATATACTGCCTCAAATCGCTATACTGTTCGCTGGTGCGGTCAGTTCTGGAATACTGTTCGTCTGTTTGGAACCCTAACTACAACAACAGCGCTGAAAGAATCGAGTCCGTTCAGCGTCGATTTCTTAGATTCGCCTTGCGAAAATTGCCATGGAGAAACCCGTTCCGTCTTCCCAGCTATGAAAGCCGCTGTCAACTGATCGATCTAGAACCTCTCCGTGTTCGTCGGGCTAGCTCCAGAGCACTGTTTATCGCGGATAGCTTACAAGGGAGAATTGACTGCCCCGCGCTGCTGGAACAAATTAACATAAATGTTCAACCACGAGCGTTGCGGAACAATGCAA
Source organism: Sabethes cyaneus (assembly GCF_943734655.1). Taxonomy (NCBI): domain Eukaryota; kingdom Metazoa; phylum Arthropoda; class Insecta; order Diptera; family Culicidae; genus Sabethes; species Sabethes cyaneus. Next base: position 74,086,611 of record NC_071354.1, on the reverse strand, counting down.
TGTTGAGATTGCCACCTCGTCGCACTAACTACAGTATGAACGGCGCTATCGGCGGTCTACAGCGGGCCTTTAATCAAGTATCGTCGTTATTCGACTTTCATCTGCCACGACGGATACTACAGGGCAGTTTCATTCGCTTTTTTCGGGAGAGGTAAACCTCGAAGATACAGTTATTTTAAAATCCGTTTGTATACGTTTGATAGAATCTTACTTAATTCGACTTGACTATTTTTATGTTAACCTGACAATCATTGGGGCCAAATCGAGCCCGTTGATTAATAATAATAAATAAATAAAAATCTCCAAAGATGAAGTGCGGTAATACCAGCGTCTTAAAAAATTTGAGCTTTATGCATTGCGAAAGATCGGACGTGGTAGCCCTTAGAGTGCGAAGTGCAGGATAAATTTTACCACACTGGCGCGATACTGTTTTATCCCAGCGTAGGTTGCTTTGGAATATGATCCCCAAATTGTTTGCATCATCAGTAAACTGGATATGATTCCCATCAAGCATTATTCGTAATTCCGATGAATCTTCACGTTGAGATGTCCCAAATTGAATGGCTTTCGTTTTCATATGATTGATACTAAGCGAGTTTTTGGAAGCCCACCGAGTAACACGTTGAAGATCATCGTTTAGTTGGGCCACAGCTGTGGAGGAGTCATGATGAATACAGTACAGTTGGACATCGTCAGCAAACATCTGAATACGGCAATGTCTTATCACTCCTGGAAGATCGTCAATATATAGCGACTTAAACTAATTGCTGCTGCTTCTCTATTAATATTTGAGTCGGTTGGAAAGGTTATCAAAATTGTTTGTTACAAAACCTATCCCCTTAGATATTAGACTACTTAATATAGCGGGTGGCGATAGTTTAATTAGTAAAACACTCGGGTACTAACCGAGAGAGAGAGAGAGAGAGAGAGAGAGAGAGAGAGAGAGAGAGAGAGAGCGTGGGTTCGAACCCCTGTCATTGCTTCGATTTATTTTTGGTTTATACAGCAGTCCCCCGAATAACGCGGTGGGTGGTGGTGTACGCCGCTGAGATATCGCGATGGGCGTACAGCACCACCCATCGCGTTATTCGGGGGACTTTGGTCCTTGCTCAAAGAAAGACGGAGGCATTACATCCCCCTCGCTGGAGACTATGCCTAGAGCCATTACATGGGTCGGAAACTCTTTTGACCTGACGATAGGAACCTTACTACGATCTGGTGCAAGCCACCTGTCATTCCTTCGATTCACCCTTTGATCCTGATTAGAGTTTTTTTTCATCAGAGAAAAAGACGACAGAGTCATTGTGATGGGGATGCTTCAACCGACTCAGAAGTTTTTTAGCTTTCTCCGATGGCCGTGATTTGGTCGCAGCATTCATAAATTGACCTCTGCGTAGCGCATACGACTTATAACCAAAGTGTTTGGTCCTTACATTATTTACATTTCCACTTTTGTTGACCCTGTTCTGCTCAGTATGATAATGATGCCTTCGAGATAGGTGTGTAGGATAGCTTATCGCTTTTCCAAGCCTTCTTTATATAGTACACCGTTCTTTCTGACACTTCTACCGACCGAACTATCTCCTTTACGTTGGCTCCGGCGCGCAATGAAACGACGACGGCTGACCGATTATTTTCTTGTTTCGACATCTTTCAGTTTACTCTACACTGTTTGTTTACATCTGACACCCAACAGTATAAACTATTCAGTGCTGCCAGATACGAGGTTTGTTCAAAAAGTATCGCGAATTTTGAATTTTTGCGGGCTAAGTATGTACGATTTTCGATCTTTTTGTGGCGTTATGTTGGTACTCATTACCCTCACTGATGTTGACAATTTCGACCATTTTGTATGTTCAGTCAGTTTTTTGACAGCAATTGTGCGTGGACGTGTTTTAGTTTGTCTCCGATTTTAGTCTATTCCAAAAAATGGATCGAAGAATTTGTACAAAATTGGGCCTTATTCTCACGTCACCGCACCTAAATTGTGTAGGTGAGAGCACAATCTGCGACTCTTAGAGTCACCTAGGTGACGCCGTTCACCTGGGTGACTGTACAAATCAAGGGCCCTATTCTCACAGTCACCTCACCTAAATTTTTTGGGTAAGAGCACAATTTGCGATTTTCAGAGTACTGTACTGTACTGTACTGTACAAATCAAATGTGGCCTGTAAGGTGAGGTGAGGGTGACTGTGAGAACAGGGCGCGTGAGAGAAGTGAGGTGAGGTGACTGAGAGAATAGGACCCCAAATGGGGCCTGTAAGGTGACGTGAGGGTGACTGTAAGAATAGGACGGGTGAGAGAAGTGAGGTGAGGTGACGTGACTGTGGGAATAGGGCTTATTTTGTGTAAAAAAAACAACTTGAAGTGCGCGGATGTGTTCCAAATGTTGACTGTTGCATACGGCAGAAGCAACGTTTATCGGTAGTACCAAATATTCTCAGAGGGCCGAGAAGATATGAGCAACGAATAGCTTTTGCACCATGATAACGTCCCTGCTCATGTATCATTACTTGTGCGCGAATTTTTGGCCTAAGGCAACACTTCAATAATGCCTCACCTCATTTAGATGTTTCTTAAATAACCGGCACTTCATTCTGTGGGTAAATTTTAAATTTGCAATAACTTGAGAACGGTTGGATTTCAGGAAAAAGTTTATATGTGTAAATTTGTTCAAAATTATGCGTGGAATTTGATTTTGTTTGAGTTAAAAAAAAGAAAATTTGGATATTTTTGAAAAACTTCACCAACTTTATTTTTTTTTTAATCCGAAAGAGTGTCCATCGATAGCTCTTCACCAGATTTTAGGGCATAATTTAAGCTACCTCTAAAAAAATAGGCAAATCGGAGAGGAAGGTTTTGAGATAATTGACATTTTATGATTTTTATCATGGTTTTACCTTTGTTATACAATATAACAAAGGTTTAGGAATTGGTCGAAAAACACGAAGTCGATCTGAGGCCCGGAGGGCCGTGTCACATATACCAATCGATCAGGTTCGACGAATGAGCAATGTCTGTGTGTGTGTGTATGTGTGTATGTGTGTGCGCTTCAATTTTCAATCGCCTATTTCTCGGAGATGACTGAACCGATTCGTCTGCTATAACTTTTATTTGAAAGGTATTTTTACCTAGTATATCACTATTAAATGGTTTCGTGGTCTGACTTTTAGTTTAAAAGTTATAAGCAAAAATGTGAAAATTACGTGACACGATTTTCTCCGGAACCACATAACCGATTTCATCGATCTTAGTACCAAATAAAAGCTCTTACTATTGCTAAACTTCACGCCAATTTCTATTGAAAACAAACAAGTGGTTTAAAAGTTATGCTTAAAAAACCAGTTTTGACAAGGTTCAAATGATCGCCTGTTTCTCAGAGATGGCCAAACCGATTTACGTGCTATTAGTTTCATTTGGCAGGTAATATAGCCGGATAGATCACTATTGAATAGTTTTTTGATTGGATGTTCAATTTGAAAGTTATGAGTAATTCAATACACCACACCAAAATTAACAATAATTTATAATGATTTTAACCAAGAAAAATAACCTAATTTCAATTATTTTCATATCAAACGAGAGGTTTTCACACTACGAATATATATGCAAAATTTCATAAAAATTGGTTTTACCGGTCAAAAGATATTAACCCTCAAACACTCGCGCCAACTTTTATAACACAGTTACTCGCGCGCACAATAACCCAAAACCAAAGAAAACGTGCGCACTAGAGTTTTGACTAGGAAAACTTGGTTTTAAGTTTATCGAACCTTTGGAAGAGTTTCTTGAAATTGAAAGCTCTATCGTCTGGTAGAATTTGAATTTTGATTAATCCCCCTAAAAGTGAATTAAAAAAATTATTTTCCTTTAGTTTCAATATAACACATTGAGGTGTTCTGCAAAGTTTTAGAGCATATTATTACAAGAAATTTTGCTGAAGACAGTAACCTTCTATCTCTTCAACGAAGAGATCTTATTTATTGTATATGAATTTGAAAAATCAGTTTTTCTATTTTAGCTCTTTTTGTAATTGTTGTATGATTTTTTCATGTATTACAAAGTTGTATAAATAATAAAAATACACAACTTTGCTGAACATAGTATACCTCTATGTTTCCTTGTTTACGAACTGTAGAACTTTGATTATAAAAAATACCCTGATTTTGACCCCGAATCACTCGACTACTAACAGACGGATACATTTTAAACATTTTACATTTGCTGGTAGTTTTGCTGCACACAGACACCATTGTTCCATATGAAGAAACGAAAGAAAATTCCAGTTGGGGCCAACTGCGGTACACCTCACATGCTACTTGCTTTGTTTCTGTGATGTCGGTTTATGCTAATCTATTTTCCTAACAATTTAAAGTAATAATGCATTGAATAATTCTAATATTTTGCTCATAACAAGTTTATTGAAGAATATACGTTAGTATATACGTAATATACGATTTGTAACTATATAACAATATGGCATTCAAAAACCTACATATGGTGTACAAAATACAACAACGTGAGTAACCGAAGGTTCATAAAAATTGATGAAATTTATTCAAGAAAACTTTATTGTTGTGAATCAAATAGAATGGCGTTACAGGAAATTATGCATAGTTCAAAAACCTATTAACTAGACCTTTACTACGCAATGTATATGTTAAAGAATAATATTTCATCTTACAACTTACTTTTACTTGCACTTACCCTCATTAGTAACAACTTACTCAGCAATTTCATGAGAAAAGAAACTATCAAAATTTATAAGTGCTTCTATTTGTTTCAAATTTTGTAAACTTATTCAATTTCCAAAAATTTCATGTAAACCAAACGTGTCGATTTCTATCTCAAATCGCAAGTAAGACGGTATAACAAAGGTTCCTTTCACCACTAGGTGGATTAAGTCAGGTTTTTTCGTTTTGGATTTTAAATTTGCTATAAGCTATAACCCAAAAACGGCTGGGCCTTAGAAAAATGTTTATATGACATAATTTGTTCGAAATGATGCGTAGAATTTGATTTGGTTTGAGTTTTATGAAAAACTGTGGAATTTGGATATTTATGAAAAACTTGTCAAATTTCAAAGATAGCTCTTCACCTTTAGGGCATAATTTAAGCTATCTTTAAAAAAAATTATGCAAGTTGAAGGGGATGGTTTTGAGATATTTGACATTTTATAATTTTTATCATGGTTTTGAAAAGTTTTTTTTTTCTTCAGTGTAATGTTTTTCTGATAATACACTTAATTTCCTACAACTTTTCTTTTGACGCTATTTTGATCAAATAAGTTGTTTTCAACATAGGGGAGAGTAGTCAACAGTGAGACAACAGGAACAGTGAGACATCGGGAATAGCTTCGCCATAAAACATACAAGATCTATGATATTTTCCTGCAAAGTAAAGTTTGTGAATCTATATCACATAATACAGTTTGAAAAAAATTTGTTAATCTTTTAGTATATTTTTCAACAAAAGTCGTTTTTGGGGGGGTCAAAGTAAACTTTATTGCGATCATTTTTAGGTCATTTTGAACGGCAAATTGCATAACTAATCTAAATTAAATTTACTACATGGCATCTCATAGGAATGAGAGATAAAAATAAAACATATAAAACCATCGTATTGTTTGCCAACACCACTATTTCACTATTTCTTATAAAACATTCCTAAAGGGAACAGTGAGACAAATAGATCTGGGTAATTTTCAATAAAAAATTGTGTCGAATTGTAAATCAATCCATATAAATTGATTGTAAATGAGTTCTGAAGTGTAAGTTGAAGGTCAGATAACCAGGATTGGACCTTTATATGAATATAAATGTAGATGTGAGAAAAATCGGAATTTTCAATAATGCACAACAATAATGTATCCTTTATGCACAAAATAAACAGTACGACCTCTAAACTGTTCTTTGTAACCAAAAAATATGGTTTAAGTTTAATTCTAATATGTGTCTCAGTATTCAATACTCGTTGTCTCACTCTTCCCACCTACTGGGGAACAATGAGTCAAAAAGACACCTTCACATTTGCGTTTGTAACTATTTTATCTTTTAACCAAAAGGGCTGAAACTTTTTTTCAGACAATTAGAAAGATGTACCTTTCAAATGGATTGCAGACCTCAGTGGTAACTATCACCAAAAAATTTTTAAAATTTTTGGAAAAAAAGTGTCTCACTTTAGACGTCTCTCCCCTATGATGTTTTGAACAAAAGTAATCTCATTTCTAAATACGCCCTTTTGAAAAGTTATTCTTGACGAAAAAGTTCAAGTTTAGTGGAAAATGAGTTCTTGCGTGGTACCCAACACATCAGGAAAATTTCATTCCAATCAAAAATAGTCGAGTCAAAAATGGCCTTTTTTCAGCTAGTTGAGCTGGAGTTGCTCCGTATTCCCCGCACCTGGCCCCCTGTGACTGTTTCTTGTTCCCGAAACTGAAGAGGCCCATGAAAGGACGACGCTTCGCCACGATTGAAGAGATACAGACAGACAGCATCGAAGGAAGAGCTGAACAAGATCACAAAAAATGATTTTTTTCAAAATGCTTCGAGGATTAGAAAAAACGTTGTCACAAGCGTAAAAAAGTCTGATGGGGATTACTTTGAAGAGGACAAAATAGATGTTCATGAATAAATAAAAAATTCTTAAAAAAACATGAAATTCGCAATACTTTTTGAACAAACCTCGTATATCTGAACATGGTTTCGCAAGCATGAGAAATTGCTATTTGAAATTTATTGCAAAAATTCATCACGCACCCTGTAGAGCAATTTGAGTGTGTTATAATTTCACCGTAAACACGCTTTAAGGCTGTGAACCATTTCGCGAAATTTTTAACGTTTTAGTTAAAATTTGACAGTTCGATAGTTATTTCTCCTCAAGTGGTTAAAATCAGTTCAGAATGCGAACCATTTCATATTTGACAGATTGAGAGTTATTTAACTCAATGAGAGCATTTATAAGGTGAGGATGAAAATATATTTCTGTAATAGCGAATTTGTTTATTAAGTGAGGGGCTCCGTAGTCGCAAGATTGCCGAGTCTGCTTTGACAAGCGAGTGACCGAGGATTCGAATCTTAGTAGAATCAAGCCATTCGATGTCAAATGACTTTAGCATGGGTTTATTCTCAGGCCCCTCATTTACCCTTCCTTCACGCTGAATTCTATATATTTACCCGCTGAAGCCTCTTGACAGCAAAGTTAAGTGTACTGGTCAGAGGAACGACGGAGTCCTCGCCAGGGACGGCTATAATATGGGATAGTGTATTGGCAGCAGAAGAAAGAAGTGCAGTGCAGGTCATACAGCAAACACCCGGGCGATATTACAATAGATCAATAGATATACTGGTAGCAGTAATAAGTCCTCACATGAAAAAAAGTCCGGGTTGGAATTGGATGAATGCTTGGTGTTCATTTGCTCCTATTTTTTTTATTTTTTTCGTCAAGCAAAAATAGATTACATACAATATTACTTGATATTATACATTGATTGCTTACATCATCTACATTATTTCTACTGGTTAGTCGTGTTTTAAGTTGTTTTCTGGGAATGGTGATGTCAATACTTTCACAATGCTGATTGTAAAAATGCATCATGCGATTGATGGGACTATTCTTTGCGTAGCTTGTTCTGTTTGAGTTTTCCAAAAATATTTTCCTAGATTTTAAGCTACGACTGGGTACATAAAAGTTTAATTTAGATAGTATTTCGCTAGACTGTACCCGTTGGGAAATAATGTCATTGATGAAGCTAAGCATTGCTAGTTCACGACGTTCTTTAAGTGTTTGTATATTTATAAACATGCAGCATGCTCAATATGATGGTAAAGGAAATGCTGTCCAATTCAATTTACGTAGTGCGTTGTTAGATAAAATTCAACTCATTTCAACCCGGGTTGAATAAACAAATTCGTTATACCGTAAGCATCCAAAACATTGGTAAAAAACCCAAGGAAAATCAGTGAAATACATCGAAGCTCTCTTCCTCACCTGTGCATATCTCATTGGCTCTCAGAATAACCATCGAACTGTCAAATATAACCATGCTACAGAGCAGGTTATTTTCGACAGATGGTGAAATAACTATCAAACTGTCAAAATTCAACTAAAAAGTTAAAAATTTCGCGAAATAGTTCACAGCCTAAGAATCCCATGTGGAAAAAAGTGCTTCTGAGTGCAAGGTCTCGGGAAACTTCAAAGTTGATGCACCGCTGGTTATCATTGGTCGAGTTTTGTTGGTTGTTCGTAGTCACGTAGTAATTATCAACCTGCCTAGTTCAGGCCGCGCTACCGAGTCTTGTGATGGGGCTTCCATCTTGCATTAGGCGCTCGAAATTACACGCCGCGTCAAACATTGTTGTGAGCCGCTCGTAACATGGAATGCAATGGCTCACTAGGTTAAAAAAAGGGTTTCCACCCTGCAGAGGAAATGCCGTCAAATCAGCAGCCGCTGACGCAGGCAACACTCGAGTCTGACAAGATTATTCCACAGGTCAACACTCATTATTGGCAATAATTCTTAGGTGACTTCTATTGTTTATCGATGAAAATCTTTTTTTTTTCCAAAAACTTGCTTTAGTATATAACATGTACTTAAATTACATTATTTGGAGGAATTCTGTAGATGTGTTATGGTTTGTCTCATGCAGGCGCTTGTTACCTGCTGTAAATAGAATATATGGTGATTTATGTATTTTGGACAAGCGTTACGCGTACTCTATTTTGGTCATTTACGGCAAAATCAAATGGAAATGTCCAAAATAGAGTAACGGGTAACGCTTGTACAAAATACATAAATCACCCTACAGAGGCAGAAAATAAAATCGAAGGCTTAAAAAAGTCGCTGCAAGCTCATTACTTATCGAATCTTTAACTCAAATTTAAAAGTGTGCTAATAAAGGGTGTCAACGGTAAAATTGCAACACACTCAAATTGCTCTAACTTTGTGACCGTTGGGTAAAATTTATTGAAACTTTGCATGAAGAAAGCTTAAAGTGCAATGGTTAAACTGTGTAAGTCATTTCATCAGGTCTGCAAAGATTTGAAAAATAGAGCCGAAAGAACAGCTCGTTCGTTCTGTACATCGAAAATAAGAATCTATCACATCGTTCCATCGGTAAAAATTTAAAAATCCCTAATTCTACGGTTCCTCGTGTCATGAAACGGTTCGAAAAACATCTAACTGTCGATCGTAAGTCAAGATGCGGAGAAAAAAGGCGTCCGTGTACTGTTACGGATCACACCCGCGTGGTTGGTTCCTTCGACGGGAAACCAAGCTCGTTCGTTCTAGAGGTAGCAAAAACAACTGAATCTGAGTAAAAGTGTAAAAGTTTCGTGCAGAAGGCCAAAACTCGAGCTGAATTACATACGTTCAAGGTTCAGAATGCCCTAATAGAATACGGTCGCGAAAAGCCGTGCCCATAAGCAATACGATCAAAAACTGACGAAATCACATTGCCGCGTTATGAACGACGACACCTACGTGAAAGCGGGCTCCAACCAGATTCCGCGGAACCAGTATTTCACTTCACTTCAGGATAAGTCTAATATTCCAGAGAACATCCGAAATCAAAACATGTCGAACTTTGCCAAAAAATTCTAAATTTGGTAAGCAATTTGTTCATGTGCACAACGGAGTACACCTTTCGTGACCATAGATACCATGAATGAACCGGTGTATTTGAAAGAGTGTCTCCAAAAGTGACTTCTTTTCCTTCTGAAGTCTCACAAATGTCCTATGATCTTCTAGTAGAATTTGGCTTCATGCCATTATGCAAAGGACATGTTGGAATAGCATAAGGCAAATAATATCGATTTCGTGCCGAAAGATCATGACCCCTCAGATACACCGATGCTGCGGCCAATCGAGAAATCCTGGGTTATTTTGAAGCAAAATCTTCTGAAATATCCTAAAGTAGTCAAAACAGTTGAAGAAATGAAGAAAGTATGAGTAAATATGCAAAATATGTCGATTTTGAGGTTGTGCAAATTCGCACGTTTGGGGTTAAGTCCAAAGTATGGGTATTCGCATACGGAGGCGAAATTTAGTAAAATAAAGACGATAAAATTAAGTTTAATTCTTTCATTTGATGTCCTGAAAGTTTGATGGCAATCGGATAAAAACTCGAATTTTCGAATCGAAATTTTACCATGGACACCCTTTAATACCAAGATACACTCAGATATTCAGTAAATGTTAGCAAATGAATTGGTATGAGAAACTTGAATCGAATCAATACAGTTTCAACATAATTTAAGAATAATGTTCAGGCTGCAACATAATATGCTGAAAATAAGTCTTCTGCCTTATTCATTATCAAGTAAGAAATGCTAATTTGCAAAACACGCACAATAGGTATAAATATTTTCGTAGTAAATCAATGTATTTGATACGTTTCATACACACTTAATTTCAATTATAGTTACTGTTAGTGATAACTTCTATTTAATCTTAAAGAGTAAACAATTTTCTTTAGTCCTGTTTTACTCCTACGTTTGCAAAATGCTATTTCACAATTACGAGTAGCAAGCATAGAAATTTACAGCAAATTCACTTGATTGTATTCAGCAACGGTAAAATCTCTTGGTTGCGCTACGTTTGCTCCCATATATTGTGTAACATTCAACATTATCCTGTTCGCGGTGCTTATCACTACACTTAGTTTGTGTGTGTGCGTGTGTGTGTTACCATGACTTGCCACTCCAGACTTTCTACTGTGATGTCTTGAGATGTTTTGTGTGTGATGTTGCAAATCAGTCGCTCTGATGATCATCATGTGGAATATCTTCTTCGCTGGCACTGCTGTTATCAGACATGACGCATCCACAGGTTCAGTTAAGGCAACAACGGCAATAGCAGCAGCAGTAGGATATCAAAGGATTTCCCCGATTGCGTTGCTTCATCCTTAACCAGTTACTGTGCACACGCTGTCATCTGCCAATCCAAGCGGTGCTCCAATTATAGAACTATTTAAAGACGCTGTTTTGTTATGGTTCTCATCACTCATGATGGGTATTTTTTAATAAATGAATCACAGGTTTCGTAAGCAGATAAGGGATCCTCTTTTTGAAATAAATCTTTAATGTAAGCAACGCGGTGGCCGCGCTAGCAAGGATACCGGCGGCGCTGCTCTGGAGCTTCTTCTGACCATGGTTTGCCTGCGTACACGCGGCCCGGTATTGATGATAACTCGAATCATAGGAACGGAGCTGGAACGAGATTTCACTGAAGCGTTGCTTAATTCGTTCTGCAATAAACGAACGGGAGAAAGAACTCGATGATGTAGGGTTGCACGACACGGCACGGCACGGGAAAAAAGGATCACAGGAATTCTCAGTCGGCACTCGGTCTCTCAATGGCCTGGCAAAGCCGGTCGATTTTGCCACACGAGGCGAGGGAGACTTTCGCTGAAGCGTGACACATTTTAGATTCTGGGTTTTGAAGTTGGTACACCCGCTTTGCATTCGAGCAGGGACGGTAGGTATTAGTTTTTTTCCACTGCAGCCCGGGCTAGATTCGACACTGGAAACAAGGTTTAATTGTCCTTTGTTCCCTCGGGTGAATACGAAAGAACTTAATTATCAATCGACTTCACTGGACGAACAGTATATAGATGAGTCATGTTACGATGTTCGAGTTTTTCTAATCATACGTTGCAAGAGTCTTTTAAAATTTAAAACAAACAAAATAATTTAATGGTAACCATCATACTTCGAATACCCTAAAAAGTGCGTGCGGATTTGTTGGTTGCTTAATTTATTTGTCGCTCCACCCGAAATATTTATATTCAGAAATAAACCAACACCAAACCTCTTCAAGTGCAATCTATCTTGAAAAGCAACCCCGAAAAACCGGATATCGAGAGACATAAAATCTATTGTCTAGATAAGTTGTTAGACCCAGTTGTACTTCCGGGGAGAATTCATCTTATGCTGGCTTCCGCCAAATGTACACCACTCCTCTCACTAACTGACTCACTTGTTGTGTTATAAATGTGTTATTCCTTTAGGGTGAACACATCTTTTAGTCTCAAAATTTAAACTAAAAAAAAGTCAAACGTTACGAAAATTATTTTCTGTTTGATGTCTTGGAGCGTCGTGTTTGTCTTAGGTTTTTGAATCCTATAGATTACTATAAATACATATTAGACAGTTGAGCAGCCACCCTAATCCTTCTCCGAAGAAATGGTGCTAAATTCTGGTATGCTCTTGACTCCCATTTCCTGCCGACCACAGGAAAACTCGCACAGAATTTATGCGACCAAGTGTGCATGTGTATTCGAAGATGGCATTTATTGTTCCGGAAGTTGGTGATCCTTTTCACTGTCCTTGTTATTATTGTTACTGCCGTTCGTTTTATTTTTCTTCCATTTTTTTCGATTGGTGGTAAAACAGCTTCCTTGGACATCCCCTGCCTAGAATTTCGAGACATTTCCGTCCGCATACCATAATACTTGCACTGTATCTGCACCAGCAGGGGGAAGAACAACATTGCTGCACAGTACCGTCTGCTGTTGGTAGCCGGAGTGAGAAAATCCGAGCGACCTGTGGTTCAGCCACATGTTTTCTGTTTCCGTCCCGGTAGATTTGTGTGAAATTCAATTAAGAAAGTGACCGATTTAGGAGTTGTGTTATTCAAAAGGTTTTATTTAATAATTATGATTTTTTCATCGATCGTGGAAATTACTTCGAAACAATTTTCAACTTAATTTTTTACAGTAGGACTGCTAACGAACAACAGCATATAACCCTCACAAACTTCTGACTCTCACAAGCCAAGACATTATTAATTAGTAAGAATGATAGTCAGTTATTAATTAAATACTTTTCGTACCATTGTTGACAACAAATATAATAGATAACTAGATTGGGCCATTGAGTAATTCAAATATAGAATTAGATTAGAATTCGAAACATGTATAAGTGGACTAGAATTAGAATAAACAAGTAAGTAGGTAATCGTAGCTTTTAAAGTCTAAAAAAGAAGCGTCAGATGTTCCTCGCAATTTCTATTTGCAATAATAAATCAACACAAAACAAATGAGGTTATGACACGATAACAATGCATCGGTAAACAAAATTTATCGACGAGAGCTTTCGTGTATCTAATTCAGGTCAGATCCATCGACGTTGGCCGACGTCGTCGGGACTACTTCCCTTGGAGGTTTCCTCCAAGACTGCCGACTGATTGTTGCCACAAAAGCGAAAGTAGTTCCACTAAAACGGAACTGAGCCCGACTCCGGTGGCAAGTGTTGGATTTGCGCAAGTCCGCGTTCCGCATCATGTGGCTTAATGAATAATGCAATCAATCCGTGCCGTACTGGGCCGATCGTAGATGACGACACGTTTCGCACTCGACGATACAGCCAATGTTTCGACTGGCACGTGAGATGTCGATTTACCACGAGCTTCTGGCACTAGCTTGCCAGCCTTTCTTGCAGTTGGCACGTCGTGTGCGTATCCGTCGTACAGAAGGGAAAAACGGAAGCAATCCATGCGAATCGGCAAAGGAATCGGCAGAGTGACGCGTGCCACACAGCAGCCTCATCGGGAAACGTCACACGCCGGTTTCTTTGCCTTTGCTCGGCTGTGGCTGTGTGGTGCAAGGACGAATCTCCAGAGTCGAAAACATATGACTGTGAAGTTTTTGGAGTGGAAAATGCCGGATGAAAATCGATAAAAATAAACCTGGAGCGGAACGGAGGGAGCGCACAAGAAGCCAGTGAGCGGGACGGACGGTTGAAGACGGTTCTGGCTCACGTTATAAATTTCCGCTTCCGGAGAAGTTGAGATGTTTTCAGGTTTAAAGACGTATCTATAAAGACATTTTACTAAGCTTTTCATAATTCCAATGAAATTGCAACAACCATTAGTAAAATTTGGCACTTTTTTGTTCTAGCTTATGCAAAGTTGCTTAGCGTCAAACATATGTTACTTCTTATTAGTAAAATTTTTGATCAAATTTTATAATTGATACTTAATTTACTACTGATTCCAATTTTTTCGAAAGTATCAAAGTGCCCTTCCTGATCATTTACCGATAGCAACTGGCTTCCAAATTCATAAAATGTAAATAAAGGTAAATAAAGGCTGAGCATAAAAAATCTGGACACACGAAAAATACTCGAATCACTGTAGCCGTTTGTTACCAGCACATGTTCATTTGTTTGCATCACGATAACTACACTCAAAATAATATTCACATCGAAATTAAGGGAAAAGGTTTGTGAATATTTTTAATCTAACTTTTCCCGTACTATTTACGTTAATTCAAGGTAATTCGCACGCTTACTAATGAATTTACGTAAAAATCAGATACATAGAGCTTTCTGTATTGCGAAAAATCCACCTTCTTAGAGTCCCACGCGAAAATTATTAGCGTGGTTTTTTCTGCGTCTCAAACACACATTTGCAATTTAGCAATCTCTGTTTACCTCCAATTTGACAAGGGGTGTACAGCCTTTGTTTGGCAAGCATATCTTCAATGTATTGTTGAGTCCAGAATAATTAATGTTCAAATATGAATGTGCGTAGAACTCGTAAAATTGCTGCAAAGCACACTAAAACAGTTTTCGTGATTTTTCTCGTAGAAGTGATGTGTGGATTATTTCGATTGTAGTGATATTGCGATTCAATCCTGCACGTTCGGAATAAAAATTCAGGATTATTGGCCCGTGAGTAGGCTGAACTCGGTACCAACTTTTCAAAAGGGCCAATCTGAAAAATGTAAACAAACCGAGTGAGGGTTTCTTTTCCTATGCTAGTCCAGTAGAAAATAACTCTCACTCGGTATGTTTACATTTTGCAGACTGGCCCTTTTGGAAAGTTGGTGCCGAACTGTGGAATCTACGGTAGGTGATGTTACGTAACCATTTGGAGAACATCTCAAGACCAACGATTGAAAAGGGGCTAAGCCCAAAATGTAAACAAATCGAGTTAGTTTTTTTCATTGGCGGAACTAGGGGGGGGCTAGGGGGGGCTAAGCCCCCCCCTAGGAGAGATTTAGCCCCCCCTAGAAAAATTGACTTGGCCGACCAATACAACGGGCGAAAAAAAAATCCGGGGCTATAGCCCTCCCTAGAAATGAGCGCTAGTTACGCCAATGGTTTTTTTATTTACTTTTACCGTCTGACAAAGGGCATGAAATAAGGAAATCAACTAGGAAAAAGCGTCCAACAAATCTCTAGCCATCCCAAGCCTCTACCTAGCGTCTCCACGTGGCTATTACCTGGAAACACTTCAATTTATATGATTGAGTAGCCAAGCCAGGAGGTGCGGAGTCGTGTGGGTTTCAGTTCCTAATCTTACAACCATAGCACAGACAAACAGACATAACTCTTGGAAGAAAAATCAAGAAAAATTATCGTACCTCACATTTAGCCTGAACACTAGCACCATCTATGATTGACATTCTCAAATATCAAATAGCAACAGCAGTATCCCTCGAACTAGCAAGTATTTTTTATCAAGCGTTCTTCTTCTCTCGTTAAAAAGCGCCACTTTGACCAAAACGGAGGCATTCCCAACTAAGCCCAAATTTGAAATGACGGTTTAATCGGTACGAAGAATGGAAAACGAGTGTTATGTCTGTTTGTCTGTGACCATAGTCTTAGGCAACCATTGAACCACACGACTTTATTTTCAAGTGTTATATTATTTGAACTTTTTTGACTATTCAAACTTTTAAGCTATTTTTGGTAGACAAATCTATTTTCAGAGAGCGAAATAAGGCGCTATATCCTTGGCCAATTGCAGCCTGGCGTCTGGTCTAAATGGCATTAGTTCAACCCCGAGGGACCGAAGTGCACTTAACCTTTATTAGCAACGACTGTACATAAACCATTATCTATATGGGAAGCGTTTGGTACGGGAGGTCCACGCCTTCTTCCTTCCTTTGATTTCAAGGAGTTTATTGGAATTAGGTATTATTTCTGGCTCCACTTCATTCTTTGGATTTCTTTCTGCGGTACATGCTGCGCAGTTGGCCTGGCCGTTCACAAGAAAAATGATTGATTCAAGTAATCGTTAGTGTGAGATTAGATTAGATTAGATTTACTCCTATCGTCTGACAAAAAAGTTTCCTGATGAACCAACATAAGACTCAAAATGAATTTCATTTAGTAATTTTACGCTTAGACATTTGAGAAAGTGCGCTAAATTAAACAAGAACCTGACTGAATAACCTAACACTGATCGCTAAGGGTTCAAAATAACAAAAGGCTGCCCCCCCCCGCAGTGGCCGGCACTTCCGACGGCGGGTCACCGGCGCACACTCGTGGTCTGCGGCCACCTCGCCTGAATCATCTAGGAAATATTTGCTACTAACACGGTAAATAGGTCTCGCATTTGCGCTTAGGGGAAGAAACAACTTTCAATCATCTATACCCTATAGTAAATATTTGTGTTGCTTATTTTGTTTTTTGTTTGATTAAAGTTATTAGTTAACTGCTTGCCAATTCATGTTTTTATTGAATAGTTATTTAGGCATTCCGAAAAAATTCGGCCTTTCGTGATTCGGCCATTCGAGATGCGGCCTTTCGTGATTCGGCCTTCTGTGACTGTTGTTGAAATTCGGCCAAATGGATTTCGGCCATTCGTGATTCGGCCATTTGTGTTTCGGCCATTCGGTACCAGCCCTATGAATTCATGCAGATATTAATTCAACATTAAACACGATCGTTTAAAATTGAATCGCAACAAAACTAAGAGAAATAGCCGTTTTACGCCATAGCGCCAAGAGCAATCTGCTTTATCACATTTTTTTATAAGAAATTTGTTAAAAACGCCTCAAGAAACACTTATTCTAAAGCTTTTTGCTTTTGAAAAGTAACTAAATTTCATGAAACAGACGGTTTAAGTTAAATTTTCTCAGCTTTCGGATTAAAGTAACATAATTGAGCTAGCTAGCACACTTTTTATACTAGAGCTAGTTTAAGACAACCAGAACCGAAAGCTAAAAATGTTTAATAACTCTTTGCCAATCAGCCACGTAGCCAGAAGGGGGGCCCGGGGGCCCAATTTTGATTTTAACTGTTTTATGTGCATATTTTCGTTTAGAACCACAATACATTAAATATATTATAATATGTTATAGTTATAACCAATAAGATATGCATATAATGTATTAGGAGCCAAGATATGACTCCTGGCCCCCACCTCTGGCTACGTGGCTGTTGCCAATTTAACCATGAGGGATTTTTTTTCGTCAAATGTAGTCCTCTATCATCCCCTGAAATATTGGCACCGTGCTACCTAATACCCTGTATTTTCGACTAAAGTCCTTAAGCCAGCTAATCCTAAAACTCGTTCCAAAGCGGTGCCGAAAATGGAAGAAGTTTCGCAATTCTATGTTCAGAAACCATGGAAGAGAGCTAGCTGGAAAAAAGACCCCTAAACATGCCTCAGGGCGGCAAACGTTTGCGACTTATTGTCTAGAAAACACCTGTTAATCTTCTACTTTAAGATTTCTCTTCATTCACGGATTTTCCTTGGTTACCTTTTGGTTTCTGGAATTTCCCTTCCGAGCGGAGATGCTGACCGTGATCTAATTTGTGATTACTGGCACGGGGTTCGATGACTTACTTCCGGCATTTCCGGCTTGACATTTTACTACGTGACATTTATTCAATATTTTATTCGCGTGACAGTCTCCTAAACCTTGGGCAGAGACTAAGCCGACGACGGTTACAAATGCTCAAGAAAGTTTTACGAGCATTTGTTGATGAAACACATAATGGCGTCATTATGGATGTGTGAAATGTAGTGCAATACCGTTTTCGGGCAAATTTTTGGACAAGGATGACGCTATCAGAGTGCCTCGGAAAACTTCAAAATCGTTCCGGAAGAAAGCCTTTTTGTTGCAAACTTTTATTTGTGTCGCTCAAACCACAGCATATCTTGCAGCATAGAGCTGAAATATCTCTTGCTGTATCAAGAGTTTCTCTCCACTCGGTCCTAAGCTACTTATCGCCAATTCATTGAGCATCTCGATAAACGCAAGTCGGCTTCAACTTATGCGAGCCATCTAGCACAATAGGCCGTTATATTCCTGGTACCGATGGAGTTCTTGGAGAAAACAAATTTTACTGCACAGTCGTCCGGTATTCTCACGACGTGGTTGGCCCACCGTGTGGTCTCTCGGCTTTTGCTAGATGCATTGTTTGAATCTCCCCAAATAATGCGGCCCGTGGTTCATGCGCTTTTTTGGACAAGCTGACTCGGCTGATCAAACCTACTCTGGAGCGAGTGATGTGCTGCGTGTGCGTTTCGGGGGCACTCTCGAGTCCTTTCGAATCGCGCAGAGGGTTGCGGCAAGGGGATGGACTGTCCTGCATGTTATTCAATAGCAGCTATTGAAGGTGTGATCCGGCGGACGGCCATCGAAACGAGAGGAACGATCTTCAACAAGAGTAGCCAACTTCTGGCTGGCCTTCGCAGATGACCTCGATATCATCACTAGAAAACTTGGGACGACGGAGGAAATCTACGCCAGACTAAAAACGAAGGCTAGGATTGGGTTACAAATCAATGCGTTGAAAACCAAATATATGGTAGGAAGCTGACGATGTACAAGACGCTAATCAGACCGGTAGTCCTTTACGGACTTGCGACAGTAACATTACTTACGAAGACATCCGCCGTATTTGAACGAAAGGTGTTGCAGACTATTTTTGTCGGAGTACAAACGGATAACGGAGAGGGACATAGGCGTATGAGTCACGAGTTGCAGGTACTACTTGGAGAGATTCCCATCGTACACCTGACGAAATTGGGCTGACCCCGCACGCTGTGTCCGAAGGAATTTATTATTTAACTTTCAGGCACCTCAGATTTCTCTTCACAGGTATTAGTATTGGTGGCGTTTTTCTAGGGGGGACTTAGAGCTTTTTTATAATAATCGTTTTGACCAATACTAACATCCTGTGAAGAGAAATCTGAGGTGCATGAAAGTTAAATAATAAATACCTTCGAACATAGCATGCCCCGTCGCAGACGACTGTGCAGTGAAATCTGTGAAATCTCTTCAAGAACTCCACCGCCGGCACCAGATAAAGGGGCCCAATGTGCTAGACGGCTCGACCAGGTTGAAGCCGACTTGCGTGTGTCTAAACGTGCAACGAATTGGCAACGAGCAGCCCAGGATCGAGTGCAGTAGAGAGGAATTCTTGATACGGCAAGAGCCACCCCGGCTCTCGCCTGGAAGAAGAAGAAAAAGAAGGTTCTTGAACTTCCGATAGTCTTCACTTTCCGTTTGTGCTCCGCCAAAAATAGTTCGCAACACATTTTCTTCAAGGAAGGCAAGTGCACGTATGTTTTTCGTAAGCAAAGTTACAGTCTCAAGACTCAAGTCCGTAGAGGACTGCCGGTCTGATTAGCGTTTTGTACATTGCCATAGATAGACCCAATTTGCGTCTTGAATGCGTCGTTAAACTCGTATCACTCGTATTATTGTGGGCAGTTAGCAGAGATTCCAAATATATGAACCTATTAACCACTTTGAGTTCAACAACGTCGATTGTCATTGTCCGTGACAGGTAAACGTTATTTGCTCCGGAGCCTCTTCCTACCATATATTTAGTTTTTGACATATAGATTTTAAACCCAATCTTTCCAGTCAAAGCTTCTAATAATGTTGTCAAGATCGTCTGTGATGGTTAGGAGTTGGCTTCTTTTACCGAAGATCGTTACATAACAACAGGACAGTCTATTTCCAATTCCTGCGTCATTTGAAGGTTCTCATGAGTGCATTAGGAGCACACGCGTAGCACATCGCTCACTCCAGTGTTTTGATCAGCCGCGTTAGTTTGCCCGGAAAACCGCGCTTGTGCATTATATGCCGCAGCTGTTCGCGCTCGACTGTATCGTATGCTGCCCTGAAATCTACGACAATGAGATGTGTGGGCACGTTGTACTCCCGACATTTCCTTTCCTTTCCTTTCAGCGGCTCGACTAATTCTTCTATTACTCTTCTCTATTAGCTGTCCGATTTCTCGCAGGAGCTCTTTACTATCGGGAGTTATGACACTATTATCGTTTGTGAGTACTCCCAGCTTAACTTCCATACCGCTTTCTTCTGTTATATCATCTTTGAGTGGCTCATCGAAGAACTGCTTTCATCGCAGTTGTTTGACCATCGAGAAGATGGTCAAGTTGGGTTACTATAAGTTGGTCAGATGATCTCCAAATGGCTTTGTGGATATTTTTGGCAAAAATGAAAGTATTTCTAATCAGTAGGCCTCGGGAAGCAAAATTGATGCATTACTGACAGTTATCGTTTGTATCTGTGTCCAGACTATGGAGTAGCCCTGTCCCGGCGTAGTGGTTAGCATTCCCGCCTCTCACGCCGAGGACCCGGGTTCAAATCCCAACCCCGCAGAAGTCACGAATGACCCAAAACTGGTTAAAGTGACTATAATCTCAGCAAAAAAAAAAAAAAAAAAAAAAGCCCTGTCCTTACACTACCATGCTTCCACCAGAGTTGGTTATCAGATCCGAGCAGTAAAAGAAAGATCAACTGAGCGACTAAGTCGCTAAATTGCCCGATATTGAACGCGCAGAAATGGCAGTTGGACGCCACCTTTGAGTTAATAGCAGAATTATAAATAGCATATGCTTCTGCAAAATATAAAAAAACACAACAACGCGCTTGGCCAACGCGAAACAATAATTAAGTAAAATCAAAGCAGAAAGAGCATGGCAACCCTGCTGCTAAGTCATGCAAAGCACCATACAAACCGTCGGCCTTAATTCCTAAAAAATGTAATTGTGTAAAAGAGCGTGATCTTCTGATTTTTCTAAAGCTACTATTGAACCATAAAGAATGAGTAATTGATTTCTGTACATTATAATCCAGAATATAGCTATCATGATATTGGGATGAATGAGCTCCTCCAGCAAAATCCTCACACTAAAAGGTACATTTCTTCCAACGATTTGGAAATGACTTTCGCAATCATACTAGGCATTTCAACAATTGTCGCACGCAAAAGGCTGTCATTTTGATTGAGTGCCTTTTCTCTGTGTACGTGAAAGGCCGAACACTTTTAAATCGGCAGCTCCATTTATGTGTATTAATCATTCTGAATTAAGCAATTAACCAATTGTTTGAACGCGTTTGAATCCGCATGCCAATATCACGGCCCGGCTATGTGTGCTATGCTGGTGTTGAAAAAATTAAAACCACCTCACCAGCATGGAATGCGTATTTTTCTCTGCCCCCCGGGGGTACAAGTGCTGGATATTCATATTTATTGAATTTTATTTTATTTCGGTTTCATTCATTATACATGGCAATATGTTGAAATTTTGTCGCCACAAATATATTTAACGTGTGCAAACTATAATCGATGGGGGCTATTGACGGTCGTCGCACTTTGAATGGGACGAAAAAATCGTTAAAATATTTATTTTCTGACCGCAGGACCGCCTGCCCTGTTGGACCTCTGTACACTGGGAACTATTCCCGCATGGCGTTTCGCTTCCAAACGGGTATCATGTGGGAACCCAGTTTTGGTTGGTGGGACTCGCCGAAATCAATTTATGAACCCGTCACGACGGCTTCAACTATTTATGCATTTGCTGAAAGCGGATGAGTATTGTTTCGCGAATGGTATAATCATTTTTCGAAAGCGGTTTATATAATTCTGAAACAGTGTGATTTGCGGCAGTATAAATATATGATTCAATTGAGTTTTGAAGCAAATGAAATAAACTTTAAAAACATTTGTCGACAATGTTTGCCCAATTAACAAAGAACGTTTGGCGTGGTATATCACGGCTTCAAAATTAATTCACTATGCGACTACCGAATTTGACAGAATAAATATCAAAGTTACTAAAACCAATTCCCACTCCAACCGCACATTTCCATATGTGAACGTGGACGCGAGGATGATGATGCGCCCTGAAAATGGAAACGCTGCCCGACAGATACAGGATGTGTGGCCCGACGCGGTCGTTTGTCAGAAACAATGCCGCGCCGTTTGCCAGATTCCACCGAGCAAAAAAAAATCGCATTCTTTCGTGTCGACCACCTCGCAAGCGTTGCGAATCACAGACGCTCGAAATTCTGTCTATTACACCCAACGAGAACAGGATACTCAATCCGCCACAGTTCCAGCAAACAACGGTGAAATTATACTGACAGCCCAGCCGGTGAACACACACACCCAGTCACCCCCCAGCATCCATAACCACACCGCGCAGCGCAGGCAGGGTTGGATCCTTTTCGCGCTAGCCGCAGAAACGAGCGGAAATTCGGCTCGCTGAAACTGCGTGTGAGGAAAATTGCTTTCCATGGATGGGGAGCGGCTTCACCGCCACTCACTCTACCGCGGCCACAGTAGCTGGGCGCGGATGGCAATAGTGAAACAATGGTGAGTAGATAAATTTCTATTATTTGCTGTTTTCCGGTTATCGTTCACCAGAACTTGTGTATATGCGAGCTCATCATACTTATGTGGACCTAATGTATGTAGATGCGAGCGTTTTGTACGGTTTTTATTCTAGTATGATCCTCTTGACATGGAGTTACACCGTTCCAAAGGACAGTTAGGACAGAGGAACAAATGAATATTTTTGTAATTTTCTAGATTTTTTCCACTATGATATAATCTTTAATATTTTATAAACATTTAATATTAAAAGTGGAAAATTACTCCGTAAAATTTTAGCAAATTCCATTAAAAGTTGTAGAAAAACAAGCCGAGAGTTCATTACCTACGTAATAGTTCAGTCCCGTTTTTCCTAGAAAAACATATTTTAGAGGAAAGCTACTCTCAGACTGGTGACATGACAAAGAGCGGTTGGGTATTAATTTATATGAAACTACAGGATGACTTCATCAGCAAATTATTATTATGCCTCTGCATTGTTATTCATTCAGATGTTTAACTAAAGTAAACCTCTTCAAAGCGACCCGGCGCTGACCACAGCTAGCAAAATGTCACAGCAATGATCAAAATTGCGACATGCACCCTGGAGACTCATACTCTCGATAAATGAATCCGTTGTTTTCCTGCTCGTTCCGTACAGTTTCCCTACATAGCTGCCTACACACAGCGATGGCGCGGAAACAAGCCACGGCGAACAAATGCCGCTTCGGAGGTCCGTGTCGACAAGGAACCGCAGCGGTTTCCGGCAGCACTTTGCGCTTTTACTTCACAGCTTTCACTTCCGTCGCGGAACGGCACTGAGAACAATGCGCAGTTTAAAATATGAGCTCACGGCCCGGGGCGAAAATGAATGGGATCCCGGGATTCGTTCCAGCTTAGCTGTAGGAAATACTCGGCAACCCCAGCTGGCTTTCAGCTGGATGCTGCAATCCTACGCGTTGATTTCGTTACTTGATAAATTTATGATAGAACTGTTTTTTTGTTTTGAAGTAGATTCTTTACAAACTGTCTCAGATTGCTACGTCGTCGTAAGCAATAAGGTATCCTTCCGAGACCGAGACCCACGGACATAGCTTTTGTTTTTTTTGACATTTGTAGAATATCAACCAAGCGGCGTGCTATGTTCTGCAACCATAGCATACGGGCTTTCGAAATAAGTGTTCTTTTCAAACATAGTCCTACGTCAGAAATGAAATATTTCATACACTGAGCGAAATAAAAACAGCCCCACTTTGAAAAAAAAAAATCTCCTTGGCTCTCATTTGACAGCTCTATGTTTTTGTGTTCACAACAATAGAACTTGAGTCAAAGTGTTCTTACTTGAGAGTGAGATCGATGCCGTGCGATTCAACCAGTATGGGTCGACCGAAGTATTTTTCGTTCGAGGAAAAGATTAAAATCAAATCCCTCCATGATGCAGGCCCCTTCAACAGAGAAATCAGACGAAAAAATTATCGAGCTCACATGGCTATTGGAAGCTACCTGAAAAATGGTGTTAAACTTAACCGTATCGAGAAACCTGGAAAGAAAAGCAAGCTCTCAAAAGATAAACGAAAAATCCGTAGAAATGCCGTGAACACGGAAAGATTCGTGCAGAAATAGAACTTCCACATAGAGTACAACAAGTTCTCTCAAGCAGTGAGAACTTGGTGTGGCGTAAACGACTTGAAGGACCCATGTTTATGGAACGGCATAAGCAGAATCGCTTTAAATTCGCAGAAAAGTACATCTCTTGGGCCGATGAATGGAAGAATGTCATTTTTTTGGATGAAAAAAGTTCAACCTTGACGTAACAGATGGCTGACAGTACTGCTGGCACGATGTGCACAATGATCCGGAAGTTCCGCTTCAGTTGGGTACTGAACCATTAATTCAGAAGTAAACAGGAAATTTGGTAGTGAAACAGTCATAAGCTAGGGAGGCATGGAATACGACGAAAATAATACTAGAGGACTACGTAGAAATGCTGTAAATAAGCTTGATTGAGCACAGCGAGGCATTATTCGGTCCAGACTTTGTTTTTCAGCAAGATAATGCTGCAACCCGCAACAGTAAACTGTTGCAAACAAAACAAAACAAAACAGTGGTTTACTGATAAAAATCGAAGTTTTCAAGTGTCTAGCCTGTTCTTCCGATCTGAATTCGATCGAAAACCTCTGATCCTTCCTTCCTTCCTTGTGTAGAATACAGGACAATGAGATACTTTGACCGAGCTTTTGAAACTCCCCTTTGAAAAACCCAGTACCATCTAACTCATTGGAGAGCCCACTTCCACTTGCCCGAAATTTTTATCGGTTAATCTACATTGTCAGTTAGCGTTACAGTAATGTGTGGTTAACCACGGGCTTCCGCTGAAAAATAGCCTGGTCCCACCGGGATATGCACTGTAACTGACTGTGTAATACCAGGGCTACAATTAGTTTCCATTAAAACTATGCACCGCATAGCCGCTCAGTAGCAAAAAACAAATCCTAAAATTACACCGCATAGTTGATGATACCGCGCTGGCCGTAGACCCGCTCAAATCAAACCACAGCAACCGCTGGCCTTTTCTCGGAATCAAACTGAACAGAGCGCGGATCCCTTCGGCGCCGGTGCGGTGGATGGATTGACTGCATCATACGAATATTTTGTGCAATCAGTTTTTCCATGGCGTACAATGTGTGTGCCATACTGTGATGAAGTGGCCACAATGATAATAAACTCTCCAAGACCAAAACTACCTACAGGAGTGTATACTTCACATGCCGCGATCCAGCACAATAATAGTTGGAAAATACGCACTTCATGCTCATTTGAAATTGCACGTGAAGTTTGGTTGAAAACGAAACGGAAATAATATTGCATCCCATTTTGCAATGCAGCTGTAATAGGTGCTCTAATCAAGATTTGAAATATGCATTGAAAATAAGGCTTGCTGCATTATTGGGGCTAAACATTCAAAGTGATAAATAGCGGTTTGAGTTTCGACCGTGCAGGATACTCAATGTCAGCACGTAGCCCTGCCATTGATTTTTTTACAAAATGGTTTCCAAATCTGGATTCTAGAAAAAGGGAAGTTTGCGAGCCGAATCTAAAATCTACAGAATTATATAAAAATTATGAGCAATATTGAAAAAAGATCGAAACAACCTACTCAAAAACAATTACTACGGTCACTGTCGGCAAAAATACGAGTAAGGAGATTCAACGACGCTTTCATGCTGGAAATCGGGCCTACTTTTCCCTTCGCAAGACGTTTCTGCTGACTGCTAGAACTTTACGGACTTGAGACTCTAACTTTACTGACGTACAGCGAAGTTTTGGGATTAAACCTCTCTCTAAGACTTAACCCTTCTGTATCGATAGACTTCGCAGCTGGCTATTAGATAGAATAGAGGACACTCTAACAGTAGAGTAAAGGACGAGGCTATTACAATGGTCCTACTAACTCTATCTAGTAAGCAAGTAAGATTCTGCTTCATAATAGCCCAGTATTTCTCGATTGACCGCAGCATCGGTATATTTGAGGGGTTATAGTCTTTTGGTACGAAATTAACATTACTTGCCTTATACCACTCCAGCACGGCCTTTGCGTAATGGCATGAAGCCAAATACCAGAAGATCGTAGGACAGTTGTGAGACTTCAGAAGAGGTAGAAGTCGCTTTTGTAGGCACTCTTTCAAATACACCGGTCCATTTATGGTATCTGTGGTCACGAAAGGTGTACTCCGCAATTCACATGAACTGGTTGGAGTCCGTTTTCACGTAGGTGTCGTCGTCCATAACGCAGTAACGAGGTTTCCGTCAGCTTTTGATCGTATGAACTTCTAAGCATGGCTTTTCGCGACCGTATTCTGCTGAGGCTTTCTGAACCTTGAACGTATGTAATTCCGGTTGAGTTTCGGCGTTCTGTACGAAACTTTTGTTCAGATTCAGTTTTTTTTTGCAACCTCTAGTATGGAAGAGTTTGGTTTCCCGACGAAGGCCTTAACTACGCTGGTTAAGGATAACACAGTATACGGACTTACGCATCTTGACTTTCAATCGGGAGTCAGATGTTCTTCGAAACATTTTATGACACGAGATATCGTAGAATTCGGGTTTCCCAACTTTTTACCGATGATACGATGTGATAGATCCTTGTTTTCGATGTACTTCTGCAGATTTTTTTCGCAAACGAAGTTTTTTTCGCAAATGGAGTTCTTTCGACTCCATTTATCATATCTTTGTGGACTTGATAAAAAGACACACACAGTTTAAACAATGCACTTTGTACTTTCTCCATTTCAATTAATTTTACCTAAAACGGTTCAAAAGCAAAACGGTTAGAGCAATTTGCGTGTGTTGCAATTTCACCGTGGACACCCTTTATTATCGATATTGTTGATAAATTGTGGCAATAAGTTCGGTAGATGGCGGTAATGAGTGACTGCTTTTCAACATATAGTCACTCCACAATCATGGGTCACACACAATTATGGGTCATTTAACCTTTATCTGTCGGTTAATGCATGAATATCATACTAATTGATTGATAGTTGAATAAGTTTACATTAAGAACTGTCTGCACGATATAATCGAAGACCAGAAAATAAATTAAGTTAATTAAAATTAAATAACATTCCTACTCATAAGTAGCACTAATAATTTGATCAATCAGTAGGTGATATTTAAACGGAAATTAGCAGCTAAAGATAAAATGACCCACAATTGGCTGTGACCCATGATTATGGACTGACTGTATATTGATTACACAGGTTTATCATTAAAAAGTTATAGCTTGGTCATCTGTGTCGCCGCTAATACTAATCTACACTCTTATATATTTTCACCTGTAAATGTGTGGAAGATGCGCAAAAGCTCTAATTCTGTGTAATCGGTAGGAGGAGCTCAGGGTTAAATGATTTTTAACCGCGAATTGGCAGAAAACAGCCGAAACAGCCGCTTTTGATTTCTCACAATTAGTACTCGGAAAAATTGACAGCCCTGCATGAAGGCGAATATAAAACGCATTCAGCGCACACAGTTCTACCCCTGATTTTATCTGTCAGCCCATGGACAATACTACTGAACTGCTGACAGTGTTTGTCTTTCTCAGTTTTCTACCCGTCAAAACAATTCATTAATGAGTAGCAGTGCTAAACGATTGCTCGAGTAACCTGTCAATCTTGTTTTCTTGCTTTTAACTGATATTTTAGTTCTCAAAGTTTAGTATTTTAAACTGCCTGCTTTTTAAAATTCACCAAAACCTGACTGAAACCTGGCGGAGCAATGTTTTCGTTAATGTAGTTTCGTTCACCATTTTCGGCAGTATAAAATGAATGAACGATTCATATTCGATTTCATTTCCTATTGTCGAGAATGAATGAATGAGAAAGTAGAGAACAACACGAACATGAACGCAAGTGATTCCCGCCGCCGAGTTCATTTCTGTACTTCTAGTTCTGTAGGTACTAGAAACAGCAAAGAATGAGCAGTATATTGCATCAATTCAGGCATATTGCATAGATTGTAGGGTAAAGAACCGGTTTTAAGCAGTCTAAGCGGGTCACTGATTGTTTTACCTTATTACAAGCGATGGGTTGACTAAGTGGGGGATATCAGCATACCAATCTTCTTGCTATCTTTAGTTCTTCAAGCTGTTACCATTGGAAGACACTATTGTTGTGCTAAACTTTTGATTTTCCGCTTTAAAAGTTGGAGCGGTGGAACTCATTTTGATCAGACCGAACATATTTTCACCCTCAAGGTGCTTTTTTAAGCAATCCTGAAATCTGAATTTTTTTACGTCCCCGTAAAAAATCCCTCGAACTTTTCGCCCTTTTCAGTAAGTTCGCGTTCCTTTCCGTGACCTACTAATCGGCATCTGATGCGTAATCGGCATAGCGTATCGGCATAGATGCGTAAAATGCCATCTGTCTAAATTGTTTATCGGCAAACGATATTCGTCGTCTCTTTTATTCTCTAGTGTTCTTATGGAAAACTGCGAGTTTGACGTCTCACTCGCTGTTCATAAGGATGGTGGGAGAACAAAAGAGGTAAACAGCAGTACGCACGGTCCGACTCAGAACAGTGTTGTCAAAGCAAATAACATTGAAACACATCGTTGCTTTATTAAATCACTGAGAAAATCTTCGAAAATTATTGAAAAAGCTGTCTTTTCTGTTGTTTTTAATAAAGAAAAATTAATTATGAACATACTTTTCTCTTGAAAGTATTGAACCACGTTTTCACCATTGGAGGTTTCAGTAAATTTCAAACCTATAATTCTTATTTCCAGAACCGAAACAGTGTCTTGGCAACACGATAGTTTATCAGTTTTGCTGCAGCTGCTGCTACTGGTGAACAAGTTCCGTCAATTCAGAATTTGTTTTCAGTTTTGTTATAAAATAATAAAACTTCCGGCTAGAGACAAAGCCTTAGATAATAGAAAAAAAGAGAGTGAATAACAGTGCTTGACTTTTAGAGTGGTTGTAATCAGTGCTGAAAAATGTGATGGATTCGTTAGTAGCGAGGTGGCGATTGCCCTCAGCAGCTGAAAAATGTACGTTTTTGGACAACAATTTTTAATTCATCAAATTTCTTGTCGGAAACCCAGTAAATTGTGTTTGTGTATGGTTGTATGTATGGTTAAGTGATTTGTGAAGATGATCCTATCAAAAGATTTTGAAAATCTGAATAAAACTAGTGCTTTTTTTCTGCTCATTTATTTTCAACTGATTAAAATAGGTAACACTGCTTAACTCGTTCCTTACCCTATATGAGATTTCTGGGCACTGACTGCTCACAATCTAAGCTTATACACTTCATAACGATTTTAAGTACCTTCAACTAAGTTTAGATAAATTCAACCAATTCAAAACAGAAATATTCCGAAAGTTCTCTAAGCCAACAGAATGCAAATCAGTGAAATTTTTTTTGTGTTCTATATCAGAGAGCCTAACAAAGTCGAAGAGCCAAACTTTGCATTACAAAAGACAGTTTTTTTTTCAAATACTTTATGCATAACGTGGTCCGAATTGACCAACCTTGCATTTTGTTTTCTTGACCTTTATAATGAGGTCAGGCATTTATTAAAGTTTTATAACGATAATCTTTACAAGAGACGAAAATAGCAGATAGTAATGAAATAAAGGTGTTGATAGTACCTCCAGAACGAGACAAAACTTGAAAGAAAGAGTGGAAAATTAGGTAAGGAAAGGTCATTGAGCCAACGCTTATAACGTTGTTCTTTGCCCAAATAGGAGGATCTGCGAAACGAATCAAGCTATAATGGGAGCCAATTATAATCGGATTCAAAAACCCCCCTTCCGCGCAATAAGACAAAATTTTATTTTTTTAGCCATCTTTTTTTCTTCTTTTTTACAAAGTTTACAAAGCTCAAAAGTTATAAAAGTCTTTGCCAAGTTAGAGCAAACTGAGTCAGTTTGTAAAATGCTCTATTGAAATAAATTGGTTTAATTCCATTCTTAGGGATTTTTTGTCAAAAAATATCGTAAGCACTCATTTAGATTTTTACGCCGCTTTGGAAAGAAGTGTTCAGTTAAATATATAAACTCACTTAATTAAGTTAAGTTGGACAATAAACGTTAAGTTTCATCAATATATTACGCGTGTTTGAAGTCTGAGGCAGAAATGTTCGTAGTTTGAATGAAGACCATAAAAGTGTCCGAAGCTTGAATCAGACCAGTATTGAAAACAGATTTTCAACCATTTTGGTGTTTATTTTTTCAGTGCAGGTTATTTTTTCAGATGAATAAACCTTAACTCTCTCGTGCCCAAGTTTTTTCGAAACTTTCATGATGTTTTCAATTTCGCACGAAATAAAATTAAAATTAACGTAATATAATATTTCAAACTAAGTATTTGAATGGATAGATTAGACTATGATGGGAAGGTATGAGTAAATAATAATATATGAAAATGAACTATCAGAAATTTATAGGGATATAACGAGAAATACCTCTAACCCGCCAAAAGGAGGCCGTTATTAATATCCGGCCAAAACACGTATTATCCATCCGCATGATGTTTTTTTAGAAACGGGCTCAAAATTTTCTTCAAAAATACGTCTGGTGCATATGTTAATTGATAGCCGAACCCTCTGGTTGTTGTTAAAGAAACGCCAAAGAAACGTTAAAGAGAACGATGTCCTTCTGCGTCCATAATTTTGGCTGGTTTTTGACTACCTTGCTTGCAAATAGTTGTCGGACATCTTAGGATATGGTAAAAAGTCGAAGCCGCAACATATTCGCTTTTTAAATATTGTACCGTATATTTCCCGAAATGTTTCTTGTTCAAAATGCTATTTCGACATCTGTGAAATTGAACTATTATGGTGGCCAGTGCGTGCGGCAAATCTTTTTGAGCAAGGAAGTGGTAATTTCGGAAGCATCGCAAGGGTTTTGAAGTGGAAATTTTCAAGCGTGCTGGAGAACCAAATGATTATTAAAATTATTTCAAATATGGATTTAAAACTTAAGTCTGGCTGTAGGAAAAAGCCAGTGAATTTTATTAAAAGAATCAAATCGTAAAGTCTTACACAGCTGGAATAAATTGTGTCACAACTTCTACCAATCCTACACCTACGTTGACACATTAAGTCTGCAAGGTGTAGAGCTATAGAAACTGGTCACAGTTACTATTTAATATTTATAATTGTTTGTTATTCGCTTATGTAGACAACCGATCTATCTACAATAACATTGAAAAAAAATCGAATCAAGTTTAAGGTCCCGTTTTCAAACACTAATGGATACAATTACTAACGGAAAAGATTACCAAACGAAATTTGAATAGTTTTGGGCTCACTGAAAAATCCTTTTTGGCAATAATTTACTAAATAACGCAAGCTATTTTTTTAGTTTAAATTGGAGAGTTACTGAGTCACAACATACTGTTGGTAATTACAGTTGGAAAATAACTTAGATTCAGAAATACATTTTTCCAGCAAACGGAAAATACAAACTGTGAGAAGAAAAATTAATAGATAAAATAGAAAACATAGAAAACATGTAACTTTTTCAAGAAACAAAAATCTTATCAAGTAGCGTAAAAAATTAACATTCACAACACCTAAACCGGTGCAGAGCCATGCAGCGAGCCCGATTCAGCATGCGAAAGATGGACAGGAGAGACCAGAATGTGGACCAAAAATCAAAGAAAAAACTAAAAGAATTCCGTCCGTACGGCGACGACGACGGTGCCGGCAGCAGTACCAGCGACGGCGTTGAAATTAGCCGACTGGAAAAATGTAAACAGAACCATCCGACAACTTTTCCTGGTCCTGCAAAACTGCAAGGCCATCAGTTCCACTTCAACTCCAGTCAGGCAGGTTCTGACCGGTCTGCCGGACGAACGAGTGAAACAGTAAAAATTTCGAAATTCGAGAGTACTTACCGGCCTGGCCTGTTGAGCTGGGCGCGCAAAGATGACGATGACTTTGACTGATTTTCTCTGCAACCGTATTTTTTTCTGTTGCTTGTCCGATACGATATTCTGTTTTCACTGTCCGTCACTAAGCACCGTAAAGTTCGTTTCCCAAGTTCAAATTTTCGGGGTCACTGGTTATCAAATCACTCGGAATAAACACACTCACTGATTCACAAGCATGTACCTTGCTGAGGTTGAGGAAGGGCGATTCGATTTTTTTCTTAATTGCAAAGATCAACCCGGCACTGGGGATCAAGCAGAAAACTGTTGATTGTGCCCCCGATAGTACGCGTGACTCCGAAACTGTCTTTTTTCAGCACTGGCTCTGTTGCAACGTGTTTCGACACACACCGAAAGAAAACGAGGGATGAAATTAAATTATTTGAACCATAATCAACGAGCTGATACTAATCGAATCAAGCCCCTGAACTTGGAAACCGGTAGTAGCGGAACAACGGCACACTGACGACGACGACGTCCTGGAGTAACCACGAGAGCAAATCGAATAAATCTTTCTACTCTACTGCACTGGGGAAACCCCTGGCTGGCTTGCTGGCTGGCTGACTGGCTGGATGGCTGCCTGGCTGGCTGACTGAATGAATAATCAATTCTCCGGTGCGCCTCGGAAGCTGCGACTTACTGCGGACCAGCTGGTTGCCGTGTTTGCCTTTTTGCCGCCTGGTTGGTTCTGATGAACGCACCACAACACGACGGCTCAGCAGACCTACACCGGAGCAGAACGGAACGGAGCGAAAGCTTCGGGATTTCCTACGCCAGCAGGACACTTCCGACCAACACCGACAATCTCGGAGTTGCGTCCTTCCGTTTCCTTCCAGTGGCTCGCCCCACTCGTCCAGGTGGCACAAGCGGACGACGCTGACAACAGGCAAATCCGGATGGATCCAAAAGGCCGTCGCACAGAACTCTTCACAGAAACAGAGAGCCGGGGAATTTACACTCCGTTTGGCACCGAGGAACGATAAATACAGAAACACATGTACCGATGTGCAGTCATCCGCAGTCGAAAAGGGAACTATTCATCTGTGCTTTTTGTTTTGATTTGACTTGAGAGTTGAGCGGCGATGTTGTTGTTGTTCTTGTTGTTGCGCCCCGCCATCCAACGTCGTGCACGCGAAGGGGGGTTCCTTTTGGCGCGGCCTGGCCTCCTTTATGTATTCATTCTCCGGCACACATATCTAGGTATGTATGCTGCGCAAATGATCGAAAAATATTATGCATACCTCCGGTCGTTTCCTTGAAGCGAGCGCACATGGATACATGCTGTTATGTATAAAACCACAACCACCACACTGCAAATACAGACTACTTCAATGACTGCAAGGATGATGCTGATGATGGTGATGATAACGATGATAGCGGACGCTGATTCCAACCCCCTGTGGCCATTGCTTTATGTGTTCGTGAGTGAGGGAGTACCTGTGTATGCTCTACAATATCCAACATAACACTTACCCGTCACCCACCACCCAACGTAGCCCTCGTTTACCATTGAAGAACACCCACACCATTACATCTTGCACTGGTGTAGCAGACAACAGGAGAAAAATCATCACCCGACCAGCTCGCCAGTTCAAGCAGTCATCCTGGTCCGATCAGTCCCGCGTGTCCCGTCGTCGTGACTATTGGCGGTCTCGTTCTGACGCGCTATCTTGTGGAACGAAGATCTTCAACGAGCAACAACTTTGTGACATCATTGCTGAAGATCACCCACCACCGCACCGTCGTTGATTTGCCGAACCCTGGAGACGGAAATTTTTTGAACAGTGATATTGCAGAGAGACCCAGCCTGTGGTTGAAATTCTCGATTCCGACGGTGTGTTGTGCTTTGTTTTGACACAGTTTAGCAGAATATCGTAATTCCGAATAGAGATTTTATATAAACCCGGTTCACGCCTGATTTTAACTACTGGATGATAATAGTAAAGTGGCGCCTTGATTTATGTTGTGGTGAATTATTGCTAAAGCAAAATAAGCAATCAATGTCAAACAGATAAATAAAATATCTATAAAAAAGCTTTTAAAAAAATTGGTGGAAATTATTTTAACAGATATCACAAAATGAAATTATTCAAGCGCTGTCAAATCTATTATGAAGTGCTTAGTGAGAAAGCAGGCAGTAAAAGAAACTAATTTTCCTTGAGTTTTAAAAAATGAGTTTTCACAAAATATGTAGATAGTGAATTGAATGAAATCTAGCCCATCATAATGATAATGAATATAATGAATCATTAGTGATAGCTTTTGACTAAGTTAATCAAATGATTTGAAACCAGATTGATTCATTCATTGAATTCAACATGATTTCCTTCAAAAATCGATTACGGATGCAAAACTAGACTTTGTTTAATCTAAATACTCGACTAGACCGAACAAAAAACGGTTGTGTTTGATCAGCAACAGCTTACAATCTGAGTTATTATAATTATCAACTTATAAGGTTCTGTGTTCTGTCTCGAATTTATTTCGAATTATTGCAGTGATTATTGAAAGTAAGCACTCATGTGAAGTTTTGGTCTTTATTTATTTTGTTGTTTAAAAGTTAGATCAAAAGTTTTCTATTACTGTAATTAAGTAAAAAATTGCAAGTAAGAAAAAATAAGTGAAAATATTTAGTAGGAAGACTTTTAGCCACTTATAGCTTCTAATGCGATATTTTGGTTTTAATACTGGATATGTTAACACTAAACCTTCCTTCCAAAACCAACTCCTTCTGTTGAAAAATACAACAAATTATGAAAAAATAGAATTATTGGCAGCACTAGTTGTAGTTGTATTTAATCCATTTGAGTGTAATTATTGTAAGTAATAAGGTGGGAAATATGAATTGATAGAAAATATTTCATGAACTTTGTCAGTAAACGAAAGGACATGATACGGATTGAGCTGAATCAAAAGCAAAGTTTACTTCTAATTTATAAAAAAATATCCCATTCGCAGCACAATAGTGCAACAAAAAGATTAAGCAATCGAAAAAATATACGTTTTTTTGCCGAGAATGGCGTTCTTTCGTCTAACCCTTTCAGAGTCATAATTCAGTCATAATTTTGAAACTATATTCAAATGAAAATTGAAAATTAAACCGAATTGGTGATTGTCGAAATTGATCGTCAAAAATATACGACATTCTTTGACTGCAAAATAGAACTTGGCTACTCAAATATTAGGCCCAGGAAGACTGCAAATTAACAAAAAAAGTATGGAGGTCTGTAACTAGGGGCACGTAGAACTACTAATAGAGGCACAGTTCGACGGTTGAAATATTGCTAAAAATAGACGCAAATTAGCAAAACTTGGTACTCTCTGATGACAATTAGAGAAGGGGTGGACAGCAGGAGATTCGCCGGAATATTTTACATAAGATCACTTATATTTTGTCAGTTGGCAGGCAGTTTCTAAATTTACGTCACTTTTAGGCTAGTTTTTCCCATCGTGCAATGAAGTGTTAATAAAGCCACTTTCAAGTTTCAAAATGACTTCGAAGTATCGAATAATCTCAGGAGTGAAATACCACATTAGTCGACATAAAAATGAGATATATTGCACAAATAACTAGCACAACTAAATAATTCAGCTATAAAATTTTGTACGAAATCGTTACACTTATTTAAATATATTCACAAGTATTTAGAACATCAAAATTTGTTATGTTGATTCTATGTTGAAAATGCATCTTTTTCATTAAACTGCAATATTTAGTCATAAAAATGTCTAGAGGCTTCAGGTAGGCGTGTTAAACATACTCTCAATAACAATTCAAATAGAATTACGCATGCCCCTTGCCCCATATACTTAAAACGCCATGTCTCCCAAACTAGGTACTAATATTGTTTTTTTTCACGAACCTTTCGTTACTCGCGCCATCTTATAGGCATGCTAAAACCTAACAAAATTCACTCGAATACTAATGTCACTTGGTGAAAAACCTATGAAACTTTTTCCATCGTTTGAAAGAGCTTGGTCTACGGATCAACTTTGCTAAAAACAGTAACTTTCTTTGTTGCTGAAATTCCGAGATATACCGAGATAAAGTAAACGGTTTACAGGCGTTGTACAAAATACAACAGCGCGAGTAACGGAGGGTTAAGTTATTCTTATGTAAAATTTTTTGGTGAACATTTTAAGTATTTTTATTTGAAAATATAATTGGGGGTGTTTTGAGATATTCACATTTTACGATTTAAATTGCAAAACAATGTATGATGTTGATGTATCATTTGATTGCGCGGCCAAAAACCCATAGAAAATAGTTGCCCATAGTTTCAGAGATATTTAAACCCGAAAATGACTTTTTTTGAAAATCTGTAAAAAAAAAGAAGTAGCGCCACTGCTAGGGGGTGTGGTATCCTGTTATTTATACAAATATAGCAAGGTTTGATGAGATGTGTAAAATGATATACATATACTCTCGATTTGGAGAGTCTCCGGTAGCGTGTACTGGCACTGCTGAATGTTGGGTTGTCGAGTGACAGAGCTTCCCGCGTAAAGGAGGTTTTGAGTAAAGTATGATCGAGCTGAAGCAGTTGGCTGAATATCACAGCGGCGTAATCAATCAATCGGCGTAAAACTTTGGGAAATTGGTTGTGGGGTCGGAATGAACAATTACGCCAACTTTGGTTAAAATCGCTGATGATCGAATTCAAACCTTATGTACGTTTGAAATGTAGTGACCCATATTCATTTATTGTCAGGAGTCCTGACTCAGGACATCACATTTATGTAGTTTTAATCGAAAAGAAAAATCTCTAATATTGTTGGGATTCGTCACAGATGAATTCTATATATTATTCATGTTGATTTTTTCTGTGAGAAATCAGAACTATAATGTTTTTAGCGGACGTTTCGACTTACTATGCTTCAGTCATTGACTACCCGTTGAACATTTGTCCTCACTACCTCGTCCTCTATAATTATCGTCTTTTATAACATATCTCTGATATGTTGGACGGGAGGACTCTATCACTTTTTTCTAAAACCTGTCGTCACGGCCCTTGGAAGCAAAAGCGTGCTTACATTTTTGACAATGCTTGACATTTACGCTTATTCCAATAGTGATTTACTAAATAGGATCTTTTTTCCTTTCGGATCAATGCGTAGAAGATTTTCCATTTCGATTGGTTAAAAATATTGAAAATCGACCAGGATATCTCCAAGAGCTGTTACCGTTTAAACCTGACTACTTTTCGTGTATAGATTATTCGGAATGATACCCTACCTTGCCGTAAAACGTAGTCCTACGTTCAGAGTTCTTGAAATAAGCCTTGAAACGTTTAACAAGCACTAAACAGTGACATTTTCCTAGCATCTAGAACCATTTCTTTGTATGCCATAAGAGCATTGGATTTTTAGACCACCGCGACAATCTTAATGATCGTCTTTTGTTCGAATAATTCAATTAGCTCTCTGGAACCATATGCCAGAAAGTTTAACAAAAGGAGTCTCTTCCGAAGAGGTTGAAATTTTTTGGAACAGCACGACTTACATTGCCTTTTTTGGTCCGCTCGGCACGGTAAACCATTAGTATCCAAATTCTACCAAACAGTAGTACAATGACAATGGCGTCACTTTGGGTTCCAAAAAATGGAATCAAGAAAATACGTCGGAACTAAGGCCGATTGAGGACGATACTGGTCGATTGTGAAGGAAAACTATAAAAAAAGAATGGCACTGCAAGCGAAGAAGAGAGTACAAAAGGGATCAATTTCGGCACTGAGACTTAAAGAATTTCGATGTAATAAACAAGGATACCACAGGCAAACAGACGAAACACTTGCATTAATTTAACCGTCAATGTAAAAACCACTAATTTTGCAAAAGAGCATGTTTCGAAACACAACTAAACCGCAACGCTCGAGTGTTGCTTCGAGTTTTCAGTATTAAACCATACAAATGTAAAAGCCATACAGTAAAAACCCCTACAAATATAGGTTACTCCGTAACACGCATAACAGGAGGTCCTAGTGTGCAAGCAAAATATGTAGAACGATGGGTTTTAAAAAAATTTCTTCTATGTGTCATGTTAGTTCGTCAACAATTGTACCAATAATGTAAATAATTTATGATTGATCTATTGAATTGTTCTTTTTACGCAGGGGGAGGATGTGGCATCCTGGTTTGGTATAGATTAGAGGATTTGCTAAGAATGTATAATCTGTGCCGTTTACACATTATTTAGGTAATTGTCGGTAGCGTGTAACTGGCACAGAGAAAGCGACAGCAGTTAGACTGGCGGCTTTCGGCGAAAACGTAAGTGCGAGTCAGTCACGTAGGATAGCAAATCA
Organism: Sabethes cyaneus; assembly: GCF_943734655.1. Classification (NCBI taxonomy): domain Eukaryota; kingdom Metazoa; phylum Arthropoda; class Insecta; order Diptera; family Culicidae; genus Sabethes; species Sabethes cyaneus. The sequence continues at coordinate 74,048,506 of NC_071354.1, read as the reverse complement.
TGGAATGTCACAGAGAATAAGCCAGCGGAGGAATGGATGAAAGGAGTTTTTTGTCCTATCTACAAAAAAGGTGATAGTCTAGCTTATTGCAATTATAACGGCACAACGCCAATGCTGCAAAGATCCTTGAACACAACATTCAAATTTCTCGATTATCAGCCTAATTTCTACTGAATATTTGCTATCAAAGCAAACATTCATAACAAGAAAATATTGCCAGCATGAGTTTCATGCATTCTCTTGTAGAATAACAGCACGCAGCGAACCAAATTTTCAAGCCGCACGTTACATCGACATTGATTTCAAAGCAGCTTATGATATTGCCGATCGAGAGCAGCTCTAGCAAATGACGAATTGCACATCAACTCGACCAGAGGTTGGCATGACCCTCTCAGAATTTGAAACTTTGTGTGTGTGCAAACTTGACCCTTCTTTTTCGACAGACTTTACGGCCGGCTATTAGAGTACAGGACAGTTACGGGGCTAGCGCAGCAATCCTACTGACTCTATCTAGCAGGTGTACCGCTTAGCCGAGAATCGATCATACGACGACAGGCTTGCTAAACTAGCGTCGTACCTCGAAACCAACTAAGCGGTATAACGATGAAACAAAACCTATTCAAATATCTTACCCATGCTATCCAAAGGCTGTTGTAAATGACAAAATCGAACGAATAATAATCTAATGCTTAAATGAAATCTAATGGCTAATAAATACCTATGAATAACCTTTGTACAAATGACATTCGAAAGGCTTTCGATTGTGTTCATCATAAAATATTATTCAACAAGTTAAAGAAAATAGGTTTCACTAATGATGCAATGAGTTTAATAAAATCATACTTCGAAAAAAGAACGCAATCTGTACAAATAAACGCTGTCAAAAGTTCAGATCAGATAATAAAGTTTGGAGTACCTCAAGGCTCCATACTTGGTCCTGTCTTGTTTACTCTCTATATAAACGACATTTTTTACTGCCTCTAAAAGGAAAAATTCAGCTATTCGCTGATGATGCAGCCATAGTATATAGTTGAAAACCCAGAAATACTTAAATACAACATTGACCATGACCTGAAATTATTAGACCAATATTTTAATAAAAATCATATGGCTCTCAATGTTAAAAAAAACAAACTTTGTAATTTTTGACTTAAATGGTAATATACCAAGAATACATGTTTCTCTTCGTGGAACTACGATAGAACAAGTCCAATGCACCAAATATTTAGGACTTATCATAGATGAAAGATTAAAATGCGCCGAACATATCCAATCTGTTTGTTCAAAAGTCTCTCCATAGGGTAGATGCTCCAGTAATGGAGGGATTATGTCAGGGGATAGTATTTAAAGACAATCAGAATGCTCAATTTACCAGTTTTCAATTGAACTATATGATAATATGGTCCGCCATAATGTAGGCTTTATATACATACCAAAATTATACCATTCTGTTGGTTAATATATCTAAAATATTGCTTTTACTGACATTAGTCTGTGCTCCTAAAGTAGTGGCAATGTTCCTATAATAGTGGAAAATTTGCCTATAATAGTGGAATTTTATTTACCGCCCTTAGTAACGCTTGCAATGTGCATGGCAGCTGGTGGATAACAACGTAGGCTTGTTTAAATGCTATGGTTTGTTATGAATTTCTTAAGTAATTGCACCGTTTTGGTCTACTCAAAAGGAATTTGTAATTTATGCACCAACATCTTAAATTTTAACTATATACGTTAGATAAAACTGTTCAAAAAAAATATACATTTAACAATCGAAAATTGATATTCTATCGAAATGATACTAAAATCCGCCAAAATTATGAAATGTTTCGAGTTTCCACTATTACTGGTACACCCACAACCACTGGTACATCTACCCTATGTGTTTGCCCTGAAGAAAGCACGATATTTCGTTTCTGAACAAACTCATCACAAATATATCATGCCTATATCAATCCACATCTGCTTTATATGAATTCTCTTTGGGGGTCAGCGGCTGCAACTCATCTTCGCACTCTCAAAACGTTACAAAACAAATCAATAAAAATAATTAGAAAATTACCTCATTTACATCCCACAGCCGAATTATACAACGAAAAAACATTGTCACTTTCACAAATGAATGATTTTGAAATTTGTTGCTATATTTATAAAATTATCAATAACCTTATTAAAAATAATTTGGAGCTATTACGTGCTCAGGAAATACACTCGCACAATACCAGAATGAATGCTAATTTGGTTCCTATAAGAACTCGTACACAATTTGCGCATAACAGTACTACCTGTCGTGGTATTTTGTTGTATAACAATTTACCAAACAACATAAAATGCTCTGAAACTATTATTAAATTTAAGAGAAACTTAAAAATTTACCTCTCACAAAACAATGACAACAATTAAGCGATATTCAGCATGTTAGCAACTACCCACCTCGATGAAACCATACGGTACACAGATAATATGGCTAGTCAGGGGGTGGCTTGTTAACATGCTTTGCCGAGAACCTAATTTAGTCCGCATGGCACTCCTAAGAAACAGTCATCCCCAGAAGTAACGCGAAGGCAAGCGCGGTAAATCTTGCCATCAATATGGGCTCTTAGGAGTTGAGAACAGGAAATGGTTCTCTCAACCATGCACAACCTGGTGTGGGACTTTTTCGGTGGCGTAGTAGCAGCATAGATTCCAACTCAACATTTCCATTTTGAATAATCTCCATCCTTATTTTCTACTTTTTCCCAAAAGTATAGTACGTAGGAAATAGATTAAAAATCTTAGTGATAAGTACACACACGAGCACTGTCTGAACTCGCCCAGAACCAACCGACAACAGTGTATACTAATACGGTTGAAATAAAAGAACTCTAATAAAGCAAAAAAAAAATTAGCAAAAACATAGAGGTCTTCAAGCGAACACAACATTCAAATTTCTTGATTATAATCGACAATTATAACTATAATTATAATTATTAGCCTACTGAAAATTTACAATCAAAGCAAACATTCATAGTAACAAAATATTGCTAGTAAAGATTTCATGCGTTCTCGTGTAGAATATCAGCATACAGCGAACCAAATTCTCAACATCCGACAGATCTTGCAGGAATACAACGTGCAGCGCATAACATCTACATTAAATTCAAAGCAATCGTATACTGCGTATAATATAATCGTATACTTGTCGATCGAGAGCAACTATAGTAAATATACATGAACATGATTTTCTGGACAAACTGACGCGACCGATCAGAGCGTTTGATGTGTTCCTTGTGCGTCTTGGGGACACTCTCGCGTCACAATACACCCCGAGGATTGAGGGGAAATCTCTAAATGCTCTTTAACGTCGCTCTTGAGGGGATGATCCTATGAGCGGAAACCGAAACATAAGGCACAATTTTCAGCAAACTTAACCAAATCTTAGGCTTCGGTAATCATTTTGATACTATAGCCAAAAGCTTAAATGCCAAGTTAAATGCCAACTATGCCTGATTGAACGCGAAGACCAATCCTCCTAGGCTAAAAATAAGTGCGTCAAGGACTAAATGTATGAGAGTTGGAGCTCATAAGAGACGAACGCTCACTTCTATTGAACGTTAGCCATTGACGGCAACGAACTTGAAGTGGTAAATAAGTTCGTTTATTCGGGATCGCTGGTGGCTGCAGACAACAACACTAGTAAGGAAATTCAGCGACACCTTCAAACGGGAAATCGGGTCCACGTCAAACGGTACGAACAAGAAGTATACGCCACCGTACTAAACTGACTATGTACAAAACTCTTATTAGACCGGTTGCTGTTTATGGACTTGAAGCTATGACGCTGCTCACGGAGGACATATGCGCCCTTATCGTGTTCGAGCGGTAGGTGCTACCGACGATATTTGGCGGAGGACAAACTGAAAGTAAAGAATGGCGAAGACGTATGAATCACGAGCTACAGCCGCTGCTTGGGGAGATTCCCATCGTACATCTGGCAAAAGCTTATAGGATACGGTGGGCCGGATTCATCATAAGAATTCTTTGATTTTAAGTCACCGCAAAATCACTATCTTCAGGTTTAGTTGAAAAATTTTCGGTGAAATAAAGAAACCGATGAATATATCGCGTAACGTTTCAGCCTACTACTCTTCAGCTATCGTCTGACGCATTCTTCTAGTATTTACGCCACATTCATATCAGTTATTCAGCCTTCATCAGTGGGCTGGTTTTCCTTCCGTCCAACAGAGCAACAACAACAAGCCAGTTGGACGGAAGGAAAACCAGCCCACTGATGAAGGCTGAATAACTGATATGAATGTGGCGTAAATACTAGAAGAATGCGTCAGACGATAGCTGAAGAGTAGTAGGCTGAAACGTTACGCGATATATTCATCGGTTTCATTATTTCACCGAAAATTTTTCAACTAAACCTGAAGATATGATCATCATAAGAATACCGGACGACAATGCACCGAACGCAGTTCTCTTCAACAATCCCGTCCTTTCGACCAGATCGAAATTGGTTTGCGAGTTCTAAGACGTCTAGGAAATGAGCAACGAGTGGCCCAGGATCTAGTTGAAAGGAGACGACTGCTTGCCACAGTACGAGCCACTCCACAACAAGCAGCTCTATACTGCTGACGACAACGACTGAAAACCTTTAACTTTCTAATGTACTTGAGTTGTCTTCTTCTATGAATTATTTGGAACTGGTAATGCTAAATACCCAACCAATGGCATTCACAAAATTAGAAGCTTTCGATTAAGCCCACAAAAATATCAATTTATGTTGCTATATATTTTTACATGCCTCCCAGTTGGCCTCGAGGTGTGATAATGGCTTAATAAGCCAGTCGTCGTATGTTCGAGTCTCGACTGGGAGAAGCTATTAGAGTTAATAGGATCGTAGCAACTGGCCCTACAATTGTCCTGCCCTCTAATAGCTGGCTGCGAAGTCTATCGTATAAAAACAGAAGGTCAAGATTGGATAACGGAATGTAGCACCTAGGCTTTGCTTTGCTTTTTATATTTCACTTTTTTTTTCAAAACACATTGGAAAGTCTGTCAGTCTTTTATGTACCCTTGGGTTTACAATAGGATTACAATGAGCGGGTCCGTTATTGGAATTCTAGTGGAATTCTAGTGTATTTTGCATGGAGAACGTCCACTAATGGCGACATTTTTTGAATTTTTAACCGTATAATGGGCTCTCACTTGAAAAAATTTTCTATTTCATGCCATATGTCCTCAGAAATAAGAAGTACAACATAATAAACGCTGAAATTGTGCTCGAGGGTCCATTATAGGTAGAGGGTTTACTGTTGGTTAACTTAACCTCGATAACAAAGGATACGTGCAATAAATATTGTTGGACAAAGTAGCATAAAACTACCAAAACGATTTAAAACTCCCCTGACCTAATAACCTGAAACGAAAAATGCAATAATATACCTAATCAAATATAACTTAATCAAAAATCGTTATTATTCATTCAATCATTTCCATTGCTATTATATTAAAGTTTGGGAGCCTTTGTTATTCCCTTTCAATGAATGATGTGTTCATCGCAAAACATACACAATTCCGAAAGGTTTGGTTAATGGGAGAAATTCCACGCTCGATTTCCTTACAGTTTGTTGTTCAATATCTATACGATGGCATTCAGCATTCAACACTGGGACTAATGCGGAATTGCGGAGTGCCTAAATATTACAAAGCGGGAAAAAGGCTTACGGACAATCGAACCGCAGCCAAATTGAATCTGGAACGACAAGACTTACCGCACTATCGGAGTGAGTGGTTTGAAATTCCAGTGCAAACGTATGCACTTTTTGCCACCCCAAATCTCTGCGTTACTGCGCTGCGTTGCGCTGTCCGAAGCTAGCTGGGGTGTTGATGCATCAGCAGCACCATCATCCTGCCTGGTTGCTTCCGCGTACCTACCTGCCTGTACCGCTGAAGTGCCGAATGGAGGAAACCTCGGACAGGCCAGTCGCTATGGATTATAATTATGTTGATGGAGGAATTAAATGGAAAATCCGCTTGGGCTCCAGTAAGCAGCTTTCGAAGTAATGTAATTTTAATTGTTTTGCTCTCGAATGATGGCGGTGGCCATTCGTATGGGAATTGGCAAAGCTTCAGTCATACATATATCGACAATCGACATTTATAACACAGAAACAAATGTATACATTTCATCAGTAGACAAATATGTTATAAAATTCTAAATTTATATTTTACTGTGATTAGTGTAATATCAGATAATGATATTATGCATGATAAAATTGACACAGGCCTAATCTCTTCTAGTTAGATTGGTGCAGAGCTTTCAATAGTTGCTCTTCGAACTAGGTTTTATTTGATAGTTTTGATATCTTTTGATACCCCATTTAATCCGTATCTTTCGATTACTGCAATTTTTAAACTCGAGCTAACAACAAAACCAAACTTCTACGGGAACGAGCGGAAAATCAATTCCAATTCTCGAATTTAAACCGATTCGTCTTTGATTTTTTGGTATTAATTTTTTATAGAGATCCGTCAAGCTAAGCTAACCTATCGAATTCATAAAATCCATTACGGTACCAATCACTACCATACCGTATTACCCGACGAATCCCCGCCAACGACGATGACGACGGTCGGAAACGTGTAATGAAATTTGTAAAATTTTCCAGTCCAGACAAAGTGCGTCTCGTCTTGCCATAGTAGACTGATGCATGGGAACTGTGCGCTACTGCAGGCCGTCTTCGTTGGGTAAAGAAAACGAAAGATGCTTGTCCCTTATTGCTTTGAAATATGTCCCCAGGGATCGGGCGTCTCGCCTAGCAGAAAGGGCGACGCAAAGTAACCGGCTTTCTCGGGGATCTAGCTAGACCGGGGAATCGTGTCCTTCGTCTTCGGTCGTCACGTTCGAAGTGAGTTTATTCATACCGCCGGTGCGGTACCGGGAAGCTTCTATTCGCTATTATTGCTCCTATTTTCCTGCAACGCACAGAAGGAAAGAAAGGATGTCTTGGAATTGTTCGAAATTTTGCTTCCAAAGTGCAGGATAACGGCTTGTTCCTCTCCCTTGGGGCGATTTTGAAGCTCCGACTATGGTTTCAGATTGGTGGACTTTGAATAACAACTTGCAGAACTGTGTGACTGTCACAGCTAAGAAATTGTAAAGAAAATGAACTGATTGAATCGGGCACTATTGTGTGGTTAATTTAGTAGAATGTAGTTTCTAAACAGAATCACCATTTTTTAGTCTAGAATACTTAATATCCAGCGTAAATTTCCATGAATTTTTCACAGGTAAGTGTACAGTAAGTAATATTGTATTAAAAATTGCCTGTATGATTTTATTTTTCATTTTATAATAAATGTTATTTGTTACACTTTGTGCCCAGCATCTAATTTCTACACTAAGTGGAATTTTGAATGCAATAAACATAATTTTCTTAAATCATTTATTCGGAATGTGGGGCATTATAGTACTCAAATGAGCTATCTGAAGCTAACAAATCATTTCTTTCCTCCATTGAATCAATTCTAAATGTGGGATTTTACTGAACAGATCCGGGTAATTACATCATCTTCGTAATAGTATAACAACCGAATCAGGCATTGCAAATTAAAATACTATATATCATTCCGGCTAGACTGCGAGAACAAGAGAAGCTACACTAATACGTAATGTTAACATACAGGTCGAATTTATTTATCTACATATCACAATTGATTAGCTTACAACCGATTCGCGTGATTAGAAAACATATCGTTTTAACAAATAAACGGCACGCACAAAACTAATGTTGAAATTCGCCATTGTTATTCCAATTCCAAGCGTGGGAATTTTCTCATCCATGAATCAGGTAGCCTGGTTGCGCCCCGTACCATAAATCAATCCATCAAAGCCGGCCTATTCAAACTTACATCATCAATTTGGTTTTCATTCTTGATGAACGGTTTTCTATGTAGTTTTTTTATTGATAAATTAAATTCTAATATGAGCCAATTTGCGCTTAACTAAAACATAACCCTGTGTCACGTTTCTTCGCCGCATCACGCCCGTTCAGGGAATCCGAAATGGTGTTGCCGGCCCGGCATTGTGCAGCTGTTCTATGATCGCCTTATGTAAGTCCTCAATCTGCTGGTACAAATAGGAGTGAACATCACCGCTGCCGGAATGATTGTACGAGTTGCCCCGGTTATCGAACGAGGCGATGTTTCCGTTCTTATCAATTTCCGCGTAGCTCTCGAAATGCGATCCGGGGAACTTGTTCTTCTCGCGTTCCACCGTTTTGGCCGTGGCTTTACCGGCCGGGTCAAGGCACTCGCGCGTCACCTCGATCGTGTTGAAGTCCTCCTTGGTGTTGTTTTTCACGATGATACACTTGAACGATGCCGGTGGACAGGTCAGAGTGTCACAGATGATCGTACCTGGCAAAACAGAAATGTTTAGAGTGAAAGAAAAACAAAATTATTTATAGGTAAATGGGATTTCAATTTATTGGATACAGAATAATGTGACTGAATGAATACGGTTTATTACAAATCTTTAATTCAGATGCTATTTACTTTGTCCATTTGGTGTTCCGAAACTGGTGGTCGTATGCTTACAGAGGATTCTTTCAACGGCAGAAAGTTTTTGGGCTCAATGTGGAACTTAAAACAGTAATGTTACGTTGATCCTCCTGCGACGCAACTAAGTTGGTTGCGGATCTTGCAAACCGGCGGCACCTGAAGCTCAAGCAACGGTCTACATAATAAATAATTAAATTGCATCGGAACATTCGGCAGACACCCAGGCCACGAAAACATGCTTTGGATTGGGAGTTCGGTACATGGAATTGAAGATCTCAAAATTTCCTACAGAGCACCTGTGTATTTTCTAAGGAAGTGAAGAACCACAAGTTCTACAGCGCTGCGCGAGATAGAAAATACCATCATTCGTACGTATAGAGATGTAGTTATACCATTTTCATCCAACCACCCAAAACTGAGGCAACCTCAACACCCGACCCACAAACCTGACTCTTCTAGGAGAAGGATGGAATTGAAGCGGAACTTAACCGCCCAGTTAGCTTCGAGGTACAATGCTTGTTAAGCCAGTCGCCGTATGTTACAATCTCGGCTGGGCGGTGCTGCTGGAGTCAGTGGGATCGTTGCACTACCCCGTAATTATCATGTACAGTAATAAATGGTTGGTGTACGGCTGGATACTGCATACCATAGACTCCATAGTGGTCCTTAACCTCTTATCCATCAACTAATATCCCTTCCTCTTCTTGGTACCGATCGCAATACGAGCAACCTTAGCGAACATCGGGTAACCAATCCCGGTAACTAATGTTAGGAGCAGCTCACTACAGCGTCTGATCACGAGAGGCGGCAGTGTGACCCCTCATTGAGATTTTATGCATAGAAATTTCAACGATGATTATAAACGCCAAACTCACATATGAATGTCTCTCGCTATTGCTTCTCTGTCTATGCAATGTGAACCAAATTCAGCGGTGAGCCTTTTGCTTCTTTCTTCCATAGCTCGCATTTCATGTATGAACCGGAGAGCAATAAGAGAAAACAATAAGAGAAAACATCAGCAGCGAAAAATACCGCACACATTCATGAGTTAAGATGGCAAACATAGCGATGGGAATCGACATTTTCTTAACTAGAAAGTAAAAAGTGCAACAAGAATTAGATGAACATGTAATTCAACTTTGTGATTTATTTAGTGAATCATTCTCTCACGCTCACTCACAGCTGCGTATCGCGAGAGGATGCCTGTGCTGTTCAACAACGAATTTGTATACATGTGTGCATAGCAAGCATAAGCATGAGTTTTTCTGCATAAGTTTAGGCTAGACATGATTCACAGGTGATGTTGATTTTTATTGAGTTTTGAGATTTTGAATCTTTACCATCACTGGCTAGAGGCAACGTACGGTAACTGTTCGCCACGGGACATAAAGATCGTCATCGGGGATATGAACGCCCACTTCGGTAGGAAAACGATGTATAGACCGGTGATCGGACCCCATAAGCTGCACACCGACACGAATAATAACTGCATCGACTTTGCAGCTTCCCGAGGACTTGTGATCACAACCATTTTCTTTCCCCGCAAAGATATCCAAAAGGCCACCTGGAGATCACCTGATCAACGATCATGGAAGCAAATCGACCATATTCGATGGTCATCGATGGCCGGTTTTAATCGTACATCACTATCATACGCAGAGTACGGATATCGAGTTGGATCATTATCTAGTAGCAATACATGTGCGCTCAAAACTATCGACGCAGGGTTGCCACATGCACAGATTATTCTGTGTTTAACAGATATTTGAAAGAAATCGCCTGTACATAATCTGTATGCATAGAATACAGATTTTCGCCAAATTACACAGACTAAACAGATTTTTGAGCTTTTACATGAGAGTGAAAGAGACGGAAATAGTCAGCAAAATGACTCTCTATCTCTTTCACTGTTTTGCATTGTTCAGATTTTTCAGATTTCACAGATATTTTTCCTCGCCGTACAGATTGTCAGATTTTTCCAACAAAAAACACAGAATTATATGTGGAATCCCTGTCGACGGTATATACCTCGCGGCAAACCCGGGCTCCTCGGTTAAATATTCGGCAATTAGGTAACCCGCGAGTTGCCGAAGACTAGGTGTGTATCGGATGAAGCTCTACCTTCATCTGTGAAACTAGATGCTTTGAACCTCGAAGCAGCCACGTAGCCAGAAGGGGGGGCCCGGGGGCCCAATTTTGATTTTAACTGTTTTATATGCTTATTTTTTCGTTTAGAACTACAATACAATAAATGGATTGTAATGTATTATAGTTATAAGCAATAAGATATGCATATAATATATTAGGAGCCAAGATAGGATTTCTGGCCCCCACCTCTGGCTACGTGGCTGCCTCGAAGACGGATTGAGTAGGATACGCTCGGCCGTCAACGAGGCCGCAACCGCGCTACGGTAGGTGAAAAAGCCTCGAAATGATTGGTTTGACGGGGAATACCAACAAGCGATGGAGAGGAAGAAAAGAGTTTGGCAAAACTATCTCAGCATTGCCACTAGAAAGAATTTGCCCAAATATCGACGAGCGTGGAATGAGTTGACCACGATCATGAGGAGAAAGAACGCCAGAAGGAGGACAGATATCGCGAAAAGCTAGAACAACTGTTTCAGAATAATGAGACGCGCAAGTTCTAAATGAGAAAGTGAACCAATCTCACCTATCATAAAGAATAGACACCGAAGCCTAATATGTGTAGGGACTAGGGACAAGAAGGAAAACCTGGTCACAACAGAGTCGACAGGTGGAAGCAGTTCTTCGATGGGTATCTTAATAACGATACAATAAAAGGAGACGGAATTAAAGTTACCGTAGGCGTGACCACTAACGATAACACTGTGCCGGTTCTCGATCTCAAAGAGATCCGACGAGAAATCGGTCAGCTGAAGAAAAATAGAACTGCCGGAAAGGACCAACTCTCGGCAAAACTCTACAAAAAATGACCAAGAACCGCTGGCAACGGCACTTCATTGGATACTTTCAATAATTTGAGGGGAGAAGAAGCTACCTTAATCTTTAAAAAATTGGCTCGATTACTGTAATTACCACGGCATTACGCTGATCAAAGCCATATCTATAAGATGTTCTCCCAGATTTTGTTACATCGTCTATCCCCCATGGCAAGAGAATTCGTTGGGATGTATCGGGCGGCCCGTGCTACAGCGAATCAAATTGTCACTCACTGACAAATCCTCTAGAAACGTCGGAAGTACAATCTGTCCACGTATCATATTTTCGTGAATTTCAAAGCAGCATATGATACACTCGAGCGCGAAGAGCTATGGCAGATAATTCACGATAACAGTGTTCCGGACAAACTGACGCTGTTGATCAAAGCTACTCTGGAGCGAGTGATGTGCAACGCACGTGTTTTGTGGGCGCTCGCGCAAAAAGTCGCCAGTGAATGTTTTGTAAATTAGTGACAATTTCAGAATTAACTTCACTCTCTCTTTTACTCATACTTTAGTTCTTCTAGGACGCTTAATCATAAATTTATTTCATAACGTAGCAGCAGAGTGTAGATTACCAAACCAATGAATTTATACAAGTGAGGTAATATCGTGGATTTTGCCCGCTGTAAGTCGTGCATGAGCTTATTGCCGAAGCGGCTGGACAAGAGATAATGTTTTAATTTGTTTTTTCAATTTTATCCAATCATCTTGACTAAGCATGCGAGACCATCAGGCAGTGCTTAGAAATCTCATATTCAATTTATGAAATACGCCTGAATTGATGCAATATACTGCTCATTCTATGCTGTGTCTGGTACAAATGAAATTAACTTAGCATTGCCAAACTGAACCCAACGATTCGAGCGAATCAATGCGTTCATGTTCATATTCTTCTCAACATTCATTCATACTCGACAATTTTAAACGAAATCAAATATGAATCACTCATTCATTTTGAACTAGCAACAATGGCAATGGAAATTACAATGAACGTAAACAGGCAGTTTCAAAAGCTAACCTTTGAAATCTAAAATATCAGTCAAGAGCAAGAAAATTGATAGACACACTAGTCGAGCAATCGTTCAGCAGTTCATGAATGAATTGTTTTGAAGGGTAGAAAACTGATAAAGGCAAACACTCTGTCAGCAGTTCAGTAGTCATGTCCATGGGCTAATAGACAAAAGAATACTACCAGTGGTAAATCTGTATGCATCAGAGGCGTTGCATATTCGCCTTCATGCAGGGCTGTCATTTTTTTCGAGCACTGCCCTCAGGTATCAGCATTTGTGCTGAGCAAATGCTAATACCTGAGGGCCTCGCACGCTTAGTCTAGTTGATGGGACAAAATTGAGAAAAAAAACTCAACAACTTAAGAACTGTATTTTTAAAGAAGTGCTTGGTTAAGATTATTATGCCAGTGTGTGGTTTTAGGAAAAATGAACCAAACTTTTAAGTATTAAGTATTGAGAAAGTTTATTACAATAATTTTCATTTCCTACGTTTGGTTTGCCGTATGGATTTTTCTATAAAATATGCATAAATAAAAAAATCGTGCAACAGTAGATACGTATTAGCGATTTCATAGAGACTAACTTAGATAACTTTTAAATGGTTACCAAAAGAGGTGGTTAGATTTTGAGTACCGTCATCCGGGGATACTTGCAATTCCGGGGTTACTTGCAACACTTCTGCGCATTTATTTGTTAACATGACCATTTGTAGCCAATACCGTTTTAAAGTATAGACGTTTACCTATTGCTTATGTCGAATTTGTTTATTCAATCCGGATTGGAACTGGATGAACTTTTTGTGTTCATTTGCTCCTATCTGACAGATAAAATTCATCCAATTTCAATTGAATAAACAAATTCGACATTATTTAAGTTTAATCCATTATATCATTGTTTTGCTTGTTTTTATACGATTGGAAAGTAATTTCACTTTAGAGGAGAAAAAATGATGTGCAAAGTTGCGTCAGTTCATTGACAGGAAATTATTTTTTATCGTTTGGTTCCTGTACACAATTAGTGCATCATATAAGCACCTTTAGCACAAATAGCACCTTTGAGCTTTGTTCATATTTTGAAGTTGGAGAAGAAACGATGAAATCGTGTTGTTACTTCCAATATGGCACGGCTTATAGCACTCGTAAAATAGATAATCATCGTAATAGACAGTATTTACAAAGTAAATTTGCATCTGTACGATGTTATTTTGTCTACTGCTATCTCCAGAAAAATTAAAATTGTGAAAAATTCCACGTGCCTTAAAATGACAATTTGGAATTTGCTGATATACTGCATTTTCGCCGAATATCTTTGAAAAAGCGATAGACGAAATTGGGAAACAAAACATGCCTCTAGTATCTCTAGTTTTACTACAAATACACTCAAAATACACTGGCTGGTAAATGGCTTGGTAATGCGTACCATCGGTGCCTTGTGCACTGGGCATAAAATAAACCCCACAGTGGTTCACAGCCTCTTACCTAGCAACTCCTACCCCAACCTCCTCGTGGTACCAGCCGGGATACGAGCAACCTCGGGTGGAGATCGGGTAACCAACCCCGGTGGAAACCAAGGTCGTATGCTGACAGGGGAGGAGGGCTCCTTCGAGCTACGTTGGCCCTCCGGCGATACTGTGGGGTTGGTTGCGGGCTTTGCAAGCCTGAACCACTAAAAAACCAAAGCAATGGACTCCGTAAGTAATAATAATAACTCTAATCGGAACAATCGGCAAAGACCCAGGCAACGAAAACGGACTAACGATTGGAAATTAGGAACATGGAACTGTCGGTCTCTAAATTTCCTCGGAAGTACCCACGTGCTTTCTAAAGAAGTGAAGAGCCGCAAGTTCGACATCGTAGCGCTGCAGGAGGTATGCTGGAAAGGAACGATGGTACGTACGTATAGAGATGGTCATACAATCTACCAGAGCTGTGGCAATACACACGAGCTGGGCACAGCTTTTATAGTGATGGGCGAGATGCAGAAGCGGGTGATCGGGTGGTGGCCGATCAACCCCCGAATGTGCAGATTAAGAATCAAGGGCCGATTCTTCAATATAAGCATAATTAACGTGCACAGCCCTCACCTCGGAAGTACCGATGATGACAAAGACGAATTCTACGCGCAGTTGGAGCGTGAATACGACCGCTGCCCAAGACATGATGTCAAAATTATCATCGGGGACTGTAATGCTCAGGTTGGTCAGGAGGAGGAATTCAAACCGGTGATTGGACGGTTCAGCGTTCACCCGCAAACGAACGAAAACGGCCTAAGACTTGTCGACTTCGCCGCCTCCAAGAACATGGCCATACGTAGTACCTTCTTCCAGCATAACCTCTACCATCGGTACACCTGGAGATCACCCAACCAGACAGAATCACAAATCGACCACGTTCTGATAGATGGTCGGCACTTTTCAGACATTATCGACGTCAGAACCTATCCGGGCGCTAACATTGATTCGGATCACTACCTAGTGATGGTAAGGATACGTCAAAAACTATCTGTTGTGAACAACATACGATACCGCCGCCCGCCACGGTATAATCTAGCGCGACTGAAGCAACCAGAGGTCGCCGAAAACTACGCGTTATCTCTCGAAACCGCGCTGCCGGAAGAGGGAGAGCTGGATGAAGCCCCTCTTGAAGACTGTTGGAATGCCGTGAAAACAGCCATTAACAGCGTAGCGGAGAACGTCCTAGGCAGTGTGGCACCGAATCGACGTAACGAATGGTTTGACGAGGAATGCCAGCAGATATTGGATGAGAAGAACGCAGCGCGGGTACAAATGCTGCGTAGAGCCACCCGTCAGAATGTGGAGCGATACAAACAGAAGCGGAGGCAGCAAACCCGACTCTTCAAGGAAAAGAAGCGCCACCAAGAGGAGAAGGAGTGCGAAGAACTCGAACAGCTGTACCGCTTTCACGACACACGGTAGTTCTATCAGAAACTCAACGGATCTCGCAAAGGCTTCGTGCCGCGGGCCGAAATGTGCAGAGATAAAGATGGAGGTATCTTGACTGATGACCGTGCGGTGATCGAAAGGTGGAAGCAGCACTACGATGAACACCTGAATGGCGTGCAGGCGGAAGACCATGATAGCGGAGGAAGTGACCACATTGGTGCAGCAAGCGACGAAGATGTGCCACCCCCATCGATAAGGGAAGTTAAAGAAGCCATCCAGCGGCTGAAGAACAACAAAGCAGCGGGAAAGGATGGCATTGGAGCGGAACTTATTAAAATGGGCCCGGACAAGTTGGCCGGCTGTCTGCATCAATTGATTGTCAAGATTTGGGATACGGAACGACTACCGGAGGAGTGGAAAGACGGGGTTATCTGCCCTATCTACAAGAAAGGTGATAAGCTGGATTGTGAGAACTACCGAGCCATCACTATCCTGAATGCAGCCTACAAAGTGCTGTCCCAAGTCCTCTTTCATCGACTATCGCCAATAGCCAATAGATTTGTGGGAAGTTACCAGGCCGGCTTCATGGAGGGTCGGTCTACAACAGACCAAATCTTCACCCTGCGGCAGATCCTCCAGAAGTGCCGCGAATTCCGAGTCCCCACGCACCACCTGTTCATCGATTTCAAAGCCGCATATGATAGCGTAAACCGACAAGAGCTATGGAAAATTTTGGACGAAAACGGCTTTCCGGGTAAGCTTACTAGACTTATCATGGCTACGATGGATGGGATCCAGTGCTGTGTGAGAATCTCGGGTGGATTGTCGGACCCATTCGAATCTCGCAGGGGACTTCGACAAGGAGATGGTCTTTCCTGCCTGCTATTCAACATTGCGCTTGAAGGTGTTATAAGGCGAGCGGCGATCGAAATGCGGGGCACGATTTTCAATAAATCCAGTCAATTTATCTGCTTTGCTGACGACGTGGATGTTGTCGGCAGAACATTTGAGGCGGTGGAAGATCAGTACACCAGACTGAAACGCGAAGCAGAGAAGATTGGATTGCAGATAAATACGTCTAAAACGAAGTATATGCTGGCGGGAGGGACCGAGCGCGACAGGGCTCGCTTGGGCAGCACCGTGGTAATCGACGGGGATGAGTTCGAGGTAGTAGACGAGTTCGTATACCTTGGCTCGCTGGCAACAGAGGACAACAATACCAGCCGTGAGATTAAAAGACGTATTATCAGCGGAAGTCGGGCCTACTACGGGCTCCACAAACACTTGCGGTCGAACAATCTGTGCCCCCGTACAAAGTACACACTGTACAAAACGCTAATTAGACCGGTTGTCCTCTACGGGCACGAAACGTGGACATTGCTAGAAGAGGACCTACGAGCACTCGGAGTTTTCGAACGGCGGGTGCTAAGAACCATCTTTGGCGGAGTGCAAGAGAACGGTGTATGGAGGCGAAGAATGAACCACGAGCTCGCGCGTCTCTACGGCGAACCAAGTATTCAGAAAGTGGTTAAAGCTGGACGAATACGTTGGGCGGGACATGTTGCTAGAATGCCGGACAACTATCCTGCAAAAATGGTTTTCGCATCAAATCCGGTAGGAACAAGACGAAGAGGGGCACAGCGAGCGAGGTGGCAAAACCAGGTGGAGCGAGATCTGGCGAGCACTGGGTGCCCGCGGAACTGGAGATCAGTTGCCATGGACCGAAACAAATGGAGAAATTATACTGCGCAGGCCTTGTCATAAGACGTTAGGCCAATTAAGTAAGTAAGTAAGTACACTCAAAATATCTAAAAATAGAAAAAATAGAATAAAAGGTTTGAAATCAAATTTAAAATCATAAGGAACGCAAAATCAGAAAAGTGTTGTAAGTAACCCCGTTTACTGGGTAACTTGCAACATTCCTATTTTCGGTTCATTCTACAGATTCATTTAGTTGATATTTTATCTCATCATCATAAATCAAAAGTACTGACCACTATACAAGTTTTGGCTATTTACACTTGAACCTAAACGGTACACTTCGAAAGTTATAAGTCAAAGTTCAAAAGTGTTGCAAGTATCCCCGGATGACGGTATGAGAAACACGCGTTATTTGAAAGGTTTGTAACATATCGAGTTTGAGCAATAAATAATAATTCTCATGTAAATGACTCATGAATATCAGGTTTCTCGATCTCACGATAACCGGGTACCCGGGCATTTCGCGCATAAGAAATTCCTCTCAATATCAAATGTAATTTTTAGCGTTCGAGTAGATTGCTAGAAGCAGAATCTAATAGTTGGTGTCGGTAAACTGATTCCCCCGGTAAACTGATATATACCACGTTTTTATTCATGAATGTATTGTAAAAAGAATTCACAATTAAAGAAATGTGAACCCCAAAGTTTGACTTCGTTGGATTTCATAACTGTTTACAGTTTCTAGCGATGTAATTTTTCACTAGGTGAAAAACTAAATACTTTGTATGGAATTTTCCATGCATTGTTAATTAATACCCGCTACTATATAGCTGAAAGGTACAACATTCCAATTATCGTGCGATAGACGATCAGGAGTTAATGTTGCACAGCTAAGCACTCGTCTACATTTCATGATTTTCAACAAATGAAAGCATTTTTTTGGCAAAACCGCTTGCTATGTCGATAGGCTACCATAAAATAGGTTCCCCCATCTGTGTGGAATTCCTTACTAAAATCGTGTAAAATACGTTTTTTGCATAGCAACTCTGCACCCAATTATTGCACACCAAAATAACCTTCAAATCTTATTATTACACACCTCACGCCCAATTGTTGCACAGCATTTGTGTAGACTTTTCCCCATTATTACATTGGCATTATTGCCAAGTTGTTTTATTTGTGAACAAAGCCACTTACATATACATATTTTAGGATTACTTTAACATCCATTATGGAGCTGGAAACCTCGCGATACGAAAAACTACGACTATCAACACTTGCGTTGATGAACAAAAAGCAATGCCACAGAGAAGTGAACTGTCAAATGCTCGTTGCAGAAAAAGAGGAGTTAGAACAAGAAAAACAGGTGTGCAATAAAATTGGAAGGAGTGTCGTACGTTGTTCCAATTATTGAACTTACGAATTCACCGGCAATTTGTGCTATAAAAACCGAATTTTATTCGCTTATTAAAAATAGTAAGTTTCTAGTAATGCTACGAAACCCATAGAACATGTTTATTTCCACCTAATGTTTGGTGAAAGGTTATTTTGTAAATCATTATTACGCTCAAAAATCACGTTGATTTACAGGAAAAAACGTGTACTGATACATAGTTACAAATATGCTCCAAGCAGATTGTCATTATACCAGATTAATCTGGGTTTTGTCGGATTCTTGACTGCGCGCCAGAAAAACAAACAAACAAACTTTTGGAAATGGGTCTGATTTTCGTTTCTCGCTCTTGCACATCTAATTTCAGTCAAAATTTTACGTCTATTGGAAGCAAAATCTTCTTGGGCAGGACGTGCACAAGGTAAACGCGACGTAGATCTAAAATTTATCCAATTTCTGATTAGCTGAAATGAAATGATTGAGGATCACTGTTTGGTGGAAATATAACAGGGTAACCGTTTCAGTGTTGCTGAAACCCATGGGTTTTTTGTTTTCCTAGGAAACTACCAGAACAATTTTCTGATTTTCTTAAATATCGGTGAATTTCAAAAGATTACAACTGTTGAACCAGCGTCGTAGGATAAAATTTTTCTTATGAAAAGTAAATATTTGCAAACCAAGCACAAAACGAAAACCAAAATCTAATCACCATCTCCACTTACAATACTTACATACTAATAGCTTGAATAATTTTGATGCTGTATGCCAATATCCCGAGCGAAATCATAAGAAAAAACTTACCATTTTCAATCCTAGCATTCGATTCTCCACTGAGAGTCAGCAGAGAATTCAATTGCCGCTTTTCACGAATGGCAGCTCCTTCCACAGAGAATAATCCGACAGCCAGAAGCAAACCGAAACACCACAGCACTTGATTGCAATTCATTTTTGACACAATGCGTAGATGAAAACACACCCGGCTCAATGGTTAATTTTTCAGAGCTTTATATTTCACCAACACTGTCACCGGAAAGCAATCCAAACGCACCACGAATCGCCAAACTTGAACTGACTACGCTGGCCCGTTGCTAGTGACTATTTAAGAGCCTGACTCTAGTGAACAGAACGTCGTTCTGGCGTCAGCAATCCCCACGATATGGCAAGCAAAGTGCAACAATCTACATCGGAACAATTAGGTGTTACGTTCGCATCCCAAATGACCTCACAGCTGGAACAAGTGGGAAAATCAATTTCCCAAAGCCCCGGGAAGTAAGCCTCCAGCGGCGAATTGATTCATCGTATTGTTATCGAGTGCGTGTAATCTTTGCGCGCAAAAATGAACTACTTTAAATGTACTCAACGCCTTAATTGGTTAGATTAATTAGCATTCCCAGGTATACTGGTGTGCAGAGGGCTTCACGGAACAAACAATTGAGGCTGGTTAGCACTCGATGCAATCACTCTCAGTTTCAGTCCCGGGAGCACTGGCGTGTTCTACTTAAATTTGTTGCCACTTAACTACGAATTCGAATTGGAGTTCCCGACGAAATTAAACACTTGCGTCAAATGTTTCGAAATTTGTGAAACTCAGATCAGACCGGATATGCTTTTCCTGGCGCCAAATATTCTCCACCAAATCGTAAAATTTATGAATCTTGTCTAGACCTTTGAACGAACGTTCAGTTCGTGCACACAACGAATGAAGTACAAGTACTACAGGGCAATGATTGATGATAATCCGTACTAAACAACGGTGTGAAAAGCTTGTAGTACAAAATCCACTAACCTGCCTAGTAGAAGCTGATCGCGCACATTTTTTACGACTAAATGATTTGTATGAAAAATGAGCTTCTGGATGCACGAATTGACTAAAGGAAGCAGATAAGCACTAGTAGAGTAGTTACGTGAAATTGATAGACTCGGTGGAATGAGGGCAATATTTCACGGAGCGATTGTTGTAACGCATTACAGATTAACAAAACGGCAGCTGCGGAAACATTAGCATCAGCTGAACTGGCTGAGATAGTTAGTGGCAAGCGGAAACCAGTGTGAGTTCAATCACCAAGAACCGCAGAGCGTCAAATTAGCAGATTTGGCGGTCGATTGTTTGATGTGGTTTTACTCTGTAAATGCAGTTATTTCAGCCAAGAGCACAGTATTGGATTAATAGTCCATAATCCTTCATTGATTGTTGCTAGCCAATAGGTGGTTATTATAAATGACATCTGAGTCATGGTAAAGCAAATACCTAATTACCACTATGATTTTAATTTTGATGCCGTACACAGTGTGATGCATATTTTGTTATTTTCTAAAAAGTACACTACAAGTGGAAAAAACATATTTCGTAATAAACATCCTCAGAATGGCTTACTTCGCGTACCTGCAGGTATAGAATAGACTCCGTAGCGCTCCTTATTCTCTTAGGGATAACCTACACTGTTTTTGAAGGGAGGGGACGTCAGTGTTGTGACAGTTGTGACAGATAGGGGAGGGGTTTTTGGAAAATGTGACATCTTCGAAACAAAATTTAGAAATTAGTCAAAATTTGTTTTTTAGTGATTCATAACTCATGAATTTATTGTGATTTTCGAACAGTTTGTCAGCAATAACTACAGAAGTTACAATCGATTTCTCTATTAATACAGAATTCTACGCACAATTATTTCATTGATTTCAAAGCTGCGTATGATACCATCGACCGTAAAATCATGGCCATTCTAACCTCGCAGTGGACTTTATCAACGTGATGGTTCAACATGCCGTTACAGGATGTTATGAAAGGAGCAACACACAGGCACAATCTTCAGCAAATCCAGTTAGTTCGTCTGCTTTGCCAATGAAATGGATATTGTCGATAGAACAACATCTGTGGTGGTGGCTGAAAAAACTAAAACTCAAAGTAGCGAAGATTGGGTTGAAGAAAAATGCGTCCAAACTAAAGTACCGTGAACCGCTAATATGACGCACACGCTAAAAGCTGGTAACTCGGTCCTAATAACGACTGAGTTTGTTTTGTTTCGAGCATCGAGCCGCTATGCTGCCCGTTCTCCCGATACTCGACACTCGACAGTGCCTGAGTCGAGTCAAGTTGCACGGGGCCCCTAATCTCAAAGGCCCGGTGGGCCCTTTGGCTCCCAGTCCGCCCCTGTCACGAAATCTCACATGACCATAAGTTTGTAGATGACATCGAAATCACCGTAGAACAGTGGAAGAAACGTACACGCAACTTAACGAGCAAGCTGTGAGGATAGCGCTTATTATAAACTCTACTAAAACAAAATATATGGAGTAGAGAGCGTGGTAGCCCTTCGAGAACACTGTAGTTAGAACTACAGTGGTGGTAGATGGATATACTTTTGAAGTGGTTGACGAATTTGTTTACCTTGGTACGTTTGGCATGTTACAACTTTGTATACCGTGAAGTCAAAATGCGGATAGCGGCTGCCAACAGGACTTCCTACAGATTACGTAGGCAGCTGAAGTCCCGTAGCCTGCAACTCCATACGTCTATAAGACGTTAATTCTCCCGGTAGTACCACCGGCCGGCCACGAAGCGTGGACGTTGGAAGTGGCGTGACCATGAAGATAGCGTCCGACGAGCTGTTGGCGTTTGTAAGCATAAGATCCTGCGATCAATTCTTGGCGGCATATTAGAAGGTGTGTGACGTAGGCGGAAATATACCAACTATACGAAGATACGGGTATTGTGAGGCGACTAAAACACGCAGGCTACAATGGGCTGGTAACGTAGCAACGATCAGAAACAAGCAAAAACAATATTCAGCAGAGAACCTAACAGAGGAAGACGGCTTCGATGCAGCCTCCGTACCCGTTGGGTGAGCGCTGTTGACGAGGATGCCAGAGCAGCCAGGGCGATTGGAGAGCGCCAGCTTAAGACCAACAGACAGTTCCTAAATTCGGCACAGATTCGATAGGCAGATTGCCATCGAAAAAGTAAAATAAAGTTAATTCTAAATAAAAACTAAAGAGCCAAAAATGTCTTTTAAACAATATGCTCGAATTATTCCCAATATATAAAAAAATATCCAAATCCAAAGATCCACTCAGCTGTTCTAACTGAAAACCATTTTTTCTTGTGTAATATCTTCACTGTGACCAGCATTGCTAGCTCTAGTTTACCCACCTTGCTCCTCAATGCCAGTATCGTCTCCAATTACAGCCGTCTCTGACGAGGCTAATAAGCTATAAGAGAGACTTTTTGCACTATCGCTTTATCGGAGTAATAGAGAATTTAGAACGAAAAAAGGGAAATGAGGGACCTGAAAATAAACCCATGTAAAGTCAATTTGACATCGAATGACTTGGTACTACTGAAATTCGAACCCAGAACCATTCGCTTTTGAAGGCAGACTCAGTAACCTTGCGGCTACGGATACCCCCCCCCCCGCCCACTAAAAACAATAGGTACCAACGTGCGACAATCGATTTTATTTTTGTTTTATACGCTGTAAGTAGTGCGTCGATAGATTGTCAGTTTACAACTAAACTGGAACATATAAATACTTGAACTGGATTGGTTAATAATTCTGAGTATTGCACTAGAGAGAGAAAACAGACGAAGCAAAACTGTCAATGGGAGTGCGCTTTTATTAGATGGTTTTGAATACTCAACTGTAGTGACATATCATATCAGATACAGGTTTTACACACAATGATGTATTCGAAAAACTATTTTGTAGCGTTGCCTCGGCCTTAATACAGTTCCTCTACAAGCCACATCTTCTGTGCGAGTGCGACAATTAATGCCACTAAAAAAACTAAGAAAAAACAAAATATTATAGGAAATCGAGACTTATAAATTATTTTTAGCTATTTTTTGAATATTAATTTAAAGGAAAATTATTTTGATTTTGTTCCAATTTTACTCAATTCTTTTGATTGATTTCAGTTTTTTCCAATGTTTACACAATTCTGTTACCGATTCGCTAAATTTATCAACTCTATTTATAAGCCTTTATATTTTGCTTGGGAAATACAACAGTATAATAATGCTGGATAGCAAAATTCCTCAACTTCTTACCTCACACCGCCTATCGTCGGCAATCCAACTTTACGAATGGATCCTACGCGCATGTACGCGACTCAAAAGTATCGGATTTCACGTTGAAAAATCCAGGCAAATGATCGATCAACTCTTAAGCGCTAGGGCCTGTAGGTATTGCGAATAGCAAACGTCCTATATCTCACTATTCGCGGTGGTCCACAGAATGGGCTTGACCACAAATCTCGCAGACCGACTGCGGGCTTCGCGGGCAAGAAATTAATCGTTTACAATTTAATCACAAAGATTTATTCTGATTTTACCGTTTGTCAGCATCGATGTGGTAAAGACGGTTACGACACCTTCATAAGTCGATCAGTATCGGGTTTTCTCTTTAGTTGGTGCTCTCTACTAGGTGGATTGAATCGAACATCTTTTCTTCCTTCATTCATCCGACAGCTGATTGAATGATGAAAGGCAATCCGCCGACTGGCCGCTAGGCGCTGGTTAGTCTCCTTAAAACCACAGCGTTAATTAATGCGTGTCTCAGCTTGAGCGATCGGGATAAATCGATGCGAGATATTGATAATCTATATTATATAGGACCTACATATTGACGCCGAAATGGATGACAGGATTTTTTTTATTCACACATACCTACAGCAAACCGTATGCAAAGTTTCACTTTCAAACGCGCCAAAAACAGATGCCTTTATATTTGAATATTTAGTGATCCTTCAGGTCGGTTGAAGAGTCAATCGTCTGTCGAGCATGATTGAAGTTCTTCATGTTGAGAGGGAATGTTTATCAATCAAAGTAATCTGGCAAGGGTCGGTAAATTGAATCTTTTGTAATTGTTTGTGATTAGGTAGCATATTCAGCATTTCATATAAAAAAGCAAAACGTGGTTATACCATGACCTAACCAACAAAGCACACAGCATTCGCTTGACACTGGTGACACTTGGGCTTGACCCATTACCGGTTACAGAAATATTACCGTTGTATTAACTAGTCTGCGCTGTTTGAAGGCGAAATATCATAAACACAAAACAGAGGAGAACGCACTAAGATCGGAAAAATAATCATCATGGAAAATAGATGTAACTTGATTAAGAGTGAGACAATGGAACTGCTTGTTGCACTTAGCGACAATAAATAATCGCATTTAGGGGAGAGTGACGTATCTGGTATCCTTTCGTGTTCCTATGAGCACCAATAGTATGACAAGTATGGCACAATTCATTTTTCTTATTGGATCTCATTTTCATTGTGTTTTTTATCATGACTGAAAAATATCATATTCTTGGGATCTACTACAATTGAAAACAAACAATTATTTTGAGATTTTTTGGGAAAATTTTGACTTAATCAGCTGGTAGACATGGTAACTGTGAAAAGCAACATCATAATAAGTTAATTGATGAAGAAATTTCAAAAACCAACAATTTATACACCAATAACGGATAGATATTCAAAATATATCTAGCTAGCCCATTTGTCCCTGGGGCAATACAATAGGAACCATAGGTACTAAACTTATTTGTATAACTTGAAAAAAAAAATAACCTGCCGCACCAGATGGAAACAATGAAACGGGATCCGTAAAATTTCGCGGCAAATGTACACAAACCCGGCGCACGTCACCCGACAGGTTGCTGCTACATTTATTAGCCGGTATACAGGTATAAATAGGCACATAAAAAAGGTACAAATAACCGAAGAGTCACGTTTTTCGTGCTGTTGTCTGGCAAAGTACGCGCGTACGCGAATAAAAATTAATAAACAATATGCTGGAGCATAGGCTGGCACGGTTGTCGAACGCATTGAAATAAATTGCTGCATCGTCGTCGTATGAAAATGAGTTGCAAGTTGCATCGCGAAGGAAGTGATCACTACAGGCTTGTTGCATTCTTTTTATAATATAATATTCATTATTGAGTTGCGAAACATTTAATGGGTAACAAGCAGTCGGTGGGAAGCGAATTGTTTTCTGAGTCATCTTAATAACTTGTATGCTGTCAAGTTTTAATAGCTTATTTTCATCAATAATCATTAACTAAACCTAGAGAAGATCCGCTTTACTCCGAATTCTATTGATTAAGGCTCTGACACTCACACTACGATAAGTCAGATAATCGCCATTAAAGTATTAAAATTCCATTTATTGATGTGAAACATGACTGTGATTTTTTTTATACATTTCTCTTTCATAATTTTTTTTCATCAGTTAAGAATGCATGTGTTTCGCAAGCTTAAAAGAAAATTATTCTCTGCCTTGATTTAGGGTACTGGAGGGTATTTCCAACCCATTAAGCGGTAGCCTGAACAATATTCAGGAATTACGTTGAAACTATAATTATTCGAGACAAGATTTTTATACCGGTTGATAGAATATTATTTACTGAATATCGGCATGTATTTTGGTCGCAATGAAACGCTACTGAATTTGAGTTAATGTCGCGAGAAATGATGAGGCTTAATTGGGCCCATTTTCTACAGTGGTGTCTGTGTTTTTTAAATCCGACCGGCCGAAACAGTCTGCACAGAGATTAGATGCTTTGCAAAAACAGATCAAAAGAGAGACCGATGGATAACGTGTCGCTATTGCCTACATTCCGGGCTCATTAAAGATAATTAGTTTTGCAGTGACAACAGCTTGCTGCTGTCTCTAGTTTATCATTGAATCGTTCATATACATTAGCACCAGAAGCAAGTGGTTGGCACTCATATACTAGCTATGTCAACACGATAGAAGCGTTTCAGGCCTCACATATTGGTAGTAGTGTAAATAACGCACCATATGCTGGAATTAAAAACAAAATGCTGCTAATGGCTAGTGAATGAAAATTGATTTATATTTTCATATCAGAAGGGAATTTTTGTGTTCTTCCGTGATAAAAAGAAGTAGAATTGTTCTGTGATAGCATATTCACAGTGGTTTAGTTTCTAGAATAAGTAAACATGATCATAATTGTGTGTTTTCCAAACCATCATCAAGAGCGGATACGCGTAAGCGATTGCTGCTGGTTTTTCCAGCCTGGTTACGTGCTAGTGGAAAAACAGTGGATTTGATGTTTATTGAATCAAATTTAGTAAATTACTTGCATTTTTTTGGGAAAGTGTAGCCAAAAAAGGTAATGTATGCCGAAATTAGTAGCGTGCTGGGAATACCCTCCCGTACTCTATATCTAGTTAGGCAACTCTATCGGTTTGTTACGTCGTTTTACAAGGTGAAGAAAGATTTATTGTAACCAACTACATACTATCATTAATTAATTTACATTTATTGATTTCTTCATCTGACTAAGGTCTACAAAAAATAATTAGGTACGTTAAAAGATTGGATCTTCTTAACTTTTGAAAAAGCTTATACAATGGCTCAGCGAAATTGAATTATGCTTTCATTTTTGAAAAAAATCTTATACAGGGTGAGTTATAATAACTATCAGAGTTTTTTGCCTAATTTAAAATTGGTTTAAGAGTTGTGGTAATCATGGACGCAAATAGGAAACTTGTGATAAGTCTGTTTTTGAAAATTTTTCGACCGTGTGCTATTTTAAAGAAGCTGAAGCCACTCGGAATAAACAAAGAATTCATCTTTTATACCATCAAGCGATACAAAGAACCCGGTTCTTGAAAAATACTCCCCAAATCTGGAAACTAGATCAGTCTGGACGTAAAATGGTCAAGAAACTGGTAATTTCGCAGTCTACTATGAAGAATATTTTGGAAGAATAGCTTCTATTCCCGGGTAATTTTTCAAATAGACCTATGTGACAATGAGAGATTCTGTTCGTGTCTCCTCTCTTCCGCTTTTTACGGCGATATTAACCCATTATGACCCGGGTATACCTAAATTTGGACCAAATGAAGTGAAACTCTGTAGTCTATTATATTATGGCTCGAATGTGCCTGGAAACTTAAAATCGTCATTTGGAATGCTTCCAAGGCCAAAATATCGCAGGTTTAATATTTCATAGGCTCAGTTTCAAACAAACAAATTACAAAGTTGTTTACATATTTCTTATCCAATTTTGTGATAGACTTTACATATAAATACCATTTTGCATTTCAGGTAATGTTTCGTCACAAAATGTAGACTTTTTCATGCGTTTTGGAGACAAAGTTTTTTTTCGCCATTTTTTCACCTTTTTTCCGCTATTTATCACAACTTTGCACTGTTGAAAATACAGATGAAATGACAAAAACTGACAGATTATCTCACACACATATCAGATTGATGTCTAATCTCACTTGTAGTGATATATTAATAATGTTTACTATTAAAATTCAGCAGTAAACAGGTTTTGAAGACGAAGGTTTGAAGGTATGATATTTCATACGCTAGGACATAATAGGCCGTATGAATAAAAGATATAGAGCAAATGCTCCCATACGATTTAAACGGGAAAAGTTAATGGATTTTAACACATCAGCTTTGTATAAACCGGTTGCCGGAGTCACTAGTTAACTAAATGTTTTAAATATTTTCTTTTCTATGCATTTACGTTATCGTGAAAAGCGGAAAAGAGGAGATGCGAAGAGAATCTCTCATTGTCACATAGGTCTATTTAAAAAATTACCCGAGTATTGATCCTATATAACAAAAGCACGGCACGGTGATTGTGAAATTCTGTTTTCGGACTAAAAAATGTTCCTGCTATAGGATCACCACAACCAACAAAATGATCGGATATATGCAGCACAACTTTCTGATATCCCTCGGGGCAAACTGGCTGTTCAAAGGTGCAGGTCCAGAATGTTTCTAGGGTGATGGTATGGAGATGTTTCACCAAAAATTTGAAGGTACCATTGCTGTTCATTGAACCTGGCGTTAAAATACATTAATTGATAATGTTTTGCTTTTCATCGTCAAAAAACACTACTAGAATGCACTATACTGCTTTCAACAAGATTCTGCACCGTCTCACCAGGCGAAAGATACACAAGCTTGGTGTGAGGAAAATTTTCCGGATTTTATCTCTTCGAAAGAGTGACCTGCCACTTCGCCTAATTCGAGTCTTTTTGACTTCTTCTATGCGTGGGGTTACATGCTAGGCAAACTAGGAAACACCGAAGGATTGACTGTGGATACTATCAAACATAACAGTACTCGCTAAAGTTGGCTCCACCTGCTGATCTTCCCACCTCGCTCGCTGCTCGCTTTCTTATTACAACCGGATTCGATGCGAGAACTATTTTAACAAAATTGTTCTGCGGCATTTTTGTGTTCGTCACGCTTTAGCCATCAAGTCTAACTAAAAGCAAATCTAGACGCCCTACGTGGGTCATCGGCACACCTCTTGTATTAGGAACTGAAACCATTAGACACAACATTGCAGGGACGTTAAATGCACTGGTTGGTGACAAAAAATTGAGGATATTTACCATTTTTTCTTGCTACCAGTCTTGCGACATGTTACTGGTACACAAGCACCAAAAAGTAATGCAAGAACAACGAAAACATCTTTTGTTCTACGTGTTGTACACTTTTCGGTACGGTGGATAAAATGTCAGCGGCCTTGGAGACACTTTTTTGTATTCTCTTTTGCTGTTGCGCACGTAAGCCATACATACAGTTACCCCCCAAAAAACACAGTTTTAAATAAGAAGGTTTCCCATACACCTTATTCACCTTTTCGCGCGCCAAAGGGCGGCACTTTTCGAAAATGCTGGTGGCAACTCCGCTCACTTACGCTTAATAGTTCTACAACAACAATCAAGGATGGAAATGTCAATTTGACGCGAATAAAGTTGCCAAAGGCGCTAATATTTTCCGAAGGTTGTACCCCCTAGCCGCCATTACGCACGCGAAAAGGCGGATTCATTATCACTTTCCATTCTATTCCATCTATACCTGTTAGCAAAAAGCGGCAAATGCATGTCATTTCTATCACGACATTTTGATGAATGGTTTGATATTATTTTGATGGACGCTCAAACCAACTTGCAAATGAATTTCAAGTCACTTCTCGGTCAAAAATTTTACATTACAACTGGGCGTGGCGATGTGCCAGGCAAGTATAAGTTCGTGTTTGCTGATAAATTCGCAAAGAAGGTCATGATATGGCAAGGGATGTGTAGCTGTGGACTAGAGACTGACTCTTTCACCACTTCCTTAATAATGATATCAAGTGTATACATGGAAGAATGCTTAAAGAAACGGACTTTGTCATTCATTCGTAAACATGAAGGTAACGTTATATTCTGGCCTGATTTAACTAGCAGTCACTACTTTAAAGTGGTACTAGAGTAGTATGCAGCTAATGTCTATTTCGAGTCAAAAGAAATCAACCCTCCAAATTGTCCGGAGTTTTAACCCATTGAAATTCACACGAAAGATTTACATAAATCCATTTTTTTCGCTACATCGCTAACTAAACTGTTTGGGTTTCTCTCGAAAGCTTGAAAGTTTCGCAGAAATCACTTCAATCTAGGTTTATTTGTTTTTCTAGGTCTACTGACTACTAGTTCTTTCCTCCTAGTTTCTAGTTGTGTCCGAAAGAGTGCGTAAGAACAGATCACACTTTCTTTGTGACCAGATCGAAAACCACGGGCTCGATTAGATGATCTACCGCCAATGTACCGAGTATCCGAAAAAAGCATTTTTTGCGTAATAGTTTTGGTATGATACGGTTAAGGTACTCTCTGCGTGAAGGTTTTTCACGAGATAATTTTCCGCGACACAACATATTCTGCGTAATGGTCAACCAAGCATTGGTTTTCCGCGAAATGGTACTCGGCGAAATGTTATATAATCAAAAAATTTACAACAAGAGACAAGACGAAATTGCTTTTTCCTAAACCACGTCGATATAAAAAGTGACCTGAAATTAAAACAAGCTTGAAATCTGATTTTTTTATTTACACTGCTTTAAAACGATCTACAGATTTGTGTTATATCTTAACTAGATGTTCATGTGAATAAATATGAATAAATAGATAACACTTCCTTATTTGTATTTAAATGACATTTTTAATTTATACACTCTCACTCCATAGCATTTTCTCATGAACAATATATAGCGTTCATACAAATTTAAGACGACCTTACTTCAAAAGCATACGAAAATAAATGTGACAAAACTTTCAGAAACGCTTAGGAAGGTATATATCGAATGAACCAAAGATTCTATATCTGAAGATTAGAAAATTACAAGCACCGGGTACATCATTCCCATTAAATTAGAATCAATCATTACATTCTTAATAATGACTAATATGAGTAGATTTTTTATTCATTCAATTCTTCACTCACATTTGAAATTCTACTAAGACGCTCGGGAATAAACTTTCTTCACTTCTAAGTTCTAATACTTTCGATTCAAGAACATTATTGAGCATTGCCTCACGTTCTATCGATCACGACACGACGATACTTTGGTGATCCGTGGTGTGCGACCTTACTTCTCTGCCATTACCTGAGTGGTTCAGTGCACTATGGTAAGTAGAATGAAGTGAATTCTAATAATTATTATTGAGTAACCGTTTTGTTTTTTTTTTCGATATATCTGAATCTGAATATGGTCCTTTAGAATTCTACCGATCACAGATAATAGTAGCTATCCTACTCAAGCTAAATAAATAAATAAATGAGCCGTGAATAAATTCGATGTACATTGGCTGTTAGAGAATACTCTTTGTTTAATAAATATACTGTAAAGAAAATAAAATTAAGGAACTGTAAGAGGCTTAAAAATGCTCACCGAGAGATTTTTATCTAGTACGAAAGTAGACGATAACTGAAAGTAACTTTTAATTCGTGAAAATCTGAGCCAATTTATTGTTACCTTTTTTGAAATTCGCCATTAGTTGAAAGTAATGTTACAATATTCGAAGTTACAATTTTTGAGAGATAGTACTATTTAAATTTTAATCCTTTTTCCGTTTGCCATGTATGCTGAGCAATGGTGTAAAAAAAACTAAAATTGTTGAATTATTACTTCCATTTTTTCTGCTGCACAAATAAAACGCCAGCAGCCATGTGTTACAATATTATTCGTCTTGTAATAAATATATATCATGCTAAAATCTTTTCAACTAAATAAAATACAATGATAGGCGCAGCTGCAGTTAGTAACTTGTTCTGGAAAACCGAAAATAGTTTGATCATTAATTGTTATTTTAAAGTTGATTTTTTTAAATTACATTTTCCCACAATGGAAAGGGAAGGATTCTAACAACTTTTCTATAGTTTGTAAAAACGTCCGTTTGAACCACTTTACTGAAAAAATTGACGCGAGAACTACAGCTACGCCTCTTTCGATGTTGATTACCTTAATGTTCCTAAGTTCATATCAATTAGTCATAACTTTCACTCTGGTTGAAAGTATGCAAATGAATGGTACATACAAGAACACGAAGGATTATCCACTATTTTCTAGATTATACTCATCTACTGCTGTACACCCCATTGGTCGCATCCTGCAGCTCTTCCATTAGAGAAACTACCGGATATCGCTGGTTGCTATTTTGCCGTACAAGCACATTCAGATGACTCATCTCCGTACGTAAGGAAGCGATACTCTCTTGTAGCGGATGAAGACTTTGATCTCGGCGGTAACATTCGGCAATTAGATTTTGTAATGTTTCTTCATTGAAGCTAATTTCAGCTAGTGATTTCGGCGGAAGCAGGTCTGGTGGCTCTGAGTTAGTGTCCATGCTCGGAATGGATATGTTGGCGCTGTCTGGTTGACTGTTGTTTTGGCAGTTCTAAAATAGACGATACGATATAATAGATTTTTTCAACAGTATCATAATTGAACTTACCTTTGCTTCACATAGCCTAAATTGACTAAAGTTTTCCTTCAAGGCCTTAATAGTTACCTGTAACTCTTGCTTTTCTTGCTTCTCAGTCACAATCTCCTCCCGAAGGAGCTGCAAATTTTTATAAAACCCATGCATAGATTGGATCAGCGTCTTCTCTGAATCTTCGTGCAATTTAAGTCTTTTGCATGCAGTTTCCAGTTGAACATCTCGCAATTTCAGTTGCTTTTGAAGTGAGTTCATCTCTTCCAGTAGCTTTTCTTCATTCAGTTGTTTTCCTCCAAGGGTGTCTTGCAGTGAGTTTCGTTCGGAATTCAAGTCATTAATTACTCGGTGAGTATCCTCCAGTTGCATCGATTTTACTGTCAGTGCAGAACGGATCTCGCCGCTTTCCACTTGCTGCAACTCGGTAGCAAGCTTCAAATTCTCAATTACCGAACTCTTTTCTTCTAAAGATGATAGGGATATTTTTAGCTCTTCCTCTAATTGATGTACCTTAGCTTCGCTAATAAGAAGCATTTCTTTGAACCGTTGATTTTCTTTCTGCATATGCTGCCGATCTCGCAACTCCTGAGAGATGCGCTGAAAAGTTCTCCATATGTCTTCCTCCGCTTTCAAAAGGCCGTTATTCGTTAGGCTTTCTAATAAGCGACACTTTTCATTCTTTAAAATGGAGCACTCCTGCTGCGATGATTCTAAATCTGCTTCCAAGAGTAAATTTCTTTCTCGCAATCGAGCCAAGTCACACTGCAAAGAGTGTGCACCGACAAGGTCACGTTGTATCGATTCCAGCTTTTGCTCAGCCACTTTTCTAGCATGATTATGTTCTTTTACCTTTTTCAGAAGGGTTCTGTTGTTTAGCTCATACCGTTTCAATTTGTGCCTATGTTCGTTCTCAATTACTTTAAGTAGAATTTTCAGATTCTTGGTATCGTCTTCGGGAATCGCGACGCCATGCTTAGGACAAGTCTTCTTTTTTGACGGTCTTCCCTCCTTAGGCGTCATCCTTGCAACAACCGCCGCAGCATCTTGTACGACCTTTTCCTGCAGCTCGTCTATGTCCTGTTTCAGTTGCTTTACCAATACTTCACTTTTTTGAAACTTTTCATTGTGTTCAGCATAGTGGCCTAATTTTACTTCCAAATCTAAATTCTTAGATTGAATCTTTCGAAAATTGTCCAATAGCTGCTCGTACCGCTTTGCTGCCTGCGATTCGGTCATCTTCATTCGAGTCTCCCAATCAGATCGACACGCGTCCAACTGCTGCTGGCAATGTTCCTTCAGCCCGTAATGTTCCTGCTGTAACTTTTTCAATTCGCATTCCTTTACACTAAGCGCCTGTCGCGTGCTCTCGAAGTTTATCGACAAAACTTTCAGTTGCGCTTGCAAATGACCGATGCTGACATCTAGATCTCTGTTTGTGTAACTATACCGCGCTATTGCAGCTTGAAGTTGTTCATTCTTACAATGAAGTTGTGCAATTTCTGCATTCAAGCGGGATATTTTACCTTGCAGGGATGTGATGGTCGATGCAGCCTGTGCTTCCTTATTTTTGTACGTTTGGGTTAATATATCCTGATTGGAGAGTGTGTTATTCAGCACCTTAATGCTGAATACGAGTTGCTCTTTCTCATGTTCGTATCCGTTACTAACCTCCGTTAAGGCCTTTATTTTATCGTGTGCTTCCTTCAGTTTAGCACCATAATCACTTAACACTTGCCCCGAAACAGTATCTAATTTGTCTCGATTTTCAATGGAATTTAATTTACTCAATAATTCTTTCTTTTCTTTCACAGCATTTCGTTCAGCATCTTCTCTAGCGAGAATGGCTTGTTGTAAATCAAACTTGAGCTGAGTGTTCCGTTGTTTATACTGCATACCTCTGTTTTGAAGTAGTAAAATATTCTCTCTAAGTTTGGTGTTTGTATTTTGGCAAGCGTGCAATTCATTACGAAACCATTCTTCAGCCTTCCTCGCTGAAGCTAATTCATTTCGTATCTCTAACAAAACTTTCTCCAATTTTCTTAACTCAATCGACTGCCTTTCCTTATCACAATACTGCTCAGCTAACTTTTGTTTTAGAATACTGTTAGCCTGATCTTTACAATCCAACTGGAGCTTAAGCTGACCGAGATCTGTTTTAAAGTTGGCAACTTCTGAAAAATAATGCTGAATTCCGGGTGATCCATTCAAAGTTATGACCTTCTCCAACTGTTCCTTCAGTTCCCCGATTTGTTGCTCCAAATCAAACTTCTCATCTTCAATTCGCTGATACTTTTTGTTCCACTGTAATTCCACCTCATGTCGAATCTCATTCCATTTGTATTTGTAAGTCAACAGCTCGGTTTTAGCGTGATAAAGCTCCGTGTTCAGCTGCACAAACCGCTGGTGCAAATCGTGTCCATTTGGACTGATAGCCGTTTTTTCCTTCGAACTTTCCGAAAAAGAAAAATTCCCCGAATCATAATTTACCACACTGGAATTTTGCAGCGCATTCAAGATATCAGCTCGCTCTGCGGAAGCCTCAAAAATTTCCGTAGACGCTGCGGAAAGTAAATCTTCCGATGCACTACTATCCTCCTTCCGCTGTGTTCTCTCGTCAAAGCTGCCATTACTCGAAATTAGTAAATTGTGCCAAGTTGAATTCTCCGCTTCGGCCAGTGATGCATCTATACTTTGTTCTTTGATGCACCCAGATGACTGGGAATTATCCGTTCTATACATAACGGAGACGACCACCTGCTACGAGTATATCGAATCGCAACAATTATTTTTCCGTTCCTGCCATCATGGCAAAAACAACGCAAGTGGTGCTTTCACTTCCAAGCTGCCAACAAAAAACTACGTTCTTGTTTTTATCAGCCAACGATTTGCGTTGAATTTAAATGGATTTTAAATAACACTGGTGAAACAAAAGACCCATTACACTCCGAATACGTGCTCTCACCCGAAAACTCTTGCGATAAATGCGATAAATAAATACATCTTCAAAAATTTTACACTTCTGTTGTTTGCAACGTTCGCTGCCCGTCTTCGTATGGCAATTCGCGCAATGACGTCGCACTTGCAGCAACACGAAAATAGGATGAAAACAACCCAAGAGTTAGAGAGAGTGAAAGAGATGGGAAAAGTAAGCAAACTAGCAAGAGAAAAGGCAAACCAGGTATCGAATGGTTTACCGTGCAGGGTTTGGATTTATGCAAAATTCAAGATGAACATTTCGAATGGGCAGGGGATATAATGATAATGTTTATTTCAATTCAAATTTTTCATACATCCAATCATGCATTATGATGCAACATCGACGCAAATTGCCCCGCTCTTGATGTTACATTCAATTTGCCGATCCTTGCCGTGTTTGAAAATGTTATCGACGGCAACGATTTAGACATCTACTGATTTTGATGGCCTAGCGACGGCAATTGCGTATGTCCACTTGCAATCCTTGTTATTTTCTCCTGATGCAGACTGTTGATCACCCAAGTAACAATTCTAAAGCCACTTGGTTTTACTTGAATTTTATAAAGGTTTTATTGCGGTATTAATCATTACTTCTAGTTTTATTGCGGTATTAATCATTACTTCTAGTTTTATTGCGGTATCAATCATTACTTCTAGTTTTATTGCGGTATTATGCAATACCAAGACGATACGAATCTAAGATTTATTGCTGCTATTATGAAGAATACTTAAGTTCAACACCAAAATCATTTTTTATGCGAGGCCATATAGCCATATTTTAGTATTTTGTTTTAGCTCGCAAACAAAAATTCATCAAAGCAAAGTGTTTTGCAGAAAGTAAATTATTAGCATTAGCATTAGCATATGTGGCTGCACACATCGTAGGTGGCTATATAATCGCATTATATACCTGGCTACGTCCGAACAACCGCAGGGGAAGTGGGTAGGAATGTTAGTGTAGCATCTACTTTTGAAAGTGCAGGGAACCTATACTACCTTCATAGATATTACAGGAAAACAGTATATCATGTTAGTAGGGCAAGGCAAACAATAAGGATCATGAAGAAGATTCTTTCAATAATAAACTGTATATAGTACATATTGAGTATATATATGCAAAAATAGAACAATCTCACCAGCAATCCGTCGCGTGAAATACAATTGCGTCATTTGAATTTCCATCAGTGCATCTAATATCCAATAATTAATTTAATGTTTTCCATTTCCATAATATCCATGTGTATTATTTAAACTTGTTCCCAGATAACACAAAATCGTAATAGAAAGTTCACATTAAATCGTTTTCATGTCAATTTCACATTGGAATTGTATAATAATTAGAGTATGTCAAATCGAAGTGAACAATAAGTTGTTTTGCAGTCGTGCGTGTCTTCATATACAATTCATGACTGTGAATTATAAAGCAGGATAGACAATTGCAATATTTGATTATATCTATATCATATATTCAGGAATATTTAGTTGCGTGTTATAAAAACTGCGCAAAATAGAATTACAAATAGTTGTCAAAATTTTCGCACGTATATCGCCTCCACTTTGGTACATATATGTTCTTATATGGCGTGAAATATAACTTTTTCGTTCAGATATGATTTCGTATACCTCAGTTGCAACCGAGATATACAAACCAAATGGTTTACTGGGTTACGGCCAAAGTTTTAATCGTACAATAGGAGATGCTTGATGAGCTAAAACGAAACAAATAACTAAAATAACATATTAGGCTTACTTGCTACCAAGGCCGGGTGGCTCAGCCGTCTGCGCAAAATCTTAGTTTTGAGGTCTGGCATCTGGGAACCACGCAGCATCGCACCCCCTAGCTTAGCTACTCAATTGAGTATTACCGGGTATGGCCGCGTGGAGGCGCTAGGTAGGAGCTTGGGCTGGCAAAAGCTATATTGGTCGCTTTCTCGTTTGCCTTCCCCATTTCATACCCTGTTTTGCAGAAAGTAAATTATTATCAATTAGTTTTCATGTTACAGGAAGCAACTAAAATGATTTGCTAGAAATTGAGATTGACTAACTGAATATTTATTTTGTTAGAACGACCAGTTCTCGAAAATTGCAAAAAGTTCTGGTCGTTTGTCAATTCTAACACTTCTTTGCGTCTGTCAGAATACAATGCTAAATTTTCATGCACATATCGTTTGTTTTGAGCATAAAAACTGCTTTTGAAACCCCATCGAGGCATTACATCGTTGTGCTCTAGTTCTAAAGTGCACGTTTTCTCGTTGATTTTGTCTGGTTTTGCATGCGCAACATGAATGAAGGAATGCAAATTGATGCAGTGTACATGGACCTCTAAGCAGCGTTTGATTGGGTGGATCACGGTATTCTCCTTGCAAGGCTTGAAAAGCTGGGCGTTTCCGCTCCACTCCGCAAATGGCTACTCGCGTACCTGAAACACCGTAGGCTGAGTGTTCCGAGTTTTCCGACTGCTCGTTCTGCAAAATCTCTGGCGTACCACAGGAGAGCAACCTTGGACCACTACTCTTTTCTCTTTTTGTAAATGAACTGTCGGCGCTGCTGCCATCTGGCTGCTGATCTTTTCATGTCGACGGTGTAAAAATCTTCAAGGTAGTTAAAATACGACTTCGACTGCATTGAACTTCAACGCCTAGTGAACAAATTTGGAGATTGGTAATCGAGTGACATGCTTACACATGCATCTCATTATTATGCACAGTCTTCCGTGGCAGGATTCCAGAAACCTACCGTCATATGAGGAACATTGCCATTCAATTAATTCAGAGACTCTTGAGAGAAGACGTACCAACGTTTAAGCCATGTTCCTGTCGCGAAGTCTGACTAATAACTTCACACTTTTCGTTTTGTCACATTACCACATCAAACCACATACCTTCTCAAACCACAAGTCCAGTCATCAAAAAAATTAATGGTTTGAAAGGTTCCCGTTTCATTTGCAGTCAGCCTAGTCAGTAAGATACAGACGAACGTGAATCAGAAGAAATTATGCTTGCCAATTTCGTCGGTGTATCGAAAGTATTTGACTGTGTCCCACATGATATGTTGCCACTCAATTTGTACAAATATGGAATAAGAGAAAATGCTCATAGTTTAGTATAACTAGTCTTAAAATATAAGAAACAAATAGTTTAGATGGACACTAACAGTACTCATGTATGCATGATCCAATATAGAGTACCACAAGGATCCATATTAGGACTCCTTTTGTTTATCATCTACTTTAATGATATAGTTAAGTCCTTTTGAAGGGTACGTTAAAGATGTACACAAATAATTCTGCCACTCACAGCGCTGACAACATGGAGCAATTATTTGGTTACATGAGAGCATGACCTAAAACTTATCGGATGGATTCAATTCTAACTGGTTTCTGCGAAATAGTGAGGTAGAAACAGTTTAAACCCATACTCATTTACGATTACTTATCCAACAAAATATGAAATGGTGGCTATGAAATGGTGTAGACAATATTTACTCAAAACAAGTTGAATTTCTTGGCATGCTTAAAATAACTAGTTTTATGCCCGGTTTATGGCGGTAGTCAAATGCCACCCCCGGGGGAGACATCGGATTTCGAGACATCAAGTGACACTGCAAGCAGCTCGTACTACTCACACTCAGGCGTAAAACAAAGCAAAACTGAACGTGCGGATCCAGCTGTTGAAGCTGCAGTACATGTAAGCCAATCGATCAGCCAAGCCAAGTCTGGATCCAAGTTCCAGACCAATAAACGTATAAAATTACAAAATAATATTTAGAGTAATAAAAAATAAAATAAAAACAAGAAAAATACACATATAATACGACTTATTTATTAGTTTTGAAAATATTGCATTCAAAATCACTGAAATTAAAGGTTCTGCCAAATAATCAGAAGATGGCGATGTTTCCAACATGTGGCAGTTTGAAGATTTTCAATTCGCTTTCTCAGAAAAAGATATGTCTATATCTAGATCGATACAATCATTTTATTGAAAATTAGATCAAGCGCATCTAATTTATTGCGAATGAAGAAAATTTCGCATATCGCTTGTGATTTTCGGAACACTGGAATAAAAGGAAAGGATTTTATATAATTAGTTTGCGTTTTCAACTTTCGTACGTTTGAAATGTTACCTGTCTTTTGACGTAGGACTACGTCTTTCAGGAAGGTAGCTGATATAGGGGGTAAATCCTAAAAATCTTTCTCAAAAAGTGGTCAGGTTTTGAATTTTTTAAGAATTTTTTAAGAATTGGCTCAATTGAAGAACGCCATTATTTCGTAAGTGTACACTATTGAAAAATTGAATATAATGAAGCATTGTCCAACTAGAAATTCTCGCATCCTGATTGGTCGAAGAAAAGACGTCACCATGGTTTGCACGTGTTTTTTGCAGAAAAGGGACAGAAACTCCTCGTCCCAATAGGTCGAAGATTTTTTACGGCACTTAAACCTATACCAATTTGATATCTGTGCTTGGGAAGTACTTTAGGGTCCAAAACCACCCCACTTCTTCAACCGATGTTATCGTTTCCGCATTAAACCTAGTCCAATGTGATGTCCTGAAGGTAAACAATTTTGTTATAGCATAAAACCATCCCTTTTCTTCAACCGCCTTTAACATTTAACAATGAAATTAGTCCAAATTGATATCCTGAAGGTGAAACGTCATCAAAAAGTGAGCAGTCATACTTTCCTTTTGTCAGATGGTATCCTTATAGGTACTGCGGAATTTGTTCGAAACTGTTGTCTTGCATTTGTGCATGTGACGTGACACAGAATTCTCAAAGCGAGGAAAATCAGCGACTCGCTTATCTGAGAATAGTTTTGAACATTTCATTTGCTGCTTTGCATCAGTTATTTGCTGACAATTCTTTACATAGTTTCCATAGTGAAGGATTACATTTAGATTAATTTCTTTCAAAAATGATGGACAAGACAAGGCAGGAGGGACCCGTAGTGATGCTAATGTTTATTTGACTGTCAACTCAGTATAAGGCAGTAAGGTACAAAACATTTTGCAAAGAATTTTAACTTATTTAGTAGGATTTCTCAACCTGCAGCGCAACCAAGCCATTTTAACAGAACAATTTTTGATATCATCAAATCAAATACATAAATACATAGACGTCTAACTAAATAGTGTTTGATGTTGAAGTAAGATTTGAGCCGCTATTAACATTCATTCAAAACTGGGTAAGAAATGGGGAAGGCAAATGAGGAGCGTCCAATATAGCTCTAGCCATCCCAAGCCCCTGCCTAGCGCCTCCACGTGGCCATACCTGGTAATGCTCTTTTGAGTAGCCAAGCTAGGAGGTGCGATGCTGGGTGGTTCCCAGCTGCCTGATCTCCAAACCGGGGTTTTGGGCAGACGACGGAGCCACACGGCCTTGCTAATAGGTAAGCCTAATTTAGTTATTTTAATTATTTTTTTTTTTTTTCGTTTTAGCTTATGAAGCATCACTTGCTATATAGTAAAAACTTTGGCCAAAACGAGTTTTAATACTGCGCATGGATACCAGAATGAAAAATTAAAAGTGCAAATGCAAGTCTGCGACCTATAAGGTACCGCGCGCGACGCTGTTCGTCTGTCAGTGTTTTAGCCGCGATTCTCAACGGTTCTATCACGGAGCGAAAAAATCCAGTTTGTTTCAAAGTTGAAGTTTTTATAACAACCTAACAATATTTTTGTTTCAAAACGAAATTCTATTTGAATCAAGAAAATAACAGTTTTGAATTAACAGTAAAGTATTTTCAAATTGAGTTTAACATCGATAGAACAATAAATATTTTCATTTCAATCATACATATCAGTTTGAAACAAAATCACCGGAATCACCGTGCCGACGGAGCAGCAGTTTGGATCTTTCCTGCTGTTTTTGTTTTGTTGCTTCCGTTAATGCATAGATTTTACGTTCTTTAAATGCTTTCACATCCAGATCCATTTTCAAAATTCGACGAAGAGATTCCCTGTTGATATTCAACTGAATTGCCACTTACCGTGCGGACCAGTCGCAACTGCGACGAATTCGCTCTCGAACAACCTTTTTAACTTCTGCAATTCTAACGCTTCGTCTTCTTCCGGGTTTGTTCACAAACCCAGATCCCCCTTCGACCAATTATTTTACTGTATATTAAAATAATGCAATCCAAATGCAAATCCAAAAATTTTGTCAAAGCTTGAAAGACCCTATCGCGTATTTTCAAAGTTTGAGTAACTTGCAGATTTCTCTGGAATATTCAGAAAATTTCATCAAAAATAGTGGAGTCAGCATTTTTCAGAAGTTGCTCATAATTGGTTTTTGTTTTACATAGACGTGTTTTACATAGACACAAATTCCAACTTTATCAAAAGGCAACCTTAACAACCCTGACTCGTCAAGCTGGTAGCAAAGACGGGGTTAGATATAAAGAGAGAAAGAGAGTTTTTATATGTTTAGGTGGTTTAAGTCGTTTATGCTCGTATACTTTTATGTTAGCTTCTACTGCCCACCAGGTGGCGAAGAAACTTCTCCGATTACCTTCCATATCATTCTTCTCCCATCCATTCTCTCCGCTCTCCACTATACCTACACACACAGGCATGCCAGATGTATAGTTTTTCCTGAATCTGCAGATTTTTAACTATTGCACAAATTGCGTGAAAATGAATTTTTATTTTTTACGTTTTTCATGAACTGAAAAGTGAATAAATTAACTTTAGTTTATATCCTACGAACTCGTTGCTTTCCTTGCTTTCATGTAAATTCAAATAAAAACCAATTATTTACTTTTGAGAGTCACTCGTCCATTGGTATTTATCACTCGATTTTCAAGAAGTTGCATACTACCAACGTCGGCCTCATCGTATAGTGCTTCAAAATTTCTGGCAGCATTGTTTACACATACCATTTATATGTTATTAGTCGTTTTGCTACGTACGTTCGTTTACAAAAAATTTATTTTTCATTGTTTTTATCGTAGAACTGTCTTACAAAAGTGTAGTATCGAGTGCGAATTGTGACCGGTTAAAATTTTTACATGTATGTATTCAAAAGTGTTCAAAATTGCCACGAAAATCATTGAAAAAGAATTAGATTAAATACTGGACTTCCTGGTGTGACCGTGTAACTTGCGTAGCCCTTTGTCGTACGTCAAGTGACATTTTCTATGTTTACAAATACTAGTTAGGAGATCCCGTTCTCAAGTTTTCTAATTTAGTTGTGCTTTGTTTAGAAAACAGAACAAACATGTTTTGCCTGTTTTGCGCAAAATAATTGTAGTAAGCGCGAGCTCCATAAACCGAAAAATAAGGGCACAAGCGAGTATCATTATGCCCGAGGCTGAGCTATGCTGAATTCTATACTTTATGATTCATCAATGAACGTTCGCGAAACGAAGTTTGCAAGATGCAAGTGTTCAATCCATGGTGGTGAGAAACGCACAAAAAAGAGAGAAAGATCGCGTAGGCAAACCGGAGTGAGATATCCTACTTATACTACTGCTTCTATAGCTTCCAAATACAAAAAGAAATCCGCTGGAGGTAATCTCCTTTACCCAAATAGTTTCATCCTAATTTTAATTGGACCACCAATTTGTTAGAATTAATCATTTGAAAAAAAATACATCGGTACTTATGCGACATTTGATAGATGAGAGCTATGATGATATGTTATACATCCTGCAATAGGATTTCTTACCCTACTATTACTACTGCGTTCGCCGCAGATGATTGAGTTTCATTCACATACAATCCGTAACACTTTATGGTGCTGCAACTCTAAATCCACCGGCGTGGGCTCTACTCTCCGACAGTCTGTTCGGTGCATACGGTCGAGTTAGACGCATGGCGAGCTGTGTATCGGGCGAAGCTTAGTAGCAACGTGGTCCGCGGTTTCTGCAATGTAGAAATATTGCAATGAGAATTCATGTGAACTCAACGAGCGAGTGAGAATTATTCTGTACGTGTTTTGAAAACAGAGTGAATTAGTCATTCCTGAGAAATACGCAAATGGTGTTAAAAAATTGTTAGTGCGAAGTTCGTTGATATTTTTGTGAGTTGAAGAACATTTGTTGAGAATGATGAAGGTAAACGGTTTAAACTATAAAGCACGGCATTTGATACAGCAATAAGGAAACACCTGCATTGTCGCTTAATCGAGATTTGAGACAAACAGTGAAGCTCGAAAATTAAAAAAAAACTAACGGGGTGTTTCCTCTCCGGAAGTGTTTTTTATGTGATTTTATTTGAAGGTTGGACAATAGTGTGTGTAATCTATTTTAGCGCGAGAGGTCCAAAATGGCATCGATATCATTATCGCGAGTATTGCACAGCAAGAAAAGCAATGTGGACATAGAACATGAGAATCTGATTAAGAATATGGTAGGCAAATAGCTTATGCTTCGCAACGGAAGCACATTTACTCTC
Source organism: Sabethes cyaneus (assembly GCF_943734655.1). Taxonomy (NCBI): domain Eukaryota; kingdom Metazoa; phylum Arthropoda; class Insecta; order Diptera; family Culicidae; genus Sabethes; species Sabethes cyaneus. The sequence goes on along the minus strand of NC_071354.1, from coordinate 74,004,860 downwards.
ACTATGCACCGAGTGACAATTCTAACAATGGTGTGGAGCAACACTGGCTTTTCTAAAGTTCAACAGCACTACATATTTGCATAACAATTGACCCAATGGTTTATAATTGGTACATCACCTGGTAGCAATTAGCCACTTCCCTTTTGACTGTCAATTCTTCAGTGCTGAAACTTTGAATGTATGAGGATCACCATCAAATACGATGGAATAAACCAAACAGAGCGTCTCGTACAAACCGGCATCCGGCTAGCGCTGGACAAAATCACAAAATTTTTATATATGTGTATACATACATATGTGTTCATCCATCCACGCCCGCCTAAATTATGTGACACTATGTAGGTTCGTCGTATAATCATAGCTTATGCTGGGCCATAATTTAGGAAATAACGAGCAGAATGCTGTATTTTTATGCTTACCGGGAGACTAAAAAAACTCAATTAATCTGATTGAATCAACTTCGAGCATAAAATTGTGGATATAGGAAAAATGAGGAGAATTTTTCATCAATTTTCCCAAAAACTTCAAGTGAAATTTTTTCGGACATCGCTTATTTCAAAAATTTATAACGATGCATGCAAGTAAATTGTCTTAGTAATGCGGGAAAAAGAATAGTCGAAATTTTTCACGGCGATGAAAAACTGCGGACTTGCCGTGAAAGGTGCGTTTTAAGTTATGGATTTTTTTATGACTTGTCAATTCCAAATCTCTTGATGGAAAAAAAACTTGATAGCATTATTTGATGTTCCTGAGTCAGAAAACTCGATTTTTCTAAACACTTAGAATATTCGAAAATTCATAATTCATGAACCGAGCATTGTAAAGCGTAGATTTACAGTGCTACATGTAAGTACACGACCGGTCGTTAATTTTTCGTTTTGGGCCAGACAGACCCAAAATTTTATGAAATGAATCTATTAGAATAGCAGGATTAATAAATTTCGATCTTCTCGGAAATTGCTTATTCAAAAAATTCATAATTCTTTATTCAAGTAGGCACCGTAGAATAAAGATTTTTGTATGAAAATGCAAGCAAATTAGTAAATAAATCACAGCTTTCCGTGTGGATTGAGTCTAGAAAAACTCAGTTACGTAGAGAAGGAATAACAGCGGCTTAAAATTGCTACCTTGTGGAACACGGAGGCAGAGGATACTATTGATCCCGTTGGATCCCGTCAATGGACGCAGAGAGCTATTGATCCCGTTTAAATTTACAAATTGAATTCTCCCAGAATGGTAGTTGCCAATCCCTCTCTCCAAATACTCTAGTTTCTGCAGCTCATGGTCGATGCTATTGAATACTTTCTTTAAATCAAAGTAGATTTCTTGAAATCTATTGCCGTATAAATCTCATCAACTTGCTCACTGGCTGCTGTCAGTGACCTGGAGCCTGAATTCATATTGAAGACTGTACAGGATCTTGTGATCGTTCAGGAAATTCAGCAACCCAGTCGCGAGCTATTTCTCTAACATCTTTTACTCATCCGGGGTCCTCCGGGGGACTGTCCGATAGCATAACATAGCATGGTTTGACCGCCCGTGAGATGCTCGCGATTGATCTATATAACCTGAAATTGCACAAAGAACCATCAGAATAATGCTTGAGAGAAGCATATCATTCGCAATGAGCACTTTCTGGTGACCCACTGAGATGGTGATCTTTGTGACAATCAATAGCAAAGCTAGCCACGTTCAATGCAGGGGAGGGAAAGGAATATCAGCCCGACACTTGCTGCTACTAGAGACCGAGGTATTCTCTGCATCATCAGTGTCATAAGTGTCACAGGAAGGAGTTGTTGTTAGTGGAAAGGAAATCATCTGGATCCACCAAGGCAGATGGTACGATCACTGTCATTCGAGCTCGCGCACGATTAGAGGACATGCTTGGTTACTTGACTATCACGAAACAGGTAGTCGAAATCCGAAATATCGATATAAGAAAAAAAACCACGAGAAATCAGTTTACGACACCGAAGGTTATGTGCTATCAGTCTATTCGTCTGTACGAAATCGCGTGTGAACAGTTATTAGATTCCGATAAAACATTTGTTGCTATACGCGAAAGTATTCCCGAGACAAACGTGTCTATTTGGTAAATACCACGAAAAACATGGCTGCGCGAGAAATCTTTTAGCATCCTTCGATCATAAAAAAAAAATACTTAAAAACCCTTGCAACTTAATCAGGGCGCTGCACAAAAGCTATCAAGTTTTTGATAGTCGGTAATCATATAATGAAAATTATGCACGTGATGTTCCTAGGTAACCAATTTCACGATTCGAGTCGATACAGAGATACCTTGTATAGAACTATTCAATCCTGTACATATCCAGAATTATAAACACGTCATTGTTAGGTATGCCCAAGTGAATTCAAAATGACCTTCAAAATTAACTGCTGTCGAAAAAATAACAACGATCGAAGCACGAAAGCAAACGATGCTAAATTGCCATATGAAACGATGTATGTAGGCACCGGTTATATGAGATCAACCTGGATATTCGAAAGTCTTGTGAAGCCAGTAATTACGGAATTTAAGGCCAAAAAGCCAAGAACTTTGCGACGGCGGAGGCAATCTACGCCAGACTGAAAGCGGAGTCTAGGAGAATTGGGCTAAAAATAAATGCGTCGATAACCAAATACATGAAAGGAAGAGGTTCAAAGGAAACAAACGTGCGTCTCCCACGGATGGTAACCGTTGACGGCGACGCACTAAAAGTGGTAGAGGAGTTCGTGTATTTGGGATCGTTGGTGACACACTAGTAAGGAGATCCAGCCGCGCATCCAAGCGGGAAATCGGGCCTACTTTGCCCTTCGTAAAACGGTACGATCAAGAAGCATACGCCGCCGCACGAAGCTAACAATGTACAAAACCGTTATTAGACTGGTAGTTGTTTATGGACTCCAAGCCGTGACGCAGCTCTCGGAGGACATACGCGCCCTTGTGTTCGAGGGAAAAGTGCTGCGGACGATATTTGGCGGAGTACAAACTGAAAGCGGAGAGTGGCGGAGGCGTATGAATCACGAGCTACAGGCACTACTTGGGGAGACTCCCATCGTACATCTAGCGAAAGTTAGCAGGCTACGGTGGGCCGGACACGCCGTAAAGATGCCGGACGACAGTGCGACGAAAACAGTCCTCTTCAGCAACCTCACTGGCACCAGGAACAAGGGGGCCCAACGTGCACGATGGCTCGACCAGGTTGAAAGCGATTTGCGACTTCTGAGATGACTAGGAAATTGGCGACGAGTGGTCCAAGACCGAGTTGAATGGAGACGAGTGCTTGAAACAGCACGAGGCATCCCGGCTCTATGCTGAAGAAGAAGAAAAGGCCAAAAATACACCTTTTTATAAATTTAATATAATGGTAATATCTTACTCCAGATCGATATTAGTGTGTGGTTGCTGACGTCAGTTTTGGATCCAGTTTATTGAATAGGAGTTGCTCGTGCTACTTTCAAACAATCCGCGAAAGTACTCGCACTTATTGATTAGTTGAAAACGTCCCTCATCAATGCTGAGAAAGGCTGATGAAAATCCTTGATGAATTCTACTGATATTCTAAGCAGCGAAAGTTTTCCAGTTTCCATCCAGTTTATAGCGACCATAATAAAATATCCGTTAGAATAAATAATTTCTCAGCAGTTTCGGTTGTTGTGCAGCTTATGCGCATTAAATTTTATCGTGCATATTGGTATGAAGGATACAATCAACGCGCCATCGAAACTTTGTATTTTTTGAAAACTAGTTGTATAAATATACTCAATTAGACAATTTCAATTTCTAGTAAAATCGCTCTAGGTGCTTCCTGAAAAACGATTGGTAATAACTTTCTTTCTGACAGTCACACTTTACCAGGATGGTTTTTTGTTTGCGGGCTACAAAAATAGTACAATATGGCTTCGTATAATAAAACATTTTCGGTGTTGAACTCCAATATTCTTCTAAACGGCAGCAATAAATCTGTTTGTTCAGGGTGTACCATATTAGTAGCACTATAAAACTACAAGATTTATTGCGGTTTAACAAATAACTGCAATAAGATCAATTTCCTGTAGGTTTGTATTACTACGGCTCATTTACAGGAAATTTATAAGAGATGTGCCGCAACCAACAAATTTTATCGTGGTACTATTAGCTATCACAATAAATTCGCTTTAATAACAAATTTATGATGGTTTTATAGAAAGCTATAAGTGTGTTTTAACCTGTATCATACTGATATGCCGTAATACCAAAATAAAACCAGAGGTAATGATTAATACCGCAATAAAACCTTTATAAAATTCAAGAAAAAACCAAGTGGCTCTAAAATTGTTGCTTTGGATACAATCTACTAAGTTCACAGCATTTGTTTGCGTCTTTTTTGCGAACTTTTTGTTGCCGCTGTTTTTAAGGGGTAAAATATCAATACTATCTCAGATTTCTGTACAATTTGTAGGGTAAAACAAGGTAAAACATTCCCTTACGCGACATTTTTGTGAAAAGCTTGATCGTCGTTCGATTTTTTGACTCTTTCAGCCTTCCCAACAGGCATGCTTTCTTGAAAATCTCTAGTAAAATTATCGAATTGGCATTTTGCCTGTAGTACAAAAACCTTGAGGCAAAACGGAATTCTAGATTATGTATTATTAAAATAAAATTGTTCATATACGTTTTTCCTAACCTTCTTCTTCTTTTCCCTACCAAAGAGTCTCAAATTAGAGGGGGTTTGTACATGATTCATTCAAAACTATTAAAAAATAGGAGTAAATGGGGCAAAATAGGCTACTTCTCGTCATTTCCGCGCGTTGAGACTATCACCAATTGATTAATCGTGATTTTTACATAAGAAAATTCACTTTTACCCCTTAAAAACAGCGGCAACAAAACGTTCCGTTTATTCGGTTGGTTCTGCCCACTATGCATTGTCTGAACAGTAATCGTTAACATTCACTCCGAGGACTCGGGTTCCAATCCGGATCCCGAAGGAGTCACAAATGACTAGGGATAGAAAAACTATCATTAACTACTGATAGTTATCAGTAAGCAATAATATCACTAAATATCAGTAAAGTTTCGCTGTTATTGATATTTACTGATACAATTACGTCGTTCCGCTAGAAAAAACAGTTAGTTCAAATTTATTGGTCGGTAGTGGCGTATGATAGGCGAGGAACACACAATATATCGTCGTCATCGTCAGTGTCCTAGAGCCAGGGTGGCTCGTGCTGTTTGAAGCAGTTGTCTCCATTTAACTCGAATTTGAGCCACTCGTCGCCGATTTCTCAGTCGTCTCAGAAGACGCAGATCACTTTCGACCTGGTCGAGCCATCTTGCACGTTGAACCTCCCTGTTACTAGTGCTGGTGGGTTTGTTGAAAAAAACTGTTTTCGAACCCACTGTCGTCCGGCATCCTTACGGCGTGTCCGGGCCAGCCTACCGACTTTCGCCAAATGTACGATGGGAATCTCTTCAAGTAGTGCAAGTAGTTCATGATTCATACGCCTCCACCACTCTCTGCTTTCAGTTTGTACTCCGACACAGTGGCTCCAGATTACTACCCTGTGATGAACCAGAACCATTAGTAAATGCAACAAACGATCAGTTCCCGTAAATTGCCTATCCGTAAAATATGTTTCCAACCAACTCTCACGGCAGTACATCAAGTTCGATTCCCGACAAAGTCGACAATTGAAATGAACAAAATCAAAATTCTCTCAGGTATAAAACATTATTTGATCGAAACTGCAATTAATGTTGTTTTATGAGTTCTAAAATGCGCCGTCGTGCCCGGAAGGCACATTTCGAATGCGTTACATCAAAAACGTCCGTTCATTCCACAAAAAAACTTGTAATGCTTAGCAAAACAGCCTTTAAAAAAATGCTCTTCTGTTACTATTTACATAATTATGTATGCTAAACAAAATTATCTGTTGTTGTTATACCAATTACCCGTATTTTAACATTCACTTGTTTTAAAATCCCAACCTGAAAAAAACATCTAAAAGCATAAATATGAAACAAAAAATGAAAAAGTTTACATTAAATTCAACGGAGCTCACTGTCAGATGCCTTCTCTTACGACAGACAGCTGCGATTTGCACCGGGCGGCGGGTGAATGTTTCCTTTGGCTACGCTTAACGGTTTGGAGTGCTGAAAACAGACAAGCAACAGCAACAAAAAAAGCACGCACATCGGTAAACGTACCACAACAAACAGGTAGCACGCATCGCTGAATACCTTCTGCATACTTGCACCTCTCCGCAAAATTGAACCAGCTTAAACAATCAAGTGAATGGTGATTTATTTATCGGGCCACCGCCGCCGTATTGTTTTGATTTATTTGCCATTGAAGAACCGTTTTATCGATTGGTTAAGGTCAACAGTTTGTGTTCGTAAAGCAGACAGCCAAACCAAGAGTTTGACGATTATTATTTCAAAAAAAAAAAAAAAACTTTCCTAATAGTAAATTTTTTTAAAGTAATGACTGAAATCAATGAGTTCAGTCCAAAGTTTAGACAAGCTTGATGTTACGAATATCAATTTCAGTTAGGCTAAGCTGTGGCAAAACTATCACCTGCTGTACTGCGATCCTTCTAGTCGATGCAGTGCAGGTATACAAAGAGTTTACAAGGAAGCAGGTGTTAAATGTTTAAAAAAGATCTCAGAGAAGACGATGTGTATTTCGTTACACGGCAACCTTTCATCAATGATTTGGTAATTCCAAAGAGTAAATAGTATATCGTGTTCAGATGCAATTATCTACTATGTATATAGTTTTGCATGATTTAAAAAAACCTTCTATGGAAACGAAATATTAACAGAAATCAACGATCCTAGGAAAAACCTATACATTGCTTGCAATGTCGAATATTGCTTGCAATTAACTGAATCAACAATAGTCATTCTCACACGATCGGCTGAGTAGTGCAGTTTTCAGCCAGCGAGGAAAATAGCTGAATGCAAAAACTTTCCTACATAAATGAGATACAATATAGTCAACAGAGCATTCCGTCAAGTTTCGAACGTTTGAACGGAAAGTATGGTTGTTTCCAAGCCAGTAGTGATACGCACTTGGCATGTGTGCAGTCCTTTAATGTATGAATATGGCACAGCAGGAAGTTTGAGAGAAATAATCAAATTAACGAAAACAGTGAAAATTGTAATGCCGATGTGCGCTGGTACGGAACAATTGTTAGAAACAAGCCGTTTTTATTATTTTTCTTATTGTAATTACTTCGAGTAACACTTGGTGTTGACAATTGTGTCAACGGAATCTTTTTCCGAAAACGTATTCTCCGACCGACGACAATAAAACAACGACTTCGGTTTTGGGAGAATATAATTTTCCTGCAGGATGACAAACGTAGCAATCATCATGCATATTATTAGTTTATTTATTTATTTATTTATTTATATTTGTAATTCATCTGACTAGTGTCTACATGAAGTCTAATTACTATAACAGATTAGAGGCTTTTATCTTCTGCAAAAATTTATGCGAAGGCTCATCGAACTCAAATAATTCTTCAACTTTCAAAAAGGTTCTAATACATGCGGTAACTGGTTCATTATATCCAAAAACAGTACGATGGAATGGAACTTGTAGTAGGCCAATAGAACGTAGAGTCCGTTGTGAAGCACGAAAATCCAGTAGTGACAAAAGCCTGGGAGAATCGATTTCACCATGGATGACTTTGGCTACGAATACAGCTTGCTGGGTTCTTCGTCGGTAGTCTAATGAGTCAAGATCAAGTAAACGGCATCGATCAGAGTATGGCGGGAGGTTCTCGGGATTGCGCCAAGGTAGATGTCGCAAGGCAAGCCGGATGAATTTTCGTTGCACTCGTTCGATGCGCAGGATCCATGTTAATTGCTGAGGACACCAAACTATATTACAATTTTCAAGCAGCGGTCGAACCAGGGCACAGTATAACGATTTTAGGCAATGAGGATCGTTGAAGTTCCGACCAATTTTCGAAATAAAGCCGAGCTGACGCATTGCCTTCGAAATTATCGATTCACGGTGCAGGTCGAATGTTAGTTTAGTATCAAGTAACACACCAAGGTCACTAACGTAGTCTACTCTGCGCAGCTCAGACCCCTCAATCTGATAGTTGAATACAATCGGGTTTTTAATGCGGTAGAAACTTATCACCTCACATTTTGCCACACTTAGTGTGAGCCAGTTTCGTTTACACCAGTCAACAAATGTATCAAGTAACGCTTGCAGGCGGCAACAATCGTCAGTTTTTCCAACAGGTAGGAACAGTTTCAAGTCGTCAGCGTACACAAGTCTGCATCCGATATCCAAGAGCAACGTAACGTCGTTGAAAAACAGTGAAAAAAGCAGTGGTCCCATATTGCTACCTTGCGGAACACCTGAGGTATTGGTGAATTGCGCAGAGATACACGAGCCAAGCTTCACGCGCAATACCCTGTCACGCAAGTACGAGCTGAGCCATTGCACTAATTGTTGAGAGGCACCGAGTCGAATAAGTTTATGCAACAATATTGTATGGTCAATTCGATCAAAAGCTGCTTTCAAGTCCGTGTAGATTACGTCCACTTGCTTCTTATTCTCTATTTGCGAAATACAGGTAGAGGTAAACTCCATTAAATTCGTACAAACGGAACGGCCAGGCATGAAGCCATGCTGAGCTGGAGATATGTAGTTTTTTGTACGAGACAACATCATACTGCTAACAATTATTTCGAACAATTTTGACGCGGCAGACAAATTAGTAATTCCGCGATAGTTCCTAACATTCCGGCGGTCGCCTTTTTTATACACTGGGAATATAAACGACTCCTTCCAAATATTCGGGAATTTAGCTTGTTCGAATGATTTGTTGAAAATAATGCGTAAAGGAACTACCAATGGTACAATACAGCGATTCAAGACTACAGCTGGAATGCCATCTGGCCCCGCAGAGAAAGAACGCTTCAGTTTTTTTGCAGCAGTTATTATCATGTCGGTAGTGATCTCAAACACATTCAAGTCGACCAGATCAGCAGGAACGTATGAAGCAGCGGTTTGTGCATCACGATCAGAGGCTGTTTTATTGGCGAACACAGATGAGAAGAAGTTTGCAAACAGCTCACAAGAATCAGAAACGGTAGTGGATTCGATTCCGTCAAGGCACACGTGGGAAGGGATGGAGGAGCATTTCCTTTTCGAATTAACGAAATTCCAAAAATTTTTCGGTTGTTTCCGGAGATCGGTTTGCACACGCAGGACATATGATTTGTACAGAACCGCATTCAAACGACGAAATTCATCGCTAGTACGTTTAAAGTTGCGCTGTGTCAGCATTGTCTTACGTTTCCGATGTGCACGCTGTGCTCGGTTGCGCTCCCTTCTCAACTGCCTAAGATGCGGGGTGCTCCACGCAGGCGAAGCCGGTCGTTTCACAAGAGGTACATTGGAGTTCAACCATCGCGAAATAGTTTCACAAAACTTCGATGCCATCTCATTCACATCGTTATACTCCAGTAGAGCCCTCCAATCAATAGAGAGCAAGTGCTGATCCAGTGCAGAGAAATCGATTTTTCGGAAATTCAATTTTTTTGTTTCATCAATCAGAGCAGTAGCAGTATCACCATTATCACAGACAGGCATCGACATCACAAGCGGTGGGTGGTGAGGGTCGACAGGCAGCAGCGGGGTAACACAACGGTCGATAGACAATAAGCATCCAGAGGTGCAAAATACCAGGTCCAATGTGCGCCCGAGATGATTTCGCTCTGTGTTCACTTGTGTAAGGTTCAGAAAATTCATACCATCGATCAAAGCGGCACTCGCACAGGGCAGATGTGCTGTGGATACTTTTTGACTTCCATCCGATCCCCATTCAATGCGAGGCTGATTAAAATCGCCGCACACCAGAAGCGAGCCACGATCAGTACATTTGTCCCACAGCTCACAAATAGATGAAACGTGTATATTGACAATGTCAGTGCTACGACTCTTATCGGGCGGAATGTACAGGCAGCAAAGTAACAGCTGTTTGCCACGGATAGTAGCATTCACGCAAACTTGCTCTACGTGGGCACTGTTAGCAGATTCGGCGATCGAACTAGGATAGCATTGCGCCACGGCAATAAGTACACCTCCGAAACTGGATTTGTCACTGTTGTGTGGATTACGGTCGCAGCGGAAAACATTATAAGATGTCCCGAATAATTGAAGCGAGTCGATGCGGTCGTCTAGTCCGGTCTCGGTTAAAAATATTACGTCAAGATCACACTCGTGAGTCGTCAAGAAGAATTCGTCGATTTTAGTCCTCAATCCGCGTACATTTTGTAGATAGAGAGTGATGTCATGCGCACTATCGACGTCACACTGCAATACGGAATCACTTAGGGCAGTAGGAACAGAATTATCGCATAAATACTCGCCTCTGATGGGAGCCCTAAGGTTCCCATCGTCCACATAAAAACGCCTTGAATTTAAATCATCACCTCGTCCATTGCAGTGGGTCGTCGGTTGAAGTTTTTTGGCTGGTTTACAAATTCCCTGAATAGTACGCCAGCCGGCCAGGATGCAGGATCCAAAGCTTGAATTTTCAGCGCCGGGTCAAGTCCGATTTTGTACGACACGAAGGACAATTGACTAATATCCTTGTCCTTGGGCACTAGTCGTACAACTTCGGTAGTGTCGGGAACATTTAAACACTGTGACACAATTTTTTGCACGTCACTGTCAGTAGCTAACGGATTCAGGCCAGAGAGATACAACCAAAATCTAGCTGCTGGTACGGTGGTAGGCAAAATAGAAGGAACCGAAAGATCATTCAATGTAATTTCTTTTGTTCCGCGATCGGTAGCCGCCGCACTGGAAGGCAGCTGTTCTTCTCGACGACGTTTAACACCACGTACAGGCCAGATTGGTGAGCCGGTTGGGTCTTGTGGAGGAGCAAGCGGTGGCATATTATTCAGTGAAATGTTGTCTATTTTGCTGCTCAATGATTCGACGACATCACACAGACGCTGGCATTGCGCAGATAGAACGGATGGACCGCTGGATTGGCAGTGCATATCACTGATATATTTTTTTACGCTGCGGTTATTTAGTTCATCTCTACATGCAGTACACATGAGTAGAACCTTTCCCAGAGTAAACGCATCTCTCAATCCACGTACGTTAATGCCACAGCATTGCTGGCTTATATGCATGTAAGCCTCGCAAAAACCACAGCGCATTGGTTCGATATCATTTATTTCATTATTGCATTCGCAGCATTGTTTTTTCTCCATTGCGTTGCGTGCGTTGGTACGTAGCAGGTAGATAAAGCAGACTCAAGCAACTGTCAGAAGCGTTTGACGAAAAAGCTGGTGCTGCCGGTGATTAAGCCGCGCAAACAAAACAATCACTTTGCAGTAACGAAAAAATATTCCTTTTCCACCGGAGAAACGTACGGATTACTATAACTCCACGATATCACTCAACTAAGAATAGTTATTGATCGCCTTAAGCAAACTTCGATACAAAAAACAGTAATTTTGCAATCCAAACTCAGAAAAACTGAAGAGCCGATAACAACAACTGTCGTAGTAACTTAACGAAACGAAACGAAAGTTAGTCTTTAGTCTTTAGTCTTTAGTTAGTAGTTAGTCTATATTAGTTCATATAATATAGATCTTGATTAAAATAGTAATTTGTAAGACTTACGTTTAGTTCCTTTTGTTTACCACTCGGCTTAGGTTCGTAAGATAGTATTGTAAGAATGACAACGACGGTGTCCTATGTGTAAACGAATTAGTTTAGATTTGGAAAATAATAAGTTGCAACTATCCTCTCACCGTCTGTAGTATATACTGGTATTATTAACCTATTACTTTAGGTGAAACTGTGTGAAACCGGCTAACAATGTTTTAAATCTAGCAATAAGTTAGCTTTTAGGTTGTAACTTTAAGGAAATAATAATTTGCACTTGAGGCGAACGAAATTTTCTGCTATTGCCTCGTTTGTTTTGTTTTTCTACTGACCTGGCTCTGACGCATATGTTACCGTTCAAAGTAAACTACATAAGGTAGGTGCGTTCATGGCCACTGTGGCCAACACTCCCCCCGGGTACGCCAGCCTCAGGTTGGCTTACACTTCGTCGCACCGGACGTCTAACTGGGCAAGATTCGGTGCTGTTCTCGCTGTTGTGGAGCAAACTTGCAATCTTTCTCGATCTTGGCGGCCAGCAATTGCGACGCACGCTGCGATCGACGACGACTTGTCGGGCACTTGTAGATGTGTAAACGGTCTAGGAAAAGCGACGAGGTGGCTTCGTGATAGATGGACGTGTACAATAGAGATGGTCGGGTATGAAAATTTGAATACCCGAACCCGACCCGTACCCGATTAGGAAAAAAAATAAAAACCCGTGCCCGACCCGAACCCGCAAGTTTATTTTTTTTGATACCCGAACCCGACCGCAACCCGTCGGGCACGGGTACGGGTCCGGATACCCGACAATCTTTAGTGTTAAACGAGGTCAATAGACCCGACCCGACCCGTACCCGGTTTCAAAACCAAACCCGTACCCGACCCGAACCCGCAAATTATTTTTTTTCAATACCCGAACCCGACCCGTACCCGGCGGGTACGGGTACGGGTGCGGGTTTCGGGTAAATTTTCCGCTACCCGACCATCTCTAGTGTACAAGCGCGTGAATGAGCGATGTGGAACTGCTGATGCGTTTTGTCGAATGATTTTGTGGTTCCGGTGGTGGATGGTATTTGTGGTAGTGGTGGTAATGTGCTACAATCAGGCTGGTGGTATGGTGTTTTCGGTAACTGATCAGTTGCTTCGCGACGTCAATGGTGAATGGTGTCTGCATACACACCTGCTTGTGTTGGGTTGCGTAGATTGGTCGTATTCGGTCGTAGCCGCAGCCGTCTTCTGCCGTTCCGTAGCGTCGTTGTGCAATAGCTCATGATGCCGGTAGGTACATCCATTCTTCCCGCATGATTTTGCTCTACAGCTACCCTTGTGAACACGCAGACACGTTCGGCAGTAGCCAAATTCTCTTACAGTTGCCCATCTCGATTCTCTAGAGAGTGCTAAAAAGTGTTGGCACCTATCGGCAGACTTGCAACTTCCATTGCAGATATGACAAGCTTCCACCGATAGGGCTGCTCCCACAGTGGTTTGTTCTTCAGTGTCACTGCCAGAATTCACTTCATTCACTGTTAGTGGAGAAACAACACTTGCCGCTTCTGCCAAGGCGTAAATCCACTGACCAAAGGATGCCAGGTTGGCATGTTGTAGTGTAAGACGATGTTGAGCCCAGTTTAATTTGAGCAGCGAAGGCAGCTTGCCGACAAGCTGATGTAGCATGCTTACATTATATAAATATTCCTGCATTCCACAAGCATCTACGGTTGCGCAAAAATTTTGAACATTCACCGCGAAGTTTACTAAGGTTTCCAACTTGTCTTCTCGTATCGGTGGTAGAGCGCCTATTTTTTCGATCAATGACTGTATGATCACCTCGGGTTGGCCGAATAGCATTTTCAAGGTTGATAATATCCCTGAAACGTTTCCAGAGTGCATCAGTCGACTCTTTACAGCCTCGTAGGCCTTACCTTTTAAACATTTCTGTAGCCGAACTATGTTCTCATCCTCCGTGAATCCACACATCGCAGTCGTTCGATTGTACATGGACATAAACACTGGCCATTCCTCAGGATTTCCAGAAAATAGAGGTAATTCTTTGGAAATTGCTTGCCGGGCAGCAATCTGAGAACTGGAGAGCTGAAACTGATCATAATCTTTCCCCATAGACAAATTTGCAGAAGTGGTATGCGGGTGACCCGACATTCTAGCATTAAGTTGCGTTGATTGCGGTAAGGCATCTGGGGTGAAGATTCCAGATCGCCCACGTAGCGACACCCGATACGACCTGTTTGTTTCCGGATTCACCGGAGGAACGAGTTGCGGTTCGGGTATCTGCTTGGAACGATTCGTAAGCAGTTGCTGCTGGTCGCGTAGATGACGTCGCTCTTGCTCCAACTGTTGTTTCAGCATCCGATTAATGGTTTCTGCCTTCTTCTCCAACTCGTCTTTTTGCTCTCGCAGAAGATTCTCCTGTCGACTATGTTCCTGTCGTTGCTGCTGCTGATACACACGAAATTGCTGCTTTCTTTCCAACAGCTTCTTTTGCTGCCGCCGTAGATATTCGACCTGTTGTTGTTGCATTTGATGTTGCTGCTGCGCTTCTTCCTCTTGCTGACTCAAGCATCCTTGGCGCTGCTGTTCCTGCCGACTTGCTGCTTGAGCGTCTTCTTTTCTGGTTTGTTCCAAACAAACGGATTCAACTATCTCCAAGGGTCTAGGGTTAGCTGTCTCGACCCATTCTTCGATCCGACGATGAGAGACGTTAGAACTGCGACATGACCCTTCCTCACTCGCTAGGTCCGACAGGATTCTGTACTTGCTGTCGAGATATTCCTTGTGCTCTTGAGCTGCCTTCTCTTCTGCGAGTCTTCGGCGCTCTTCTTGCTGCTGCTGAAATGCTCGCTCCTCCTGCAACCTCAGCAGTTGCAGCTTGGCACTGACTAGTGCAAAATTCTGCGATGAAATGGATGTGGCACACAGCACATCGATCGACAGTCCTCTTCCTGGCAACGACTTTTCATTCTGTTGGATAGGCAATATACTTGAAAGCAGCTGCGCAAAAGGACCGGATGGCACTGTCAGCAGCGTTGGATCAGAAGTGTTAGCTTGAACTTCAACTTCAACTTTTTCGCTCGGCAACGACGAATTCTGCTTCGGCTGAATGGATACGGCACTCATCGCATCGGATTTATTACCACTTGGCGGCATTTTACCTTGACCGACCACCGTTTCGATAAACGAAAATTATATGATGTTGACAATTGTGTCAACGGAATCTTTTTCCGAAAACGTATTCTCCGACCGACGACAATAAAACAACGACTTCGGTTTTGGGAGAATATAATTTTCCTGCAGGATGACAAACGTAGCAATCATCATGCATATTATTAGTTCATATAATATAGATCTTGATTAAAATAGTAATTTGTAAGACTTACGTTTAGTTCCTTTTGTTTACCACTCGGCTTAGGTTCGTAAGATAGTATTGTAAGAATGACAACGACGGTGTCCTATGTGTAAACGAATTAGTTTAGATTTGGAAAATAATAAGTTGCAACTATCCTCTCACCGTCTGTAGTATATACTGGTATTATTAACCTATTACTTTAGGTGAAACTGTGTGAAACCGGCTAACAATGTTTTAAATCTAGCAATAAGTTAGCTTTTAGGTTGTAACTTTAAGGAAATAATAATTTGCACTTGAGGCGAACGAAATTTTCTGCTATTGCCTCGTTTGTTTTGTTTTTCTACTGACCTGGCTCTGACGCATATGTTACCGTTCAAAGTAAACTACATAAGGTAGGTGCGTTCATGGCCACTGTGGCCAACACTTGGGTATCTGCATTTATGCACTTATTTTAATTTTTTATGAATTTTTACGACGACTAGGAAATTGCATGTTGAGATGGGCCAGAAATACTGTCGCTATTTTCCGAAAACAGTGTAGCAACAACCAAACAATAAGAAGTATAAACGTTAACATTGTGCATCAATTTCTATTATTTGTAAAATACAAATATTGAGAACAAATGAAAAATAGATCTAATGAAATCCATCGACTTCTTCCATGATTTACTCCCTATTCCTCTTCCTCTATTGTGCTTTTTCCTCTCGCTTAGGAAGAAAATTCCAACAGAAAAGCACCCCAGCGCTAGAGTGATCTACACATAACAGACCCTCTGCTGTCTGCTGTCCGGCACGGAACTTCAAGCCACAGTAAGTGCAGTGCAATAAACTCGTTGAAGTGCCGAAAAAACGGCAATTCTATGTTGATATATCATATTTACCGTAGCAATAAAAGACGGAACTTGAGACGCTGCTGTACGCTACTTTACTATATTTTCATCTGTCTTGTAACGTTACCGGAGCAGACGCTGTTGCATAAAATTATAACTATGGAACTAGATTACGAGCTGCTATTCAAAAGAGGCTGGCTGGACAGACCGAAAGCTGACTAACGGGGTCACAATTAGTATACAATAGCGGCGAAATTTTCAGGAAAACTATGGAATCAAGAGCAGGTTACCTTTTAATAGCTTTGTGAAATAAAGGAAATTTTGCAGTTAAATGACAAAATCTAACACTGTTTCCATCATTCAACCTGCCAATAATTTCACAACTGCCCAAGTGCCAAGGGCCCCAATACCATGTATGGATCATTGGATAATTCCAACACGCCTAGTTAAAATCCGTAGCGAACCCATCCCATAATAGCATGCAGCGAATTTTAAACTAGTGAAATGGCAGTTTGCAGCTACCAACATGAGATGGAATGATTGAAAAGTATGGAAAATAAGTAGTAAATTTCTCGCTGCCCTGTGTGCAATGCAACGCAACGGTGCGGAAAGATGAGCATCGTTTGAGAAATACGCGTGCAGCAGCGATGAATGGTTTCGCTACGTTGTTGATTTGAACATGGTTGCCGCGTGCGTGATGCAGATATGCTCAATTATGCAGCTCCTCTTCTTCGAAGATTGCATTCTTCGGGCTGCATTTCTATTTTGAAGAGCATCTCGATCATGGCGCTAGCGGCTTGATACAAGCAATCTCTATGAGTCGTGAATCCGTCATGGTGATTCTGTACCTTACGGTGATTGGTTGATGCATGGCGTTGTGTTGATACAACTGTTGTCCCGTTCGGTAACCTTATCGATGTCGAACTGTATTAAAACAATATGAGAAATACTAAAAACAAAAATTAAATTGTAATGAATTTTCTAATTGTCTCGGAGATTAGTTACTGCAAAAACTTTTAACATTTAACAACAGCGGTTCCCAACCGTTTTTATCCGTGAACTCTGATAATATTTCACAAAAAGTGTGCCCCCTGTCATATGACATTATGTGTACCATTGTGTTCAAAATCATGGATTAACAGGAATTCCTTCTTTAAAACCTCTAAACAAATGTCGTCGTCATCATGAACAGCATACAGCCATTTATCTTGTCGCCAATTCCCAGACGCCCAGAAGTCGCAAGTCGCTTCCGATCTGATCGAGTCATTTTGCACGTAGTTCCTCTGTGCCTGGTGCCGGTGCGATTATTTAAGAAAACCGTTTTCGTCGCAGTTGTCCGGCCACCTTACGACGTGTCCGGGTTACAGCAGCCTATCGACTTTCGCTATCGGGTATACGAGTGCCTGTAGCTCGCTACTCTTCGCTTCCAGTTTGTACTCCATCAAACATAGTTAGCATCGCCTTCCATTGGAACACAGCAAGGGCACGTATGTTCTCCGTGAGTAGTTTCGCAACTTCCTGTCCGTAGCGGTTGACGGAGGGCAAAATAGGCCCGATTTTTTACGTGAATGCGCCACTAAATCTCCGTTCTACTCCGGGGACAGTCACCTGCCACAAGAGAACTGAATAAATTTCGTTCGCTTCTATTTCTACTTCTCCATGCTCCCGAATTTTTGTTTCTGTTTGGCGTTGGTTACATTGACGATGACGTTCCGAATTGGAGACGAAGGTGTGAAGTCACCAGGCTCGATCTATGTATCGTTGCGGTAGCGGTTTACGATTTCACGTTATCTTTACCGATACGCACTACTTCTCGTAGGCGTTCAATAGAACGGGTTCCACGCTTGAGTTAAAAATTTGTTTTTTGTTCAGTGAAAGGATCGGTTTCTGGTGAAAGGCTCCATTGGCCTTTCTGATCCATGTGTTTAACGTTTTGCTAAACTTCCCCCTCGTCAACCGGTTATACAGCTACTGTGAAATTGGAAGGATTGTTGTCGATTTATCGACGAAGACTATGAGACTCGCTGCATTGAAGTTATCAGAGTGACCATCAAACTTGTTCTGCTTTATCAGATCGCAGTTGGGAGAGCAACAGAATTTCATTGTCAATGGGTTTCACGGTAATTCTTGATTTGGTTTACTATTAATAACTCCAACTAAGAATGTGCCCCATAAATACTAAGTCCAGAGCAAGTTGCCTTCAGAAGATGTTTTATACCTCCCATAAGCTTAAGTAGTTTTGCTACGCGCTCCTGAAAGCAGCAATAAAACCGATTATATTTTTCCTGCATGACGGCAACTGCCACAATTTAATGAAGCTTTTTGTTCTGTTCGACAATGCTATAACGCATAAAGCTTTGTTGCGTAAAAAACGTAAATCGGCCAGCCAGCTTTGCTAACTTGAAAATATATAGCCGTAAGAAGTTAAAATTTTACTGTCAGATCATACGAAAATTGATGGACAAGACACAAACACGTATCACTCTTACAACATGTCAGATCATCCTAATCGATTTTGTTTATAGTAACCATAATACAATATTCGAAAGAATAATTAATAAATTATCAGTAGTTTCCGTAGTTATACAGCATATGCGCATTAAATTTTATCGTGCATTTTGGAAAAATAGGTGGATAAAATAATCGCGCCGCCTTTTTCTGCTTCTGCCGGTGAATGCAACAATGACTTTAAACTAACCCGTATCATACTAGCTCTAATTTCTTGAAATGTGCATCTCTATTGCCTGTGCTAACAGCTGTTGAATGCGGTGAATACTGCCAAATTTTTCACGAACTCCCTAATACTTTTGGTAAACCCCTACGGGTTCACCAACCTTTTTTTGGATACCACTGTCGTAGAACAAGCACGCCAGAAAACGTTCTATAACGATAAGGTAACCGATGCTATACCTCATTAAATTTTCTAATTTTTCTTAAATATTTCTTTTTCGCCAAATGCTTCTCTGCTAAGGAATACAAATTTCCAGACACCTTTTTTGTTTCTGAATATAACAGAAAAGTATCAACATGCCTGAACATTACCACTTCCAATAGCCAAAAAAAAATCTCATGAACCAAGTTTCGGAGAAAAAAATTTTTTTTGCAAAGATATAACCAAATTTTATTAGCATTCTAGGAATAAATATTACACTCAAATCTCGTTTTACGTCCACTATTGGGGGGACGTAAATCAAATCGGTCGTAAAAAAAGTGGACGTTAATTCAAATTTTAGACGTAAAACGAGAGGACGTTAATTCAAATTTTGGACGTAAAACGAGAGGACGTTAATTCAAGTTTTGGACGTAAAAAAAGAGGACGTCAATAATTGGAATAACTCGTGATCCTGACCGTATAGAACGTTGGTGTCTTCGACATAGTTGTTTAGCAGATCAAGGGCTTTTCGTCGGATTGTATGTATTATGGAATTGCCTCACTACTACTATATATACGCTAGCGTATATATATAGCATTCTTATACAAGCTGTATCTTGCGCTGCTGACTATCTAGAAAGTTGTGGTCTTCGGGAAGGTTACTTAAATGACTGCCGCCTTCAAGATGGTATGGAAAATAGCGCAGAATTGACTCACTACGTGGCGCTAGCGTATATGTAGCATTCTTATACAAGCTGTATCTTGCGCTGCTGACTATCTAGAAAGTTGTGGTCTTCGGGAAGGTTACTTAAATGACTGCCGCCTTCAAGATGGTATGGAAAATGGCGCAGAATTGTCTCACTTGGTGGCGCTAGTGTATATGTAGCATTCTTATACAAGCTGTATCTTGCGCCACTGTGGGAGCCACTGTACCCCCTTCCCTGCTAGCGTACGACAACCAAGGTTGCGTACGTCAGCCGGCACCGCGTGGAGGTAGGGATAGAAGTTGGTGAACAAAGGTTCTGGAATGTACATGTTAACCCTTCGCCAGGCCGCCTTGTCTTGCTCGTGAAATAGTGGAATCAAGAATCTTTCAGCTTAGAATTATCAATATATTTTCTGATAAGTGGAATCTTACTCATGATATCGTGCGTTTTTGGACTGAAATCTTGAAATCACGATGATGTCATTTAGATACTAAATGACAAATTTGGCTGGTTTATTTACATGAACTTTTAACAAATATCAAATCAACGAGGAAGCCGATCGACTCGCAAACGATACAAGAAACCTACCCCAGAAGACCACCCGATTCCAGTAACCGATGCACTGCAAACTACAAAACAGAACATTCGACAACACTGGGAAAAGCAGTGATTTGCATTTCGCGATGAGATACTCCATTAGTCCCCCCCTCTCCGCGGAAGAAACCGTTGAATTCATCCGAGATTCAAAGTTTAAAAACCCCGATGTTTCAAGCCGATTTCAAAGAAAGGGGGGGGGGCGCTACAAAAACTTTAAAAATAATTTGCAATGGCCTTAGTTCTCAAGTTATACAGAAATTTCTGTTTCATTTGTATAGGAGCTTCCCTCTTAAGCCAAGTGTCCACTATAGAGTTATTTTGGTAGAGTAAAAAGCGTAGAGCGTAGAGACTCTACCAGCTGTGTGTACACTATAAGGCATCTCTACCACTTTACCGCTCTACCTAGAGAAGCCGTAGAGAAATTTTACGTAGAGCTCTACTACGCACTCTACGGCTTGTGTCCACTGGGGAAACTGTAGAGCGTAGAGCTCAACCAAACACTATGTCAACACAGCGTTTGGTAGAGCTCTACGCTCTATCTAACCTGCTAGATAGAGCTGTAGAGAACAATTTCGCTTTTGAAACGATTTCGCAACATGACGCCATATTTTTCTGATGCAACTGCTGCGAACAAATTGTGTACCTACGCATATACAGCAAAGTGTGCGTAAGATAAATGTCAGAAATGAATGAAATGAATGTGCTATCACAGGCCAAATGTAAATTCAGGTGAATATTTTATTTTTAAATGAAATTATGAGGTAGCTTTTTATTATCCAGGTAATTCAAGTAATTTGGCATTATGATAGGTCATCTTTTGGTAATAATGATCGCAAAACATGACGGGACGTCATGCTTTCGTAGCATGGGCTCTATTCTCAGTCACCTGCTTACTGGTCGACTGCTGGACTGCTCGATTGCTGGATTGGTCGACTAGACTGCTCGATTTGATTGCTCGACAAGACTGCTCAACTGAACTGTTCAACTGGACTGTTGAATTCGACTGCTCGACTGGATTGCTCGGCTGAACTGGCGATTGAACTGCTTGACTGGACTGTCCAATAATACTGCTCGATTTAACTTCTCAACTAGGCTACTCGATTAAACTTCTCGACAGGACTACTCGAATCAACTGCTCGATGTTCGAGTTAACTGCACGACTGGACAGATTGATTCAACTGCTGGACTGAACTGGTCGATTAAACTGCTTGGTTGGACTGTTCGGTTCGACTGCTCGATTGGACAGCTTGATTCAACTGCTCGATTCAACTACTCGACTCAACTGCTCTACTGGACTACTCGACTCGACTGTTCGACTGAACCTCGATTCAACTGCTCGATTCTACTATTCGAATCGGCTACTCGACTCAACTGCTCGACCCGACTGCTCAATTAAAATGCTCGACTAGACTACTTGATTTAACTGCTCGACCGGACTACTTGATTGAACAGCTTGATTCAACTGGTCGACTCGACTGCGCGGCTCATTTGCCCAACTCATTTGCTTGACTCGACTGCTTGATTCGACTGCTGGACTCGCCTGCTCGACTGGATTGCTCAACGCGATATCACATCGGCACATTTGAAACAGAAAATCTCGGTACCAGCTTTTTAAAAAGGCTTAACTGCAAAATGTAAACAAACCGAGTGAGGGTTCTTTCCGCTTTGCTAGTCCAGCAGAAAATAACTCTCACTCGGTTTGTTTACATTTTGTAGTTGGGCCGGTTGGGTAGTCGCGCTAAAAACCCGCGTAAAATAGACTTCAGTGTATCACGGTTTTTGTAAAAATGAGAACCACCCTACAAGGCATAACAAAACTAATGGAAAACGAATTTAAAATAAATTAGTTAATTATTAAAAATTAGTTTTACAATTATTGCAAAAATTAGAACCACCCCAATCAATTACATCAAAAGAAAAGCCTTTCTGAATGAAAAATTTCTTTTCCGGATACTGAAAGGCCGTTTTCTTCTTATTTCATAGAATATAAATTTCAATAAAGCATTGCACGCAGATGTCAGTGCGTTTTTTTCGTCCCAGGTTTGACAGTGTTGTGGGGTTTATTTTGATTACTTATTCGCAAGACCCAGAAGCAACAAACTGCAAAAATAACAAAAATATATGTTGTGCAGAACTGATATCATTTTTCTGCTTCGGAAAAGTCGGGCATTTCCGGTTTCCGCAAACAAGTGGTACGAATTACAAGTAATAAACCCACTAGCAATAAAATTAGGTTACAAAGGGAATCAAAACAAAACACACAAAAACGTCAAACCAGAGTTGAGGTTAAGCACCGTGCAAAGGTTTATTAAATTTCCATTTCTATGAAAAATAAAAAAAATTTTGACATTCATCTTATATACACACTTCATATACGCGTATATGCATGCGCGATTTGTTTGCGTCGGTTGCATCAGCAAAATATGGCGTCATATTGCGAAATAGTTTCAAAAAGGAAATCGTTCTCTACCGAGTTCTCAACAGCTCTATCTAGTAGGTTAGATAAAGCGTAGAGTATATGTAGAGCTCTACCAAATACAAAACGAACGTGTATACACTTTAGAGTTTTTTGTAGTAGAGAACTCTCCCATAGAGTTGCTGTAGAGCTCTACCAGTGAGCTCTACAGGGTGTATACACTACTCTACCTAACTCTACGTGAGATTTTTCTCTAGCTCTACCTGAAAAACTCTATAGTGGACACTTGGCTTTAGAGGGGGACGGGTTACTAACCATCATAAGACCCCGGCCCCAAAAACGCCCAAATTTTTACGCCAATTGGTTCAGTAGTTTCTAAGTCCATGAGGAACATACAGACAGACAGACAGAAATTCAACGTTATAGGCATAGATTACGATGAATGACAAATGGTTAAAATCCGTTATTTAATTTATAAACAATATATAATAATTATTGGCGCATCACGAAGATCCTGTGCTAGTATATGTTAGTATCTGCGATCCTGCTACTATTCAAACAACTTTTCCGAAAAAAGTAATATTATAGGTTACCCGTATATACTATCTTGAATTTGACAGTCATTTGAATAAACTTATACAAGTACAAGAATGTTACATATACGGTAGTACCACGTGGCTATACGATTCTGTACTATTTTCTATAATACAGTTGGATTTCGAATTTGGCAACAAATGCGTATCGCCTATGTTGCCAAAATCGAAACCGTGCCAAAATCGAGACCCTTTTTTGATATGAAAAAATTGAATGTAAGTGCGTTAGAAATTGACAAAATGTTATTAATCAACCATTGCAACCTTTTTATGTTTACAAAATCCGCGGATAGCTCATCCGTGCGGCGCAAGTAAGTTTTTGGCGATCTGCGGTAAGACGTAGTCCTACGGCAATAAAAATATTTTTGTTCGAAATCGCAAACTTTTTTTCATGAGCACACTTAGGGCAATATATTTTTGCCATTTAAAGTATGTATGCGGAAACTGACTGATATTTAAGCATATTTTTGGAAGTAAAATATTTTGTGTTGCCAAAAACGGATACTTTTGTTGCCAAAATCGAGGCATGCCAAAACCGAACCATGCCAAAATCGAGCCATGCCAAATTCGAAATCCCACTGTATCTGGAAAGCTGCTATGACTCAAACAACATTCCCGAAGAAAGTAATATCTTAGGTAACACGGATCATGAAATATAGCGAATAAAAAGACGTCGCGTACATACTAGCGCCGCATATTGCGAATAAACTAAACTATTTTCCATGTCATCTCCGAGGTGACAGTCATTTGAACAACTTTTCCGAAGACCACAACTTGATGATGATGATGATGATGATGATGGTCCCACCTCATACCCCTACAACGGTTTGAGCGAGACGATTTATCTAATTAAGATATTTATGATATAACATTGTAGCCAGGTGATAAAAACAAATAGCGAACTGGCTTCTAATACAGACATATCAAACTTTCAAGTGAATATCAAAATTTCAAAAAATGTCCAAGGCTAGTCCAAAACGTTTCCAACCCGAAAATTATCTGGACTTGATTAGGAATCGAACCTAATATTTTGAGCCCCAGCTAGTCAGAATTGGTTCTAGATAACGATCTAGAACTACGAGGGAGATCCTGCAGTCTTTTGGTACTCGGTACCGCCGTGAGCGATGGTATACGAGTTCCAAAGTCCACAAGCGAACCCAAGCCTGTCCAGCTGCTGCTCCGAACCCTTTGTTCAGGACTTTAACCTGATCATTCAATTTCAAGATTATCTATGTCTGTTCTCGCGCGCGTGGCTCAAACATGTGTAGTCTGCTCTATACTTTTTTAAATTAATAATAATAACAATTTTAAATCCATCATCATCAGTGAACATGATAACTTAATATATCCAAAAAATATACAAAAATTAAAAAAATATACAATCTTCTTGAATCAATACAAAAAATAAATCAAATTACGTCTATAAAGTAGCTTTAATGTGTAAAATGCATAGCCTTTTGAACTTTCTAGATAGTCAGCAGCGCAAGATACAGCTCGTATAAGAATGTTACATATACGCTAGCGCCACGTAGTGAGTCAACTCTGCGCTATTTTCTATACCATCTTGAAGACGGCAGTCATTTAAGTAACCTTCCCGAAGACCGCAACTTTCTGGATAGTCAGCAGCGCAAGATACAGCTTGTATAAGAATGCTACATATACACTAGCGCCACCAAGTGAGACAATTCTGCGCAATTTTCCATACCATCTTGAAGGCAGCAGTCATTTAAGTAACCTTCCCGAAGACCGCAACTTTCTAGATAGTCAGCAGCGCAAGATTCAGCTTGTATAAGAATGCTACATATACACTAGCGCCACCAAGTGAGTCAATTCTGCGCCATTTTCCATACCATCTTGAAGGCGTCAGTCATTTAAGTAACCTTCCCGAAGACCGCAACTTTCTAGATAGTCAGCAGCGCAAGATACAGCTTGTATAAGAATGCTACATATACGCTAGCGCCACGTAGTGAGTCAATTCTGCGCTATTTTCCATACCATCTTGAAGGCGGCAGTCATTTAAGTAACCTTCCCGAAGACGTTAATTCAAATTTTGGACGTAAAACGAGAGGACGTTAATTCAAATTTTGGACGTAAAAAAAGTGACGTAAAACGAAATCACGTAAAATGAACGGACGTAAAACGAGATTCTAGTGTATTTGAAAACAGTTTTTTCAAGGAAAACTCCAATAACAAGTCTACCTTAAAGAATTTTTTAGTTTTTTTACCTTTGTTATACTATATAACAAAGGTTTAGGAATTGGTCGAAAAACACGAAGTCGATCTGAGGCCCGGAGGGCCGTGTCACATATACCAATCGATCAGGTTCGACGAATGAGCAATGTCTGTGTGTGTGTGTGTGTGTGTGTGTGTGTGTGTGTGTGTGTGTGTGTGTGTGTGTGTGTGTGTGTGTGTGTGTGTGTGTGTGTGTGTGTGTGTGTGTATGTGTGTATGTGTGTGCGCTTCAATTTTCAATCGCCTATTTCTCGGAGATGGTTGTACCAATTCGTCTGCTATAACTTTTATTTGAAAGGTATTTTTACCTAGTATATCACTATTAAATGGTTTCGTGGTCTGACTTTTAGTTTAAAAGTTATAAGCAAAAATGTGAAAATTACGTGACACGGTTTTCTCCGGGACCACATAACCGATTTCATCGATCTTAGTACCAAATGAAAGCTCTCACTATTGCTAAACTTCACGCCAATTTTTATTGAAAACAAACAAGTGGTTTAAAAGTTATGCTTAAAAAACCTGTTTTGACAAGGTTCAAATGATCGCCTGTTTCTCAGAGATGGCCAAACCGATTTACGTGCTATTAGTTTCATTTGGCAGGTAATATAGCCGGATAGATCACTATTGAATGGTTTTTTGATTGGATCTTTAATTTGAAAGTTATGAGTAATTCAATACACCACACCAAAATTAACAATAATTTATAATGATTTTAACCAAGAAAAATAACCTAATTTCAATTATTTTAATATCAAAGAGGTTTTCACACTACGAATATATATGCAAAATTTCATAACAATTGGTTTTACAGGTCAAAAGATATTAACCCTCGAACACTCGCGCCAACTTTTGTAACACAGTTACTCGCGCGCACAATAGCCCAAAACCAAAGAAAACGTGCGCACTAGAGTTTTGACTAGGAAAACTTGGTTTTAAGTTTATCGAACCTTTGGAAGAGTTTCTTAAAATTGAAAGCTCTATCGTCTGGTAGAATTTGAATTTTGATTAATCCCCCTAAAAGTGAAATAAAAAAATTATTTTCCTTCAGTTTCAATATAACACATTGATGTGTTCTGCAAAGTTTTAGAGCATATTATTATAAGAAATTTTGCTGAAGACAGTAACCTTCTATCTCTTCAACGAAGAGATCTTATTTATTGTATATGAGTTTGAAAAATCAGTTTTTCTATTTTAGCTCTTTTTGTAATTGTTGTATGACTTTTTCAGGTATTACAAAGTTGTATAAATAATAAAAATACACAACTTTGCTGAATATAGTATACCTCTATGTTTGCTTGTTTACGAACTGTAGAACTTTGATTATAAAAAATACCCTGATTTTGACCCCGAATTACTCGACTACCAACAGATGGATACATTTTAAACATTTTACATTTGCTGGTAGTTTTGCTGCACACAGACACCATTTTTCCATATGAAGAAACGAAAGAAAATTCCAGTTGGGGCCAATTGCGGTACACCTCACATGCTACTTGCTTCCTTTCTGTGATGTCGGATTTTGCTAATCTATTTTGCTAACAATTTAAAGTATTAATGCATTGAATAATTCTGACATTTTGCTCATAACAAGTTTATTGAAGAATATACGTTAGTATATACGTAACATACGATTTGTAACTATATAACAATATGGCATTCAAAAACCTACATATGGTGTACAAAATACAACAACGTGAGTAACCGAAGGTTCATAAAAATTGATGAAATTTATTCAAGAAAACTTTATTGTTGTGAATCAAATAGAATGGCGTTACAGGAAATTATGCATGGTTCAAAAATCTATTAACTAGACCTTTACTACGCAATGTATACGTTAAAGAATAATATTTCATCTTACAACTTACTTTTACTTGCACTTACCCTCATTAGTAACAACTTACTCAGCAATTTCATGAGAAAAGAAACTATCAAAATTTATAAGTGCTTCTGTGCTTCTATCTGGTTCAAATTTTGTAAACTTATTCAATTTCCAAAAATTTCATGTAAACCAAACGTGTCGATTTCTATCTCAAATTGCAAGTAAGACTGTATAACAAAGGTTCCTTTCACCACTGGGTGGATTAAATCAGGTTTTCTTATTTGCAATTGTTTGCCTTTTAGTAGTAAAAGCTTATATATCGTTCCTGAGTTATGACTGCATAACTAACGAGCATCGACGGTGAATGGCCGGTCGTTAGTTTTTCACTGACGTATTCCGACGATTCGCAGAATTTCTGTTGATGGTGGCTAATATTCACTCTAATAACGAATTTGTTTGTTGAACCCGGTTTGGAACTGAATGATTTTTTTGTGTTCATTTGCTCCTATCTGACAGATAAAATTCATCCAGTTCCAACCCGGATGCAATAGGAGATCATTGATAAATTTTTTAACGCAGATTTTCATGATTCCTACGCTCCTGAGTTAACGCTATTTTGTATAGTAAGTCGACGGACTGTAAACACATCGTTACAACACCCTTCCCACAAGTGTGTTACGAATGGTTTCTTAAAAATGGCTATAAATCAGCCTTTAAAGTTTCCCATATGAGATATCTTTAGCTGACTACAAGTACATTAGAGAACTTGTTCATCACATTTGTATACATGCTTGTGCACAACGGTTAGTACAACATCAACATAAAAGGCAAAGAACGCGTTAGTTCAAAATAAACAACCATATCACATACCATACAATAGATGTAAAACAATGTAAATGGAAATACCTACCGATTTCCTTCCTTCTTCAATAACACTTTTGAGGTAAATTCAATACAATATTGCTTTTCAAATATAAAGGCATGCCAGACAAGACGCGACTAAATAAATATAAATATGAATTTAAAATCATTTCCATGTATCGACTCAACACCGCGATTACGGAGCTGCTACTGCCAACAACATAATTTATGCAGTGTTTTTTTTTGAAAAAGTGTCATCATTATTCGATTTTCATCTGTCGCATCGAATACTTGGCAGAAGATTTGCAAACTTTTTTTCGGGAGCAGCAAACCGCGAGTGATGTAGAGTTATATTTAAACTGTATTTGCATTTGTATTTTACTCACTTGACTGTATTTTTATGTAACTATCGCCAATCATTGGGACTATCTCGAGCCCGTTGATTTAATAATAAATAAATAAATAAATAAATAAATATGTAGAATCCTATAGCACCATGTAAACAAACTAGTAGTGCCAACCTCAGTTTTCATTGTCTTGACCTTCATAATGGGGTAATTTTTTTATAACAGTAGTCCTTTCCAATAGACGGACGGACCGGTAGACCCTCCTTTACCTAATTTTCCGCTCGTTGTCCTTCACACCTTATCCCACTCTGTTTGGATACTATAAACACCTTTGATTGCATGATTTTCTTCAACCGTTTCCTTTACCTATTGGAAAAGACTACTGTTATAAAAAAACAAGTACCTACTGTGGACTCGTGACCAAAGTTTCATAAATTGAATTTTTTTCATTCACTAATCACTACATTCATTGCAAGTGAAGTTTAATGGAATAGTTTTTTTTTGTATTCATCGTATTCATGGCAAGTGAACACCATGGACCAAATCATCAGTGCTTCTTTTTAGAAAATAACTCGGGCGGTGAATAAGACTTTTATATGCATCACGTAAACTTATTTGAGTGTTCTCCAATAAGTGGAACCATACATAAAACAACAAATATTTTGAAAATCAACAATTTAAAGATAAAAAAGAAAATCTTTTTGCTTCCACCAGGTTAGTTGCCATAATTTTATTTTTTATTTCTGATGGTTTTCTAAGGCATTAGGAATACGTAAACGAGCGAAAGAAGGAAGTGAAGGGCTTGCATTTAGTACCATACTCACTTTTATAATCTTGCTTTAATGTCTTGTCGTTAAGTTTGAATGTTTCAAATTTAAAATAGGTACTATCAATACAAATTCACATTGCTGAATAATTTATAATTTTCGAAGTCTGCTTCGTCACAGATCTCTTGTTTATGTATGTCTTGTTTTGATCCATTCATGATATAAGTTTTTGCTTTCGTTTTGACCCGCACCACGACCTTAAAACATCGAATGATGTGATCGGTGTGCAACAATAGCTGTACGATAGGTTGTACATATTACTATCAGTAGAACCGAGTCCAGCCCTATCTAACATGCGGTGAAACAATCCATGCGCAACACTTTAAAAGTCAGACACATGGAAGATATGAATCATTGGCAGACTGTGTACCGTAAAGTGATTGATGTTTGATTATCAGAAGGGCTATCTACTGCTTGTGAGCTGTTTCTGTAGCTGTTGTTTTCTGAGAACAGCTAAAATAATAAAGCTGTCTTGATAGTTGGGAAAATTTCTCGGTATGATTGAGTTTATTTAATTTTTCTTTCACTTTCATGTAGCTGTTTGTGTTTTTCATTTATTTTATCTTTAAATCTTTATGATTATATAGTAACCTGCATAAATTGCTAACCAATTACTTTGCAAAGACAATTTTGAGAAAATTACGCAAACTGGTCAATGAAAGCAAACTCAACAGATTAACGTAGATATCGATTAATTCCAAGGTGAATCCTTGTTGTCTGAAGCATTTGCTAACGCTTTCCTGGCAGTATCATTCACTCACCCGGTCTTATCTAATCAGTTCCCGGTTGATTTCGCTGCAAGTATTTACGACGAAGAACTTGCTACACGAACTAAAATCACCGACACGTTATCGAAGGCATCGATACGCATCCATCTGATAAATGGACAAGGCGTTTTTGGGGTAAAATGAAATTTCAGTGAAAGCATTTTTGTTATAAATCATTGGTCCACTTTGTAATCGTGGATATAAAAAACTGTTTCCTCTTTTCCGGTATGGGACAAAGAATGACACTTTACCCCATCAACCACCTGCACTGATATCGATTGGGTTCCTTCATGCCTAATCCTATTTGTGGCTGCAGTTTTTTCATACCCGTTTGAAGCCTGCCGGTCAGTATGAATACGACCGAGAAGTGACTACATTCGCGAGGGCAAACTCTGCCAAGTTCAGTAAACTGTTATATACATACAAGAGTGGATAAACCTCCTGACAGTGATCTACATAACCAAGGTGACTAATTTGCCTGCCAAATTGTGAAAATAATTCGTAGTCGGTGACGAATCAGTGATCACTGATTTCTGTAGATGTTACAGTTACATTAAATAATAATTGAAATGCCTGAAATGTCCTTAACCTGAAATATTTGTGTAGTGAATATTTTGTAATACGAAATTTTTTATAATGAATACTTTGTGTATAGAGTATTGATGAACTGAACATAAGCTCTATAGTATTAAAATTAAATGAAAATGTTTCCTTTACTGAATTTTGAAACTTACCAAAACACTTAAGAATAATTACTTCGATTACATCTAAAATATCTAAATCATGTATTTACTGAAATTGTATGACCAAAACAACTGGATGATACCTTAAACTTGCTGCAGGTATAACAAAACCGTAATACTGCTTTACTTTATGGCTTAGCTATGTTTTATGAAGGCTGTAATCCTGCCAAGTTTACTAGTGGATGCGAAGCTAACATTGACATTATAAATCCTCGCCAAGGTGGGACGTTCCAGGGGCACGTAAATGGCTTCATTTACATATATACATGCAATGCAATTTGTAGTTTGTATAATTGGTTCGTAATTTGCCCCAAAGTTTCATTAATTTATGCATAGAATCCGTACGATCAATTCCATGGCTTCAATTTTTCTACGCAATTGTCTCTTCGGAAAGTTTACGAGTTTGCATGTCCTAGCATATATGATTTTTTAGAATACCAAAAAGCAAAGCCTTGGGCTTCTACCGTCTTTAGACATTACCCTTCTTTATCGACAGACTTCGCAGCCGGTTGTTAGAGTACAGGAAAACTACGGGACCAGTGCAACTATCCTTCTGACTCTCCATCTAGCAAGCACCGCCTAGCCGAGATTCGAACATACGACGACTGGCTTGTTAGACCAGCATCGTACCTCGAAGCTAACTAGGCGGTACAATTTTAGAATACCAATTCACCTGAAATGAACCATCAATACATGATTCGTTTCTAGAATTGATTTTTCTAGAAAAGTAATAGAAAAGCGATTCTCTCATTAGTAATCTGAAAGGAAGAGGCTCGTTTATCGGTTTACCATCAATACCCATTGAGGGTGGTAATCCTTAATAAGTTGATTTTAATTTATGCATGATTACGATTTATGTGTAGATAACATATCAACATTTGATGAATGAAATTGATGATGAAATTAAAGGAAAATTGATCTCCGCATATAATTATAAAACTTTCAGCTTGCCGTAACTACCCAACGAGTAATATTTCCTTAGTTCTGGTCCACGACAGTAAACACCAGCACATACGTGACCTTCCAACCTTTTAACGTAGCCTCATAACCATCCTTTCCAAATAGGAAATTTACTTAAGAAAGCTGTAAAAGTACACATGATTGTTATATGTCTAGAGTGAACGTGTCCAATGCGACCACAATTATGACCTGCGGTGTCATCCACATATTGACAAAGCATAGCCCCTTTCCGGTTAGAATGAAGAGGTTTGATATTGGATACAATCTTTTAGAGCTGTAGCTGTTGCGGACCTGAGACGAGACGTGACAACTGGCTTCTTTGTTTTCTTTTCTCCTATCTTTGATACTTTTCACACGTTGCCAAGGAATGTTACCAAAAGCTAGGAGTATGTTGTTGTTGACAACACTGTAGAGTGCCCTTTCTGTATTTTTTTCATTTCAAACTCCGATTCGACCAATCAGCGGCTGGTTTAAAATGGTCTAAAAAGCTATCTCTCGTTTCAGCTACGGACATTTACCATATTATTTAACTAGTTCCTTTTCTACCATTATACCATCGCCAAAGTACGTAATGTCTAAAACCCTAAAGAGTAACAAACTGCTCAACCACACTACCCGAAGGTCATGCATACCGTTTTATTTTAAAAATCAATGATTGGAGTTGAGAATTAGGTCTAAGCACTTTACTTCATCTTCTATTCCTTACTCCGAATCCAGATTGTTAACGAACAAGAGCTTTTTAGGTATTTTTGCGTTTTGTAAATAATAAGTTCATTATTATTATTCTTCATTTAGGAGGTTTTTAGCCCCCCCCCTCCCCACCAAACCTGATTCTTATTGAAAAATATATGAAAAAATCACCAAATTTTTCTCAAACTACATTATGCGATGTAGGTTCATAAACTTCACTTTCCATGAAAATATCATGGATCTTGAATGTTTTATAACGTAGCTATTCCCGTTGACTCAATGTTCCTGTTGTCTCACTGTTAACTACTCTCTCCTACACTGAAATCGCTTTTTACGCCTGTTGTGTTTTACGCGAATTTCGGAATTTATGCAGTTTTTTACGCGCATTTAAGAATTACGAGGTTTTTACGCGATTATCGAAGTTTACGCGAATGTGCCCAAAATGTCTTTTTTACACGTAGTTTTAAAATTTACAAGGTTTTTTTACGCGTACATGGTATCCTTCGCGTAATAAGCGACTTGAGTGTACCTGAAAACAAAACTTTCTGAAAATAAAATGCCTTCAAGCAACATTTAGAGCTATAGAGATTTCAAATGGTAATAACTACTAAACTACTGAACGAAACTGAACAATTTATATGCCGTTGGATAGATAAAATGCCCAGCAATTTTTTGGACAAGGTTAGAGAGCAATTTTATGGAGGGCGTAAGAGGTGGGGGGCGGCTCTTATACAAATATAACACAAATTTCCTCAAAACACTAGAACTAATCAAGCAAAAGGAACCAAACTTAGCATGTGGGGGTTTAAGAAGGCAGTATTTTTTTCTATGGTCAATTGAGACCCCTCCCCTTTTTAGGAGGGGGGCTCCCATACAAATGAAATACAAATTTCTTCATAACTCGAGAACTAATCAAGCAAAAAAAACCAAATTTGACATGTGGGGATTTTTGGAGGTAAGAATTTTTTCTAGGGTTCCTGAGACTCATCCGTCTTTTAACAGGGGGGCTCCTATACAACTGAAACACAAATTTTCTCATAACTCGAGAACTAATTAAGCGAATGGAACCAAACTTAGCATGTGGGGGTTTTAGAAGACAGAATTTTTTTCTATGGTCAATTGAGACCCCTCCCCTTTTTAGGAGGGGGGCTCCCATACAAATGAAATACAAATTTCCTCATAATTCGAGAATTAATCAAGCAAAAGGAACCAAATTCGGCATGTCGGGATTTTTGGAGGTAAGAATTTTTTCTATGGTTTACTGAGACTCAACCGTCTTTCAACAGGGGAGGGGGCTCCTATACAACTGAAACACAAATTTTCTCATAACTCGAGAACTAATTAAGCAAATGGAACCAAAATTGGCATGTGAGGGTTTTTGGAGGCAGGAATTTTTTCTCCAGTGAATTAGGACCTTTGCCTTCTATAAGAAAGGGGGATCCCATACAAATGAAATACAAGTTTCCTGATAAATCGAGAACTAGTCAAGCAAATGGTACCAAATTTGGCATGTGGCGGTTTTTGGAGGCATGAATTTATTTTATGATGGTTTGAGACCCCTCACCCCTGTGCACTGTGATAGGAGGATAAGGACTCTCATTCAAATAAGACAGAAATTTTTGAGTATGTGCCATATTTTCTGCTATGTAACAAGCGGTAAGCTGTGAAAGTAAGCTAGTAATAACTTCTCGGTGCAAGAGACAGATGCCGCTAACTTACGTGCCTGTTGCCATTCATGTCAAAAAAGAAGGACGTTCGAATGGCACGTCATATTTGCGATGAACGTGCTTTGGCTTTGATGTTATTTGTAACCAATGGCTATTTTAAAGGCCACAAGCGAGTTAAAGTAAGATTATTGAAGCATGTCAAGCAACACATAATCATATTTAATACAATAAGCTGTGGGTTGGTCATTCATTATTATTTCAACCTTAATTTAAAAATTTTAAAAGAAATCTCTATGTCTCAATTGTTGCAGGTGTTGTACTTATGAACCCCCGTCCACATATTTTCAAAGTCATTGAATGCAATGAAATTGTCGCTCAATATGTCGCTCTTCTTCTCTTACATCATGGCACTCACAGATTCTTATAAACATACATATACCAGAAATACAGTTAGTCTTTGATCTAATGATCTGATATAGTCCCACGTCACCCTTTCTTACAACCCTTAGGGCTGTACATCTTCTAGTTTTTTAAAGAGACGAACCAGCTGAAAACCTCTTAAATAAAGAATAATAACAAAAATAAACTTTTTTTCTTGCATTTTTTAGGAATTTTCTGATACGAAAAAAGATGGCCAAGTGGCTGGAAGACATAAGGGTGTTAGGGTGGCCTCTGAGAGGGAGGCCCAAATCTTCTTATCTTCTTCTTCTATATACATATGCATTAAAGTGAACGTATGAATATTCCGCCCAAACTCCAAGATGCTAAGATCATTCTTCACCAAAGTTGGCATGGAAGCAAAGCCTGGGTGCTAATTCCGTTATCGAAATTTGACCTTCTGTTTTTTATACGACAGACTTCGCAACCAGCTGTTAGAATACAGGACAGTGCGGGGTCAGTGCTACGATCCTATTGACTCTAACAGCCTCTCCCAGCCGAAATTCGAACATACGACGACTGGCTTATTGGACCAGCGTCTTACCTCGAGCCAACTGGGAGGCAATTGGCATGAGGAGATTGATCATAAATGAGTAGACACAAAAAGGCGACAGTCCGTCAAGAGTGGGTGATCCTAGCAAGTAAAATGGACTGCGCTTTTCTTTCAATCGTACCAAAAACTGTTGTACAACTGGCTGGGAGTCAATAGAGAGTGGTGATGGGTCTGAAAAGAAATGAGAGGAACCAATAATGAGGGAAAAGAGGAAAAATGCTTTCTCTTTCTTTATCGGGATTTCCAAAAAGGGTGGAAGAGATATCTAAATCCAAATGAGGAAAAGAAAAATGAGGAGGAACGCCCTGGCCGATTCTTCATTAAGCTTGGCAAACCTTGATGTAAGGAAATCGCTACAGGGGAGTTTACAGGAGAACGGAGGAGCGATCCCTAACAATGGGAGAGGTCCAGATAATGCGAAAATAAACTCTCATAAAAACAAAACAAAAACTTCAAAATCAATAAACTTTTGGCCCTAATATTTGAAAATTACCAACTCAGTTCAAATCTCTCTTTTTTCTTACCGCCCTTCAAAGGCGTTTAGAAAATGCATCGTAGTTGGCACCCACAGTTTTCTAAGCCATATTGTCCCTAATAGCAGCGAAAAATTACTTGAATGATTGATTCCAAAATCAACCTTTTGTGCTTCTAATTTTATTAAGCTTGTATCTCCGTGTCAAGTAATCCAAGCGATTGTGATCCGTTGATGAAGCAGCCTATTCTTGTGTTGATATGAAAAGAGGTAAATTCTGACGACACCACTCTTATGTTGTATTTGATGAGATGGAATGACATCTTATTGAAAGTATGAGATTAATCAACGAAAATTAATTAACAAAATTCGAAAATTAAAAGATCTAGATCTCTATTCATTTTCTACCCAGTTCCCTCAACGCTTGCGTTTTTTTCTGTATGGACATTATTACTGCGGCCAGTAGTTGTATCTATTGCGATACCGTCCAAGTTGTATTCCGCACTTTACTCTTTATGTAGTATCGCTATAGTGTAAATAAACATCTTTATTATCCGCGCTTAGCGCTTGCGATTGATTTTGAACTGTCTTAGCGCGTTGTTATTTGTTCTAGAAATCTTTGCAGTAATTTTTTGTAGCCAAATAAACATTTAGGACAACCTTTACTGTACTACTCAACCGCCCAGTGAGCTTCGAGTTACGATGCTGGTCTAATAGGTCAGTTACCCTATCTTCGAATCTCGGCTGGGCGCTGCTGCTAGATAGCGTCAGTGGGATCTCATTGTACTAGACCCTGTATTCTAACAACCGTATGCGAAGTCTGTCGAGAGTCCTGAGTCTTTAAAGACGTTTAAGGAGAAATGAGACGTCATTAACTTTTCGAATTTCGAAAAAAAAATTTAGATTTAGAAATGTATTCACTACGGTTTTCTTTCCCATCCAGAACACTTAGAATACATTTGCATACAATCAATGACGACTCATATCTCCTTAAGCTCAAGGCTTTGCTTTTAATTACTACTCAGATAACCTAAACTATCACATTAAACGTTCGTATTATTAACATGATAAATCTCAATTCAGGTTTAAAAAAATTCTTTACAAACCAGGTTATCTCTAGTAGATGACAAATATTTAAGCCGCTGTCAACGCTACTGGTTGATCTTATCATTTCACTTCAGACAATTCCAAACAGCTTCAACCTATATTTGCAAGTATAATACATATAAATAACCTATGGTTCAAATACACTTGTTACACGGTTTCGCATAAGTTGAAGCAGGAAACAATTCAAAATTCTGGGCTTATCAACGTCCTTCAAAAGAAATTTTTCCGCAATCTAAAATTTTAAAAAATCTCCAAAAGCTTCTTTTGTGCTTCTCTGCATCGTTGCTCTTTTTCTTTCTATTTCATTTCAGATCATATAAGGAAAGTGTATCTCTATCTCCGTTTTAAACCGCTGTGTAAATGCGCCAGTCACACTAATCATCAGCTACCCTATTCTGGGTTAAAAATGAGCAATTAATTTGAAAAGCAAAAAAAATCAGCTTAAACTATAAATCATCGTGTAGAAAAAGATTCGATAATTGTATTACGCTGCAGAGCAGATTCAAACGGCCATAAATTAATCCAAAGTAATCAGCTTTTACTTTCGATGCGCACCAGAGTGGAAAACTTAAGCAACCAATATAACTGTGCTAAGAAAGGTGCATCACCCCGCGGAAGAGCAGAAAAGTCGAACACCGAAGAAAAAATCAAAACGAAGCCGGAATCCGTTGATTGATTGATGGCAACAAGACGAAAGTTTGCTTATCGGAAGATTTTCATTAGACTGATTACAGTTTCCTAGTGAGCATTCTCACTCTTGAAGCAGTTTTGCTTATAAAGTTGTTCTCTTTGCAAACAATTTTTCCGTAGAAATTTAAGCTAAGAGTTAGCTAATTGAAAGTGCATTTCAACTAATTGGAGCAGAGCTGCCGACAATTGTACATAGGGTTTATCTATTTAATAAGCATTTAAATCAAGCAAAATGTCGTTGACCGACAAAGAATATTACAATCTGGTAAGTAGAGTGTGTTTGTTTAATTACTAACATCATCAATTTTGCACAGCACTCTTTCCTCAATCTAAAAAGAAATTTAAAGCAAATAATAATCGCCTTCCTATCCGGGGTTCTTTCTTTTGTTAGACGATGAGTATCTCTAAGGCTCTCAGTAACGTGGAAGCGCCCATAAAGGTCAAACACGTGCGTGCTGCCATCATCGGGACGTTCCACAGCAAAGGTGGCCACGCGTTCTGGGCCATTGCGATTCGACAGCCGGTTCAGGAGAATCGGATAGTAGCGTGGAAATTTTGCCATTTACTACACAAAATTCTTCGGGAAGGGCACCCGCACTGCTGTCAGCACTCGATGCGCCACCGAGGAATGCTCACCGAAGCAGGCAAATTGTGGGGTCACCTGAACGATGGATATGGAATTTGCATCAAGCACTACACCAAGCTACTGGTAACGAAGTTGGAGTTTCACGATCGAAACCCGCGAATACCGGGTAGCCTAGCGCTGAAACCTGGCGAGCTAGAACAGATCGGCGGTGGTGATATAAACTTCTAGTATATTTATCAGCTTTTTATTCTCGGTCAAAACCCATATTCATCCGATTCCTACTTTACAGCTTCCAACTGGCGGTGGAAATTTTCGATTATCTGGATGACATTATTGCACTGCAAGCGACAAGTGAGTAGAAAACTTTTAGTGTTAGAATTAATACACTAACAACATTTACAAAATACATTTTTTCGCAGTCTTCAACTCAATCACCACATTCTGCGTCAGTTCGATGACTTCCCCCGGTCAGTGTCGTTTGGCCCCGCTAATCCCCTGCATTCAGGATTCCAACCCTTTGTACGACTTCGTCGTACGCATCATGTTCAAGTTGCATGCAAACCTGCCATCCGATCTACTCACCGGTCATCGAGAACGTTTCCGAACACTGTTCCATCAATTGAAATCCTTTTACAATCAGTCCCGAAACCTGCAGTACTTCGTCAATCTTATAACAGTTCCTAAGCTGCCGGATGCTCCACCAAACTTTGAACAACAGAGCGACCTCGGCAACTATCAAGCCCCAGTCGTAGTGATGCCCGACTCCGAACCCATGGACAACGACGCAGAATCAATTATATCAGAGAGCTTGATTGACACCTCCGAAGCAGCTCCGCCCATTCCCGAGCTTCCCCACAATCATCATCAGAACCATGTTCAGCAGGCAGCTCCAAACTATCAACTATTGGAACTGGAACGGCTGCTCAAGGATCGAGACGACCTAATCAGACATTTACAGATGGAGATCGAGCGGCTCACCAATTACGTTAAGGCACTTACTATTGAGCAGCGAGATGTGCAGCAACGGCTAGAGGAACAAATCAACCAGCTAAACTCACAGCTGACACACAGCCAGGGTGAACTGTCCAACTTACGAATTCAAAAGCAGGAACTGGAGCTGCGAGCTCAATCAGCACCCACTCTAGAACGTAAGATAAACCTCGATTCCAATTAAGTGAAAATTACTCAACAACATCTAACAACTAACAATCCACAGAAAAAGCACACGCCGAAGAAGAACGAGCCAAAGCAAGTGAAGAAAAGTTTCAAAAACTGAAAACTATGTACACCCAAATCCGGGACGAGCATGTCCAGCTGCTGCGACAGGTGAGCCAGAATCTGAGGAAAACCCATTTCACACGTTCGCCTGTCTCCAATCCACCCGCGCAATGCACAATTAATTATGGATGGATCTAATTTTTTTCTCATTTCACTTTTTTTTCGTTTTTGCATGCTGCACTAATTATGCGCTGTTGATGTTTTAATTTTTCACTCTCGATGCTTCTTCGTTTGCCTGCATTGCGCCTGGCTGGAATATCGACTCAACTCGACTCGACTCGGTCGGAACGGCGCGAGGCGGAACAACTATCGTTACGAACACTTTTACTTTCACGCTTGGTCGATCTAACGCCACTCCTTTATGCCTGATTGCGTTCGCTTGTTGTTGTTGTTGTTGTTGTGTGTGGATTCCGTTCTTCGGTTTTCGTTTGGTAACTTTCGGTTGATTTTTCCGAATGCTTTGCGTTTTTTTTGGTAAATGTATATAGACAAAGCTGTATGAATATAGAATGCAGTGCTACAAACAGGTGGTTTTTGAACTTCTTTTTTCATTAGATTTTACTTCCCATTATCACATTTCATCCCCATGTTTCTTTTGATTTGTATCTACTTTTAAAACAATCGAATTTTTATTTTTGCTATTGCTTTTAACCATTTGCTACTTACTGAAAATAATAGCATCCAATTCTCGCTAAGTAAAATCCTTTACGTTGTGGTTACAAATTTATGAATTCATTATATATTCAAGAAAGGCCTTTATTGTAATATGTTTACCCGCTTCTAGCATGGAATATTTCAAAATGGGCCGAAGGGTCGCAAAATTTCATAAAACTTCGTAAGTGGGTATAATTGATGGACATTATTATAATAAACCAAACTCGTATTTTTAGTCTTTGACCTTGAAATGCGGTCAGGCATTAATATTAATATATTTTTTAGAAACGGTGGTTCTACAACTGATGAAGGGACGGTAGGGGAAAGTAATGATTTATTTTGGGAGTGGAGGGGAAAGAGCGGGAAGGTGAGGGGGGGGGGTTGGTAGCCACGCTTAACAATGCTGGAAGGTGCATGGGTCGATATTATAATGAAAAAATCGAGGTCTTCTATTTTTCCAGAAAACTTCAAGAGAAAAATTTTGATTCTCTCGGATATCGTTAGTTTCAGAAATTAATAACTATTGGAAAACTGGTCGAAATCTCCAAAGAAAACTCGGAAAAACTGCACAATTGGTCGTAGGATCTTACGCTCTAAAACGCTAATAGTTCGTTAATCGGCTTCCGTCAACTTCCATGCCTCATGACTGTAGAGCACCTCAGAGAGAATTGACGTGTAGATTGCCAGTTTGGTGCTTATCTCGTTATCGTATGTTATTAATACTCGCCGGCTACTTTAAAAGTATCAATCGTCGTTGCAGCATTAACTATCATCGGGGTGTCACGCTAGGCCGTCCCTTATTTTTTTAAAATTGACCTAGCGATGAGCTCAATATCACAAAATGTTCGTTTTGTTGTGCAGAGTACAACGATATGCCATTAAGGTCCCTACGATAACGTTAAGTGGTCCCGCAACGGACCTTAAGATAAAATTATATGAATGACCGGATCTTCCATGCAATAACAAATACGCCACTATAGTGCATACGCTTGGTCATCCTTTATTTAGTTTTAGTGATGAATTCAATATCACAAAATGTTCAGTCTGACGTGCAGAGGAAGATGATATCTCGCGTAATTTTTAAGTAACATTGAGAGATTCTCTTTGGTCTTCCTCTCTTCCGATTATTGGCCTTGCCAGCGTTGAAAGAGGTTTCGAAGGCTGCTCGCACTTACAGGAAATCTCGTGCCGAACTGTCAACGCGTGAGTGTTGACAAAAGCAAAAATACTTCCCTTTCTTTTTTTCTCACGCAAAACCCTGAACAATATCAGCAACGCTGGCAAGGCCAATGACGGCGACATAAATGCATTTCAAAAAAAGTTTTCTTGACGATTAGGTAGGTAGTGACACCAGCAACCGATTTATGCAAGGCTGAAGCACGCTACTGTAATTGTACGTTTAATAAGTGTCAATAGGAAAATGCAAGCACGAATAGCCTGTGTGTATCTGTGTGAATGAATGAAAATAAGTTCTTTGATCTGATACCACTCTCTGTAATACAGATATCATCACATGATACCTGATATCAAATCGAACTATTTCTTCGGCGCGTGTGTTTCTTCTTCGCTACCGTTGCCAATATTTATCGAAATATTTTGAGTAGTAACAATGTCGCATAAGCTAAGAAGTGACCTCAATGCGAATTTATAATTGGTGCGCGTCTTTCCACGATACACCAAGTATGAGCTGCGTTTTATTACCAGCTCCGATTGGCAAAACTTCCAATTAAGGTGAAATTAGTCGTCATCAATTGTGCCAATTTCAAAAGCAGTTTTTTTGTTTAAAACAAAAATTTTGTTTATGAAAATATATTCGCTGTGTTCAGATTGACAAGAAGAATGCAGTATTTACATTTTTATAAACAGAATCCCGCTTTTGGGCCGAAAAACTGCATCCAAAATTGGGCTTTCCGACGAAAAGTTAATGACTGCTAGTTTCCCGTTAAAGTGAGTGCGAAGAACGCCGTTAAGCAAGTGTTGTGCTACTGGCAGAAAACGAAAATACCAATAATCCAGGAAGCACATTGCATTACGAAAATCATATCCCTCCACGCTAAATTAACGGCACTCTGCAATATCACGAAAGGAGAGCAAAACGCAACATAATCGAGAGACTCTCTTCTGCAAAAAGCTTGACAATCTTTTCGATATATCCAAACGCACGGCGATAACGGATATGCAGCAAAATGTTTAAAGAAAAGGGATCCAATAGTGAAGCAAGCTCTGTTGGAGGATATACAATTTCTGAAGGATCAGAAAGAAGGTCGTCGTGTATGTACTATTGCTGGTGTCGATGGAGTTCTTGCTGGCAAAATCCAGGAGAAACAGAAAGCAGAGGAGCGTAGGAAGCAAAGACAAAAGTTGCTGGAAGAACGTCGTAAGAAGAGCGAATACCAGTCAATGATAGGTAATAGTTGTTAAACATTTAGGGTATCAGGCTATTTTGATACTGGCTCACTTCAGCAGATATTCTTCGACATTCATTTTGGAAACACATGGTAAGCCGAAGAAAATACTCTGAAGATCGACCACTGTCAAAATAGCGCTCTATCTTAATAGATTCAACATTACAACATTTTTAAACTGCAGCCAATACCGTAGTTCTCTGCTTATCTAGTGAAGATAAAGACTCTACGAATACAAGTGATGGAGACGAATATCGTGTATCGACAGAATCTCCACAAAGACGCAGAGGAACACAGAATGTTGTGACCCCTGAATTGGCACAGGCTCTTGACGCTTCAAAGCTTAGCACCAAGGGTAAGTCGCTTAGAACATTGTTGCAGGCTCAATTTAAGGAACAGCTTACCTCATTGATTACAATTGCGGTACATTCATTTCACAGTTCATGACACACTGTGGCCCACCTTTTTGACATTTAAATTTTGAAATGTTAGAAATTGGCAGCCCTGCTTATGTTTGTTATTGTCAAAACGATCAAAACAGTCTGGCTGGGTGCAGGCGAGTTTGGCAGGTTTACACGATCAGCACCTCAGCGGCACAGTAAGGCACAGACTGAACAAAATTTCTATGAATGAGGTGAACGGAATGTTCTCAGCGACGTACCCTTGGTTAGCACAGATTCTGCTCCAGTAATCTTGGCAGCAGCTGCTAAATCATTTGGTGTCGATATAAATAATACAAACATTAACCAATAAAATTAATGCAAGGCTACAACAGAAATGTTACCCAAAAAGAAAAGGCTTTTCAGAACTTGCTGCAAGAAACTTCCAAACAAACAGAAGGCACCCCTACGTAACTCTGTAGGATCGTAAAATGTACTAATTGACTTACGTTTTAAATAAAACTAATTGATTTGAAAATGACACATGCGATGACTGCCTCGATTTTTGTTTGCTAGAACCTTTAGAATGCTCACTGCAGTAAAGAGCATGTCATTACGTTGGAGGTCGCTCATTAAACTACTTACGGAGCGTTGGGGGACCACCTAATGTTATCATAGGGGTCTTAAGAGCATATAATCTTCTTCTACACGGCCAACCGAAAATTTTGTGATGTTGAACTCATCACTAAAATGAATAAAGGATGACCAAGCGTACGCACTATAGTGGCATAGTTGTCATTGTGTGGAGGATCCGGTCATTCACATCATTTTATCTAAAAGTCCGTTGCGGGACCACTTAACGTTATCGCAGGGACCTTAACAACACGTCATTTTATTCTGCATAAAAAAACGAACATTTTGTGATGTTGAGCTCATCGCTAGGTCAATTTTTAAAAAATAAGGGACGGCCTAGTGTCACGCTCTTTCAGCCACTCCGATTTGAAAAAGTGTATGATGACGGAATTGTCGCAGTTTTTCTCTTGAAAAGCCTTTCCCACAGATCTGCGGACATGTCAAACATGTCGTTTTCATCTTCGTTAAGCAGCATCCAATGCCACGTTGAATTACCTTCTGACCGTTTCCAACTTCCTAATCAATTTTGTTGGGAAACAATGTTCA
Source organism: Sabethes cyaneus (assembly GCF_943734655.1). Classification (NCBI taxonomy): domain Eukaryota; kingdom Metazoa; phylum Arthropoda; class Insecta; order Diptera; family Culicidae; genus Sabethes; species Sabethes cyaneus. The sequence goes on along the minus strand of NC_071354.1, from coordinate 73,961,188 downwards.
AGCATAATCTACCATTTCCCCATTTTTCTTGACTAATTCGTACGCTGCCTTAAAATCTGCGTACAGATGAACAGATGATACGTCTGAATTCTGAAAATTTGTCAACGATTTGTTGCAAGTTTTGGTTCATTGTAGAACGATGTTCTCGAAAAGTGTAAGAAGTGTTCCTTCTCTTTCTTCTTCTTCTTCTTCTTCTTCTGCGAGGCGAGAGCCGGGGTGGTTCTTGCCGTATCAAGAATTTGTCTCCACAGTATACGATTCTGGGCTACTCGTCACCAATTCGTTGCGCGTCACGAGGTCACCACACAGGCAAGTCGGTTTCAACCTGATCGAGCCATCTAGCACGTTGGGCCCTTCTATTACTAGTTCCGGCGGGGTTCTTGAAGAGAACGGATTTCACTGTACAGTCGACCAGCACCCTTGCGACGAGACGGAGGCCCAAGTAGTCTCCCGACTTTCGCCAGTTGTACGGTGGGAATCTCTCCAAGTAGTGCCTGCAACTCTTGATTCATAATCCGCCAAAAATAGTCCGCAACACCTTTCGTTCAAATACGGAAAGTGCACGTATGCCTTCCGTAAATTACTGGCTCAAGTCCGTAGAGGACGACCGGTCTGATTAGCGTTTTGTACATCGCCAGCTTTGTGTGGCAGCATATGCAGTTTGATCGAAGCGTCTTGCGAAGGGAAAAGTAGGCTCGAGTTCCAGTTTGAATGCGTCGTGGTATCTCCTTACTAGTATTATTGTCGGCGGTGACCAAAGATCTCAAATATACGAACTCATCAACCACTTCCAGTTAATCGCCGTCAATAGTCACTTTCCTTGGGAGGCATACGTTGGTTTCTCTGGAGCCTCTTCCGACCATTTGTAATCCAATATTCCTAGCTTCCGTTTTTAGTCTGACGTAGATTGCCTCCGCCGTCCCAAGGTTTCTTGTAATGACGTCAAGGTCGTTTGCGAAGGATAGGAGTTGGCTATTCTTGTATGTAGATTATTCCTCTAGTTTCGGTGCCTGGTCGACGAATTGCACCTTTAATAGTGATAGTGAATAACATACATATCTGGAGGATCTGTCGAACCTTCCATCCACTCCTCCGATAGTTTCTTCTCCTCCCAAATCCTTGAAATTAGTGAAATGCCGTTGCTAACGGTTCTTGGCCATTTATGTCGAGATCGCCGTTGAGATGCTCAACGAAGAACTGCTTCCACCTGTCGACCACTTCGTTTGTGATTAGATCCCCTCTCTTATCCCTACACATGGCAAGTTTATGTGTTTAGGTGTTACGAGCTTGGTGCACCTTCTCGTAAAATTTACGCGAGTCATTAGCCCAGAATAGTTGTTCCAGCTCCTCACGATGTCTGTCCTCCTTCTGTCGTTTTTTCCTCCTCAGGAACGTGGTCAACTCATTCCTCGGTCGACGATACTTCTCCCTCGTGGATGTGCTTAGATTCAGATAGCATTTCCAAGCTCTTTTTTCCTCCCTATCGCTTGTTGGTATTTTCCGTCAAACCAATCATTTCGTGCGCGCGAGGTTTCCCCACCTAGCACCGCAATTGCGGCTTCATTGACGGTAGAGCCTGTCATATTCCATCTGTTTTCGAGAGTCAAAGCATCTAGCTCGACAGAGAAAGGTAGAGCTTCATCCAGTACGCGTGCGTAGTTTTCGACAATTCGTAGGTTATCTAATTGTTAACCGAGGAGGGCGGCTTTGGCGCGAAGTATAAACCGTCGATAGTTTTGAGCGCACATGTACTACTACTAGGTAATGGTCCGAGTCGATATATGCACCCCGTAGGGAGCGTACGTTGGTGATGTTCCTCACCGGCCCTCGAGGAAAATATGGTCGATTTGGTTCAAGGTTCGTTGGTCAGGTGATCTCCAGGTCCAGCTCCAGGTGATCTCCATGCCGCTCGTAGAACGCATCTCATCTCATCACATCTCATATCATCTTCAGGGCTACCTTCATGCGAGCAGTGCACGTTGATGATGCTGTCCTCAAAAGACATATGATGTGGTTGGCAACCTTTCAATCTTTTACGCGATCTTACCTACTGCCCAACACTACAAAGCCGCTGCTTTGGTTTACCCTACTAGCACGGTTGTTACAAAGTTGTTATGGTAACCGAAATATGACTAATTTCAGCCGTAATCCGGTTGCTACAACAAAATGGACCTAAAGTGTGCTACTCTGGTAGCCACCTTTCCGGTAAAACCGGCCGCGGATCTTCCAGACCTTCTCTCTTGTGTGTTAGATTTCCCGCAGAGCTAAGATACCACCACAGAAGTCCCCAGCGGTTCAACTAGGGACTTGGGGTAATAGCGAGGGACCCTTCTGGTCCCCGAATAACAGAATTTTAAGGGATTTAAGACCGGTCGCCACCTGCAAAATTCAGTCATCTTTCTTCCTAGTACTAAGTATTCATTCGTCGTCCTTGTGTCGTCGCCTAGATCGATACCGAATGTTTGCTTGAATGTTCGTACTAATTAGGTCGGTCTGCTAGGGCCCCCCAGTTGGATTCGAGGTATGACGCTGGCCTAAAGCCAGTCGTCGTATGTTCGAATCTCGGCTGGGAGAGGCTGTTAGAGTCAATAGGATCGTAGCAACTGGCTCTGCAATTGTCTTGTACTCTAACAGCTGGCTGCGAAGTCTCATGCAATTTCTCATGCATAACTGTAACACTTCAGCCAAGCAAAATTCAAAAATGTTATGTATGGGGCTTTTATAGCGCTAATTATTATCCGTATGATTGCTGAACTTACTAATGCTCTACTCACGTATTTACGGCGCAATCTCAGTTCAAACCGGGTGGTGCACAAAGAGCACTGCTGGTGCAGCACTAGGAGTACGCCGTAATACTATACATACTCCGGTTAAAGCAAAATAACAAGTCATCCGTTCTATATTGATTTCTCGGCTATAATAGATTGTTAAAGTTAAAAGAACCAAAACAGTAGCTCCCCAAATACCATATAAACTAGCAATTGCCGGAAGTGAATCCTGCTGCCCTAAATAGATGACCATATGTTCCAGAAACAGAATGTACGATACGCCACGGTTTTATTGTTTTGACCTCACTGGTAACTTGAATTTTGAAGTGTTTTTCTATGTACAAGTATTTTTTAAAATTAACACTCACATGTCAACCAAAATGTATGTTAAAGATATGTTAAAAGATTTGATCAAAATCCGATTGAGCAATTTATTAACCATTAATAAATTAATGGTTAAATTGAAGCCCACTTTAATAAAAAAAATTGTTTTTTCGAACGAGTCTAAAACTGCTCTGATTGGATTTTTCCCCCCTGTTTGGCGACATTGAGCAAAACAGGATGAAGCAGACGAACTAGCTAGGAGAGCCACTTCCGATTCAGCTATTGTTTTAATCTTATATATAAAAAAGGAGCGTAAAAGTTCGACCAAGCACTTGAGAACGGAACGTCCGATTTGCACCATCTTTTTTTATTGTGTTTATTTTCCGCACCATTATGTTTTTACGGCGAGAAAAATCGGAAAATTTATTTGAAATATTAGAAAACTCAGAAAATTGGTTTTCCATATAAAGTTTACAGCGCATTGCAAACGCCATAACAGTGTTTGCTGCGATCATCGTTTGATTTTTAGCAGCGCCGTTACCGTGTTCGTCGTCTGGTAAATAAACACGTGGTTGCCTTCATTGAAATCGCTACATGTAACAATGCTATTAACAATTTTTATGCTCTTGCAATTTCTGAAAATAACTGATAAACCTAAGCACAAGTTTAAAACCCCAATAAAAAAATTCGCTCATTTAATTAATTCGTGCATTCATTTATCGAATTTATGAAACAAACACAAAACTGTTATATGCCTTTTTACATCGTATGCTTATCAAGAAGATCCAATATAGGTTTACAAATGGTTTAAGCACTACATTGACTATATTGCCAGTTCCCGATCATCAAATAAAGAATACATGTCACATATGTAGTAAAATAGAGTTTCCAGCAATTCAGCAACAAATCTATTGTGAAAGTACTGATGTAAATGAAAATTTTACTTCAGTTCATAACTAATTGCCCGTTTTATTTCGTATTGCACCTCTTAAAAGTGTACAAATTCTCACAAAATTACACTTCTGTGTTAAATTATTTTAGAGCGTGAAATACCAAAGGAACTAAGAGAGCAAAACTGGATTTAAAGCAAATGTGTATGTACTTTTATTAGCATTTTCACATATTCGACGAGGCGGTTAGACATAAAATTAACAATTCAATTTATTTTGTGGAATAATGAAGTCATCTTGATCAGTAAATTATTACTAAAGCAGTTTGCAAATTACAGCTATCTAGATTCGACAATGCAATTATTTCGGCAAATTCTTACCCATCAATTTATAAATCTATTAAAAACAAGAATCATATGCCTATTTACATCGAATACATATCAGAATATTGAATTGAATTTTAAATGAATGAAGGAAATATGCTTGAGTGTCAAAAAATTGTTGGTTAACTTAAGAACCAGCATACAGAATAACAAGATGATAATGAGACGAATTCCTAAAGCAAAAGAAAAAGGTTTGAGAGCATTAAATGGAACTAAATGGAAATGGAATATGTCAGCAACAATTAAAATATAGTTGGTGGTGTAACGATTATGTTCTCAGTAAGGTTTTAACTACATATTGCGTATAATTAGAAAATCAACTGCAGCAGACGCAATTTGGCGCTGTTTAAGCCATCGAATTCACTTTTACAAAAAATAAGTTAACAATAAGTAGGGTTTATAAGACAAGACTCGACGTAACTTCTACCAACACAACCGTTGGGTATTGGGAACTGACGAACTAACTTTTACACCGACATGTTTCTAACGTGTAGATGATAATAATTTTGAGATTTTGTCAAATTTCCGTTTCTTGCTAATGGCTTAATACGGTTGTTAGATATACACGTTCTCTGAAAATCCGGTGTTTATCGACTACATTAAACGTTGGAATCCTCCAAAAATTACGAAATTCTACCGTTAGTATACCCCTTTTTCTTAAAATCAGCAGCTCTCGCAGTTCGTCTGAATTTTATAATCTGAAATATTCAGTCTAATTTGTGGCAGTACGAAGTTTGCCGGGTCCTCTAGTTTTATATATTTTTCAAACGTTTTAATGTAAGCTTCTTTTGTCGCATAAGTTTAATGTTTGATGTCAGTATTCGTATCCAAAAATGTGGTTGAAAATTTATTTCGAAAAATTTACTGTTCGCTTTACTGATATCAGTCCTCTACTGTCTGCTTTCTTTATTTAAAAAAAACAGCACTTTTAGACTGACCTCTAGTAAAAAAGAAAACACATTACAAAACTAGTTTCCATACATAGTTATAAATTGAGAAATCTCAAATTCATGCAGCAATTCAATGTGTATACCTAAACCAAATTAGTTTGTGATTAATTAACATAGTAGTCTTTGAAAATACTAAAACATGGAGCAAAGGTGGACGCTAAATTTCTGTTTTTCAAACATTTTGGAATCAATTCGGAACATTTCTCTTTCTACATGTCTTAATTCGCTATGTACTAAAATTGCTCGTATTTGTGACTACACTAGTGAAGCAATTTTACCCGAACAGGTCTACCGCTTAATTCAATATAAAAAAATATTCAAATAACAACGGCTTTCATTCGATTCCACACAGCATGGTGAAATCAGCCGACAACTGGCAAGCTCCAACAAATCCGCTTTGGAAGCCACCTCCGCCAAGGAGGAAATCCGAATTCAGCTGACAGAACTACAGCAAAAGCAAGCAATCGTGACCGAACAGCTTCAACAAAGTTCTTCTGATGCTAAGCAAGAACAGGAAGCCGTCGCCGCGGAACTCCAAGACATTACCGAGAAATATGAAACCCTACAAACGAAGTACCAGGAAATGGAAGCAAACCGGCAGGCAGAGATTGCCGAACTGCGAATCAGTCTGGAACGCGTGGAAACGGAACTGGCCACATTCAAGACTGATCGGGAAACTTTACAAGCTGAAAAAGGAGCGCTCGAAAGCAGCCTCGGAGAGATTCAACTCGAGCGGGAGCAGCTTTCCAAGCAGTACGACGATGTACTGCTCAAGGTGGAGAAGCTAAACATTGAGTCGGAAGAACGTACCCGAGAGGAAGCTTCTCTGCAGCAGAGTGTCAGCGAAAAGGCTCAACATGCGCAAGGTAATGTAGGGAAGCTTTTTTCTGATAACTATTTCTTTGTATATTTTCTTGTTGTGTTTTACATGCATGCATTTTTTTCGTCTTATTTGATTGTAAGTTTTATTTACCTGATCCAGAAATTTACCATATTATCCCACTGAAAGTTATAAATGATCTTTGAACATTCCTCTAGCAAAGTCAGCTCTTATAGCATTTTTACCTTTTCATTTTATAAAGAATTGTTGGATAAACTGGATCAACTGCAACGGGACTATGAATTGCTGCAAAAACAACATATCGATCTGGAAGTAGCAAAAGCAGCTCAGGAGCAGCAGTTTAACCGTACGCACGAAGCCGACCTACAGAAACTAGAGTCGTTACAGTGCGAAATGACGGAGAAAGTGACTAGCCTGAGCGCCGAGAAAGAAAACATCCTTGCGGATAAGGAGAATCAATTCTTGCAGCTCACAGTACTGCAGACGGAATCCAGACAACGTTCGTCGGATTTCGAATCGTTGGAAAAAGACCTGAAAAACGTTATCGAACAGAAAGATCACGAGCTGGAAGAGTTGAGGGCGAAATATCAGGAACTTGAAGAAAAGTATCAGGTATGGCGGTTGTTCCTTTTTTGTTTCTCTACTGGTAGTATTTGTATCTTGTGTTGTGTTAACAAATCTTTATACTTACATAAACAATCATGAGTAAATAACTCCAAATCATGTGCATTTTAAAAGGGAATATCTTCATGCTGCTTCATGTTTGCTTCGAAGCTTGTTCGGCATCCCGTATCGCTAGACCATGGTAAAAGAGATCATTCCGTCATCTCTATGTTTAACAAATAATTTATCTAAATATCTAATTTTTTAATCCTTTCTGCGTCTTTTACCAAAAGTCTCTCAATGCAAATATGGATCGATTGCTGACCGAAAAAGGTACAATCGAATCCGACCTGCAAGATTTACTTCATCAACAGGACGAAATGGATCAAAGGTACCAGGACGCACTGGCCACAATGCGCAACCTGGAAAACTCCCTGGTGGATGCAAAAATATCCGGAGAAACTGCACTTCGTACACTGCTCGAAGCATGCATCAAATCTTCCGAGAAACTGGCACTGCGAGCGATAAGCGAGAACGAGATGCCCGGAGCTGGAGGGACTCCGACCTACTTCTTGATGATCGCCGAAGAACTGCAGGAAGTTCTTTCGAAACTAGCCATAGTTCATGAAAATTATCGTAAGGATAACTCAACGAATGTAGAATCGCTGGCACGGAAGGTTATTATCGGAGCTCATCTGTTGGCTTCTGCACACGTACAGGGAATGTCCATTTGTAACCGTTCCGCAAACATCGAATGTGGAGAACGTAAGTATGATCTCTGCTTTTATTGTCTGTGACAAAACAAAGAATAAGCCTTTATTTTTAATGCATGCGAAACTTTCTTTCAATTTCAATTTCGTGAGTATTTTGTGTTCCCCAAGACCCACAATTTTATTATTCCCTGTATTGTTTAACTATTAAGTCAACTCACATGTAAATCAATGTTGAATCAACCACTCACAGGTATAGCCGAGGAAATCAAGGAACTAGGTGGATCGATCGCTGGCCTATTCCAGTCGCTGCACAAGACAAGCGAATCGGATTGCGTAGCCACCAAGATAGCCGACCTGCGAAGTAAACTGCAGAAGGTAACCTCCATGATCGGTGATCTGAGCAAGCAGACGGATGGCACCGAGAATCTTGGAGATCTGGTTGAAAACGAACTCAGCAGCATGGACAAGGCAATCGAGGAGGCGGCTGCCCAAATCGAGGTAAACATTCCACCCACGATCGGTGATCGCGGCGGTTTCGGACTCTCCGTCAGACGTGCGCTCCTCGATGTGGATACTTGCTTTATCCAGTTCAATTGTTGCCTCATTTTACCCAGGTCTACAGTGGTGAGCCATTTTTCAGAGTTGGGCACTATTTAGCCGCAAACTCGAACAGGAATATTCAAACTTTCGGACAAGGTTTTACTTCTATAATATCTCTTCCTCTGCATTTCATGCAGATCTTTCTATACTTTTATTGTTCAAACAGTTAAAATGGAAATTACGGTTTCACCCAAAATACTGCACCCTTAACCGAAAATTTATTTCATACACGAACAAGCTTGGTTATAACTGCTCAGGAGGCTGCAAGTTTCTCTAAAGACTAAGGATTTCTTGAAATTGCACTTTCCATAACTCTTTGCTTTACCAGATGTAGTCCAATTGTCAAACGAAGCAATCGCGAAGTTATTATCAACATTAATCTTTGTACATCAGCAAGTAAATTTGAATCCCATTTTACTTTATTATAATGCTAAAAATATGCAGTCATTTCTTATTTGAGTAAATACACAATCAAATAAACACATTGGATTATCCAAACCCGCTGGTGGCAACTTGGGGAGTGGAAGACTTTGGCAGTCGTTTATAAAAATATGACTGCAATCACTAAAGAAGCAGCATTTATCTCTATATATATTAATATCCACCATCGTTATCGTTATCTAGATACTACAACCCTGCAGATCGGGATATCTCGGATTGTAACTTTTCTAGCAAAAACCTAAACCCATTTTATTTCGCACAGGAAATGCTATCCAAGTCGCGTGCTTCCGATTCGGGCATTAAGCTGGAGGTCAACGAGAAGATTCTCGATGCATGTACCAATCTGATGCAAGCAATCCGCATTCTGGTACAGAAATCCCGCCTCCTGCAGTCGGAAATTGTCGCGCTCGGAAAGGGGTCCGCCTCGGCGAAGGAGTTCTACAAACGCAACCACCAATGGACTGAAGGACTGATTTCCGCCGCTAAGAGTGTAGCCCAAGGTGCAAACTTTTTGGTGTAAGTTGTACTCAACTAAATTAGGTGAATTTTTGCGGAAAGTTTCATTATTGTATTGCAGGACGGCTGCCAACAAAACCGTTGCCGGGGGATCTCGACATCAGCTTGATCTGATTGTCGCGGCCCAGGAGATTGCGGCTTGCACAGCCCAGCTTGTAGTCGCCAGTCGTGTCAAAGCACCACGCGGAAGTCAAAACCTGGCTGCGTTGGGTACCGCTTCGAAAAATGTTACTCAAGCTACCGGTATCGTAGTGGCCACAGCCAAAGACTGTAGCCAACGTTTGGAAGATTCGCAAGATTTAGACCTCGGATCGCTAACGGTACATCAGGCGAAGACCAAGGAAATGGAAATCCAGGTCAAAGTTCTCGAACTCGAGCAAGCACTTCAAATGGAACGAATGAAACTAGCCGCATTCCGTAAAAAGAACTATCAGTCTCCCGCAGACGAGTAAATTATTTGCCATCTTTTAGTAGCAAAATTGAAGACAGTAACATTCTCTTTATACAAGTGCAGAAATATGTCATGGAATAGTGAACATTCGCAAGACAATATATCAAATTTTATTAGTCGTCCACGCTGTATGTGTAGATTAGTTGCGAAATAAAATGCAATAGCAAAAGGTATATCAAATTTTCCCCACCTGTCGAGTCGAGGACGTAAACTTCTAAATATATGATGATAGATTAACACTACTCCTGATTGTGTCTTCTTCTAAAGCCATCGATATGATATATAAACTGTAGATATCTATGGTTTAACCAACTATCCGTAGTTAATAATCAGTATGAGAAAATTATTTTATATCAATTTTATACGTTTAGGGAATCTTTTATTACCGATGACGTGAACTGTTTCAAATTGCAGACGATCAAAACTAAACGATGAGTGAGCCTACTTATCTACCGAATAAAATCATTTAAATACGATTAATGTGAAGAAATGAAAGTAATTTATTATGTTTGCCTACTTTGTACCGCGAAGAGAACGATTGTTGATATATTTTTACATTTTAGCGAATCGCTAATTCAAATATGTTCTAAAAAAAGCTCAGCTAAGTAAATTGTATAATGTTTAAAATATTTTATTAATCCTAGTCATTTATCCGAAATGGAAACCCCACCAGAGCAATGATGGCCCTTTAATCTGTTGTATGTTTTCGCCATGTTCTCAAAGCTCACCCCACCCCCCACTACGCACATTAGTCTGTTCATTTCTGTCTTGTCCAACTGCTTCAATTTCGGCAATCGGTAGTAGTAGAAGAGTAGCTTGTACGCATAATAGTAGCAGTACAGCTTGTTATCCTTTTTATAAATTGAACATACAATGTCACATCCGCTCTTCTGGTCGCCAAAACTTACAAATCTTCATAATGATATGATACCCTCCGATCATCACGCTTTAATAATTCAGCCCATCACTAGAAAGCCGATAACCAACTCGTTAGCAATGCAGCAACTTTAGTGAAAAATAGCCGCACGATGCGCGCTTTTTCATATCCTTTGTCCTGTAACACAATTACTTCGAAGCTACGTTGATTCGTATTTTTTTCTTGCTTAAAAAGAGTTCTGCGTCTTATGAAAGGCCAGCAGCGGGATTGCTTTCTTGCAGATGCGAATAACTGATTTCTGGCTTTAGTTTTCTGAAAGACGCATAAGCCATGCAGAAGGGTTGTTTATGCGACCTTCTAAAAACTATTTGACAGGCGCGATACGAGAGAAGCTTCTCCAGAATTGGGATTAACGGAATCACCAACCGGATCGTTCCAACTCCAGTTGTGTAGAATGACAACGATGGAACTTGGATTCTAAAGAAACGAAGATGTCCAGACGGTGGAAGCATTTCGATGTGAACGCTCGAACGTTGAACAAGATGGAGCAGTTAACAGAAACAGAAAATGATTGAAGATGATGGATAAAACGTGGATCTACTAATTGGACGCAGGGCAAAACTACAAAACTAAGACACGGTCGCCATTTCGCAGTCCATTATTATAGTCTTATTATAGTCCAAGTTTAGTGATGACAACTCTTTTGAGAATAAACCGAAAACGGATCGAAAAAAGGTGCTGCCAGCACTTGTTTGGTAAGCCGTGTAATGCAGGCATTTGAGCAACAGAATAAGGTTTCAATATAGGACACGAGCACGAAGAAATCAAACTTTCATCACACAAGAGAACGTTTGAATCTGCGAAGTTACAAGAAACAGAAGCAGTCAAAATAAACCCCTACACAAGAAACATCGTTCAGACCCAGATTGCGAAAGCTGTATGATACGATGTTTGCTAAGCATCGCTGCCAGGACCGCAGTATTATGCGGTACCAGAAAGACCAAGACCAGGACCAGAACCAGAAGGAAACATCCATTCAAATCGAAAATTTGGTAAAAAGGCTGTGGCCTCGCAATCCATCTGTGACTGCGGTAAAATTTCGCAATTGTTTATTACAACTGATGATTTTCGTCGCTAGTCAGCAATCTGAATGCTGGTCTCTATAAAAGCTACGTTATGCGGGTACAAACTGACGCCGGAATCCAAAGCAATTTTAAAATATAGTGAAATCCAAACGAAAAAATTCTGATATTCCTTCGAATGTTTATCTCGACGATGGTAAAGTAACATCGATTTCGGATTCGTGCAAACTGTTTGCAAAGTTCTTCGCTTCAGTTTTTCAGAACAGCACCGCTTCTGAGCTCGAAACTGAATTTTTTTTTATCATGCATCGCTTGACTTGATTGATTTGAGCATCTTTAAAATTACTGCGGATATGATAGTACTTGCCGCACAAAAACTAAAAACTTCTTTCACTGTTGGTTCAGATGGAATTCCAGCAACCCATTTGAATGGCAGAAGCAATAGGTAAAAAGGGCCTTTGACGAACAGTCCCGATCCCGAGCCTCATAGTTGCCACCTGGTGGAACCATCGAAGTGCAATGGACCGGCATCAAGAACCCTTTCATCACGATCAGTGACAACACCCTCTGCAAAGCGCTCAGCGGACCGGATGGAACTTGGAGGAAGTTCGACTAGCGGAAAGAGGCGAAAGCCGGCATTTAGAGAGCACGGCCTAGATCGGCTAAGACAGCTGCCCGCCCTCGATACACCGAATTTAAGGTAACTGTTAAACGAGCTTGTAGGCGGGATAAGATAGCCTGGATTAACTCCCTAGCCAAATAAGGGGAAACCGCAGCCGCCAAAGGTGATATCTGTTTGTTGTACGATATTTTTCGCCGCCTAAGTGCTGCCAGGATGAATACAAAGATGAAAGACAGAGCCGGTCAGCTACTAACTGACCGTACAGAAATGCTTAAGCAGTGAACTGAACATTTTGAAAAACTTTTCCGAGTTTCAAATGTCAGAAACCAACAAAACCAGCAGCATATGACACCAACAGTTCGTGGAATTATTCGTGTCAACTCGGAAGCCCCATCGCTGGATGAGAATGAAGCTATCAACAATATGAAATCTAATAGAACGGCAGGGACAGACTGTGTAGCCGAGATGCTCAAAGCTGGCACATCTTTGTCAGCCTAGATGCTTTCCAGCAATACATGGGAAACCGCAACTTTTCCAGTGGACTGGATGCAGGGCATATTGGTCAAAGTCCCCAAAAAACGAGACCTAAATGAGCGCGGTAACTGGCGTGTATTATTACTCTGTATTACTCTCAAAGTACTCTGTAGGGTAATCCTCAACCGAATCCAGGAGAATATTGACGCTACCCCAGCGGCAGCAAGCTCCGTGTAGACCATATCACAACGCTCCGCAATATATAGGAGCAGGTCAACGAATTTCAGGACTCTCTTCTGCTGGTATTCGTTAACTTCGAAAAAGCGTTCGACCGACTCAAGCACAAAAACATCTGGAGCGCACTTAGGGGTAGAGGAGTTCCAGATAAGCTAGTCCATTGCATCGAGGGTCAGTACGAGGCGTTCTCGTGCAAGGTTTGGTACAACGACGTCTTGTCCGATCCTATAAGGATTACTGCAGGTGTGAGACAGCGCTGCATTTTATCACTGCTTCTGTTTCTCATCGTTATGGATGAGATACATATTAGTTGAAGCAATTGACAGTAGACATCAGACAGTAGACGATGCAGCGGCTAAATGACCTCGATCTATCCGACAACATTGTCTTGCTCGCACAACGCCGAAACGATATGCATAGCAAGTTAGATGACCTCTCAAAGAACTCACAGGTAACAGGTGTTACTGTTAAGGTAGCAAAAAATAAGTTCCTTCATAAGTGATCGACCACTGCCTGTAAAGCACAATTCTTGTCTTTCTTCCTCATTCATAAACAAAGGGGATACCTCAAGCCAGAAATATGGTCCTATTGCTTTCCACGTTGTACTTTAACGACGTAACTTTACTTTTAAGTGATGTATGTAAGTTTGACGATTTGAAATTATATCTTACCATTCGGTCCATCGATTACATCGTAGTTTGCAAGAACAATTAGATATTTTTGTTAACTGGTGTCGTAAAATTTAGCTCATCGTAAGCACGGCAAAGTATCAAGGCAAAGATGGCATTCCACTGACCTATCAGCTCAATTCTGTTTGCATGCAACATTGATGGACAGGTTCTCAAGAGAGTTAAACATGTCAGTGATCTGAGCGTTGTTCTTGATGCCAAGCTCAGTTTTAATCTAAATCGCACGGCTGCTATTTCCAAACTCACCAGACTTGGTTTTATAACCAAAATTGGACGAGATTTTAAGGATCTATACTGTTTATAAACTTTGTATTGCTCCTTGGTGAGATCACATTTAGGAAACGCATACCTGATTTGGACTTCCTGTCAACTTGCATAGATATTGAGAATTGAAAAAGTTCGGAAAAGATTTATTCGTATAGCACTACGTGATCTTTCCTGGCCGCATGTCCTGATCGGTGTCGCCTTATTGGTATTGATACCGCAGGACGACGCAGAAAAATCCAGTAAGCTGAATTTGTTGCTAAGGTGTTAAACGGAGTAATCGATTCCGGAAATTCTTTCGTTACTTGGCATTCATGTTCCTCTACGTTCTTCTCGTTCTGCGAAACAATTATTATTTGACCATGAAGATGTTTACGCGTATGTTATAGATTAATAGATGTTTATTCGTAATTTATATTAACTACATTAACTACAAAATGGTGGGAGTTTTACGACTGCAAGAGGATAACCTCTATTGGGCTTTTCCGCATCCAATTTAATGTCAAGTTTCAGGTCAAGTTTCGAAAACGGAATGTGGCACCTAGGATTTGCTTTTCTTTGCTTTATTTTGAAAACAACTGGAAAAATGAGTCAAAACTTGTCGCTAAGAAGTTTGTGCTGAACCACTTGAAGAACGTTCGCAAGAAGGTGTACCAGATTGCATACAATCGATAGCAAGCAGAAATTAAGCACACTTAGCTGTTGTATTAATCTTATTTTAACAGTATATTACATAAAAATGGAATTTCTAACATTTTTGTTTTCTTTTTAAAGCCTCTGACTGAAAGTCTCATTAATAAAGAAAATTAATTAATGAATGTTATTTTCACTTATAAATCTGGTTAAGTCCATACTTTCTAGAACAGTCTTTATCGTAGAATAAAAATTTACACACGTGGCTCTGAACCTCTGAAAGCGAAGTCCGTCGGTCTCACCCGTTAGAGGGTTAATTGTAACGAATTGATTCTACATATGTAAAACGAATGCGACCTGCTGGAGGCTCGCCTATATCGAAATCAAGTTTATTTGCAAATCAACTCACATATTTCTCACCTTCTGTTGGTGATTTAAATACTTGTATCCAGATGTCCTAGACTAGCTGTTAGCATTACATCGGATCATAAAATAATCATTTGGCGAACAGGTTAGGCATTCTCCCGCACAGAAACTATTTTTGTCAGTGGATTCAAAAATTAAAGAATCAACTAGAATGGTATAAATATTACACCGAAGCCAAAAGACGTAGAAGTACCTATCGTAAACATAAAGCCAACTCACGTGGTTAGCACAGAAACCAGTATGTATTCTTAGACACCTAACGGCTACGTATTAAATATTCATAGTCAACAAACGGAATTCGAAGTTATCTTGGATAACGCCACCAGACAGATGAAATAATAAACTTCATCAGCCAAGCAACAGTGGGAGCAGCAGCATCAGCGATGATGCTACGAAACAAGCCCCGTCGACAAACCAGTTTTCGGTTGTTATTATTAAAGCAATGGAGTGACACGATTTGAAAAACCCTCAAATTTTTTGTAGACAAAATAAATTTCTGAATGCAGATATTAGTTCATTCTTGCAAATTGGTTTATTTATTGGTCCTAACAATGCTTGCATTAACCGAGCATTGTTTCATAAATGATTTTTGTCACAGATTTTAATGCAAATGTTTTGATGGTTTTTGAATCATTTGATGGTTTCATAAAACCTCAAACTAATCGTCACATATTCTCTAACTACGGCTAGGAGTAACTGTTAGAGTTAATAGAATCGTTACACTAACGCAGCTATATTGTCCTAGATTATACTGGCTGCGAAATTTGTCGAAAAAAGACGGTCAAGTTCGTAATCAAAACCTAGGCTTTGTTTTGTTTTGTCTTTCATAAAACGTAAATTAAAAAGATCCGTATATCCAGTTCATCATTGTGCGTTTCAGATTCAAATTGCGAACACTTAAGCTATATTGAAATTTTTTTTATTTTCCCTCCTTTGATGACTCTACAGTATGAAAATTTCTTATTTGCGCGGGAAAATGTTCAAAATGAAAATTGAATATTATTTCACACTAAAATCACTAAAAAGTTACGGTTTGATTTTAATTAAGACTTCGAATACTTTCATGAACTACTTTAAATATTTCGGAACACTCATATTATATTGATAAATATAAACGTTTGGTATACCACTCAACATAGTTGAATGAAATGATATACCTACTTTGTAAAGCCACCTAACAGTATGATTTAGCATTTTCACGCACTTCATGTACCGTATCCCACATTTAAAGTAAGTTGAAATTGTACAGCTTTATTTAAGACACTTTTATTTTCCTAAGGAAAAAATCCTACAACATCTGATATTATTTATGGCTTTTCGAAGTTTGAATTATTCGTAGATAACTCCGAACTCTTAAGTTAATCTAATATCTTTAAAATACGCTCCTGCTAATGTCCTACAAGGAGTCCTACAGTTTAATGTCGTACCTAATCGGATAGAGGGCATTCTAACGAACACGGTGGTGCTCAATAAGTATAAGATATTATCCTATTTGCAATATTCGCGACTTGTGTAGTTAAAAACGTTTTATTGGCCCTTTAATAATTCATTGTTTTATCTGTTATCATTATTTTTCCTGGCATGTTTGTCAGTGACCAGTGCCATGCGCACTACACCAACTGCAGCCATGGAGGCGATGTTATGCTTGCTACATCTTCATGTGAAAAAGAAAGCCGAACTCAGTGCACTAAGGTTGCAAAGGTGTCGTAACATACTTGAGGGGGATCAAATTGGTCACCTTCGCAAACTAAGGGAGTTCAAACTATCACCCCTAGTAACGACAATCTCTGACTGGATGGAGGCACGGCCTAACATGGATGTTCCGTACAGTTACAGTTACTGTAATTGTACTGTATTTGTAATTGTTACTGATCACGCTGTATGGAGCAATGGAGGGCTTGTTCTTCCATCCGGTTATAGATGCTTCTTTACAGACGGATCAAAATTGGGAATTGCACAGGTTCTGGAGTCTACGGACCCGAAATAAAGGAAGCTCTTCCACTGGGCAAATGGCCCACCGTGTTCCAAGCAGAAGTATATGCAATATACATCTGCGCCAAGATATGTCTAAAACGAAAGTATAGGTATGCTAAAATCGGAATCTTCACGGACAGCCAGGCTACACTACTGGCTCTCAAGTCCAGCTAGAAATAGCATCCAGTTGGTATAAAGCGCAGGGCTGTAGACAAGCTAAACAGTTTATCTGTCCAGACCCTGCAGTAGTTAACAAACTACTTACCTTAACGCGTAGGGAACTGCGCACAATCACGGGACTCCTCACCGGACATTGTCCCACTCTTTACTATTTAAAGAGAATTGGCAAGGTCTTAACCGACATTTGCCGCTTTTGCAATTTAGAACTAGGAAGTTCAGCGCACTTGCTCTGCTCCTGTGGAGCTCTTGCGTCTTCAAGGTTCAGCTTCTTCGGAAGCTACCTATTAACTCCATACCCAGTATGGAAACTACATCCCAAGAAGGTAGTTGGTTTTATTAACCATGTAATACCTAATTGGGGCACAGTCTTACAACCCAGCTCAACTCCATCAATGGGTATGAGCAATCCGTAAACTGTGTACAGCAATCGGGGCCAATTACAAAAGACAATCTTCGTGACTGTCGCAGTGGCATTTTTAAACCCAGTGTCCTTCTGGCATACAAAAAAAATCATTATTTTTCTCTAAATGACTAATAAAACGACATTCTTACTCTTATAACGTTTTTGAAAAATGCAGTGGATGCAACAAGCAGTTCAGTAGAATTCCCTCCCGCTTGGTAACCGAATAAATAATCAGTAGTTCAGAATAAACGTCCACAATGACCAAGCGAATTCTAACTTTAGCTTCGTAAAACTGACAAAGGATATTCTTAAAGTTGAAACAAACACCTTGCATAACCGCAAATCAATACACACCTTCGAATTTCCGTTGTTTACACACTCGATACATGCGAGCAACAACAAATTCCTTAATGTTTACTTCAAATTCTAATCGATAATAAATAATTCGCCAAAGTGCCGTCATAGGTATGCAAAACAACTGAAAACAAACGGCATCCATCGGAAGAAAAGCAACCATTTCTCGGCCGGGTGACACTGATCAGGCCAGCCAGCAGTTAAAAGCTAACATGCCGGTTTCCAGTTGGAGACATAACCTGTTTGCGCGGGTGCGCGGGATCACAAATGCTATAAAAGCTAGCCGCGTGCCGGCGATCGATGCAAGTTTCAAATCGATCGCACCACGCAACAGAACAACGTTGTCGTTGAGGCATCCCTAATTTTCCTGTAGGGCAAAGTTTTGTGTTTGTAGTGTTACCAGTTAGTGAATTGAAGTTTGTGGAAAATAACTGCAGAGTTTGGAAACCGGAATTTTTAACTCGACGGTGTACCTGAGGTGCAAGAGGTGCTGAATAGTTTATCCAATCCAGTAAAGTGATTAGTTTCACCTGAAAATTCGTTAAAATGGTGAGTGAACAACTATCTTTTATGTAAAACTAATAAGTGAATTAGTGAATTACTATCCAAGTTTGTCTATTAGTGCGATTCTCTAAAATGACTTAAGTTCCAAGCTACATACATTGGGATACTGTGTCCATTAATTTGAACTATTGTGGTATAAAGCTAGGTTAGTGTACGTCAAAACTGAAAATCTTTTGTATTACAACTGCACGGAACGACGAAAAAAATAGGTTGCTTAATTCCATTGATGTTTCAATTTTGGATCAAACTCCATGTACTTAAAATAAAAGCAGGAATCGGTAAATATTTGAGGGTCGTGTAATCCTCTCATAATTATCAAAATAAGCAAATTGTCAGTTACCAGAACCGAATTATAGTTATCTAGTATCATTGATGGATGATTGGACAACCGTTCTCCAGTCACTTCGAACAACAGCCCATCGTACACACTCTTTCAGAACGCACAATTCCTGGGTGCGGGCCTATCCTAGAGTCGATGAACTCCTCCTGGTCCACTGCTGATGCTGAAGATTGGCGATTCTTTCGTCAGGCATGTTTTTTTCGGCACCACGTGCCGATGCCAATACCATATTTTTTACACTCACTATCGCAACATATTTGTATGCTTAATACAACTACAATTGGTAAAAAAAATCCGAGCCTTCTTCAAGTCCGAAATTGTTTTATGTCTGTAAAGCAGAAAGGTCAATGACACTACAATGAGACTTCAGCGTAATCCGCAAAAGTACAACCAGTCACGATGATGTCAATGTCACCACTTCAGCGTAATCCGCCAAATGTACTACTCTTTTAAAAAGTCTCTCGCATAACAGTACAACCAATCACGATGATGTCGATGTCATCCGCAAAGTTATCATATCAACCGATGAGCAATATTTTCAAGTGGAAACAGTTCTCGGTACAACGCACCACTACGTACATAGATCTTCAAATCATCGGCATAAATAGGCTTCCGCTTATAGCCAAGTAAGAATGCAACATCGTTGAAGAAGATGACGACAAAAGTGGTCCTAAATTGCCTCCTTGCAGGACACTGAAGATGTTAACAAGTGGTAAAGATCTTCGCAGTTAAGTACGAAGAAAACCACGCCACGTCTCCTTTTTCGAATGGCCGGTTGAGAATGAAAGCGAATGGTTCAGCAATCGCCTTAGCCCCGCGACGGAAGACAACAGCAGGAATGTCATCCAGTCCAGGAGTCGTCTATTCGGTATACTTTCTGCCACGTTTTTAATTTTACATTCGGACAATGATCGAAATGGCACAGATGCAGGAAGGTGTGACATATGCTCTTCGCTTAGCATAGAACCGGAGTGACTCGTGCTGTTCCAATCAGTCGTCTCTAATGAATTTGGACTTGGGCCACTCGTCGCCAATTTCGCCATACTCGTTCTTCTAATATGCCACGAAGAAACGTTCGCAGGATCTTACGCTCAAAAACGCCAAAAACTGGTCGGTCGCTCTCTTTTACCGTAGCTTCGTGACCGTAGAGTACCTCCGGGCTCGCATCGTTGTCATATGTCATTAACGTACCAAGATAAACAAATTCGTCGACTTCTTCATATTCATCAAACCATGTTCAAGCATAATCCGCCACAGCTAATCACGTTTAACTGAATTGAACGCCGCTTTGATATCTATAAACAAATGGAGGGTCTGCAAGTTGACAACATTTATCATTTAATTTGATATCGACTTATACAGGTTAAGTTATTATGTACTTTATATGAGGGAGTAAATGTGGTTTTGTGAAGAACGAACATTGGAAGAACAGGGAAAAATGATATGCAAACTGTGAAAAATTGTGTGTCCGACCTGGACAGTCAATTATTTATGACAGTTTGCATATCATTTTTCGCAGTTCTTCAAATGTTCGTTCTTCACAAAAACACATTTACTCCCTCATATGAGGATCCGCAAGTTGAATCTTACTTTTTACCTTTGTTATACTATATAACAAAGGTTTAGAAATTGGTCGAAAAATACGAAATTGATCCAAGGCCCGGAGGGCCGAGTCACATGTACCAATCGATAGGGTTCGACGAACTGAGCAATGTCTGTGTGTGTGTGTGTGTGTATGTATGTGTGTATGTGTGTATGTGTTCGCTCCGAATTTTCTATCGCCTGTTACTCGGCGATGGCTGAACCGATTCGACCGCTATTACTTTTGTTTGAAAGGTATTATTGCCTAGTATATCACTATTAAATGGTTTCGTGGTCTGACTTTTCGTTTGAAAGTTATAAGCAAAAATGTGAAAACTACGTGACACGGTTTTCTCCGGAACCACGCAACCAATTTTAACGATATTAGTACCAAACGAAAGCTCTTACTATTACTAAACATTTAGCTAAGTTTTATTGAAAACGGACAAGCAGTTTAAAAGTTAGCCTTGAAAAACTTGTTTTGACTAGGTACAAATGAACGCCTGTTTCTCAGAGATGGCCAAACCGATTTACACGCTATTAGTTTCATTTGGCAGGTAATATAGCCAGATAGATCACTATTGAATAGTTTTCTGATTGGACGTTTAATTTGAAAGTTATGAGCAATCGAATACATCACACCAAAATTAACAATAATTTATAATGAATTTAACCAAGATAATTTACCTAATTTCAATTATTTTAATATCAAACGAGAGGTTTTCACACTAGAAATATATATGCAAAATTACATAAGAATTGGTTTTACCGGTCAAAAGATATTAACCCTCGAACACTCGCGCCAACTGTTATAACACGGTTACTTGCGCGCACAATAGCCCAAACCAAATAAAACGTGCGCAATAGATTTTTGACTAGGAAAACTTGGTTTTAAGTTTATCAAACCTTTGGAAGAGTTTCTTAAAATTGAAAGCTCTATCGTCTGGTAGAATTTGTATTCTGATTAATCCCCTTAAAAGTGAAATAAACAAATTATTTTCCTTCAGTTTCAATACAACACATTGATATGTTTTGCAAACTTTTAGAGCATATTATTACAAGAAATTTTGCTGAGCACAGTAAGCTTCTATCTCTTCAGTGAAGGTAGAAAAATCTTATTTATTGTATATGAATTTGTAAAATCAGTTTTTCTATTCTAACTCTTCTTGTAATTGTTGTATGACTTTTTCATGTATTACAAAGTTGTACAAATAATAAAAATACACAACTCTGCTGAATTTAGTATACCTCTATGTTTGCTTGTTTAGAAACTGTAGAACTTTAATTGTAAAAACAGCCTGATTTTGACCCCGAATTACTCGATACCAACAGACGGATACATCTTAAACATTTTACATTTGCTGGTAGTTTTGCTGCATACAGACATCATTTTTCCATGTGAAGAAACGAGAGAAAATTCCAGTTGGGGTCAATTGCGGTACACCTCACATGCTACTTGCTTCGTTTCTGTGATGTCGGTTTATGCTAATCTTGTTTCCTAACAATTTAAAGTATTAATGTATTCAATAATTCGGACATTTTGCTCATAACAAGTTTACTGAAGAATATACGTTAGTATATACGTAATATACGATTTGTAATGGCATTCAAAAACCTACACATGTTGTACAAAATACAACAGCGTGAGTAACCGAAAGTTAATAAAAATTGATGAAATTTATTCAAGAAAACTTTATTGTTGTGAATCAAATAGAATGGCATTACAGGAAATTATGCATAGTTCAAAAACCTATAAACTAGACCTTTACTACGCAATATATATGTTAAAGAATAATATTTCTTCTTACAACTTACTTTTACTTGAACTTACCCGCATTAGTAACAACTTACTCAGCAATTTCATGAGAAAAAGAACTATCATAATTTGCAAGTGCTTCTATTTTGTTCAAATTTTGTAAACTTATTCAATTTCCAAAAATTTCATGTAAGCCAAACGTGTCGATTTCTATCTCAAATAGCAAGTAAGATCGTATAACAAAGGTTCCTTTCACCACTAGGTGGATTAAATCAGGTTTTTCTCGTAAACCAGCTTCAGCCATATACATAACACTGTGCGTACTAAATGTTCTATTTGTTGTATTCCCATTTCAGACCACCTACACCGACAAGGGTCCGAAACCGAATGGTGGAAAATTTCTATGCTTCGACCATCTCACCTTCTACGTGGGCAATGCGAAGCAGGCAGCCAGCTACTACACTACCCGTATGGGATTCACCGAAATAGCCTACCAGGGACTGGAAACCGGCAGTCGTCAACTGGCCAAGCACGTCGTACGACAAAACAAGGCTACCTTTGTGTTCGTTTCAGCCTACGAACCGAACAACACCGCACTGGGCGCGCATCTGGTGCAACACGGAGACGGAGTAAAAGATGTAGCGTTCCAAGTCGAAGATCTGGACATCATTGTAAAGAGAGCAAAGGAACGTGGCGCAGTCATGGTTCGTGATATCTGGGAAGAAAGTGATGAGTTCGGAAAGGTACGATTCGCCACCGTCAAGACATACGGCGACACTCAGCATACCTTTGTGGAGCGCAAAAATTACAAAGGTGTGTTCTTGCCCGGTTACAAAGCCCCACTGTATGACGATGCTTTACTAAAGATGTTACCGCCAGTTAACATTAACTTTGTTGATCACGTTGTTGGAAATCAGCCCGACCTTCAAATGGAGTCAACCGCGGCATGGTACGAGAAGGTCCTAATGTTCCACCGTTTCTGGTCGGTGGACGATAGTCAAATCCACACAGAATACTCCGCGTTGCGGTCAATTGTAATGACCAACTACGAAGAAACAATAAAAATGCCCATCAATGAGCCGGCCAAGGGAAAGAAAAAATCTCAAATTGAAGAGTACGTTAATTACTACGGTGGAGCAGGTGTTCAGCATATTGCTCTCAATACTGACGATATTATTCTGGCGATAACGAACCTGCGAGCTAGAGGTATGCATTTTCTATCCGTTCCGGATACATATTACGACCAGTTACGACAGCGTCTAAAGGCTAGTAATGTCAAAATAACGGAGGACATGACCGTGCTACAAAAGCTGAACATTCTTATCGATTACGATGAAAATGGTTATTTGCTGCAGATTTTCACCAAAAACATGCAAGATCGGCCGACACTGTTTTTGGAAGTCATCCAAAGACACAATCATAATGTAAGTTTATACAGTTTAATTTCATTGAAGACATAAACAAACAATGCCTCTCGTTCATAGGGTTTTGGAGCAGGAAACTTCAAAGCACTGTTCGAAGCAATCGAAGCTGATCAGGAGAAACGGGGCAATCTTTAAGGTTAGGCAGTGAGACGACTGCTCTATTGATGGACAAACACAAAGCGAACTTCACAAATGGACACGGCAGGACAAAATATAGCTTATCTCAAAGACGAACCGCGACTACCTAACCCTTAGTATTTAGCTGAATAGAATAAATGAACCGTTCTTAATTTAATTGATTGCTGTTTCTTTTTTTCTGTTTACTCAACAACGCGATCATTTATTTGGACTATTCAATATTAGACCAAACCTCGTGTTTTTAGTCTTGACCTTGCGGTCAAGCATATATATTAATATTTTTTGAAACGGTCACAAAGACAACTTGTTAAGCGTAGCTACCAATAACCCCCCTCACCTTTCCACTCTTTCCCCTCTATTCAAAAAAATCTTCATTACTTTCCCCTACCGCCCCTTCGTCAATTGTAGAACTACCGTTTTAAAAAATATTACTATTGAATATTGTCAGATGTTTGCTGCAATTCGCACTGCATATCTTTGCATATCAAGGTTTGTTCTACTACCATACCCATCTCGTTCTTATTATAGAAGACCCTGATGAGGTTCACTAACTATAAAAGTGAGGCTAGTTCGGGGTAATGTATAGCATTTAGCATAAAAGAAGGGTAATGATGGGTGATTTTATTACCCTTTCACTTATGAAGCGTGATAAACAAATTATTTTGTCCCGTCAATGCTCTCCCACTTATCTTCGAGATAAATTGTTGATCTAACAAGTCAATCGTCGTATATCCAAATCTCGACTAAACACGTGATTATCGATGAAAACGAAAAAAAACGACGACGAAAAGGCGTCGAAAAAACAATGCGATGACGAAAACAGCGACCAAAAAACATGTCTAATTACGTCAAAAACACGACAAAAAGACGTATAAAAATGTCCAAATAAAAATGACGATGGAAACGACAAAATTCGATCAAAAAGCGACAAAAGTACCAAAAGCCGACTTCAAAAAACGACGAAAATACTTTGAAATGGTGGTAACTAGATCACGAAAAGACGACAGAAATATGGCAGAGAGATGGCAAAGAGACGACGCATACGAATAGAAGAGAACAAAAAGCTATCAAAAAGAAAGCGAAAAGGAATCGAAGAGACAACAATAAAATGACGAAATAACAATAAATAGTCAATAAGAAACAATAAAAATACGATAAAATAGGTACAAAGAGCAACATAACCAAAAACAACTAAACAGCTTCAAAAAGGCAACATAACACGCAAAAGTGGCGTCGAAAAGATGGCGAATATACTACAGGAAACGACAAAAAAACATTAAAAAGACAGCTTTTTGTTGTTTTAGCAGTAAATAAGATATCGATAAAACTGCAGAAATGGACGAAAAACAAGAACGACAAAGCGACGAAACGATGACAAAAGACAACGAAAAGATAACAATAAAAAAAAGAATCGAGATGCCAAATCAAGCAAATGCCAGCAACGAAAATACGAACGAAACCGCCAAAAAGCAGACGAAAAAATGAACGAAAAATGCCAAAAAAACGCTTGAAAAAACGAAGGAAATAACATCACAATATGATGAAGAGGACGAAAAGACGCCAAAACAGCGGCAAAAAACAAAACGAAACACGATAAAAAGACGTTTAAAGAGTGTCAAAAACACGATAAAACATGCAACATGCAAAATACAAACGATGGTAAAATGATGAATATACGACAGAAAACCGTTAATGCAACGAAAAGAAGCTAAAAAGTCATAAAAAATTCAACCAAGACAGAAAGAGACAAAACATGATTTAGAAAGTGTGAAAAAGACGACAAAGAACGACGAAATGGCAGTAAAGAAAACAGCATTTGCTTAATTGCTTTTTTATGATCTTATTTTAATGATCGTTTTTGTGGTTGTTTTGGTTGTGTTCAAAACAAACAGGACGACAGAAAAGGGTGACAAAAAGGCCATGAAAAGACGACAAAAAACGATGGAAAGATGACAGAAAAACTAAAAGAAATCGACAAAATGTAGGTGCCAAACCAGCAAACAAAAAAGGCACCAACGATAAAAAGCTGTTGAAAAAAGTGACAAGTTTAATAACACTTCTAGATGGACAAAAAACTGATTTTAGAAACGCTTGTTGCATAATAAAATCATACTGTTTCAATCAATATCATTTTCTTTTTGTTCTGTTACAAGTGTTCAATATATTCATAATGTACAATGCGCCTCCATTGAGTGTCATTCCATACAAAGTTAGGTTTTCTCAAAAAAAATTCCATAGACTACACCTATACGAGCAGTGCAGTGAAGTTCTGGATCGACAGAACTATACGATGGTGTATATGGTTAAGCTCTAAGTCTGTGACCGATAGTGATGTTTCCCTGTATGAAATAGTTTAGAGAATAATCGATATAGTGTGTTTTCATGGTTTTTATGCTACGTCTAATACGTCATATGTGAATGGCCACAATGCTGTCATATGTAATAAGAGCGACAAGAAGACGAGTTATGTTTTCGTTATTCACTGTATCTTCCAGGGTGCAAGTACTGAACCGTCCGTGCTAAAATATGAATTTTAGCATAATTTGCAGAATGTGTTCCGAACAGAACATCAAACTGAAATCGATTTTTAGTAGCGACTACGTGGAGCAAAATTTGTTAAATATTATCACCGATATATTACAACTTTCAGTCAGTGCGAACGATGAACTTCCTTCCGGAATATGTGCCCAATGTGCTAGTCAACTGTTTGATTTGCAAAAAACGATACAAAAGTTCCGACGGAACGAGCAAATTCTTCGAGATCGAATTTTGGATCATACAATTCGAAACTCTGAGGAAGTTGAAAGAAACCAAGAGTAAGTTTTGTTACTTAAAGATATTTTAAATCTTGTCATTGTTTCAAGGGGCTTTAATAAATAAACGTATTTTTAGACTTGTTCTACTGAAACAAGAGCCATACGACATAGAAAATTCACTGGAGATTGAAACTAATCCCGTTGAAGACCTTCCTGCAAATAAAGAAATTAAAGATCAGGAAAACACTGACACAAGAAAAGAACGAAAAAAACAAAATGAGAATCAGTCACATCTTGCCAAACCCAGAACCACATCTATCACTAGCAGGCCAAAGCAAAACGACAATAAATGTTACATCTGCAAAAGTGAATCTATGGTATCTGGAAAAGCGCTCCTGGATCACCTTGCAACACATACGGATCTAATTCCCTACACCTGTTCCGAATGTGAAATGGAAAAAATCATTCTTATGACTGTAAGATCGTTAAATTTGCACAAAAAAATGCACGCCCAACCCGTAAAGTGTAAATACTGTGACCGGAGATACAGTGACGAAAGAGCACGCGAAGGTCACGTGAAGACTTTTCACCTGGGTGAAGGCGCTCCCTGTCCGTCTGCCTGCGAACAGTGTGGAATCGTTTGCAGTTCGGCGGCAGCACTCAAGCGCCATCTCCGTGATCACAAAAATAATTTAAAATGCGATCAGTGCGATGAGATATTTCACCGGAGGTACAAACTAAAGGAACACGTTGCACGAGTGCACGAAAATCAACCAACAGACATATTTGAATGCAATGTTTGCCATCGAGTAGTGCACTCTCTTGGAAGTTACAATGCTCATTTGAAAATGCATATCAGTGGCAAAACATATCAATGTGAGTTATGCCCGATGAAATTTCATACCGCTGGAAATATGCGCCTCCATAAGAAAATTCACATCGACAATCCCAATTATAAACCACACAGAGATTGGAGCGGACATTACACGGTGCATCATGAACCAGGACAAGACAAAATTTTCTCTTGCAAGCTGTGTGGAAAAACCTTTACGAAATCCATTATACGGATAAGCAATCACCTCAAACTGCACTTTAAAGAGATCGAGTGTGACCAATGTCAGAGGAAATTTGTGAACGAATCACAATTGAAAGCTCACTATGCAGTACATACTGGCATACGACAGCACAAGTGCGGGTACTGTGCTAAAGACTTCATGCACAAAAGCAACCTCAGGCAGCATTTAAAACTACACCGCAATGAGCAAAACTATGCCTGCGAATTTTGCGGAAAACTGTTTACGTACAGGGAAAACATGAAAACACACATCCGTATCCATCATCTTCAGGAAAGTCCTTACGCATGTGACCCTTGCAGCATGAAGTTTGTCGACGACGCCTCGCTCAGCAGACATATGACAGCATGCCATGCGGAACCATATCAACCAGCGGATTTGGGGCCGCCACCCATCATGGGAGTAATCGAGAGCACAAATCATGCGGCAAAGAACGAAAGCTAAACATGGACTACGAGTTTTTAAATATCAAGGCGACATACATTATACCTTCCATAGTCAAAGATGTTGTATAGTAACTATATTAAAAAAATTAAATCAAATTAGCCTACAATTGTCTTTCAATTAGTATAAATTCGATTTCGTTCAAAATTCATTACCAAATATACGTTAATAAATCTGTAAAGTTAGTTACGTAAACGATATAGAGTGATTTGCTTGTATTTTCTTTAAGTTCTTCACAAATAACATTTACTAAGCCATTTTTTTATCAAATTACTATTTCAGGTATCGTTGAAAAATTTACATTTATGTTCAAACGTACCCCAATATTCCTTATCAATTAAATAGCTGTAACAAAGTAATTACTTACCGTTAAACGAATTAATAATTCAGCAAGCCTCGCATCTAGTTTTGCGTTGGCGAAAATTCCGGGTTCCAGAAACCGACCGGTGTCTCGTGCAATTGTACATTTCGGCACTCACGGCAGTTTCGCGCCATTTTCGAACGTATCACATCCGCCGGTAGGCCACAATGTACCAGAAAATCATAGTGCTTAGTGCACTCATCACAACGACGCTCTCCCAGTGGTTGCTTGGAAGCCGTTGGCGACTTAGCCTTCTTGGGGAAAGCAGTCTGCAGTAATTCCGACGGTGTTGGGGCCATTACGTTCAGCACGGATTGGCGCGATTGCTCTTGCTTGCGGCGTTGCTCATGAATCGCCTCCATAAATAGATCTTTCTTGCTTGGTTGCGTCTCCTCGATGACAATCACCTCCGCCGATGGGGGCTTTACGAATAGGACACTACTTGTGTCTCCATCGATGGCATCGTTCTGTTCAGTTTCTTTGGCTAAAACCGGATCTATGGCAACTGCAGGACTCGTCTTTGGAGGAAAATTTTCCTTTTTCACTCGAGATGGAAAACATGTTTGCCGAGTCAAACATTTTTCTGCCTCCGAGAAATATGTCTGATCGTTATCAAAAACATCATCTTCGGAAGAATCTGGTTGTTTTTGATTCTTTATTGCTTTTGGTTCAACAATCAGTGAAGATTGTTCTCGTTTTTTGACGCTTTTAAGAAAACGCGAACCACTAAAGGAAGTGGGACTCGGAACGACAAATTCATCGAAATAGGTCTCATCGCCATCGGTATCTGACTTATTCAAGTTGTCAGGAAAACGCAGCTTAGTTTGACGCAACCTAAAACAGTCGATCTGCATATTAGTAAAGAACATAAATGGGACTAAATAGAAAGAATACTTTGATACCTAGTTCGATTCAAAAGCGAACCATTCTTTCCAGTACTCGTAGGAGTTCGCTTTGTGTTGGATTCTATTCCACTTATTGTACCAGGAGTACCTTTTTTGATAGTCCATTTTCCAGTAGGAGCCAAATTTTCCTGCAGTTCCGTAGTTGTTCTCTGCGGTGTAATCATCTTTGTCCTTACGGGAAGCTGGTGGATTTGCTTACTTGTTTCTGGAGATGTTTGAAAAGCGGAAGAAAATCTACTAAGCGATAAATTGTGCTTCTTTTTCTTCTTATCAGACTCCGAAGGTTTCTGGTCTCCTTTAGCAGATGTATCACAGAGGTCAGTTTTAATCCAATGCTTTCTTGATGGTGTATGCTGGATGTTATCATTATCCGCTGATCCTTTCGGCGACAAAGGATATCTCGTTGGTGTCTGTGTAAGTGCAAAGAATGTTTCATCTGAATCCGGTAGCTCAATATTTTGATTTAGAATTGAACTGGAAATCTCCGGGTCAGATTTATTGCGTACAGTTGATGGCTCGTCTACCGTACGGACGAAATTTGTGGGTGAATCAATAGAATTAGCTTTGCGCTTTTTCTGAGATGCAACAGGTGGAGTTTGATGATGCATTTTTAACTGCTCGAAGATATCATGATAATGTCGACTAACATCTGTTGTTAGAGCTTGCATTTCTACATAAAACATTGTTTAACATAAACGTTTAACATTAACGTAATAAGGCCACTTACTTATAATTGTTTCATATAAGGTACCAAAGAGTTGCATAAAACTTTCGTGAACCTTGCGGTGCTCGCAAAATTTTTCAAAGAGAATGTCGTGATTAATCATTGCGTATCCGGTATTCCGATGATCTACCAAAACAAAAGTATCCGTTCGATTTTAAGAAATTGCAAATTACCACTACCGCGCCAAAAGAAATAAAAGCGGAAAAGCCGAAAAACAAATTTATTTAAAACACCAAACCCAAAAAAAAACAAAGCAAAACATGTACGGCGATCGGCGATCCGCGATGTTACGCTTCCAAAGATGCCAGATTTTTTCTGAAAAATTATCTGGAACAGCCCGAATAAATCTGCTTGAAGTCCGAAAAAATATTAGCGTTTGTGTCCAAGTTTGTGTTTTTGGTGTTTTTGCTTAGGTCAAACCTCAAGTTACAAGCGAACGGCTGTCAAAACGTTTGTTATTTTTCACTTAGGTTGAACTTAGTTTCGCTCTAAGTTGAACTTTTAAGACGATGATTTCGCTCTGGGATTTTCTACAGTGTCAACCCCGCTATTAACAATACACTGAAAACCCGAAAACGTTTGTTTATTCTCCCAGAAATGATTTTTTTATTCAGTGGTCGGGTTGGAACTAACCCAGATTGAAAAACAAAAACGCATAATGGCAGATCGCATAAACTGCGTTCGTAATATTTAAACAGCATTTTTAACATTTCGTATCGAGCAGCTTGTCGAGCAGTTACGGTATTTCCAGAAAAAGAAAATCTGGCATCTCTGGGTCTGTCACTGTCAGAGGCACCCATGAAGTAATTTGCGGTTTCGTCACCAACGAGAATGACATTTGCTGAGGATCGCTTATGTAGGAGTGAGAGGGGAGCAAAGAGTGGAGGAGGGGATCCGGGAGTTTGGAATTTGATGTTGTTGATATTACTCCTACTGCAAACAGCCTCAGCGAGGGCCTCAGCTAATGTCAAAAAATCTTTATATGTGTGCGTGGTGGAATACTTCATGGGTGGATGCATCCCTATGTACACTATTACTTAGGTACGGCAAACGCGGCATGTTTGTGTTCGTAATATGCTGAAAAGTATAGGTGTATTAGTGTCATCGTTGTACGGCACAATGTTTATGCTTTTTTATGCCCGTACACTGAGAAAAAAACCATGGTAATGCGAAACATGTATGCATGGTCATCTTAACTATATTGCAATATTGTAGCGCTTACCATGATTATTGTCAACTT
The DNA here is from genome assembly GCF_943734655.1 of Sabethes cyaneus. NCBI lineage: Eukaryota > Metazoa > Arthropoda > Insecta > Diptera > Culicidae > Sabethes > Sabethes cyaneus. The sequence continues at coordinate 73,930,187 of NC_071354.1, read as the reverse complement.
GAGGAGTTTCGTGGTTAAAACTACTATGACAACAAGCAAATCGCTGACTATTTCCGTGGTTAAATTGACTTTTCTCTCATACTTCTAATGACAATATTTTTGCAGCTTGATATAACAATATTGAATTGTCAACAGGACCATAAAATTGGTAACTTACTAACTGTAAGAATATCATGGTAGTTTTAACATTTTTATGGGTTATCGTAACAGTATAAGTTTAGTGCTTTTCAACCGACTATGGAAACGCGTTTCTTGATGACAATTTTATGTTTATTTTGCCCTTTTTCTTTCTGTCATTTGAAACCGCACCGCCATTACGAAAAATTTGAGTCACGAGTGATGTGCTTAGTTGTGAGTTTTTTTGTTTTTATTAAAAATTTTTTGATATTATGAACAGTTTGTTATTGTGCATTTACTTGATCGATGGATTCCGAGGGAAGTTCAGGTACTGTTTCAAACGTTCCAAAGGTAAAAAAATGACTAAATTGGCAACACAGTTCTTAATGTTTTATCGCCATAACTGGCAACACAGGCTCATTGCGTTTCTGTCGCAACCTTGATCGTGACTTCGTGTTAATCATACAAAAGCATTAAACAAATTAAATTAAATTTTCGAATACGAACGTTATTGCTTTGTTATTGCTTGTTTGGATAATGAAGGATAAACTACACTTTATTCACTATGAAATTTCGGCAAACCGGCGTTGAAAATACAAATTCATTTCATGCTGAATTTCATTCCGTTTCTTCTGATAGAACGGTAATTCCTAGGTTTATTTACTTTGCTCGATTGGTTCCAATAATGAAACAGCGATGATGACACAATTTGACATTTTATCTGTCAAAAGCTAAAAACGACCCTTTTTACGACCGTTCAGAAACACGACTGTTTCAACCGTCGTGTCTAGTAAGGGAATGCGCGCACAATAGTGCAAAACAAATAATAAAAAAAATCTAATCTTTAAGTGACAAATTGTATTAAATTATTTTCTGTGTACGTGAAAACAGGTTGAATTATTTTACTGTGTAGTGTACTAACAAAAACAAACTGCTAAACTGTTATGGTGTAATCGGTGTTATTTATAGCTTGTCTGTTTTATTTTTTTAATTGCGGATGGTGCTGGACTTCCGCTCTAAACAGTTCAATCGGTGGTTTAGACGTGTCCGTGAAGTGTTTTTGGATAAAACGCGAAATGATGTCCAAATATTTCCATTTAACTTGACTGCGGCGAGGGAGCTGCGGGATAGACTGTTGGAAACTTATATTTGGAACTGTAATAAAGGCAATTTATATATCCTATCTGCATGCAGACCATCATCTATAGGTAGTATTCGATATTTTTTGATTGTATGAATTATTGGTATTATCTTTTCTTTAATATTCGTCAGGTATATTTGGATTACTACACATGAGACGCAAACTACTAGGAGCAAATTGTGATAAATAACTTTTTTAGGAAATGTACTGGCTAAGCTATGGCTTTACGATTGCCAATTGCAATCCTTGAGCGTAAAATATACCCTTGTGAATTAGTCAATGACCTGGTGAGTAACGGTTGAAAATTTAATAGTCATAATTTAATTGAAATGTTTTATACAGATCGAGTAATCCTTAAGCGACAAACATGCTCTTGAGTTAGGCCTTAGAGAGATCGCAATATGTGGAGGCGCGAGTGGAAAAGCACTATCGCAAGCGATTGAGCAGAGAATCATTACTGAACATAGATTGCAAATTGCATCAAAAGTTGCGAAACACAAGAATCTTGCAGACAGGTATGCATTTAATGTTTTTATTGTATTAGCTATTAATATGCTTTGATTTCAAATTCTCTTTTATAAAAATTATTCAATCTGAGCAATTACTTTAGATACATTAATTTCTCTTCCATGAGTAGGTGGTTTGTTGAGTCCTTCAGCAACCGCCAGTTTTAGTTTCATGTATAGCATGTAACCTAACCTAATAACCCAATAACCAACACTCTCTACTTTTAAAAGCCGCAATTACCGTCACCGAGAAAAATTGGAATAATGCGAACGATTGCCATGTCCCCATTATACTATATCTGCTCGATTTTTCGTACTTCTGAGCGATAACACTGATCTTGAATAACTGTCAAGAATTGCGTTATGAAACTCCCTCTTCTGTTGAGTACTCTTACCACTGCGTCCATTATTTTGAACTATTGTGCTATGCCCCGTTTATTTCTTTTACTGTACGCTTCAAGCTTACCTATCACTTGTTAAATAAGTAATAGGCTCGTAGCTGGAGCGAGACAGGTACCAATCAGGGATGACTTGGTTTTTGAACGTTGTTACCTTGATCGGCGACGCAAAGCAGATCTCCCTTGGCTCTGGTAGACAATTTTTGGGATACTGCACTCTACGTCCTATTAGTGCTCCACAATTGCAGAGCAAGTGTTCCGAGGTATCACGCTCGGCATTACACAAGCGACAAATGTTATCTTGGACGAAACCGAGATTCCGAAGATGGTATTTACTCGCACAATGTCCTGTCACAAGACCGGTAAGCGTGCTGATATTTCTTGATGTCAACTTTTGAGTAACCCTAATACACGGCGTTATAATTTTTTTGATTGTTTGAGGGATTGTACGGCCATCCAATTGGCCATGCCTGTTCGGCTCTCCCGTTGTGTCAGCTCACTTTTCAGCACACAGTCAGGGATGCAGCGAAATGGATTTGGAACCGTGAATGGAGGGTTAGATCCACATCTGGCTGGTTCGTCTGCAAGTTCATTCCACTCTATAGCGCAATGACCAGGAACCTAGTACAATTTTACCGAGTTCACTTGGCTTAGTTGCCGTAAGAAGCAATTGCAATCCCAGATAATTTTTGAGGAGCACTTAAAAACTTTAAAGGCTTTTAGTGCCGCTCCCATACCAATGAAACACAAATTTCCTCGTAACTCGTGAACTAATCAAGCAAGTGGAACAAAATATGACATATGGGTGTTTTTGGAGACAAGAATGTTTTCTATGATGAATTGAAACCTTTCCCCGCTTCAGGAGAGGGGGCTCCTATACAAATGAAATACAAATTTCCTTATAACTCGAGAACTAGTTAATCAAATGGAACCATATTTGGCATGTGGGTGTTTTTGGAGGCATGAATTTTTTCTATGATGAAATTGGACCCCTCTCGGTTTTTAGGAAGGGGGGGGGGGCTCCCATGCAAATGAAATACAAATTTCCTTATAACTCGAGAAGTAATCAAGCAAATGGAACCAAATTTGGCATGTGGGGGGGTTTTGGAGCCAGCATTCTTTTAATGATGGTTTGAGACCCCTCACCCCTGTGGTAGGGGGATAAGGACTCTCATACAAATAAAACAGAAATTTTTGCGTGACTCAAAAACTAATCGAATTCGAGCAATTTTAGATTCTTTCATAAAACATTAATCTTGTTATTGATTAACCACCAAAAACTATCAATAGTAACATTAGATAATTCAGCGTGCGACGGCCACACGCCGCGAGTGTTGCCGGCGACCTGCAGTCGGAAGCGCCGGCCACTGTGAGGGGTAGCCCCCCGTAGAGATTACCTCTATCTAGGTTTATTTATTTTCCTAGATCTACTGACCTCTATTACTTTCCTTCAGTTGGGTCACCCCTGCGAAATGGTACTTTCTACGAAAAGATTTTCCGTGAAATGGTACATCCCGCGTAAGGTTTTTCGCGAAATAGTATTTTGCGAAACTCTATATTCCGCGTTATAGTCAACCGAGAATTGGTATTCCGCAAAATGGTATTCGGCTAAATGGTTTGCAATGATGGCGAATATCTAAATGCTATCCGCTTTATTTTATCAGGCTAAGCAATGGGGGAAGTTTGTCGGGTCAGATAGTTTGTTATATACTACAAAGTTTTAAATAAACATGTGTTTTGTTCTACCAGCTCAATAGGGGCAAGATGGGTTAGACTGAAAAAGACTTGTGTGGCACTCTATGTTTGTCCATATATCTATATTTTTGAGTTTATTTATTGTTGTTATTAAATAAGTTTTTAGTTGGCACTGCATATATTTTATCCACAAAACAGTTAATGCGGCAAAAGGGTAGTTTTCCGACATTTCACTTTTTGTCTGATATAACTTTTATTTTGTTTCGTTTTATTTATTTTGGTTATTTTTGGATTTATATTATTAGTGATTTATCTAAATAAATGATAAGCTGCTTAAAATTGAATTCGTAGAAAAACGCATCGGGTACTTTCCTTAGGTGACCCGTCTTGCTCCACCTGACCCTATATTCTATTATAGCTGTTATCGCTGCCTGGACGACTGTGGGCCAGTCTCCCATAGCTACAGATATTCTTGTTCTGAGACCGTACACTCCAGCACCCATTTTGACTTCCATTTTTGACCTGTCGGTATAGAACTTGATTGAACCACTGTGGAAGCTAGGTCCCTCCCCAACTCATACCGAACGTGAGGGTTCGTTTAATGTGTATGGGATGTCATAGTTGGTTCTAGCTTCCATCCAATCACTATTCATTTCCGCAGCTGGACCGACAAACAGGTAGAAGATTCAGGATACTCAAGTGACCGGTTTTATCTCCGTCGAGTATTGTCTTCAATCGTTTAAGTGTTAGGACACTTTTCTTAGCCTCTAACTGAACATGTTGTTTCAGGGGTAGTAAGTGGAGGATAGCTTCTAGAACCTTTGAAAGTGTGCTTTTCATTGCTCCAGTTACGGCCATGCATGATAATCGTTGAAGTTTGTTCAAATTTTCAATAGCTGTGGCTTTTATTAGTTTTTGGCCACCATACCTACGAGGCATAAGCTATCTTAGGTCTCACAACGGCGGTATAGACCCACATCACCATTTTTGGTTTGAGGACCCATTTTTTTCCTACCAGTCTAGAACATACCCATAAGGCAGTCTGCCTTGCTAATTATTAAATCTAAGTGTGCGTGCCAAGATAGTTTAGCGTATAGGATTACTCCTGAGACGAGACTCTACATTTAATTTCTTCCTTAAGGTGTAGAGATTGTAATTTCAGTTTCTTCTTCCTAGTGAAACAACACAAACAATTGTTGTTATAGAGGGATTGATGCCCAGGCCTTCTTTACTACACCAAGGCCCTCTGCATTCTATCCGATATCACGTCGTCGAATTTTCAAAGAACCATGATGACCAAATCATCAGCAAAACCCACAAATTCGAAACCTTTTGCCTCTTAGCTTCTCACAAGATCAGGTCCAAGACTTCCTGCCTCATAGCATTCATGAATGTAGGTTCATTGTTTTTATTAGCAATGTCGATATTGTTTGACGAGAGAAATTCTAAAAGGCACTCATCTCGATTGTTGATGTCGGTGCCAGCGAGGTGGTGTGGCTGTCAAATCACATACATTGTCCATGTCCCACTCATTGGTTTTAATACCTTTGGTGCTGGGACCTACTTAAAGGTTGATTCGTTTTAAAACAACTGAAATTAATTAGAAAGCAGTTAAACGTAGCCTTTTAGTTATAATTTAACTATTATTAGCTGTTATTTTCGATACGCTGGCTGGTTCCAAATTGTCGCCATTCATGGATGTTTAGTCCGCAAAATTTTGACAATTTCACACCCCTGGTCGGTGCTTCCCCACAAAATGCGATAGCGTTGGCATCGCAGCCGATAATACAGTCTTTGTTGACTTCTATGCAGAATTTGACGAACGCCGCAACCTCTTGAGTTGCAACCTTAGGAACGTCTCCAGGAAAATGGGGCGATGCTACGATAATATCGGATTTCCCTTGGCGATTGATACCTCAACTCTGATCGCCACTATGTCTCGTTTGATGAACTCTGTAATGGGCAAACAATTAATGTTTGCGTTGGCCAAGACAGCAGCTCTCGGAGGATCATATTTGTCATCATAGCAGAACTTACATGTTCTTGTTTGAATACCTTGTATTCTTCCTTTGTAGACCCAGGGCTCTTGAATCAGGGGTGGTATTGCGATTTTCGTTTCGAGTGATTTTAGTTCGTTTCGCCCATTCATTTAACGTCGTCGAAACGAACCAAAATCACTCGAAACGAGAATCGCAATGTCACCCCAGGGCCAGGTCCACACCGTGTTCGATAAACCTCCTGAAAATTACGCCCGAAACAGCTTTCGCAAGTGGAAGGTTTATCTGCACTGTATTTTTGTGATTTTTCCGCTCACTGGCATTTAGGAGAGACGGAATTACCGGAGGTTTGGCCTCATGGAGGCCGTAGTTTTCTTACTACCAGTAGCCGAACACACTTTGGATCGAGGGGGAGCTGGCTTCGTGTGGTCTCGCCTTTCTCACGTATATTACCGGAGTTTCCTAGAGACCACTTTTTTGGTTCCGCTCGAGGTTTCCACTCCTAGCGCCGAGGTTGCGACCCCGTTGACGGCCGAGCGTATCATACTCCACCCGTTTTCGAGGGTCGAAGCATCTAGCTTTAAGCGCACGTGTACTGCTATTAGGTAATTGTCCGAGTCGGTATCCGTACCCCGTAGGGAGTGTACGTTGGTGATATTCGAGAAAAACCGGCCCTCGATGTGAATATGGTCGATTTGGTTCGAAGTTCATTGGTCAGGTGATCTCCAGGTGGCTTTTTGGATATCTTTGTGGGAAAAGAAAGTGCTTCTGATCACCATCGCTGGTGATCATGCATCGCTGGCCGTTGTCGTTCGTATCGGTGTGCAGGCTATGGGACCCGATCACCGGTCTATACATTGCTTCCCTGCCGACCTGGGCGTTCATATCGCCGATGACGATCTTGATGTCCTGTCGTGTGCAGCTGTCGTACGTTGCCTGCAGCTGCACATAGAACGCTTCCTTCTCGTCGTCGGGTCTACCTTCGTATGGACAATGCTCGTTTATGATGGTGTAGTTGAAGAAACGGCCTTTTATCCTCAACACACACATCCTCTCGTTGATCGCTTTCCAGTCCATTACGTGATCCTGCATTTTTCCCAATACTACGAAGCCCGTTCCCAGCTCGTCGATCGCTCCACCGCTCTGGAAAAATTTGGCTTTACCGCCACGGATCCTCCACACCTTCTCGCCTTTGCGACAGATCTCTTGCAGTGCCGCGATAAAAATGTGAGCCAAAATATTTCGGGGGATGGGCCAAGGCCGCCAGGCCCCCCTGGCTACGTGGCTGCTCCCACCATTATTATTACGGCAGATAAAATAAAGCTAATAGTATTTAAATATTCACCGTGATTATATAACATTTCGCCGAATTTTCACGGAAAACCAATTCTCAGTTGACCATAATGCGGAATATAGTGTTAGCGGAATACCATTTCGCGAAAACCCTTTTAGCGAAAAGTACTATTTCGCGGGTGCGATCCTCACTTACCCGCCGTCGCTCGTTCGGACCCAACTGAAGGAAAGTAATAGAGGGCAGTAAACCTAGGAAAACAAATAAACCTAGACAGAGGTGTTTTCTCTGTGGACTGCCCCCCCTCGTAGTGGTCAGCGCTTCCGCCGGCAGTACTCGCGACCTGCGGCCGTCTCGCCCTGAATCATCTAGTGTATATAAGCAGTTTTTAGTGATCTTGATATTGACTAATGTTTATGGAAGAATTTTTCTCGAGTTCAATTAGTTTTTGAGTTTTGCAAAAATATCCGCTTTATTTGTGTGAGTACAACCCCTTCCAGAGAAGGGAAAACCCCACCTCATCCAAAATTTGGTTCAATTTGCTTGATTGGTTCTCGAGATATGTAAAATTTGGGTTTTATTTGTATGGGAGCCACCCTGTGTAGTATAGTAAAATATTTATAAACTCTATTATCCGTTGATCTAGTAAACATAGATTCTTGGATATGCTATTTAATATACATACTGGGAAGTACAAACTTTACAACTGGGCGGCACAGACGTATTTTCATTAGCAGCACTAGCTAGTACAATTAAAACCTTCCCTGGCCCTAAAAACCGCATACAAATTTTCACTCCGATCGGTTTAGTAGTTTCCTAGTCTATAAGGCACATGCAGAACAGACAAAATTCATTTTTCTGTATACCCAACAAACATTTTTGTTTAATAGTATACCTTATTAAAACCATTGTATAGCTAATACCGAGTAGCAAACGCCTGATAAGTTGTTATATAACAAAAATATTTGTTGGGTACAATATTTTCTTTTTCTTTATATTTTCCGCAACATATTTTTAAGAAAATTTGCATCTGTTACTTGCTTCCGAAATATCGAACATAACCGGATTGCAGCTCTTTACAAAAACTAGGAATGAGCCAACACCATCCAGCAATCACAACATTTAGCCTCTATTGTGCGAACGGTATTGTTGCCGGGTCCAAGATCCACGTCATAGATCTTCTTAATTCGTCGTAAATACAATACAATGATCACGGTTTGCTCACCAACAGATGTTTTATATCGGAATCCACAGGCCAGTGAAACTTTTTATTTTATTAGGCCAGTGAAAAAAAAAGAATCAATCCAAAGTTTTAACTCCATACCGTACGGACTACAGGAAGCACCATTTGTGCTTTAGGTAAAGAAATAGAAAAATCATCTTTTATTATCTTCAAATACACCATAATAACTCTTTTTAGGACCAGCAATGAACTCGATTAGGACTGTTTCAAACGGTTGAGGCTAATATGTTGTTTTCCAGGTACAGTGTTTTACTGGATATTTCAGCAAAAAAAAACAGAAGTAAATACGTTTCGACAGAGGAAAGCGGCAATATAGTAGACCGACAGGAATCAAAAGTTAGTACATATTTTTCCTGACCGGTAGAGTGGCAGGTGCGGAACAAGCGTAGCATCCAGATGATCAGACAAACCAGTTCGAACATCCTGCCACACGTACAAACAAAAAGCAGGTTCTGGAACTGCCAACGATGGCTGATTCGTGTCGGGAATTGAGGATTACACTTTCGGTACCTTCAGTCGAATCATTCAAAATGACATCCTATGTAACACCAGCTAGACCAGTGATGGCCAAACTGCGGCTCTTGAATTTGGCCTTTGCGGCCCGCGAACTGGTTTGATAGATGGCGGACGGACACTATAGGTTGAATTTATTAATGTCAGAAGTCATTTAGGGCCGCGGATCTATTGGGGAGATCTGATTTAGCCCGCAATATGCTTGTACCGTGGCCACCACTGAGCTAGACCATCGTCAAACTATTTCCGTCAGCAGACACTGGAGCACAATAGACTTCTAAAACCGATCAGAGTCACAATTAGCAACTCCGAGACTTTGAAATATTTCAATCGTAAAATCTACTTCTACCAGCAGTTATGACGTCCTACTTGATCGGAAGATTTCGGCCGGCCTTTAAACTACCCCGAAACTACGGCATATCCAACGAACGAACGAAGTGAGTATTTAATTTTTGTCGTATTTCAATGTTTATTCAATTTTGTTCATTTCAGTCGTCTGTTATTCAAGTTGCTGACACACTACGAACGGACATAACGAAAACATCGCTCACAGTCGATGGTATTTATTATGTGGTTAATCCAGGATTTGTTGAGCAAAAAGTCTTCATTTCAAAAACTAGAATGGAACGTAAAACGCTTCCGATGCTGGTTCCAAAAATTTAGCGTACCGATTTGACCACAATGATATTTCAGCTGGGAATTAACGATTTCCTGCAGTTTGATTTTATGGATGCTCCGCTAGTTGAATTACTGTTGCCTGCTTCAGACCTATTGCACTCTTTATCTGCATTAGACAACGAAAGACAGCCGGCATGATTAGATTGCCGTATGACAGACTTTCCCTTAGAACCGAACATATATAAAATGCTAATTATGTCGGTTGTACCAACCTGTTCTGATGAAATTGATCAGAAACCAATTGTTAAATCACTTGACGGAGATCACCTTTGCTTGCCGTTTATAACAGTTGAAATAACAATATTTTCAATGCATGGTGCACGGTGGAGAATCTTATCCTGTAGTTAATTGGCATCATGGATAGGCTTAAGTTAGACGTGTTGTCTGCAGTCAAGAATACGACATATGTCCAGAAAACTATTTCCAGGATTATCGATTTTCCCATCCGTACAGGATTCTGCTGCATAATGCCCCCGGGAGATGTTTCCAATTTATTCGAAGTCCCAATAACCGATGATCGTCATTGGATGTGCCATCATGATAAGGATTTTTAGAGTAGTAGCTACACGGGCTCGACAACTTTGAGGTAAATATTGGTATGTGTTAGTTTAGCACACGTCTAAAACCGCTTCTCATCCCAAATAGGATAACGTGAAGTCTATGCCACATTCGATTAATGTTCAGGCAGTTCAAACTAATAGGTAGCCAGTGGTTTCACTTCAATATATTCCAGCTAAATATGCCAGATCTGACCGGCTCTGCTGCAGGCTGAACATCGCAAATTGTGGTTTTAGCCGCGGATGAATCTATACTCGGAATGCAGGTAACCACAGTCAGCAAACCTACACTGCAGAGCCACACCAAAAACGTACGTAAAATTCCTGTTAAAATTATAGTAATCTACGATATATATGTATAGACATAACCGATTGTTTGTTATTTGGATTGTGAAATAATGAGAAATCCGTCTAATTTATTTATATATTACCGTTCACATTATGCTTACTTCGAAAGAATCATATGAATCTTTTGCAATAATTGAATGTGGTGCATCTGCAAGTATACTTGAAAGTTTCTCTGCAAGTATACCTGCAGGTCCACCACATTCATTTATTGCAAAAGATTCGTTTGATTCATTCGGAGTAAGTATAACGTGAATGATCATAAAAACTATAAAATTTATAGTTGAGATGACTACGTTCATGGTTATTTCAACAATAGTTAATAACGTCATTTTTACCACGAAATTGTCACGACAACCAACTCGTCCCGTTCATTGCGTGTTTAAGATGACTATTTTCTTGTCAGCAATATCATACAAAACCTGGTCATGATAACAAAACCATTGTCATGATGACAATTGTATAGTTTTAAATTATAGTTGTCCCAACCATACATGGTCATTTTTACCATAAAATTGTCACTGCAACCAGCTAGTTCCGTTTATTTTTTTGTCCAAGATGACTATTTTCTTGTCAGTAAAACTATACAAAAAGTGGTTAAGATAACTAAAGCATTGTAATGATGACAATTTTATGGTATACAGATTATAGTTATGCCTACTATGCGTGGTCAACCGTACCATGCGTCCATTGTTCAAGCTTATTGTCGAAATAACCATGAAAATGTTGTCTAGACCAGTTTTTCCAGTCGGTTGAAAACCACCATACTTTTCTGGTCAAGCTTACCCCTAAAATGGTAGAATTTACCATGAAATTTTTCTGTGTGTAGAAGAATAGGGCGAGATTGACGTCACCCTTGCTGTTTACATTATTTGCGCTGCTAACACAATCAAACGGTACGTTGTTCCACACCTCTACTACTTCACATAGGATGCATCCTCCCATCCAGAGGCAATGTGATATATACAGGTGTGGCAATGTTAGTTAAGTGGTGTTAGTGCAATGAAGAAATTTCATCATGGTGTGGGTGGAATCGTAAATCGACCAATCACGATGAAGCGTGACGTCAAACTCCAAAAACAAACCCCATCGTCCGACGCGGTTTGTTTTAAGGTGCGTTTAAACTGGGCAATTTTTCGGTAACATGTGGAATGCAACATTTGGTATCCGTCATGCTGCTAGTGGTTACTCAATGCTGCTTCTGTTGTCACCTGAACATTTGTTATATGTTGCTATGTTGCTTGGAAACATTTGGGAACAGTTTGGAAAAAGTTGCATGCCACATGTTGCCAGTCTAAACGCACCTTTAGTAGTTTGACGTTGTTTTCTGATTTTTCGCTACTAATACCATCAAATGTCTTAAGTTGCCACACCTTTTTAAACCTCATTGATCCAGAGGATCAGAGGTCACAGGTCATAGACAAAACATCAAGCAAACAAACAGTGCAGTTCCAGGCAGATTCCAGTGCAGAACTACAGTACCTAATAGTGCTACGTAGTATAGGTAACTTTAGGTAAAATTTTGTTTTTATTTATACCTAGTTGATATAAATTAAAAGGACGAGAGAAATTTTCTAAGAAGACTTCAACTTTAGCCCTGCCATGTCATTATTTCCGGCTTATTCAGCTGCAGTTACCGATAGCTCTGATGGTAATTATTTTCTACTGCATAAAATATTTTATTTCATATTGAGAATATCTTACAAAACCCTGTTTTCAGCATCTGTTCCAGCGAAACCGGATGATCTGCACTGGTTAACCAATCAGAGTTTTATCGCTTTCCCAATCGACCAACCTGCTCCCGCTTCTGGTGCGGATCGCTCCTGTTCTGCCGAATCCAGTAGTCAGCAGCAGCAGCAGCCTGCCACTGCTACTCGCAAGCGTAAACAGAAAAAGAAACGAAAAAAGCACAAAACACATCACAGCGGTTCAGAGGATGAAGCAGATAAAAAGAAGGGAGTTGCTCAGAAGCCAGTTCGTGTTTCAGAAGAGGAATTCTACACGGATTTAGAAGGTTTGCGAATCTACCTCACCGTGGATACGTTGCACAAACCAGCTTGTCCTCGTTACAAATTAGGACCGTATCGTTTTAATTCTCAATCGCCCAATCGTAAAAACGGAAGAAAACTGCGATATTTTAAATATCTTAAACCCTTTAATAGCTTAGACGTGCGCAGGAAAGCCATATCTTTAGAAAAGGAATCAGAGCTTGAAAAGGCAGCAAGAGATGACAATTCCGTAGCAAAATGGATAGAATACTTTCACTATAAAGTAGACAACCCAGTTCATATGGATAGCTATCAGAATCATAAAGCAGAGCTGAGTATCGTTGAAAAAGCTATGCGACAGCACCCGGACAACAACGAACTTCTCACATTGTGGCTAGACCAAATTGTGAAAGTATTTCCAACGGACGAAGTGCTAGAAATGATCGAACGGTTGATTTCTAAAGACAACACAAATGTCCTACTGTGGGATGCACTGATTGCAAATAAGCAAGGAGCGATGGCTCAATGCATAGCTCCCAATGTGCTTCGTCTATATGAGAAGAGCATACGATCGCTATTCTTAGCAAAACGCAGCGATGAAGTTATGCTAAAATTTTTCAAAAAATGCTCGCTGTTCTGTAGACAGTCAGGTTTGTGGGAAAAATTCTTTGGATTAGTTCAACTGACAGTTAGCTTGAACATGAGTACGGAGTTCGCTAACAAAAAACAGCTATTTGCGTCACCAGAGCACTACACTCAACTGATTGAATATGAAGAACTGATTCTGAAGTCTGGATTACCCATGAATGAAATATGGTTGAGAATCGAGAAGCTACGCGGCGCTTTTCATTTTCTGCCGTTTGAGGGAGCAAAAATGTGCGGTGACCCACAGAGAATGATTCTACAAGAGGACATTGTAGGGTTTGTTTACCCTCTCATCAATCGTGAGTATACATTTGATCTGGCCATTTTGATACTGAAGCTGATGAAGTATCCATTCGAAAGTAACGCATTCGAAAGGTGCAGTTTTTTCAAACCAGAAGCATATGAAGCAGACCATTCGGAGCAGCTGTTGCCCTTGTTTCTTGAAATTAATAGAAACACAAAATATGATATCACCGTTTTAAGTCTAATCAAAGAGTTAAACACGCCTCCATCGTATATAAACACTAATCTGGCCTTTGAATCATACCTCGATCTAATGCGCGAACTGATTGTCGCATTATCGGTGCACTTCACTGATGAAAAGCATGCCATATTATTGCTACTGTATCTTAAACTAGAGCGAATTTTGATTGTTTTCGATAAAATATCCGATTCTCTCAGCGAATCACGCAAGAAATCCTGTAGAAGCCGTGTTAAGAATTTGCTGAAAAAGAGCAATAATCCAAACAATCTCCGTTTCTATATTGAGTACGGGCTTATCGAATACGAAATGGAAGGCTGGGCTGAAAGCTGCATAAAAATTTTCAACATTTCAGCTCAAGTTTTCTTTCAAAATGATGCTTCATCAGAAGATGACCTGTTTGCTCTGATACTCAGTGTCACGGATATCTTAATAAAAGAAAAGAGGAAGGAGCAGGCAGTTTACCTGCTAACGACACTGGCCTTAAATCCCAGTAAGATACGGTTTGATGAAACGTTCGAAACGCCAAGTGATCCGGTAAAACTTCTCGCATTACAGAAGTTCAACGAACGTGCAGCTCGTCTATTAATGGAAGAAGATCAGATAGAATGCATCCCACTGGAATATTACTTCACGGCCAATCCTTTAATCAACGCCATAAAGGCATACCTCTACTGTCTTGCTCTAGTTAAATCCACAACAGAAACCATAAAGAAGCTTGAAGGTTTTCTATTCCAATTCAACAATACAGCCGATCAGAGACACCTTTTCGTCCGTGAACACTTATACGAAATCTATTTGAAAATTCTAACTTTTCGTATCGAAGAGTTCACGAATAATTCTTTGCTACAAGCGGTAGATCGCGTGTTACATGAATTCCCGGAAAATATGACCGCAATTCGATTCTGTGCATTCTTGGACACAATCTCCTGGTTTCAGATTCGAACCACTTTAGGCAAATATCTGACCGTTCGTTCAGTGCTTCTATTGACAGTGACCGGTCGTACCCGCAGTTCGTACGACATAAACGACCCAGACGGTGAACAGTTACCTCGACAGACTTATAAGCGTCGACTGTTAAATTTGCTTAAGCATAGCGTCCGACGGGAGTCCACATTGCGACAGAATGCCCTCCTGTGGAGGCTCTACCTAAGAGAACTTTTTGATCAACCCAGCAGTGTGAATCCAGCCGCTACCACGAACGGTCAGGACAATGTGCTGGAACAGTGTCGTAAAACGTTGTACATGGCTCTGGAGGCATGTCCGTGGAATAAGGCACTCTATTTGGATGGAGCGTTTTTTGCACCGCAGGAGCTTTCCCACCTGCTGGATTTGCTGATGGAAAAACAGCTCCGGATACACGCGATACCGGAAGAACTGGAGATACTGCGGAACGAGTGATTGAAAAATAGGCACCCTATTTTTGCAGGGGTGTAAACTAACAATACGATACGATACAATATTTTAAACTTTATAAAAAAATTATCTGACAATTAGATATAAGTAGGTTTAATTTTGGCTCGCGTTAGCTGTTAAATAAATTTGTATAAAATTTTAGATTTAGTTTGAAATAGGAATTATTCAAATATATGTTTTCTATACAACTTTTCTAGCTTAAATTTTTATACACCTCCAATCTTATCAAGTTTCCGTTTCGCGTGCTGCGGGCAGGGTTGGTGAGCTGTCGCGTTAACATTTCGCCCGCCTCTACGTTCCCTCCTCCTACACACTGGAGTCCACTGGTCCACGTACAGCACCAGTACAGATGTGCCTCACTTCAAATAACAAATTGCGAGCATTTCTTTGGTTGAAGTTTGCCCTGGTTTTATCACTGCTAGTTTTTCTTCACCGATTGGACTAGCCTTTCCCAGGCTCCTCATATATGAGGTCTAATTTTTGGCGGATTGTAGCGCCAAGATATTGTGCTTTTATAATAATAATAATTTATAATAGGGTAGAGTGACTTTGATAATGATAGCGCTCATGCTAGTGCCGTAATATCAGCCATGTGGCACGATTGAATTTCATAGACACGTTCTCGCATAGACACTGATACTAAGATACATCCGATGCACTTCTTGTTCATCCAGCAAAGGATTAAATTTCCACAACGTCGCCAGTTAGAATGCCGATCTTTTCGAGAAATGCCTCCAGCTGAGACATCCAGTTCTCGAACCAGGCCATCGAGTAATATATGCGAAGAACCATCCTTTTTGTAGATTTCCTTATCACGAAATAACTTGGTTGGTTGCCTTACAAGAATCGCTTACGAAGGAAAGTATTTTGCGCGACTGCATTGAAGCTTGGACTGGTCAACTATAAGTGCTTACTTAATTACTTAGTTGAGCTGACGTCTTATATTAAGGTCGGCATAAAATAATTCATCCATCAAACATGGAATTGCCATTATCTCATGTATTCCAAAACTAGTTGAATAAATTGTCAATAATAAAATTTTTTGGCAAGCAAACGACGACATTACAGCTAGGCAGTATGACTTTTGTAAAGGCCGCTCAACTACCTCCAATCTTTTGGAATTTATAACATTCACTCTGAAAGCGATGAAAAATAGCAACCAAGTGGAAGCTCTTTACACTGATTTCAGTAAAGCGTTTGACAAAATTGACATACCTTTACTTATTTATTTTCAGGTTCTGTTTTCGGCTATGTAGTCAGTATTTAGCAGCTTAAACGATGTTTTGCTTCGAATTTAGGAGCCGCGTCCATGTTTGTTGCTCTTTGGCTATCGCTCTCCAGTCGCACTCTAATACCCGCTGTTGTTCCCAATGTCTGGCCACCGCCGATCTTTAGGTAATTAGGTTCTTTTCCTTGTCGTTTTACATAGCAGAAGTTGGCACGGTCCAGCTTCTGATTAAAGTTATCGTTTCAAAAAAGCTTCTCATACCCAATGCTGCTCCAATGCTCCCAATGCTGGAGTTGTCGATTTGAAATAATCGCCGACCCATCAATGTTTGTTCGATTTTATTAAAGTTTTTCGGCGAAATAATTATGGAATATAATAATAAACTTATTATGATTGGTTTGACGAGGAATGCCAACAAGCGATAGAGAGGAAAAAAAAGAGCTAAAAATTATCTAAGCATATCCACGAGAGAGAATTTGGCCAAAAGCGCCAGAAGAAGAACAGAGATCGCGAGAAGCTGGAACAACTATTCCGGGCTAATGACACGCACAAGTTTTACAAGAAGGTAAACCAATCAGCATCAGCATCTTTGGCTCGAGCAGCAAGGTGAACCAAACTCCATAGGGCTACACACCTAAACCTGACATGTGTAGGGACGAGGGAGGGGATCTAATCACGAACGAGCGCCAGGTGGTCGACAGGTGGAAGCAGTATTTCGATGAGCACCTCAACGGCGATATAACAGCAGGAGACGCAACGGAAGGTAATCTCGGAGTGCCTGCAAACGACAACAGCTTGCCGGCTCCCGATCTCGAAGAGAACGGCGAGAAATTCATCAACTGAAGAATAATAGAGCCGCCGAAAAGAACCGACTCCCGGCAGAGCTGTACAAAAATGGCTAAGAACCGCTAGCAACGGCACTTCATTGAATAATTTCCAGGATTTAAGAGAAGGAGAAACTATCGGAGGAGTGGATGGAAGGTGTAGTCTGTCCCATCTACAAAAAGGGTGATTGGCTAGATTACTGTAATTACCACCGCATCACGTTAATTAACGCCGTCTACAAGGTGCTCTTCCAGATTTTGTTACGTCGTCTATCCCCAATAGCAAGAGAATTCGGATGACCGTATCAGGCGGGTTTGATGGGGGCTCGTGCTACTACGGATCAAATTTTTACTCCGACAAATCCTCCAGAAATGTCGGGAGTACATCGTGCCCACGCATCATATTTTCGTGGATTTCAGAGCAGCATACGATACAGTTGAACGAGAACTGCTATGGCAGATAATTCACGAGTACGGTTTTACGGATAAACTGACGCGGCTGATCAAAGCTACTCTGGAGCGAAAGATGTGCTACGTACGCGCTTCGGGGACACTCTCGAGTCCTTTGGAATCGCGCAGAGGGTTGCGGCAAGGAGATGGACTGTCCTGTATATTATTAAATATCGCTATTGATGGTGTGATCCGGCGAGCGGACATCAAAACGAGAGGTACGATCTTCAGCAAGAGTAGCCAACTTCTAGCCTTCGCAAACGACCTCGACATCATTACTAGAAACCTTGGAACGGGCGAGGCAAACCACGCCAGACTAAAAACGGAGGCTAGGAGGATAGGGTTACAAATAAATGCGTCGAAAACCAAATATACGATAGGAAGAGACTCCAGAGAAAGCAACGTTTGCCTCCCACGAACAGTGACTATTGACGGCGATGAACTGGAAGTGGTTGATGAGTTCCCTTATTTGGAATTTCTGGTCACCGCCGACAATAATACGAGTAAGGAGAGCGAACGACGCAAAGCAAAGCAAAGCCATGGGTATAAACGTACTTAAGAACTTGACCCTTTTTTATC
This sequence comes from Sabethes cyaneus, assembly GCF_943734655.1. Classification (NCBI taxonomy): domain Eukaryota; kingdom Metazoa; phylum Arthropoda; class Insecta; order Diptera; family Culicidae; genus Sabethes; species Sabethes cyaneus. The sequence goes on along the minus strand of NC_071354.1, from coordinate 73,912,095 downwards.
GACAGACTTCGCAGCCGGTAATTAGAGTACAGGAAAACTACGGGGCTAGTGTAAAGATCATATTGACTCAATAGCGGCACCGTCCAGTTGAGATTCGAACCTACGACTACTGGCTTGTTACACCAGCATCGTACCCCGGAACTAACTGGGCTGGAACTGATCGAACGACGCACTCGAGCTAGAAATCGAGCCTACATTTCGCTCCGCAAGACGCTTCGATCTAGGAGCATACGCCGCCGCACAAAGCTGACGATGTACAAAATCAGTCTAATCAGTCCGGTAGTCCTCTACGGACTTGAGATAGTAACTTTGATTACGGAAGACATACGTGCACTAGCTGTATTTGAACGAAAGGTTTTGCGGACTATTTTTGGCGGAGTACAAACGGGAAACGGAGAGCGTTGGAGGCGTATGAATCACGAGCTACAGGTACTACTTGGAGAGATTCCCTTCGTACACCTGGCGAAAGTTGGGAAACTACGGAAGGCCGACCACGTCGCAAGGATGCCGGACGACTGTGCAGTAAAATCCGTTATCTTCAAGAACCCCACCGGCACCAGGAATAGAGGGGCCCAACGTGCTAGATGGCTCGACCAGGTTGAAGCGACGCGCAATGAATTGGCGCGACGAGTAGCCAGGGCCGAGTACCATGGAGAGGAATTCTTTACTTTACTGTTTACTATTTTTTACTGTCAGGTTTGGTGAGTCAATTAGCATTGTGTGATTATCTACATCTTCATGAAAATCGTCAATAATTTTGAACTGTTTCGCAGTGTGTTCGTCAATGCTCTCAATTTATTTTGTTCTAATCATTCATGAAACAAAATATTATTCTCAGTTTTCGTTATTGGTGCTGAGGTGTTCAGGTTCTGAGTATTTTATTGCAAGGGAAGCATCGCTTGCTTTCGTACCTCGTTCGTTACAAAAAATTTTGACATCAAAATTTTTCCGAAGCCGTAACGATTACGCTGGCTTATATTTAGTTTTAATAGTTTGATATAGGTGAAGAGCCGAATATAGCAGTTCCTGGTCGTTACTTGCCTGATTTTTGTAATGAAGCGGTAAATTCGCGGAGCCGTAAAGTTTTTAATGTAACGGTTCGTAAACGAATTAGGACGCGTGATTTAGATGACCTCTTCGATAGCGTTATCTTGAATTTGCTAGAAAAGGTTTAATCAAATCAAAACTTTCTCGATAAATCGTCAACCTCATCTAACAAGACGGATATAATATTTTCCGTCCATATAGTGGATTCACGCGGGACTTAGTAGTCTGTTTTACTTGCAGAAATATATGTTCAATTATGCTTTGATTATTCATATCATCGAATCGAAGGACCAAATACGCCGCATGCGCTTTCTAAACGACAATCTATAATGGTGATCGCGGAAACGTTTTTGTAATGGATGAAATGTAATCACTGACGCGCGCGTTGTTTCGTTGAATCATATCATCTACCAAGATGAATCATGATCTGTACCTTCCCCTACTAACACAAATCCTATCCTGTGATACTTGTGGTGTGGTACCCGCGAGTCTAGCAACAACTAATCGGACAGTACGGATCGGACGAACGGTATCGGACTAATATTCCTTCCTTCCATGTAGTACAGCCTTTTGGTCGTGACCGGTGTCGTTATTGGTCAATCTTCAAAGTATTGAATTAGTAGAAGTTGCACAATGAGAATGTCATGCTACTCCCAAGCATCATTCAGTTGGTTCTTTGTGCTATCTTACTGATTCGGCCAATCACGGAGTGCAACTACGGGCAGTCTACCCAAGCTAAACTAAGCTAAAAGCTTTACTATATCTTACTTTCTATTTCTCTCTCTCTCTCTCTCTCTCTCTCTCTCTCTCTCTCTCTCTCTCTCTCTCTCTCTCTCTCTCTCTCTTTCTCTCTCTCTCTCAAGTTTTTAATTACATTGCAGCATTAAATGTTGCGGAATCTACTTGTCTATTCACAACATTGTCCTCACCTCTAATTTGAATGTAAATTGTTTCCGCTATCGCATCGGTCGACCATGAAAACGATCAGCATACTCGCATTGAACAGGGTAGTTTTATGGAAATGCTGAAAATCGTGTTGGGTTCAACATATTTCCAGTATAATGGCGAATTTTTCCGGCAAAAATTCGGAATGCCAATGGACTCCACTCTCTCCCCCGCAGTTGAAAACAGTGTGCTGGAGCATATATGCTTATTGAGCGTATTGAATCGACAAACGTCGATAAAATCGAATAATGTTGGTGTTTTTTGCCACCACAAAGTGTCTTTTGGCAGCTTTAGCTTCTTAGTACCTCACTCTGCTCCTCTGGCGAGTCAGTTGCAGCCAACATGTGACATGTGAGTACTGGCTCGATTCTTCTCGTCAGTCACTCGATGGAACCACTCACTGGAAGTGGCAACGAGATACTACGCTACTACGAGACAGTGGTCCGAGTCGACGTTTGCTAGACTTTGCGACTCTACCCAACAAACATTTTGGTAGTTTAATAGCTGATCAAGCGCTTGTTTACTGGAAATTAGGCGTAGAATGGTTGAACAAACTGCTTTTCAAATAAAATGTTTGTTGGGTATGCTGAACTGCAAGAGGAATAGGACAAAGTGCACTTTGTACAGAGGCTTCAAACTATTCGACCGCAAACGCTTGTATCAGTACTTTAGCTCGCCTTATAACACCACTTTTTCTTTCCACACACTTATTTGGATTTACAGGCATTTTTTCTAAAACAGTTTCTACGTTTACAATTGTGCCACTTGCGTTATACGAAAGGTCGTTGAATCCCTGACACTTTTCAATGTTCGACATTCTACCTTACAATTATACTTCAAAAATATTAATGGTTTGTTTGTTTGTTTGTCTTTTTATTGTCTAGTAGCGCGTAAGGTTTAACCTTTTAAAAAAGCTAAATGCTTTTGCGACTTTTAGATTTCTGATGAGATATTTTTTTCGATTCTACATTTTGATCAAACTCATTCTGATCAGAAAACATATTCTGAATTTTGAACCAAGTATATTTGATCAAAACTTAAAAAAAGAACCTGATCAGAATGGATTTATGAATTTTCATTTACGTGAAAAGCGCAAAATTAAAAAAGGTTTGTTTTAACCATAAAGCCAAGCAAAGCCTAGGTGCTACATTCCGTTATCGAAACTTGACCTTCTGTTTTTATACGACAGACTTTGCAGCCAGCTGTTTTAACCATACTGTACCTATTATATCCAAAAACTAGAATATCACCGACAACTAGAGTTGCCAGCGTGAAATCACACCAACGCGACAATCATTAATGGCAAATTCTCTGCATTTCTATAGCAATCTTCATAACAGAGTTTGTAAACCTAAATAAATTTATTCATCAATATCAGCTCAGGTTGTTGTACAAAGTGACTCAAAAAGTCAAACGCTAGTTCGTGCCTGTACGCGTGTGTGTTGTGTATGTGTGATCTGTGGGTGTGTGTGACAAATCTGAAAAATAATCACCTCGGAAAAAATCCTAGCACACTACAACTTAATAGGTACGAAATGCTCGTAGTTTTCACTCCGCTGCAGTCATGTGCTACTGCAGAACACGACGTTAGTTTAAAAACTTTATGAAATTAAACTAAAGCTTGCATATTTTTGCTTCTCAGGTTGCAATGAAGCTTGCAAGTTAAAACAAATGACTTACTTTTATAAGGTAGCAATTATAAAACAGCGTCTTCTGTACATCATATTTTATCAAGATTAGTTTGGAAAGTTTAGTGTAACATACAGCGACTCAACGATCCGTCGCGTGATGGGAAACAGAAAAAAGGATATGCATGTATAATATATGTACTATAAATGCATTCGAATCGGCGAAAGAAGTAGCCATTAAACCTGTTAACTAGCAAAACCTCTACTTACTCTACACTACGCAAATGTAAAGAATTAGATATCGTCATAGTCTTCATCCATTCCGGGAATCGCAGAAAACGCTGCAGCGTACAGCGGTACTACACCGGAACCCGCCGCAGAAGTCGAAGATGAGGCCTGTTGTGTGGCCGAGGAGCAGCCAGCTGTAGTTTGTTGAAAAATATATGGGCTTTTATTACTCGACGCGGTAGACGAAGAAGCTGTTGAAGAGGCACTGCTCAGGGCAGACAGTGGTGTCGAGGGTGTGCTGGCAGTGGGCGTTGAAGGCACTTGCTTAATGCTCATAGCACTTCCTGGCTGTACCGTCTTGGAACTAAAGTTGGTAATATTGCTGAGGTCAATCTTGATTGTTGGCTGCAGTTGATGCGACCGGACGTGAACAGCAGGTTTTGGTTGCTGCACTATTTCGCTAGTAGCCAACGTCATTGGCAGTTGCAGATTGGAATAGTCCAGCTTGATTACTGATTGATCGAGTTTTGCAGATTTAGTCGCAGCCGTTCCCGAAGAGCCTGCGGTTATTTCTCCGATTTTGTAGGTAATCTAAAACAATATATGCATATGTTAGTATGGCTAACTAGGAATGTTTTGTTTTAAACTAACCTTGAAGCTACTACTACCAGATGCATTACCACTACTTACAATAGTCTGTTTCTGTAGATTAGTTTGGTTCACGCCTGTCGTTGCAGGCGTAGTATCTGCCTTGGGCAATATATCAATTTTAAAAGGAGGCGAATTCGTTGTTGTTATTGTGGTCCCAGCTGGTGCTGAATGTAACCTGCTCAGTTTCAGTGGGGGTTCTCTCACACTACTAGCAGTGGCACTGCCACTCCCTACCGAATCCTCCATCGAGATTTCTTTATAGAAATTCAAACTATTAGTGTGATTTAGTGTTCGCTTCATCGTATTAGTTTCCAGCGGTTGTTGTTGCTGAACTAGGATCGACTGCTTTGTTTGACTCATCAAAACGCTTGCATAGTTATTTCCTGCTGCTGCATAAGACTCCGATCTTTGCAGTACCGAACCACTGGATGTAGCGCTGCTTGCCGCTTCATTTGCACATGCATTAGCATTCACATTACTACCGCCATTCGATGAAGACGTTGATGTAGAAGCAGGAGAAACTGCTGTTTCGTTTCCAAAGCCGGTCTCAGAACCAGAATGTTGCTCTTCGTTAACTCCGATATCGGGGATGTTTTTCACTAAATCACGCAAAAAGTCAAACCGGTTCTCAGAAATGATGCACTGCTTCATGTGCGATGGTGATAAAGTTTTAGCATTTCGTGCATTAGTGATGCGAAGAGTTTTGGTTAGCAATGATTCCACGAAAAGCTCCAACGTCCGAGGTATTTTATGATCTACGTTAAGAAAAAATTACTGGCAATGCTTAGAAAATCTGAAAATAAATATATATCTGATCTTTTGAAAAGGATATAGATTATAACAGGAACTGCTTGAGCCACTTTTCCGACTTCTTCATCTGTCTGCATAATCTTCTTGATTCTTCCCTAAAAAACAAAACAAACACCTCATTACACTGCTCATGGAATGCATTCTACATAATCAATTTGTAAGAAAGTTAAGTAACCGTAGCCACTCTACTATCTACACCGGATAATCAAGCCCCCACAAAGGCTGGCATGACCAGATTATTTTACTTACCGCCGGAAATCGTGCATTGTACTTTTTCTTCTTGGACGGCATCCCTATAGGTAGAGGGAACAAGGTTTCTGTACCAACTATGAAGAATTTTGTTCAACCTGCACTGACTTCGGAATCACCGCTTAAGGTCGGTATTCTGGATTATTGTTTTCTCTGCTAAATAGTATGATACGACAATTATTTTTCAATTTTCACCAAACAATCACTTAAATCTCGCGCAGTTCGCTTCTTCTTTTTTCTGCTCGCAAGTCCGCACTTCAAACTTCAAATTGTGTGAAGGGAAGGGAATTGCGTTTTTGACGTTTTTATACGAACAAGGTAACTATTACAAAAGGTATGAGCAACGGTAGCCTCCCAGGGGTTTCCAACAGTAGAATGACTATAGTCACTCTATCCAACAGCAGTAATTACACAATTACACTAAACGGCTTAAAAAATCATTCTCGGGTAACTTTTCAAATAGACCTATCCAGCTTTCTTTTATTTATACACTATCACTGTAAGGTACACTCAAAATATATTGCACGTCGAAGTTACCTGAAAAGTTATGTGAATATTTTCCACCCAGCTTTTCCTGTACTATTTACGTGATTTTTAGGTAGTTCGCACGCATACTAATGCGTTAACGTGAAAATCAGATAGATGTTATTATTTTTTTCAATAACAATCACCTGAAAATCACGTAAATCCCTGTAGAGAAATTTACGTGTGGATTATTTTGAGTGTAGGACTTTCGGCGTGAGAAAACACAAGTGCACAGATTCGTTACCAGAAATCTTCTGATCGCTGAGGCCCGCTCAACGACTATTTATTCAGTTGTCTTTCGTTTAGTATTGGTATGCAGAGTTGCCATTTTGAAATCTGCGTTTCTTGTTTAAAAACCAGTGAAAATCTGTAAAACTATCGAAAAAAATCTGTTACTAAATCTGTGTTACATAATTATGCTACACTCAAAATATATTTCACGTCGAAGTTACCTGAAAAGTTAGGTGAATATTTTCCACCCAGGTAGTCCCCAGGTTTTCAGGTATAGTACGCACGCATGCTAATGCGTTAACGTGAAAATCAGATAGATGTTATTGTTTTTTCCAATAACAATCACCTGGAAGTCTCGTAAATCCATGTAGAGAAATTTACGTGATTTTTCACGTGGAAACGACATGTGAATTATTTTGAGTGTACCATGAAGAAAAATTAGCATTTTAATGTTTTTGAACAATGAATGAATGAACCATTTCAATATCATACATACATACGCTTCGTAAATTTTGTTTTTGATGTGCAGTAATTTCGGTTTTGTAACTTTGCCTCCCGATTTTTTGTGCCATTTCGCTTCCAGTGATAAAATTGATAAACTTTTCTTCAACATGTAGCATATCTGTGAAAATCTGTGAGTTTCAAAAATATCTGTCATCTGTGATCACAGATTCTGTGCTTTAAAATGACGAAAAAAACTGTGATTTTACAGAAAAATCTGCAAACTCTGTTGTGTAGCGCAGTACATAAGAAACTTCAGAGAGAAAATGAGAGAAAGAATATGGTATAATGATCGATGATTATTGGGTTTGGCATTTACTGAGCCATTTCTAATACGCTACAATTCTTCCCCTTTACAAAAGTTTATAACAATTCGACACGTCTCTTAACGTAAGCTAATTCACTATGATTTAACCAACACACTTAACTTTTTTCGCCGAAATTGGCAAAAAAAATGCTGAGAATTCAACAGCTTAGCTCTCGGTAACCTTCTCGGCAAAAGTTACGTTTACAGATCACTCGGTAAACGCAAATGATATCGAATTGTCAAAATATACTGAGAACTTCGGCAAAATATGCTGACTCATTCGGCAGTTTTTCAACGAGATCTGGCAAACTTTACCTACGCGTTCGGTAGTTTTTTGACGAGATCTGGTAAAACATGCCGACACACTCGGTAGCTTTTTACCGAGATCCGTTGTATTTTTAAATTGAGTTTGCCGATTTTGTCAGATAATTTTGCTGAATGATCAGTATTATTTACTGCCGATATTCGGAAAAAACTAAAACAACTTTTTCAAAAATAGCAAAAATTATTACCAAACAGGGAAAACAAAACTTTGAACAAAGTAATATTGTGCTTTGCAGCTGTACCTGGATTAATCCAGATTATTTTCTCTAATGCCAATGTATATATGACAAAATAAAACAGCAACATTGCAATTGTCAGCCTTTCTCTTTCTTACTCACAGCATTCGCATTGTCGCACTTTTTGTGCCAGTCGCACTTTTAGACTGCGGTGTCCAGTGAGGTGCAAAATGTGGGATAAATAAACAATATGATTAACCGAATAGTAAACACCGAATGCCATGGACTGAACTCGACATTCAAAATCGTGTGACCGACGCTTTCTTTTGTGACCTACGACGAACACCATCTAGTGCTTTTTCTATCAGTTCGACCTCAAGCTCCGTAACATCGTGCACAAACTTGTTGGGGCTGCCAAACTCTCGAACCATTTTACTTTGCATCGTCCTAAAAAAGAACAATAAAATGTCATAAAACTCCTACTAAATAGATTCCACAGCCTCACGGGGGCAAATATCGTTTATTTTGTTAAGTAAATCAATAGTTTACGTGCTAGACAAGCATAATATATACTAATAACTTACATACAGCCAAGCAAATTCTCTCTGCGACGATTTCAAGCTATCAAAAAAGTGAGCAGCGCGTTTTGTTATCAAAGAAACGGACAATACCAACTGAAAAACTATCGCAAAAGCTCCTGGACACTTACAGCAAAATCAAATGGAAGTGTCCAAATTATGTACAGCTGTTGATGGGATCCAAAATAGGTTGGTTACCCTACAAAGTTTCAACACAGAGAACAGACTACCAGGTAATTTACGAAGTGTGTAAAAGGTTTTTATGTAATCAACTAGTGAGCACCCCTCGAGCTGTAAGTGGCAAACTAAGGCCCCGTACAGAGTAAACGCGACAGCGACGCGACACGACTTCGCTCTCATGTTGCTAAATGCACAGTCCTGCTTCGGGCAAAAAAGGGCTGGGCGTATAACTACAGCAAGAAATGTCGCGTCGCGTCGCATGTCGCTTGCACTCTGGCGGTACCCTAAAACTTGATGTCGCTACCTGAGAGAGTCGCGAAGGCGGTCTTCTTTTTACTCATGCTTTTGCTGTTCTTCTTTCCATTCCGTTTGCTTACATTTTGGGGTAAATAAGTCAAACTTGTGCGTGGACTCCTCGTTGGACGTGTAAAATATGCGTTATATAAGGATATATTTTAGTGCTAATTGGTCCACGGGTATTTCAGTTTTTGAAAAAAAAAATTAATTTACAATAAAGAAAAATAATACTAATTCAAAACAGGGATGGAAGATTAGTGATTTTGATAAAATCTGTGAGTTATCACACCACGCACAGATCACGATCCGTACAGATCATGGCAAACAGTGAATCTTTAGCGTTGATCACAAGATTTTGTTCTCTAAACAGTCTCAGCAGTCGATCGCAGTGTTACATCTTACCTAGCTGCGAGAAAAAAGGTCACACATGTATGTATTTGTACACATGTTTGTATTGTGATTCATACGATGCACACAACCAATCGTTTGCATCTGTTATATAGAGTGACTATATACAGAGTGGCGACAATGTCAAAATTGGAATGATAATTATCTGTCAGTGTCATTCCAATCGAGCAGACGGCCTATCCAACGCGTATGCAGGAAAGAGAAAGAAAAACCTTGGAAAAACCGCATTGCATACATTTGGGATGACTTGTCGCCACTCTGTATATAGTCACTCTACTGTTATATTTCTCAACGCAATCATGCAATGAACATGATCTGACATGAGGTTTGTCATTATCTGTACGGACCGCGACAAAGTGTTTGTTGCTTACAAGTAGTGATGTCAGAAAACTTTTGTGAATTATTATTACTTTTCCATTTGCGACCAACAATAGCAACTGGCTGCATTTGACAGATCGTTTTGGCTGCAATTGAGGTTAGATTTTTTCCTCTTTGCGATTCTCTCTCAGGGCGCTACTATCCCTACCATCGCTACAATGTTGTAACTCCAGCACAAAGTAATGTTGGTAAAGGTGCATGCATATGTTTGTATGCGTTTGGCAAACTATTTCTGGAGGGCGCCTCCGGCAGATTTTACACACAAAAAATCGATTACTTTCTTCGACCCTGTTACTCTGTTCTCTGTGGGTTTAATGCAGAATCTTCTAATATTGGCGAATAAATCGCCGGAATTGTTGCTACCGCCCTGCCAACAAATGTCCTTGCCAAGTTGATCAGCGTACAACCAATTTAAGCAACAGGTTCGTTTTTCACGTCGATACATTCGCTATAACATAAAGATTCAAAATATAGGAAATCGAAAAAAAATTCTTTAATTGTAGGCAAAATTTAAAAAGTATGTGCAAATCTCCATATAAGTATCAGGAAACTTGAACTTTCATACGTCACAATGGACACCAATACTAATGCAGGGTCGAGTCGATAGTACCTTTCTAATAAATATTTCTTGATCAGTAGCCGAGGGGCAAGACACTGTTGAAAATATATTACTTTTCCTAGAGTGACTATATACAGAGTGGCGACGATGTCAAAATTGGAATGATAATTATCTGTCAGTGTCATTCCAATCGAGCAGACAACCTATCCAACGCGTATGCAGGAAAGAGAAAGAAAAACCTAGGATAAACCGCATTGCATACATTTGGGATGACTTGGCGCCACTCTGTATATAGTCACTCTAACTTTTCCCTATGGAAATATTTTTTCTACCTTAATACACAGACAAACAGACGAGACACTCGCGATAATTCCATCGTCCAACCAAAAACCACTCATTTTTCAAAAAAGCATATTTCGCAACATGGCCACACCGTGGCGTGCAAGTGTTGCTTTGAGTTTTCAGTATAAAACCATTCAAATGTACAAAACCCTACAGCATAAAACCCTGCAAATGCAAGCTATTCAGCAACATGCATAACAGAGGGTGCTAGTGTGCAAGCAAAATGTGCAGGACGATGGTTTTTAAAGGATTTTCTTCTAAGTGTCATGTCAGTTCGTCAGTGCTTAATATATTGACCTTTCCCACCCATAATATAACCTAAAGCCCTATAAAGTTATACATTTATAGGGCTTTAATAGGGCCTAATATATTAATCACCCCATTGGCAGGCAACCATATTTTCGCTGCCAACATCTCGTGTGTGCGAAAATGAGATAGCATGTCAGTATTACATTTCACTCAACTGCCAGCAGTCTGACTTGGGCCCGCTGTCAAATTTTGAGCCCAGGACATGCTGTCGCTGACGTTCACTGCAGCTCGTTATCCAGCTTTCCACGAGCGATAATGGCGGTGATTGAGCACAAGTGGGCTCAATCTTTTGACATTCATTGGAGGAGCGTCGAGTTCACCCTGACGGAGTTACTATGGAGCATCCATGATTGTTTGTTGTTCGACTGTAAAAATGTAAACATCGTTAAGTTTTGCAGATCAGCGGAAGAGGAACATAATTGAACGGAAGCAAACTTTTGTGGTTTGTATAATTTCCTGAAAGCACCGGCTCAAAAAATCCCATTTAGTAGTGTGCGAATTGAATACTCGCGTGCACTCAGACAAACATTAACTTTATATTGGTCGAGCCGTAGCCAAGTTGGCCAGCGTCTCGGTCTGATAAGAAACTTTCCGTTGCGCATTTGGACGTTATTCCCGAAGTATGCGCAAACTACGAAGCCACAATCCATAAAACTTCTTTTCTGTTCAATTATTCATCGTACACGAAAAGGTAGAAAATTAGCAATATGTTTCGCTTCATGTGCGAAAACTAAACAATGTTTATATTTTTACACTTAAACAACAAACAATCATGGATGTTTCCATAGTAACTCCTTCAGGGCGAACCTGATGCTCCTCCAATGAATGTCGAAAGATTGTGCCCGCTTGTGCTCAATATCCGCCATTATCGTTCGTGGAAAGCTGGATAGAAATGTCGATGGGGTGATATTATAATATATGATAATATTATAAAGTGTCTTGCCCCTCGTTAGTAGCACACTTTTCGTCACAGTTTTGATAGTTCTAGATAGAATTAACAAAAGGGCGAATGTCGCAAATGTAAACAAAATAAGTGAGAGTTATTTTTTGCTGGGCCAATATAGGAAAATCAACTCACTCGGCTTGTTTACGCTTGCGACATTCGCCCTTTTGTTAATTCTATCTTCAGTTGCACTTTATAACTGTGCAGTCGTCCAATTGAAAGCGAAGAACGCAATAAATAATTAAAAGTAATTTTTACAATGCTCCTTTGTAAAACACAGCTGCTAGAAACCCCTTGCTTTTCTCAATGGTGCGTAAGTAATCATAGCTGAAGGACACCCCTTTTTCTCGATATTATCGATAACTTTCCCGTCTCTGTAGCAGAGATGCCAGAAGTGAAGACATGTCTTCATTTTGAAGACATTTTTGTTACAAAAAAGTGAAATGTCTTCACTTGAAGACATGTGAAGACATGTCTTCACCATGCAGTTTAAATGGGCGGAAAGCCGAAGGAAGACAAATGAAGACATTTTTCCTTGGTTCGTGAAGACTTTTCAAAAAATCACCTGGCATCCCTGCTCTGTAGCCTGTACGCTGTACAAGCCAAACTGTCAAACTTTCAGTCGGTCGGTATTCATGCGTGTTTGCTGTTTCGTAAGAGATATTTTAAAATAAAATAAAAACCAAGCAAAACGTGATTTAATTGATATCTTTTTTTATAGATTCTTGTATGATTATGCAAATAGGAAAGCTTGGAAAAATTGGAATTGGCTGGTAAGCAATATTTTCATTGTAGGATTGTGAGGATCGTTTTACAACATTACCATCCGTTCATTTCTTTTACCTTACAAAGTGTGTAGGCTATTATCGCAAATTACTACAATTCATAGTTTGATAATTGTTTGTTGGTTTGTTGTCCTCAGGGGTATTATAACTGCACTGGGCATTGCTGGATTCGTACTTTCAAAGCGCTCTATTGACAAGAATCGATATGAGAATATGAAAATTCGGGAACGAATGAGGAAATCTAACGTTGGCGAATACACCGTAGAATCTCCTCGGCGATTTGACGCATAGAAATAATACAAGGCTCTGCACCATTTTGCTGTTACCCAAATTAAAATTTTCATACAGTAAACGAAAATAAAAGGCTTAGGAATGAATACCGCACAACTAGATGCTGCCCAGCAGGCGAAGCTACAGCTGATGCAAGAGATGGAAATTGAGATGATGTCCGATCTGTACACCCGGATGACTCAGGCGTGCCACAAAAAGTGCATTCCTCCTAAGTACGCTGACGCAGAGCTTGGTAATATTTTTTTTTAAATTTTTATTCCTTTGGAGTCATAATTGGTTATTTTTATTTTAGGGAAAGGCGAATCCGTCTGTCTTGATCGCTGTGTGGCCAAGTATCTTGAGATCCACGAACGGATAGGAAAGAAATTGACTGCTATGTCTGCCCAAGATGAGGATCTTAAGAAGAAGATGGGTGTTTAGAAACAAGTTCGGATAGTATAGTTTAAAGCGCAGCCAGGAGTCAAAGTTGTCTCGGTATGCTCGTTAGCTTAGAATAACCAGAATCGTAAAACTAATTTTCCTTGGTGTAGAAGGCATTACTTGAATTATTTTGCAGAAAAGTTAAATTACTCATGCGCCATGGCGGGTACCATAAGTTTTATTATGTATGTGGATCGCTTGGCGGAGGATATTTAATGTTGAAAAATATTGAAAATAAATTAGCCTTGTACATGTTTGTGTAAAAACACTATACCTAGTTCATTTTCATTCATATTATTTCTCATTAGCATTTTCCATCCCATCCATCCCGTTTTTCAGTTCGAATTTGAAAGTTGAAAGCAGCACTACGATAATTCGTCCTGAAGTCACAGAACAGAAGTGGAAGTCCGAACGACCCGGCGATCAAAACTGGTAACAGAGACTTTTTTGTTTTTCTTTTTCTTTGGGAAGGTTTACGCTTAGAAGCGAATAACAGCAATATAAGCAGAACGCTCGCTGCCAATCGCATAGCAGATTTCACATGCTTTCGTGTGCATTCGTATGCGTTCGTGTGTTTTCGTGGGAAAAAGTGACTCGCTACCGCCAGGTTCGCTAGTATCTGTAGAAAGTAGCATGTACGTGTTTGGATTTCTACTTCCACTTCTGTTCTGTGCTGAAGTGGTTGCAAATATGTCCCACAGGGTATTAATCTTGAATCCCGTTTTTTTTTGCTATTTATAAATGAGCTTTCTATTTTAGAACATAAGTAGACTTATTTTTACGAGAGAATAGCAGCGACAGGGACCGACCAAGCGTTCTACTCATATTATTTCTACCTTTCGAAACCCTTTCAAAAGAAAAACAAAACTGAAAATGACTGTTACCATTTTTGATCGTATGAAGTAAACTATCGTAACAACGGGCATCTAATTCCAATCTTATCAAATGTTCAAGGTATACGAACTCGTCGACTACCTCGAACTCATCCCCGTCGATTACCACCATACTGCCTAAGTGGGCCCTGTGTCGCTCGGTCCCGCCTGCCAGCGTTTACTTCGTTTTAGACATTATTTATCTTCAATCCAATCTTCTCAGCTTCGCGTTTTAGTCTGGTGTACTGATATTCCACCGCCTCAAATGTTCTGCCGACAGCATCCACGTCGTCAGCAAAGCAGATAAATTGCCCGAATTTATTGAAAATCGTGCCCCGCATTTCGATCGCCGGTCGCCTTGTGCCAAGCGCAATGTGGAATAGCAGGCAGGAAAGACCATCTCCTTGTCGAAGTCCCCTGCGAGATTTGAATGGGTCCGACAATCCACCCGAGATTCTCACACAGCCAAAATTTTCCATAGCTCTTGTCGGTTAACGCTATCATATGCGGCTTTGAAATCGACGAACAGGTGGTGAGTGGGGACTCGGAATTCGCCGCACTTCTGGAGGATCTGCCGCAGAGTGAAGATTTGGTCCATTGTAGACCGACCCTCCATGAAGCCGGCCTGGTAACTTCCCACAAATTTATTGGCTAGTCGGTCGAAGATGACTTGGGACAGCACTTTGTAGGCGGCATTCAGGATAGCAATCGCTCCATAGTTCCCACAATCCAGCTTATCGCCTTTTTTGTAGATAGGCAGATAACCCCGTCTTTCCACTCCTCCGGTAGTCGTTCCGTATCCCAAATCTTGACAATCAGTTGTTGCAAACAGCCGGCTAACTTGTCCGGACCCATTTTAATAAGTTTCGCTCCAATGCCATCCTTTCCCGCTGCTTTGTTGTTCTTCAGCCGCTGGATGGCTTTTTTAACTTCCCTTATCGATGGGGGTGGCACATCTTCGTTGCTTGCTTCACCAATGTGGTCACTTCCTCCGCTATCATGGTCTTCCGCCTGCACACCACTCAGGTGTTCATCATAATACTGCTTCCGTTGAAAGCACGTTTCATAGCGAGAATCAAAACTGCCCCGGATATACAATGCGTGTTAACTACTCGATTGTTTAGGATAAGCTGCTCTGACTAATCGATCTCATATCACTTTCGGTGGTGGCCTATAATGCGGGCTCGGGTGTGCATTCGAATCCCGATTCGGGATCGAACTCATTAAAGTGAGTGGTCTTCTGCATCTGCCGCCTTCGATGTCTCGCCGCCTTAACCTAGAGTGTGTACATTGGAATGATAGTTTTTGCTGGGGCCACAAGCGTGGCTACGATCATGTGGCTTCTTTCGAAGCCGATCATTTCGAGTACCCGCAATCATTGGAACTTTGCCTCTTTTCGTTTTTATTTTATTTTTTTGTATTAAACTCTCATTCCAGTGTATCACACTCATCATCTCGGCACAATTATCCCCCCAACCCGTCGACGTCCTGAAACCTTGTGCCCCGCTGAAATGAAGTGTTAGTTCCAGTCGCGTCAAACACGTTAGCAAACTATGCGACTACTTATTGCCTATGTACCCGCAATAGTATCCAGGACCGGGGCGACTGATGATGTCAACTGCGACGGGCGGGTTGGGGGCTTCCATAACACTGGTTTAAGTGCATTCCGGTATTGCCTGCATTTCGGAGGCTTTTTCTGTTGCAGGAGTTTGCACTAGACCTAGAGTCAAAACCTGTCGTGGGGACAAGTAAAAGCCATGACGGCTAATCGTTGGCAATAGAAATCTCTTTCACCCCATTGTTCTGCCGTACAAGCGGACATGAACACATAAGTAAGTGGAGTAAGGATTTCTAAAGAAGCTGGAAAGGCGAGCGCCATCAGAGCGGCAGATAAAGTGCCAGGAGGTCCGACAGACAGGTGACAGGGGGAACGGAGCCGTTGGCGGACTGTTATACCGCTGAGTTCGGGGTTTGTATGTGTGTGGTTACCCTTTAGCTGTCAAAATGGCATCCAAACAAATAGGAGACGCTTCAACATATTCCTCGCGCTTCGCACAAATCCAAACTACTCGTAGCGAGTCGAGTTGGTGAAATCGTTAAAAATGCCCAAATCAATTCTGGCCTTGGTTTTCAAAAGGTCGCATAATCCATGCAAAAGGGATGATTATGCGACCTTTTGAATACTAAAGCGAGAATTATTGTAGGTTCCTTGTACCTGTGGCTTGAAAAGCGAAATTTTCCTTGCAACCGGGACCGTCAACCATCGACTGCCGTTCCTAAAGTAACACGATTGTTCCGTGTTGTTTTGGCTGGATTTGGCATCCTGCCGCGTTACGGAAGAAATATCATGGAAAGGGGGCTCTGAAGCCGCAAGGTCTGCTAGAATAGCTAGAGTTTTGTCAATATATAAGAAAAATTGGCAACTGTTCAGAATTAGGCACTGTTTTGAATATGGTGCTTGCACGGTACCGCTTTGAGGCGAACAAAGTGGATGAGACGACTGTACAGAATCAGACAGCAGCTGTCATACGAAAGGTCCGGCAATTCGGACTCGTTCAACCGGAAACATAACTGATCTTTTTCTGTATTTTATAGTATGTAGTTAAACTTTGAAAAGCAAAATAATTTAGTGGTTTTTCAACATTTTGTTGTCTTTTTACTTCGATGTGTATTTTTAAAATATGAATCAAAAACATGTTAATACTAGAAAAACTCGCAAAAAAAAATTGAAGACAATTTGTCTCACTGAAAAAAATGTACGCATGTTTGTCTCACTGCATATATCATTTCATATAAAATGTTCTATACAAAATTGTTGCAGCATTTCAACAATCAGTTTTTCAACTTTGAGTGCGATTTTCTCATTCTCGTGTTTTGTAACATGGGACGGTACTATAATAATGATCCATTTTCTCAACCTCACCAATGGGGAAATTTCTCCTTTTTTTACATTAACAAAAAAAGCATCCGACATCCGGAAACTATTTTGATTTACTATATTGCTTCGTGTACGGATTTTATTTGAAATACTACAGAATATACAGTTTCACATAATAACTATATTTGTTTAAATTTATTGTATACTTTACAAACTTTATTTAACAGTAACAATACGCTGAATGCTAATAATTACACTATTCTATAATATATTCAGACACTTGATTTTTCTCATATTTCACCAAAAAATTACAGTACAGTAGCATGTATTAAGTACCAAGAAAGCAAAAAGTGCAATAGTGGCGGCCAAGTAGGTACTTATTTTTCTGTAAAAATATACTAAGAGAAGAAGCAATAGAATATACTTGCAGCGGGAAACAACACGCGGAAATGTTCTTGGAGTTTTGATTATTAATATTGACTAAATGGAGGCACTTCACTAACGTTACGTGTTGTCTATCATCGGGTTCTATAAAATCAGCGATCAGCCTAAGCTCGGTTTGTTAAGTATTTTCTTAGGGTAAAAAAACTACTAACTAGATAATACTTCTAATGCCTAGTTGTTAATTATCGATTTGACCATCCAGATGATGGTTTTAAGGGAGTAACAGAAAAAAAACTATCGATAATTTTCTACTATGCCTAAAAGAGCTACTTTCATATCATGGAATAAATCCTCTGAATAAGATTCAGTTTAGTTCGCTTCATCTTTTGCTTCTCTATGTATATAAATATAAAGGTAAGGCAAGATTATTCACAGTGATTTGCTTGTTGCTGAGGGTGGTTTGTGTCGCCAATCAGGTTATGATTTAATATATTTATTACTATCACCGGTCCGGAAGACTCTATACCTAATGTGTGCCGTTTTAAAAATATTTGAGAACGTTGTCGGTTGATGAAAAGGTTTACAATGATATGTACTAAATATATCTGTCCATGATGTACCGTTTATAAAATTTGTTACATTCAGTCATTTCGGTGTTTGTTTTCAGTTTACTTCATAAATGCTGTTGATGATTGTAT
Source organism: Sabethes cyaneus (assembly GCF_943734655.1). Taxonomy (NCBI): domain Eukaryota; kingdom Metazoa; phylum Arthropoda; class Insecta; order Diptera; family Culicidae; genus Sabethes; species Sabethes cyaneus. The sequence goes on along the minus strand of NC_071354.1, from coordinate 73,894,151 downwards.
TTCCGCGGGGTGGCTTGAAGCTTAAGGCAATTGCAGGCGATAGCTTTTTTTAGATTTGCTTCATTTCATTCGTCAGATTTGATACCACTTAAAAAGAACGTTTTTTTAAGCCGCAATAATAGCTTGTCGTGGCTTGTTCTAGTATTTGATGCATATAATTTGCGGTTGTTCAGCATACTACCCATGGACGTGGTGCCACTAATCGCCCGGTACAAACCCACTATTGTTGTGTGTGATCATTATTCGCGCGATATGTATATTTTCTATTTATAACTGGATTATGCCCGCATTTCCCACGCCCCCATCGCGGCCGGTGCCGAAGCGAAGGTACAGAAAAGGAATACTGAAAAACAGCGCTCAACCGTGTGATGAGGTTGCGATTTGTTTTCCACCTTCTATCGTGCAGCATAACATTCATCAGCCCTATGCAATTTATATAACTATGAGGTCGGAAGGGAAAATCCGATAGAAAACTATAACAATATCGTAGATTTTTGTTGCATAAAAAATAACCGTATGATCGTTATAGCTTCAGTGTCATCAGTACACAATGTTTGCCGCTACTTTGAAGCAACTGTGGTTTCAAGAATGTATCGTGACTGATTGCCTTGGAGCATTGATGTATAAAATTGATATAATGGCACATAAAAAAGTCATAGATGGTCAATGTAATCGTGTTTTTCGAGAAAACATCCAAAAATAAGGGAACAATTAATTAAAAAAGAAATTCTGGTATTAAATTGCAGTAGTAAATAAAATCGTTTCAAAAATGCTGTTTCGTCTATACTCTGAAGTTAAATAATTAAATCTTTTTAAACTTTATATCTATTGAAAAGGAAATATAAAATATGTTATTGCTTGCATCATTTAATTATAGTACGAATCATTATTGCAACTATTTTTCGTTATGATCATTTTCTTCAGACAAAAGTAAATTTTTAGCTGATACCCCGACTGTTTAAGGGTAATCGTACCTAATAATAAAAACATGCAGAAATTAAGTACACATTTCAGTGCGAATCTCGAAGATTTTTTGAGCAATTGATGTTATTTTTTCGAGCTGCGCAATACAGGTGGAGACGGTTATGATAACCGTTCATAGTTTTGTGTATCGTTACTAATTCAAAATAGGTTTTTCCTATGAAGTCAAAAATAGGGAGCAGCATGCAAACAGTCGAACCGCTTTGCTTACTATACTATTGAGCATCTGCTTTCGGTCCGCTTCGAGCCGACACAATAGTTGCCAGAAAATTACACAATACGGACTACTATAAATGAAACTTACCAGATCCTAGAAGTAAATAAAAAATGCTTTGGTTACATCAGAAAAAATGAGCGAGTTTGCTAACTTCGATCATTCATCTTCCTCCTCCTCTATCGAAACCGATTGGCGCCGAAGGCTTACTTTCGTTCTCAATCAAGACATTATGGTTGGATACCGGTTTATCGACGGTACATTACTGCCCGTGCTGCTACTTACATACATTTCGTTACCGCTTCCACTTGACACGTTAGAAGCGGGAACGGCGGTAGAAGTTAGCCCACTACTCGTTTGCATTAATGAGGACCCGGTAGGATTATCCAACGGACGTGGACATCCGATAGTGAGCTGTACCTGCAACCCGGACTCCTTTATAAGATTAACCACATCTCCGTGGTTCATATCGGATATGTCGATCGAATTAACCGCTACTATTCGGTCACCGATTTTCAGCTCTCCACAGCGTTCTGCCGGGCTGCCCGGAATGAGATCACCGATTGACGAACCGTGATATTGACCTGCCGAGGAAATAATCACGAATCCGAATCCTTCATTTTCGTTGCGTGTCACCAAAACATTGTACGGGTACCGAGGATTGGGTGCCGGTGGTGGTGGTTTCAGTGGCTTCCTCCGTCGCAGAATCATAGTGACCTGACCACGCAAACCAGCTTCACCCATCAACTGCACGGCCCGATGATGGGATGCATTCTCCTAGAAAATTCATCTAATAAAGCACGAAAGTTCTTGATTTAGCATTATATCACCACTTACCACATTCACCCCGTTAATACTTAGGATCTCATCGCCGGAAGCAATCCTCGTATCCTTGTCGGCGGCTCCGCCGGGTACTATGTGTCCAACCGTTACTTGAGATCCTTCTTCCGTTCCACCGACGATACGAAACCCGAACCCAAGCGCTTGTCGATCCAGAATAACTTCGGACAGCGCATAATCATCCATGGGAACCGGAGCGGGAAACATGGCCGCTCCAGCGTACAACTGCGGAGAATGTTGATTTCCGCCGTGATTCGCTCGCCAACTATTAGCTGGGGGATAGAAATGCGGATCAAATGGCACAGGTGCTTGTGGCTGGTGCTGCGGCGGTAGCGGAATGGGTGCCTTATGATGATGGTACAGATTGTCAAACTGGTGGTGTTGGGGAGGCAGAGGATGCTGTTGCTGATGAAGCAATCTTTTTCTATCCATCAAATACTCATTCAATCGTTTACCAATGTTATCACTCATTTGGGGCGGTAATTGGTACGGTAGTTGCTGTTGCTGTGGATGCTGTATATGGCTTGGATTGTTCCCGTAGGATCTGTTGAGAGTTTGTTGTTGATATATTTGCTGATAATGAAGTTGCTGTTGACGCTGATAGTCCTGGCAGTCGTAACAGAAACAACTCTCATGATGGTAAGTCGGTTGAAGGGGAGTCGGATTAGGTCCATAGCCGACATGATTTGCCGACATAGGTGGCACCGGTGGAGGAGGAACTATCGGAGGTGAATACAGATGATTGTAATTATTGTGATTGAAATTCGACTGACGTTGAAAGTGCCCTCCTGGGCCTCCGTATTGAGGTTGATGGTTATGGTAGATCGAGTCTGTAGTGCTGTTGTTTGAGCCACCAATTGTTAGCTCTCCCAATCTGTCAGCGAGGTTTGCATGTTTGGCCGACTGATACTGTTCATCATTGTTGAATGAGCCTATATCGTTTGCTATGGAATCATTATCATGCACGCTGCTGTTCGATTTCAGATTCAAATTTAAATCCATCTTTGCATCTGCTGTGTTTTTGTTAACGTCAAGCTCAATCTCTTCTGTACTCAAATCGGATAATGGCAGAGAAGGAGTTTTCGCTCTAGCTCTCGTATCGACCAAAGGTGTCTTCGGTCTTGTAGGGAGAATTTCCTTGGTCTGCGTGCTGTACAAATCAGCTGTCGGAGTTTTACTTCGGAATAAACTGTTAGCGCCAATACCGTAGCCATCTTTTTTTAGCAAACCGCCACCGAATTTTGCCATTTCGATGCTTTTTCTTAATTTGTTCGTCATTTTACTACTACCCACCAACAGAGCTGACGGTCCACGTTGAACTTTCAGAGTAGTTTCGATATTCTTGGGACAATCTTTCAACACTTGCACAACCTCATTGTGGGACATATCTTTCACAGGAATAGAATTAATGCTTAGCAAAACATCACCTTCCTGGAGATTCTTACAACACTGGCGATCGAGAATTTTTTTCACCTTTTGCCCGTACGAGCTATCCGTAATTGTGAAACCAAACCCATTATCACTTTTCACTATATTGATGTGAAGAATTTCCGGTATTTCAAAACTACTCTCCTTGCTTTTGTAGTGCTGCTGGTAAGAATGAGTATCACTGAAATAGATATCTCCGCCGTTCGCCGTGGCAACACCTGATTGAATTTTCGCTAGCGGATTCTTGTGCTGCACATCGCCCGGATCCATAAAACCACCAGTTTCCAGAAACTTTAAATCCGACTCGGTCATTGCCCCATTGTTGAGGCCATCCACAGCAATGGTTGTCACCACTTCCGTGTTTGGATCGTTCGGATCAAACGGCAGTGAATAACCACGGCAAACATCCAGATGAACTTCCTCGCCCGGGAGGATAGACTGAAAGATATTCACCATCTCGTGATGCGTAAATCCTAGGACGCAAATATCATTAACGTAAACCAACACATCTCCCGTCTTTAGTTTCCCATCAATCCAAGCAGGTCCATTAGGAACGATCGATTTAATCTGCAAAAACTCTTCTACATTGTCATCTCCTCCAACAATCGTAAATCCCAGACCACGAGTCGATTTAACCAGCGTAGTCATCAGCCGTTCACCTCTTAGATTCGCAGGATTCTTCGTAAAATGGTTTGGTCTTACGTCTCCTGCAGTATCTTCGTGAGTGCTACTTCCTTCACCATTTTGTCCACTGTAGTTGCTCATGGCAGAGCCGGAAGGACCCATTCCTGTGCTTCCAGCACGTTCACTTAATCGTTTCGCTTGCAAAACCGGATTTTCATACTGCGTTTTGCGATTTACGTGATCAATATAGTAGGTACCATAATGTGGATCACAGATTTTCTCCCAGCCATACGGTAGTTCATCATCTTGGCAGTCTTCGAGAGATTTTTTCTGGAACTTGGACAACCTTGGATCAAGCCAGTGTGATGTACCAGTATTATGGCTAGAAAAAAGGAGGATAGAAGAAACCGAGAGTTACGAAATTGATTTTCAATTGTTCTCCTATCATCTATTTTTAAAGACACGCCTTCAGTAAACATGTAGTCTTGTTTAAAACATGAATTGAAAAATGTCTAGTCGTCATTTTTTGCGACTGACTTAGAGGCAGATAATTAAAATTAAAACCAATTATTGCGGTACAGACGCTACGCATTCTGCAACAAGTTATAACTTATAGAACAACCCAAGCAATATTTGCCACATTTTGTCATTGTTGTGTGTTTGTTGTATAAAGGTTTAAAGACTCTGCTGATCGAACTAATAAAATTCTGAATAAGTTCGGGTTTGTTTTTTAACACCTTGTCATTTTTGAACACTTATTGTTGGATAAAAGTTGCATTTAAATGGATGTTTATTTACATAATACTAATAAACGTTGCATTCTGCAATCGCTTCACAGTCACGCAAGTTAACACCTTTTTTTCTAAAGTAATATTCCTAAACAAATAACTTCAATTTAAATGGATTATATATCAATGATAATACGAAATAGCTTCCTGTTCAGGCCAATAAACAATTTTTAAATTGAAGAATGTGTTCGACAAAAATAGCACACGAAATTTCGTGAAATTAATTATGGATTGCATAATTTAGTTTATTCCCTTGGTTAACGGTAACAGTTTGGAGCACATCGTGGTGCGTATCATTGCCAATGCAGTTTCTATATATTTGCTGTGTCTATATTAGCCCAACAAAGGCCCACTTATTTACTCTTACCATGCATCTTGTGTGCAAAACTATGCGATATCGCTTAATCGATTGTTGCAGTCATCGGATTGGGTGACTACAATTTGCTTATGCTCTTGTGACGCCGATATGCATTGTAACATTCCTATTAACACTTCGTCTGAACAAGAAATAGTCCTGACTCAATCCATTCTAGCACGGGGATTACAACAGATTCAGATTATTCGTAATGTGAATAACAGACTATTTGACTTGGCTTTTGTTAGCGACATTGACAAAATTGAACTCTTCGAATCGCCCAGTGGAATTTTAAACCTTTACGCTCATCATAGACCTTTTATTACTAAAATTGACTACATTCGGGCTACTGGAGACTTCGCAACAGTTCGCCATGACTCTTGCGATGAAGTTGCAGTTCATACACGCCTTCAATCCTTAGACTGGGCAACAGTTTTAGCTGATTGTGATGTCTCCGGTTTTATGATGTGATCTTCGATATCATCCAGGACCGTATTTCATTAGACAAAGAGTGCCCCGAATGCAATTCAGCCAACCTTGGTGGACCACCGAGTTGCAAAATCTTAGAAACAGATTAAGAAAACCCAGAAAACGTTTAATTAAGCTACGGTCAGAGGAAAACGAGCGGCTACTTCGCGATATGGAAGAGCTCTACTCTAACCGGCTGAAGTATAAAGGTATACCACAATAGATCAAAATAATGGCCGCAGTGGTCAAATCTTCACAAAAAAAGTATAAAGGTAAAGGAGTATAAAGGTAACCCTTTTTAAATTCACAACTTCCGAATATAACTTCGTTTAAGCGCCCAAACTTTATACATTAATCCTAAACTATTCTCTCAATGACGGTTCCAGAATCGCAAGCAATCTCTCCTAAATATTGCTTCCGATGTAGCCCGTTTTACTGTTGTGGGCAGGGATGCCACATATAATGTTTTTTGTTGAAAAAATCTGACAATCTGTACGACGAGGAAAAATATCTGTGCAAAAATCTGTCCAATGCAAAACAATGAGAGTGAAAGAGATAGAGAGTCATTTTGCTAACTATTTCCGTCTCTTTCACCCACATGTAAAAGCTTAAAAATCTGTTTAATCTGTGTAATTTGGCGAAAATCTGTATTCTGTGCACACAGATTCTGTGCAGGCGATTTCTTTCAAATATCTGTTAAACACAGAATAATCTGTGCATGTGGCAACCCTTGTGGGTACCATAATCCAGTTCACGATTCTCTCTAACAAAGAATTCCTGTAGAGAGCTGTACTATTTCTAGCAATCACGAAATTCTGTATGCGACGTCTCCGGAATAATACTAATTTCTGATGCAGAGTCGACGGAGTGCGGGTTGTCATTAACTTCCTGATTAATACACATGAGCGATGTGCTTAAAAACGTTGCAGTGGGCAGCCAATAAGATTTTTTGCTAGTGGGTTACTCGTGAATAACGATTTAATCCGTTTACGAATCTCACGCAGCAGTTCAAAGCAACTCGCAGTTTATCAGGTGCGCCGACACTGGGATTGGCATGAACTACATCAGCGAATAGAAAATGTGGAAGACTCCAGGCTTTTAAACAACTTTAAGATTTAGGATTTTTTTTTGCTAAGTTCTTTAAGGCGGTGTTATCGGACATTCATCCTTCTCATACGCCGGATGAACATCGGGATTGGCTGACCGGCATAGCGCATTACGACATGTATCGGCCACACTTGATTGTGTCCATCCCTCGCTACACCCGTGTGAATCATTTTCAATCGTTCACTAGATAGTGATATTTTTCCAACGATGTAAACGGTCACTGATAAACGGCTGGGTAATACGTACCAGCGGTGCCTTGCCCACTGGGCATAAAATAGACTCCACAGTGGTCCATAGCCTCTTACCGAGCAACTCCTACCCCTACCTTCTTGTGGTACCAGCCGGGATACGAGCAACCTCGGTGAAGATCGGGTAACCGACCCCGGTGGAAACCAAGGCCATATGCTGACAGGGGAGGAGGGCTCCTTCGACCTACGTGTTCTTTTGCTCATATTAGTTTTAGAACGACGTAATTTACATGTTTCTAAAAAAAATTGTCCAGGGAATCCGAAAAAAATATTAGTTTTCAGCGGCAGCGTTGTCAAATAAAAATATTTGATTTTGAAACTAAATTTGCATTTTTTTCTAAATCAGTACAATTTGATTTTAAAAATACTTTATCGTAATCCTCACATTTTTTTTACATTAGAATCACTCTGCATAATATTTTGCAAATGTTTATCACGCAAATTTTCAATTTAATGTATTGTAATAAACGCTTTGAAACATTCCTGTAGAGTTGATACAAGAAGATAATTTTAAATTTCCTAAATGCCCGTGCTCTGTATATCAGTTTTAACCGTTTCGTAGAGTTTGTAGTTCCACCAGGCCTCCAGGTCATCAGGCCACAATCACACTAACGGTTAAAAAGAAAAAATAAATAAAAAATCTGGGTCACATTCGTCAATTTTCTTGAAAATAAATATACACTCTGTTTATCAGTTACTAGCTGACCCGACAAACTTCGTATTGCCACAAATTACTGTGTTGTACTTAAATCGTGAATCTCGTATGACCTTTGTCACAATCTCGAGTTTTGCAAGTTTCTGGGGAGTTCATGGGTGTTTTAATATACAAATTTTCCTCACAGTAAAGTAGAAAACAACTCCACCCATTGTTTAGCCTGATAAAATAAAGCGGATAGCATTTAAATATTCGCCATCATTACAAACCATTCCGCCGAATACCATTTTGCGGAACACCAATTTTCGGTTGACCATAACGCGGAATATAGAGTTTCGCAAAAAAAACCTTACGCGGAATGTACCATTTCATGGAAAATCTTTTCGTGGAAAGTACCATTTCGTAGGGGTGACCTAACTGGAGAAAAGTAATAGAGGTCAGTAGATCTAGGAAAATAAAAAAAACCTAGATAGAGGTAATCCCTACGGGGGGCTGCCTTCACATGCCAAATTTGGTTCCATTTACTTGATTAGTTCTCGAGTTATGAGGAAATTTGTATTTCATTTGTATGGATGCCCCCCCCCCTCTCTTAAAGGAGAGAGGAGTCATAATTCCCCTTCTAAAGAGGGGTGGGGTCAAAATTCACCATAGAAAAAATTCTTGTCTCCAAAAACACCCACATGCCAAATTTTGTTCCATTTGCTTGATTAGTTCTCGAGTTATGCATAAATTTGTGTTTCGTTTGTATGGGAGCTCCCCCTCTTAGTGGGGGTGGGGTCTCTAACCATCATAAGAACCTTCCCTGGCCCCAAAAACCTCTACATGCAAATTTTCACGCCGATTGGTTCAGTAGTTTTTGATTCTATAAGACAGACAGACAGACAGGCAGGCAGGCAGACAGACAGACGGGCAGACAGGCAGACATACAGACAGACAGACAGACAAACAGACAGACAGACAGGTAGACTGGCAGGCAGACAGGCAGACAGACAGACAGGCAGGCAGGCAGACAGACAGACAAACAGACAGACAAACAGACAGACAAACAGACAGGCAGACAGGCAGGCAGACAGACAGACAGGCAGGCAGACAGGCAGACAGATAGACAGACACAGACAGACAGGCAGACAGACTGGCAGGCAGACAGACAGACAGACAGACTGGCAGGCAGACAGACAGACAGACAGGCAGACAGACAGACAGACAAACAGACAAACAGACAGACAGACAGACACAGACAGACAGACAGGCAGACAGACACAGCCAGACACAGACAGACAGACAGACAGGCAGAAATCCATTTTTATAGGTATAGATTTCGCATGTGACAGCAATACAACCGAAAGTACATAAACAATTGCATGCAACCAATTATAAAGCAACAAATTAAATGCCCAAAACCTATTTTAGGATCAGACGGTCGCTAATTCTTCCTCACTTTGAAAATTGCGCATCACGTCACAGGCATGAATATTTTAATTCTTGCAGTATGTGGATACAATCGGACGAAAGATAGGCTTGGTCGCTCACTTTTTTATTATTGTTCACTTTCAGGACATCAAATTGGACTAGGTTTATCGCGGTCCTAGGAAATCTTGTTACGATGAGGAGATTTATCACAATTTCTGACGCACTTCCCTAACGCAGACATCAAATTGATCTAGGTTTATAGCAACCCCAAGAAATTTTGTTAGGACGAGCGAACTTTATCACTTTTTCTGGCATAGCACAACTTCGTTACTTGGGACACATCATGGATAATCGAGGCATCCATCCAGATCATGAGAAAGTGAAGAGTATTGCTACAATTCCACCTTCAATCAACATCACCGAACTGTGTTCGTATCTAGGCGCCATCAACTTTTACGGAAGATTCGTACTTAACTTACATGAACTGCGTCATCCGATGGACCAATTACAGAAGAAAGAAACAAAGTAGCGGTGGACTCCTGAGTGCCAGAAAGCGTTTGATCAATTCAAGGAAACGCTTCAATTAAAGTTACTACTAACGCACTACGACCCGAAGTTACCCATTGTTGAGGCTGCAGATTCATCAAACACCGGAACTGGGGCAGTCATCTATCACCAGTTTCTCGATGGCAAAATGAAAGCTGTGCAACATGCTTCAAGAACGCTTGCACCGGCAGAACGTAACTATGGACAACCTGAAAAGGAGCAATGGCACTTGCGTTGGTTTACAAAGTAACAAAGTTCCATAAATATTTGCTTGGACGTCATTTCATATTGCTGACTGATTACAAGCCGTTACTGTCCATTTTTAGTTCCAAGAAGGGCATTCCACTACACACTGCAAACAGGTTGCAACGCAGGGCACTCACAATGCTGAACTACGACTTTGAAATCCACCATGTTTCAACGAACGAGTTCGGATGTGCAGACCTGTTATCCAGATTGATTGATCAAACTAAACAACCAGAGGAAGAATATGTGATTGCGCCACTTACCCTAGAAGAGGACCTCTCAAGCATTCTAGCTGATGCAGCAGAAAAAGTTCCTGTCTCTTTTGCAGCACTCCGGAAGGCTACATCAACAAATGCTGTACTACAAACCGTTGCTAAACACATCCGCGACGGTCTTTCAACTGAAGTTCAACCTTACTACAACAGACGTGAAGCACTTAGTTTGATCGACGGTTGTGTAACGTTCCATGACAGAGTGATAGTTCCAGACAAGTTTCGACGGCAAATTCTACGACAATTTCATCGTGATCATCCCGGAATGATACGAATGAAAGCAATTCCACGCAGTTTTGTCTACTGGCCTGGAATTGATGGCGATATTGAGGAATTCGTTAAACACTGCACTACTTGTTGCATCGAAGGCAAAGCACCTTCGAAGGCGACTCTAGAATCATGGGCTTCACCAAGTCAACCATGGTCCAGAATCCACATCGATTACGCTGGTTCTGTAGATGGTATTTATTTTTTCATTATTGTCAACCCGTTCAGCGAATGGCCTGAGGTATACACAACGCGATCGATAACGGCAAAAACCACAATCAAATTTCTAAATCAAGCTTTCGCTACATTTGGAATTCCTGAAGTGATCGTTTCAGACAATGCACAGTGGTCCAGAAACGAAAGTTAAGTGGAAACTTACTTTTGCGGCTAAGCGATATATAATAGCTCCTTGCAATGTTTAGCAAAGTTGTTCAACTCTAAAAGACAATTGATGCGAAATCAACGACTAAGTTCCAGTTTGGCTTGCAAACACATAATCCATAATAACTTTTTATAAGAAAGAGATAGAAGGATAATTTCTTCGACAAGACTATTTTACGTGGCAATCAGAAGAAATTGTGTCATGGTACGACAAGTTTCTTTTTTATTATTGACATGTTGACTTTAATCGTCTTCAAGTAGATATTAGAAAAAACTGCATAGTAGAAAATGGTCAAACATGAAATAATTAAACTGAAATTACTCGAGTTAGAGAAAAAACCAGTTTTTTATTTTCACATATGTTTGAGATAAAACTCCAAGCTTTCAGAAACGGCCAAGTTTAATTTTTTTCGTTTGCCCCTTTTTGAGATATTCTATTCCAAAAAAGACTAAAAAAACACAGGAAAGACGTTAGCACTCGTTATACGTATGAGTTTTCAACATACAATGTTCTGTTTCTGTTTCTGTTTCTGTTTGCAGCACAAGGTGGGGCAGTTAGAGCCAAGTCTGTCCAGGGCTGAGATAAGGTGGTTGTGATAATGTTAAAAGAATCCGTGCGGATTACGCTAGCTCCATAATGTGTTGGTGATTATGGATTAATGGGCGGAAGAAGAGTGACAGAACTTGGCTTGATATAATTGTGTGCTTGGTCAATATAGCATAAGATGGCTTGTACTTATCTTGTTTTCTCCTTCCTTTGTTTGTTTCCTCGTCTTGCTCGAACCTTTCTTACAACTTGTTCATTCATGGCATCACGGCGTCCTCATCCATCGTTGTCACCAGTGTGGTCATCTGTGGCTGGTCTCTTGCCCCCCCTCACGACAACATTGTTGTTGCCGTGAGAAAAAGCGATAGAGATCAGGCAGAAAAGGGAGAAAAGAAAAGAAAAGAAAAGAGAGTTTTTAGTCGCATGCTAATTGTAATTTTCAAGTTAGTAATATCACGAGAATTCTATGTCTGTCCATCACCTATGCTACTACCGACTAACTACTCGCTAGGCTGGACGCTACTCATCTCCCAAATACCCATGTCATCACGATTGACCCAGCGCTGTTCAACAACCTATGCTCATTAAAAGCCACAGCCGCCTCTTTATCTACCATCTTTGCAGTATTGTAGCTGATGGCGTAAATTTTCGAATATTTTGTGCGGAATATTATTCAAGAGCAATATTATCGCTCAGAACTATCGAAAAACTACTTGAACTTCCGAAAAATAGAGCAGATGCGATATAATGGGGACTGGTACTCGCTCGTATTATTCCCGGTGGCATTAATTGCATATTTGTAGCGGTAGTCAACCGATTTGTCGGTATGCTCTTCAGACCGTGGTCAATTGAAATGATTCTGTAACTAAGAAGGGATGAGGTGGATCAAAAAGAACTTCACTTGGAGATATGTATATATGCCGTGTTAGGTCTTAAGTGCAAGCTGTCACTTAAGCAAGACTTAATAAGATGTTAACGACGTTGATAATTCTGTGAGGATGGTATTGAATCGAAAAAAAAAATCCTCATACCACGGCCATATATTATGTACTATGACCCCATTTTAGGAAGTGGAAATGATTGAGGACAGCCCTTCGCTATCGCTTGAATCAGCCAAAGAATCGAATACCTGTTTTTACTTGAAGAAGTTTTAACTCTAATAAGATTTAGTTAGAAATGGAATTTCAGTTGAAGTCTGCCAGCATTGGGCAATGGACAGAACAAAATATATATCGAGGCTATAAAGCTTTTCGAGAGATCCACTAAGTCCGACCGCGACGACAGCCGCAAGAATGGAGAGGAGCAGGCCGCCGGTGAGTTGCCACCGTTCGACTTGATGGAATCTCCGACAGAGGCTCATCAGCATTAGGAGGGCCCTTGGGAGACAAACAGCGTCATTCGTGATCATTTTATGTTGTTAGTTGAATACCGTTAACGCGGTTAGTCACAAGACATGCAAATCATTCTAATAAAGGAGGGAAATAAGAAAAAAAAAATTATAATTACATCCAAAACAATACAATAGAGGTGACAGTAACAGCAACGATAGCAATATTAGTAATAATAGTAATAGCATAGGAAACTGACAAAGGAAACACAGCTACTGACTATAACTTCCTGCCCATTAATAATTGTAATTTGGCAGCATAGGTATAAGAAGAATTTCCGACTCATCATAGAACACTCAAACATATATTCATTCGTACCTATGCACCCATGCACACTCATACATGCATACACATGTATACATGTACGTGTGTGTATATTTTTCAGTGCTGTGCTGTCCATAATCGCATAACAGCCACAAATTCTATGGCAATCTCATAGAAAATGTCTCGATTACGCAAATAAAGACATCACATCATTTTTGAACACTCGTTCGTTCTAACTAGCGATAAATTTTAATTTTCATGAGTAAGTCAAAATCTCATGAATGGTGGGTAGGATTTGGTTTCAGTTTTCTAGAGAAATTTCTGTGCATACCAGCAATTCATCTAGGGAACTGAGTAAGCCCTCCCGGTGCTTCGGCCCAAACGGATTGAATTTAAAATCAAATCCGTTCGATTTCGCTCCATTCCGCTTTACGAGACACATGCTACACATAAAGCTAAATTATGCAATACTACATACTACACATATATCCAACTTAAACTATAAACATTCTACATGCGGAACTAAGAATTTTTAGGTCGTTTAGCCGAAGTACGCGTCAAACCACCTACCCATGGGAGGGGAGTTTTCAACATACAATGTTCTACAAAAATATGTCATTTGATAAGATAACCAACTTTGTAAGACATTATGATGCGATAAAACCATTGCATTTGAAGTAATCAGCGAAAAAGTGATTTTTGAGAGGTCTTTTTATAAAACACCCTGTAAGTCAGAAACGCTTAAAAATACGCCTACTATGTCTTTGGCAAAGTTACTTATATAATCTTTAGCTACAACTTTGTTAAAGAAATTATCCTTCTATCTCTTTCTTATAAAAAGTTATTATGGATTATGTGTTTACAAGTCAAGCTGGAACTTAGTCGTTGATTTCGCATTAATTGTCTTTTAGAGTTGTACAACTTTGCTGAACATTGTGGGGAGTTATCTTGAACCACAAAAAACTTTCCACTTAATTTTCGCTGCTGGACCACTGTGCAATGGTACACAATTTTCTGGGTACGAGTTTCAACAGTTTTGCATACGCCTGGGTATACATTCACATTCGCACCGCACCTTATCACCCACAATCAAATGGTTTGGCAGAAGGATTCATGGACACCTTGAAACGCAGCCTTCGGAAAATTCGTTCGAAGGAAAAATCAGTGGAACTAGCATTGCAAACCTTTCTACAAGTATACCGCACAACACCTACCCAGGATAAGAAATCTCCGGCGGAAATTATGTTCGGCAGAAAAATACTAACCATCTCCAGCCGAGTGAACAGCCAGTTTCAGCCTACAATCCAAAGGTGGAAAAGCAAAATGTAGCCTTCAACAGAAAGCATGGAGCAGTTCGTCGCAGTTTCAAAGTTGGTGAATTAGTGTTCGCGCAGGTTCATCGAACTAATTGTTGGCAGTGGGAAGCAGCTAAAGTAATTGAAAGAATGGGCAAGGTGAACTATAACGTTCTTCTCGCAGATTCTTGTCGATTAATTCGCTCACATGCGAACCAATTGAAGATCCCGCTTCCAGTTAAAGCTAATCATCCTACGGACTCGACACCGCTATCGATATTTTTTGATAACTTCGGCCTATCGGATCGTTTAGTACCAAATGCTACCGTTGAACGCGAATGTTCCTGATCCCGTTCAAGTGGAACCAGTTTTGGAATCGGAACCAGAAGAGACGGTAAACCCTTTCGATGCTGAACTCGACGAGTTATTAGGAAACACCGAAGCTCATGATACTATTGCTGTTAGGAAACAAACACTAGCTCAGAAAAATTCCGACGCAAGGTCTCAAGCTTCTGGACGTGAACGACGATTTATCCAGTTACCTACCCGGTTTAAATCCTACTGGATGAATTAAAGAGGGGAGATGTTAGATCATAGCAATCTAGGCTAGCAAACAAGTAACAGCTATTCGTTCTTGGTTTGTAGACATTATAGTTTGAACAGTCTTTCATTCAATCAAGACACAACACAATGTATGGGGATATTGGGCGTTGAAACTTTTCGTTAATTTTCACTCATTCGTGAATGAAAGAAAAAGATCTAATACAAATCACATAATTGCTACATCTATTACGAGTCGATCGTTATTTAAACCATGAAAATCCATTCATAATTGGCAGAACAGAGCGTTCAACATTTTTCATATTTTCGTGACGCTCCCATTTTTTGATTTTTTGGAATTATACCCTATCTCAAACCATGCCGTAAGACGTAGTTTTGTCGAAAAAAATTATAAAAGCATTTTTAACCTTTACAGTATAAACTTTACTTTTTTTTTTCCTTTTTTTCGGGTTATCCAACTGGTCGCTTAATAGCGTATAAAACTATGCGCTGGGCCCTTTTGTGTTGTCAACAAAGTGTCAGGGAGACCTCAAACATCAGTTCTACCTGACGAGACAGGCACTGGCGCCCACTAAAACACAGGTAGAGCCCCAAGCATAGCCGTCACGCCTATACCCGCAGGCGGAGGCGTTTCGGCCCTGCGCGGACTCCACGAACTGACTCTAAGATCTCTCTGCCAAAGGCCGGAATGTCATATTTTAAATATAATGATGATGATGACGATGATGATGATAATGATGATGATGATGATGATGATGATGATAATGATGATGATGAGAAGAAAAATAATAGATCGAATTTGTAAATGTGCTTTGGACTTTTTGTACCACTCGAGTTGCAATACGCGGTATAGTGAAGAAGTGGAGAATTCGTCAGCCCCGCCTGACACTGGTCTTCCCGCGCGCCCGCTTTTAGTTTTCCAACACAAACAACCACAAATGAACCAATAGATAAGACAAATTTCGGAGCAACTCGGATCAACTTATCAGGGCAAATTTAATCTTTCATCCCCTTCACAATGCATTCCCACGATACAAAGTAAATTGAGCGCAGCACAAGCTGGACGTTCGCGGTAGTCGACAGAAGCTTCAAAATATAGAGACTCGCCCGCCGAGACCAAAGTGCTGTAAAGCTCTGGGCTTAAACGTCTCTTTAAGACTCGACCCCTTCCCATAGACAGAGCCCGCGGGCAGCCATCAGAGCTCAGGACAGCCACGGGGCCAGTGCAAAAATCCTACTCTATCTAGCAGCACCGCCTAGCCGAAACTTGAACACGCGACACGAATTGACCTAATTTTCCCATCTGCTACCTAAGAAGTGCTATTACCCGTAATCATTACAGAGTGGTCCCTCGGCATCCAATCGGATCTGGTATCCCGCTTACATCCCCTTACTAACCCTAAGCCCCCGACCAACTGAATCAATCCGACATTTTTCGGAGATATTTGTGACAGTTGCTATAAATAGGGATGAATCCCAGAAAACTTCATCTATTGTCAGAGATCCCCATACTGGCCTTATTCTTAAACGGAATAAAAGCACTTTCTGAACAACGCAACAATCACATTTGGTAAATTTTTACCCCGAGTCCCACTTGAAATCACAAAAGTATTTTGATATATACCCACATTCAGAAGTAAACGTGACCGCTGTTCATTTACTGATTAGTTAAAAAGCCCTACACCACGACAAGGTTCAGTTTTATCGTAGGGTTTTTAACCTTTACAGTATAAACTATATAAAAAGCTGCAATACGTACTCAATGAAGTAGACCTCTCCGCTATCGGTGTACGCCTTTTCCCACTTCGGAGGCAATGGTCCGAGCCCGTCGTCCTCCTCGGTAGGGACAACGGGAGAAAGCTCCGATTTCTGATCATAGAACCCGGCAGACCCATTGCTTATCACTCCAGATTGTGGCTGAAGTTGCTGTTGCTGTTGAAATTGCTGTGCAAGGTGTTGTTGTTGCTGATGTTGATGAGAGTGGCTGTGATGATGATGATGGTGATGGTGATGGTGCGGATGACCATCATTGTTCACCCCAGTAGAACTCATCATTATGTCCGGCCCTACATCGGTACCGTTATCATTCGGTACGGATGCCGCTTTAGGTGCAGATATTATATTTCCACTGCCGCCATTCATGTTACTATTTACGCCCACTTTCGTTAACTGATCTTTATTGGGTTCGGATTTCGCATTGGCACTACCATTGGCACTAGAAGTAGCAGCTCCTGACTCATTCATTATTGATGTTAACTTGATTTCACTTTTTTCTGTTATTGAATGTGGTAATGGTCTTCTGCCTTTTTTTCTTGCAACTCCTCACTCAACTTGTTCGATCACTTCTTGTGCGACATAGCAAACTCCTGGCCTTCCTCGCCTGATTGAAACGGTGTGCGTGCCGATCCGCGCAAAGTTTGGTATGCTAAAAACGTGTTTCAATGACACAGATGCAATGTTGCTGCTACCGTACACAAATACCACTGAATTGAAATTCTTTAGTAAAAACACGACTTTTGAATGCACTTTCGTGTACCGTAAACTACGACGTGAGCGACGAAGTTATATTTTTAGCTTCAACGCTTTTTGATCCCAATTTCGTATTACACTCGTGTTGCATCGAGCACTGCACTTCCCCTCGTTGGAGGTAGATATGGGGCACTTGTCTTCGCATACTCACTAAACTGAACGCATTATTTACGAGCGGTTTTTCTACTATATTCAATCCGCCTATGGATCACATCACCTGTCGTTGCACAGTTTTTCTTTGAACTTTGGGCTTACGAAAGATCGTCGGTTGTTGCATTTTTCCTCACGTAAACACAGTATCACTTTAAGTCGGCGCTTCTAAAGGTAGATTATTTCTTCGGTACGTGCACTAAACATCTACAACCAGAAACTAAGACGGTGCAAATCGTTGCATTCAACAAAGATGCAACGGCTAGTCTACGATGGTGATGAAGATGATGATGATGAAAGTACATATCACTGGCTGGAGACATCCACGCGTTGGCAAGAGCTCACATCACTAAAACATGAATCATTCGCACAACATTCCATGCAAAAATACCTAATCTCTTCCTCGTTCCAAAGGTGGTGGTCCCAAACCTACCAATCGTTCGTTGACTTCGATATCTCTTTTTCGTGTACACACAATATACCTCCTAATTTTAAAAGGCACGCTCACATGTTACTCAACCAAAAAATGGCTGGCTTTTATTTCACCCCGTAATAATAAAAACGAACTTGGTATATAATCCGGATCCAATACGATTGTACAACCTGTTGGGCGAGAAAATAAAAACACAATAATTAGCCATCGCCGTTTTTGCTACGTACACTTGAGGTTTATTTCTAACAGAAGCGATTAAATTTCGAATCCGCACCGAGGTGAAAAGGGTGTTGTGGCTCGTAACCGAGATAAATTCGTAATAAGCGCTCTTTACTTTATGATACACCGTCAAGTCAAACTCTTCCAGCCTATGTAACTCTGTCGAGTCAGAGTGAACCTCGCTGGGAACTTTTAAGCACCAACACTGACTCACATTCTGGTTGGATGACGAGGGGTGGAAGCTGCTCAGCGGTCGCCGTTGTCGTGCAGAAACTCTCCATTGAACTTTCGTTCCATTCATACCGCCGGGCTTATCCCCATACCCCCGCTTACGACGGGAACCCTATAGGTATGTCGTTGCGAAAGCATAAAAGGATTGTGTGTCTTTTGATGCTGATAGAGATATGCTTTCTTTTCATACATTAAAAAATCGATGAGAAACCACACTACCGGCCGAATCTGGTCCACTATGGGCTCTCGGCTCGCAGAACGACATTTTAGATCACGGGAAGATTCGGTCGGCTCGCATTAATTGCCAAACTCGGATGCGCCGAAGTGCTATTTGAGCCACGATTAGTTCGTTATTAAGTACCAGGGTCCAATTGACAGTGAATACTTGTGTATGCAAATAGAGCAACTCGATTCCAGGTTAAAATTATGAAAGATTTTGAATTTCAAATAATATCGGCAATGCTGAATAGACATTCTCTATAATATATCACAAAAATAATTATTTTTTTAATTAAAAAATCAAGAAGCAGTTTTTGTTGACTTCACTTTCAAGTCATTAAAAATAAAGATTTTTTAACAGTTTTTTAAATTTATTTCTTCACCACATTGCCCTTAGATTTACCTTGCCGTACTAAGCCGACTAATCAACTCGCTATATTTAATAATCACTGTAGTCAGGTGTTTCTCACGACCATGTTTGTATGCATACACAGGAGTACAGAACCATGAACTGTATCGATGAGATCACTGGCGAAAAATGCGCACATCTTCATCCTTCTCCAAATAACATAAACTTTACTTGGTTCGCAAATTTTAATGACTGAGGAATAAATTTATCGTCTCGATGAATCATTAGCAGTGAAACCGCACTGATGCATCGTGAGTCAACTATAAAAGTATAGTTATCAAGTCAGCGCTACCCATCTTAACGACCCTTAGTGTCTCCCAGCCTAGCCGATGAAAATGCGGACTTGTTAGACTAATATGATACTGTACAATATGACAATAAAAATTATGCTGAACTCAAACAATTAGCCTGATGCTATCTTATACGTTTATTGGGTTTGGCGATTAAAATTGTATTCTATTGAGGATTCTATTCTACACAAACAAACATGCCGTTGCTTGATAGTCCACATGCTGTACTTTTGAGAAATACCTCTCGATATCTGAACATTTTTTAACCCACAGTAGCAGGCCTACTGTAGGTATACCTCACTGAACACTCACCAAAAAAAAAAAGAAACCGCCAACTGAAAACAACTCGTTCAAACAATGTTCTTCTCTGCGTGAACATGAGAACCAACTCTTGAAAAAACAAAAGAGTAGCATAAAATTGCATAATAAACATATTTTCCTCTCCTCGTTTTTCGTACCACTTTTATCGGGACGCTGTGAATATTCTACTGACAGTTCAAAGCGCTATGCTTACGGATGTATGTGTGGCTCAGCGTGTCGCGCCCTTCCGCTTCCTTTCCTTCCTTTTTGGTGTTTATCTTCATCATTGAGAACGATATGGAGGCACTCACACATTGTAGCAAATCGCTCATTGGATGCTTAACTAGCTTTTTTCACCTGTCCTGTCCGGTTTTCTGCTCTTTCGCCTTCGTTCCTGGCGATATTGATTCGAAAGAGGAAGGTTATGCTGATGATGATGACGATGATAATGATCAGAGTGATGATGGAATTCAGCCTCGGGGTAGAAAATTAATAACCCGTAACTGGACGGATTTCGTCGCATCTTTTTCAACTGTTGGTGCTACTGTTGCAGAGATATCATCTCATTGCGCCATTTAGAGCAAAAATTAGCCAATGAGAAATTAATCACAAATGGATTGAACCTATTTGCAACACAGACCACTGTTAACCAGACCCAAGTAAGTAAAGACTGGTGAGACGATACTTGGGATTGGGACGAAGAAAGACTTAAAAAAGACACAGAAGTACCACTTGCGTATTCTGTGGATGTGTGCGAGGGTAGTGTTCATCTACAAGTTGCTGCAACGGCTCAGCTCGCGGTTGTAACACGAGAAGCGCGGTTTGTTTTGTCAGCATTGTGTGTGTTGGATAAATACTGTTGTATTGTGCGTGCTTTGCGACTCGCTTGGACCTTCACCGGATACATGAGGACACGGAGAGATAAACATACATTCTCTTATGTTGGAAGAAATCAGTGACGTTCGTAGCGCTTCCAATCACGAATATGTTGCCTGTTCTGTGAAACCGCTGAGCTTTCTGCTTACATTTGGCTTATCCAATTGCATTTCTCCTTTTTCGAAGATTCTTGTAGCATCTCTTTAGCACCATATGGAGCCTTTAACAAATCATCTCTTGACTAGTCACTATTATACCAGCGTTTCTTTTTCAACATCCGGGCTTAGACAGGCTTGGGTTTCTGTGCCATTTTATTAGCATTTAATAAAACATAGTAGAATACCGGTGTGATCTGACTATATAATATATTATTATTTTTGCACTATCAACAATAGTGCAAACTGCAGTACCAATTCAATAAATATATATTAAATTTGCGCTTTCTGCTATAAAGATAATTCTGTTAGCCTGACAGCGACTATTAGGCAGCAAATATATATATGGGTTTAAAGCAAGGGCCAGATAATTATGCCAATTATAGCATGATATGCGTAAAAATGTTGGTCAATGCACATTAGCGAATACTGGAGAAAGCAAAGTGATTGTTGCAGGTGACTAAATTAAGTGATACAGGATGCAAGGACTCTCAGGCACAAACGAGGGCCGTGGCTTGTTTCGAATGAAGCATAAAGAGCTTTTCGTAAAACTTACGTTTTCATGTTCGCAACTGCACAAAACACTATATTGTTAGATCAAATGCACTAAAAAATACAAATTTAAACGGTGTTTTTTAAAAAACACTGAGTTTTATTACCACAAAACTGTAAAAAACTGAGCTAAAAATATACTTTCATCCATCTTCAAACAAAAATCAAAACTGACAGACGAAAACGAAACGCGAACGAGCAAAGTCGACCGAGTCGACCTCTTGACCAGAGATGCCAGAAGTTATAAAATATGTTCGTTATTATTATTGAATATTATTAGAATGTTAAAACTTACAAAAACAAATCTACAAGTTTTAGAAGATTTTTTTACTTGTTTGATAGTGTGTCAAAAAAGTAAAGAACCGCAAACAGCACATGCATGTACACAAACGTTCCAAACCTGAGAGAGAGGAGCCAGCTCAGTACAGATTGATTGTTTTCGTTTTCTTCTTTTTCTTATATTTGACGCAGAAAATTCAAATAGCACCATTTAAATCAAGTCAGCATGTTCGGGTTTGCGAGGGGTTTAAAATTTCATCACAACTAAATACTTCCCCTGTTTTATTTAATCAAGTTAGCCCAGTTCACAGTGACAGTTCGTACCCGGTTTCATTACAGACGGTAGATAATCTACAGACGCGCAAAGAGAAAAATTACCAATTCGGCAACACTTTTTTTTGTTTATTGTATTTAAACAGTTTTGGCAACCAGTCAGAATTGGATCAATCTCCCTATATGGTATATTGCTTAGGGCCTTAACGGCAAGTCAGAAAAGCACAAAAACTGCCATTCCGAGTAGTTTGGAGGGCGACACTGCTGGATAATACGCTTTTAAAACGTTTAACTCCATTTTATGCATATCGCGTTCGCCTAACAAATAGTAAACAAACCACGAGTGGATGTCAAATGGGTGAATTGCGTTCATTCCGGTTCATTCGTGACGTCACCTTGCAAAACCTTATAATCAGCAGTAAGTTGCGTGAATCGCGAGGTATGTTCCATGGAACTTCGCGAATTGCGACGCATATTTTGCAAATTGAACAAGCCAATTGAATTTTTCAAAGCAATATATGATATATCGAGTGTAACTAATCCATATGTTGTTAGTAGATCAATAGTTAAAGTTTTAATATTTCAGGTAGATTACAAAACTTATAGTCTTCCCTGCCTATAGGAAACACAAGTTTGTTTACTTTGCTCATTTGGTGTCTCGATTTGACGGTTCGATTGGTGTTTTATGCCACGCTCTTTGCGCGTCTGTAGATTATCGACCGTCTGTAGGTTTCACCCGACAGTTATTCGATGCACAAAAACTTCCCAGCTGGTTCCTCTCTCTCAGGTCCAAAGGGTCCAAACGATACAAACCATACAAACATGACCTGAAGTTCAAAATACAATTTGCGCACAAATAAGAAAATTTGGCATGCCTGCGGCTTTTGGTTTGTCCGGTTTGTCGGGTTTGTCGGATTTCTGTCCTACACTCTAAAAATGTATTATCTTTTGCCAGGTGAAAAATATTGAAACTCAACGCTTTCAATCACCCCATCGACATCTCTACACTGAGAAAACTTTTCGTATAGTTTCTATGTGCCCCACACATAGATTTTTGCAATGTGCCCAGTTAATGAACTTTATATGCCAAACAGTTATAATTTATGGGTACGCGAAACTTTTGCACATACTATTCATATGCGTATATTTTTTATGTGTATAATTGCACATACTATTCATACCCGTATAATTTTTATGTGTATTTCTAGGCGGATTGTGCTTATATGTGGCACATGATAATTATCTGGAATTTTATATGGAAATTTACCATTAGTTATGTGCAGAATATTTTGAGTGTATATCGAACTGCAGTAAACGTCAGCGACAGCATGTCCTGATGGGCTCAAAATTTGACAGCGGGTCCAAATCAGACTGCTGGCAGTTGAGTGAAACGCAGTGCTGACATGCTATCTCATTTTCGCACACACGAGATGTTGGCAGCGAAAACATGGTTGCCTGCCAATGGGGTGCTTTCAATGGTTCAAATGTCATTCTCAATACGACATCATTTGCTTATGCCGACAATGCACATAAACACGATTTGTTTATACTGAGCTTGCGTGTTCAAACTGCTTCACTTTGCGTTTTCCCAACGATTATGGTATAGAAATCCGATCGGAGAATGAAATTCGCTTTGTGCGCGAAACGGTGCTGCCACCTTCCCAAGTTTGTTCTATTTGTGAAGTTTGTGCACAGGTTTGTTAAAGAGTGAAAAGGATAAACAAAACTTTGCAGCAAATCTTTACAAACTTTCCATATGGCAGTTCCATGAGAGTACAAGAGATCGATTTGTGCTTACATAGCGAATATTTACTTGCAACTGCCAACTGAATCAAACCATCAAAACAATAACAAAGTGCAGGGCAGCCAGTTCACACAAGTTCCAGCATATTTAGGGTTACCAGTTGTTCAAATTAAAAACTAACCCCGTTAGTTTGCATGAATAATCGTTCAAACGAACGGGGGTCCACTGTAGTACAAACAAAAGAAGTTGTACAAGGGTTAGACAAAATGTTCGGGACAGGCAAAATTTTGATGAAATTGAAACGGCCATAACTTTCATAATATTAGACATTTTCAGATAAAACCAATTGCATTCGACGGGGAAATCTTTCTAGTTTTTCTAAAATATTTCAAGATTCGCAATAGTCAGCGGACAACGGAGATATACCGAGTTATCTGGGGGTATGTCAAAAGCTGATTTTTTTCATCACTTGTATCTTTTTCTGTCATGAAAATTTATTCATATTCATATTTTATCCCAAAACTAGATTTCATTTTCAGTCGATTGGTCGAAAAAGAACGGAAATCCGACGAGAAACAGCCAAGTTACGGCCATTTTTGTAAAATCACCACTAGTAACATCTATTGCTCTGGCCAGTTTAGGACATGACGCAAACCATGTCAATATGAGCATCAAATGTTAAGGTTTTATGAGCCATTGACACTGGAAGCATTTGCAGGTCCGCCGCGTGCCATGGCAACCCTGTAGCAGGTTCTAGGTACCCCGGCGGAAGTGGTCGTTTCAGGGAATATTCGAAATCATGTCAATATGGGTGTCAAACATCAGGATTTTCAACCCTCGTAAATTTTTGAAGTTTGACATCCATATTGGAATGATTTTGGTCATGTTTTAAAATGGTCATAAAGGTAAGACATTACTGGCAACATTTCCAGAACTGATTTCACTAAAATGGTTGTTTCTCGTCGGATTTCCGTTCTTTTTCGGCCAATCGACTGGATATGAAATCTAGTTTTGGGATAAAATATGAAAATAAATTTCCATGACAGAAAAAGATGCAGGTGATTAAAAAAATCAGTTTTTGACATACGGGGGTAGACAACCTAGAACATCTCCAATGTCCGCTAACTATTGCAAATTTTGAAATATTTTTGGAAAACTAGAAAAATTTCCCCGTCAAATGCAATTCGTTTCATCTTAAAATGTCCAATTTTGTAAAAGTTGTGGCCGTTTGAATTTCATCAAAATTTTGCCTGTCCCGATCATTTTGTCTAACCCCTGTATATGAAAATATTAATCAGCTGTTTAGATTTCGGTAAAATTCTACCGAATTCAGTGCTTTTTAGTGTGAAGACTACCAATCTTATATGACTCTCACGTACTACGTGATAAATAGCTTCAATAACATTGATCATTGATCTGCATATTGATTATGTTTTTTGACATTAGGTACAATGCGTAGAATTAATGCATTTACAGTATCTCAAAATAAATCGAGTTACAAAATATTGAAATTAAAAATGAACTTGCTCAATCTGAACGAGGTGTCATTTGTATTATGGGTGGTTCACGGTAACGGTAACCCTCTCCAACTGCCAAGCTTACCAACGCTGTACACTCTTAAATGATTCTACCTGTAAATTGGTCGGATTTGGTTAAAGTTAGGTTGAAACTACTCAAAATGCCCTTAAAGTGTACAAACTCAGATTTTGAGTAGTTTTTCAACCAAAAAATTGGTAGTAGGAACTTAAAATTGCGTTATTTGTCATAGAGAATAATTCAATTATCGGTAGCAAGTAGCCAAAATTGGTTGAAATTTTTACCCAAAGTTTGAGTTTGTACACTTTAAGGGTATTTTGAGTAGTTTCAACCTAGCTTTAACTAAATCCGACCTATTTACAGGTAGAATCATTTAAGAGTGTAGACTCATCGATCTGAATCCCTGGCATATTCGTCATGATGTGAAAGTTGTCTCCGATTTGTTTACCTCGCGAGGTGATTGGTCATTGTTTGTCTATACTGAAAAGCCTTGACACACATCTGAACTGAATTGGTACCTTACTTATTAGCCCCTTTCTGCACGTCTACAACGCCATTTTAACCGTTTTCGTTCCAGTTTTTGACTTTGACATTAGCCGAAAAGTACTGCAAAGCCGAAAAAACTCAAGGATTTGACATTTATCTTACGCTAAATTATTGTTGCCTTTTGCTAGGGTAACCAACGTATTTTGGACCCCCTCAGCAGCTGTACAAAATTTGGACACAAACAGCAAAATCAAATGCGTGTGTCCAAATTATGTACAGCTGCTGATGGGGTCCAAAATAGGTTGGTTACCCTATTTGTTGTCCCATCAGTTCTGCTTATAAATCGATTTCACGGCAGGCTGTCGGACAAAAACAAAATTTCGTAATTCTGAAAATCTCTCAACAACATTCATTGGAATAAATATAATTTGGCAACGCTGCATACATGTTACATCGTATCTGTCTATCTGTCATTTCATTCCGCTGCTTGTTTTTCACCTTCATTCAACCAAAGCGTTATCTTTTTGTGCAAAAGTGCTTCGTCCTGCAAATTGATAGGAGGAAAATCTTTATTTTTATAATCAGTTTAATTAACACCTCCGTGTTTGATTTCCGAACCATTTCTCACATGCGAGTTTACACTTGCTTGTGGTGCTAGAACAACTCGAGTGAAGCATTTTGGGTTACCCCGAAAGCATTTATAATTAATTTATAACTATATCCCGTGCGCTCATTGATCCAAAGGCTAGTGAAAAGTGCAGTGTACGGTTTTGTCTGTTTGAAAGATGATAACGATTGATAAGATTAAAGAAAAATATCCGATCCATTGGTTCGTCTGGAACAACGATTTTTGCGAGCTGCAGCAAGCGATCGAGTCAAATGGGGTAGGTTTTTTTTAAGTTTACGACTAATTGCAAAACGGACCAATACTGCAGGCTCCAAACTGCTCTGGTTTGCAATTTATTAATTTAATTAGGTTACTTGAAATATAATTCGATTACCGTTTAGCAGTAAACGCGATATAGACTCAATTTTAACCGAAGTAATCTCGCCAAATGCTCTTGGGCATTGTCCGTTTCAAGGAAAGAATTTGCTGGAAAAGACTATTGATTATTAATGTTACGAATATTGTTAATTAATTATGGTGTTTTCTTTGTGTGCGCTTTTATAGCATAACTTGGAACAGCTGGATTCACGAGGCCGAACACCGCTTATGCTGGCGGTCAAACTGTGTCACTTAGAGTGCGTGAAAGCACTTCTAGCCGCCAGATGTGACGCTAATTTTGAATGCGATGGATGGTCTGGTAAGTTTTATCTCAGCTTAAATAAATATGAAATGTCCTTTGTGGAATGATGCTTATCAAAGGGGCTTACTCACTGCGCAAGTTCAACATATTATCTTGGGCTGTCTAATTATCGCTTATTTCTTACCGTGAAATGACGGTATCTAGTTGTGAACCAAATTACCTAAACACAAATAAAATAATTATAAAATTTGTTTTTGGTATTCAAATGACAATTGAATTAATTTGTTGACTTTAGCTGAACTAAACAACTTCAATAAAACTATGTTTAACTATGGTAATTTAAACATCCTTATGAGTAAAGCATCACTCTTCCACGGTGGTAATTAAACATGATGGATCGGCTGTCCGTTGTGGAGTTTGATTCGTTACTATTTCGTGCTACTTAACAGGTATTAGTTTTGCTATCGTAATGACAGAGAGAAAACTGTTCAATATTTATGTTGTGGACTTTACCGCTCACACACCGAGGACCGCATTGGTTACAGTTTGTTAATAATGATCGTCACCTCAATAATAAAATAGCAGCTTTGATGCGACAGAGAAATGGATAGCTTACCCTGACCGTGGCGGTAGAATGTATTATTTGCTCGGTGTCATTCACAAAAAGAGCTATTCATTGTGATAAACGAAAGCCCAAAGTCATAAGTTTGTATAGTTAGTTTATTGTGTCTTTGATTTTGTAGTTATTTGCATTGATGTAGGATGTAAGTCAGAATGGCCACGATTTTTGATCTGAATTCTTGGGTTTTCTGCAGTATTTCTTAGATATAGATTTGTTCTAAAAAGCAGCAAAAAAATTATTTTATTTTTATTCCTTAATCGTAGTTGTGCAAGAGGCAGTCTGCTCTGGGGATGCTAGCATTCTCACTGCGATCTTGGAGGTACGCGACTTGCAACGTCACATCAAACGGGTTTCCCATGTTCCGCAGCTTCTGCAGCACCTGCAGGACACTCCGGATTTTTATGTTGAGATGAAGTGGGAATTCACCAGCTGGGTTCCACTGATGTCACGGGTGTGTCCTAGCGATACGTATAAAGTCTTCAAGAGGGGTTCGAATGTGCGGATCGACACTACCCTACTCGGATTCGATAACAATAGTTGGCAAAGGGGTAATCGAAGCTATATTTTTAAGGGACAGGCCGAAACGGCGACTATGATCGAAATAGATCACGATACTGGCGAAGTCTCAGTGGAACACATGCGCAATATAGAGGCGGAGGAAATCGTGGGCATTGCGCCTTCAAAAGAATCCGTATCCTTGCGGCTACAAGCGCCGGTCATTTGTAACCACATCGATATGGACAAGATTAGTTTTGAACGGAACAAGTCCGGATTCTGGGGATGGCGCAGCGAGAAAGTAGAGAACGTTAATGGCTACGAGTGCAAAGTTTACGGTGCTAGTAACGTAGAATTCATAACTCGCACTCGTAATGAGCATTTGAGTGAAGAACAAGCAAGAATTCGGAGCTCGCGGACTCCGTTGCAACATTTCCTAGGCATGGCAGAGGAGGATTACGATCATGGTGGTTCAAATGCGACTAACAACCCTCAAAGTGCACTTAAAGATACTAGTTCCTCACCATTGTTGGGTCAGGTGGAAGATAGCAGTCCACTGGAAGGTGCTACCTCATCAAATTTAACATCGGAAGTTCTTACCAGCGCTCCCAGCGCAGAGGAATATTTTTCCGACATTGATCTTCAGGGAAGAGATGTTGGTAAACCAAAGAGAGTTTCTGCCAAAGTGCAACGCTTCAAAGCAAACCTGTGGCTAAGCGAAGAATTTCCAATTAAACTACAGGAACAGGTTTTACCAATTTTAGATCTCATGTCTACTATGGCTAGTCCACACGTGTCCAAATTGAAAGATTTCATCACTATGCAACTTCCCTCCGGGTTTCCCGTCAGAATAGGTAAATTTTTAGGGACCCATATGAACGTTGAAGTAGAATATTAATTTCTGTTAACTTTACAGAAATCCCACTCTTCCATGTGCTGAACGCAGTAGTTACGTTTGGGAATGTGTTCGCCATTGATACATCGGTGACCAATGTTAGTCACATCAAAGAGTCAGACGACCGGACGACCTGCATTATCGACGACTGCTGTTTCGACGTTCCTGCTGAGTATGTTCGACGAGGCAGCGACTATCGGCGGCAGATTACTTTTGAAGACGAAGATGAACTTATGCAGTTTGCCATCCAGCAGAGCCTGATCGAGTCTGGCAGCGAAAACGACGAAGTCGACATCTGGGAGGCTCTTAAAGCACAGCGTCCACTGACACCGAATTTCTACGAGGATGAGCAATTGCAAAGGTTAGTGTGGTATGGTTTATTTAATATTTCAACAAAAAATCTTCGAAACATAACAACAGATGAACGAATGTACATTTTGTATTCTCTTCCCGTTTTTTTCTACTTTCGTAATAAACTATGGCTTCGCACTTGCCTAATGCTTCCTTTATGATGGCTCAATCTGTTTAATTCAATGCAAAATGGTACACCGCTTGTTGACAGCACTAACAAACCTGTAGATGCTCGGAAAAATCTCTCGATAGCACCCACATTGTCCAATTCACTTGCTAAAAGTCCGCTAAAAAAGTTGTTCAACAAAAGTTAAAAGCTCGTGAGCATGTTTTATGTGCTCTTTTTGAAAATCATAATAAGAAATTGATAATTTGCATACCTATACCTGCGTTTTTGTTATTCGCATTACGTACCAAACTTGTAAATTTGTGCTAAGCTCTAATTTATTGTTTGATTTCTATTTTTCGTTTTCTCGATGATTTCCGTCTTTTTATCATTACCAATATGTTCGTCTTTTTGTGAAAAATTCACCATTGAATGAGGTCTTGTGACAATGTTTGAAACTAGCAACCGGATCAATTATGAACCTTACATTCGAAACCCATGCACATATGTTTTAAAAGAGAAAGTTCTTGTGGCTATTTTGTGCCAGTCCATCACAATTCAAGCTACTAAGGCTCTAATTAATAATGTTTAATTAAATAACAGTTATGTTTATGTAAGGTTACTTATACTCTTCTAGTAAGCTATGATGTTTCCAACAATTTTATACTAGACTGGTAATTACTATCGTCCAATCTTTTTCATTCTCACTATACCTACACCTTTGAAACAAACATTGCATAAAAAGATTTCCGCAATGGGGCATACAAACTAACCGGATGTCCGCGCATATATTTGACTGGAACATAGAAACCCAATACCTCCATCACTTGAACACTATCGCTAGTCGAACCAAATCGCTTTTATGTGTTGTAATCCACAGAGCTTTGCAAGAATCACTGATCACTGGATTTCAAAGTGGAAATGCAGCTGCTACTACGGTCAGCGGAGAGCGGGAGCAGCAGGACGTCAACGGTACCGTCGCCGCTCCTGGCAGGATGCTCGGCAGCGACGAAGTGGACAGTATTCCCGACTATCTGGATCCAAATTTGGAGCTGGCCATCAAGCTCAGCCAGGAGGAAGAAAAACGGCGCGAAGAGGAACGTAAACGGGAAGAGGAAATGCTGGCCGAGGTACTGCGGCTCAGCTTAGAAGATAAGTAGTTAAGATCTAGCTTTCGTTTGCACAGGTTGTTCCAATCTGTACACATGCACACACACACACAGTGAAATCAAAAAGATTTTGTGTTTGACAGAAATCGCGAATATAGAATATTCGAAGACTAATATTTGTGGGTGAATTAAAAAAAGAAGTACGAAACATATTTATTAGCACTAGCCACTTTTCGTAATATTTATACAGCAGTGATCTAACTAATTTTTATATGTACTGTGCTTAGACTTAGTCGTATAGTAAGAGCTTTATCTTGCTTATTGACGACATTAAATTTGTATAAATTATTTGCCTTTATTTTTTTCAAAGCATTTTATTCCACATACCTACCACATTGCATGACTTCTCACAATTTATAAGCGTTTCTTTTCCCTATAAACTTTATAAGTTATCAAACAAATATATATAAATTATAACTGCAATATTCTAATTTGTATGAATTTATACTAAAATAGTGTCTGTGCATTGTGACATTAGTTTGAAGAAACCGGTTTTGTTACGATACACGATCTCTTGAATACCCACTATGTGTGACTTAACTTAATATGTAAATTATTGTGTAGCTTAATTATCCTTTTTGTGATAAGTTAATATCTATTGCATATTTCAATCATAAACCTTTCCGAACCAATTTGCTTTACTAATTTTCAAAACGGTGTTCTGCATTAGCCAAGATTCCAAGCAGCCCTTAAAAATCAAATCAAATTTGAAAAAAGTTTGGACCAGAACGCATAATATCATCCTTAAGCGAAGCTACATTTTCAAGTCCGTAACGGACTACCAATCTGATTAGCGTCAGTTTTATGCGGCGGTGTATGCTCCTTGATCGAATTGTCTTCTGAAGAAAAATAGGCTCGACTTCCAGCTTGAATGCGTCGTTGAATCTCTTTACTCGTATTGTTGTCGAGATCATAACTATATGAACTCATCAACCACTTCTAGTTCATCGCCATCAACAGTTACTGTCCGTGGGATGCAAAAGTTGTTTTCTCTGGTGCCTCTCTTTATCATATATTTGAGTTATGACCCATTGATTGGTAACCCAAGCAATCCTCCTAACCTCTGTTTTTTTCTGGTGTAGTTTGCCTTTGTCCTAAGGTTTGTAAGGTCGTTGCCGTCTTAAGGTTTATAGTAATAATATCTAGGTCATCTGCGAAGGCTGGCAGTCGGCTACTTTTGCTAAAGATCGTTTCTCACGTTTCGATGACCACCTGCCGGATTACAACTTGTTCGCGCTCAACTATATCGTGTGCTGTCCTGAAAACCATCCAAGTATGATGCCCGGGCACGTTGTACTCCCATTATTACTGGGGGATTGTTCGAGCATGACACAACTGATCCTTAGTAACGCAGCCCCTTAGAGTAGGGCGGGCATAAGTGCGACGTTTGAAATTGTCATCAATTTTCATGAGACATAAAGAAGCACAACAGTAAAATATATTTTAAACTGATGCAATAACTCAATATCTTCACATTCAATTATAAAGTATCTGGGGTAATAGTGTTATGCAAAATAAATTCGTCATTTTTCTGATCAAATGCCGAATCGCACTTTTACCCCACTAGCGGGGCAAAAGTGCGAAGCTATGAAATTGGCACAGCAGTAGCTAACAAAACCATACTATCTTTAATCTGCGATAAGTTGCAAAAAGGAATATTCTCAATTTGCACCTTTTTTATATTTCGCTGGTGTACTGCAGCCTCCGCCAGATCGAAACTTTACCAAACGTTAATTTTTTGTATCACCAGCGGATGACACTGTGGCTAGGCCTATGATATAATTGGCCCGCTCATTTGTACTCGAGAGACGCGTGTAGCTGAGAATACAATCTTTTTTCGTGAGAAGGGTACTACAGAGCACTTTGAGGACTTGACAACCATTATATTCAGGGCACACAAATTGCCGAAGGTATCGAGCTTGTTTTTTGGAGTGCGAGGCAGTCTTCAGGAGCCTATACGGGGGATTTTTTAGATCAAAGTTCACGCCGTTGAAATAGAGCAGGAATTTGAGCGGTTCAAGATGACTGCCCTGTGGAAGCAGTTGGATTACTGATGTCCTGCAACCAGGGGTATCCTGCACTCAGTGCACCTATTTTGATTATTTAACTGTAACACCTCTGCCAAGAAAAATTCGAAAATGTTATCTATGGGGCATTTATATAGAGTAAATTACAGGGTTGACAATTGGTGCGTTTGTTTGTAAGGGATAAACTCAAGAACGGCTGAACAGAATTGCATGATTCTTTTTTCAATTGTTGTGTTTTAGGCTGCGTCAGGTTTATACATAAAAAAACCAATGAAAATCCACGCGAAAAGTTGGAAAATGCAAAAAAAACCGTTGTTTTACTTTTTCCGTCATTTATCGTACAGACAATGTTTTAGGTTTTTTTTCCTGTATGGACTCATCACTGCGACCAGTATGGTTTAATCTATTGTGATATCGCCCGGGTGTTTGCTGTATAACCCGCACTGCATTTATTTTGGCTATAAATCGCTATTGAGAGAGCGATTTGCTTATTGAATTTTAAGCGTGCTTGTGTGTAATTGAGTACCCTTCCTTCAATGCTTTTCTCTACTTTACCCACCTCGTTCCACATGACCGCGCTGTCCCCAATTATAGCCATCCTATAATAAGGGTCTCATTTTTGCACTGTCAATAGGACATATCGGGATAACATAGAATTCAGCACGAAGGAAGGGTGGTCAGGGGCCTGAGAATAAACCCATGCTAAAGTCACTTTGCCATCGAATGGCCTAATTCTACTAAGATTCGAACCCATGCCCATGACCATTCGCTTGTCAAAGCAGACTCGGTAACCTTACGGCTACAGAGCCCCTCTGTTTTAGGTTGCTACGATTACTATCGGTGCAAATCAGCCTACACCACCAATATCAAGCAGCGTCGTTGCTGGGTAAACAAACACGTTGTTGAAGGTAACTTTGATGGAATGGTTGATTGCGCCGGATTTTCTCAGAACGTCTGTTCGTTACAACTGTGC
This sequence comes from Sabethes cyaneus, assembly GCF_943734655.1. NCBI lineage: Eukaryota > Metazoa > Arthropoda > Insecta > Diptera > Culicidae > Sabethes > Sabethes cyaneus. The sequence goes on along the minus strand of NC_071354.1, from coordinate 73,860,700 downwards.
TAAACTGGTAATCTTTTTGGAATCCCAAAACTTATTGCCAACATTTCATTGGAAAAGGTTTATTTTTCAATTGTCAATACTCATCAGCAGGGATGGCACAATCACTTTGACTTAATTCACATTCATTTGATAGTACGTCTCAGTCGAGCAGAAATTGAAAAAGTTATATTGTTGTTGCAGTTGAAAACCGTAATAATCGTGTGTGTATCGCAACTACGTCGCACATGGTGCGCTGTGATTGCACATTGATGCGCTATACAGCGCACCACGTGCGACACACAGAACAAGAATAAAACCGAATGTCGTGAGTCGATTAATACGGTTTTCAACTGGAGCAGCAATATATGGGACGATTGAAGAACTATCCAGCTTTTTACGAGCCATAATGGCGGACGTGTTCGTAATATTTGAACGGCATTTTTGACATTTCCCTAATACATCGCACGTTTTCTTTCCGCGCGTTCACGATAAAACTAAAGGAATGTGCGGAAAGAAAACGTGCAATGTATTAGGGAAATGTCAAAAATGCCGTTCAAATATTATGAACACGTCCACCATTATGGCTCGTAAAAAGCTGGATATAGTTATTATCTACAACTTTTCTGAATAAAGTTAGGCTAATTCTACAAATGTCCCATATAAAGCTTTGTCAAATTTTATTCGGTTGAGACAGTACTGTCAAATGAATGTGAATTGAGTCAAAGTGATCGTGAAACGTTACTCATCAGTTAGGCTGACTGTCAAATAATTTTTTTGTAAAAGAAAACTCGATAACTTTAGATAACGTCTAATCCAGTCTGCTACAATTGACCGTCAAAATGATAAGCAATGTACCCAGATAACACCAAATCGTAATAGAAAGTTCACATTCAATCGTTTTCATGTCAATTTCACATTGGAATTGTATTATGATTAGAGTATGTTAAATCGAAGTGAACAATAAGTTGTTTTGCAGTCGTGCGTGTCTTCATATACAATTCATGACTGTGAATTATAAAGCAGCGTAAACGATTGCATTATTTGATTATATCTTAATCATATATTCAGGAGTATTTAGTTGCGTGTTATAAAAACTACGCAAAATAGAATTACAAATAATTGTCGAAATTTTCGCACGTATATCGCCTCCACTTTGGTACATATATGCTCTTATATGGCGTGAAATATAACTTTTTCGTTCAGATATGATTTCGTATACCTCAGTTGCAATCGAGATATACAAACCAAATGGTTTACTGGGTATATTCAAACGAAATCTTTATTCTTGCAAATAAACAATTTTATGGACTTGTAAGAAAATAATAAACGTTGTAAAATGTGTTGTGAGATCAGTTTATCAGAAAGCCTATCATCCTAAAGCTAATTCTTTCACCTCTTTATCAATTTAATGATACTAATCAAAACTGAAAACTTGCTACGTTGGATACGCATCTGTGTAGTTTAAAGCTATCGATCGTTCAAAATCATTTCATATCTCTGATTAGAATAAAATGTAGCTTAAAAAATTCTTAATCGGGTTGAGCGACAAAAACTTTAAAAATAGGGTTTATTTCACGGTTTACTTCTAATTCCCGTCGTAGTAAGAAAAGCCATTCTAATTTTTCATCATTTGTTGGATGAATTTAATGAATACTCCAAAAGTTCTTGTGCTGGTTTGACTAAAACACACTTACCTTCCGATCCGTGAACTTTGAAATCACTGAAAAGCGATTATTATAGCATATTATTGAAATTACGCAACTGACTTTATTTCTTAAATTCGTCGTACCGTTTTAAAATCAACATTGTTTACGAAGCTAACGAGCATGTATTTGCGTAGAACGGCATGACAAATGTTATTCTGCAAAATTTCTGTAGGTCAGGCAAGTTTTCCTGGCTGTAGAATTACAAAAATGCCTTGCGTGAGTTATTTTCATTTATGAATGACGGAAATTAAAACGATTAGTCGACATTTTCTTCTTCGTCGCACGAAAAAACGTAGGAAATTTGGCTGGTAGGACTTCTTTAATGATAAAAAGCATTTAAATAAATCTCAGCTCACTTTAATTGATCGCGTATGATAGATAACAAACTAAAATATTAGGGAATAGCTAGTTTGCGTTGTGCGTCATTAAAATGCTGATATTTTTAATTATTTGTGTTAGATAGGACGGAAATAGGCAATTACGACGAAGCAGCAACATACCCTAATTTGCATTGGCCTTAGCAGCAAAAGTGTAAAAGTTTTGCAAAAATGATATCCCATAAGAATAAATCGTATCCTAATAACGTTAATAATTTTTTGTTTTTTCACTTCTAATTTGACTTCTTAAAGGAGCAAAAAGGCTCATAAAATTATTATTATTAATTCTGTTTGAAATTGTTTTGGCGCATGAAATACCGAAGGAATAAAGAAAAAGGGTTTAAAATAAACCGTATATTGGAAATCAAGACAAATCTCTGATTATGATAGACGAAATGTGCTCGAAAGTGTCAACTTTTTCCATCCTTGTGTCAAAAAATCAAAAAAAGTATCAAAATATACAAAATTTCAAACTAATAATGGGCAAATGCACAAACGCAAATAGAAAGCGTTCAACAGAACAAATATAGATTTAGGCGGTACCTAATGAAAATATAGTTGATGGTGCAATAATTCTGTTCTCAAAAAGGTTCGAATATATATTGCATATCATTAGATGGAGACTGAGACCGTTAGCGGAGTCCTTCGTCGGCGAGTACCAAGCGGGTTTTCGTGAGGGTCGCTCCACGACGGATCAGATGTTTACCCTGCGCCAGTTGCTAGACAAGTTCCGGGAGTACAACTTGCAGACACACCATCTGTTTGTGGATTTTAAAGCGGCGTACGATTCGGTTAAACGAAATGAGCTGTGGCAGATAATGCTAGAACATGGTTTTCCGACGAAACTAGTTACGCTGATTCGTGCGACGCTGGATGGATCCAAATCATGCGTTAGAATAGCGGGTGAGACCTCAGCTGCTTTCGTGACGTTGGATGGACTGAAGCAAGGGGACGCACTCTCTAACCTGCTATTCAACATTGCCTTGGAAGGTGCATTACGAAGAGCAAACGTGGAAAGGAATGGAACTATCATCACGAAATCTCACATGCTTCTTGGTTTTGCGGATGACGTCGATATCATCGGAATCAACCGTAGAGCAGTAGAAGAGGCCTTTAGGCCCTTTAAAAGGGAAGCTGCGAGATTGGGACTTACCATTAATACCGCCAAAACGAAGTACATGGTTGCTGGTAGGGAACGTGGGAGCTCAAGTGGTGTTGGTGCCGAGGTGGAGTTAGATGGGGAACGATATGAAGTAGTGGAGGAATTTATATACCTTGGTACACTCGTGACATGTGACAACGATGTAAGCCGCGAAGTGAAACGACGAGTTGCAGCCGCGAATCGGGCTTTCTACGGATTACGTAGCCAGCTGAAGTCCCGTAGTTTGCAAATTCGCACAAAACTGGCGCTCTACAGAACACTAATCCTCCCGGTGGCCCTTTACGGACACGAATCATGGACGCTAAAGGAAGCTGATCGGCGAGTGCTTGGGGTTTTTGAGCGTAAAATTCTGCGATCTATACTTGGTAGCAAAATGGAAAATGGAGTGTGGCGCAGACGCATGAATCACGAGCTGTACCAAGTATACAAATATGCTGATATAGTGAAGGTAGTGCAATGTGGCAGGCTGCGGTGGGCTGGACACGTGGCCAGAATGCCCGATGAAAGAGTAGCCAAAACTATTTTCAGCAGAGAACCAGGAAGAGGCCGTAGACTCCGAGGCAGACCCCGCACCCGGTGGGTGTGTGCTGTCAAAGACGATGCACGTTCAGCTGGTGTTCGTGGGGATTGGAGAACGGCAGCCCAGGACCGACGGTACTGGAGGACTATAATTCGTTCGGCGCAGGATCGGTAACGGACCGTTGCCACTAAAGTAAAGTAAGTAAAGTAAGTATCATTAGATGGTTAACTGCAGCAGACGGAATTGGGCGTTATTTAACGTAATCGAATTTGCTGTTACAAAAAATAATATGCACAAAATAAATTGTTACAAAAAATAAAAGCACAATGGTTGGGTACTGAGAATTGAAGCTTGCACTTTATAACTGCGCAGTCCAATTGAGCGCAATACATTCAGGCCGCTCAATAACTGCCATACCAAACCCATCCAAAAAGTGACGTAGTTATTTTTTGTTTACATTTTTAACTTCTCTATAACAGAGCTTGCTAAGCCCAGTGCAAAAGACTACAAAAACTTATCGTTTTTCACTCAAACGTATGTTTTTTTACCGGGGTATAACTGGGGGAAAACAAAAACAAACGTTTAAAATCAATGTAAGATCTAACAATAGCAACAACAAATCGCGCGTCGATGTGTGCGTACGGTAAACATCAGCAAGCTCAATACCAAGAAAATGTGTCTTCTTCCTCACCTGTCTTAGATGTGTAATGTTCAGATTAAAGAATGTCAATCCAGCGGGGGTACACGGTAATTTGAAACGTTGACAGCAAGGTTGACAGCGTGCGATGATATTATCGATGAACGGCTACTATCGATAATATCAATAACATTCCCATCCCACTCGCGACTTTCAAGACGTTCAAAACAAAAAACCATTCTCAGCCAGATTCTTAAGGAGTACGGACGCTATCGAATCGTTGGTTGTATAAAAAAGTTACAAATTGGGAAGGTGTTGAAAATTGGAATAAGTGTCCTTTATTAAAAGAAGGAAGGTAAATTAATCTCTCGAAGTGCATTACGGATTCTCATCTGCGATCCAAAGAGTATGAGCGTCGAAAACGGCACTCCTATAGGAGTGCCGATGGATCAACAAAATGGCGGATACCACGAAAAGACAGGAGATGCCAGACACGTGCGAGAAATTTACTATTACAAGCCAACAGATGTTGGGCCTTTTAAGGTTACAGTCGAAAAAATTCACGAACCCGCTACAAGCGACAGACGAATCGGAATCAACAAAATTGCCGTAGGCAGAGTATTACAGCAGAATGGTTTCACTAAAACAGTGTTGGATATAAAAAAGGCGGCTTTTGCCAAGGTTACCGTCTACGTGGATGAGTGGAAGGAAGCAAACAGACTGGTCAATTGCCAAAACTTATCTTTGAAACAGCTAAAAGCATATATACCCAAGGGCTATCTATCCGTGAAAGGTGTCATTAACGGAATTCCCGAAGACATGAAAATGGATGAACTGCACCAAAATATCGATTCCGATGTCGAAATATTGGAACTTTTTCGAATGACTCGCAGAGATTCAGATGGTGACAAAATACCCACAAGAAAAGTCGGCATTGTTTTCAGAAATAATGTCCTCCCTAACATTATAAGAGTTTTCAGGGTACTGACTCGAGTTGACCCGTTCATCACTAGAGTTGTCCTATGTGAAAAATGTCTCCGCTATGGTCATATAACAAAAAATTGCAAGACATCAACACCCAGGTGTTCAAATTGCGCAGAAAAACACGAAGGAGATTGTGCCAATGAAACGAAATGCGCGCACTGCAAAGGGCAACACAAAACAACAGACTATTCATGTCCAGAACGTAACAAACAAAAAAATATAAAGACATTAATGGCAAAGAAAAACATTACATATCAAGAAGCGATGCAACAGTGCAAAATAGAAACAACAAACGGATACAGCATCTTACAAAACATGGACTCGTTTCCGACACCGTATGAAAGCTATGCAGAAGCTATCAAGGCCAAACAAAACACCCAAAGTCGTCCAACTAAACAAACAAATAGAAAGGAAAACCATGTAAACCCATCACAAACACCGAAACAAACACAAAATGAACACAAGACAGACAATAATGATAAGGTTGCGAATAACGAAAATGTGGAACGGGTAGTACAAAATAAAAAACGTAAACCGTCAGAGCCAGAAGAGGTACAACATATTACAGTTTCAAGGTATTTAGAGCTTCGACAAAGATGGGAAGAGCAAATGAAAAAAACCACGTATCAAAAGGAACAGCTAACACACGCTATGTCCACAATCGTCAACGGACTATCAAATGTACTTACTGGTAATCATGAAAATGGACATGCTGTACTGAAAGACATACTAGTTTACGCGGGACAAACTCTGGGGCTCGCAACAGGTACCAATACGAATACAACTAACGATGGGCAAGTTTCGAATTCTACAGAATAATATACAGAGCCTCGGCAAAAACAAGACAGAGTTGACGCATGAACTACATGAAAATAAATACGATGCAGCAATCTTAGCAGAGATATGGTTAAATGATGATAGTTTACACTCGGTAAACATTTCAGGATTCCATAAAATTCTGAAAACCAGACAGAACCGAACAGCAGGAGGGGTAGGTATATACCTTCGTGACTTGTATAATTATTCATTATTGCAGCTTACAACAAACGATAATTTTGAAGTGATTGGCATCTATATCCCTTCTAATGAACTTAGCCTTATATCTGTGTATATAAATCCGAGAATAAGCACACCTGAACTAGAATCAAGATTATCCATACTTTTAAGCGAAATCAAACCACTAACAAACGTAATTATTGGCGGAGATTTCAACGCTCACAATACCACCTGGGGTTGCAGGAACGACAACGGTAAAGGAAAATTGATTTACGAAATGTTAATCCAATCGAATCTCCTAATCTTGAATGACGGAAGCAAAACTTTTATACCCGCCACATTAAATTGTCAACCAAGTGCAATTGATTTGACTCTTTGCACCGTGAATATTTTCAATGATTGCTTTTGGAAGGTATTAGACTATAGCCTAGGCGGTTCTGGTCACATGCTCTTAGAAATACAAATCGACAACATCAAAACAAAAACACAAAGAGTAGTATACAATAAGAAAAAAATTCTTGAAGAGGTAGCAAGTATTCATCCTGAAGATTTCGATTCAATAAACACACTGGAAGAAATAATAAAAATCTCTGTTAAAAATAATGCTGGATTATCTAAGCATAAACCCAAGTACTACTGGAACGAAGAGCTCACACAATTGTATAAGACCAAAAAAGACTGCAGGAAAAATTTCAATCAACTGGCAAACATCGCCAATCTCATTGAAATGAAAAAGGCTGAAGCCAAATTTATACGCAAGAAAAAGGAGTTGATGAAAAATAAACTCGCCGAAATTACTAAACATATAGATCCTACTAACACCAGAGCAAATTGGCAATTGGTTAGAAGATTAAAGTACAACAGCGAGGATAAAAGCAAAAACAATATAATAGCAACCGACAAACAGATCGCTACGAAATTCATGGACGATAATTTCGAAGACTCCTGCAACATACAGCCAATAAGAGCGGATTCAACCCCCCAAAGTCAACTCCTTACACTGGAAAAATGGAATACCATTGTGTGCAGTAAAAAAGCAAACTCAGCGCCAGGGCCAGACAAGATCACTTACGAAATGTTACGAAATCTCAGTACAACGGTCAAGAAAAAAATAGTCGATGAACTTAACAGCTTCTACAGTGAAGGAAATCTCCCGGACAGCCTGAAGAAAATCAAAGTCGTTCCAATTCCTAAACCGAATAAGGACCCAAACAATGTCAAATCTTATAGACCAATATCGTGTTTACCCACGATAACTAAAGCGATGAACACAGCTGTTCTCGAAAAGATATGTAAGCACATGCAAAACCACCAATTCTTACCAGAACTATCCTTTGGTTTCCGTCAAGGAAAATCTACAGAAGATTGTTTAAATTATGCCACTAATCATATTATGCAGGCGAAGCGTGAAAAACAGTTTTGTATCGGAATTTTCTTCGACTTCTCAAATGCTTTTAATACAGTGAATACAACAACCTTAATAACTATATTGCGAGAAATGAATATACCAGATGATATAGTCACATGGATTCATAACTTCTTGAACAACAGAATTCTGTTACTACATACAGAACAAGGAACGCTTCAAAAAACATCTTCGTCAGGACTGCCCCAGGGTGATGTGCTTTCACCGACTCTATTCAATATATATACCTGCCAACTCCACTACACCGATGGTACAGGAAATAGTGTAACAACTATCCAATTCGCCGACGACTTCCTAAAAATTATAAAAGCAAAAACGTTATCAGAAGCTAAATCCAAGGCTCAACAAGCAATTGACTCATTCACAGAATGTAGCACTAAATTGGGGTTAAAGGTAAATACCGACAAAACTAAAGTGATACTATTCCACCACAAAGCAACAGATGTAGGGTTACACATACAGGGTGAGCAAATTGAATGTGTGCGATACCATAAGTATCTTGGTATCTATATGGACCGGAATCTGGGCTTTGGTACCCAGGTTAGAGAACTCAGAGACAATGTAAAACACCGACAAAATATGCTCAAAATAATTAGCAGCATAAAAAAAGGTGCCACGCCCAAAGTTATGGTCTTATTTCACAAAGCCTTGTATGGCAACTATCTTGCCTACGCTAGTTCCATCTACGGAAAAACATCAAATACATACAAGCAAACACTAGAAATAACACATAGACAATGTCAGAGAATAGCCACAGGATGCACTAGGACGACACCAATAAACACGTTGGCCGCTCTGGCCAATGAGGAACCTTTGGAATTAAAAAGATATTATCACACAAAAAAGAAAATAATGCGCCACTTCAAGCAAGGTGATCAAATTTGCCACCAACTCCTACAATTAGATTTGGAAAACAAACAGGAAGAAAAAAACTATTCCTATATGGAATGGGTCTATATCGAAAATAGTGTGGAGGTCACCAAAGTTTACGAAAACATACAAATAGAAAACCCAAAGGCCATTGAAATAATAACTCAGATAGAGGACTATCCAATAAACAAGAAAAAAATGAATACCATAGTTATGAGGAATATATGCAATGCATATATAAACACTAAATTTCAGCTTTGGAGAAAAGTATATACAGATGCTTCCAGGTCTGAAGCAGGATGTGGAATCGGCATCTACGAGGAAGAAAACAATGTCAGCGTTAGTATCAGGCTCGAGCAAGACTCATGCATCATGACTGCAGAACTTTTAGCCATTCGGGAAGCACTTAAAGAAGTAGAACAACTTGAGCCAGAAAGAACTGTAATTCTAACGGATTCACTAGCAGCCTGCAAGTTACTAAAGTCGCACCATTCAAATAAGAGATGGGATAGATTAACCGGTGAAATATGTAACTACCTACAATCAACTGGTACGGTTCTTCAATGGATTCCGGGTCACGTAGGCTTGAGCGGAAACGAAAAAGCAGATTCTCTTGCAAAGAACGGAGTAAATAGCTTAGCCATGATTTCAAACAAACTATTATGGCAAGACATGATACGACTGCTTAAGCAACAACTATATTCGGCCACAGATTTGTGGTACAATAAATATACACGTGAAAACAACAAGGGAACAAAATTCCATCAACTGTTTGAGCACTTTCCTATAAAACCTTGGTTTTGGTTCACAAGCTTCAACGGAGAAGAAACCAGGAAACTCAACAGAATTGTAGCAGGACACGATTACTCACACTACTGGCTCTCTAAAATGCAAATAGAAAACTTTGAAGAATGCGAACTTTGTGGTGAAAAAAATACTACAGAACATGCACTATTACGTTGTATTAAATATACACATGTCAGAAACCACTTCGACTGGGGAAATTTTAAAAACATATCGGAATTACTAAAGAACAACACGAGCGAATTACACATCGGCAAGCTGAAGGAAATTCTTCAATTTCTGGATATGGGACATATCGTTGTTTAACGACTAGACGTCACTAAAACGCTACGGTCACTGGCGAATATGAGGCATCGCTCCTCGGGCCATCACCACTCAAACCCAAAAAAAAAAAAAAAAAAAAAACAAAAAACAAAATAGGTAAATAAAATGAGAATGTGGAGATTCTAAGTTTTTTAGTTTGCTAAATGGCATTAGTGGTTTTAGCAGTAACGGTACGCGTTATTAGTGCAAAACTAGAAATCAATCATGTTTTGCTACAACATTCCAACGATAGATCCTGATTTACGCCACGAAGAAACAATCCTGAATGCCATCAATGTGTTCGAATTTCTAAACGAGGTAATTGAGGATGTTTTCGGCAAAGTTAATCAAAGGATCGAAAAAAATCGGCAACGGCTGAGGCAAATAGATGCACGAATTGAAAAAGTTAATTCAAGCGTAGCTCGGCTGAAGGATACCAAGGAAGCAATTGTTATTTATTCTCCCTGTCGCTATCCAGGAGCGGATCTGGATACCACTGTGCTACCAACTTTCACCAATCAAAATGGGATACGCATGAGGGAAAACGAATTTACGCTACGGGATAGACCGTACGTTCCAGCACATTCGTATCAGGAGAAAATACAGTTCTATCATGTGAAAAGTCCATCCGATCGTCATAGGATATTCTCGTTTGATAATCCGCGAAGAAATAGATCAGAAGAGCGCGTCAAATTTGTAGATTCAATTCTAATGTTCAATAGCAGAGAGTTTGCGATTGAGTATAAGGGAATCGCAGATAAATCTAGAGAAGGTAGAAAAGCAGCGGGTCAAATTCGCGAAGAAAAAATACTTTCCTCTTCCTCTCCCATCATAAGAACTCGTTCCAGAAAGAAAGGTCAGGAGATATTCTACACTCCGAGGCTGAATGAAGCACCGAAAATTGATGTGCCAGTTGATCTACCGGATTTGCCTGGAATTGTAACTAATATTCAGTATGCTGGAAGCAACACTTTGATTGCTCCCTCACTGCAATTAGCTGCAATAGCCGATCAATTACCAGAGTTGGAAGACCTGGTGGACATTGGGCAAACTGAAGTGACTTCAACGACACCGGATATGATTCAAACTATTGTTTCAACGAAAATTGAATCACCTGCCATAGCGTCAAGTGTGCAGTTACCACCGGCTCCTCCGCCACCGCCGCCGCCACCACCTCCGCTTGAGTTATACGAGCAAAGTTTTGTAGAAGATAAAAACCCAGACTCCAAAGACGACAAACCAACGGAAAAACGACAACCTCCAGTTTCTACACCCGCAGATGCTCATTTCAATTTAATGGAAGCGATCCGAAAAGCGGGAGGAGCCCAGAACGCTAAACTAAAACACAGTCAACCTGCGGACGGCAAGCGAGACTCGGTAGGATTATTATTGAAATCGATCTTATTTTATTTTACAGTTTGTACATCCATCTTGTAGACCAAACCTTCCAAAACGGGACCGCAGAATTTCATCGACGATCTGCACAATAAACTGCAAATGCGACGTAAAGGTATATCTGGTGCACGGGAGAATCAAGAACCAGGTAATGTTATAGATCGTCTTTCGGCGTTAATTCCGCCTCCTCCTCCAAAATTGGACGCAAGCGCAAGTGAAAGCAATGATGAAGATTGGGATTGAAATATTGGAAATTTCGATTGAAATACAAGAAAAGTGTTTTATTACGTTGTTTTCCGTTTGTATTACGAGAGAAAATTAAACCTACAATGTTAGTCAGAAATGAATTATAAATTCAATGCAATAATTTGCAACTTTTCGTTTGAATCGTTTAAATGGGCTTGATTTTAAAATGCAAACCAATCAAAGAGAATACGAGACACTTCAAGTCTTGCACTAGATAATAGAAACAACGTAATCCTTCTGGATCCTTTGACTGATTGACATCTACCAGAGAACCAGTTTTTGAGGTAGTGAACGAAATATGCTCATCTCCAATCACGATTTCCAATTCCTTAAACAAACGTAAAAATTTGTAGCGGCTTTCTCGATAGCATAACCTATTTTTTCATTCGTTCGTAACTTACCTGGCGTCCTACACGATCCGGTGGTGGCCACATCGAGTCATCCTCCTGCATGATTTCCGAATCCACAATAATTCGTTTCAGTTCCTCCATGACGGATTGATGTACGTATGCTTCTTTCCGGATCATGGTATCGTTTTTGTAGTTGGAATTGTTAGCATATCGCAGTTTACCATCGGGCCGAAACTCGAACTCAAGAAATTCATGGCCGAATTTACCTTTATGTCCCACATAATACCGAAGATAAAAGTCCTCAGTGTTGGATGCCATTAATTCGTTTTATCTTTTGAAAAGCAAAATGCGAAAAAACAAGCTTTCCAAAATTTCAAAAGAATAATGTCCCGCTTGGTATTCAAACTTTCACTCTACTTCTGCTGGCTGCTGCGCTTTTCACGCCGTGTCTGTCAAATTGAATGCGATGATTTTATTTTGCTCTTTGACATTTTTTTACAATTTTTGCCTAAAGGCTTTTTACAGCCCTGGTAGCGTGCTCATACGCTGAAAGGAGAACCCCGGTAAATATTGCGGAGTTTGCACATTAGGCTGTGAACCATTTCGCGAAATTTTAACTTTTTGGTTAAAATTTGACAGTTCGATGGTTATTATTCTCCACTCAAGGTTAAAATCAGTTCAGAATGCGAACCATTTCATATTTGACGGATTGATAGTTATTTTTGCTCAATGAGAGCATATAAGGTGAGGATGAAAATATTGTTTATTCTGTCCGAGTTAAAATTGGATGAATTTTTGATGTTCATTTGCTTTTATTTGATAGCTAAAATTCATCTCATTTCAACCCAAATTGTTTGAACAAATTTATTATGCGATAAGCATCCATACCAATGTAAAAAAAATCCAACGAAAAATCTGTGAAACACGTCGAAGCTCTCTTCCTCACCTGTGCATATCTCATTGGCTCTGAAGCGAACCATCGAACTGTCAAAACCTTGGTCAAAACTAACCATGCTCCCGAGCAGGGTTATTTTCGAAAAAGCATCGAACTGTCAAATTTTAACCAAAAAGTTAAAAATTTCACGAAATGGTTCACAGCCTTAGGCTGTGAACCATTTCGCGAAATTTTTAACTTTTTGGTTAAAATTTGACAGTTCGATGGTTATTTCTCCTTGAGTGGTTAAAATCAGTTCAGAATGCGAACCATTTCATATTTGACGGATTGATAGTTATTTTTGCTCAATGAGAGCATATAAGGTGAGGATGAAAATATTGTTTATTCTGTCCGAGTTAGAATTGGATGAATTTTTGATGTTCATTTGCTTTTATTTGATAGCTAAAATTCATCTCATTTCAACCCAAATTGTTTGAACAAATTTATTATGCGATAAGCATCCATACCAATGTAAAAAAAATCCAACGAAAAATCAGTGAAACACGTCGAAGCTCTCTTCCTCACCTGTGCATATCTCATTGGCTCTGAAGCGAACCATCGAACTGTCAAAACCTTGGTCAAAACTAACCATGCTCCCGAGCAGGGTTATTTTCGACAAACCATCGAACTGTCAAATTTTAACCAAAAAGTTAAAAATTTCGCGAAATGGTTCACAGCCTTAGAGGTATACGTGAAAATTATTAGCATCATGATTATTTTTTGCGTTTGCCACACATGTTTACAATTTAGCAATTTGAACCATCAGTTTATCGTTATTTCCTCCTCACTGCACCCCTCCTTGCTAGACGAGCATATTTTCAATGTATTTAATAAGTACAGCATAATTATTACTAAAAACGAATTTGCGTTGGACTCGTAAAATTGCTGTAAGGTACAATATCTCGCACCATTTTTCTGAAAATGCTTGCTTTTTGAAAGTATCATGAATTTGAATGGATCATTGAAGATAACTAGTTTTGCAGAGACAACTACTTGCTTCTGGCGCTAGTGAACATTAAAACGTCCATATACACTAGCGCCAGAAGCAAGTAGTTATCATTCAAAAACTACTTAGCTGTCTTCATTGATCCATTTACCATGATTCTTGTACCAGCAACATGTTCTGAGACAATTTTACCGTCTTTCATGGTAATTTCTAGTAATTTTGACGGTTTGGGGCGAACCAACCAACGGTTGAAAGCCTCATCAAATAGTAAATAAATAAATAAATAGTAATTTTGACTACGTTTCTGTTATTGTTACGCATCGGGGTAACAAAGAAAGTGACGTATAGTAATTTTGGCTAGAACAATGCATAAGCTAAACAGAAATCTTTTCTGCCAAAATTCACTGGCATGTCCACCCAAGCAGCACCATTTGTTGCATAAAGTCAAAAATATCGCATCAAGAAGACTGACATCTCTTTCTCGCGCCCATACAAATTACATGAAATATTCAAATGGTAGATTTTTGCATCCGTTACCTTTATTGAATTGTTATGTGACTGAAAAAGAGTAAAAGGTGGAGCCTATCTGCAACCAATCGTTACACAGATGTTTCATGGAATATCAATGCGCGTTAACTAAATACAAGCAGCTATTCGCGACAACGATACTAAAGAGGTTTTAAGCCTGCTAAGTCGCAGTTACACGAAATTCTATGCCGCATTGCCAAAACTTGCGTGGAAACAAAATCAAAAATACTTTCAGCAAGTATTTACATTAATATCCTTTATTAATTTTTTCTTATGTTAGATTATAGTCACTTTAACAGCTTCGGTCATTCGTGACTTCTGCGGAGTTGGGATTTCAACCCGGGTCCTCGGCGTGAGTGGTGTGAACGCTAACCGCTACTCCGGAACTGACCCAATATCGTTTATGCGAAACAAAACTTTAGTTGTTTTGGGTCTACATTTGAATTTAATTATTTTGCTGCGTGTAAAAAACTTAAAAAGGTTTTTCTTCACTATTTGGCCCATGAGGCGTATATAGATGATTTGGTTGCCATGGTTGCCATTATGCCAGATAAACAGGAATTTACCAGATAATACTTTAAACTTATAGAAACAGAGAATTTCTAATTCGCGACTACGAAGCTACACGATCTCTTTTATCCTCATAAAAGTGCTCATATAGAGCTTGCTAATTTGCGGTTGTGTTGGTGGTTTGTTTTCCCCCAGTTTGAGAAACGTCATGGAAAAACCAACAGCAGCAACAACAAATCGCGTGTACGTATACGCGGCATAGTGTGCGTACCGTAGCTGTCAGCAATCTCAATATGAGTGTGTGTGAAGAATGGTTCAATATCTCTCTGTTTCTTGCACTCTTTAACCAGTTCCTATCCTTGCTTCACGCAATACTAAACTAGGTAACAGCACCTTATCTTCGTAGTCGCGAACGTCGCGAATATTTTGAAATTAAGTCAGATTTTCACTTCCTTTCCCGAGTCATAAATTCATACTTCGGTCAATTTAGACGTCATTTCACACCTTTAGTAAGCAATATTTCGGCAATATAATATATATAGCCTGAAAAATAAATATTTCTCTACTAAATTAAATTCACAAATAACTGACAGATTTGTACTATTATATCCATTTGTGTAAACCTGGCATCCCTGCCGTCTAGCCCAGTCTACCGTGACGACATACGTCATTGAAGGTCGCCATTTTAGTAAAAAAATCGTGTCTGCTAAGAAGCAGCAGTCGTCGAAATCTCGTTATAATTTGTGCAATTTTCTGTTTAAATTGATACAGCCTATTGTTAAATTAATCCTAACATTACTGTGCTGTCGGACTAAAGCTGTAGTGTAAGATAGTGGCTCGGTCGGTAGCAAAATAGCGTTAATTTTATGAGGTAAACCTGGGAGCTGCGCTTCACTCACACACCAGTTCATTTATCTTAAGCAGCCAAAGCTTCTGAGATTTTCGTAAGTTCAGAAGCAACAAGTGGTATTCTGGCCGTATTGACTGTAACGCTGTGTTAATTAAGTGAAATATTGTTCAAGATTTACAAAGAATGCTTGCAAATAGTTGAATCCTGAATTCCGCGAGGATTGCGCGAAAAAGTGCGATTATTTTGAAAAGTGCTACTGGTGTTTGACACTTACACAGTCACCCACACCTCGAAAGAACGAGTTTTTTTTTTGGTTTATTCCGTTTTCGATTGTGTGCTGTAAAACGCAATACTAATACGTTCAACCAGCGGAGGCACACGCAGATTCAAACAGAAGAAGGCTGTGAAGCTCGCGATCACCCGTGGATTGCTTTCGGAATTGGATTTTGATCGGCTCTTCTTCACGTCTACTGCCGCCTATTTGGAGCTGCGGGCCAGTCCAGTGTTGAATCGAAAAATATTTTTTTCGTGCTTCTGCTGTTCTACTGCTTTGCTTGTTGGATGAAATTTATTTTGACGGTGAGTTTTTTTTTCGTTGGTAGGGTTGATCGTGGTGATCGTGGCACAGGTGGACGGGAAAAGGCAGCGAATAATGTAATGCTCGCTGTAATTGACTTTGTCTGCTGCGTCGTGGCTTATTCTAATGTTTTCTTTTTGTTTGGGCTTTCGCTAATGCGTTATTTAGCGAAGACTGTGGAATGTTGCATCCGGAAGATCCCCAAAGCTAGTTTTCTTAGTAACGTTGAATTACCATTAGAGGGAGATGTATACATTGGAATTTTGATAGCTTCCGGTAAGAATGCAATAGAGAGCCCAAGCGAAGATAGTTGTAAAGGAAAACGAGGCTAAAAAGCATTCAAGAATTTCGCCCTTTCTGTCTGATCCTTCCTTCCACGCGTCGGGTGGTAGGCAGCTGCCGTTGCGTGTGGTATACTACGGCGATATATGGGATGATCATTCTAGCCGGTTTGATATATGATAGTGAATGTCTGTAAATTATGCATTATGGGTTTAAGAGTTATTAAAAACCGAATAAAAATATGGTGTCTCTCATGAACTGTTTATTTAGTTTTATTCACTGAAATAGAGTTGTTCAAATTGGCAAATTTAAAGCTTATTCATTTTTTTATTCAGTTCAAATTTTAAATTCTTTTTGACTAAATAATGTTAGGTAAATTGTAGCTATTTACCGTGTTTGAATTTTCAGCATATTATTTTGTATTCGGTAATAACACTCTGTTTACGGATTATCAAACATATGTAGATATGTATATACCTACTGGTCAAATGTTTTCTTGATTTAAAAATTAAAACCCTGTAAAATGAGAGACTGCAGCAGGAATTTACATTAAAAATCTAAAAATTGGGTAAACTGGGAAAATTTATATTGTTTGTTTATTGTCCAAAAATTTACCAAATGGGATAGTTGAGTTGTTCAGAAAATGCTTTTATTCCGTTTAAGAATAAAGCCAGTGCCGGGATCTTTGATAATTAATAGATGAATCATGAATGTTTCTGGAGCTCATCCCTATTTATCACAGCTGTCACAAATATTTCCGAAAAATGTCGGATTTATTGGGTCTGCCGTCTGTGGGGGCTTGGGTTCTCTGTGGCTTGGGGTTAGTAAGGGGATGTAAGCGGTCTACCAAACCCGACTTGGACGGCGTTTTACAATGATTACGGCAATGATACCCAGGTAACCAATAAGCATGTTCAATGCAATTTAAATGCAAGCCAATAAGCATTTAAGTTGCCTCAAATGCTATTTTGGCAAAATATACGGCTACTTTACTGCTAGCCCTCTTATAGTGCTGATAATGCTTATTTGCAGCTAGTTACCGACAAGAATTTAAATAGAATTGTTGATGCCAATTTACAACAGTTAAGCAGTCAAAAGGCGGATAAACAGCAACCAGCAGTATAAAACGCCAGGGATGCTAATAAACGATTGATTTACTGCTTATACCAATGCTTATTGGTTACCTGGGTAGAGGTACTAAGGCTGGGAACCATTTCACTAAGGTTTTGACTTTTTGGTTGTAGTTTGACAGCTCGATAGTTATTTCCTGCCGAGTAGTTAACCGTCTAACGGGTAAAATCGTCTGTAGACGGCTCTTTTGAGTGTACCTTAGCTCCTTTTGATTGTACTTTCATGATAAAATAATCATTTGCTCGATCGCATCGTTTTTACGATGTTGCCCATTAGAGGGATAAATCAGTTCAGAATGCGAACCATTTCATATTTTGGCAGACGAACTGTTATTTTACCTTCAATGACTGTAAATATCAACTTGTTACATGTGGAAGAAAAAATAATTTCAACAGCATAGAGTTTTGATGTTCCTCCGCACCTGCGTACATAACGCTAGTACCTAGAATAACTATCGAGAAAAATTATGCTTCAGAGCAGCGTTATTTTCGAGGGGTGGGGAAATGACTCGGGCTGTCGGGGTTTTGCTGGGAGGTTGGGATTTTCGCAAAATGGTTCACAGCCTAAGGTAGCAGATGGGAAAATTAAGTCAATTCGTGTCGCGTGTTCGAGTTTCGGCTAGGCGGTGCTGCTAGATAGAGAAGGATTTTTGCACTGGCCCCGTGGCTGTCCTGAACTCTGATGGCCGCCCGCGGGCTCTGTCGATGGGAAGGGGTCGAGTCTTAAAGAGACGTTTAAGCCCAGAGCTTTACATAAATCGACCAAAGTGCGATTCATCGACATTGACAAGGTTTACTTTAATATGCGTTGCATTGTAGTAAATGTTATTCAAATTCAATTCATTTGCATTCATAATTGCTGGCCTTTTTCTGAATATTTGAAAGAAAAGTACAAATGAAAAGTTAAACCCGATGATGTCATGACGAAGTGAAACCCGTTTCGCTGACGCTGACAAGGTTAGTTTCAAACTGAAGTGATGCTGCTTCTGTTGAAACCGAAGCTTCAATACTTCATTGTTGAGTGACGGTATGCAATTGAAGGTGACGTTGTCGGGCCCTGGTCCCGGCCCACCTATCGTAGTACGAATACTGCCATGTACACTAATTTTCACATTCTTTTCGGCTACACCTCGCTGCCATCTGTACTTCTAGCTTTTCTGACTGGGCCTCCATAAGGTTACGCTGCAGTCCTGACTTCCGAATAGCGCCCATACTCTTACCTACTAACTCAGTGTGTACTTTCTGCTGACCTTCTGCTTCGATTTCTTCTCTGAAGCACCACCGACTGTGCCCGCAACAGCAGCTGCGTCATCCTTCAGCGCGTGGACCCTCTGAATGCTATCGTCTATCTCCTTTCGAATAGCATTCCTCTTACTCAGGAACTCTTTTCGCGGCAAGCTGCTTTTCCAGCATTTTCCATTCCTGTTCCCGTTGTAACTTTTGCATTTCACGCTGGAACTAGAGATCCTGCTCACGCATCTCCCACTCTTGCTGCATTTGCATTTCCAATAGCGCCTTAAAGACCAGCACAAGAAAAATGAGCCCAAAACATACAGAGCATTGTACTCTGTAGATGTCCGTGGATTGAGCCTCCTTTCTCCCGCAGAACAGGCACTGGTCTTTGATGGTGAAGGAGGCGCAACGGAAATTGGGAGTGGCCCCGAACAATAATTTTGTCCTGGCTCCCAATCCTGAGGAGTCCAGAGGGAAACTGGACAGCTGATGATGAGTGAGGTCGCTGAAAGGACCGACAACGGTACATCACTGGATAATTTTCAGGATTTAAAAGAAAAATCTACCGGAAAGGCAGGTGTGGTTTGTCCCATCTACAAAAAGGGCGGAGGTTCGATTGCTACAATCACCGCGACGTTACGCTGATAAACGCACGTCGCTTGCAAAGTGCTCTTCTAGAACTTGTTACGTCGTTTATTCCCAAACGTCGGCAGAACAACCTGCCTACGCATGGTATTTTCGTGTATTTCAGCGCAGCATACGATACATTCGAGTGTACGAGACTAACTGACAAACTGACGCGGTTACTCAAATCTGAAGGTAGCGGAAAGGGGATGGACTGTTCTGTATGTTATTTAAAATCGCCCTTGAAGGAGTGATCCGGCGAGCGGACAACGAAACGAAAGTAACGATCTTCAGCAAAAGTATTCAACTTCTAGCCTTCGCAGAAGCCTTTGACATCATTAGTAACTATAATCCTTCAAACGAGGGAAACAATCTACGCCAGACTTTAAACGATGGTTAGAAGAGTTGGGCTACAAATCAATGCGTTAAAAACCAAATATATTATAGGAAGAGGCTCCAGAGAACAGTACGTTCGCCCCGCATAGGGAATGGCTATTGGCGGCGATAAACTTGAAATGGTTGATGAGTTTATATATTTAGGATCTCTGGTTACCACCGAACACGAGGAGATACTTTGCCCTTCGCATGACGTTTTAACCGCACAATGCTGACGATGTCCCAAACGCTAATCAGACTTGTAGTACTTTGGCCACTCGAGACTGTAACGTTGCTTACGGAAGATATACGTTCACTTGCCATATTTGAACAAAAGGTATTGCGGAATATTTTTGGCGGAGCACAAACGGTAAGCGAAGTGTGGCGGAAGTGTGTGAACTACGAGCTGCAGCACTACTTCGAGAGATTTCCATCGTACACCTGGCGAAAGTCACAGGTGCCGCTTTCGGCTTTCCTCTTGATGACCGAACCGTCTTCAAAGCGTTTCACTACATCAAACACTATAAATTTGCGATATTTCAACAGTTTAGCTAACTCACGAGCGAATAGTCTGGGATTTTTATTGCGAGCGCGCATGATCGATTTGCACTTGCTCTGGTTACGCCGTATTATATAAACACATGAACCTTGGCAATAAAAACTAAAAGAAATAATCATAAAATTTTTCCTCTCACGCCGAGGACTCGGGTTCCATTCCCAACCCCGCCGCAGTCACGAATGAACTAAGTTGTTAAAGTGACTATAAAAAAAGCTAGTCGGCGAGATGGACCAAGTCTGGTCTTAGCCTTCGTGTGCTTGAAGCACGGCAGCAAAAAAAAAGTTAGTTTTGTCTGTACGGATTTTTTCGTTTCAACCATCATTTCTGTAATTTAATGTTTCTAATCTTCAATTGAGCTACATTTGCTTAACGGGAAATTAGCAGTCATTAACTTTTCGTCGAAAAGCCCAATTTCGGAAGCAGTTTTTGGGCCCAAAAGTGGGGTTCTGTTTGTAAAAATGTAAATTCCGCATTCTTCTTGCCAATCTGAACACAGCGAATATATTTTCGTGAACAGAATTTTTGTTTCAAACAAATAAACTGCTTTTGAAATTGGCAGAATTGATGACGACTAATTTCACCTTAAACACTAATTATTGTTAATTCACTTTTGTTACAGATTTCCAAAATGCATCTACATGGTCTGGCAACATCACCAAATCACCGAACACGACAAACGGTTATCCGTGATTAACTGCAATTAGAATCAACAGCGATCGAACGCTATTTTCGAAACATCACACTACACATTGCAATCGATGGTTTTGCAAAACGAAAAGGAATCCAAAAAGCCGCTGGGTTCCGCGCACACTAGTGCATCAGTAGCGGTAATTGGCAGCGGAACTGGAAGTGCGGCTGTTTCGGCAAGTGGAACCTCTTCCTCTACAATCGTCCCGGGTAACATCGGAAATGGAAACAATA
This sequence comes from Sabethes cyaneus, assembly GCF_943734655.1. Taxonomy (NCBI): domain Eukaryota; kingdom Metazoa; phylum Arthropoda; class Insecta; order Diptera; family Culicidae; genus Sabethes; species Sabethes cyaneus. The sequence goes on along the minus strand of NC_071354.1, from coordinate 73,839,476 downwards.
CACTCACATCTCCGATGAACGAACAACCGATGTCGAAACGACAGCGAATTGAAAATGATTCCGACGTCGTGGACAGTTCGAGTGGTAATTCTTCCAATGGATCATCGCTTTTAGCGTCAGCCAGTTCTAGTTCAACGTCCCTCTCATCGTCTCCGCCGACGTCCTCTTCTTCGCCCTCATCGAACGCATCTACAACGGCAGTTGTTCCGGTTGCCACTCCGTCACCGGCAGTTTTGGATAGGCCAGATTCCAGACCAGAAGCGGAAGATGAGGAACTGCTTCTACGACAGGTGTCTGGTTATCAAGCGCTGTTTCAGGAAGCTATTTCCCGACAATGCCTATGTCGACTCGAAACCGAGGTGCTATTAATGTCCTTTCAATCGTACTATGTATGCAGAGATGCGTCCCCATTGGACACCAAGGGAAATCGAAGAGTAGGAAAAATACGACAATTGCTTCCAATGATTGAGTGGCCGTTCGAATATCTGCTCAAGTTTTTGTCCAATGTACAACTGCTCTTTGATACGTACTTGAAACAAAATATCAAAGGTAACATATGCTCCGGGATAATGGACATGTGTAATTATCTCATACGGAGCGAAAATCAACAGCAGCCGGAAGCGGATTTTGTTTCGATGAACGTCGATGAGATTATTGGCTTGTGTAATTACAATAACAAGTTTATAAACTACCTATCCGGAAGGATTTTATCCTCGTTCCTGATTATAATTAAGGACGACTGGGACGACAGGTGGCTGGAGAAGATCGTAGCAAATTTATTTGGCTTTCACCAAGCGGATTTTCTGGCGGTCAAAAAAATCAACTTTAGTTTGGATATTATTAAGCAGATTGTAGAATGGAAAGATGAAACCGAACATCCACTAGAGGAAGACATTCAAAGTGGACAAGCGCCAGTTGCTGGACCTTCCGGGTCTGGAGGGTTTCATGCACCTCCATTGGAAAATAACTACTTTGCCACACATTACGGTTCGCAACAGTATGGAGGAGAAGCTTTAACTAATAGCATTTTTAGTCCGTCATCTGCCTCATCTCCACTGACAGACACGGGTGCGTTTCCCTTGTCCAGTCACAGCGCAATAAGTCAGCACCAACAGCCCCTCCAGCAGCATCCTAGCGGCAGTATATCTTCAAGTTCCTCCCAACAAGTATGCCATATTATCACTTTAACGGATTCGGAAAGCTTCGATACCTCAAGAATCAAATGCGAAACTATTTGCGTCCTTGGTCGAAAGTGGTCGGCGCTTGTGAAAATCATCAGCAAATTAATTCCGGAGGTGTCTCGACCAAACAACACACAAAGCATAGCTACGGAAACCTGTATCTTAACGTTCCTGCGACTCTGGGAAAGTATAATCAGTGTTAAAGCAAACTTATCGGTGGTGGAAACAAAACCGTTCTGTTCGAAACTAGACGAGTTTCATGCCCTGCTTCTATCGACTGAAAACGCTGTGATATACAAGCAGATGTTAACGTTGTTTAACGAAGCGCTCTGCTATGGCAGTACATTAGCGTTGCAGGATTTTATTCCCGAAGAAGTAGGCAGTCTGGCTCACAGTGTTGTCAGATCCGTCAAGGACCACCGCATATTAGATAAGATGCCGAAATCAATATACACAAGCGGGATAGGATTCCTTGGGCATAAAGGTGAAGTCGTGCAGTATCATGATAGTCGTCTATCTCCTTTAACGGACCAGAATGGAAGGTGTAGTTACGCTGGTAGCAGTAGCAGTAGTAGTTCTCAGAACACAGCCTCTACTTCCTCGTCTGCCGGATCCCATTACGATAGAACGCTTATGCAGAAAATGGCACTCTTGGTCCTGAAGGCTGTAGCAGTTATCGTTAAGGAAATTCGGTGTGATTCCAGCGATAGTAGTGTGGACAGTAGTGATATTGACATGCAAGAAATTCAAATGATTGAGCGAAGCATTCGGGATGTAGTTCGGAAACTGGAAGCCTATCTTAAGCATCAGCTCGAGTTTCATCCGGACAGTCACTTCAGCCAAGTGTTAATACATCTGTTTGATGATCAGGACGACTATTTGGTGGAGGCTATGGTGTGTACGCTAGACGTTACATCCGGTATATCGTTTCGTAATAATGCTTTCCCGGAACTTATCGCCATTCTGAATCCAGTCTACACGTTTATTGAGTTTTCCAATCTGGGACCGAATATTACGCACCTTTTTCTGGACTTGCTGATCAGCACGGAGACCTGTTTTCTGCTGTTCTTGCTCCGGTTTCTAAAGTACATTCGTCAAAATTGGGCTATGTTTACGGAAAGTTGTTCGAGTTACTATAGGCACAACAGCTACAGCAACGCCAGAGCAGTCATGTACAATAGCAGCAGTGCTGCCTTGCAGAGCAATCAACAAAATCAGAACGTGGTGCTGGATAATGTTATGACGGTGCTTATTAGTTTGCGGCTGCAAATCAGTCGTCTCGTTGCAGATACCATTTTTCCGTACAACATTGGTCCGATCTTGCGGTTGATCGAGAACTGCGAGAGTTTGTACGAAGGCAATGAATTAAGTTGAGGTAAGTTCAGTACCTAGTATGTAAAAAAAAATTGCGACCAGGAATTCTGTTTGTGATGCAAAAAAGTGCCAGAAAGCGAAAACTATTCAAACAGTACTAAGCTTATAGGTCGATAAATCCCAGTGAATCTTAGGAAAACTATTTTGAATGTTTGATAATTCTATTTTAGACATGTGGCTATAACTTAAATTTTCTTACCTTCAACTTCTGTTAGATATCTAACGTAAACATTTTTTTAAATAATAACTTTAACTTTTCTACCCTATGCAAAATGTTTGGATTAATTGCGCCTACGGACATATTTTTATGTTGTTCGACAATCCTTCAAAGAGTTTGGCGCAAAACTATTCTTATTCTTGTTCACTTGTCCTTTAGTTGCGTTGTCGCACTGCAAGTTCAATAAATGATAAAATCAAGTACATAATCTGCACGCTCCCTAGGTTTGAGTGTATGTACTCAATCTTGGCCAATTGTCAAAAATTGTTGCATCAAAAACGTTTTGCCACCTGCAACCATCTAGTTTAGTACACCTCATCCAGAAAATCTCCACAACATCTCATTGACGAGCATTAACAATAATGGGCAACGAGCATCACAAACATTATTCATGTTCCAGACAATAAGTATGAATCCAGGAAATTAAGAATTTGGTTCAAAAATTATCTTCGGCTATTTGTTAAGGTCAAAATATGTTCAAAGCAGGAGTATTTATCGTTAGTTTTATGTATTCGGAAGAAATAAAATATTAGAATTATTCAGAATCAAAATTGGATCCTAAAACACTATCTCCACTGTATCTAAAAAGTGACTAGTAGATCAACTTCAAAACTGTTTAGAGCATACTGCCGGCTGCTAAACTTAGTGCCTTAGTGCCGATTCACTCCGCGAAATCGGATGAATCTAGTTTCCAAGTACTTCCGCAATGGCAAACCTGAGACGTTCCGCTTTGCAGACTGATTGTTAAAATAGAAGAAGTTCTCTCTCACACGATGTCGTCATCGTGTTAGTCGATAATTTTGACCCCGGAGGTTTCCCGGAGGTATTTTGGTTATCCGATTAGTATATTTGTAAATAATAGCGTTACAGCAACGACAATAAAAAGAATGCAGAAAATTCTTATCGAAAAACATTGAGAGTAAACTGAAGTTCATAATAAAGGCATGAATTGAATAACGATTTTAGTCTAAATGTTTTTCGGTGGAATGTTCCAAATCCGGAAACCAATCACTGTGCTTGCAGTGTTAGTAGTAACACTCTCGTCCTATCAACCGGTCTATGTTTGTATGTTACATTTGTATAAATTGTAATTAAGTTTCTACTAAAATTCGCTTATAAGAAAAAGAAGAAAATTTAATTTATGGTGACCACCTACAGATAATTTATATCCTTAGAAAACATATATACGCGTGTGTGTGAAATAATTAGTTAGGTTTTATTAAGCAAAAAATAATTTATACCTAATTCAGTTCGCCCGATGTGTACAATGGACTCACAATAAACTATTTAAAATTTTAATTTATCTCAGCTTGTGCTGTTTGGGAAATAGAACGAAGAGAAAGTAACCCTATTACTGCCGCGTGCATATTAAAGACCTCAAGCAGAAGGTATGTTTGATTCTGTGCAAATTTCAGAAAGAAAATTCATCCGAATTGACGCACCATTGCGTCTGCTGTTGGGAAGAGACGCAATAAGGGCATACTGACGCGTTGTTTCTGCCTTCTTACAGTGCCCCAGCTCTACCTGCATAATTACCAACAACTAACTTATTAGAAGTTGGCATTTTGCTTGACTGGTGATTCCGAAAGGATGGCGCGCCTTACGCATGCCTTACAATCCGACGACACTGAATTTCGTTTCTACTACTTTGAGTTTATGGCTGTGAACGATCGCTGCTTATTGGAATTCAATTTCTTTTTTAATATATTCGGTCCTCGACTTAGTTAGTATTCACTTTTAGAATGGCGTAGCTCACCTTCAATTTGTTAATAGTTTGTAATTTGTTTTATATGAATTTTTCAAAAATATTTTTTGAATGGTAACGTTACGACTCGGCGCGTAAAAGTTTCATTGAAAATGCAATTCTGCTGTCACTGATCACATAAAGCATTGCATGTTCGCGGCGTTCTTAATTTTTTGTGCATACTAATTGGTATCGAATGACTGTATCGTAAGCGGCTTTGAAGTCAATAAGAGTGGGATGCATGGGCATTTTGTACTCCCGACATTTCTGCTAGATCTGTCGAATGGTAAAAATTAGGTACGTAGAGGACCGTCTGACGAAGCCTTGTGCTCTCGGTGACAGCCGGTGTAACAGGATCTGGGAGAGTACCTTGCAGGCGGCGTTTACCAACGTTATGCCGCGATAGTTGCAGCAGTCGAGCTGATCACAAATCTTTTACTGTAATATGGCTTATTAGGCGGCGCACACTTTCTTCGTTCATCGTTTTGACTATCTTATTTGACCAGGTCTTCATCTGATTGATGTCTTTGACAATTTTTCCTTTTACCTTGAGTCTCCTCTTTATGATTGCCCAATATTTCTCAATAGGGCGGAACTGGGGCCAATTGGGTGGGTTAAGGTCTTTCGGAACAAACTAGACGCCTTTCTCTGCATACCATTCTTGAACGACTTTGCTGTAATGACAGCTTACCAAATCTGGCCAAAACATCCTGGAATAGTGGTGGGATCGAATGACCGGCAAAATTCGTTTTGAGAGACGCTCCTTTTGGTACAGTTCCGACGTCATTGTATTATTTGTAACGAAAACTTTCGTTATTCTGCCACAGCTGCAAATGCCCTGCCAAATCAAATTTTCGTGCAAATTTGTCGGCAAAAATAGATTTAAATTTGCTTGGAACATCCCCCCGAGCCGTTGCCAAGTAAAATATTTGACCTGGCATTTGCCCGAAGTCAGCCTTGACATAGGTTTCATCGTCCATCAGAAGACACCCGTCGAACTTGGTATAGCTTTTGCACAGCACAGATTTTAACCACACTATTCTGTTTTATGGTTCGGTTTGGCTGTTTGATAGCTCAATACGACTTGATTTCTTTCCGGAGTCGAATTCTCCTCACGGTACTATGGGCTGCACGGAATTTTCTAGTCAAATCACGGTCCGAAAGATTGGGATTCCTCTTGATGGTTCAAAATCTTAACACGCAGTTTCCGGTCGACAGTTCCACTCCGATGATTAGCTTGAGGCTTCCGAATCGTCATCAATATTTCCTTATACCGTTTGATAACGCGCACGGAATTGCTGGGCAATTTCAGCCTGTTTAGCTAGCCTAGCTGCAGACCATAATGGATTTTCCAAATAACTGTGCACAATTTTTTCACTTCATGTTGTTTGTTTACAAAATACAGTCGTTTTGCGGAATGTCAAAAATACATAGGTGAAGCTAACAAAATTCCAGACTCTTGGGCGCCAAGAACTTCCAAATCCGTCCCCCAAGAGCGCCACAATATGAGCAAAAGTTTGTTCCAATTCTAAATGAAGCAAGCATTAAATAAACTTTCTTAATAATTTTGACAAGAAAATCGTTTGGTGAAGGTGAAATTGGGACACACGCGAGAAAATTTATTATTACGCTTAAAAATCACGTTGATTTACAGGAAAAAATCGATGGACAATTGAATTGTATAGCCGATGTTGGTGTCAAATGCAAAGGTGCAAACACTACGAAGTGCACAATAATTGGCCAAAAAGGTAATGTAATGTTCTAATGATAGGTGGAACCCACAACTCGATAGCCGGTCAACATTGAGACCAAAGTCCTCCACACACTTACGGACATATTTTTTTTGTGAATTTAGGTTTTGGTACGTTATGATGCTAAAAAGGTTGGCCCGTCGAAATCAAACGTTCATCTCGCAAAAGTAGGTTTGTATCTGTGAACTTATAAGAAACAGAAGCAGTCAAAATGAATCCCAAAATAAGAAGCAGTGATCGCCTGATCGAAAGTGTACAAGCTGTGCAATACGACGCTTGCTGGGAATTCAAAGTGCATAATAAAAGTAAAGCCATGGGTAGAAACATCCTGTTGAGAACTTGACCCTTCTTTATCGACAGACTTCGCAGCCGGTTATTAAAGTACAGGACAATTACGGGGCTGGTACAACGATCCTACTGACGCTGTAGCAGCACCTCCCAGCCGAGATTCGAACATACGACGACTGGCTTGTTAGGCCCATCGTACTCCGAAGCTAACTAGGCGGTTAGTGGACGATGAAACATTCGTGAAATTCGACTATAAATCCTTGCCTGAGCTACAGTATAATATGATACAAAAAGGGCAAGTACTAGATCAATCTGAAATAGGGTATGTTGCTACATCGTCGTAATTGCCTATTCCCGTCCTATCCAACACAAATTATTAGAAATATCAGCATTTTATGACACACAATTCAAAACTAACAATTCCCTAATATTTTAGTTTGTTGTCTATCATACGCGATCAATCAAAGTGAGCTGAGATCTATTTAAATGCTTTTTATCATTAAAGAAGTCTTACCAGCCAAATTTCCTACGTTTTTCGTGCGACGAAGAAGACAATGTCGACTAATCGTTTCAATTTCCGTCATTCATAAATGAAAATAACTCACGCAAGGCATTGTCGTTATTCTACAGCCAGGAAAACTTGCCTGACCTGCAGAAATTTTGTAGAATAACATTTGTCATACCGTCCTACACAAATACATGCGCTTTACCTTCGTAAACATTGTTGTGATTTTTAGTTCGGACGATGAAAAATTTTGAAGGACGGATTTTAAAACGGTACGACGAATTTTAGAAATAAAGTCAGTTGCGTAATTTCAATAATATGCTTTAATAGTCGCTTTTCAGTGATTTCAAAGTTCACAGATCGGAAGGTAAGTGTGTTTTTGTCAAATCAGCACAAGAACTTTTGGAGTATTCATTAAATCCATCCAACAAATGATGAAAATAAGAATGGTTTGACTTATTACGACGGGAATTAGAAAAAAACCCTATCTATTCAAGTAAAATAATTTGTTGCTGGGTTCATTACATCTGCTTCGATGAACAGTAAAACCGGTATCTACGGTAATGGTAAAGTAGTATATCTCCAATGATGTAACACTCATTCCAATGAACATGAATCCCCCTATTTGCCCGCAAATTCAATAGCGAATCGGGTATTGCCGGAGGCACATCTTATGTGTCATTTCTGAAGCTATTCAACAACTTGAAAAGGAAAAAAGGGTCAAAACTTATCATTAAAAAGCCCATGTTAAACCTCACAAAAACTTTCATAAGAAGGTGCGTTATTTTTGTCTTATTTTTACTAAAAATAGGGTGCGTTCATACTAAGTTATAGGTATCCGAAGCACCACGGATCAGATTATTAAGATGTGACAACTACTATCAGAAATGTCGTGGATCTCGAAGAGGGCTTAAAAGAGAATATGTAATCAGTAGAACCAAGATAAACAAGTGTACTACAATTTTCCGGAAGTCAGTTCAGCTTTTTTATGTTTCCGCTGACGACATTACCACCGTGGCACATAAATTAAAAAGTATAAATACATTCTTATATTGCTTTTGGTAAACTGAAAACTCGTTCTTGCTGGACGGCGCAAAATGAATGGCTGTTCATTTTCGGTTAAAATTGCTATCCTATTTATCATGTAATTTCGTCTCGAGAATGGAATCTCAGGTTAGGGACAGGAGTTTCAAGGATTGCAACAGAGATCACTGTAAATTTGAAAAGACTATGAGCAGGCTGATTGCTGCTGCAGCACAAGAATGCGTACTAACCCTAAAAAGAAATAAATGTACTGTGAAATTGTCCGAGTTATAGTAACGCATTCTTCACAACTGGATGATAAAGCTTCCAACAAGTGTTATCATCGCTCTCGGCTGCAAGATTAAGGGTGAAGTACTTGAAATCTATTATTTTAACAAGCGCACGATTGTGTTTTTTCAATCGTCTTAAGTATTGAACCTTGTACCAGATTCGATAAGCCTCTTTTGGTTAAACTAGTTTGTGAGGTTAGAAAAAATCTCGTGCCACACTCAGCTGGTCACTGGAGATTAATTGACCAATGAACTTGAAAAATTCGGAGTAGAAAAATTAGTCTTGGGTCTACAATCCGCTTAACCAATTACAGTGTGTTCGATCTAATTGGATTTCATCTCAAAATGAAAGCTATTTAACAACAATCTTGAATCATATCGTCAAAGGAAAAATTTTATTATAAAATTTTCCCTTGCAACACTTTGAGTTTAACGTTCGTTGCAAGCTCAATCAACAGTCAGGCAGACTTGAGTAAGTCAACTATGTCAACGGTTTTTAAACATTATGAGGAATGGGCAGCGATTATTAGGAACTAAACAAAATAAATAAAATTCAATTTAAAAATTTTAATGTGTTCCAGAATAAACAGTTTTCTTATCAAATATTACATTGAGATTTCAAATAAAATTATCACATTTATACATCCGGTTAAGCTTAGTAATATCCTTCTCACTCATTCCCACACGTTGTCCAATACTGGCGGTTGAATCCTTCGGGATAATAGTGCGTTCATCGTTTACACTGAAAGCTGTGGCCGGGTAGTGCAAAACACTTCCGTAGTCGTATTCTGTGTCGAAATTGCTAACAACATTGCTACCATGCTTTTTAAAGTTGTGCTCCATGCCTGGTCTGATATTTTTCCACACAATAGTCACATAGTCATCGCGGTCACTTGAGCTTTGCATGTGATAAAATCCCAGCGCGTGAAGAAATTCATGTATTATTGTACCGAGCCTAAAACATCCCTTCTCCATCACGTTCGGGGCCAGGTTCAAATTTTGAACGGATCCAGTGAAACCAACATCGAAAAACAACCGTTATCATCTCCAACGATTCTAACATAGGAAGTTACATTTGGACCAGCCTCGACAAACGTTAAACAGGATACGTTTGCTATGGTGTTTACCGCCTTACGAATGTAGTCGATCTGCTCAGAAGTTTTGTTAAATTTAAACTGGTAAAATATCACTTAAAATTTATATAATCTTCCATACTCACTAAAATTATCCGGAATGATTTTGTAATGAACGGTATTATTAGGCCAACGATACTTTTCGTCGAGCAATCCGTTCCGATGGTTATTAAGGGATATTCGTTGTACGTTGGAGAGTACCATATCACCTTCGAAATTTCCACTCAATTCTTCCGCACGATCATTGACCGCTGGCATTCCACTCACATTAAAGATAATCCAGGATAAAAACACAGTTGCTTGAATGCTTCGATACTAGGATAATAAATATAATAATTAGTTATAATAAATGCACTAGCGAGCTGGCGTTTAAGTGTTAATACCATTTTAGCTAGCGTCATTCACTCTTGTCTCAGTCACTTGATACGATGAACGATTACCAACTATAATTAGGACGCATGCTTGATTTTAGTTTATATATGCTTGCCGAAGTATAAGTGGTTTTGCTGCTGACCACTCGAGTATGGTGGAAAGTTCCTCTTAACTGGGGGTTCCGAGAAAAAAACCATAGTCGCGATTGGAAAATCCTTCTCATTTACATCAAATTTCTCAAATCACATCAATATACATACGTTTATCTGGTCAAATACTGTCAGTTCAAAATGAGACAAACCATTTTCATCGATATTTATTAATAAATACTTTAATTAAAATTTTTTGCATGTTGTTAAATTATTATGTTTATCAGTATTACCACATCTAAAGTGATAAAAGTTACCGTCTCTAGAGTCCGTGTTGATGCTAGTTTTGAAAGACATACAAATATTAGTCTAAATTGGCGAGCAACTAAAAAAAATCTTCTAACATTTACCGATGCAGCTGCTAAGACTAATTATTTAAAACAATAGTTTTTTGCTTTTTAAAGCTCAACCAGCTTTATTAATCTAACATTTGCAATTGAGGTCATCTAAAAAATCACCCAACAGACTAATTGCTCGGCGGTTTGTGGGATAGCAAAGCAGAAGTAACGTTTTAAAGATGAACTTTATATGCCGGATTCTCCGGTTGTACGACATTCAAACCCAAATCCAGTGATTGTTTCTTAATTTGATTGACCAGTTCCCTTGCTTCGCACAGTTTCTGGGCGGTAGTCTTTCCAGATTTTCTTAGGCCACCTTTGGTATAAGATCCGCCACAATATCGATTCTTTCGAGCCTCTAATATTGCGTCCATTTCAATTGGATAGTAAGTTTTGCTCCGGATAAGCCTTCCCCTCGGAACAACGTCTTCCAATGCCTTCATCGTTGCTTGGTGATCGCACGATATGCAGTTAAAGTTTCCTACAAGTCTCAGTTTCGCACCAGCGGCTTCGATTGTCTCCTGCAATTTAACTAGCTTATTCAATCGCAGCTGAAGTAATCCCATGTTGTTTGATATTTTCTTCTCCAACGAGTTGAGCTCCCTTCGATCAATTTTGTCCGAAAGTTGCCCGATGAGATCGTCCACTTGCTGGAAGAAGTCCGTTTTGACGGTTATCAGCTTTTGGTCCATATCGTTCAAGGTTTGGTTGATTGTGGCCATGCTATTTTCGAACTGTTCCGTTGAAACTCTCGTTCTAAACAAAGTAAAATCTACACGGTCTTCTATTTCGTTTTCCAGCTCGATTATCCTATCCATTACATCGTTCTTTATATATTCCATATCATTAGTAATTTTTTCTAACTGATCCGTCATTTGCATTCTGAGCGTTTCGAAATTCGAGACATAATTTGTGTTTAACTGTTCTATTTTAGACTGGCTATCCAGAATTTGCTCTTTAAATCCCTCCATTATTTTCGCAAGTTCTACCAGCTTTTCAGCTGCTTCTCTTTGAGTTGTCTCTAGAGTCACTATACGTTCCTCTTTCTCTAGAAACAGTTCGTCGATTTCTTGTTGTACGCTACGCAGGTTGATAATCGCACTTGCAGCTTTCTGATGAAAATTAGTTCTCATCGCCGGTTGTGATTCGGCGCAGGAAATCTCCGAATCCGTTGGCATTAATTCGTTACCCACTCCTTCCGGTAGTGGAAGGAGAGTGATCAAACTGTTGAGTACATTCTTGATAGTTTCGATTTCCTTTTCTATTTGCTCGGATACAACCATAGAGGAGGAACTTCGCGCTGTCTTCGAGAATTGAGAAGAACGCCTGGCAGCCTGGCCGGTAACTTGGAGAATAGACGGAACTCCTTTGGTGTAAAAATCCGCTGGAAGCGTATCGATAGTGAGTCGCCGAGAGGCTCGTTGTGTATCGGATGAGCGACGTGAGCAGAAACCTGGATTTTGTGTCATTAACAGGTGATTGATGTTGTCCAGTTGCGTTTTCATGGCAGCAATATCCCCACCGTCCAGGTAAGGAACAACTAATTTCTCTAATCTAGCAAATTCGACAAGTACATCGTTGGCAAGAGCTGTCAATTTTCCGATATTTATTTCCATAACATCAATCCGAGAAGCAAGGTTAATGAAATCAACAGGTTCATCCTTTTTCAAAGACTCCCGACTAGATTGATATTGTTGTAGTTCCTCTTCACTTGGCAGGATCGAGACAGAGCGTTCCAAACTGTCGAGTCGCTCGGAAATTTCATGCAAATCATCAGAACTGAGACGAATCGGGGTGGCCGATTTATCTGTTTCATTGTTGTAAGGATGAACTTGAAATTGCTCCCGTCCTTCATTCTGCACGATACTAACTTGAACTGCAGGATCTTTCTCCAGCGCATCCAACAGCGGTTCCAACTTGTCCTGATGTTCCGGCGATAAATCGACACGCGAATGTTGGCTTCCTAGCTTGCGAACAATAATGTGCAGCAAGGTGTGCAACGTGGTAAAGTCGACATTTCCCGATTCCGGTGTACCGATGGATAAATCCACCAATTTGGCTAACGAAAGATCGAACGTCATTTTTATGGTTGCTGGTTGGGACGGATGACTAGATCTTTATTCGGTTCGTACACAACTATTATCAGTGATTGAAATGTTGGAATATTGCACGATCAAGAAAATATAAAGATTACAGATTTTTGGCTACTTTCTAGCACTTTTCCATGTCAGTCAGCAGAAAAAAGTATAAAGGCCTGTGCCTAGGAGCACGAACAACGGACTCACGTAGAACTACAAATGCAGGTTAAATTCGACAAAGGTTGACATTTTGCAAATGATATTGTAATAAATGCTCTGAAAAATTCCTATAAATTTGATACAATTTCGTAAATGCTCGTGCTCTGTATATTAGTTATATCCGTTCCTTAAGGTTTGTAGTTCCACTAAGAGTTTCTCCAGGCCACAATCACATTTGTTCTAATGATTGTAGCACTTGTCAACTTTAAAATTATGACAATGAAAATATCATCAATTAAAGCAACATATTAAACGCCCAAAAACCTATTTTCGGATCAGACAATCGCTAATTCTTCATCACTTCGAAAAGTGCTACACCACGTCACATGCATAAATATTCCGTCAACCCCTTTTTCATATTAGACATCAATTTTGAAAGAATTCTTTCTCTATGCATGGATACAATCGGGCGAAAGATAGGGGTGCTCGTTCGCTTTGTCATAACTGTTCACTTTCACGGCATCAAATTGATAAAATATAACGAGATAACCATTAAAGGAAAGTGTAAAAACTGGAATGAGTGAAATTTGAGAACGGTTGTATGCAATCGTACTACTTGTGGTATGGAAACATCATTATCGTTACGGCAAATCAGCACTACTTATTCTGACCAATCACAGAGTTTGGATTTTTAGTTAGACAATGCCTAATATTTTTCAATTATTTGGAGCTTTGTTAGGGAAACCGGAAACATGTAATCTACTGTATTGTAATGGAATTTCAAATCGATTGATACCAATATCTCTATAATCTATTGAGGGATGACTGAGTTATAAGCGTGCAAACTATAACCACTTTTCGTTACGTATTCCCTTTTCGTTTCCCTAAGGTGTACCCCAATATAGAAATCACAGACGTAGTCCCACGTGTTTGGAAAAACTATCATGCATTGCCATGAGGGAGAGTTAGACCCACTATTGGCGAGCGCGGAATAAGTTGACTGCGATCCTGGAGGACGACAGAGATCGAGAAACTGAAACAACTATTCCAGGCTAATAATACACGTAATTTCTTTAAGATGCCACATCGAAGCATGACATGTGTAGGGACGAGGAGGAAGAACTTTCCAATAATCCACTTCATGAAAAGAAAATAAGAGGGTTTCACGTCTCCCCATTGATGGTTGTATTTATCCGGGTTTAATCCAACAATTACCGATGTTGACGTTAGTATAGTTGTTTCCCGCTGTCTTAATTTTGATAACGAAGAGTCGAAGAGTCAATCGTTTGGTGCCAAAAGGGACAAATACTTCGAAACTGTCGTTTGTTTCATTCAAAATTCAAAGAGACGGCGTTGATGCCATCTTCTTCAGCAGCATAGAGCCAGAGCCGGGGTGGCTCGTGCTGTTTCAAGCACTCGTCTCCATTCAACTCGGTCTTGGGCCACTCGTCGCCAATTTCCTAGTCGTCTCAGAAGTGGCAAATCGCTTTCGACCTAGTCGAGCCATCGTGCACGTTGGGCCCCCCTGTTCCTGGTGCCGGTGGGGTTGTTGAAGAGGACTATTTTCGTCGCACTGTCGTCCGGCATCCTTACGCCGTGTCCGGCCCACCGTAGCCTGCTAACTTTCGCTAGATGTACGATGGGAGTCTCCCCAAGCAGTGCCTGTAGCTCGTGATTCATACGCCTCCGCCACTCTCCGCTTTCAGTTTGTACTCCGCCAAATATCGTCCGCAGCACTTTCCGCTCGAACACGGCCAGGGCGCGTATGTTCTCCGTGAGCAGCGTCACGGCTTCAAGTCCATAAAGAACTACCGGTCTAATAAGTGTTTTGTACATTGTTAGCTTCGTGCGGCGGCATATGCTTCCTAATCGTAGCGTTTTACGAAGGGCAAAGTAGGCCCGATTTCCCGCTTGGATGCGCCGCTGGATCTCCTTACTAGTGTTGTCCGCGGTCACCAGCGATCCCAAATACACGAACTCCTCTACCACTTCTAGTTCGTCGCCGTCAACGGTTACCGTCCGTGGGAGACGCGCATTTGTTTCCTTTGAGCCTCTTTCTTGCATGTATTTGGTCTTCGACGCATTTATTTTTAGCCCAATTCTCCAAGACTCCGCTTTCAGTCTGGCGTAGATTGCCTCCGCCGTCGCAAAGTTCCTGGCAATGATATCAAAGTCATCTGCAAAGCCTCGAAGTAGGCTACTCTTGGTAAAAATGGTACCTCTCGTTTCGATGCCCGCTCGTCGGATCACCCCCTCAAGAGCGATGTTGAACAGCATGCAGGATAAACCGTCACCTTGTCTCAATCCTCGCCGCGTCTCGAAGGGACTCGAGAGTGTCCCAGAGATGCGTACGAAACACATCGATCCAATGTAGCTCTGATCAGTCGCGTCAGTTTGTCCGGAAAACCGTATTCGTGCATTATCTGCTATAGCTTGTCTCGATCGACTGTATCGTATGCTGCTTTGAAATCAATAAAGATGTGATGCTTGGGCACGTTGTACTCCCGACATTTCTGCAAGATCTGTCGGATAGTAAAAATTTGGTCCGCAGTTGCGCGAGCCCCCATGAAACCCGCCTGACAATTCCCTACGAAACCTTGTGCTATCGGTGACAGCCGGCGTAACAGGATCTGGGAGAGTACCTTGTAGGCGGCGTTTACTAGCGTAATACCACGATAGTTGCAGCAGTCTAGCCGATCACCCTTTTTGTAGATGGGGCAAACCACTCCTTCCATCCATTCCTCCGGTAGCTTTTCCTCCTCACAAATCCTCGAAATAACCCAGTGTAGAGCCTTTGCTAGCGTTTCTCTGCCATGTTTATAAAGCTCTGCCGGTAGGCGGTCCTTCCCAGCGGCTTTATTGGTCTTCAGCAGCCGGATTTCTCGTTTGACTTCTTGGAGATCAGGTGCTAGGACATTACTATCTTCCATGGGCGCTCCTAGGTTAATTTCCGTTCCGCCTCCTTCTGCGACTTCGCCATTGAGGTGTTCATCGAAGAACTGCTTGCGCCTGTCGATCACCTCGCGCTCGTTTGTAATTAAATTCCCTCCCTCGTCCCTACACATGTCAGGTTTCGGTGTGTAGCCCTTCCGAGTTTGGTTCACCTTCTCATAAAACTTGCGTGTGTCATTAGCTCGGATTAGTTGCTCTAATTCTTCACGATCTCTGTCCTCCTTTTGGTTTTCTCCTCAGGATCGGGGTCAACTGGTTCCTAGCTCGTCGGTATTTGGCCAGGTTCTCTCTAGTGGCAATACTTAGATAATTTTTCCAAGCATTTTTATTTCTCCTCCACCGCTTGTTGGCATTCCCCATCAAACCTATCATTTTGTGTACTCCGAGGTTCAATACCTAGTGCTGTGGCAGCGTGCTCTCCGATGGCCGAGCGTATTCTGCCCCAACCGTCTTCGAGGTTTTAGGCACCTAACTCCTCGGAAGAAGGCAGATGCCATCTTCCTGGCCAACTGGGTTATTGTTCCGGGAATTCGTTGACATGCCAAAAAACCGACATGGAGGAACGACGGTAGCTATAAGCTGGTATAAGCCCGTCCGACAGCTAATTACCGCATCACCACTGGGATGCTCCATGGAAAGACATTCAGTTCACTGGCCACTGGGATGCACCTTACTTAGCAATATGGAAACCTCTGATACCTCCGCCACAGTCGAGCGGACCAGCATTCAACAGTCATCCCGGTCCTGTGTGCGGCAGTGGCAGAGGTTTTCTCCAAATTGCCATCAATGGCAAGTATAATTATCTCTTGACCTCGTCGGGTGCTGATCCGTTCCCTGTTTCCAGCTCAAACACTAGCCGATCTGACCAACTTCGCCTCCATACCCACCAGGGGTGAGAGATTTACGGACTAAAATCACTCAACTACGGCTACTATTGAGTAGTTATGACTACGACGTTGTCGTTCTAACTCCTCCTCCTTCAACTAAGTATACGCCTTTTCGCTGTGATCGCAATCCGGCAAGCAGTCGTCATACTCGGGGTGGCGGCGTGCCTACTGGCGTCAAGAATCACCTGAGAAGCCACTAAATAACTGCAAAAAGCTCGAGCAAATTGCAGTTTGCCATTTTTCGATTCGAAACGATTGTTTCTCTACAAGTCAGAAATAGATCGAGCATCCCTTCTCGAAGCTGAATCGACTTCAAGAAGATTAGATCTCAAGTACCATCTCAATACTACTCCAGTCCAACGTTAAACAAAACCCTGCACGTTTCTGGGATTAGGCATATTAGGAAGCTGAAAAAAAGCGACTACATTCCTAATCCCGTACACTACGATGGTACCGACGCTTGGACAAGCAGGGACGCTGCAGGACTCTTCGCATTGTTCTTCGAACTCGTGTATAGCAGAGCGGCACCAGTGCAGATTGTCGAATGTTTTGCCCATATACAAGCACACGATTTCAATCTCCCCGCTATTCATATACAGTGGACTCTTGGAAAAGTTAATCAGAGCGTTAAAGTTAATTGTTCAGAAAAGTTAAGCGATTTGCATGAAAGAACCAATTTGTATGAAAGAAAGGTTGGCAAAAATGTCGTTTATTGGAACCATCCCAACCCACCCGAGCAGGAGCGAAGAGCAAAATGATATCAAAATGTGTTATGGAAATCGAATAACTCGTATCAAAATTTGGTCTTGTTTTGGCTGACATAGTTGGTAAAATAACAAAAAATAATATCAAAATTTTGCTCCTTTAAGGCTAAAAGAATAATTACTTGTGTTATTTGAATAAAAAAGCGATAACATGACTGTATTCAGAGTTTAGAATAACATATTTTAGTATAATTAAGGTATTGAATAATAAATGCAGTAGCATGAGATATTAAAAAATCATTTTATAAATTATTTATAATCTAAAATCTCTTTAATCAATAAAAAAAAATTTATGAGATATATCGAATGTCTTTTTAAGATCAAAATAAGATATGATAACAAAATCAGTTATTAAACTCATCTTACAACCACTGTTTAAAATATCTACTCAATAACAAAATGTGTTATCAATGTATCTCCATATCTATTCAATAACAAAATATAGTATTATAACACAGTTTGATATTGTTTTTATATTATTTTGCTCTTCGCTCCTGCTCGGGAAGAAAAGCGCACCCTGTGCGCTTGCCAAAATTATACGGGCTTAAAATTTTGCAGTAAAGAAATAGTACATAAATTTAGAACAACATTGTAAAACCTTCAATTTTAGATATTCATATTTCATTTTTATGGAATTGCTGTATTGCTATATTCATATTATTAGGCATAAAACGTTTTAATTAATACGAATTAAGTTGTGATAGATTTACGTCAACGTTAGCATCCATACATTCTATTAATTTTCAGAATATCGCTTTTACTCATTCCGTCACGTTGACCAATTTTTTGATCAGTCTCCTGAAAGCATAAATACAGCTCGTGATTATTTTAGTTTACTCTTGAATTAGCCAGTATTATTGACTACTTACCTGCCGCACTACGATGGTTTTCTCCCCATTCATGCTGAACGATTTCTCGCTGTAGTGCATGATACTACCGTAGTCATATTCTTCCCCAAAATTATCTACTTTATCCGGACCGTACAGGTAAAAGTTTTTCTCCTTTCCCGGTTCGATGTTTTCCCACATAATCTCAACGTAGTCATCACGATTGTAAGTGTTTTGCATATGTCTAAATCCGATAGCATGAATCAGCTCGTGTACAATAGTTCCGAGCCGGAAGCACCCACTACCAACTGGATATGGCTTCAGTTTTACATGTTGACTTTCTCCGTTGTGACCCACAGTAGCAGAGCATCCGGTACTATCACCGTGAATACTGATGTAACTGGAATCGCTTAGAGCATCTCGTTGTTTAAACTGCAAACAGGTTGCATGCTCGATAATCCGCATGGCTTGGTGGATGTAGTCGATCTGTTCGTTGTCGTACCATCCTTCTTCAATTTCGTACACCAGCGTGTTCGATGGCCAGCGATATTTTTCGGCAAGCATTCCATTCTTTCGATTAATTTCAGCATACTGCTCCTCGGTGAGTATCATGTCCCCCTCGAACTGACCGCTCAACTCCTCCGCCAGGTCCCCTGGACGAAGATTGCTTAGCCGAGCGACTGGAATTTTAATTTAAAATTTTCTTCAAATAAATGTGCGGTACCAATTTAATTATAGTGTTACTGTTCTCGGCAGAATTTTCTGAAATCCTCAGCGAAGGAGCACCGTTGCAATAGAAAACGAAAGTAAATATTACTAAAAGTTGTAAAGCTATCATTTTTTTAAACGAATTAGTCAACTGTACATATGCTTAGTTAATGACAAACAGGGAGTTTTGAGTAAAATTTTATAGGCAATCCAATCAACAAGTCTGATTGGGGTCGGATGAGATTTGACTTCTTATTCGGCTTTTGTCAGATAACGATAATTGCCCTAATTTGATAATTAGCAGGGGCAACGTAAATCGTTTTCAATATCAATATCTGTAAGTACAGGGTATTACAGAATGGATAACCCAAGTTCAAATTCATTGTTTTTTTTCTTTCGACTGTTTGACTCGTCTATGTGTTCACATAAAAATTGTGCGGAATTTCATATCGATATTTACCAGTACCAGTTTTTTGCGTTTGAATTCTCAAACACGCTTGTTTATTCGTAAAACGTTATACTAGCGTTTAGTTATCTCACCTACGGAGATTCAAGATATAGTTCATTACAACCATGCGTTTTATCGGCAGTGCAGGTACTGAGTGGTTTGATCTACTTGAATTGAGTGCAGGTTTCTGATATTATTTAAACAACGTGTTTGCTTTTTATCTGATCTATTGAATTACATAACGGCTACTGTCATAACAGCACCAAAACTTGTAGAACCCTTATTTAATGCCTTGATACTATATACCACTGGGAACGTACGTTATCAATAGCGCTTAATCCCTCCAGAACCATGAAAGACATAAAAATTTTCGGATTTAACATACTATAGTTGTTCATGATATGCACAAATCAGTGCACTGCGTGTATTCTTTGGTGAAAAAAATAATTTTACGGTAGGTATTGCTTTAAAAGTATTGCATGTAAGCAATTAGATTACGTCGGATTACAAGGATACATCATGTTTAGTTTTTTAATATCTTTCACGCTCATGTAATCACGTTGCCCAAGCTCAGAACCATCCTTGAAAGAAAAAAGTAAGTTATTTTATAAGTTTTTTAACCTTACCGCTTGTATTTTATTCCTTACCAGAGCAATGATTGTCTCCTTACCGTTACTCGAAAATGCGTAACCACTGCGGTGCATAATACTATCATAATCGTATGGTATGCCGAAATCATCAAACGCTGGTGTCGAAAATTTTTCCATGTAGTGATGATCGTGCAGATTAATATTGCTATAATTCACTTGTATGTACAGATCACGATCTGGTCTGCTGGTCGGATGGGTGAATCCCAGCGTGTGCAGTAACTGATGAAGGATGGAACCGACCGTGAAACATCCACGAGGATCCAGGTTTACGATCTGGGCACCTCCAATCATTCCTAGGTCTGCCCAACAGCCACTATCTTTTCTAGTGATAACCAAAAAATTTTTAGAAGTTGCTTCCCAGGACACAAATTTGACACAACTTCGGCTTTCAATGTAATCCATAGCTTCCCGGAGGATTAATTTTTCGTCGGCAGCTGTTACGGAAAATCGAAAACATATTTATGTTGGCATCAATGAATCCTAATTGGCGATTATAGTTACTTAGGTTGGATAGCAGATAGGGTATCGAATTTTCACTCCAAGTGTAATTGCCTTCCCGAAAATTCTTCCCATCGTCAGCACCAGTCTCAGGAATCACCAGATCACCGTATGTTTTTTGGCCGAGCTCTTCGAAAACGTGATATAATCGTCCATGCGCGATCACCACAGTTGACATCAGGAGCAGTAGGAGTCTCTGTGGATTTTAAAAAGATGTTTAAACTTAATTGAATAATTTCTGTGTTTAAACATTTTTGGAATACCAAGTTACTGATTACCTTCATGACTAGATTAGCAGACGTGTGTAATTGGAATGAAAGATGATTACTGACAGAATTTTGCAGGAAGCGCGCCGTTTATTCCGAAAAACATTTATTTGTTTTTTGATAATTTGGCGACGTACCCCACCCCAACCGCGATAATTGGACCGGTAAAATATACACCGATTGCATACTTCTTGCTAATAAAAAGATTCCTTTTACAGCCAAACCGACGAGAGTAATGAATATGAACCGTAGACGAATTGTATATTTAACATTTGCATAAACTTGAGTTAAATTCAATGCCCTTTTTTTCTTTCACTATGAGGATTTTTCTTAATATTTCAACTTAGACTATCATCAGTCACATATTCGGACTTGTTTTATAGCTTATTATGCTATAATTATTGTGTTATCCATGCATGCTCTATGCTCCATAATAACGTATATTAGCGACGATATTCTCTTGAAAAAGAATTCCAAAAACAAGTATTATTGCAACTTGCAACCCATGCATATTTACGTCGCCCGCGCGCACTTTGAAGGTCATTTTTGTGCGATCTTTCATTTTATGGTTTTACAAACAGAATCCGACCGGGGATTTTTTCGTAAAGAAGTCGTTTATCTCAACAACTCCAAATGCCGCTAAACTAGATTTAATCTTTTGATATCAATAGAAAGATATTTCTAAAAGGATTCCAATGATAAGGATAAAAATGGTGTAGTGCTTGTTCACATTAAGCGTCAGTTTCTAGCAGTTTTGCCAAAAAAGGGCATTTTACCATTGCTTCCTCGGTATGAAAATGCATAAAAGTTCATATCACTGAGCAGTGGTGGAAGGCAAAATAATATTAGTCGAATATTGATATAATATCAAATCGCATTTTGGGTCATGTACTTCAACGAGTTAATATTTTTTGAAACGGTAATTCTACAATTGATGGAGGGACGATAGGGGAAAATTTTTTGGGGTGAAGGGGAAAGAGCGGGGTGGTGAGGCGGGGGGGGGGGGGAGGTGGTTATTGGTAGCTACGTTTAACAGGTAGTCGTTGTGACTCCTACCTTTTGTCCAATGGTAGGAGTAACAACAACTACTTGTTAAACGTAACTACCAATAACTCCCCCCCCCCTCACCTTCCCACTCTTTCTCCTCTACACCAAAAAATTTTCATTACCTTCCCCTACCGTCCCTCCATCAATTGTAAAACCACCGTTACAAAATATATTAATATTACCCAGCTAGCATTTTCATATGTATAAAAAAGGTAAAAATCAGCATTACGTACAGATATACATGCTAAATAAATCGTATTTCATGCGCAAAATTGGCATATCTGTACTATTTTGGAGGCGGTATACGTGATTACGAATAATTTAGAGCGTTACGAGCGTAAGTATTTATATACGACAATATCCGATTAAGCGCGAGTCGCTCCGTACTACTCTACGATTTTGTGCTGAAAATCGTATGTATGTCAGTCATTATCATTATATACGACAAAAAATCAACTTGATCCCACTTTATCCAGCTTTAGTTACGATTTCGAGTTTGTTAGGAGATATTTACGATAGTTTTCGTACATTGATATACGAGTTGGTGCTAACTGGGTAATGCCTGACCGCATTTCAAAGTCAAAGACTAAACACACTAGTTTGGTCTACTGCAACGAGTTGACCGCGTTCGTGACTTGAGGGCCAAACAGAATGCTGCGTCAACCCATCCGTCACCGTCAATTTGACAGTAAACCCATGGGAAAACTGTTTGAGGCAATGTTATGCTTGCTACCTTTACATCTTCATGTGAAGAAGGAAGCCTTACTCACTCGGTGCACTAAGGTTCCAAAGGTGTCGTAACATACTTGAGGGGGATCAAATTGGTCACCTTCGCGTACTAAGAGAGTTCAAACTACCACCCCTAGTAACGACAATCTCTGACTGGATGGAGGTACGGCCTAACATGGATGTTCCGTACAGTGTAATTGTTACTAATCGCACTGTATGGAGCAATGGAGGGCCTGTTCTTCCATCCGGTACCATCTGCTTCTTTACAGATGGATCAAAAATTGCACAGGTTCTGGAGTCTACGGACCCGGAATAAAGGAAGCTTTTCCACTGGGCAAATGTCCCACCGTGTTCCAAGCGGAAGTATATGCAATATACATCTGCGCCAAGATATGTCTAAAACGAAAGTATAGGTATGCTAAAATCGGAATCTTCACGGACAGCAACGCTGCACTACTGGCTCTCAAGTCCACCAAATGTTCATCCAAATTAGTTTGGGAGTGCAGCACAACCTTGAGGGAGCTCTCCCGCCAGAACAAAGTTTCATTATTCTGGGTGCCTGGACACTGCGGAATCGAGAGCAACGAGCTTGTCGACAGCCTAGCGAGACAAGGATCTGCTAATCAGTTCATTGGCCTGAACCGTTTCTGGGCACCTCCATATTCGCTGTCAAAAGCGAGTTACTGACCTGGGAAAGGCTAGAAATAGGGGCTGTTGACAAGCTAAACACTTTATCTACCCAGACCCTGCAGTAGTTAACAAATTACTTACCTTAACGCGTAGGGAACTGCACACAATCACGGGACGTTGACGCAGCATTCTATTTGGCCCTTTAGACGTAAATCTCGATTGTGCGCTTACCTTTCGCTTGCATCTTGAGAAGATTGTCTCGAGGGTTAATAGGCAACTTGGTTTTATATTTAAAATTGCTGATGAGTTCAAAGATCCTCACTGTATCCGTTCGCTCTACCTCACCTTAGTACGCTCAAAATTCGAGTCCTCTTAGGTGGAAGCAATTCTTCGATGAGTACCTCAACGGCGATATAGCTAAAGGAGACGCAACGGAAGTTAACCTAGGAGTGCCTACAAACGACAACATCGTGCCGGCTCCGGCGAGAAATCGAGCAGCTGAAGAATAATAGAGCCGCCGGAGAGAACCGATTCCCAGTAGAACTACAATAATGGCTAAGAATCGCTAACAACGGTATGTCACTGGATAATTTCAAGGATTCGGGAGGAGGAGAAACTAGCATTGGGCGATACTGTATCTGTATCGAAAAAATCGATACTTTTGAGCCGATACATCGATATTTTGGATCGATACTGAGCGTCCCGATACCGGCCAGTATCGATGCTAAAACGACGATATTTGTATCGATACCTTTATAGTAAATGCTAGAGAAACTAAAATACTTTACTTATCCTAATGCGATGTCCATTAGGATTTCACCTGCATAACAATGTTCCGCCAACAAACTCGATCCATGGCTGTCCGCCTCCAATTTCTCGAATGTCCCACACTTTCCAGGACTTGCTCCATATGGTCTAACCGTCAAGCACGCTGCGTACCTCTGCGCCTGGTACCAACCGAATTCGAGGCAAACATCATTTTTACGGGATTGTTTTCTGGCATTCTCACAACATGTCCCGGTCATTGTACTCTTCCAGCCTCAGCAACTTTCTGAATGCTGAGTTGGCCGAAAAGCTGCGCTAGCTTGTGGTTCATGTTTTTCCTCCATAGACCGTACTCACATACACCACCAAAGATGATCCTAAGCACACGACGTCCAAAAGTGATCAGTCTCCGTCGAGCATTGTCCACGTTTCGTGCCCGTAGACTATCGGTCTTATTTGCGCTTTGTACATGGTACATTTGGTACAGGGATGAAGCTTGCCAGATTTTAGGGTCTTGTAGAATCCGCAGTAAGCACGACTTCCGGCAAGAATACCTCTGCGTATTTCTCTGCTGCAGATGTTATCCGACCACCTCGAACTCGTAGAAATTAAAATAAGAGGTGTACCTAATTAATGCGGCAGCTAATTTTTTCTCTGCAAAAATAGATGCATTCCCAGTTCCAGTCTTAAATCAAATTTTAAGTAAAACTTAAATTTCAATTTGAAATCTAATTTAAAGTCGGATTTCTTCGGTGATGTAAAAAAATCAAATTCAATTTCAAATCTTATTTCAAGTTCAAGTATAAGTCCGATTTAACTCCAATTTCTGGCAAAGTTGTAAGTATAATTTCTAGTCAAATTTTACATCCAATTCACTATTAGTTACTAGTAAAATTTTAAGTTCTTTATTATGTCCTATTTCAAGTTCAATTTCATGTCTCATTATAAGTCCTATTTCATGTGTAATTTCAAGTCCAATTTATATATTCTAGTCTGAATTGGTCCAAACTTGAGTTTAACTTCGCGTCCAATTTTAACTGTGATTTGAAGTCCAAATTCAAGTTTCACTTCAAGTTTAATTTTAAGTTAAATTTAAAGTCTTACTTCCAGCTCAATTTAAAGTAAAGATTCAAGTTGAAATTGATTCAAACTGAAGTCCAATATCATTTGTTCATCAATATCAATTTGAAGTTCAATTTTAAGCATAATGCCATGCTCAATTCTAAGTTAAATTTCAGTTCCCATTTCAAGTTCAATATCAAGTTTAATTTCAGGTTCAATTTTAAGTAAAATTTCAAGTGCAATTCCAGCTCCGATTTTAAAATTAATTTCAAATGCAATTAGACAACTCACAAGTTGCTGAGTGAAGCTCTGATTTCCTCAATGGAGGTAGCTGTCTTGGCACTCGAAGATGGATGTGGTTGGATACGCTAGACCGTCAATGAAGCCGCAACTGCGTTGTTAAGTGAAGAAACCCTGAGTGCATGAAATAACTTTTGACGGAGATGAACTGGAAGGGGTTGATGAATTCATAAATTAGGGATCTCTGGCAACCGCCGTCAATCATACGAGTAAGCAGATTCAACGACGCATTCTAGCTAAGTCAGGTCTACTTTTCCCTTCGTAAGTCATTTCGATCAAGGAGCATAAACCGTATGCAAAATATAAAAGCATTTGCTAGCGCTTGGCTGAGTGGTTGATTTCTGGTCGGCCCGGCCGGTTTTTCACTTGCCGGTGATCGATCAATCTGGCAAAAAGTCGGTTTACCAACTTAAAAAAACGGATTTGTACTTCTTGTCCGATTTTTAAAATTTATTTTTCATTTCCATCATTCCACTAAATTTTCTAATAAATTTTGTAGCAATCCTGAGCAATTCGTTGCAGTTTCCGGTCAAAAGAGTTTAAAACCGCAGGCCTGACCAGTCCGACTCAGCTATTATTTCGTTCCTAACGAGATTTCGTATGAGAACGAAAGAGAATCAACAGTAGTAAAAGCACACGCATATAATTTTCTAAAAAATTAAGCTTAATAATAAACAAAAGTGTGGTTTTCGTTGCACCCTGTCAGTGTATCGATACCGATATCGATACCACTGGTATCGATACTTGCCGCCCGATATTTCAACGGGATCGATACCTTTACAAAAATTGTATCGATATTCGAATATCGATGCTTTTCGCAGTATCGCCCAATGCTAGGAGAAACCACCGGAGGAGTGGATGGAAGATGTAGTCTGTAAATTGCTTGGTTGCTTCGTCTATCTCCAATAGCAAGAGAATTCGTAGGGTAGTATTAGGTGGGCTTTATGGGGGCCCGTGCTACAAATCAAATTTTTACTCTCCGACAAATCCTCCAGAAATGTCGAGAGTACAACGTGACCAGGCATCATATTTTCGTGGATTTCAGGAGCAGAATACGATGCGGTTAAACGCGAACAGTTATGGCAGATAATGTACGAGTGCGCTTTTCCGGACTAATTGATGCGGCTGATCAAAGCTACCCTGGAGCGAGTGATGTGCTACGTGCGCGTTTTGGGGACATTCTCGAGTCCTTTCGAATCACGCAGAGGGTTGCAGCAAGGGGATGGATTGTCCTGTATGTTATTCAATATCGCTATTGAAGCTGTGATCCGGTCTCTGGTCACCACCGACAATAATACGAGTAAGGAGATTGAACGACGCATTCAAGCTGTAAATCGAGCCTACTTTTCACTCCGTAAGACGCTTCGATCAAGGAACATAAGCACAAAGCTGACGATGTACAAAACGTTAATCAGACCGGTAGTCCTCTACGGACTTGAGACAGTAACTTTGCTTACGGAACGTACACTTGCCGTATTTGAACGAAAGGTGTTGTGGACTATTTTTGGTGGAGTACAAACGGATAGCGGACAGTGGCGTAGGCGTATGAACCACGAGTTGTAAGTACTACTTGGAGAGATTCCCATCGTACACCTGGCGAAAATTGGGAGACTACGGTGGGCCGGCCACGTCGCCGGATGACTGTGCAGTGAAATCCGTTCTCTTAAAGAACCAACTCTTCTGCTTTTAACGTAGAACTACGTCTTACGGCAAGGTTTGGGATAGAGTGTCATTCCGAAAAATAGAAAAATGCGAGCGTCACGAAAAATGATAGGTTTTGAGCACTAATAGCTTAGCGGTTTCCGGATCGATTTTAAATATTTTTGCACCAATCAATCGGAAAATCTTCTACGCATCAACCCCAATATAGAAACCTATTGCTTTCAAAGTACGCACTATTGAAAAATTGAACATAATGAAGCATTGTCCAACTTGCAATCCTCGCTTCGTGATTGGTCGCAACGTATTTTTAGAAAAAAAGTGACAACATCTCCCCGTCCCAACAGGTCGAAGATTCTTTGCAACGATTGAACCTAGACCAATTTGATATCTGTGCTTGGGAAGTACGCCAGAAAGAGTGACAAAGTCTCCCCGTCCCAACAAAATTCCATACAAACGCGATTAAACCTAGTCCAATTTGATATCTGTGCTTAGGAAGTATGCCAGAGTGCCAAGCCACCCCTCTTCTTCAACCAATGTTATCGTTTAAACATTAAATCTAGCCCAATTTGATGCCCTGAAGGTCAAATTTTATAGAGTGAGCGGCCGCCCTTTCCTTTTGCCAGGACGCATACATATACTGCAAGAATTTGTTCGGAACTGTTGTCTTGCTCGGAAACATAGCTGAAGGGATATTTGTGTATGTGACGTGACGCAGCAATTCTCAAAGCGAGGAAAATCAGTAACTCTCTTATCCGAGAATAGTTTTGAACGTTTCATTTGCTGCTTTACGTCAGTTAGTTGCCTGCAATTCTATACATAGTTATAATAGTCAAGTATTACATTTCTTTCGAAAATGATGGACAAGACATGGCAGGAGGGATCCGTAGTGATGTCAATTTTTATTTGAACGTCAACTCGGCATAAGACAGGAAGGTACAAATCATTACCAAATAACTTTAACTTACATATATAATAGCTTGCAATCATGAAAATGAGTAAAAACATATAAAAAATTATCGACTTGCAAAAATTTGAATTTCTCAACCTACAGCACAGCACAGTCGAATCATTTTAACATAACAATTTTTTGATGTCATCAAAATACATATACAGTATCCACCCGCTAATCCGACACCCAATAATCCGACGACTCAATAGTCCGGATCTCGCTAATCCGGAAAATTCCGAATTAAAAAGTATTGCACTTAACTTCTTTCAATCGAATACTACCTTCATTTGGCGTCTCCGTTAGAGTCAGAATGGTACTCTTTCTAACTAAATGGAAATGATACATGGAGCTGCTTCTAACTATGTTAACTTTTGCCATGGCCATAATATTTTCATTGCTATTCTCAATAGACTGATGTGCTTGCGCTTATTTCGATACTAACTAAGAGTTTCAAAGTATTTTGTTGACGAAATTGAGCATTACTGAGTATTAAACATATTTATTGTGTACTTACGACAAATATTTTCTCAAATTTCCGGAGTTGTTTACGTATGGACCACATTTCAAATTCACACTGACGTCAGTTTGACTGTCGGATTATCGAATCAAAATTCGCTAATCCGGCTATAAATTTGTCGGATTAGCGGGGCGGTACTGTATATATGTAAATAGTGTTTGATGTTGCAGTAAGATTTGAGGCGCAATTTAAAAATAATCGAATTTTCTCAACCTGCAGTTAGTCTCAACAAATGCTGCATTTAGCATGATGTACATGAAGAATTGTATTATTGCATGCGTGGATATATGCTACTATCACTACAAAGAGACTTACGTAGCCTTGCGTCGCCTAAGCGGTCGTGTCTTGTACACAACCCCTCTGATTTTTTCTGAGATTTTGAAAATATGAGAGAGATGCAGAAGCGTCACTGCAAGTGAGATTGATCAATCCGTTTTTTGATCAATACTAACATGCCGTGGAGGAAAATCTGAGGTACATGAAAGTTCAATAATAAGTGCCTTCGGACATATCGTTAGTCATTAACTTTTCGTCGGAAATCCCAATTTCGGAAGCAGTTTTTGGGTACAAATATACTGCCTATAAAAGCATAACTGTCCCATATGGAAAAACGTGAAGCGTGGGAAAAAGAGATTGAAAGTGGCTGACTGATTTATATATTGTGCATCATTATACAAGAATTATTTTACTTTATTCGACAAAAACATCACGTTACATTAGTAATTGAACTATCCACATAAATTTTGTTGTAAAATTAAACACCAATGCA
This sequence comes from Sabethes cyaneus, assembly GCF_943734655.1. NCBI lineage: Eukaryota > Metazoa > Arthropoda > Insecta > Diptera > Culicidae > Sabethes > Sabethes cyaneus. The sequence continues at coordinate 73,810,444 of NC_071354.1, read as the reverse complement.
ATATATTTTTCAAAATTTCGAAGATGGGACAGTTATGCTTTTATTTAGAAGCGCAAGTTGCTAAATAAAAGCATGTCTGTCCCATTTTTTTTTTTTTCAATTTTTGTCAGTACATAGTGAAAGATAGTTTCTGTGCCAAAGTATGCGCTACAGAAACGCTCCTATAATATTCCAAGATCTCAAGGTCGTGATTAAAGAAGGCAAGAAAGCCGTCGCGGTGTTTTTCGATCTTTTTTGAACCAGTGATGGCTTCGTAATCACAAATTATAAATCCTAACCAAGGCTATACCTCGAAGATATTTGAGTAATAATATTCAAAAAGAGCAGCCTTGCTGTTAAAGATAACAGCAAACTTGATGAAGTTCGAGTTTCGAACTTCAAGTATGTGCTGCTGTTGAAAAAACAGCACTAGCTATTGTTTTGAAAACTTTTCAATCGAAATAATACATCAGCATAAAGGATATCGTGGAATCAAAACGAAGAGAAAAGCTGCTCTATTAAATACTCTTTTCCCTGACACCGCCGAAGAAAATTGTGCCAGTGAAAGCTTCGCCGATTAAGAAAAGATTGTGGTCGAACATTGAAATAAACTTAGAAACAAATATGTATTACTGTCATATTTCTTTTTTTGTTAAGTTTTTATCCTATTCAGGTGGAAATTAAAAGAATATTGTTTTATCAAAGCTATATGCCTTATGGTTGCCTCAGCTGACAGAAAAAATGTTTATAATGGACAATATTATTATGGGACAGTTATGCTTTTATTTTTCGTATGGGACAATTCAGGTTTGATATTTTTTGGAAAAATTTTCAAACAAAGTCCGGCTAAATTAAAGTTTTTTAGATAAATTAGGATATAAATAAGCTACTTTCGTGCTTTTCTCAAAATCGATAAAATTCCATATGGGACAGTTATGCTTTTATGGGCAGTATAGGGGTTCTGTATTCTTTAAAATTTTTGTTTCAAACAAAAAAAACTGCTCTTGAAATGTGCAAAATCATCGACGACTCATTTCATCTTAACATACTGAATACTGAATGCTGAGAGAAGAGAGCTAGAGAAAGAGAAGAGAGAAATTTCGCAGTGCAGTACAAAAAAGTGTATTGTGAATTGTGCGATGATGAAATACGGTCTAAGAAAAGGATCAAAGAGATGAAAATCGTTCAAATTCGAGGTGAGGCTCCGCTGGTGGTGCCATAGCGCAAGAGAACTTCAAACACCAGATTCAAACCGGAAGCTAGAGGAACAGAACTGCGAAGGAATGCAAAAAAATAAAAAGCAAAGCCTAGGTGCTACATTCCGTTATCGAAACTTGATCTTCTGTTTTTTATACCACATACTGTTAGAGTACAGGACAATTGCGGGGCTAGTGCTACGATCCTATTGACTCTAACAGGCTCTCCCAACTCCCAGCCAAGATTCGAACATACGTCGACTTCGAAGGAATTGCATTGAAAATAAAAAACCAAAATTAATGTCATATAGAGATGATCCCATGAATCTGGCCGAGTCAGTTCGGGCCTCACATGCTAGGTAACATAAGTACCTACGATTGTTTCTAAAGAATATGCTTGTTCTTGCACTGCGTTTCATTTGTTCGATTTGTTTAATTATGTTGATGTAGGGTAGATGATCCATTAGTTGCGCCACTAAGCACAATATACCTTCATTTTGCTTGTTTATTGAGGTATATGCTTCAATTAATGCTTGTGGGATATAAATTTATCAAATATAAGGTATTTATCACAAGGCAAGACAATTGCTTTCGTTGTACGAGAAGCTTTATAAAGAAAAAATGAATTTTCCGATTCAATTATATTGTACCAACAGTTGCGCTAATATTTCCTTAATTAAGTTTGATGTTCCTTTAATTGTGTTATTCCATATACATTGCTAGGTTGCTAAGTGAAAAAACATAGTAGCAAAACTATAGATGAGCGCCTATAGTTGTGCGCTCCAACTGCGCGTTAGATTTTGGAAAATTGGCATTTTAGCAAATAATGCTTTAATTTTAAATGATGTAGTCTAACTACCAATACTTCTAAAAACCTGCTTTATATAATGAATGTAATTGTTTTATCTAAAATGCTACGGTGACGAAAATATGCATTAATAATGAATAGTAGCGCAACTATTGGTACTACCACAACTACTGGATCAACTACCCTAATACGAAAACTGATATTATTTCAAGAAAAACCAACTTTAACAACATTATAGATATAGTTCAAAACATTTTTGCAATCTATGTATAATGAGTCATGTCTTTCGAGAAATGCACACGGATTAAAAAATATACTATATTATCAGGAATAAAAGCCATACAAAATACAAATCCTCTAGTAAACACTAGACTAACTTGCAGCTAGACTAACCAGTATTGCTTCATTCTTATGACACAACATTAATAATACCAATAATACCAATAATTTTTGTGTCGTTGCTTAGTTACAATTTGGATAGAGCATATTCAAACGTTTGATGTCCTTGTAGCTCAAACCGACTCGCTGACCGATGGAGACTCCACTCTCGTACGGGATGATAGTTGCAGCTCCCGAGGTGCTGAACGCTGTCGCTCCGTAGTGCATAACGCTTTCGTAGTCGTATGAAATGCCAAAATCGTCGATTATGGCTGATGAGTACCGATCAAAGTTGCTCTCCTTGCCACCTTGAATAGCGGCCCAATTGATTTTGACATAGAAATCACGATCTGAGGCACTCTGCATATGGACGAAACCCAGTGCATGCAGGAACTCGTGCATAATGGTACCGCGGCTCAGGCATCCATTTGGCTGTAAATTTAATTGCTGTGCTCCACCGCGGCGGCCTAGATATGACCAGCAACCGGTATACTCGCCCGTTACTAGAACATAATCTGTTTGAGTAGTGCGTGCAACATACTTCATGCAACTAACAAGCATAATTTGCTGTAACGCCGCCCTAATGGCATCCTGCTGGGTTAGTGCTATCGGATAGAAGCGGAATAAGTTTAACAGTCAGTTTGAAGTGCTCGACAAATCAGAACACACGTACACACATACACTAAACAGCGCAGTTTGAGACTGAATGAGACTCAAATGAGACTGAATCTTACTGAGCGTCTAGTGTTATTGTGTCCTTGTTTGTAGAGCGCGTGCGTCATAGTCACTTACTAAACGCATTGGTATCGATTGCATAATACACCGTATTATCTGGCCACCGATAGGATGCACCGATCAAGGAAGTTCTGCCATCAGTTAGAGCTTCTTCCTGTTCATTTGTTAAAATCATATCGCCTTGAAAATAATCACCGGCTTGCTCCAGTGGACTAGCAACTGGATTAATGGTAGGACTATCTAGAAAATGAGAGAAAAAAATTTTTCGTGTTTACATTTAGTCTCAGGAATAAGGAAAATTAGCCCTACCTCCTTCAACTCCGGTTGATGCATCCAACGGAGCACCAGAGATGATTCCTGTCAGTATGAGGAACCATAACAATCCTATAGTGCGTTTTTCCTGAAAATAGTAATGAGAAAGTTACCGAGAAACCGAGCTTATTATTTAATTTGGTTAGAAATGGTTGCAATTCACAAATGTTAAAATTGGACATATCTACTACAAATTTTTAAGATTTCGTATGAAAAACTCGTAACGCAGTGGGTAGTGAAATTAACTTGTGGAGCGTGTGAATAAAGAAATTATCGATGTGACCACAATTTATAAAATATTATTTGTAAAATATTGTTTTTCTCAAGTCACGAAATTGATTTCTCGAATACAGCACTACAGTATAGACAAATTTCCACAAGTTGGTAAATTGTACGTTGAACAAAAAATACTGCGCACTTTTTTGCAAAATTTTATCAAATGAATTATCACTCTGATTGCACTTTGGTAATGCATGCTCTTGCTTAGAAATTGCCGAAACCCTCAAGAATTCGTTATAGACAATTGCGGAATTCCAGGGATAGTGAGTAGAGTAGTGAGTAGTATTAAGTAGTATTCCTTAACAAGTAAAATATCACGTCAAAAGGAAATTTACCATTTCAGATGGTTAATATTCTCTTTTTGGCAACCGCACTATATCACTTTTCAATTTGAAATGAATCAGCCTGCAAACGTCCTGAGGTATCTTTCAAATTTGCAAACGTTTTTGCGGCGGCTACATTTGTTCTCCGTTTTGCATGCAACTAACTAAACATAATTTTCGATAAGATAACCACCATATAGGATAAACAGTTTTTTCCTTCTTTCAAATTGCTCTTACAAAGGAACATCTTTCCGAAAACCTACCCGGTAATAAACAAATTAGACTCTACTAGTACAGACAGATAAGCTATCAAATGTCATCGTGGATGAGTATTTGGCCACCCTCGCTGTTACGTCGGTAGACGTTGTGTTTATTTTGTCTGCGGCTATTTCCGGTCTGAGTTAAGATAAACCGAATTTGGTTATCCCTCAAAGGTCACAAAGTCACATCTTAACTGAGCATATGCTTGCAAAATGAAAGCTCTATTATGATGTTGCGGATTTTAGTAGGACTGTGTTTTACCTGTGAGCCAAACATTTACGTTTAATTAATCAGTAAGAGAAGTTATAAACAGGGCTACTTTGCACTGTGTGCATCGATTTTACTTATTCAACTGCACCACCTCGGCCAAGCATAATTTGAAGAAGTTATGTATGCGATATTTAATGAGCTAAATATTTTAAAATTGCTAACCTAAGTATGGTTCTATCTTTTGTATTTACGATGCTCATCTGGTTCATCCGGTGCACAAAGAGCGCTATTTATGTAGCAATTAGTGTAAGCCGACAGTGCGCCGTAAATACTAAAGAGCTTGAGCAAAACTTAATTCAACAATTTTGTAGATAATAATAAGCTCCATAAGTACCACATACATAGCTTTTTCAAATTTAGCTTGGCTGTGTGGTATAGCTAAATATGTAAGAATAAGTAAAATCGGAATACAATAAGTAAGACAGCTCTGGTTATGAATGTTCAACTTATTCTATAACTGTAGTGTCAATATTATGAGATGATTTACAAATAGGTACTCGATGTATTTTCTTACGAAATTCAAAAAAATGGTTTTATCATAATAGTGATTCATGTGGAAATCTAAATAGTTTCCTTTATGTAACGATGTTAGCTATAGCTATTTTTGCGCTTAGAAAATTCTAATCAAAGGTCAGGTGCTATCGTATTGCTAAGCTGTCAGCTGACAAGGGGAGGGGCTAGCTAAGAAGGAAGGCAGGTACACCAAAATGTGGAAAAAAGCCTTGTTTATTACATTATAGGACCTCGACCTCGAAGACGGTTGGGGCAGAATACGCTCGGCCATCGGAGAGGTATTGAACCTCGGCACTAGGTATTGAACCTCGGAGTACACAAAATGATTGGTTTGATAGGGAATGCCAACAAGCGGTGGTGGAGAAAAAAATGCTTGGAAAAAATATCTAAGTATTGCCACTAGAGAGAACCTGGCCAAGAACCGACGAGCTAGGAACCAGTTGACCACGATCCTGAGGAGAAAAAGTCGCAGAAGGAGGCGGAACGGAAATTAACCTAGGAGCGCCCATGGAAGATAGTGATGTCCTAGCACCTGATCTCCAAGAAGTCAAACGAGAAATCCGGCTGCTGAAGACCAATAAAGCCGCTGGGAAGGACCGCCTACCGGCTACCGGAAACGCTAGCAAAGGCTCTACACTGGGTTATTTCGAGGATTTAGGAGGAGGAAAAGCTACCGGAGGAATGGATGGAAGGAGTGGTTTGTCCCATCTACAAAAAGGGTGATCGGCTAGACTGCTGCAACTATCGTGGTATTACGCTGATAAACGCCGCCTACAAGATACTCTCCCAGATCCTGTTACGCCGGCTGTCACCGATAGCACAAGGTTTCGTAGGGAATTATCAGGCGGGTTTCATGGGGGCTCGCGTAACTACGGACCAAATTTTTACTATCCGACAGATCTTGCAGAAATGTCGGGAGTACAACGTGCCCACGCATCACATCTTTATTGATTTCAAAGCAGCATACGATACAGTCGATCGAGACAAGCTATGGCAGATAATGCACGAATACGGTTTTCCGGACAAACTGACGCGACTGATCAGAGCTACATTGGATCAAGTGATGTGTTTCGTACACTCTCGAGTCCCTTCGAGACGCGACGAGGGTTGAGACAAGGTGACGGTCTGTCCTGCATGCTGTTCAACATCGCAACATTGAGGGTGATCCGACGAGCGGGCATCGAAACGAGAGGCACGATTTTTACCAAGAGTAGCCAACTTCTAGGCTTTGCAGATGACTTCGATATCATTGCCAGGAACTTTGCGATGGCGGAGGCAATCTACGCCTGACTGAAAGCGGAGTCTAGGAGAATGGGGCTAAAAATAAATGCGTCGAAGACCAAATACATGACAGGAAGAGGCTCAACGAAGCTAACAATGTACAAAACAATGTACATACATACAATGTACAAATGTAATTTGTACAATGTACAAAGGTAGTTCTTTATGGACTTGAAGCCGTGACGCTGCTTACGGAGGACATACGCGCCCTTGCCGTTTTTGAGCGGAAAGTGCTGCGAACGACATTTGGCGGAGTACAAACTGAAAGCGGAGAGTGGCGGAGGCGTATGAATCACGAGCTACAGGCACTGCTTGGGGAGACTCCCATCGTACATCTAGCGAAAGTTAGCGGGCTACGGTGGGCCGGACACGTCGTAAGGATGCCGGACGACAGTGCGACGAAAATAGTCCTCTTCAACAACCCCGCCGGCACCAGGAACAGGGGGGTCCAACGTGCACGATGGCTCGACCAGGTCGAAAGCGATTTGCGACTTCTGAGACGACTAGGAAATTGGCGACGAGTGGCCCAAGACCGAGTTGAATGGAGACGAGTGCTTGAAACAGCACGAGCCACCCCGGCTCTATGCTGTTGAAGAAGAAGAATTACATTATAGGAATTTCCGAAACAATCTAGGGTTAGAATGGCCCTTAACATATATGGAGGATGTCCATTCCAATCTAATCTAATCTCACACTAACGCAGCCAATTCTTGAAGGCATCCTGGAAAATGACGATTACTTGAATCATTCTTTTTTTTGTCAACGGCCAGGCCAACTGCGCAGCATGTACCGCAGAGAAAATTCCAAGGAATCAAGTGGAACCAGTAAAAATATCTAATTCCATTAAACTCCTTGAAATCAAGGGGAAGGAAGAGAGCGTGGACCTCCCGTACCAAACGCTTCCCATATACATAGATAATGATTTATTTACAGACGTTGGGAGTATCTTTGCTAATAAAGGTTAAGGATACTCCTGGCCCTCATGAATGAACTAATGGCACTTAGACCAGAAGCCAGGCTGCTCTCTGAAAATAGACTAGTTTGCCAAAAATATTAGTTTAAATCATACAATACCTGAAAATAAAGTCGTGTGGTTTAATGGTTACCTAAAACTACATTTATAAGGTTAGGAACTGAAAACCGCACGACCCCGCATCTCCTAGCTTATAGCTACTCAATTATACAAATTGAAGTATTTCTAGGTATGGCCACCCGGAGGCGCTAGGTAGGGACATGGGATGGCTAGAGCTATGTTGGGCGCTTATTCCTAGTTGCGTTCCCCATTTCATACCCTTAACATATATGGAGGAGGACCAAGGAAAAAAACTTTGTCTTACATTATGCAAATAGTCGAATTGATAACGGATATACAAATGGCTGAGGCACAAGAGGTAGATACCTCTTGGCTAAGGCACAAGAGGGGTATCTAAAATGTATGGGGATAGGGCGGTCATTGACAAGAGGGAGGTTCAAATAAGCGAAAAAGGTTTTGTCTCGCTTTATATGGATTTCCCAAAAGAAGACAGATTCACAAGTCACTGGGGGGTGGTGCAGCTGACAATAGGATGTTACAATAACAATAACAATATCAGGTTTACAGTGATTGGGAGATAATGGAGCTCCGAGTAAGATTTGGCACTGAGCTAGTGAATAAATAAATTAAGTTCGCGCTGACGGAGTTACGGTATTGCCACCTATAAAATTTACAATATGAGTGAAGCGAGGATAGGAATTTGTTGTGTGCAAAAGACAGAAATTAAAATGCACAGATTTGCATCATACACCATAAGGGAAGTTTATGAGAATAAAAGAGGTCGTGGAGCTCTCTCATCGCGAAAAGCTCTTCCTGGTGAGGGTTGGGTTTCTCTCGCTAACTATGAGAGTAGCTTTCTTTGTTCTTTACAGATCCTCCAACGGGGTAGGGTAGAATTTAGCATGATGGAAGAGTAATTGGAGGGCCTGAGAATTAACCCATGCTTAGTTAATTTTTGTTCTTGCATGGGCATTATCACTGGTCCCATATAGACCATATTTAATCTATCTCGATATCATGGAGGTGCTTTCTGTATTCCGCACTTCGTACTTTTTGCACTATCACAATAGAGCGAGCAAACTGCTTATAAAATTGCTTAGTAGTGTCATCCTCTTTACTACATTTCTATCAAACTCGTTCTATAGAGCCAGAAAGTGCGGAGACTAGTTATAACTTGCCCTTGGACAAGTGGGTTCATTCCACCTCGAGCCTCCTTTAACTTCATGGTCGGTAAAAGCAGAATTTAGTATGTAGGATGTAGAAGGGCCGGAGAAAAGTCTTGCTAAAGTCACTTAACATCGAGTGACCTAGGTACTGAGATTCGAATCCACAAGCACTCGTCAAAACAGATCCGGTAAAATTTGTGACTCCAGGGCCCTTATCTTTACCATAGTCCAGTTTGAATGGAATTTGAAAGGACAGTTTTTCGGTTTGGTTTAGTTTTAGGTTCAAATCCGATCACCAATAGCGTAAGCACATCAACTTGACAAGATTATAAAATGTGAAATGATCCAAAACTGTTACTTTACTTTCGTTTATCTACATATATGATGAGTTAGAAGACATGAAAAAGTGCTCATCCTTTCTTATTTATTAAGTTGAAACCATTTTAAAACAATTAATCCAAATATTTATATCAAATTCATAAAACAATAAACATTTTGAAAGTCGATTTTCACCTTTCTATAAAATGAAATTCTCGATTAGTCCATCAATCCTTACCGCCAAGTATATATAATTACCTATTTACGTAGCTTGGATTGCAAATTCCCCGCTTGGGCCGTTAATCGTTATCTGGCTAATACCAACTAAGATGCACAATCTGATCAATCGTCTACATCATTGCATTCATTGCACCTATAAAATTCAACTCGCAGCCATTCATTTCGCCACTAATTTACAGTGTTTTGAAAAGGGTAGCAAAATGAAAGCTTTACAGTTGCTAGGATTATTTGGTTTTTGTTTGCATTGCAACGGCGCTCCTCAATTTAGAATTTCGGAAAATTCTGCGGAAAACAGTAAGAATTTAAAACATACAATCAATCGTATTAAATTAATCGAAAATACTAGTCGGTCGTCTGCGCAATCTTCGTCCGGATGACCTGGTGGAAGAACTGAGCGGTCAGTTCGAAGGGGACCTGCTGCTGACCGAAGAACAGTATGCCGATATCCATCGTAAGAATGGAATGGTTGCCGAAAAGTATCGCTGGCCGTCAAACATGCTAGTGTACGAAATTCAGCAAGGCTGGTTCGACCAGGATCAGATCGACTACATCCACCAAGCAATCGAGGCCATCGAGGCTGCAACGTGTTTGCGGTTTAAGCTTCGTGATAGTTCGCACGCGGCCGGTTACATCATTATCCATGGTAACAGTACCGGGTGCTCTTCAACCGTGGGTTATAATGGAGGAAACCAGCAGGTCAAACTGAAACCATATCCAGTGGGTAGTGGATGTTTCCGGCTTGGAACTATTATACACGAATTGATTCATGCCATCGGATTTTGGCACATGCAAAACACTCACAATCGAGATGAGTACGTTAAGATTGTGTGGGAAAATATTGAGCCAGGAAAGGAGCACAATTTTCAGCTCTACGGTCCGGAAAAGGTGGACAATTTTGGGGAAGAATATGACTATGGTAGTATTATGCACTACAGCGAGAAATCGTTTAGCGTAAACGGTGAGAAGACCATTGTAACGCTAAAGGTTAGCCACTTTTTGTGGATCTAAATATTTTGTAATACGGCAAGACTTTTTCGTTTTAGGAAACGGTTCAGAAAATTGGTCAACGGGACGCAATGAGCAATGGCGACATTCTGAAAATTAACAGAATGTATGGTTGTTAGACACGAAACAAAAGCTCAGAATTATTATTTTACAGTTCATCAGCTTGTTGTATAATAAATTTCAAATTCGTTAGAGACCCTTTTTTCTCATGTGGACTCATAACTGCGACCAAGATGTAGATCTATAATAATATCACCCGGGTGTTTACTGTAATCTGCACCGCATATCTTTTTTGCTACTATCAACTTAGAGACTCTTGCTCCAGATTCTAAATCATTATTCGTCTCGTTAAATTGTTATTGTAATAATCATTTTTATTTAATTCTGATTAAGAAGAAATCCATAAGAAATGACGAAAACGTGCTTTAGTTCATATAATAACGCAAAATAGAGCATAATATTTTTTATTTAGCTTAGGTAGACTGCCCGTAGATCATAGAGCATCATATTTTTTTTTATTTAAATAGCAAACTCATACATTTCCTGGACAGAAATTGATGACTTTTACTTAATAGTGGCGGTCAAAAAATTAGTATTCCTTGTATAAATGTTTAGGGAATTGTATCCCAAGAAACTTTTCTTTTGTATAATAGCTTGTCAAGAGCTTGTTCCACGGGTATTTGCTGTACAATAGTGGAATAAGCTGTTTTCGAACGAAAATATTTGTTGGGAATGGGGTACCAATAAAACTTCAGCCACAGCTAAATATAGGTAACTGGTGACTGGTATCCTGCAAAATTGTTGTCACATTTATTTTGCCTACAAGCTAGTACCATGATTGACATTTTCAAATATCAGTACAGCCAAATGTTACAACAGGAGCATTTCTAATACAAGCAAGTACTTTGCAAATGTGTTCTCCTACACAACCAAAACAAAATTTGAAATGACTGTTACAGTAACTGCAAATAATGAAACGATAAGCGTTATATCTGTTTGTCTGTGGCTCGACAAGCGATAAGAGGCATTTCTCATATACAAACGCATATTGTGGTGTTGTCAAGCACGAACACGAAATACCATGTAAATAGTCTAATAATATCATAGAATAAAATCGCCTTTAATTTGTTATTGTGTCACTTCTACAATATTCTTTTGACTTACTTTTTATTTTTCAAATATGTTTCTCAATGAAATCGAGAAACTCTGAAACACGGGTGTACACTGTCGGATAACCGCTGAATGCGCAACCATAGCCCCAAGAAACGATGCCTACTAGCAAACCGTTGACAACCAGTGGTCCACCAGAGTCCCCTTGGCAAGCGTCGATCCCGGCTGCTCCAGCGCATAGATGAAACGAATGGATTGCTCCAAAATTTTCGTAAGCTCTACTGCAAGCTTCATTGCTCACGACTGGTACCGACACATGTTGCAAATGGCTCGTGCTGGGTCCTTGGTACTGAAATGATTTACGACGATTAATTCTAAAGGCTAATCTATAGTGACCGTGCAGGTACATGAAGCCCACCCCATCCGGCTATCGAAGCTTTGGTTCCTTCAGCAATAGTAAGTTTCCTTGTTGGTAGCCTAATTGGTTGAATTTTCGAGTCAAACAATAACGAAGTCGCTAGCTTCAGTACGGAAATGTCCCACTCCAGAGTCCAGTCGTCGTACTTCGGATGAATATTGATCTGAGATATCGTAATCAGTCGGCCTCCCTCATTACGAAACGTAGAACCTGCTCGAATGGAGAAATCCGCTGGTACTGAATGAGGGCTAAAAACACAACGTTAGATCCATGCTTCTTCAAACCAACAATTCCGCAACTCACTAGTGCACGCAATGAGCAGCAGTTAGGACATGGTTGACGTTGAGAATCGATCCACCACAGGTATGAGATCCGGCTCTTCGCAGCGAAATTTGATATGGATGTTGTTCTATAAACGTATCTCTACCGCCAACAATTCGAGATTGAACCCGGGGAAGAGCTCCAACGCAGCCTGTCACCGCCGTGCATAACCACAGCACCACTACCGCGTAATTCTGCGACATTTTTGGACTCCTCGCCGAACCACTAGTGAGCCGGAGGGTATCAGCGGGTACAGTTTTTATATGGAGGCATAATTGAATTAGTTGAACTCCTTGCATATCTAGGGGCCTTCTCCAAACGTGTCTGTCTGATCAGTCTGATAACATGGTAGTCCATTTACCGAGATTCGTTCAACAATTACAATTCCAATGAAAGCATCTGTCAAAAGGAAATGTTCAGATCGATGATAACATACACTGTAATAGATAGTCGAACGATGGAGTATTGAAAACTATGACGAATGATGCACAACAAAGATTTATCTTTGAATCTACAGTAGTGCTAGGGTAAAGTCAGCAATTTGGAAAATTCTTATCATTTTGAAGACTAATAAGAGAAGCTAGCCATTCATAATAAAGCACATTACCAAAAACGTGGGGCCAAATTATTGCGAACGAAATCATTTGGCCAAATGGAACAAACACATTTTGATTACGCTGCCAGCTACCGCTACCGTTACAGCTACAGTTGAAAAGTGTTTTCCATCAATTGGAAGCCTTTTGCAATGCCTATGGGATGGGAATCCCAAAAAAATTACAAATGAATCACAACAAAACGGGCTATTTCAAACATAGATATGGAAACATAGCAGACAATAAGTACTATAAAGTCTTACCCAGTGATTTCAGAGCAAGATGAAAATGGAAAATACTCTACTTACATAAGAACAACCATTACTGAAACAGCAAATACAATATATCTTATATGCCCAAACGAATTGTTAGAACAGTTAGAACATATAATTACGATACATTTTTTTATGAAAGACTTAGAAATTGAAAAAAAATTACAACGAATGACGAATACTTCAAAATTTTGAATAAGGTAACTCGGGGCAAGTAGGACCTAAAAATTGCATAGTTAGGATTCATTCGATTGTGTAATCTACACCTGTGATTATTTTAAAATTCTTGCAGCACAGAAACTTTTCAGTCGTATCGTATCGAAGGTTCGAAGGTTTAATTACAAAAAAGACTATCGATTTATATGCAATGATCTAAGTGGGACCAATATTCAAATTTAATTAAAAAGCACAAAATACAAGAAAATTGTATATGTTAATATACAGCAACGTTAAAGCCTTGAAAAAAGCAACCAAAGATAATGTTGGTAGCTGGGTGCGTAGATGCTATCTAGAAAACAGTTCCTTACTGGCGGTACGCGCCGAGAACCAACGAATTACCAGAGAACGGTTTTCAAGGATGATTTTGAAGCTTGAGGTCAATACCTGAATTGTTACGTAGCGGTTCTTGAAAATTCGAAAAATTACGGAAATGGCGGCATTTTTTTCAATAGAAAGGTGTTTGAATTTACTCAATTAATACGCTGAACCCTGAACTATAGGCGCTACTGGTTTCGATGGTCTCTGACATTTGAAACTTGAAAGAGTCGTTCAAAATGTGCAGTCCATCGTTTAAGCTGCGCAAAACTGACAACGAAAAAATGCAGCTGGTGAAAAAACTTCTAAAAACAAGAAAAATGAATAAATAAAAGTAATATTTCTCTAGTCTTTCGCGATTAAAAAACCGGGAAAATCAAATAAATTTTATCGGGAAAACCAGGAAAAAGCGGGAAATCAAAAAATCATTTTGAATGGCCACTCTGATTTCTACTAATGTCACTTTTTGCTCAGCGTCTAAGGAACCGGTAGAAAATAAGCAACTGGGATCTTAAAAGATGTCTTGATTCCCGTGACCATAAAAACGAATAGACCAATCTCGTGTTTTTAGTCTTGACCTTGAAATGTGGTTAAGCACATAATTAATATTTTTTGATACCGGGGGTTCTACAATTGATGAAGGGACGGTAGGGGAAAGTAATGAAAACTTTTTTTAGAATGGAGGGGAAAGAGCGGAAAGGTTATTGGTAGCTACGCTTAACAAGTAGTCGTTGTGACTCTCCAACGCTGGAAGGTGCATGGGTCGAACCAAGCTATAATCTGAGATTATAACCGGACTCGAACCCACAACACCCGCCAGGGCCTGTGACTCGCTGGTACCCATGTACCCATGCTGGACAAAAGGAGACTGCACAACTCACTTATCAAGGTACGACGTATCTGGTTGGATTATTTTTAGACACAAATAGTGCCCTTCCTCCGTCTACTGTAGAAACCACCGACCGAAAAGTTTTAATCTAACTTGTTTTTATTGTCAGGACGACGTCACTATGCAGGCCCCTGCGACTTACAAGGTACTGCGCGTGACGCTGTTCGTCTGTCAGCGTGTTAGCCGCGATTCTCAGCGCGGGTTTTCGGGGAAAGGCTCCGTTCCTATGAAATTGACCAAACTTGTGTTTTTAGTCTTGACCTTGAAATGCGGTCAACCATATAATTAATCAAGCATATAAAAACACGAGGTTCGCCTATTTCATAGGAACGGAGCCTTTCCTTGAAAACCCGCGCTGAGAATCGCGGCTAACACGCTGACAGACGAACAGCGTCACGCGAGTTCGAAAACAGACACTGAGGAAGCCTGCAAGTCGTAGGCGAAATACGTATCTGTCAAGAATAAAATATATCATAGTAGAATTAAATTGGATAAGTTTTTTTTATTAGTTTCCAGGTTTCGTATTCTACTAAGACGCTCCAAAAGCTTTACTTTGCCTTTTACTCAGTTTACGTCGTCAGTTTACTTTGCCTTTTCAGTTTAAATCGTATGGGAGCATTTGCTCTAACTCTTCTATTCATACAGCCGATTATCACTGTAAATATAGTTGAGAATAATACAAATGTGTCTTGAAAACATGTCTACTCACGTTTCATCGGAATTAGTTTTCAAAACAATAGTAGGAATGGTTTGTTTACGTAGTTGTCTTGTTTCTCCGATGATTTCAAAATCTGTATCTAGAAAATGCATGCTGCAACTGCAAATACGTCGGTTCTGTTCTGAATAGAACCTGGTAGTATTTGTTGTCCAGTAAAAATCAAAATCGACTTTATCCACTTTTCCAATCTCAGCTCTTGTTGTATCTTTATAAAACATGTTGTAACCTTTATAAAAAAAATAAGTAAATTAGGTCCGTAAAAAGTCTAGATAGGTTTTTACGACCACATTTCGCGTAACAAAAGTAAAAATTTCCTATCCAGCTTTTTACGAGCCATAATGGTAGACATGTTCATAATATTTGAATGGCATTTTTGACATTTGCCTAATACATTGCACGTTTTCTTTCCGCACATTCCTTTAGTTTTACCGTGAACGCGCAAAAATGAAACGTGCGATGTATTAGGGAAATGTCAAAAATGCCGTTCAAATATTACGAACACGTCCGCCATTATGGCTCGTAAAAAGCTGGATAGAAATCAACGGCGCATCAATTTTGAGCGGCACGTAAAAACGATCATCGCGACATATTCAACACTGGCGCGTGTTATGGGAAACTGTTAAAAACTGTCACTTTGTTACAGGATAGGTAAAAACTCAAATAAATGGTAGAAAGAGGCTTCAAAGAATACAACGTTCGCCTCCCACTGACAGTGACTACTGACGGCGATGAGCTGGAAGTGGAAGTGACTTCGTATATTTGGGATCCCCGGACACGCCGACAATAATACAGTGGACCCCCGTTCGTTTGAACGATTCCTCATGCAAACTAACGGGGTTACTTTTTAATTTGAACAACTGGTAACCCGAAATATGCTGAAACCTGTGTGAACTGGCCGCCCTGATCTTTGTTATTGTTTTGGTGGTTTGTTTTAGTTGGCAGTTGCAAGTGCGAATATTGCATTTTCCGATCGGATTTCTCTCTTAATCGTTAGGAAAACGAAATGTGAAACCGATTGAACACGCTAAGTCAGTACAAACGAATCGAACAAATGATGTCATGTTGAGAATGACAGTTGAATCATTTTTAATTTACACGTCGTGCAAACCAACGGGGTTCAAATTAAAAAATGTTCAGATTAAAAATGGTCAAACGAACGAACGGGTCCACGGTACTAGCACAGACATAACTCTTGGAAGAAAAATCAACAAAAATTATCGTACCTCACATTTAGCCTGAACACTAGCACCATCTATGATCGACATTCCCTAATATCAAATAGCAACAGGAGTATCCCTCGAAGTAGCAAGTATTTTTTATGCGGAATTTCGTCAAAAAGCGCCACTTTGACCAAAACGGAGACATTCTCAACTAAGCCCAAGTTTGAAGTGACGGTTTATTCGGTACGAGTGTTATATCTGTTTGTCTGTGATACTAGTAAGGATATACCACGAGCTCAAGCACTAATTGGAGAGATTGGTCGAGCCATCACCAGGTTGAAGCTAATTTGCGATTGCGAAAACGCTGTACGAATTGGCAACGTGTAACTCCGACACGCATCATCTGTTAATTGATTTTAAGATTGCATACGATAGTGTAAACCGACAAGAGCTATGGAATATCCTGGATGAAAACGGCTGTCCGAGGAAGATCGAGTGCTGTGTAAGAATATCGGGTGGATTGTCGGACCCGCAGGGACTTCGACAAGGAGATGGTCTTTCCTGCCGGCTATTCAACATTGCGCTTGAAGGATTACAAAGCGAACGGCGGTTTTTAATAAATCGGCGGAATATTTGAGGTTGTGAAAGATCAGTACACCAGACTGAAACGCGAAGCAGAGAAGATTGAGTTGAACATAAATACGTCTAAAAACAAAATATATGCTGGTGGGCGAGATCGAGTGCGATAGTACCCCCTTAGGCAATGCCATGGTAATCAACGGGGATAAGTTTGCGGTAGTCGACAAGTTCGTGACCTTGGCTCACTGGCAACAGAGGACAAGAATACCAGCTGTAAGATTATAAGGCATATTATCAGCTGTAGTCGTGCTATGGACTTCACAAACATTTGTTCTGAGTATCCTTGCAAAGTGCATATGGTACAAAACGCTAATTAGACCGACGACCTTTATGGACATGAAATGTGGACACTGCTAGTAGAGGACAAGCGAGCATTCGGAGTTTTTGAACGGTGGGTGCCAAGGACCATCTTTGGCGGCGTGCAAGAGAACGGTGTACGGAGAGGGAGAAAGAACCACGAATTCACGAGTCTCTTCGGCGAACCCGGTATTCAGAAAGTGGTTAAAGCTGGACGGATACGTTGGGCAGTACGTGTTGCTAGAATGTCGAACAACTATGGCTTCGTTCACAAATTACGTAACGCTCAGAGGGGAGGGGGGGGGGAGGTCAAACTAGCATTACTTTTTGTTATGTGGGGGGGAGGGGGAGTCTTGAGAAGAGTTACGTAACAAATTTATCAAATTGAAAAAATACGAAATTATTTTTTGCTGAATAAATCTAAGCAGCCGAAAACCGTTTGGCCCAGCATGCAACATGGGGTGATGCCTAATTGCTGTTTCAGTTGTGTAGCTCTATGATTTTAGCCTCGATTCTACTTGATCAAATCCATTTTGATCACAATTTTTGTTCTGAACTCATACTTGGTTGTGTTAAATCATACAGTTTGATCAGAATTCAGAATTGACATTCTGATCATAGTAGTTTAGATAGGAATGTAGAATCAATGCGTTTCTTGAGTTTGCAAAACTAAAAAAAAATTAACGGATTGTGCGATTTTCATTCAATGATAAGGGGGGGAGGTTTAGTTAACGTTACGTAATTTAAAGGGGGGGCTATACCAAGCGTTACTTATTGCTACATAGGGGGGGAGGGGGTTAAAACTATAATTTTTGCGTTACGTAATTAGTGTACCACACCTATCCTACAAAAAAGGTTTTCGCATCGGATCCGGTAGAACGAGCGTGATGGCAAGACCAGGTGTAGCGAGATCTGGCCCACACTGGAGCGGAACTGCCTCACCTTGTTGCAGCCTTTTTCGAGAAGTAACACGATTTTTTTTAATTTTAAAAATAATGAAAAGGTGCTTTGCGGCTACGTTGCATTCGTGGCATTTCTACGCCACGCGAAAATCTGGTCCGTAGTATCTTGGAGGACTTTAAATCCCGCTTGATTATGTCCCATGAATTACTTTGCTATTGGTGGTAGGCGCCAGAGTATTTGAGTAAGTACCTTCAATCAATCGACAGCAATCAACAGTGTGATCACGCGGAAATAACACCAAGCCAGTTTGTCCCTTTTTTTGTAGATTGGCTGCACAATCCATTCTTTCCACATTACGGGAAACGACTCTCACCACATCTTACCAATTACCAAGCGCACTGCACCACCGTATTTTAGCAACACGCCGGGTATTTGGGCGATATCAGCATCTTTATTATCTTGCAAATCGTTGGATTTCCGCTTCAAATTACTGAAGACTGGGATAGTGTAACAGTCGTCGTCTGCACGTCCTCTTAGATATATCGCAGTACCGCCTTTGTCCTCTACTGCACCGCCGTTAAAGTATTCGTCGCAACGCTGCTTCCATATTTTGATCATCTAAGCTCATTCAAGAGAAGTTAACCATCCAAACACCGACATAAATCGGCTTTCGGGCTTTTGCTCTTATTCTTCAATAAATGATCGCGTTCGCCAACAAACCAGTCGTTTCTTCGGTTTGGAGCCATCATACCTACCTATTGCTATTCGAAAATCCCAGCAGCTATCATCAGGAGTAGATCCGCTAGCTCAACCTTACAAACTACAGTTTTAGGCAGGCCACTGATCCATAAGACCTTTTTATCAAGTGGTATCCATTCTAAATCGTATCTGTTATTTAGTTATTTTTAATTTAATTACACACACGAAAATGTATAAAAGCGATAAAGGAATAAGTTTGGATGTAATATAAAAAATTAGACTTCTTGTGATCAACACTGTTCCTTACTTTAATGATAAATCAGCGAAATTACATCCTACAATAAAATGGTTTAGTTCTGAAATTATACTTTTTCAATGAATCACTGCGACTGAAGAAAATGTGTGTTTGTCATACTGTAATAAGACGGAATACTGAGCTTATCCTGCTAGTTTTCTATAACATCTACTAATCTATCCTATTGTCTGGAAAAAATACTCAATAAAGCAACGATGAGCAAACCCAATGAGCCGAACCACTTCGTTGCACTGCTGAAACAACCAAGATTATCGGCGATGATGGCAAAGCGGGCGTTGTCCGGAAAGCGGCAATCATTATCCGTGCATCTCATTTGGGTGACCTCGGTTTGCTGTGTGTGTTCTACCGAGAAGAATACATTCGGACAAGTCTGGATCAGGGAATGGCCGGCGCATGCATTGTTCAAATCGATTTCTACGGTTTCCGTGTTGACATTCTGACAGATTGCATCTGAGCCTTGAGTTGCGTTGGACCTAACAAAAGGGATAGCAAATAACATATGTGGTCTTTTTCCTGTATGGTTTCATTTTACCTTGGATTAGGATTGATTCTAGACTGACAAATGGTTAACTGAGCAAATCCATGACCTTGAACTCTAACCCGCCTATTGGAACCGGGACCAAAGAAGTAATTCGGGTGCACGCGGTAAAACACAACGCCCCTCGGTTCGACATACTGATTTAGCGTGTTTGATCCCCAATCGTTCTGTATCCAGTCATGGCCACATCGCGGGTTTACAATGCGTCTAGGTTCCTGCTGTATTCTGCGAATCACGGGAGAAGTTTGAACCTGAACCGTATCGATAACGGCACCGGTCCCAATTTCACGCAGTTGGAAGACATCGCGACTTTCCTCGAGAACGAAACGATTGAACCTAGTGTGTGATCCACCTGCGAAGAACAGAAGCCGAAGGTCTGGTACTTCTTCACGCAGTATCTGCAGCTGTTCGACCGCATAGTTTGTATCTCCATCGCTGACTGCAGCCGTGTTCGGAATGATAAGTCCAATCTTCGATCGGCCACTCATGCTGGAATTTTGTCGTTCCGCCATCATAATCGGAGTAATTTGGGCTCGAAGATTTCGCAACACGGCAGGCATGCTTAGGCCATTTTGCTCTGGACATTAAACGACACAGATTAGTTGCGTTTTTCCTAGATCAATTGATATACTTACGAGCTATGTGAATGGCGTTCGTGTATTCACGATGGAAATCGGACAGGTATCGGGTTGCATTAATGATCACATTACCAGTCATGGCGTTCAAAACGGTGTAGGTAGTGCCATAGCGACCAACATCCAATCCATCAAGCAAGTGCCTATAAAGATTAAGATTATAACATTTTACTCACTGAATATTATTCTCTTATTACGTACGCAACAACTGCTTGAATGTCTCTGAAAGGCCAGGAACTGTCGATGAATATAAAGAGATCAGAAGCTGTTCGATGGATAGTTAGATCATTTGGAACAATTGCTGTTGCTTCGCATGATAAGTCGTTCAGAGCGGTAGCTAAAAATGCATATGAGTTTCAGTATAGAGTACTACAATTAGAGCCCTATTCAAGTACTTACGAACATAGTTGGCAAGCGCATCAGATGCAGCAGCTGAGAATTGATTGATCGCAGCGGGTGCAACAGTGAAGACCATTTGCATTTCTCGATCAAGAACATTACTGAAAGCGGCAGCCTGTTCTCGCATGGTTTGAATGGGTGCAGTAGTAGAGAACAAGTCACGTCGATTACACGAGCGAATTTGCTGGTTGAATACTCCTCTCGGTGAATAGTACATGTCCAGCAGTTGACTCAGTCGCAGAGTGTTGGCACGACTGCGCCATTCTACGATGTTGTTCGCCAGCGTAAGACCGTCAATTCCTGCACGAATTTCTGCATCAGTCATTTCCAAAGCTGTTCTTTGGCTCAAGAAGAACCACCGCGGTACAACGGTTTGATTCCATGCTCCAGCAGCACCCACTTGTATGTTATTTGGCTGTGAGGGAGAGTGTAGTAGAGTCACCTCACCTAGATCTCCAGCTAAAGTGGATGCCCAACGATTATCAACTCGCAGCGGCTGAGCTTGTTGACGGGCTCTGAACTGACCGTTCTTTGCCGGAATCAAATTTCGGATTTCAACGGTTTGGGGCTCTATGCCAGCAGCAATGCCAGCAAGGACAGTTCCTGCCGCAAGGTTACCCCAACGAGTGTAAACAACTCCATTTTCAACCGGACAAGCGCTAATCGCATTCGACGCGATGTCGACTAGGTTGACATCCACGGCCTGTTCAGTTTCCAGTTGTTCCCCTTCGTCGTCTGCAGCAACAACATCCACATCTGCTCTTCCTGTATCCGTGGCTTCTGCCGGTTCCTCAACCTCCTGCTCATCGACCTGTTCCTCCGGTTCCATCTCCAGGCGAGCTGCTTGTTTCAACTTTCTGATCTGCTTCCGAATTTGATTCATTTCCGGTTGCTGTAGCATTTCGATATCACCCAGGTAGTTCGAACGCTGCTTCATTTTATCTCTCATGTCCAGTTCCCGTGGCACACGAACGGCACGATACTGGGACAGCTGAGTGCAACGAACGCTTTCGTCTCCCCGAACCATGGTGTCAATCGAGCTGGACAACATAAAGTGTAGCGCACACTGCAAGTGAGAAAGAAGCGTGAATAAACGAATTAGTTGAAATTGGCGTTAGAGATAACGAATAATGGCTCTTTTCAAAAGAAGCTTGAAATTGGCATCGGAAGAGACGGCGAAAAAGGCAGAATTTCCGCAATGTTAAGTTCAGCCAGCAAGGAATGGGGTTTAGTGTGCGAAGCGTCAAGGCACAGGTTGTAACGCGAAACAATATTTGGAGCAAAAGAAAAGTTCAAGGTCATTTCCGGACAAACTCCTGGACAAGCATTTCATAACCCGTTAGATCGGCAGAGTGCCCCGAAAGACTACAAAGGTAAAAAAGTTCGGGGTTTCCCAAAAAAGTTTGTTGTTTGGCAAACAATCTGTAGCTGCGGTCTGAAAAGTGACCCTTTCGAAACTATGAATTTGGATATTGATCAAAGGAGCGCCTCTAGGAGCGGTTAATTATGTTTTCTAGCTCGATTTGTCAGGCTATCACTATTCAAATTCGACCAAACAGCGATACAATGACAATGACGGTTGCATTTTGATGGTTCCAAACAAGTGGAAACCGGTCTATCCAGCTTTTTACGAGCCATAATGGCGGACGTAATACATCGCACGTTTTCTTTCCGTATATTCTTTTAGTTTTACCGTGAACGCGCGAAAAGGAAACGTGCGATGTATTAGGGAAATGTCAAAAATGCTGTTCAAATATTACGAACGCGTCCGCCATTATGGCTCGTGAAAAACTAGATACCCGGAGCAAAGGCCGATTGAACTGGTCGTTTTCAAAGTGAAAATTGAAAAAGCCAATCGAACTTTTTTTTTTGGCATCTTCCGGCCTTTCTAGGGGGTTTAGCACGAGAAGGAGTTCAAGCGGAAACATAATTAGGCTGTTCATTATTTGTGAAAGAAATTTATCGCGAAAAAATTATCAACAAGCGTCAAGATACGCCATATTTCCGCGAAAACCATATTCTGTCCTACTAATTAGTACCTAGATTAACTTTACTGCAATTCTATGGTCAGATAACGCCATTCTAATGATTTTGTCATTTTAAATTAAGTAAAATTTAGCTACAATTGTTAGTACCTAATACCTACCCTTTCCTGTGCGTCCAGTGTGTTGTTTGGGAAACCCTGTGCATTTCCCGGCAGCAGGCGGGAAAAGAGAATGCGATGTTTTGTAAAGTGGAACCCGCTCGGGCTGAACGGTAGCACACCGGCAGTGTTCTGCACTCCGGACGCTCGCACTATGCCATCCTGGCGGAATCGGTGCAACAATCCAATAGTCAGCTGACGAATATCTTGCGTGAACTGGGGCGAGTCTTCGATTTTCTGAATCAGCTCGATCAAAATGTTCATTGTCATCGGCAAGCGGTTGTCCCGCTCGAACAGCTCGGGAGTTTCATAGCACTCCAGCAACCCGGGAGCGACCCGTGTCATAATATTTTCCTGACTGTGCGTTGGAGTCGTCAGCAGGCACAAAAAAGTGAAAATCAGCGCGAGCAGCGCTGTTCGATGTTGATTACTCATGTTTCGCTCGACCTGTGCGGAAGGAGAAGAAAAGTTACGTTTAATGCTTTGCCTTGTTAGTCATAATCCTGGAAATGGTTTACGTTTTCGTGGAAAGACAAGTGCTCCGGGTATTGCTCGCCAGTACGTACGCTATATTGGCAGAATGGAGTTGCATAAAATTGTGAGTAGACTAGAAGTCCGAGTGTGAGTGCTTATCGGTATGATAAGATAAGAACCCGTTTCAGCCAAAGGTAACGATGGTTTAATACGAATCAAACTCGGGAGGGTATGTTTGTACGTGAATGAGCTCATAGCTAGTGTTTTTTTATAAGTAAACCGATTGAATTTGATGTAGCAATGTTTGATTTACCTATTGGTGGAATGCAAAGGCCACAGGGCAATAGAAGGATTATTAAACATTTTTCAATAAAGCTCGGTCTTTTTTGTTGCATAATGCATAATTGGTGCCCAACTACACGCGATTCTAACAGAAATACGTGCAAATTTGTTTATGAAAGCAACAGTATTTCAACATGTTGTTTAAGAAGTATTGTTTGTTACACATCATGCTGAAAAATAACACCGGCTGGATTTTAAGACATCATGCTCAAAAAAAAATTATCCATTTTACGAGCAGATAGCAACTTTAAATAAAATATTAAAATGCGACCAGCATGGAAAATGATCAGGGTTAGTGGTTAGAGCATTACAGATCAATGATTTAGCAGGAATATTCAATATGGATATATTCAATAATTAGCTAAGTAAGATCGAGCAATACTCGGCCCCCTTTGCTGTCAGTCACTTGTACATCTGTTATTGTAACGAAATTTTTCATAAGGCAAGAAACAAAGCCATTTTTTTCATTCGAATGTGGCTACTCCATTTGTCAGTGTAGCTCCTGTCATCCCCAGCCACTTGTTAATCTGTCTTCTTCTCGGTAATCCATATAGGTAATCTTGGTAATGGCCACTCTATTCCACCTTTCAGAAATCCAGCCACAACTGCAATCGTTCCAAATCAAAAAGAAACGCACCCCTTTATCCATTCGAACGTACCTCCCCCTTTTCAGAGATTGCTTCCCTGTTTTGTCAACCCCTCTGCGCTGACTCTTTTATATCAAAAAATTTCTGTTTGGCAAACGACGTTTGATCGTCCCGACGTTCCGGAGTTATGGCGGAACATATGTCAAGGAACATGTGTACCGTCGATTCGGGCGAAATTGATCAGTCGGGTGAAATTGATCACCTTGGACCAACGAGTAAAAAACTCTTTATTCTACGTTTATACTGATTCATAAAGCTGAATATGCACCCATCCATATAAAGATTGAGTTACAGGTTAAAGTCACTTGGCTTTCAGCAAGATTGATCTTGTAAATGTCTTGATTTTTTAAAATTTACTATTTTGATCGAATCGCAATTTTCAACATGCCCGATAAAACTCCTTGCTGTTAACACAAATTTCGTTGCAGAAGGAAATTTTGATAGAACTAATTCGATTCTCTAATTATCTGGCTGTGCTTTGATAATTTCCATGAATAAAATTATGCGACAGAAATTGTTTGATTTGACCTTTTACGAAATAAAACGATTGATAACATCGTGAACTGAGGCAACATAGATTTCTAGATCGCTATGGGTGCGAAATGGAGCTGCCACCTGCGAAAGTTTATTCTTTCTGTGAAGCAGAATGGAGATTTATAAAGGGGTGCAAAAGACAGACAATACTTCGCGCAAATTTTACAAACGCTCCATATGGCAGTTGCATGAGAGTGCAAGAGATCGGTTTGTGCTTACATAGCGAAATGCAACTACACATTCAAAGAGACAGTCAAGCTCCCGTATATGAGGAGAATTAAATAATTTGTTTCACTAGATTGGTGAAGATTGTGTACGAAAATCGTACATTTACACATATATACAGCAATGTTTAAACAAAAACAAACGATTACGATGCTAAAATTGGCTTAATATCTTTTCTAACGTTCATATTTATTTAGCAGATGCATCAACCATGCTAATGTAGAGCTGACTGTTTGATTTTTGTGCTAGTTGCTGTACGCGACATTGTTGCCTACATACAGGCAATATCTCTATTACGCCAGATTTTATACTTCACGTTAGGTTATTGCTGTCAGAGCGTATGGTTTAATAGCAATATCGTCTTGATTTCTACGTGATTAATTTCACCCGTTATTTGTAAATTTTCAGTTTCACGATTACATTAAGTTTTATCTAAAATAAAACTATTTATATAAGATATAGATGATACTGTCGTGTAGCCAGCACTACAGTACTTATTTTAAAATTGAATCATCTTCCTAAATATGTTTCTATTCAAAGATATTTAAAAAATACTCGAAAAAGTGATCAATTTCACCCGAATTCACGGTACCAAGTTTGATGAAGAACCGTGCAGGCGTTTCGGAGGTATGGTCTCCTCTCTCTGTGAGGGATACTCCTTTCGTTAACACGTTAGCACTTGTCTTTCCACGAAATCGTAAGCCATGGGTGTACAGCACCACCCATCGCCTTCGATCGGATAGAGAGATGCAACTGAACTTCCGTATTAATGTGTCGATTATTATGAATTGATTAATAACCATTCATGTAGCCTTTTTGTCAGATACATTTTAGATATAAACAAATAAACTTGACCGCTGCAATTATCGTGACACGCCAGGCACGTAGTAAGCAGGGGTCTTTCCCCTGAAACGTTCGGCGAACAAACAAACAGATAGTTAGTTACTATATTCGACAAAGTTATTTATTTTAGTATGTTCTACAACTTTTGTGAAGACATCGTATTTTTGGTAAAAATTTAAAACTTTTTTTTGAATCACCCTAATGTGTAGAAATATGACCACCCTAATAATGCAAGACAAAGAACATATGTGGGTGACATTAATCATATAGAAATCAAGACGATATTGCTATCAAACTATGTGCTCTGACAGCAATAAACTAGCGTGCAGTATAAAATCTGGCGTAATCGGCATAATCGAGATTTATCCTGCATATTGGCAACAATATCGCGGGTAGGCAACTAGTGAAAAATAAGGCAGTCGGCCCTACATTAGCATGGCTGATGCATCTGCTGAATAAATATAAACGATAAAAAGGATATGAAGCAAATTTAAGCATCGTAACTGCGTTATATAAAAGTGAGCGTGAGTATGTTTGTATGTTCCACCATAACTCCAGAACGCCTTGACCGATCTCCACCAAACTTTGCACACATGTTCCTTGATATAAGAGAAGCAGCACTGGGGAGTTGACAAAAGAGGGGGGGGGTTCATAACGGGGGGAGCCCTTAACTCAGAAATGCCTTGACCGTTCTTCATCACACTTGGCACACATGTTCCTTGACATAAGAGCAGCAGCACTGGGGGGTCAACAAAAAGGGGGGGGAGATTCCCTAATAGGCGGGGAGAGTCCCTAATAGGGGGGAGGCCATAACTCCGAAACGGCTTGACCGTTCTTCATCAAACTTGGCACATGTTCCTTGACATAAGAGAATCAGCACTGGGGGGGTCAACAAAAAGGGGGGAGGTTCCCTAATAGGTGGGGGAGGATCCCTAATAGAGGGGGAGGCCATAAGTCCGGAACGGCTTGACCGTTCTTCATTAAACTTGGCACACATGTTCCTTGACATAAGAGAATCAGCACTGAAGGCATTGACAACAGGGGGACCGAAATGTTTAGATGGTTTTCCCATAAGTGACGGCAGGACAAAAGAGAGAGCTGATTACCGGAGGTTGCTGACGAGAAGGGGGGAGTAACGCCCATATGACTGTAACAATTTATCCGTACAATAGAAAAAATCAGAATACGAAACACTAAACTGCAATGCTCGCAGCTGTAGATTTGTGAAGTGTAATCATGCACCGAATCAAAGTGTCCTGTATAAAAAGTGTTCGTTCATTAGTGCTAATTGTTGTTGGCCGACTCTGTTTGAGTCACATGGGCAGTCATTTAAACAGCCTGGAGTTCATCTGAGAACACCATGTTTTTCCCAAGGTAAACTTTATGTGGCATGCTCCAAAGTGGGCTCAGCCAATAATTTGTGCATACTTGCTCTTGGTGGTGACACTAAAAATATTGTTTACAAACAAGTGTTGTCTTGAAATGAGATGAAAAGAATGGTAGGTTTGTTGTATCCATGGAAAAAACACTGTTGCACCTTCTACTTTTTTTATTAGGATAGCATGTAATACTAAACTAATAAATAAATAAAAAACTGTGTTTAGAAAAGTTCAATAACAAAACTATTCATTTCCTATGGGTGGGGTGGCCATTGTTAAAAGCGGAAGGTGCAGATAGGAAAAATGGCTTTGTTTTTCTTTCTTTATAGGGTTTTATAGGGATTTCCGTAAAAAACAGATGTGCAGGTGGCCGGGTAGACAAAAGAGGGGAAGGTGACAAATGGGGAGGAACGTCAGAAAGAGGAACAAGCGTCGTATTTTTGCATTATTAGCATTTCGGTTACAATAATCGATATACAAGTGGCTGTGAGACAAAGGCTCCCCGAGTAAGATCGGGCACTCAGCTAGTATATCTATAAATAAACGATTTTCGTATGTTTCGTAATGTTCACTTATCTAGTAAAAATGATAATTTAATTCTCCTCATATACGGGAGCTTGTCTGCCTCTTTGAATGTGTAGTTGGTGTAGTTGCATTTCGCTATGTAAGTACCAACCGATCTCTTGCACTCTCACACAACTGCAATACAGAACGTTTGTAAAATTTGTGCAAATTATTGTCTGTCTTTTGCACTCCTTTAGAAATCTCTATTCTGCTTCACAAATGCAACAAACTTTCACAGCCCCATTTCGCACCCATAGCAATTTAGAAATCAATGTTCAATCAATGTCTCAGGCCATGATGTAATCAATCGTTTTATTCATTTAAAAGATTCAATTAGACAAATTTTATTCATGGTAAGTATCAAAGCACAGCCAGATTATTAGAGAACCGAATTAGTTCTATTAAAACTTCCGTCGGTAACGAAATTTCTGTGAGCGGAAAGGACTTTCATAAGGAGAGTTTTTATAGCTGACCCGACCAACTTCGCATTGCCACAAATTAAACTGTGTTGTACATAAATCGTGAATCTCGGATGACGTCTGTCACACTCTTGAGTTTTGCAAGTTTCTGGGGAGTTCATGGGTGTTTTAATATATAAATTTTCCTCACAGTAAAGTAGAACACAACTCCCCCCATTGCTTAACCTGATAAAATAATGCGGATAGCATTTAAATATTCGCCATCATTACAAACCATTTCGCCGAATACCATTTTGCGGAACACCAATTCTCGGTTGACCATAACGCGGAATATAGAGTTTCGCAGAATACCATTTCGCGAAAAACCTTACGCGGGATGTACCATTTCACGGAAAATCTTTTCGTAGAAAGTACCATTTCGCAGGGGTGACCCAACTGAAGGAAAGTAATAGTGGTAGGTCAGTAGATCTAGGAAAATAAATAAACCTAGATAGAGGTGATCTCTACGGGGAGCTACCCTCCGCAGTGGCCGGCGCTTCCGACCGCAGGTCGTCGGCAACACTCGCGGCCTGTGGCCGTCTCGCGCTGAATTATCTAATGTTACTATTGGTAGTTTTTGGTGGTCTTGTTATTGATTAATGTTTTATGAAAGAGTTTAAAATTTCTCGAGTTCGATTAGTTTTTGAGTTACGCAAAAATTTCTGTTTTATTTGTATGAGTCCTTATCCCCCTACCACAGAGGTGAGGGGTCTCAAACCATCATTAAAAAAATTCCTGCCTCCAAAATCCCCCATATGCCAAATTTGGTTCCATTTGCTTGCTTAGTTCGCGAGTTATGAAGAAATTTGTATATCATTTGTATGGGAGCCCCTCTCCCCTCCCTAAAAAGGGAGATTCATCAAAGGAAATTCATCATAGAAAAAATTCATGCCTCCAAAAACACCCACATGCCAAATATGGTTCCATTTGATTAATTAGTTCTCGAGTTATGAGGAAATTTATATTTCATTTGTATAGGAGCCCCCCTCATAAAGCGGGGAGAGGTTTCAATTCACCATAGAAAACATTCTTGTCTCCAAAAACTCCCACATATCAAATTTTGTTCCATTTGCTTGATTAGTTCTCGAGTTATGTAGAAATTTGTGTTTCATTTGTATGGGAGCCCCCCTCTTAATGGAGGGAGGAATTTCTTACCATCATAAGAACCTTCCCTGGCCCCAAAAACTCCGATATGCAAATTTTCACGCCGATCGGTTCAGTAGTTTTCGATTCTATAAGGAACATAGGGGCAGACAGACAGAAATCCATTTTTATAGGTATAGATTTGTATGGGAGCCCCCCCTCTTAGTGGGGGGAGGGATCTCTAACCATCATAAGAACCTTCCCTGGCCCCAAAAACCCCTACATGAAAATTTTCACGCCGATCGGTTCAGTAGTTTTCGATTCTATAAGGAACAGAAGGACAGACAGACAGAAATCCATTTTTATAGGTATAGATGTTGAAAATTACGATTCGATCAAAATAGTACCTAAATTTTAAAAAATCAAGCCATTTACAAGATCAATCTAGTTAAAATTCAAGTGTCCTTGATATTTACCTCAATCTTTATATGAATTGGTGCAAATTCAGCTTTATGAATCAGTATAAACGTAAAATAATGAGTTTTTGCTCGTTGGTCTCCGGTGATCAATTTCACCCGACTGATCAATTTCGGCCGAATCGACGGTATATCAGCCTAAAATTCACGGAGGGGTTGATATATTCGGAACAATACTGTATTAGTAGGCTAGTAATAGTTAGAAGTGGTAGGGTATATTAGAAAATGTTTAAGGAAAATATCGATTAAATATTTTTTGTTCAAGTTCAAGTCAAAGTAATCATTACAATTATTCAGTCCAGTTTGGTTTCATCCCCTTTCAGTTGTAATCTCGCAAAAATGCACGAGCTATAGGAGAAGATTTTTGATATAAATAGAGCTTCAAAAATGGCATGCGTTATCGTGTTTTGCTATCGCTTTAATCAGTGGAAAGTCTATGTTTAAAAAGTTAGACTAATTCATAGTTGAAATATACATCGACAATTAAAAATAACAGTTTCCTCAGACATACCTCACTCAATACACCTAATGTTCGGATATTCGACAAAACGCTTTCCCTTCCACAACCGCGTTATTGCTAAATAAATCTATTTGTCTATCTTATCAGTAGAGTGGACTAGTGTGGATACGAATCAACCGGCAGCGATAGATAGCGCACCCATCGAAGTATACGCAGAACTCCAGTACTATGCATTAGTGAAACATGCTACATAATCATCACTTCTTGGAATTCAACGTGAATTACTCACTGATTTTATCTATTATCTTCTGGTAAACCGTTTCAAAACTAACCCCCTTCAGATAACGTTACGGTTAGACACCTGTCGCAGTGAAATTTTATTCGTTCAAAATGTGACGCAACTGTATCTCGATATAAAAATTCTACTTTTATTACCCGCCATATTGCACATGACCTCACCTTTTTCCGTTACACTATAGCATTCCAATAGCAATCTTATTAAAGACTACTGGTTTGTATTTTTCAATACCACAAAACTGTTTTTATTTATTAGTATTATCAATTCTGATTCACGATTAGTATGACCTTAATTCACGGTGTCCTTCAAAAATAAACTCACTTCATAGAGGCCCACAACTCAAATCGCGATCACTCTGCACCTGTTGCTGAACTCATACTAAATACTTATCGTATCGAACCCTCTTTTTCGTGCTGCTAGAATCCTCACATATTATCTACTATTGCTTTGTGACTGATAAGATAAGAAAACTTGCAGCGCGCGCCTAAATGTAGCGATCCGGATTCCAGTCTATTACAACATCTCCAAATCGCAACCACAAACGTTAACGTATACACCGAAAACATGTGGCATCTATTCAAATTTCCCGCTTCGCACCGGTAATAATTTTCCCACCAATCAGCGCCCATCTGAAAAGTGGTGGCGATTCCCTGTACTACCGCCATTCAGTTTGTTTATGTTTTTGCCGCAGCCTGCTGCGATTGAAGCCAACTAGCTCTTACGCACACATCGATACAAAGTGGTACCTCGCGGTGCAATCAACCCCCTTTTGTGATTGATATGTATGCGAGTCGGACAGACGACGCAGCAACCGCCGAGTGAACGAGAGCGCGCGGTCCGGGAAAATAGGGAGTGAATTTTCCACCTCTCACCCCTCTCACAGCGCGGCACAGTACGAGGACAAAGTGCACAGTCAACTTCTCATCCTTTTGCACTGACACTGGCCGCCTATTTCTGAGAGACTGGTCGGTTGGTGCGGTTGTGTCCGACTCAGAACTCCGTAAGATGTGATTTCCTAGTTGAGTGGAAAAGTAGTGAAAATTGTCTAGTTTTAGTGACTAAAAGTGAAGTTCTATTAAACTGCAATGGATAATTTTCAAAACGGATAGATCGAGCCGCTAGCAGAGGTAAGAACGTTCGCCGTTGTAAACATATGCCTAAAGTGGGTCCCTGGGAGGGTGTTTTCCGATTTTTCCTGTCCATCGCTTCGGAATGGTGGTACATTTTCCCTTTCACGCCGCACAGGAAAATGGATGCCGTCTCCGCGCGCACCGACGCCTGCTTCGGTAGGCGAGCATAGGATTATCGATTTTTTCGCCTACCTTCCTCCGAGGTGATGCGATGATGATGGCTAATGGCTGCTTCTTGGGCGGAAGTTAGGGTTTTCCACCCAGTTTTTTCCTGGTGAGCAGCGGTTATTTATGGCCCACAACAAAAACTGTGGGCGGCGGGTGGATTTTTCGATTTTTTTTTTCGGTGGAAAGTAATTCATTCATGAATGTAAGTCTTGGGACTTTTCTTCTGGTGCCGTCAAAAGTGTGGCGAGATTTACTTCCGCGTAGGATATTAATGGCCGGTTGGTCACCGATCGAAATGACCTAGTGTTCGAACTCAGGCATGTACCCGCATCGCTGAATATGAGCGAATCAAAATCCATACGTCGGTTTGGATTTTTTTTCGTTGGAATGATCATTTCGAATATTTCTTTCTATTTAGCTTCTTTTTATAAAATTGTTAATTTTTCACTATAGTTTTACCAGGATTTCTATTGCTGGTATTGTTTGTTCAATACTTAATTTTAAGCGTAGCTCACATTTTGAAATAAACAAAAAGAGGAAATGATGGATTGATTTGATGTTTTTCTGGTTCCTCTAATTGGCCTTGATATTTTATAAGTTTCTAGAGTTATAAAGATTGCTTATAAAGATTTTTCTTCAGGAAAACATAAATAGTTTGTTTACAAAAGAACTCCATTTGCTAAAAATGACTTGTTTATAATCAGGCCTGAATAGCACAGATACATTAATTCCATTCAGTCCTAACGCAGTTTGGCTAGATCCAAAATAGACTTTAAAATGTAACCCGGTGAACCGGTTTTGTCTTTTTTTGGCTGCCAAAAACGTTTGAGCTTTTCAACTTACCGGTATTATCTCGAGTAAAATATGACACAGAAGAAGATAGCCTCAAACTTATAAGCACAACCCATGCTTCCTGCCGATGTGTCTCCAACAGCATCGTCACGTTCAGTGCCATAATCATCACCAAAGTTCGGATTAGAGTAATGTTGTCACCTACACGCTTCTCCAACACGTACACCTTGCGTTCATTTATCGCAAATGGAGAATTGCTTGGTTTGATGCTATAGAAATAAATAGAATTATAACTAATCATTAGTAGAAATTTGAACGCAACCAAGTGCACTTGTTGTTGAAACGTAAACAATCATTTCAGCAGAAATATAAACTAACCAAGAAATAAATCAGTTCCGAGTTAAAACAAAAAATATTAGCTCTCGCATTAAATATGAATAAATGCACTGAAAACGAAGTTTAGTCATATTTAGAAAATATTATAGGTATGCAACCTATGTTTCAAGCAAGGTGAATATACATAGGTGTTCTGACGTGTCAAATTTTTGCATCAGCCATGTGCATTTGCATGTTGAATGTTATCCATGATAATGACATTATTTACAAACCACCGTAAAAATACGCTCAATTTTTTCGGGAAATTATGGTCCCGATATTTATAGGATTTTCTGTTTTTATGTTCTTTGTACGATACACAAATTGAAAACTCCGCTATCAATTTTAATTATTTCAATACATTCTTTTACGATTTGATTGGGGGTGGACGCTACACAACTTGCCGTGTTCAAACTTCTGATGAGTGGTAAAGTTTGTTCTTAAATAGCTTTTATTTTTGGGACATTAGAACGCTCTGCTTTCCACAAAGAGGGTGTTGATTGCATTGTAACGACCCGGAAATTCCAGTCAGTTAATATCTATTGATTATTATGATTGTCACTGGTTACTGGTACATAAATCGGACGGACAAATCCTAAACTTTTTGTTATCTTGTCTTCTATTTTGTTCAGGGATTTTCCATTAATTACGATCCAACCTAATAACATATTGATTGCTTATTCTACAAGATTAGTGCATTGAGTGAAAAATGTGACAAGAAACCTCTGCATGTGGTAAAGTCAAGTGAAATTAAATTGGTCAATATGTTTGATTGATTATCCTTTTGGTTGTTGTCCGGTTATGTTAATGGATAGATTAATTTTTCTTCTGTAAAACACATACAGGATTCACGGTTTAGAAACGATGAATCAATATTAAATATAATTTCACATGAATGGAATAAAATTTAAACTGGTTACAAGAATAGCTCGATTTTTGCGAAAGTATCTAGAGTTCTTTTCTACATGCTATTTTGAAGAAGGATCTTCAATCCGAATCAGTCTAATGATGCCTTACGGCATCACTTGACAAATTTTTACTTCCCACTATAATACAAGCACAAATCGCTATTTCTATCATTTAGTAACATTGCCTTGTAAACCATTAGATATAGTTTGACAGGAAATATCACATTAAGTATTTTAGCTTTGAGCATTGATGCAATAGTGTCTCAAAGTAAAACATTTGACTGATTTTGCGCAGTAATTTTATGCTGTTTCAGATTAAGTTTGGGATGAGTTGTGCTTCTGAGAAGCTGTAGCATTCACGTCTTCAAAGAAAACTCGTCAGATTATGTTGGAGTTTTGAACAGCGGTTTATGTTCGATCAAAGCAAAATTCCAAAATAAAAATCGTGTTCTAGCAAGATAACGCTAAGTTATTCACACCAGCTCTGCCACAAAATTATTTGGTTTTCCATGGGAAATTGAAAGTTGCTTGTTTCAAAACAAACGACTCGGAATGCCTCATGACGATGATGAGTGATTCTTTTGTAGAAAAAACTTGGAGAACATTATGAAGTTGCAATTTCTAAGATCAAATTGTACTCATTGCAATTCATTGGGAGAAAAATTTAAATTTAATCACATAATCACATAATCCCACGAGAAACATAGATTGCACCTTTAAAGCTCGATTCACTTTTTCTGTGAACGCGTTGCTCGATTGACTACAGTGCTCCTAGTGGTAAAAACTTGGAATCTTTTGACAGCAGTTTGTTTAGCCAGGTCTCCTTCCAGTGGCAATAGTTTAGTTAATTTATCCGTTGTGACAGATGGAAGCCGAAAGAAAACTAACAGTTTTTGTTACGTTACTAAATTCGGCCTACATTCCCTTTCTTTTGCTGTGCTTTCTCAAGCAAAAACTTTGCCTGAAGTTTTTGGAGCGTCTTAGTAGAATACGAAACCTGGAAATTAAATAAAAAGAAAACTTATCCAACTTAAGTTCAAGTTCAAAAATAGACACTGAGGAAGCCTGCAAGTCGTAGGCGAAATACGTATCTGTCAAGAACAAAATATACATAGTAGAATTAAATTGGATAAGTTTTCTTTTTATTTAATTTCCAGACAAAAAACTTTGCCGCTATATGACAATACTGAAACGAATGTAGCACTCATAGGCTTGAATTTTTATTCAATAAACAACAAAACTACTGTTTCTCCACGTAACTAGCACGTAATCACGTAATTAGGCCGAAAAAATAGAAGCAATCGCTTACATGTATCTGCTCTGGATTATGGTTTGGAAAACACACGATTATCATGTTTACTTAGGGTATGTTGCTGCTTCGTCGTAATTGCCTATACCCGTCCTATCCAACACAAATTATTAAAAATATCAGCATTTTTATGACACACAATGCAAAAATTATTCCCTAATATTTTAGTTTGTCGTCTATCATACGCGACCAATCAAAGTGAGCTGAGATCTATTTAAATGCTTTTTATCCTTAAAGAAGTCCTACCAGCCAAATTTTCTACGTTTTTTTGGTGCGACGAAAAAGAAAATGTCGACTAATCGTTTTAATTTCCGTCATTCATAAATGAAAATAACTCACGCGAGGCATTGTCGTTATTCTACAGCCAGGACAACTTGCCTGACCTGCAGAAATTTTGCAGAATAGCATTTGTCATGCCGCCCTACACAAATACATGCGCGTTAGCTTCGTAAACAATGTTGTGATTGTGGTTCGGACGATGAAAAATTTTGATGGACGGATTTTAAAAAGATACGGCCAATTTAAGAAATAAAGTCAGTTGCATAATTTCAATAATATGCTTTAATAATCGCTTTTCGTTGATTTCAAAGTTCACGGATCGGAAGGTAAGTGTGTTTTAGTCAAATCAGCACAAGAACTTTTGGAGTATTCATTAAATCCATCCTACAAATGATGAAAATTAGAATGGCTTTATTTACTACGACGGGAATTAGAAATAAACCCTATTATAGAAATTAAACAACTGTTTAAAAATTGTCACAGAACAA
The DNA here is from genome assembly GCF_943734655.1 of Sabethes cyaneus. Classification (NCBI taxonomy): domain Eukaryota; kingdom Metazoa; phylum Arthropoda; class Insecta; order Diptera; family Culicidae; genus Sabethes; species Sabethes cyaneus. The sequence goes on along the minus strand of NC_071354.1, from coordinate 73,774,531 downwards.
TTCCACTTCTTGTTATCACGGAGGAACACAAAAATTTCCCTCTGATATGAAAATATAAATTAATTTTCTTTCAGTAGCAGAAAATTCATCTTTTTGTTAATTTCATACAAACCATTACTTACACTACTACAAATGTGCGAGGCAGATGAGCTTGGAATGCTCCCAATGTTGAGTTTTTGAGTGACAACCACTCACTTCTGGCGGTAGTGTATATGGACCGATAACTCGGTTGAGGTGTTACCGCTCTCCAATTCCTCGAGCACCGAGTACTCTCCGACAGATCTCGCTCCACCTGGTCTAACCATCTTGCTCGCTGCGCTCCTGGTCGTCTTGTTCCTACCGCATTCTTGCAACATGCCCTGCCCATCGTATCCGTCCAGCTTTAGCCACCTTCTGGATACTGGGTTCGCCATAGAGCTGTGCGAGTTCATGGTTCATCCTCCGCCTCCATACTCCGTTTTCCTGTACGCCGCAGAAGATCGTTCTTAGCACTCATCGTTCGAAAACTCCGAGCACTCGCAGGTCTTCCTCGAGCATTGTCCATGTTTCATGTTTCATGCCCGTAGAGAACAACCGGTCTAATAAGCGTCTTGTACAAGGTGCACTTTTTACAGGGACTTAGTCTGCTCGATCGCAATTTCTTGTGGAGCCCATAGTAAGCACGACTTCCGCTGATAATACGCCTCCGAATCTCACGGCTGATATTATTGTCCGCCGTTACCAGTGAGCCAAGGTAGACAAATTCATCGACTACCTCAAACTCATCGCCGTCGATCAATATACTACTGCCCAAGCGGTGTCGTTCGGCCTCGGTTCCGCTGGCCAGCATGTACTTTGTTTTAGACGTATTTACCTTTAACCCAATCTTTTCTGCTTCGCGCTTTAGTCTGGTGTACTGTTCAGCCACCGCCACAGATATTCTGCCGATAATATCCATGTCATCGGCAAAGCTAGACTAGCTTAACTAGATTTGTCGAAAATCGTGCCTCGCGTGTTGATATCCGCACGGTTCATAACACCTTGTAGCGCAGCACACACACATGTTGAACAGCAGGCATGAAAGACAATCACCTTGACGAAGCCCTCTGTGTGATTCGAATGAACTTGACAATCCACCCGAAATCCGAACACAGCACTTTGTACCATCCATCGTAGATTTAATCAGTTTGATGAGCTTCCTGGGGAAGCTGTTCTCGTCTATAATTTTCCATAGCTCTTTCCGGTCGATGTTATCATATGCAGCTTTGAAGTCAACGAATAAATGATGCGTGGGAACTCTGTATTCACGGCCCTTTTGGAGGATTTGCCGCAGTGTAAATATTTGATCCGTTGTAGACCGACCTTTTCGCCCTTTTTTTAAATCGGGCAGATAACCCCACCTTTCCACTCCTCCGGTAGCTGTTCCGTATCCCAAATTCTAACAATTAGTTGGTGCAGACAAACGGCCAGCTTTTCTGGTCCCATTTTAATAAGCTCGGCTCCGATGCCAAATCGTTAGATTTGGCCAGATCTACTGTGCAGATTGTTTTCAAAGATTGCGTGAATGGAAAACTCATTCGGATGGATCACAGTAAAAGTCGTATTGAAGTCGGCAACCACGTTTGAAGCAATTGAGATTCATTGTAAAACATTAGGGATGACTGATTGAATAACGATATTCCAATAAATTACGATAAAATAGGCCTGAAAAAATCCTGTTTTGGACCCAAAAACTTCTTCTGAAATTCGGCTTTCCGACGAAAAGATAATGGCTGCTAATTTCCTGTTAACAGACAGTTAAATTCTGTACATTATTTTTTATATGTCAAATGTAATTATACTATCACATTTATCAGGTCCTTTTTATTATTAGAAAATAAAATCTGGTTTTACTTCATTGTAAAAACTCCTCAGAATAAAAACTGTGTCTGTTTTTTCGTTTGATTATAGTCACTTTAACAGCTTGGGTCATTCGTGACTACTGCGTTGTGGGAGGCTATGAATGCTAAACACCGGTATTGAATCCTTATTATTTTTTAATAATTTATTTAATAATTTAAAACAGTTTAACCAGTTTAATAAGCTGACCAATAAAATAACAAATAATTAGTCTTCGCTCGCCAGCATAATAATGAATAAACTGTAATGTAAACATGTCGAAATACTGTTTGGCGTCGACATGTTTCCTTCCAAAGAGAACGGGAAAGGGAACCTATAATTCAGGCCATCCTTAATATTCACAATATCATGATTTAATCGCTCACTCGCTTTTGATTGCGCTGATGGGACAACATTTCAATCTCGTGAGTGCCAGTGTGCCGAAATTGTCAACCACAATGAAGTAAACATTTTTGGGACAAACAAGACGAGGAATTTAAAAATGGGAAACAAAGATGGAAATCATTCCAGCCTTATCTTAACTCAACAACAGTCGGCATCAATCATGTGCTATAGTGGAAGCGAAAACTCCACTTTCGCCAAGGCAAGGTGTAAACAAGGGAGAAGAAGCAACCCACGACGGCCGTACGAAGGGTAGCGATACGATGGCAGTGTGCCCATGACGATAGATCGTTGATCACTGATCATTACTTCATCCGTTGTTATAAGGAGTGCCACTTACCACCACCACCACTACCACCGCTATTCTAGTAGGCCACCAGGATTGTCAGTCAGCTTTAGCTGGTGAATTGTCAGTGTGTAAGTGCTGTATTTCGGGAAATGGATCTATATTTTCTTCCACCGGCTTTGTACATATTCATGGTTTACTGTTGCAGGTTACAACTAGAATAAAAAATAATGATGTCGATTTTAAATGTGGTTGTAGTTAGTGGACAACAAATATTACTATTTTTAATTGTTAATAATAATAACACAGCTACGATGAAGTTAATTTTTTTTATCTGGTGTGTAATACTTCGACTTTCGTTTATTACCCTTTATTTGAATCTTCAAACCATAATAACTAACTTAATCATCGTTATTATTCATCATTATCATTACCGTCATCATCATCATCATCAATAACGATGCTATACTGACATTCGGCCCCAAACAGTGAAAACAATATAGCAAAAATAAAAAAAAACAGCAGCCTGGTACGATCGTCTATACTGTGTTGCAACCCAAGCGGCCCCAACCCACAAGTTGATCGTGTCGTCGTCGCACCGGTCGATTCGGTAGACAGCCGGCTCTCACCCCGCTGCCCAACCTAGTGTGACTGTGTGACCCGACCGAGCCGAGTGAACGATCGACGATGGCGAAGGGCACAAATGTGCGGAAGGAAGGAGTGAAAGCAGAACGAAAATAATTTATTTCAACACAGCCCACACACGCCTCATTTCAGTCCTCAGTAGCTCGGGCGGCTGGTGGATGTGGATCTGGATGGTAGTTCCGCACCGCACACACTACGTAGACTGGAAGCATCGCAGTCTTCGTCCGAGAGTGTCCGGCTGGGAAACCCCTTCCCACAACTACACAGCCTCCCCAGCCCCACGCAAACTACCCATATTCGCACCCGCCGCAGTGATTACAAGAGCTGATCTGTCGTACGATCGCCAAACATACGTACGCAGCGAAGTCCACTTGCTACCATGAGTGTATGGTGCGCCCAACGAGTAAAGTGTCGTTGGAGCTACTAATTACTATCATACATACTCTCGTCGTGACCATGGCTCGGGATTTTTTTTGTATATATGACGAAACGCTGCAGACAGAGAACAATAGACATGAGGTAGGGTAGACAGACCTATAATGATGCATTCGAAGAATTAGTTACATTTTATTTTCTAATTGTTGGTCCACGCAAATTAATATCGGATGTTCAATAAACGCAGCAGACAAAAAAGGACACTGGTCGTGCAGTTGCATAAAGTTCCTGTTCTTCAACTCGTTTGCGATAGGTTCATTACAAATACATTAGGCCATTACTAATATTTTATAAAGTTATTGTCCTTCCGGTGTTCGCCCACTGAAGGGGGGGGGGCGAAAAAAAACAAAGTGAATTTTTTAATCGAGCAAAAAAAAAACATGGATTTTAAGAATTTTTATTTAAGGTTTAAACGTGAAAACCGAATCTATTCTTGCTTATAATATATACGTTTTATTTTCTATGCAAAAATATACGAAAAAAGACAAAAACGAAGGAAAATTTTTTTGGACGATTTGCGGAAATTCCATTGTTCGAATTTCCATTTCTATATTGTGTTAGAAGCGTTAATTCAACTCGGAGACTCATTTTTACAGTTTTTCAGACTGTAGAGCCCACAGACAATTGATTTTATAAAAAGAAATTTGACTCATATCCTACAAATTATTGTTTTGCCCCCCCGATTTTTCAAGCCAATTTCCCAGGGGGGGGGGGGGGGGGGGGTTTGACAAAAACTTTAAATGTGATTTGCAATGGCAGTTTTTGTCCTTCCGGTGTTTGTCAATTGTAGGGGGCAAAAAAACAAAGAGAATTTTTTATTCGACCAAAAAAAAGAGTTTGGGGCATTTTTACCTAAAGTTTAGATGTGAAAATCATATCTATTCTTGCTTTTCAAATAGACGTTATTATTTTCCTTGCAAAAACCTACGAAAAGAAGGACAAATAGAAAAGAATTTTTTTTTGCCGATATTCAGAAATTCCAATTTCCATTTCTGTTTCGTGTTAGAAGCGTAAACTCCACTCGTACACTCATTTTTCGAGTTTTTTGGGCTGTAGAGCCCAAAAATAATAATTATGAATGAAACGTTATGAATTTTATTTAGACATTATAAGGCCATTGCAAATCAATTTCAAAGTTTTTGCCACCTTAACCCCCCCCCCCTTGGAAATTGGTTTGAAAAATTAGGGGGCAGAAAAATAATTTGTAGGATATGAGTCAAAATTTGTTTTATAAAATCAATTGCCTGTTGGCCTGAGTGATGTCTGAGTGTACAAGTTGAGTTAACGCTTCTAGCACGAAACAAAAATGGAAATTCGAACAATGGAATTTCCGAAAATCGTCCAAAAAAATTTTCCTTCGTTTTTGCCTTTTTTTCGTAGATTTTTGCATAGAAAATAATAACGTATATACTATAAGCAAGAATAGATTCGGTTTTCTCGTTTAAACTTTAAATAAAAATGCTTAAACCCAAGTTTTTTTTACTCGATTGAAAACTTCACTTTGTTTTTTTTCGCCCCCCCACCCCCCCCCCTTTAGTGGCCGAACACCGGAAGGACAAAAACTTTATAAAATATTTGTAATGGCATAATTCCTTATTAGAATGCTCGTTATTTCATTGTTGTCAACATGGTATGGAATTTCTCATTGACTGGTTCAGGGATTTCACTGAACAAATTATTATTGTTGGGGACAGTTTCGGACCACCTTTTAGCAGCGTCGCAGATATGTTTGCGGAACTTTAAAGCTACAATTTATTAAATTCAATTAGTATTAGATTTTATATAAATGTTTTAAATATCTTACAATTTTGGTCTCTTCTGTTTTACTACTATTCTGTCTGCCAACAAATAAACTTTTAAGTATAGCTATTATTAGAAACTGAGATTCTTAACCTCTTCCTTCTTCGCCTCGTGTATGAGAATGGATTGAGTGAACAAAATGGGGTATAATGTATTGTGGTATAATTGTGCCGTTCGGTTGTCAGCGACGTGAAATGAGCAGGAGTCTTTGTCACTGCATTGGTCTGTTAGGCAGAGGCGTAGTGCACCTAACATCGCCCGACCCATAACGCGGGTCACAAGCCTTCTTGCTTCCAGCGTTATCTACCTTCTCCTCGCCTGAGTTGGTATCCTCGATGCCTAACACAGCAACCTTCGTGGCCGGTCTTCGTAGCACTCCGCCACGAGTTTTGACGAAGGCTTGTCTGACTCGTCCGTCGAGTCCCTTCGTAACAGACAATATTTTACCTCGTAGCCACCCACTGCGCGTCGACTCGTCCACGATGAAAACCAAATCACCTTCTTTCAGCTGCTCCGAATCTTCTACCCATTTACTGCGACTGGCTATTGTAGGAAGATACTCCTTTACCCAGCGGTACCAGAATTCTTTCACCAGACGCCTCATTTGCCTCCAATTGCTCCTCGTCAGTTCTGCGCGTTCTACTAATGGCTGTGGTCGCTGTGTTACTCCAGTAGTTCTTTATCTGTGCGCTGGTTGGTGTTGTCATCAGTGCACTGTGCTCATCGCTGTGTTTTCATGCCAGTGAAATGTTTTTAAACGTTCTCTTTCTTTTCGTCCGGATGAATTGAATCCCACAACTGCGCCTTTTTGCACCAATGTTTTCAGAAATTTGAAGCAAGCGAAATTTACAATCACATTACTTGGCAGCCATATTTGAAATTTTAAACTGGTTGTCAAAGTTTGGCAATGCGATTCCCCTTTTGATGAATCTCAAGCACACACCTATGCATATATAATGTAAATACATTATCTGAACAAGTGTGATGTTTACCACGCGCACAGTAGCGACACTGATATTCTATATATATTGATTATACTGTTACTCCCTTCGAGCTTAGTTGGACAAAGTAATTGGGAGTTAGCGATTCTTGCGCTTCATATCCAATGGAACCACTGTGAGTGGTCGCGAGTTGACTATTCCTTCCGCTTCAATCAAAAGCGTCATCGGGGTTTCCTCGTCAGGGTTTCTGGTGATCGACAGGCTGACAAAAGCTGTTTTTATTGAACGGACTGACCGCTCCCACGACCCGCCCATATGTGGCGCTGAGGGCGAATTGAAAATCCATTTTGTGTTGGCATTAGTGAAAACTTCCGATAGCTGTTAGTTGATATATTTCACCTGTTCCTCGAGTTCTCGACAGGCGCCGACGTTGCCGCTCCAGATTTCCAGTGGGGATCCCCTTTTTACCAGGAAGCGTCGAATAGCCTTCTTGCAGGAGTCCGTGGACAGTGAGTACACTATTTCTAGGGGCACTGCTCGTATGGCAAGACACGTGAACAATGCGACCCATCGCTTCACGGGTGAACGTCCCACCTTGGCTTGCATCGGACCGAAGTAATCAAGGCCTACGAATGAAAAAGATCTGACGAACGGGCTTAATCTCGCTTCCGAAAGTGGTGCCATCCGCGGAATACATGGCTTCGCTTTCTTCACCTTGCAATACATGCGCAATCTCACTACCTTACGAAATTGGGTGCGCGGAGGCGGTACATTGAACCGCTGCCTTAGCTCGTTGATCACTGCTTCTGTATTTTCGTGAAGATACGCTCTGTGATACCAGTCTAACAGTAGGATCGTTGGAGGATGTGTTTTTGGCAGGATAATTGGGAACTTTGCTTCAAAGGGCATGAAACTATCAGCACATAGTCGAGAATCCATCCGAATCACTCCACGATCATCCATAAAGGGGGATAACTTGTAGATTCGGCTCGATTTTCCGATCTTTGCAGGTGAACCTTGCCCAGCGACTGCTTTCAACCTTTTAACTTCCTCCGTCAAACATATCTGCGACGCTGCTAAAAGGTGGTCCGAAACTGTCCCCAACAATTATTATATGTTCTTATGGCCTGCGCTTCGATTCTATTTTATTTAGCTACGGAACTGATGAGTAAAACGTTCAATACGACGAGCACGTTGGTTCTGCGATCTCATTGAACAAGCATACCAACACATTGTTGCTGGTGCTAATTCAGTATCAATAAAGGAGGTAAAAAAGAATATGATACAACTTCTACTCGATATGAAAATAAAGCGTGATTGCCATATCTGCCAACATAATTTACAACATTTTCTCATTCGCTGGTTCAGCGATGCCATTGAACAACTTACTACCACATATTGCTTGTGGTGTTCGGCAGTATTGCGAAGCCCACGCTCATAATGCTCTAATTTTTTCACACACGCGTACTCATTCCAACGAACACGCCGTCATAAAGCATCCCTTTTTTTTGTTTAGATTATAGACACTTTAACCGGCTTTGGGTCATTAGTGACTTCTGCGGGATTGGGGTTTGAACCCAGGTCCTCGGCATGAGAGGCGTGAATGCTAACCACTACGCCGGGACTGATCCCTTTAACCCATTATGACCCAGCGTATGATATATCAGTAGAATCAATATATATAGAATGCCAGTGTCGCTGTTTTTTTAAGGGACTCATTGTGGTAAACATGATGCTAACAATCTGTATCAAGTCTATGAATCGGGAACTTCATTGTCAAAGTTGCTCATTGTTATTTATCTGTTCTTTATCTGTGCGCTGGATGGTGCTGTCATCAGTGCGCTCATCGCTGTATTTTCATGCCAGTGAAATGTTTTTAAACGCTAATTTTCTTTTCGTCCGGATGAATTGAATCCCAAAACTGCGCCTTTTTGCACCGATTTTTTCAGAAATTTGAAGCAAGCGAAGTTTACAATCACATCACTTGGCAGCCATATTCGAAATTTCAAACTGGTTGTCAAAGTTTGACAATGAGATTCCCCTTTTGATGAATCTCAGGCACACACACATGCATATGTACTGTAAATACATTATCTGAATATGTATGATGTTTACCACGCGCACTGCAGCGACACTGGCATTCTATATATATTGATTATACTGATATATCATACCTCGTCTTCAAAACCTGTTTACTGCTGAATTTCAATAGTTAGCATTATTAATATATCACTACAAGAGAGATAAGACATCAATCTGATGTGTGTGTGATATAATTTGTCAGTTTTTGTCATTTCATCTGTATTTTCAACAGTGCAAAGTTGTGACAAATGGCGGAAAAAAAGTTGAAAAAATGGCGAAAAAATTTTTGTCTCCAAAACGCATGAAAAAGTCTACATTTAGTGACGAAACATTACCTGACATGTAAATTAGTATTTATATGTAAAGTCTATCACAAAATTCGGTAAGAAATCTGTAAAAAACTTTGTAATTTGTTTGTTTGAAACTGAGCCTATAAAATATTTAACCTTCGATATTTTGGCCTTGAAAGCATTCCAAATGACGATTTTGCGTTTCCCGACACATTCGAGCCATAATATAATAGATTACAGAGTTTCACTTCATTTGGTCCAAATTTAGGTATACCCGGGTCCTAATGGGTTAAGCATCCCTTTCGGACTCGCGCTCTTATTTCTTCATGCACTGCAACGACTTTTTGCGAGTTAGCTAACAGCTACAGTCGTCACTCGTCGTTCTTCGTTGCAGCCCGATCTGCTGATACCGATTACTCGCGATGACCCGGACTCCCGCCCGTCAGTACAATCTAGGCCGAAGATGAAGAAAAGAAAAAGTAATGACCAATTTGTATCGCAGTGCGTCACCAGCCTCACGGGCAGCTGATCCTCACGGGTTTTTGAGACGCGAATAAGCTATGCAGGAAGACGATGTGAAAATGTGCTTGCGCGAGTGTGTTAGTAGCAGAATGTCTGCACACAGCACCGGCAGCTGTTTTTTACGCCTGCGTGTGCGGTGTAAGCGTTGAATGCTATGTTTTTCATACTCTCTGTCGTGTGAGTAGGCATAGTTAACTTCTCGCGCGATTCGCAACATTGTGTTCGGCAAGGTTATAAGCCTATTTGCCATCGCGTGTGTACATCGCAGTAAGGTTGGTATTCTTGGGTTAGGTTTAATATGATCGTTGAACAAAAGGTTTCGGATCATAGTTAAAATTGATACAACAGTTACGGTGAAGCATCCCTTTTCTGTCATGCGCCGACTGAAAAATTGCGTGAGGATGATACTGGGGAAAGCCCGACTTTTAGGTTTGATGGAAAACTTTCTCAAGGACTTAATGCAGAGGCCCTCATTTTATGAGGAAGTGATAGACGAATTTGCGTCTAAAGTAAACCGTTGTATTCTGTTGTTATTTGAATATTGTTTTAAATATGTTTGTTTGATCAATGCTTCAAATATAGAAATGCCATAAATATAAGCTGTATGTTGATTTGTATTTTTCGCTGGTTGAACGGGTAAGCTCCCACGAGTCTCAAGCCGTATACGCGCACATACGCTCCCCCGCCGATTATTTTTCGTATGATTGCTTCTTTGTTTGTTTTTACCACTATATAGATAGATGAAGATAGATGGTTATTAACTGTAGTGTGGTAGGAGCGAGCAGTCAGGTGCGTAGCTGGAATGGTTAGAGTGGAGGGACAGAATTAGATATGAGAGTATCTAGAGAGATATGAGAGTATGAGAGTACTAATAGAAGGTTGCGGCGATAGTTTAATAGCCAAAACACTCGGGTTGGAGTCCCACATGCCATTGAACGACGCAATTTATTGTTGGTCTCAAAATTAAATTTCCCGGTTTCATCCAATCGCTCCTCCACTTTACAAAAAAAAAAATGTTTACGTTGGACCGCGACAGAGTCAGAAGACAAGTAAAACAGAAAAAAGCGGCTCATTATGGTTCAGGGCTCGTTAGTTCGCCAAGCAAATTACGTTCCACGAACCAAACTTCGTGTCACCTTCGGATATGTTTGAAGAATCGTGATTCTTTTCCCAGAGCCGTCCGTTTAAACGCTTTGTCTTGTGAACCGGTTCATTTGAACGACTTCAGAGCGGTTCGTCCATCCCTACTAACAAACCAGTCGTCGTATGTTCGAATCTCGACTGGGCAGTGCTGTTAGAGTCAGTAGGATCATCGCACTAGCCCCGTAATTGTCCTGTACTCTGAAAACCGGCTGCTAAGCCTATAGATAAAGAAGGGTAATGTCCAAAGACCTTTAAGCTTACTAGTTCAATCGAAAACTGCAAAACCTGAGAAAACTGTAAAGCTGACACACCTGGTAAGAAAAATTTCAGTACATACAGTAGCCTCCTTAGAGGTACGACATTGGTCTGACAAGCCAGGATAAATATGTAGGATAAATATGGGAATAAACAAATGAAATTAAATTTAAAATATATGCGTTTGCTTAAAATGGACTCTCAGAAAAGTTAATCGATTGGGGATTGGGTCGATTAGCTGTTTCGAAATACAGTAGGATTTCGAATTTGGCAACAAATGCATATCGCCTATGTTGCCAAAATCGAGACCCATTTTTGATACGAAAAAATAGAATGTAAATGCTTTAGAAATTGACAAAATATCATAAATCAACGATTGCGACCATTTTATGTTTAAAAAGTCCGCCAAGAGCTATCCGTCCGGTGCAAATAAGTTATTGACACCCTGCGGTAAGACGTAGTCCTATGGCAATAAAAATATTATTGTTCGAGACCACATAACTTTTTTTCACATACTGAACTGAGGGCATCATTTTTTCGTCATTTAAAGGAAGTATGCGGAAACTGATTGATATTTAAGCATATTTTTGTTGCAGTTGAAAACCGTAATGATCGACGTGCGACATTCGGTTTTATTCTTGTTCTGTGTGTCGCGACTACGTCGCAGGTGGTGCGTTGTATAGCGCATCAATATGCGAACACAGCGCACCACGTGCGACGTAGTTGCGACACACAGAACAAGAATAAAACCGAATGTCGCACGTCGATTATTACGGTTTTCAACTACAACAACAATATTTTTGGAAGTGAAATATCTTGTGTTGCCAAAAACGAGTACTTTTGTTGCCAAAATCGAGGCATCCCGAAATCGAACCATGCCAAAACCGAACCGTGCCAAATTCGAAATCCAACTGTATTACCTTTTCTGAATCCTAAAAGTCATTGAAAATTATAAATACAAAACTAAAAAATAGATTCTCGGATATAGGGTACACATTTTAACGCATTTAGAAGTTGCAATGGAAGGAAATCTGTAGCAAGATCTTTATAAAATAATAAGGCCATTGCAAATCGTATTTAAAGTTAAACCCCCCCCCCCCCCCCCCTTGGAAATTGGCTTGAAAAATCGAGGGGCAAAAGAATAATTTGTAGGATATGAGTCAAATTTCTTTTTATAAATTCAATTGTCTGTGGGCTCTACAGTCTGAAAAACTCGAAAAATGAGTCTCCGAGTTGAATTAACGCCTCTAGCACGAAACAAAAATGGAAATTCGAACAATGGAATTTTCGAAAATCGTCCAAGAAAATTTTCCTTGGTTTTTGTCTTTTTTCGTATATTTTCCATACAAAATAATAACGTATATATTATAAGCAAGAATAGATTCGGTTTTCACGTTTAAACCTTGAATAAAAATTCTTAAAATCCATGTTTTTTTGCTCGATTAAAAAACTCACTTTGTTTTTTTTCGCCCTCCCCTTCAGTGGCCGAACACCGGAAGGACAAACTTTATGATAACTTTATGAAATATTTGTAATGGTCTAATTCCTTTCAATAAAGTTTAAAACAATGTGTTATATTAGTTTACTTATGTTTTTTCGTAGTCTATATTTTGATAATGTTCGCGGTTATTTTTTGTTCCCTGCTATTCCTTCTTTTGCATAAAAATTCAATCGGAGTTTGCGCTTCTTCAGCGTGTTATCAAAAACAAAAATCCTAAGGTAACTATGTGCCCGTTGCAGCTGTCCGATACAAGAGTTTAATTTAATCCCTGCTATATTGCGACTCTGCATGAAACTGTGGAAACGTGACAATAAGCCGAAAAAATAAAAAATAAACATAGCTACAAGCAAAACACTCGTGTCTGAACGAACGCTTAGGCGATCGATAAATTCCTATGCCCGGAAAAGTTAAGGCAAAAATTAACTTTTTAGAGTATTGCATGACAGTTCACATTCGCTTAACTTTTCCGAACAATTTACTTTTCTGAGAGATAATGTCTCCGAAAGTTCACTGTAATGGAATGCAGTTCATCCTAGTAATTTTACAGAATGTAAAATAACTGAAGTTTAAGAGTTTCTGATTTGTACTTTTAGAAGTTTAACAGACAATGATCATTATTGTAATGCAGTTGACTATCTATATTGATCGTAATCATTTGGATATAATTGTAGCGTCAAAAGCCCGTACCTACTGAGCAATGTAAAAACAACAAATTTTCCTAAATTGCACTATTTACCAGTGCGAAAAACAAAAATTCTGTTATGCACATTTTATTTTTATGCAAAAATACTCAAGATATTTTATTCTACGTGATTCTGGTTTTGTACTACATTTCCAACCACGTTAACTTCTTCTCAATGCGTTTCCATTTGCTGCGGCACTAGCTGCAGCCGGACCCCCTAAGGCCGTGTTTGAGCCGCTTCGAAGTAAAATACATAAGCACTCGACGCAAACTCACATCGAAGGGCAAAATTTTCCACCACAACGGCGATGTATGCTGCCGCCTGGCTACAAACAACGAAAGCCTTTGAATCGGTGGGTCGTTTTCCGCCCGTCTGCGGACAAACAAAAATACACTCGAAACCGGTTTGAAAACTCCTTCGTACAATATTCGCACTTACACACAGCCAAATCTACACCCAAAGCTGCCATCCGCCGCCCGTATGACGACGGTGACGATAGGTAAAAATAATATTTACTACCCATATCGCAACCCACCACAGCCAACCGACAGTAGATTCACCACCTTTTTTGTGTGGTAACAGGCTATCACACTACTGCAACAAGGAGTCCGTGCACACCACGACTCACATGATAACTCTTGTAGAAGGCGATCTCCGCAGCTCAATCGAGATAAAGGAAAAGCTAAAACCACCTCAGCTAGCCTTGATCGTGTGCTCAGCTCACTGCAGGTAGCGTAGGTACAGTCGATGCGGTACCTTACAGTTGCCTGTTGACTTGAGGCCGCTCCTTGAACCGCTGTGTGGGTGAGGCTGAGGGAGTTTTTGGGTGGGTTGCTCTCACCGGTTTCTGTACATCTGCAACAGTATGCGAGAGGCGAGAGCGATATTTTTGCACTATGCCTTCGCCTTCTGCGTCTGCCAGCCAGGGTGCGTATGATTGTAGTTGTAAACCAGCACCTCGCCCGACGCCCGAGCGAGAAAAACAAACGGGAATCTCAACACACAGCACACTAGCTGTCATACCTACTAGCTCTAGCACGGAAAGGAGGCCCACCACATTTCGAATTTCAATACATCGCCAAACGCCGGAGCGAAGACACGCAGATTTTCTCTCGCAGTAGTTTCGCGTTGTTCGGATTTTTGTGCTTTTTCTGTTGGATTCGGAAGAGAATCTAAAGGGACAACAGGTTTTAGTGCCCTATTAATCGCTTTGCTGTGCTTTACGGTGATAAAAAGATTAATTTGATTGGTTGAAGTGAAAATATTTAAGGTTACTTCCGGATAAACCAAGGTAAGCAGATTTTTCCTTTATAAACCCTTGCATTTTATGTGGAAGCACATGGGGTGTTTTTTTCTGATTTCCTATCCAATGCCGACAGAGGCAAATGGCTAGTGCTCCACTGATGGTTGCCTTGACAGTAGCAACAGGAACAGGCAAAAAAACTTCATCAGCCAGTCGCACTCCCGGCTGTCATTGAGACAACCGTGCGCTGGCTTCGCTGCTGTATACAGTGTAGGAGCTGATAAAGCGCTGGTAGAGTAGCGCAGGCAATCGCCGCCGCACAGCAAACGAATCGAGGTTAGCCAGTGGGTGGACCGCCGCCATAAGTTTTCTTTTTTTTTTCGCTCTTCATCCTCCGACCTCCCCGTCGCTCCCCGCTGCATCCCGTATACGAGCAGTGTTCGCTTGCTCGTGTTGCTCATTGCTGCTGCTGCTGATGTTGCTGGTTGGCAGTCTGGCTGGTCCTGCCTGCCTGCCTGCTGCGTGCTGATATGTGTTGGTTGTTATTGCATTTTTTGATGGTCAACTCTCCACTTTGCGCACTCTTCCTGGATGACCAGCGCCGAAACGCTCTTGATCTTTTTCGCTTCTTTGTTTCGGCTGCACAAATGAAAAACTTTTTTATGATCAATCGAACTATTTTCTGTTTCCTGTGTTATTGTTTGTTTTGCTGAATACAGTATTGCGTTTCCTACTAGGACGCTCGAAAATAATTTATAATTATGCAGTATTGCGTCGTATTGATCTATCTTATAAACGTGGTTACTTTTATTCATCAAACAATTTACACATTAGACTATTTGTGTCATGCTGGAAAGGGGGGAGGGGGGCAGGGAGGATGAACTACACCGTTATTAATTCATCTTGTATCTGACAGCCCAAACTTTCTGAGAATAACATTTTTAGTAAAGTACTTCATGTTTAAATAAACTTCCCTAGTGCTACGGTTCTACTTGCATTATGTATTCTTAACGAATTTTCAAAACTCATTGAAAATGCTTCACTATCCTTTTGAAAAGATATAACAAGAAATGCAAGTGTGTGATTTAAAATGGATTTTTACGTATACGATTGCCATCTATTTAAAATATGTAGATGCTTTTAAAAATTATGTCACTTAAATTACAAAGAGGCGAACCACCCGCCACCAGGCGAAAACCTCTAAAATAAATAATAATAATTATGGCTTAAATTACGACGATTACTGTTTCTACTGGTAAAATGGCTTTTCCTAGCACCCGTGCATTGATTATTTAAAAAATCAGCACACAAACACATTCAACAGTGTGGCATGCAAACACCTTTTACGACATCGTTTTCCACTCGAAGAAAGAAGTGCTGAGAAAACGGCAAGGATATGACTCACACCGAAAGCCCAACTCCACGCTGGCAACAGCGCTGTGAATAGACAAGAAAATGATAGTCTACATGCAAGCTGCCGTTCAAAATGCACTGTACCAAAAAAAGAAGAACAAAACGAAAAACTACTACCCGTTGAGTCCCCACCCCCACCCACCACCCCTTGCGTGCTATCGCAGCGGGCGCGCCTGGAAGAAACGTCCAGCACCAAGATCGCAACCGGCTTTGCTCAAGCAAAGGAAAAAATATAACCTGATGCGCCACCAGCCAAAGAGCAGGCGGTCGTCGGGCAGCTAAAAGAAGAAAAAGAATTCACCCCTCAAACGTGCCTTCGCATGACGACGTGGTCTTCGTTGTGTCGTTCGTTTATCGCCAACGCTGCCTGCCTATGCGGATGCGATCAAGAGGAAACTTGTTCCGCCGAAATTGCTCTCACTCTCTCGAAGTGCCGCTCCCAATGTGGTCGCCTTTTCCATCCCACAACGAAAAGCATGAACAGTGGATCGAAAACACAGATCACAGGTCGCATGAGGATCGTCCCGATTTCTGTTTCCGTGAGTGTGAGTGCGTAATTTCCAGTATGAAAGCGTAAATTCATTGCGCCTAAGTAGTACCCTGACGCACGGTTCTGCGGTAAAAAGTTCAGTTTCTTTTTCCTGCGAACATCATCATTTCGATGAACTTCAAGTTGCGCACTCCACTTGCGATAAAAAAAAAACTGCAATAAAGAAGGGAAAAACTATTTTCCCCAAATAATAATATACCGTTCTCTGTGATGACCTCCATCACCTGCCAGGCTACTCAATGATCGAACCGCCTGTTGGTTGAATGTGTCTGTGTTGGAACAATTCGGCCCACTTCCCTATTATGGTTAAACCAATAGCCTACTTTTTTGAAGATTATACACTTTTAATTAATTTTTGGTTTTGAATATGGCATATTTCGCAGTCTGATTTAATAATTTTCCTAAATTATTTTACAATTTTTGGTAATATGTAATACAGTGGTAACCCGATTTTGTCACGTTTTTGACCCGATTTTGTCACGTTTTTGACCCGATTTTGTCACGTTTTTTACCCGATTTTGTCACGCTTTTGATTTATCAAAAGCTTAGTTTGAAAATCATTTTCAAACATGTCAAATGTGTTAAAACACTTTGAAAAGAACTGTGTTGATTATCGTGGAGTTTCCACAAAAGTTGTTTGTTATCTCCACAACTATAATAGCTAGAACGTCACTTTCTTTGGCAAAGTTCTTTATAATAATCTTATCAAAAATTTTGTAGAACATTGTTTTGCTCTATCTCTTACTGCTTGAAAAATAAATTTTCTATCTTACTTTTAGGGGGGTTAATCAAAGAATCGTTCATACCATAAGAAATGTGAAATTTCTCTGAACATAGTTAACCAGTTTAATCAACTATTTCGGCGCAATTAAAAACGCGTGTTTTCATACCTGTGCTGTGAACAGGTGACCAGGCTTGGCATACACTTTTCGCTTTGATTTTGCTCTTTTGATTACTGCTCCTCAGCCAAGCAGAATTTCAGAAAGTGATATATGGGGCATTTGTAGAGCTAGTAATTATCTATAATAATGCTGAAGAAAGTGAAGTTGTATCTTTAGTATTTACGGCGCTGTAAGGTAACAATGCCGTTGGTAGCAAAAAGAGCGCTCTTTTTTTTCTTTTTTTCTTTTTTTTCTTTTCGATTAAGATTTCTCATTTTATGGACAATTTAAGAGCAAAATTTATACCAAAAACCGATATTTTATGTTCAGGAAGTCACCATTTCGTCAAAAATGATTGGCCAATCCCTTCAATCAATCTATAGATAATAAATTTTATCACCGATTCCTTTTTGGTTTTTCGATTTCCGATGATTCAGTCCATAGATATCGTGCTCACCGCTTTCTTTAGAAGAGCTCCGGTAGATTGACTATAGCAACTATTTTAATAACTTTTTTTAAATACAAAATATGTTAAAATACGGCCAAAAGCTGCCATAATATGTATACAAATTTTCACTTTAATCAGTTAAAGGGTTTTCTCTAGAAAATTTCTAGAAAAAATGACTTTTAAGCCTCCCAACTGTATATAACCCCTTAAGTCATCGGAAAACGCAAAGATTACTCCTGTTCTGGCGCTGGATGCAAGTTCAGCAAAGGCTTCATGCTTGCGGCTAATTAGTTTCCTTTTTTAAAGAATAAACATTCAACAGCATGATGTCTAGTGTTCGACATCGGAACGAACTTTTTTAGTCCAACTTTATTCCGGTCCTATTTGGCTCTGTTTTTGTTCCGAAACCAGAACAGAGCCAAATCAGACCGGAATAAAATCGGACTAAAAAGATTAGTTCCGATTTTTAACCGGAACCCGGACTTCAATTTTCGTTCCGATGTCGAAAACTAATGATGTCTCACATCCATGAATTTCATTTTTTTTTTTGGATGAATAATTTGACTTGAAAAATATTGAGCTGTTCAGTTGTACAACATTTTCCCGAAGAATATTGTCCCGTGACCATTTCCCCAAAGGTACTGTTTTACCGAATGTACCACTTCCCCGAAAACAAGTTTCCCGGATGTACTACATTCCCGAAAACCATTTTTCCGAATGTAATGTTTTTCCGAACTTACCATTTCCCCAAAGAGTAACGAGCACAAATTAGATATATGGACGTTGAAGCTAAGTCATCAGAGATCAGATAAGGTATAATTACTCAACGAATAGTTTTGTTGTATAATACTTTGTCAAGCGCTTTTGCTGCAGGTATTACAATAGTTGAATATGCTACTCCTAAACAAAAATGTTCATTGAGTAGACCAAATGGACGAGTCATAATAAATCAAAACAAAGCCTAGGTATAAACGTCTTTAAGACTCGACTCTTCTTTATCGACAGATTTTGCTGGCGGTTATTAAAGTAACTGCAGGAGAAGTACGGGGCTAGAGCAAAAATCCTTTTGACTCTAGCAACACAGGCACAACCCAGCCGAGAATCTAACATATGACGACAGGCTTGTTAGACCAGCATGGTACCTCGTAGCTAACCGGGCGGAGCAGAGAAAAATCGCTTCTAGCGATTAAGAACATATTCGTATTTATTGACGTCACTGCTCGTAAGCGATAAATTCTTCGTCATGATTAGTGTTCGACATCGGAACGAAAATCGAAGTCCGGGTTCCGGTTCCGGTCCGGTTAAAAATCGGAACGAACTTTTTTATTCTGACTTTATTCCGGCCCGACTCCGGAACCAGAACAGAGCCAAATCGGATCGGAATAAAGTCGGATTCGGACTCGGATTCGATTATCCAAATTGAGTTTTACGTGGCAATTTCGAAAAAATGTCAAAAAACACAGCAGGAACTCAACCATATTTGTCGAACCACCTGCAAAAGAAATCACTTAACGAATTACAGCAACGTTTTAACAGCTGTGCAAATTTGTATACATTCGTGATGTTTTCAAAATGGTCGGCATATTATGCTACAGGTATCTAACAATACAACAATGATAAATAGCGCGTGGTTCATTGACATTTTGAATTTTGGCCAGGTTTTTGGCTCGCATACTACGTGCGTCGTCGGAAGCACCGGTCACTGCGGGGAAAAATTCCCCGCAGAAACCATTCTCTATTTAGGTGCATACCTTTTCCTAGATTTTCTGACTAATTGGGGTTATAGTTTAGTTGAATCTGAACGAGCGATAGCGAGTAAGAACAGCATAACACTATTATTCCAGATGATTTATAGTTGAATGTGAAGACATTGAGTTACTGCATCACTATAAAATATATTTTGTTGTTGCCCTTCTTTATATCTAACGAAAATTGATGACAACTTCAAACATCGCACTTATACCCCGCCCTACTCTATATTAATAACTTTTTGAGCTACAAAATCGGATATTTTTTCAAAAGAATAATATATTTTCCGATTGGAAAATTGGCACAATTGACGTAATTTTTATTCAGGAATCGGAAAAACTCATAGACATACAAAAAAAAAGTAAAATAACAACTTTCGTTGAACGGATGCGCATCCATGCAGAAAGATTGTGTACGATTTTACGGTCACAGTGATGCTGCTTTGCACCTCACAGTGAATCATGAAACTTGCAAAGGGTCGTCCACCGAAGAAGGAAGGGTGTTAATGAGCAAAGTAAAAGAGTAACCAAACCCTTCGCAGAACGACAATTTGCCGCCCGAAAGGGGGATTCACATATCCAAGCGGCAACTAACCCACATCACGTGAGGACTGCGATGACGATGATCATTGACTTTTACCTACCTGTGCCTGGCTCTGGCTGTGCGACGATCGCGTTAACCCTGTGTTGGTATTAGCCCCTGGTGGGAGGTACAAGGTATACCAACAAGCAGCACGGCAGCATAACTGCTTTAGGGGAAACGACGATCTTCAACCTTGCGTTGCCCTTCGGCGATTCATGTGTTGCGTTCGGATTTGCTTGTTTTTCGTGAGTGATAAATTTTCAGCTGTTGCTGTCTCCGCCACAGCGACCCGAGGCTCGGCATTTTGTTTGTAGTGGACCGACAAAGCCTCCGAAAGTATGCAGTATTAAACGGACACCTAGGCGACATTTAGCGCTTGAGCTCATCATTATGCTGCGATCGAGATGGTTGGTGTCTTCATTTCGGAAGGCGATCATTTTGATTGAGTCACCAATTGATTAGGTAAAACGCCATTAGTCAGACACTAATTTTCTAGCATAAAATTATTATTTTCTGTTTTGTGATCATATAAATTCGCAATTTGAATTAAGTTAACAGCACGCTGACCTTTTAAAAAGGTGCATAATTTATGCACAGTATAATCTTCAACAACATGAAGCAAAAAATGTGTGGATATGTGATTAAAAACATTTCAGCTGTTTGTAAATTACCAACCACGTATTACCTAAAGTAATGTTCAGTTCATCAACACATTTTCCACCGTTTAGCGACCCTGCCGCTTCTGTGGCGTAGAAATTCACCTTTTTCTTGGGTTCCACTGTTCAACCTGGAAAGTAAAAGACGAAAAGCAAAAAAAAAGCACTTCCTCCTCACGGATGCTTCAAAACACCCATCCGCGGCGAAGAGCATGTTTATTAATAGCAATCAAGAAGCAGCCCTCAACGGTCCCGAGCGAAGAACAACCAGCATATGGACACCAAATTCATCTTCGCTCTACCCGGATGTCCCACAATCCACCATCACTACCACCACCCAACTCTTCCGACGTCTTTTCGGTCGGCCTGTCGTAAACGTTTTCTGCTTGCACTGCGTTCACGCTGGCTGTCTTTCTTGCTGCTAGTGCTGCGCCCCATTCCACCCCTGTTGGAAGGTTTTTCGCTGCTTGCTTGGATATGTTTCGCTTTTTGTTATTTTATCTGTTGCGGATGGTGACGGAGCCTGCATAGGCAGCACGATCTCGGTGTCCTCCCTTGCCTCAACCCACATATACAGCTACTGTGATCCTAGGCCGTCAATGTGTTGGTGTGTTGATTGCAAGTGGTTGCCTTCCTCGCTGCGTAAAAACGATGACGATGTTAGCGACGTGGCATGATGGTGCGTAGGAGTGCAGCGCTGCTGGGTCCCTCCCAGCCTAGTCTACTAGAACGAAAGTGCGAAGGAATGCAAGGAGCTACGACGATTGTTTCTGATTTCTAATTTAGTTTACCCTTCTTGGAAATCTGTGCCCTTTCTTGCGGTTCGCCCTGGCATGGGTATGTTTGTGAAACAGCGTCACAGTCAATGAGTGGGTTATGCGTAGGTTTTGTTTTTGATATCATTCATAATATTCTTAGATCAAGTTGATTAAGCGTGAAGAAAAAAAGGACATATTTCATATTACTATTCATGCAATCATGTATTTCTATTCAAAGATTACTGTAATATAGACAAACACGCATTTGTTGCCAAATTCGAAATTCTACTGTATTGTAAAACTGGTTTCGTTAATACATTAGTTAATAATTAAAGCCAAATTCATCAGGACTTGACATTCTTTTTTTATTTCCATTTTTTCTTTTATTTTTAAGTCACCGATGGCGGTTGTTTTTCACACCCACACTTGCGAATTGAAAACACTTGAGAATTGAAAAATTGCCTAACAGTTATTACCACGTGCAAAACAATACTCTTTGCTGGGTAACATGTGAGCGAAGATCGAACGAACTGTAAGTGCGAAAAGAAAACTGATAACAGGTTCCCTATTAATAAACTAGCTGGTGGTGTAATGGAAACGCACTCGACGTAAGATTGAGAGTTATGGGTTCAGTCCCACCTGGACAGTCAATTATTTTTTTCAGTTCTTCCAATGTTCGTTCTTCACAAAAACACATTTACTCCCTCATATAAAGCATGCATCTTTGTAGTAACTTGGAAAAATAGGATGGAAATGATGATGCAATATTAACTTTACAAAAGGCATCCAACTGAGTGACTATCGAATAAATACCACACGCTATGTCCGAAGGCAATTATTATTTAACTTTCATGCACCTCAGATTTCTCTTCACAGGATGTTAGTATTGAACATAACAATAAAAAATATTCTCGGTTTTTTTTAATTTCCTTGCACCTCTCACCCCCTTGCATGTGATCATATCCGTTATAATCTACCACGTCCGATTTCAACCAAATTTGATGGAATTGCTCATTCCGACCCCACATTAAATTTCCCAAAGTTTTGTAAGGATTGATCAATCCACCCTGCAGTGACGTTACTCCACTTTTTTCAGATTTTCAAAAAAGCTCATTTTTCACTGCATATCACATGATGTTTGGTTATAGTCGCATTGATCTTTATTCCAATCCTAGCCTCCGTTTTGTCTGGCGTGTAGCTTGCCTTCGCCATCGCAAGGTCTCTAGTGATGATGTCAAGGTCGTCTGCGCAGGCGTTGTCGAAAATCGTTGCTCTAGTTTCTATGCCCGTATGCCGGATCACGCCTTCAATAGCTAAGCAAAGCGTGAGTGCTACATTTCGCTTTCGAAATTTCACCTTTTCGTTCAAAGACTGCAATCAGCTGTTAGAGTATAGGGAATTCCGAGATGAATGCTACACTGCTCCTGACTATAACAGCTACTCCCAACTGAAGTTCGAACATACGCAATCGTCGTCGTCGTCGTCATCGTCAGCAGTACAGAGCCGGGGTGGCTCGTGCTGTTTCAAGCAGTCGTCTCCATTCAATTCGATTTTGTGCCACTCGATGTCAATTTCCCAGGCATCTCAGAGGTTGGTAACCATTTTCTACCTGGTCAAGTTATCTTGAACGTTTAGCCCCTCAGTTCCTGATACCAGTGGGATTGTTGAAAAGAACCGTTATCGTCACATGGTCATTCGACTCAATTAGCTCTGATGCATTATGCATTATCTGCCAAAGCTTGCCTCGATCGACTGTATCGTGTGCTGCTTTGAAATCAATAAAGATGTGAAGTGGGAGCACGTGTTGCTCCCGGCACTTCTGAAAGATCTGTCGGATGGTAAAAATGTTGTCTATAGTTACGCGAGTTCCCATGAAGTCCGCCCGATAATTTCCCACGAAGTCTTGAGCTATTTGGTGGCAACCGGCGTAACAGGATCTGGGACTTACCTTACCTTACCTGTTGCGGAATTCGGGAGAAGGTGGCGAAAGTGCCCCCGAAACTTAACACGTAACGTATGTCACATAACACGTATATTATCTATCCATACAAGAGAATTATGTCACCGATAACAAAACTATCTGTGAAGAATTTAATGAACATTTTACATCTGTTGGTCCAAAGTTAACCGCTAAAATAGATGTTACTCGTGGAAATCCATTACGGCATATCAACCCTGTTCCTCAGTCAATCTTTTTGCAGTCATCGTCTGAAAATGAGATAGTGTTTTTGATAAACGAGCTGAAATCCAACAAAAGCCAGGGTCCTGACAATATCTCCGCAAAAATAATCAAAAGTAATCTTGTTAATTTCTCGCGAATCCTGTCTGAATCATTCAACCTGATTATCGAAACACGTCCATCTCCAGATTGTCTTAAAACTGCCAAAGTGGTACCAATATTCAAATCAGGAGACTCAAGCCAAGTCGACAACTATCGGTCCATATCAACCTAGTCAGTTTTCAATAAAATATTTGAACGGAGCCTTTCTCCGAAAACCCGTGCTGAAATCGCGGCTAACTCGCTGACAGACGAACAACGTTACGCGCAGTATCCTGCAAGTCGTAAGGGCCTGCACAGTGTCGTCCTGAAAGTAAAAACAAGTTAGATTAAAACTTCTCGGTCGGTAGTTTCTACAGCTGACTGAGGAAGTGGCATAATTTGTGTGTCTAAAAATAACCCAAAACCAGATACGTCGCTACATTAATAAGGTTACGCAGTCTCCTTTTGTCCAGCGCCTCTATGGTTCAAAGGCACAAGTACCAGCGAGCCACACGCCCTGGCGGGTGTTGTGGGCTCGAATCCGGTTATAATCTCTGATTATAGCTTGGTTCGACCCATGCACTTTCCAGCATTGGACAAAAAGTAGCAGTCACAACGACAACTTGTTAAGCGTAGCTACTCGACGTGCTGCTGGAGCCAAAGATGCTGATAAGCGTAGCTACGTATCACGTGCTGCTCGAGCCAAAGATGCTGATAAGCGTAGCTACGTATCACCCCCCCTCCTTACCTTTCCACCCTTTCCCAATTCATTACTTTCCCCTACCGTCCCTTCATCAATTGTAGAACCACTGTTCCAAAAAAAAATTCGTAAATATGTTTGACCGCATTTCAAGATCAAGACTAAAAACTCGAGGTTGGTCTATTGTCAGAGAATATTAAGTACAGTAGTTCCGCAAGGGAGCAACATTGGCCCTTTACTTTTCCTCAATGATCTTAGTAAAATAAACCTTACTGGGACAACTAGGTTATTTGCTGATGATATAGCCATATTTTACCTTCACATGAAGTTGAATGTCATCATTTCAGACATGAAACAGGATCTACAACTGCTTCAGGAGTACTTTTCTACTAATCTTCTGTCATTAAATTAAAAAAAAAACTAGGTTCATGATCTTTCGATCACCTAGGAAAATTCTTCTACAGGTACCAGTATTGGCTATTGGAACTGATTTTGCTGATAGAATCGAATAATTTAAATATTTGGGTGCATATCTAGATTCCACTTTATCTTGGGATAATCACATCGATAAAGTTGCAAGCAAGATATCTTCTATATGCGGAATACTAAGACGTGTTAGATATTTTTTGCTCGAAAATCTGTGCTTTACTTTTATTTTGCACACAATCACTTTCATCTGAACTACTCGATCATATCATGGGGTAGGGCTTCAAAATTGAAAAAAAAATCAAATATTGCAGATCCGATGCCCTAAAATAATCTTTAAGTTACCGTTTTTATATCCGTCAATTCAATTATACACTAATCTTCCTCATGCAATACTACCAATTCTTGGGTTGTGTGAAGAACAAACGTTGCTAAGTAGAATCAACAATCTTTGTCGGTCTTTATGGACAGGAATATTTGATCTGCGTATACGGAATGACTACTTTGTATTATGAAGGTAGGAAGATTGTTGCTCACTGGTACAAAAAGCAGTGGACCTAGTTTACAGGCTTGTGGCACACAAGTGCCCGACTACAAAATTTTATTATCTTGTTGTAATTTTTATATAAATATGATTTTTCCAATGCTGGATAATTATTGAGGATAACAAAAAAATGTGATATAAAGCTGAACAAAAAGCAGTTAATTTAAAAAAAATGAAAATTGTAAAACAAAACTCACATTACTCGAACAAGGTTGAGTAAAATTATATCCAATTTAAGACAAACTTGGACTAACATTTGGTCATTTGAGTAAAAGATTGCTTTTATACAAACAGATGAAGTATCTTAAGCTCCAGTAGAGTTATTATTTGTATGGAACATCATAATTAGTAGTTTATTGTCGGAGTAGTATTTTACACGCAGAGTATCAGAATGATGGCAGGAAAATGAAAATAGAAATGGTGATGCACGGCAGTCGCCGTAGCATCTTCAATTCACAGATTACTGCATTCGATGGTGGCGCATTGTAATTCTCAAATTTTAATGTCCAACCAGTAATATACGTTTGGAGGAACTGGCAATAACATTCTATTTGTCATTCGTAATTCCATTTGAAAGTTTTCGACCCATAAAAATATTTTGAGCATTCTGCGAAAAATTCGGAACTTAATTGTCTACGCAAGCGTTCATTCCTTTTTTTCACCTCAAGTCCGTAGCACTAACATGAGTTTTCCGCAACAAATGAATACCACAAGCTATGTATGAAACCGCTTGAACGTTCAATCATACCGTCGTTTCTGCCGAAAAATACTTGAGCGCACATAAGAGCAACTCGAAAGCCAGCAGTCACATGTCACATGTGATGTTGACATTGAGTAAACAGCGGCCATCATCGTCGTCACTGGGCGGCTTAACAGTGGCTTCATCACACCCGTTTGCCATCAGCGGTTGTAGCCCGCTCCGTATAGGCAACATGCAATGCAACAGCAGCGGCTCCCCTTTGTGTGCGGTTATATACAACTCAGTACCGCTTCCACCCACTGCCAACGAGTCGGTAGTCACCCAACCACCCACCGCCGCTGCCACTGTTTCGACGCATTGATCGTGCGCGAAGGGTGTGGGTCACTAATTATATTTATTTTTATTTTTTCAACAAGGTGGCTCCCCTTAGCGGAAACTCTCGAAAATATGCACACGAGTATGGATATGCATACTCCGCCGTCTGAAGATCCTCAAATTTGCGAGCTGAAGCACACGAGGAGACGCGACTTCCCACTGTGTACAGTTCGGCAGCCGTTAGCTTGCTTGTTGCTGGCCTTTATGACGTCTAGTCTGGGTTTGACTGTGCAAGCCTCGTGTGATTTTGATTATAGGCATGGGGCAATGCAAAAAAGATGTCCGTTTTTGAAAACAAACATCTATCAATTCGTTTCAACTGGTTCAATCAGAAGGTGAATCAGGAGGATGTTCACAGGAATGTGCAAAATTATGTAGAACGCCGGTTTTTAACCAGCCCTAGACGTCGGCAACATTGCTGACATTGACGGTCGGTCGGCCGATCGGTCTCGCATGGGCATAGGCATAATATTTCACTCAGTCGCCTCCCCTCCCAACCAAATATAAGACAAAAAAATCACATTTATAAATCTCGCGTGTCCGTCGGTCGCGAGTCGGCGTGGCTGGACGGCTGGCTTTTACGATTGGGTCCTTGTAGTTACGTTATTGGTTTTGTGATAGAAGCTGAAAACTGGTACTTATCGGTTGATGGAGTTCGTTCCCTGTGTATCACTAAATTCCCGTGAGTTCAAACATCTATGCTTATGGTTATGTTGATTTCATTTGTTATCGTTCAATCACTGCGGTTGTGCAACGATTCGCGAAACCACCAAATGTAAATAAATCTTTCCATATGTAACCTGCTTCCCGTTTGTTAGTCGCTTTCATCCTCTCAATCTTGTTCGCTCGGCTTCGGTGGGTGGGGCACGTGTTTTTCTACCATCACGTAAGAATGTAAGAAGATGAACTGAGCTAGCACGTACTATGAAAACATTCCACAGAAGATAGACATAACTAAAGATGTGATACCAAAATGTTGTTAGTTTTGTGAATATGTTTTCTAATTTTTTTTATTTTTTCTCCTTTACAGGTGAGTTGACGGCATAAAACAGAGAAAATGGAGGTAACTTATTACAGAAATAACTAAAAGACTCCGAATGATTTTTTTTTGATTTGCTTAGAAAATGTACTCACGTTTTAATACGAAAATCTTTGCTCTACGATGCTTGGTTCCTGAGATATGAATTTTTCAAGTTGAAAGTTTTTCGTAAACCAAAATAAAATTTTTCACAATTGTGGAAAAACTTCCCCCATAAAACTTTTCCTGGATTCCGATAAAATTTGCTTATTTTGTATGCTAGAAAAGCATTGTGTTAAAATGCCACAAAAAAATTTGCTTACATTGTCATTAAGAGATTTTGTTCTACGCTGATACTTGTTTCAAGAGTTTTCTCTTGAAGTTTTCTCGGAATCCTGGCCTGGTTGCAAACGTTCCCCAAAAACTTTTATTAATTACTTTTAATGATTTAGATGGTTAGAAAAGTTGTTAACAAAATATTCTATTGGTCACATAGCTTCTTAAAATTTTGTTAGGGATAGCATTCTGTCAATAGAGAAATCTTCAGAATATAACAATAAATTAGGCATATTTTACACATTTAATGTTTTGCTTACAATTCACAATACAATTCACCATAACTGACATCCAATGCCCTCATGTAAGGCGGGCTCACAGTATAAAAATGCCACCCGAAACCAAATGGGAAACAGTTTTCTCCACTCTCCCGTGCTCGGCGTCGCCATGCTACTGGTAGGTATCGTAATCTATCGACTGGCGGCAATACGGGTTTTGGGTATGAGTCAACAAATTTCCCCGCACCCCCATCCGACTCAGTACAGACACTGGGATTGTAAGTGCAATGCGGGCTTCGAAGGCAGCTGGAGTAGGTAGAGTGAAAATTACTTGCTGGTGTGGAGTCTACCACACCAGTAGACATTTTCCATCCTCCTCCGACACTAAACAGAAGGATGTTGGTTTCTGCTCATTCAAGCATGCCTTTTTCGGTTGCCCACCCACAGCCGGTCACGGTAGTGGAGCAATCAGTGTTTGTTTGCTGTTTCCTGTTAAGTGTCGTGAAGTCATCTGAGTGCAAAAGCACTAGTTGGTTTAGAAAGGTCATGGGTAGCCACATTTAGTATCGTGACAAAATAGTTTTCCTTGTTCAAAAACAAATGCCAAAAATCTTTAAAGTAAATATTGTTACAGATGAAAGTCTTAAACTAGATCCATGTGTGGTAAATATGACATTTTCCTATGCAAGCTACAGGAACAGGTGAATTTTTCATTCGATCTATTAACTGCCCTGCCTTCTAAGCATTTCACTCCAAGATCTTTAGCTGATCGTGACAATAAAAGAACAGTGGTGCGTATATTATGACTCCCACGCTGTTTGTCCGGACAAAAATGATGGCGTTGATGATGATGACGATAGTGTGAGCGACAGCAAAATATGACGACGGTGGCAAACGGTTATGTGGAACAGTGGGTGAAATAGCGAAGCAAATAGTGATGCCGCCCACACGCCCAAAAGCCACCCACCGCCCAGGCTAAAACGTTGTGCATAGATTGCAGCCGCCCGATTCCTAGATACAAGAGGTGAGCGAGCACAGTGTAAATGGTCATCGATGCTGCCGCCGGTTCCCGACACCGACCGCCCTGAGCCGGTGGGTGTGAAAGGCAGTTGTTTTGAAGCAACAGATGTTTGTGTGCAGACTAGCAGCAGGGGTCGCAGGCGTCAACGGTTCGCTAAGCCCATCATTTCAAGTTCACAGAAATGTTCCAATCCAGTTTGCCTATCTAAACATCATGTTTGCTTGTGTTGTAGGTACTTTATCCTATGTGGTGGCGTTTTAAAATCCGACTAACTGAACGGTTATGGATATTTTATTGGCTAATTTAAAAAAGATTTAAAATATTTGGAGACACCGAGTTTATTCACTGCTATCTTTGCGAAACAAAACAAAAACATTTTTTAAACTATCTTCTTTAACAAATTTACTTTAAGGGGTCAATCCCGGCGTAGCGGTTGGCATTCACGCCGAGGACCCGGGTTCAAATCCCAACCCCGTAGAAGTCACAAATGACCTAAGCTGTTTAAGTGACTATAATCAAACAGAAAAAAATATACTTTAGTTCCTAAACCAAGCTTTCATGCGTCACATGATTTAATGTATTACAACAAATTTTCATGCAGTCATGAAATCATGCAAGATTCAGTGTTTTTGTATTAAAATTCCTACCAAATATAAATTTTCATTTCCAAATAAAAGCAAAGTGCAATGACTATTAGGTTTACACTCACCTGCAAAAAATAATGCTATTTACATGATGCTCCGGTTTACCCTTGCTTTCATGTACTTTTGACAAATTGTCCTATCCTTGGCCCGACATTACTAAAGTTGAAACGATACAAAGAAAATTAACACGACTTTTGCACAAGGATAACGCTCAAATTCGTGAATTGCTCCACTTTTCTACCTTTAAAATATCAAATTACGTTTCTGTTCTATGTTTGATTAGTATAAAATACGGGCAAAATGTTTAGCTAAGCATCTGGTTAACCAAAACCGAATTACTAATCCTTTCGTTTAACTCCTGCCATCCGATTCTGAACAGTCACTCGTTTACTTTGTTCACTTCAGTTTGTGGTAAACTGTTTCTCGTTTCTGGCAGCATTTTGGGTCTTCTTTAGGTTCCACTTTGTGGCATATCATTCCACGACCTTTGCTCCATAATGGCAGGGTGCCTTCCCGAGCAGGAGCGAAGAGCAAAATAATATCGAAATTTGTTATGGAAATCGAATAACTCATCAAAATTTGGTCTTGTTTTGGCTGACATAGTTGATAAAATAACAAAAAATAATATTTTTTGAAATGATGGTTCTACAATTGATGAAGGGACGGTAAGGGAAAGTAACGAAGGATTTTTTTTGAGAAAGGAGGGGAAAGAGTGGAAAGGAAGGGGGCGGGTAAAAGGTAGCTACGCTTAACAAGGTGTCGTTGTGACTCCTATCTTTTGTCCAATGCCAGAAGGTGCAAGGGACGAACCAAGCTATAATCTGAGATTATAACCGGATTCGAACCCATAACCCATGTCCTCACACAAAGCCTATGTAGCTTTCGCCTAGTGAGATTATTCAGAATCTTGTTGGAAGCAGTATGGTGCATTCTTGTAGTGTTTTTTGATGATGAGAAGCAAATCGTTTTTCAAAACAATATCGAAGTAATATTGAGAGTTGATTCTAACACCAGATTCAATGAACAACAATGGAACCTTGACATTTTTGAAGAAACATCCCCATACCCCATCACCCTGGAAACATTCTGGAACTTTTGAACAGCAGGTTTGTTGCGAGGTATATCAGAAAGACGTACTGCATCTATCCGACCATTTTGTTGGTTGTGGTGATCCTGTAGCCAGTGATGGCCAAATTGCGGCCCGCGGGCCGCATGTGGCCCTTTGAAATAATTCGTGCGGCCCACGGACTGATTTGAAAGATGGTGAACTTAGGAGAAAATTTTTTGATAACATAGGAGACCCTCATTTTAATCGTTATGCCTCGCGCTTGTTGTGAATCTGAATGCTTTCCGGTTTAAATTTCATGGTGATTCCTAGAAAATGGTTTTTGTTGTCGCCTATTTTACATTTTGCTATGCACAGGAATGGCCAGGATTATTGCGGCCCGCGGCATTCATGGGCGATCTGATTTGGCCCTCACCATGCCTATGCCTGGGCACCAGTAGCAGAAATATTTTTGCGTCCGAAAACAGAATTTCACAATTACCGTACCTCTTAAGCAGCTTCCAGCATCGTTCGACTTTTGGAACTTCCTGCTTTTCAGTCAAACCATGCACTCGTTGTTTTTTGTTTGGTTTTTTGTTTGTTTGTTGACTGCGAAATTCCCAGGTCATCTTACATCCAGACTTCAAAGTAGCAGATGAAATGAAACTAGAAATCTGCTTAATTGACTGCGCAAAAGAATATCCATTTTATTTGTAGTCTCTAATATTAATGACTTTTTTACACAATCCTGTAGAGCGCTGGCTTACGCTCCACACTTCGAAACATCCGTTGTCGGTTCTACCGGAACTCAAAAGTGGTCATTTGGAATTCTCTTCGAAAATATGGCAAATGACAGGATTTTTCAACACGAGCTCTTTAGTGGACATTTGGATGTATTTTAAGCAACACCACTTTGTAAATTGTGGTAATATCTTTAGATCTTCAGCGTACAATAGCTTGCAAGCCAGAGGGATCACAGAACAAACGTCATTAAAAAATATAGTAAATAGCAATGGTCTTAGGTTGCTTCCTAGTGGCACTCTAGATTAATTGCAAAAGCAGTACGACCCAGTAGAACCTAGTTTAACTGAGAGTTGTCGATTTGTTAGGTATGTCTGAAGCCAGCAGTCTTGGTTTGACAAAGCAGACAAGCTCCCAAACGGTTCAGTTTCCGAAGCAGAACTTGGCGGTGGTAAAAATTTAATAAAAAAGTAGTAATATTATATCCAAGACACGAACGCATGGATGAAGATTTTTCCCAGGTCGGTTGCTAATATGCATTTCGAGAAATTCGGTACCTAATCCTTACTGTGTCAAGCTCTCGTTAGCACAATGATGAACCTATTGCCAAATATTTTTCAGAGCCATTAGCCATTAGCTACTAATGTTCAACGAAATGAAAGCAGCGATGAATGACTATCACTGGTAATATCTGCTCACAATAATATAGTTTAATATAAAATTTCTCAATGGCCAGCTAGCTGCGAATTTCGATTAACTTTGTTTAAATATTTTTCTGCTTTCTTTATCTATTACTGAAAAACCCGGTTTAATCCACCTAGTGGAGAAAGGAACCTTTGTTATACGGTCTTACTTGCTATTTGAGATAGAAATCGACACGTTTTCGGAACATAATTCATCTATTGGTTAACGTTGCGTAATGCGTTGGTTTACATAAAAATTTTGAAAATTGAATAAGTTTACAAAATTTGAACAAAATAGGAACATTTTTAAATTTTGATAGATCCTTTTTCATGAAATTGCTGAGTAAGGATAAGTAAGTTGTTATTAATCTGAGTAAGTGCAAATAAAAGTAAGTTGTAAGAGGAAATCTTATTCTTTAACATATACATTGCCTAGTAAAGGTCTAGTTTATAGGTTTTTGAACTATGCATTATTTCCTGTAAAGCCATTCTATTTGAGTCACATCAATAAAATTTTCTTTAATAATTTTCATCAATTTTTATTAACCTTCGGTTACTCACGCTGTTGTATTTTGTACAACACGTGTAGGTTTTTCAACGCCATATTGTTATAAAGTTACAAATCGTTGTTTAACTAACGTATATTCTTCTATAAACTTATTCTGAGCAAAATGTCATAATTATTCACTGCATTAATAATTTAAATTGTGGGGAAAATAGATCAGCATAAACCGCCATCACAGAAACGAAGCAATCAGCATGCGAAGTGTACCGCAATTGACCCCAACTAGAATTTTCTTTCGTTTCTTCATATGGAAAAATGGTGTCTGTATGCAGCAAAACTAGCCAATGTAAAATGTTTAAAATGTATCCGTCTGCTGGTAGTCGAGTAATTCGTAGTCAAAATTAAGGGATTTTTTATAATCAAAGTTCTACAGTTCCTAAACAAGCAAACATAGAGGTATACTATATTTAACAAAGTTGTGTATTTTTATCATTTGTATAACTTTGTAATACATGAAAAAGTCTTAGAACAATTACAAAAAGAGCAAAAATATAAAAACTGATTTTTCAAATTCATATACAGTAAATAAGATTTTTCTATCTTAGCTGCAGAGATAGAAGGTTACTGTCTTTAGCAAAATTTCTTGTAATAATATGCTCTATAACTGCAGAACACATCAATGTGTTATATTGACACTGAAGAAAAATATTTTTTTTATTTCACTTTTAGGGGGATTAATCAAAATTTAGATTCCACCAAACGATAGAGCTTCTAATTTCAAGAAACTCTTCTAAAGGTTCGATAAACCTAAAACCAAGTTTTCCCAGTCAAAACTGTAGTGCGCACGTTTTCTTTGGTTTGGGGTTATAGTGCGCGCGAGTAACTGTGTTACAAAAGTTGGCGCGAGTGTTCGAGGGTTAATATCTTTTGACCGGTACAACCAATTCTTATGAAATTTTGCATATATATTCGTAGTGTCAAAACCTCTCGTTTGATATTAAAAAAATTGAAATTAGGTCAATTTAATTTTGGTGTGGTGTATACGGTTGCTCATAACTTTCAAATTAAACGTCCAATCAAAAAATCATTCAATAGTGATCTATTAGGATATATTATCTTTCAAATGAAACTAATAGCGCATAAATCGGTTTGGCCATCTCTATGAAACAGGCGATAATTATTACCTTGTCAAAACAGGTTTTTTAAGCATAACTTCCAAACTAATTATTTGTTTTCAATTAAAAATTCCTGAATAATTTAGCTTTAATAATGGCTTTCATTTGATACTAAGATCGTTGAAATCGGTCATGTGGTTCTGGAGAAACCCGTGTCACGTATTTTTCACATTTTTGCTTATAACTTCTGAACGAAACCTCGTGTCACGAAACAACTCAATAGTGATCTACTGGACAATAATACCTTTCAAACAAAAGTAATAGCGAACGATTCGGTTCAGCCATCTCTGAGAAACAGGCGATAGAAAAAATCATTACTTACACACACACACACACACACACACACACACACACACACACACACACACACACACACACACACACACACACACACACACACACACACACACACACACACACACACACACACACACAGACATTGCTCAAATCGTCGAACCCTATCGATTGGTATATGTGACTTGGCCCTCCGGGCCTCGGATCAATTTCGTGTTTTTCGACCAATTTTTAAACCTTTGTTATAGTATAACAAAGGTAAAAAGGCTATGACCAGTATATTACATTTGAAATCATGTCTTTTTGGAAAAATTGAGTGTTAGAATACTCACAGATTATGTTTTCTTGTCAAAAGAAATTTATGTGAATGTTACTTTAGATACCACAACTAGGCTAGCAATGAAAACACCTAGTTTAAATTTAAGATGCTCGAGGCTCTAATAACAGCTTCCTGTACATAATACGAAATTCAAATCCATATACTTAATACACTTAATCAATGACTCTAATGAAACGACCAAAAGTTATAACCAAAGGTTTTCCGGGTATCTGTTGCTTACGACAACAAGCCGTACTGCTTACATTTCTACGCTTTCAACTACATCAAACACTTCGTGGGGACATTCGGTCAGGCACAAGCAGGCAACCACCCACTAACAGATAGAAACCTGTAGCACGTGCAGGTACCGTGTAGGGCGACCAAATAGTTGCATATCTCCTATACATACCGCCGCATGCCACTCGAACTCTATCTTACTATAGCTTCCGACGGACGTGAGAGGCGAATAATGGGAGGAGGGGTAATTTTTTCATCACAGTATGAGTGCCTCATCCGTTCAGTCACCAAATGCCGTACCCTGCCGTAACTGATAATGATGATAAAGCCGACAATACTGTTGGTGGCGATGATGGAGCTGTCATCGGCAGAAACCTCCCGAACTGGGGCGTGAGGTTTCCACGCGTAGGGTGGTATTCCACGTGGACTTTGTGTTTGTTTAGCAGCAGCGGCGTAATAGAAGCTGCTTTGTTGGAGGGTAATGTACATGAACACGAAGCTCCCAGCAAACCGTGCTTGGGTGGTGTTTTGCAAAAGTTATGAATGAAAATCCCCCATGCCTACGGAATGAGCAAAACCGTGTTTTCCGCTCCGTGTTATCACTTTTGAGTGACTGACCTTCACGTAGGGGTGTGATTACAGCAAGCCGTAAAGCTTTTTTTTTGTTTTTTTGGTAGATACAAAAGAAGCGCATTTGTTTGTTTATTATTAAAACATGAATTCCAATTTCACCGACATTGCTAATTAACCTGTTGGGTGTTTTCCTATTTCTTTCAGAAAATTGCCAACTTGATTGGCTAATAAATAAACACAGCGTGCGATGACCACGCTTATCCCAACGTCGCAACCCACCGGGGTTGAGACGTACGAGGACATGTTCAAAGAAATCACTCGTAAATTATACGGAGAAGAATCTGCACATGGTCTATATCCGCACAACACCCAGGTGGTGCAAGTAGCCCAGCTAGGATCTGGAGCTACGGCGGCTCCAGAGGGTGGTGAACGCTCCTTTACAACGTTAGTGTCGGATCGTAGTCTAACGCAAATCGATTACGAAACCCCTACAGTGAGCGATCAACAACAGCAAGGCGTTGCTGGTCAACAAGCACAATCACAGCAGCAACCGCCAGGTGGTACCTTTAAAACAGAGGATCATCTAACGACGGCTTTTGGATTGGCCGCCCTTATGCAGAATGGGTTTCCGCCCCCAGGTGCCATACTAAACCCGGTCAATTTCCCGGTTAGCACATCAGCGAAAACGAGCACAAGTGAGTTTGAACTAGGTACCCAATTAGTAGACATTGCAGTATCGGCACTATGCATGTGACCCGTTCTTTGTTGTGAAAAATTCAAACACATCATTGAGCAAAGTTTTTTTCTCCATGATGTTGCCAATTTATCACAACAATTTATTTTTTTGTAGATAAAATTCTAATTGACTTTATATTTGACTTTCTCTGCAGATATCACAACTGCCAACACCTCTGATGATCGTTGGCAGCAGACTCAACAACAAAGCACTCCTCAGGAGCAACCTGGTGACCAAATTTGGAACACCGGCAAACATTCCTCGTCGTCATCGTTCTCGCAAAAGCCATTCAAGAAACCCAAAGTGGAGCCACAGGATAACTCGCCCACTACAAACGGTGCCAGTACGTTGAACATTCCCCAAGCTGGAACGGATAAGAAAGGCAACTTCACTGCGGCAGCAGCCGTAGGAGCGGCAACAGGCAAACGCTACAGCTGTACTTCTTGCCCATACACTACTGATCGCCGGGATCTGTTTACACGCCATGAAAATATTCACAAGGAAGAAAAGCCATTCCATTGTTACGCTTGCCTCAAACAGTTCA
Source organism: Sabethes cyaneus (assembly GCF_943734655.1). Taxonomy (NCBI): domain Eukaryota; kingdom Metazoa; phylum Arthropoda; class Insecta; order Diptera; family Culicidae; genus Sabethes; species Sabethes cyaneus. The sequence continues at coordinate 73,738,315 of NC_071354.1, read as the reverse complement.
ATCGGGCGGATCACGTGAAGAAGCATTTCCTTAGAATGCATCGCGACATGGAGTACGAGATTGCCAAAACTAGGCGCACAGTAAGCACGAAAAGTTACTACAATAACGGTACCAATACTAGCGGAATTGTGCCGACAGTGTCCGCTCCTGCTCCAACTCCTGTGGTTTCTCAACCACAAACTATCCAAGCCAACACACTAAACATTCCGCAGGCTGCTTTCCCAACACAGATAACCATTCCCTCCCATCACGTAACCATCGAACATTCCACCGTCAATACCTCCACCATCACCACGCTGAACGGTGCCATACATCATGTCACACAGCACCAAAACCAACAGCAACAGCAAGCCCCAACACTGCAACACCAACAGCAGCAGCAGCAACCACAACAGACGACACAAATCATCGTGGCTCCACCGATAGTTGCCATCAAGCAGGAGAAAGGAACTGCCATCGTAACGAATAACAACAGCAACATTGTCAACAGTAGCATCAACAGCAGTAACACTAGCAACATGGTTGATGAAAAACCATTCGCCAAGAAGGGTAAAAGCGAGAAACGATTCACCTGCTGCTATTGTCCCTGGTCCGGTGAGTATATCTTGATATTTTTTACTAAAATATAACACAACAATTATTTAAAAACAAATGAATTGCAAATTGGCTGTGATAAGAAGTGGAAGACTGACAGGTCAAAACTCAGGTTTTAAAATTTGTCCAGAAAACTCCCGTTGAACTTTCATGATTTTCTGTACATCACATGCTTCAAAAACGCAACTTTCTTTAAGTCTGCGACCTTGATAATTTTTTAAAGCATAAAATCTATTCATCAAATATTTTACTTAACCAGAGCTGTGGCCAAATTGATTGTGCTATCAATCAAATAATAAATTTGTTCATGTTACTTATTTTTACTGACCTTTATCGATCCAGCGCCAAGTAAATTATAGTTCTCCGATATCGTGGGTCTTGGACAGCCATTCTCCGATCGTCTCAAACACTAATTAATCAGGCACTCTCCTGAACATGTTTGAGGTCTGCCCCAGTGTCGACTGCCCTTTCTGGTTATTTGCTGAAGCTGGTTTGGCGACGTTTTCATCAAACATTCTGGCCAGTGCAGTGCAACCTGTCACGTTATATTACTTCACTATCCGAACCTTCTTTCTTGGTCCACACGTAAGCCTCCAAGTATTCGTCGATCAGCTTTCCGGTATGTATTGTCTGTCAGACGTAGGACCGACGCAAGTAAGGCGTCCGATTGCATCAGCACAACTTCTGTCGGATAATTCTTGCAGGTTGCCTTCAGAGTTCTTGCTTCATGTCTTTAGAATAGATGATTACCTTTATGATCAAAGTACAATATAACACTAGCTTAATGTGAGTTTACCAACGACTGTGATTCAGTTATATAGATATGTCCATAGAAGTCCTAATTTGAAGCTGTCATTCGTCATAATTGACTTCGCATTGCATATTGTTGTCACATCCCATAAGATATTAGACTCCCAATTATTTTCCATCCTTCTCCACCTCAGGACTAATCCTAGTAGCAACCCTACGTTTCCTGCCAGCAATAATGTACTATGATTTAGCAGGGTTGATAATGAGCCCCTACCTCACTTCTTTTCTTTTAAATGGGTCTCTTTCACAGTCCTACAGAAAATTCCAATAATATTGATGTCACTCATAGGTACTGTTTGCACTTTTTGGCAACACAACATGCACGAGGCATTACGATCAAATTAAATGCCCTCTCAGTCATTAAAAAACGTACCTTGAAATTTCCCGCGACTCGCACGGACTTCCCTAAAAGGGCCGCAGTTTGACCATCAAACGATTGTTAAAAAGTATCTAAGGTCTGACTGTTTTTTTCGTACGTATGATTGTGATCCTTCTACCGTCATTCGATTCAGTTTCATAGGACGACCGTATTCAAACATTTTCTGCTACAGATTATTTCGTTTAATTGGTTCGTATGCTGCTGCTGCCTTGAAATTGATAAACAAATTACACGTTCTACGCTTGCACGGCGACCGCTTTAAAACTCAGCTTAGTTTTGTTGCCGACAAAACTTCTACTAATAAGCTAAATTTGATTGATAGAATACGGATAAACACTTTAAATGAAGAATTGAGCAAAGTAATTCCTGAATAGTTACTCAGCCTCTTTGTATGTGAAATGTGCACTGTTGGGCACAATTTCGCTAAATCGCTTATTAGCGACGCTAAACTCTGATTAGCGAGTTAGCGTTTTCACTAAATTTGGAGTGCGTTAGTGAAACCGTTAGCGTCGCTAAAAATAAACCCTTGAAATCGCTAATCGCTAAAGTTGCATGAAAACTGGAAAATTATTCAAACTTTTCCTCGCAGTTTTTTATATTGCTATGGTCAGAAATAATGTCACATACACCTACACGTAATCATTAACAAGTTTTTATGCGGTTGAACCATCAAAAATATAGTATTAGGTACTGTCTGGCGAATGACAAATGGAGAATGGGGCAAATGACAGATCATGATATACCGAGAGTTCCACTCATCTTTTCCGAACAGGTTATATTCAAACGAGTTCTGGTTGAATCTTAATTTGATTTCTAGCAATATATAATAACCTAAGAAACAGAACTGATAAAGTATGCAATATGGAGCCGAAACATGATAATCCATCTGTTTCTGGAAAACAGATACATACACTCAAAATAATCTGCACATAACTAATGGAAAATTTCCATATGAAAATCCTTATGATTATTATGTGCCACATATAAACACAATCCGCCCAGAAGTACACATGAAAATTATATGCATATGAATAGTATGTGCAAATTTTAAAGGTAAATTTTAAAAACACATAAATGGTAACTGTTTGGCACATAAAGTTCATTTCTAAGTTTCTTTCTTTAAGAACAGCAATACAAGTTGTGGTGATGATGATAACATACGACGTGACGTATGATAACATAAAAAATGAACAAATTACGGACGGCGATGAAAAAAACAGCAAAAGATAATTCAAGGGAATAGATTTTCCTCAAATGCTACATCTATCTTAATAGACTTCGACTATAAATGCCTCGACGCCCTGTCGGTCGGCCGACAGAAGATATCCGGAACCTTAGTCATGACCTATGAAACGATAGATGTCGGCATTTGTTCGGCCCTTTCGTGGCGTAGGCGTTCAACTGCTTCTCCGTTTTGGTAACGAAATTATTCGAAACCTTGAGTTTGAGGTTTGCCCAAAAATGATCTATTGTTGGCAGCTGTGGAACGCTGAGACGCTTGGCTTGAATGGATTTTTAAATAGTCGTCACTGATTTTTGTGTTTCAAAAGAAGATTATATGCTCAAAATTATAATTTTGTTCTTGAACATGAACATTCAGAGCATTTTTTTCTGTTTATCGAAACACAAAGAATACATTTTCAACTTTTTTCGGCTTTTAAAATCTAAATAATACCTACTATTTAAACTTTAAACCCTGCAGTAATTATAAAAAAATACATTTCTACGCGAAATTTATTCACAAAAAAATATAATACACAATGATTGCCAAATCCACAGTTTTATTTCCTTCCTTTGCATGATGAACCATTACGCGTACCGGACGGTTTCTTCTTACGCTTCTTTCCACAACAGCCAACTCGTTGGGAACCTCGTTCCACGGCTTGTTTCAGAATTGGCGCATCACTAGCGCATCCGCTGCAGCCAGCTCCTCCGGCACCGCAGGCGGTTGCATTTTTTGTTTCGAAATGTTTGCACTGTTTCAAAGGGCAGTTGCAGGTTGTCTTTCCTAAAGCACGAGTAGAACATTCTCCACCATCGCCACGAGCCGAGCTGGGACCCGCTTTACTCCCAAAATTACCATGTCCATGAAGCGGACATTGGCCTTTACAGCTGTCGTAGAGAACACGGTCACTAGCGGCCATACGCATTAAGATTTCACTTGAAGTATCATCACCTATGCCGGAGTGCTTCAGTAAAATTTGCTCTATGAGAGTTTCAGATTCTTGCGATGACCTCGGTGTCTCACTAGATCGTTTCTGTTGATGAAAGTGTCGATTACGGCTTTCACAACTGGGGACAGTGCTGTGAAAACTTCTACAGGGCTGTGTGAATGGGATAGAATGGGTCGATTGCGGTTGGTATTGTGTAGCATCAGTAATCATAGTCCGTGGGAAAAACGGGATGGATTGGGTTCCAACACATTTTTCTGCAAAAAATTCATCCTCCTCTTCTGCCGGGAAGGATGTTTGCTGTCCCTTATTGGCATGTGGACAACTACGTTGTTGGATTGATAACGTGTCATGGTGACTAACCAAGGAATCAGAGTCTGTTTCCTGTTGGTAAATTTGCAGCTTGCGTTTCAAATCTGCCACCAGCTTGCGCAATCGCTCTTTATCTGGATAACTCGAATGTTCGTAATATTTGTTACAAATTCTGTTTATGTTACAGTCTGAGTAGTCGCGTGAGGTTACAATTTCCCGCGATAAATGGTACAGAAATTTTGATAGGTCACGCTCGGCATCCATCCTAGAAAATGAAGTTTTAATCATACGACTTTGGGTAATATTGAAAAAAAAACTCACAAAGTTAAAATAAGTTTTATAACAATTTGGAATGTCTATAGATTTTGGACGATAAAAAATTTTGATCGAAATTAGAAATCTCTCCATTGCTGAAGAGAAAGAATGATTTTTCCACAATTTGAAACACAGCCTACTTGCTTGCTTATGATATTCGAACTCCGATCCGAAACATTTCTGGTTATTGTATCACACTATGTCAGAGAAAATTTTGTTATGATCTATTATAGTTTTTCATGTTTTGAATTCCATACTCCATGTGTTACGTATAAATGCTATAACTTTTTTCTAACCCTTCAACAGGTGCTGATAACTGGGGCCTGAAACGCCATCTGAACACCCACACGAAACCGTTTGTCTGTATGCTTTGCGACTACAAGGCAGCACGCTCGGAACGCCTGGCGACGCACGTGTTCAAGGTACACAACAAGAAAGCCTGCAACAAATGCAACTATTTCGCCGAAGATCAAGAGCAACTGAACGCACATCAACTGGAGGTCCAGTAAGTACCATTGTCATCTTCTTGTTCTAGCAATAACTAGGGAAAACTAAACGAATACTTATTATTGAAAATTTGTAAAAATGAATAGCCCAAATGATTCGACCACTAAGCCACCGAAAGCTACCGGTGGAAGTACGAATGATACTTCCGTGGGTGGAACCACTTCCTCTGGTGTAACGGGGAATGTTTTGAGGAATTTAGGCAACACACTCGTTCCGAATAACCTGCACGGCAATACGAGTGGAAACTCGTTCGGGTGAGCAGAGTTTTGTTGCTGCACTGTTCTAGTAGTTGCTAGTCATTTTCTATGTCACTCCCACATTTTGTTCAGATGAAATTTATTTTAAATTCTTATCAATTCGTAGTTGGATTTGTTTGGTTTCGTAGTTTAGCTGCCGCCTTGTTTTGTTGCCGTTCTCTGTGTGATTTCCAGGTCTGCCCTTGTTTCGAAATTTTTTCCATCAAGTGTGTCTCCTGCCAACCTCTAACCAAATTAATAATTAAAGAAACGGTTCCCAATCTCTTTGAAAAACCACGCTGCCCTCTGAAATCGATGACGGCTGCATCGGACCTTCAACTCCTTCATCAGAAGCACCAGCAACACTAACATCTACCATACGACCGCCATAACTACCAGCACGAGCAGCGGCATTACCGGGAATATTCTGACCAACAGCAACGCATCCAATCTGATCGACACGATCAACCAGCATTTGGCATCAACGTCTGGTGCTGCTGGCTCGGGAAACGGATTGGGTGGAGGGGTTGGACTGGCGGCGACCCCTCAACACCACAACCCCCACCACCAGCAACAACAGTTACAGCAGCAGCAGCCACAACATCAGCCGCAGCAGGCACAGCAGCTTCATCTGCAACAACAACAGCAGCAGCAGCAACAACAGCATCCTCAAACCAACCATCATTGGATAGCAAAAGTGAATCGGAAGCGAGGAGCTGAGCTTCTCTTCAGCTATCTGGAGGCAGACGGAAGTGACTCGGAAGATTATGCCCGGTAATACGCTAGTTCCTCCGTATTGCTTTCCCGTTACAGATTGGAGTGTTTTTTGTCGCCGTTTTTTTTTGTTGTTGAATTGCATAGTTTATTTTACGTTTGTTTATGACGAAGTTTTCCAACAATTGCGTTTTCACTTGTCTTTAACCTTTTCATAATGGTTTACTTTGCTCAAATTGTAGAAATCACATTAGATTGAGGTTTGAAAACCCACCGTAGATAATGTTTAAACTAAAGTGAATAGATCAACCTTGGTTTAAACATGTATTGAACATAAATAATAAGGTTTGCATACAATTTTGTTTTTTAAAAACTCTTATAAATTTTGTCTCTCACATGTTTTTAGTTATATCATTTATACAGATAACAATGTTTTCTAGCGATTTCGAAACATATAAAACAGGTTTCGATAATTTTCCCTGTTTTCTATCCCTTCCCAAGTCGTAGAAACCAACGAATTGGTTTTTTATCATTCTTTACGATTTTTTCACAATGTCATAAGGATTTTAGATGTTAAACTGTCGAAAAAATATTCTCATCAATTTGAATTCTTACTGAAATGATTGATTCATGGTTTCGCAGTAGGATCAGTTCAGAGACCGCTATTTTACTTGATATTTTAATGATTTGCTTAACTGTATTAACGTTTTATATCTATTTATATACTTGACTGTATTAAAGTTTTATATCTATTTTTACTTGTCATAACACGCAATTAATGAAATTGCACGACCAAGCTATTACAAGGGCGAAAAAGACTCCAGGATTTCAAAACTGTGCATCTTAGGGAAACATTTTCAAAGATGTAAGATGGGATGATCCTATTCATATTAAAGTATCAAGGGCCTGAACACAATGTGATATTTATCCCACCTTCTAAAACTCAATGCTGTGAAGATTGCAGTATAGAGCTTGCTAAGTCCAGTGCAAAAGGCTACAAAAACTTATCGCTTTTCACTCAAACGTATATTTTTTACCGGGGTATAACTGGGGGAAAACAAAAACAAACGTGTAAAATCAATGTAAAATCTAACAACAGCAACAACAAACCGAGCGTCGATGTGTGCGTACGGTAAACGTCAGCAAGCTCAATTGTATTGACGCATCAGGACTGCGTCTTTATGTATTGTGTTGGGGTGCACTTTGGAAGTACAGAAACAGAATATGTAACTCTTCTCTTCGATCGATTGTATTGATGATACTCATCCTGTATTTCGAGCGAATCTTTATTTCGTTCGACTTGTATCGAACGAGATGTTTTGCTCATTTGATTTTGCTGGTGGAAAATTCCTTCGAAAAAACTTTGGTTCGAAATACCAATCCGTTCGAAATATAGAATAGCGGTGACTAGTAGTAACTAACGTTTAAGGTTCAAATGGGATTTGGGATTTCAAAGGCATTTGTTACGCTCCAGGTAACCATGGAATTGTTCATGGAATTCCCAATTTAGCGAATTTAACAAATTCGTAATCGTAACTAAAGCTTAATAAAGTGGACCCAACTTGATCTTCTATCGTATATAATGATAATAACTGACATACGACTTTCAGCACAAAATTGTATTATCGTATATAAATACTTATATAGTCGTAATGCATAAAGTCGTATATATTATATACTTATATAGTCGTAACGCATAAAATTATTCCTAATCACGTTCACGTAATCCACCTCCAAAATTGTACGGATATACCAATTATGCGCATCAAATACGATTTATTAGCATGTATATCTGTACGTAATGCTAATTTTTATCTTCTATGTACATATGAAAATGCTAGCTGGGATTGTTTTCACTTTATTCTTACCGGCTATCAAAACACAATGGGCATACCTATATATCCCGCATTTTGCACCTTACTGGACACCGCAGTCTAAAAGTGCGACTGGCACAAAAACTGCGACAATGCGAATGCTGTGAGTGAGAAAGAGAAAGAGTAACGACTGCAATGTTGCTGTTTTGTTTTGTCATATACATTGGCATTAGAGAAAATAATCTGGATTAATCCAGGTACAGCTGCAAAGCACAATATTTTCATGAACATAAAATCTGCATTTGCAGTCCCAGGCAGGGTTGCCAATAAGTTTGCTGGAACATCTGGCAATCTGGCGATCAATTTGACTGGAGAAATTTTCCGAGACAGTGGTAGTAAGGCTCCGATTCCGGAAAGCTCAGTCTGAACGATCTCTACCATAAAGATTTTGAGTCCAACATAATCTCCCCTCACCCAGATGCCGAATATGTGCTCCGCAACGCCAAGATTTTTTTTATCAGGAATTTCACCATAAGTTGCTCCATGACCTTCGCGACACGCGACTAGTTCGTCGTTCGAAAATATCAGAAGGTCGTCGACATAAATCGCAACTTTGACAACTAAGGCAACTGCGACAGGTATCCAGTCTCGTTGGTCCAACTTTTTGCAACTCTTCGTTAAGTTTGGTATTCCATACGCGACTTGCTTGCTTTAGTCCGTATAACGCATAGATTAATCGGCAGATCATCTCATAGTCTGCAACAAACCCTTCGGGTTGGTCCATACAGATTTATTCGTCAGCTATGTAGGTCACCTTAGGTAACGAATTAACTGCATCCAGCTGGTACACTTCCAGATCCAGTTTGGCCGCCACCGCCATCAGACCGTCGCGTACCTCACCAGAGGCGTCGTGCTTTTCTCCTTTCCTGTTGCCGCACCGCATCGCCTCTGCACTTGACATCCTGGAGAATCTTCGCGTTAACAATATCCGCCGTGGGGTCAATCCCGGCGTAGTGGTTAGCATTTACGCCTCTCACGCCGAGGACCCGGGTTCAAATCCCAACCCCGCAAAAGTCACGAATGACCTAAGCTGTTAAAATGACTATAATCAAACAAAAAAAAATCCGCCGTCAGCTTAATCCCGCACACTTTAAGTCCATGATCGTGGGATCGTAGGTCGTAGTCCCATCAACAGGATACTGGACATCCAACAGTTATTAACTTCGAATCCGATTGCAGCCAACTTGTTTCGCGTGGTTATTTTAAACATAGGCTCCACCCATTCACACTCTACAAGGTTGATTCCAGTCAACTGCCGTAGCGAATTTCCGAATGTAACCACTGTTCTGGAAAACTGCCTGTAGGCTATTCCATGCCTCCTTGGCGATCGTCGTATCTTGCACAACGCCATATATAGTTCATAGGGTCAATACTCAAACATATCGTCGCCCGAGCCCGTTCCAATCGTTCTTCCGACCCAATGATAATAAATAGACTTATTATCATTGCCTCCGACCGACGTTGCCGGTGTTGCCTTGGTTACGTTCTTCGCAAACAAAACAAACTACGCATTGTGGATTTATGGTTGAAATTTTTTAACCTATCGTTTTGAGTGCATTAAAATGACAAAAAAACTCATTGTTAGTAAAGTCTATTATTTGCGTTTAGTGCATTTTCTATAAAGCTAACTATGATTAAAAGAGCCACTCGAAGTAATTAAAAAATTAATAGGTAGTGAATATATGTGATGTGCACAACACTATGCTGGAAAAAGATAAATATTTATATCCATTTAAAACAAATTTCATCGTTCTTTTAAATTGTGAACCAGAAAGAATAAAAGACATAATGTTTAGTGCTTTCAGTTGCAAAATCTTCCTGTTTTTAGCAGGTTAGTTGCATTATTGTTTATCTTTATTGTGATTGCTTTCTGAGGCACCTCATTGGAAAGTTTAATATACCTAGGGTAGATGTACCAAATATGGTGAATTCACAATTGGCTAAACAATTGCTTACGACATCGTTTGTTTTCGTTTTTTTGTATACTTTTATCTGTGTATGAATGCAGTGCCTAAAATTTGAAAAATTTGATAGTCTAAGTATGGCACGATGAAATCGGGTTTAAAACGAAGCTTTTGTTTTAATTAAATTTCTAAGAAACTAATTCAAATCTACTCTATTTGCAGCCTACTCAACATGCAGGCAATTGGGCGCAACAAAGCTTCCGTCACGCAGGATTTTCATAACGCGGGAGGCGGAAACCATTACGTTAGCAACAACAGCAGCAACAGCAACAGCAGTAGTAGCAGCAACAGTACCAATAAACTGTCGTTACTAGTAGCAGCATCCTCGTCAGCATCATGCTCACCATCGTCCTCACCACCGTGGTGCTCGCCGGCCCTGGCAACAGCTGCTGTCGCTGCCATGAACGATTGCTCAACGAAACAAAACCTACACAATGCGATGGGCAGCCCCGTGCCGGCCACCAGCCTGACTGAGGAGCATCTGTCGCTGCTCCAGCTACTGGCCACGGCCGCCGTTGCCCAGCAACAACATCTGCAGCAACAGAAGGCGACGTCGATGACCACCAATATCACTACGCCGCCTCCCGCGAACCATCCTCCACAGCAACCGAACCACCATCATCACGAGAATAGTACAAATAGTCAGAGTCAGAATTCGACCGCTGATGCCGGTTCTAAGCGACGTCGCAAAAGTAGTTCCCGAAAGGACAAGGAAAACCAAGACAAAATCCACCGTCGTCCGCTGCCATCCCCAGCGGTTGGGACGATCGGTAGTGGACAGAAGGTTATGGATTTGACCACCCACTCGGCCGGCGGTCCTACAGGCAACGGAATTGAACGAAACAACAACAGCAGCAACAATAACAATAGTAGCGTTAACAATAAGAATATAAACGAAACTATTTTTGATAGAGTGTATAAGAAGCCGTACAACAATATGATGTATTTAGCGAGCGCGTTCTGTAAACCGATCATCGAGAAAGAGGAGAACGAACCGGGCGAAGGTAAGGAGCCTTTTTCGCTGGCTGAGTTTCTGCGAAACCACAAAGAGGTTTCCATCAGTACTCTGTCGCCCAGTAGCACCAAACCAGGAGAGGATGAAGATGTGGTTTTTGTCAAAGAGGAGCAAAGTCGAAAGCAGCTGGAACAGCATAAGTTCACAGCTGCCGAGCAGAATACCCCCTCGTTGGATGCCGCAGATGATGCTACTCAAATCGGTGACATTCGGGACAAGCACATGATCCGGCTCATTACTCGTCGGCTTTGCTGTCGCATTTGCCAGAACCAGCAGCGGTTGGAACGTCTGGACAACTGTCACTATCACAGCAAGACTTCGTTGATATTGCACACTCGCTGGCGCCACGGATCGGTGTCCAGTTCCAAGCAATGCTGCAAATTTTGCGGAGCTCAGTTTGTCCAGCGCTACAAGCTAATCCTACATCAAAGACTGACACATCGCAATGCGAAGCTAGGCAACAAGACCAGGTCAACGGAGAAAATTCCAGCTCCTGCGAAAAAATCCGCTAAAGGTACCAGTAAAAAGTCTAAGCAACGCAAACAGAAAAAGCGCAAACAAAAATGTCGATCAGGCGGTAAAAAACGAAAATAATCTGGATCAAAACGTGAAGAAAGTTCATTTTTTAATTATTCGTTTATCTTTTTTTATCGGTTATTTCCACTGTACAGATACTATTGATTTCAACTAAGCGGCAATCTAGCGTCTTAGCCAGTCGAAAAGGAATAGCTATTCTACTAGCGTTGTACTACTACAGAGCCAGAAGAAGTCTGGCATGTGTGTTTTCGCACAAATAGTTTTTACACATAGAACGACAAGAGTTCGTCAACAAATTTATCGCGGACGGAAAATTACTTCCGTTGCTACAAAAACAGCTCAAAACTCAATCCGGCTTAGCCAAGTGTGCAATCTACTTATCTTATGTTAATTTTCGATTTTCAAACAAACACTAGCGCTGGCAACAACGTACAAACACGAAAACACGTTTGTTTTTAGATCAACTTTATCAATGAGAGCAGAATATATTACTTTTTTTTTGTCGTTGGTAACAACATTGAAACAATTCCAAACATCAGAGAAAACATTATGCAAGATAATGTAGAACGGAATTATTTTATTGGTTAGATTTTCGACACACTACGATACTAATAATATTAAACAAAGATCAACACAGAAGAAATTAACACGTGTCATACCCATGTCATGAGGGCAGAAAAGCAGATGAGAAGAGAAAATTGAAAAATACAATTGAATAATTATTATATATATAATTGTAACTGTATTGATCAATGTGAATTCATAATAAAATCTCTACAGGTAAAATTTGAAAAAAATATCATTTCATAGTAATTATTTTAACCTTCCGAAATGGTTTCCAAACAACTCCCACTTGGTACGCAGTAAGATAACCTACTCAAACCAAACTACCATAAACGTGCAAGCAAACTCGACTCGGTACATTCGGCATCGACCAAAGCGACTAAACAAGTATGAAGAATGAAAACTAACAGCGACCGAGCTTGAACCCCGCTAATTTGGCATCGTAGATTTTCTGGGAATCTATTATCTATCTATCTCAAAGGTTAAAATTAGTTCGAAAACACACTGATGAAGCCTGCAAATCGTAGGCGAAATACGTATCTGTCATGTCAAAAAACTTCAATCTCAAGGGAGAAAAGCTTTGGCAGGTGAAACGCTCAGTTATACCAGAGCGGAGACCGTCGGGTAGTATGCAAGCTGGTAACATGAAGGTAGACCCGACAACGGGAAAGAAGCGTTCTATGCGATAGAACTAACCTACGACAGCTATTCACTACAGGACAGCAAAATCGTCACCGAGGATGAACGCCTAAACTGGTAGGAAACCAATGTCTAAACCGGTGATAGGGCCCAATAGCCTACACTCCGACACGAACGATGACAGCCAACGATGTATAAACTTCGCCATAAGGTCTGGGGATCAGAAGCACCTTTTTTCCACGCGCCATGCATTTTTCCTTTTCTCCAAAGCCACCTGGAGATCATCTGACTCACGTACTAACGGGTGGCAACTAACATTTTTGGAATTTTTTCGAGGCCCCTATACTCAACAACAAACGAGCTCGAGGGAGAAATGAGAGTGTGTATGTGTTAGCTCTTTCTATCCTCTTTCTGTCAGAATTTTTTGTTTTGTTTATGCTTGCCAAGTTTTGCTTAAAAGGTCGTCAAAACAAGAAGCATTCCGCGAGCGCGTTGTACACTTCTACGAATTTCCACAGAAATCTCGGGAAAAAGTTTACGGTACAACATTTAAAAAGCGAATATGTTGCGGCTTCGACTGTTTACCATATCCTAAGATCCCCAACAACTATTCGCAAGTAATGTAGAAGAAGACGAGCCAAAATTATGGACGCAGAAGGACATCGTTCTCTTTCTCGTTTCTTCAACAACAAGCCCTCTGGTTTGGTTATCAATTAAGATGCACCAGACAAATGTTTGAACAAAATTTTGATACCGTTTCTACAAAAACATCATGCAGATGGACAATACGTGTTTTGGCCGGATAGAGCATCATCGCATTACGCCAAAAAAACACAATCGTTCCTGAATACCCATTCGATCCCATTTTTACCCAAAAACCACGACCCGTAAAATCTGTCTCAGTGCGCCCAATCGAAGATTTCTTCGGGATTTTGAGTTCCTTGGTGTACAAAAATAACTGGAGAGCCACGAATTGCAAACAGTTGATTGGTAGAATCAAGAGATGCATTCGCAAAGTTGACATGACGGCCGTACAACGCTCCTGTTCCGACGTCAAACGAAAGCTTCGCCGAACAGCCGATTACGGACCGTTTTCAAATGTACACTTTTTTTTCAACAATGGATAATATATCTTTAATTTCGGTAAATCAGATCTTCTTCATGTATCTTTGTCTTTTTTTGAAAGCTTGAGAAAGAAATTCCAAAATTTTAGTTGCCACCCGTTAGATTGACCACATTCTCATTGAATGGCCCCGTTCTTGTTGTATCAAGCGGACCTCATGGGAGCTCCCGTCACTACGGACTAAATCTTCACCATCCCACATAATTTGTCGTAATGTCAACGGCACAAAACACAACGGGCATTACATTTTAATTATGTAAGTTCGAAGCTGCATATGATATAGTCGATAAACGCCAACTACGGCGTAGGAATCGTTTAGTGTTCTATAACTTTACTTGCGTGTAGAACTTAGGGTTTATTTTATTTAAATTTAAATCTAACGCATATTGCATCTCTGATCCAGTCTTCACCCGACAGTACCAAAATAAGGTAGGTGTTCATACGTTCATACAGTTTTGTAGACATAAGTAAATCGTGGAATATGTAGATCGGATATGTAAATGTAAAATCGCCCATTATCAACGGGGTGAAACCGCCATGCATAATTTTTAGGTGATCAGGGGATTTTCCAAAATAATTGCATGGTTTAGGACTCAGAATTACATAGAATATTGTAAACGTACATCATCAAAACGTCATCAATTTTCGCTGGCGGACACCACGGAAATTTTCTGATTTTCTCGGATAAACTTACTTATTGATCCATGTCCGCTGGTCAGAAAGAACAAAGGAATAACATTATTCCACTACCGACGGTTACCCGCCATGGCATTCTCATGTCGCTAGGACAGGTTCTCGTCTGCAGACCGCATATCGTCGACTAAGCTGCGTCTCCATGAGCTTCTGGGTCTGCCTCTTCTACGCTGTCCTTGCGGATTCCATTCGCGTGCTTCTCTGCAGATCTCGTTCGCTCCTCAAGGTGTGTCCGATCCACTTCCACTTACGCTCACGTTTCTGTTGTTATCGGCCGTTTGTGACATCGACGATGAAGTTCTTCATTGGAAATTCAGTTGTCAGGACACCAGGCTTACTTACTTTAGTGGCAACGGTCCGTTACCGATCCTGTGCCGAACGAATTATGGCCCTCCAGTACTGTCGGTTTTCGGCTGCCGTTCTCCAATCCTCACGAACGCCAGCTGAACCACCACCACCAGCCTCGTCTTCGACAGCGCACACCCATCGGGTGCAGGGTCTGCCTCGGGATCTACGGCCTCATCCTAGTTCTCTGCTGAAAATAGTTTTGGCTACTCTTTCAGCGGGCATTCGACCGGCCACGTGTCCAGCCTACCCCTACAGGCTGCGTCACATTGTATTGTACTACCTTCACTATATCAGCATATTTGTATACTTCGTACAGCTGGTGATTCAAGCGTCTGCGCCACACTCCATTTTCCATCTTGCCGCCAAGTATGGATCGCAGAATTTTAAGCTAAAAAATCCCAAGCCCTCGTTGATCAGCTTCCATTAGAGTCTCTGATTCATATCCGTAAAAGGCCACCGAGAGAATTAGTGTTCTGTAGAGCGCCGGTGTCCTGTCTTAGTCGCTCTAGTTCGCACTCGTTCCAACTTCCTCCAAGTTTCATCCGAGATCCACTTCCTCCGCCCGCTGCGCACTTTACCGAGGGTTTCGTCAATGGTCGTGATGAAAGCATTCTTGCATTCATTACTCTTCGACAGTTCCACCAAGTGACAACTCGAGAATCGAGTTGTTTGACAAAGGTCTTTTTTACCACGGGACTCTCCAATTGGCTGACGTCGTAACGACCCCCAACTTTCTCCTCTCGACGCTGAACACGTGCGAGCGTATCTCAGGAATAAAAAGATGATGGTCGGATACAATACAGGCGCTTCACTTCATAAGGACCGCATGTGCATCTGGGCTCAATGGCCAAATCCTCTTTCTCGAGTACCACTTTCACCTCGTATGCCAGAGTAGAGCAAGACTTGCCCCGACGATGTCTTGTGTTTGCCGGTGTCCGCCCATCGGACTTCAGTCATCGCTTAGTCCCAGGATTTCAAACTTCAGGCGGCTAGCTTCCTTTACAAGTTAAGTTAGCCTACCCTGCTGGGCTAGTATGTTCCATGTTCTGATTCCTATCCATGCCCCAGGTCTCGATCCCGCTGATGGTGCTCCCATTTTGAAGCGGGCGGAGCCGCTGATTCTCCTTTCCCTGTCTGCGTACGACAATTAAGGTTGCGTATCCCAGTCGGTCGGTATCACGTGGAGGTAGGTAGTTAGTAAACCTAAACAGAGATGGTATATTTGCAAATGTTTACATGATTAGTGTTCTGTTTTGTGCCAGTTTTGTGCGAATTTGCCAACTACCCAGAATACACAAAATTGTAATAGAAAGTTCACATTATATCGTTTTCATGTTAATTTCACATTGGAATTGTATAATGATTAGAGTATGTCAAACCGAAGTGAACAATAAGTTGTTTTGCAGTCGTGCGTGTCTTCATATACAATTCATGACTGTGAATTATAAAGCAGTATAGACGATTGCAATATTTGATTATATCTTAATCATATATTCAGGAGTATGTAGTTGCGTGTTATAAAAACTACGCAAAATAGAATTACAAATAGTTGTCAAAATTTTCGCACGTATATGGTATATCGCCTCCACTTTGGTACATATATGTTCTTATATGGAGTGAAATAAAACTTTTTCGTTCAGATATGATCTCGTATATCTCAATTGCAATCGAGATATACAAACCAAATGGTTTACTGGGTATGGGAATTCAGTTTGCTACGTAAATCGCAGAAGGCCCGATTCGCTGCTGCATATTGGTCGTTTTATTTCGCGGTTTACATTGTAGTCACATGTCACGAGCGTACACTGGCATATCAAGCTCCGCTTCGGTACTAACACCGTTTGGACTCTCACGTCACTCTGCCTTGGCTTGCCAATGTACTTCGTTTTGGCGATCATAGTCATAAGTCCTAATCTCGCTGCCTCCCATTTAAAAGGCTTAAAGGCCTCTTCCACTGCTCTACGTTCAATTCCGATGATATCAACGTCAGCCGCAAAATCAAGAAGCATGTGAGTTTTCGTAATGATAGTGTCTTCTGTTTCGAGATTAGAGAGTGCATCGCCTCGCTTCAGTCTATCCAACGTCACGAAAGCGGCTGAGGTCTCACCCGCTATTCTGCCGCATGATTTTGACGTATCCAGCGTCGTACGAATCAGCATAACTAGTTTCGTCGGAAAACTATGTTAGCAGTATCTGCCACAACTCATTTCGTTTGACTGAATCGTACGCCGCCTTAAAGTGCACAAACAGATGATGAGTTTGCAAGTTGTACTTTCAGTTGTAAGTTGTACCAAGCTATCTGATTTTCGTGAGGGACGCATCGTTGTGCGACCCTCACGAAAATCAGGTAGCTTGGTAATCACCGACGCATACGAGAGGACCTTGTAAGTAGAATTGGGCAATGTAACACCTCGATGACACTCAAATCGATGTCCTTTTTTAAAAATAGGGCTTCCTCCCAGATCTTGACAATGATCCGGAGGATTGCGTCGTACAGCCGGTCGCTCTCCGCTTTTAGAAGTTCAGACGGGATGCCGTTCTTCCCAGCAGCACTACCGTTTTCGACTCACAGGTTGCCTTCTTATCCTCCTCCTGTATTAGTAGCTCCACTTCGTGACTACCGCTCAAAATTCTTGTCCTATTCCTGGTGATCTCCGTGTTTACCTCTTCGTTCAACAGTGTCTGAAAGTGCTCCTTTCGTCTGGCTACTACCGCCGTTTTGGCAGTAAGCAGGTTGTCAACACTATTACTGCACATCACAGGCATGGCAAAATTCCTTAAGCTACAACTTTACCTTAAGCTGTAACACCCAAAATCCTATTACCATTTTTTCTAAATATAAACTGAAACTCAAACGGTATTCAAAATAAAAAAAAAGACAATCGATCTGCTTTCTTTTTTATCTATTGCTAATTAACGCAATAAAAGCTACGATTTAAACCATTTACATTTGCTTTCATCTTTTTTTCATGCAATATTTGTTATTTTGCAAGGAATATCATTTTTTACCGATAAAATAGTATCACGAAATAAATATATTCATACAATTGCTTACATCTTGCTCTGCCAAAAACCTCGGACAGACGTTCCTGCGTTCCACCGGAAATGAAGCAAACTATTAAGGAAACATTTACCAAAACCCGAGCAGTATTGTTGCTCTACGGTGCGTTACATAAAAAAACGGACCAATGCGGTTGACAAATAACAATCGCTGGAATTTACCACTGTCCAGAAGCACAACATATATCTAACCTTAACTCAGTTCGAAGCCAGCACCGCTTTGTATTGCGTACAGCAACTTTTCTCGCAGTATGTCCTCTTTTTCGAACGCGGGTAATTTGAGCAGATTCATACAGGTGCTTGCTGATGGAAGACGATCCGTATCGCCGGCGTTCTGGATGCAAAACGGAGGATCTAAATCCTTAAACCCCAACAATGGCGGCCGAGAGCAGCTGGTTACAAACTTGAGCAGTTGTCGCCGCTGAATATCATCGAATTCTTCGACCACCTTCCAGAATAGCTGTATTGTGGGATGTTCTATCGTGAAGTCGCCACCGTATCGTGTATTCTGTCGAAGATCGTGCATATCAACTGGAATTTGAGCGCCTGATATTAAAACCTGTAGCTCCTTATTGCTGAACATGTACAACCACTCAATAGGCAGCACATTCGCCAGGCCTTGTCGGAATGCAAGACATTGTGATCGTATCTGCTTATTCAACTTAAAATCTGCCATCAGTTGAATGTACTCCAGTCGGTTGGACGAGTTGACTGTTATATTGGCACCGTTCGGTTTAAGCTCTTCTACCTGCAAAAAAGAAATGAACCGTTAACTCTATCCAACTGTAACTAAACGAACAAAGTTACTCTAGTTTCGCCTAGCTCATCACAGACTATAGTAAAATCTAATCCCAAATCCGATACATCGCCTTCATAGGCCTTTAGTGACATAAGATTCCTATTTTAAGGAAACATTTATTAGTTGACTGAAACTATTGCCTCGAAAATCATTGTTACCTATGCAGTACTGGGTCGAGTGATGCCAACTGATGAATATCTACGTCAGAATGTTTTCCGGCTAATTTGGAAAGGAAGAAATCGGCCAGCGGTAACTCCACCAACAAGTTTTCGTACAATGCCTTGCCCAGAATACGACCGATGAAGTAATAATGTCGTTGGTAATCTTCCACTATTTTACCCACGCTTGGATTTGGGTACAGCATATTGTCTTTCGTAATCCTAACCAAAAAAATATTCGATCAGTTTGAGGAATTACCGACTATTATTAATTTGATTTGTTTACTCACATGAAAAAACCGCGATGTGGATCGAACGCGTTCTTAAGAAGCTCGGAAAGAAACTCTCGGAACACACCGCCTCCATCGATACCTGCTTCCCTCATGCCAACAGAATTGACCATCTCAATTCGAAATTTCGATCGCAGATCAGGTTCTAGAAATTAATTTCAAAATAACATTCGACCACTCATTGAAGATAATACCATTACCATTGATTGGGCTTAGCTTATCGAAGGCATCCTCGTATATGTGAGATCTACGCATTGTCAACTGAATGGACGGTCCTTGCAAGAACCCCTGCAAATCGCCCTGAGTTCTCAGTTTGTCCGCAGCCACCAAACCCTGGAAAACGGCAACTCGCGTGTTGAAAGCTACAACGAACGGAATTTCGCGCAGGATCGTAATAGAGCGAATCTGTTTGGTGGAAAGCGGTGGTCCATCTTCGACATCTTCGCGTGTAAAGTCTCGTATCGGTTGAAATGGTCGTAGGCCTCGGCGTCCCCTGGACAGATGCAAATCGGTGGGTTTATCGAGTGGTAGATTTAGATTCTGTGCAGTCCAATGTCCTTCCGGGCAGAATGCCCGCCGCAGATCGCGTGTATGAATTTGTCGCAATAACGAAACACAGACCTTCAGCAGATGAGGCCATACATTTTTGTTTTGCTCATTTAGATCGCACTTTAGGCGATAATGTGAGATTGACTCGTTGTTCAGCGAAGTGAGCATGGTTCGATAACTATCTTTAAGCGAAGAACGAGTTTCGGGGAAAGCCAATTCTACCAAACCCAAGGAGATTTCCTTCAGAGTTGTGCTGAGGGGGATAATTTCCGCAATGGTAAATGGCATGATTTTGCTGACTGTTCCAGGCAGAACATTCTCCTGGCAAAATTCTCCGTCGTGCAGCGTTGCAATAAGTCGACCAAACAGGGCGCAAAATGAAGCTAGTATCGGTACAATTCGATCCGAATCATATTTGGCTGAAATGAAAAACAGATTTATCATGTTGGTCATCAAACGGATATGAACAATACATACAGATTGATAATCCTTTGGACAGCAAAGAAATCGGCGAAGAAAATCCTTGATTAGCGGTTTGCGCAGTTAATGTATACCAAAGCGATCGAATGAATTGCGGTTTGGAGGCCAACATGTACAACAGTTTGTACTCATACACTGCCAGTTTATTGTAGGTCATTAAATTGTGACAGATCAAGCACAGATGCTGTACAACGTCCGGTTTATCCAGTATACTGTCGACGTGTCCTATCATAAAAACTACTCGTTGATTATCGTTCAGCATAGTAATTATATCCACCAAAGTCTGATTTTCCGCATTGGTTAGCATATGAACATCTTCGGATTCCGACTCGGTATCGGTGGAATCATCTTGTTGGTGGTGGTATGCTTCGGGGGTTTGTTTTGGAAGTTTTGTTATGTTGTTCACCATCGAGGACAAAACCTTAACATACGCACTGTACAGTGGCACACTGTTAAATTTATCTATAAAAAAGAGATTCATTTCAAAAACTTGGTAGGTAAAAAAAATATTCCCAACCGAAATCGAAATGTGATTTTTTTACAATACATAATTATGTTATAGTTATAGTTTAACTTCAATATTATTTTTTGATATTCCATTTAACATTAACGTGCATGACTCGAAAATTTAAAAAAATAGCTAAAATTTGCAGATACATACCAAACTGATTTTCGCCTAACTTCATTGTAGCATACAGCAGCGAACTAGTAAGCAATAACTGTTCTTTGTTTCGACACTTTCGAAGTTTCTTGCTGGCACTTTCGCCACCATGTGCTGCTTCATCCGGTTTAGTTATCGAATCATTCATCTCATCGTCAATGTCGATCAAAATCGTGTTCTGATAGTCCAGTCTTAGCTGATACTCGTCCGCAATATATCGAACCAGCGCAATATATGGAAAATCCAAGCTGTTCGCCAATGAAGGAATAATAAAGTGCTTAATCTGGTTGGAAAAGTCTGGCGAGAGAACGTAGAAACAAAAAGATTGTAGAATGCTGGAATTAAATCGCTCGTTTTCCGCAGTTCTTGCTGTTGAAATCAACCGGAGCGGGCGAAGTACCATCTTGAGCAGTGCGTCCCCAATTGGGTTTGGAATAACCGTAGTGTCTTCGTCTAGCGGCGGAATTTTTTCCTCAATCAATTGACGCACAATTTGGAAGTATCGCTGACGTATTAGGTAGCAGAAAATGTTCTCCAGATAATGACGACTGACCTGCGGATTGTCGGGATGGATATGTTCATCGATGTAACTGCTGGATGAGTAGATTTCTAACATTCGAATAGGTATTGCCTGCGAGATAAAGAAAATATTTAAACAAAATTCATTAATTGATTTCGCAGGATTCTACTAACCGATGAATGTTCTGGAATAAACATTTGCTGTAGACATAGTCCCAAAAGTTTTTTCAAACGATAGGTCCAGATGGGTTCTGTAGTGGCAACCTCGAAAGTTTCCTTTTGGTTTTTTATCAAGTACTGACAGAGAAAAATCTGCAAGTATTGTGATTTATTAAAGTTATACATTTGTTCATTGGGTATGCATGCGTTTTCCTTCCTCGAAAACAAAAATCGATATATTGTTGTGTCGGTCGAATGACCTTAGATGAACTCGCCTGCAAGAACCTGTTGCAATTGCCTCGTACCTAACAATCAACTTACCAATCGTTCTCCGTCTTTGCTATTTTTGGCATGATAGAAAAACAGAATTCTTTTGCTAAGGTACTCTAAGTCCGGCAGCCTTTTCAATCCGTTTGCCTTCCGATACTCATCGAAGCAGTCCCGCTCCCGACGTTTCACCGTCTGGCGCTGAACAAAACTTCTAGCAGAACTCTGAATCACTGTGGCCCCATGCTGTTGACGACGGGCTTCCTCCCGTTTCTGTCTCTCCTGCTGGGCCTTTCTGATAATACTAAGACGATCGGATTTCTGCGATACGCCACCAAGATTTTGTTGTGGGCGACGACGGAAATCACCGTCAAAATTAAACATCACGATGTCACTGGTATTGTTGTACAATTTGGAAATCTATCCGAAATTGATTTAAACAAGCGTTTCCGGGTTGAGTTGCGTAAACTTACGGAAATAAACTTATATTTTAGAAAAGAAATTTCCTTTGTCAAGAATACACACAATTAAGACAAAAATCTTGCAAAATTGACATAAACAATAAGTCAGCTGTAATGACTTTTTGTCTGTCATTTTCAAACGTGTGATAAATATCAAGACCGTTCAACGAAAAGGTAACGGTAACAGATCATTCTATTATAGACGGTGCAAAATAGCCGATTTACTCGATTCACTTTTAGCGAATTTGTTTATTTATTTATTCCGGATTGGACGTGCTAAAACACGAGTTTGGTCTACTACACACTGACACATTTACCACCCCGGTCAATCATTTCTTCATATTTCTTTATTTTCCGATATATCAATCTTTAAAGACACCAATAGAGAGAATCGATGGCGATTGTTACCATTTTTAAAAGACATTTCTACAAACTTTAATACAGCTTTTTACGAGCCATAATGGCAGACGTGTTCGTAATATTTGAACAGCATTTTTTAAATTTCCATAATACATCGCACGCTTTCTTCGACAATAAACCTTTGCACGGTGCCTTTGCCACCCATGACACAGCACGCAGCAAATCGTTAAACCGTCTTTCCACTGCTTGCCGGCAAAGCAAAACCTTGGGCTTAAACGTCTTTCTAAGGCTTGATCCTTCTTTATCGACAGACTTCGCAACCGACTGTTAGAGTACAGGGCAATCACAGGGCTACTGCAAAAGCTCTACTGACTATCCAGCAAGCACAGCCTACAGCTGAGATTAGAACACACGACGACTGGCTTGTTAAACCACCATCGAGCCTCGAAGCTATGGCCACAGATAAATAGACGAGACACTCGCGTTAATTCCATCGTCCAATAAAAACCACTCATTTTTCAAAAAAGCATGTTTCGCAACATGGACACACCGCGGCGCGCGAGTGTTGCTTCGAGTTTTCAGTATAAAACCATACAAATGTAAAAATCCTACAGCATAAAACCCTGCAAATGCAAGCTACTTCGCAACATGCATATAATAGAGGGTGCTAGCACTGACGAACTGACATGACACATAGAAGAAAATCCTTTAAAAACCATCGTCCTACACATTTTGCTTGCACACTAGCACCCTCTGTTATGCATGTTGCGGAGTAGCTTGCATTTGCAGGGTTTTATACTGCAGGGGTTTTACATTTGCAGGGTTTTATACTGTAGGTTTTTCCCATTTAAACGGTTTTATACCGAAAACTCGAAACAACACTCGAGCGCCGCGGTGTGGCGATGTTGCGAAGCATGCTTTTTTGAAAAATAAGTAGTTTTTGAATGGACGATGGAATTAACGCGAGTGTCTCGTCTGTTTGTCTGTGGTGCTAGCACAGAGAACAGATTAACAGGCTCGAAGGAAGTAATCGATTTTTTGTGTGTAAAATCTGTCGGTAACGCCCTCCAGAAATAGTTTGCCAAACGCATCAAAAAATATTCATGTACCTTTATCAATATTTCTTTGTGCTGGAGTTACATAGCAGCGACGGCGGCGACATCAAAAGATTTAGTTTGTCACTTACTGCTCGAGGGGTGCTCTATTGGAGGATTACTCGTAGATTACATGAAAACCTTTTACACACTTTTTGTCAATTACCTGGTAATCTGTTCTCTGTGGTGCTAGTGTGCAAGCAAAATGTGTAGGACGATGGTTTTTAAAGGATTTTCTTCTATGTGTCGTGTCAGTTCGTCAGTGCTATAGCTATAACTATAGTTATAATTGGGCGGTGCTTGCTGGCATGCCCTGTCAATTCAGTTATTTCACTCATCGATGCGCGCAACTGCCGATTGCTGGCGAGTTAATATCCAATTGTAATCTAAAGGTAATGATCCGAGCGCGTCCGATGTTCGCGTAAGAAGCGTGTTGTTGGTGATGTTCATGAAAAACTGCCCTGCTATATGCCCCACCAGAATCCAGAATGCCTTGGTTCGTTGTTCAAGTGATCTCCAGATGACCTTGTGGATATCTATCTTTACGGGGAGGCAATTGCTTCTACTGGTCATTACTGTGGACCCCCGTTCGTTTGAACGATTCCTCATGCAAACTAGCGGGGTTACTTTTTAATTTGAACAACTGGCCACCCTAAATATGCTGAAACTCGTATAAACTGGCCGCCCTGCTCTTTGTTATTGTTTTGATGGTTTGATTTAGTTAGCAGTTGCAAACAGCGAATATTTCATTCTCTGATCGAATTTCTATCGTAATCGTTGGGAAACAGATTGTGAAACTGATTAAACATGCTAGATCAGTACAAACAAATCGTGTTTATGTGCATTGTCTGCATAAGCAAATGATGCGATGTTGAGAATGACATTTGAACCATTTTTAATTTGCACGTCGTGCAAACCAACGGGGTTCAAATTAAAAAGTGTTCAGATTAAAAACGGTCAAACGAACGGGGGTCCACGGTATAGCTAAAAAAAACCGAATTAATCGGAGCCTTTTTCCGAAGAACCGCGCTGAGAAACGCGGACTAACACGCTTTCGGACGAACAGCGTCACACGCAGTACCTTGCAAGTCGTAAGGGCCTGCATAGTGTCGTCGTCCTGAAAGTAAAAATACGTTAGATTAAAACTTCTCGGTCGGTGGTTTCTACAGTAGGTGGAGTAAGAGGCACAATTTGTGTCTAAAAATAGACCAACCCATGTCGCTAATGGTTAATAAGGGGGGTTCTGCAGACTTCTTTTGTCCAGCGCCTCTGTGGTTCAAAGATACACGGGTACCAGTGAGCGACACGCCCTGGCAGGTGTTGTGGGTTCAAATCCGGTTATAATCTCTGATTACAGCTTGGTTCGACCCATGCACCTTCCAGCATTGGACAAAAGATAGGAGTCACAACGACAACTTGTTAAACATAGCTACCTATTACCCCCCCCCCCTTCCTTTCCACCCTTCCCCTTCATTCCCGAAAAAAAAATCCTTCTTCATTACTTTCCCTTACCATCCGTTCATCAATTGTAGAATCATCGTTTCAAAAAAAATACGAATTAATCCACCTAGCGGAGTGACCTAGCCTTTCTTCTGCCACAATAATCATTATTTAATTCTCAGGAATATCTATAATTAACTTGACTATATTTTTAAATATTCGTTCCGCATTCCTCAAAATCCTTATTTGCCAGTAAAATTCACAACGTATTGCGTACAATAATTATATTTTCTTTCCTTGGATGCGTAAATACTTTACGCGTCATGTATGTTACTTGATGAACACCTTATTTAGTTTTATAATATTTACGTGATTTATAGAAACATAATGCAATCACAAAAGATAATTTTTGCAGACTTGTATGAATATATATGCGTTATTCCACGGGAAATTTACAGTCAAAATTTTTTTTCTCTTCGGAATATTTTTTTTACGTTCTTTGTTCAAAAAAAATCGACATGTATTTTTGTATTTCGATGTTACTGTTGGAATTCGCAAGATATGATTTTTTAAAGTATTGTAATCCGAAAAAATCACTATTTTTTAAATACTGATTGTAAACGTCGTTTGTAATATCAAAAAATGACTTTCTACCAGATGTGTTCACTATTCCACAAGCTTTCAAAATTGGTATACCATACCTCCTCTCGATTGTTTTTCAATAGTTAAATTGTACATTTTTATAAACAATTGCAATTTTTTCAAAGTTGGAACTTTTTTTCTCGATTTTTTTTACTTTAAAATATTTGTTCATCTTTCTCGAAGAAGCATGCAAAATTTGGAAATGGAGAAATGAAAACTCTAGAAGTAATGAATTTTTATATCGAAGCGCGCACGTTAATGCAAACGAGCGGACGAACACGCGTGCTTCAACGACACGTTACACTTAATAGCATCAAAGGCGGCCTCGTTCTGAAGCTGCCTGTGGGTTAGAACATCGATTGAGCATTACCGCTCGCTTCACATTAACACACGCGCTGAGACATAAAAATTCATAACTTCTAGAGTTTTCATTTTTCCATTTCCAAATTTTGCATTCTTCTTCGATTCGATTTATTTATTAAAATATGATACATGACATGAGTGTCACTAACGAAAACAAATCGTACAAAATTACTACCGTACAATGTTTTCCTCCTATTTTTCATATAAAATTTCTAAGCTCTAGTATCTATTGATTGGAAAGAGCATCTATTTATGCGCAAAAATTGGTTGAAATTTATATAAATTTATTTGGAAAAATCAACTCACTAGTATTTTTAATCGTATACACCACTATACCTACATGCTTAAATTAACTGCTTTTCTTCTACAATTGTGAGTAACAGCAAGTAAAAAAACCCGAATTAATCCACCTAGCGGCGTGACCTAGCCTTTCTACTGTCACAATAATCATCATTTAATTTCTCAGGAACATCTATGTATAATTAACTTGACTATATTTTTAAATATCCGTTCCGTATTCCTCAAAATCCTTATTTGCCAGTAAAATTCACAACGTATTGCGTAGAATAATTAAATTTTCTTTCCTTGTGTGCGTAAATACTTGTAACACCTTATTTAGTTTTATAATCGGCCGGCCTAAACTTTCGGGCTTCAGAGCCACATAGGAAACTTGTTTTGAATTGACAATATGAAATATGTGTTCAGAACAGATTTTTTGATAATTAATTAATACCATGTGTTCAAAAGTTAGCATCTTTGAAAAACAAGAGTTCAGAAAAATTATTATTATACTTCGCCTTTGAAGACAAAGAATATCAACAACAAAATGATTAATCTCAAAATTTTACTATTAGTTTGCTTGGCTTCAATTTTGCAGTATATCTGAATTAGAAAAAATAACTGAATAGAGCATTAGATATGAAAAAGACAAATTGAACTTTTTCTTAGCTGGCGCTCCTTCAGATAATTATTTTTGCATGAAAATCAAAACTTATGCTTTTTTTTAATGTACTTTCATGAAAAGATAGTCATTAGCTTGATCGCATCGTTTTTACAATGTTGGAGGGTTAGGAAAACAAGAGGGTTGCAAAAGCTGCGCCTTAAACATGCTTGAGAATGGGAAATATGATCGATATGATTTTCAGTGCTTGTCATTTTTGATTTATTTGTTGAAACATGATACATGACATAAGACATCTGTCCTTTAAAATGTCATTAACGAAAACAAATCTTACAAAATTACTACCGTGCAACGTTTACTTCCTATTTTTCATATAACATTTCTAAGCTCTAGTATCTATTGATTGAAAAGAGCATCTATTGATGCGCAAAATTTGTTTGAAATTTGTATAAATTTATTTGGAAAAATCAACTCATTTTTAATCCTATACACCACTATACCTTCATGCTTAAATTAACTGCTTTTCTTCGCTGTTTGCTTTTCGTGTACAATTGTGAGTAACAGCAAGTGAACAAAATGACAATTGAAATCTGAAATCAAAGAAAAGAAAAAGCTTTTCGATAGAATCCCATTATTTAATATTTATTTGCAACAGATACGTAGTTCGCCTACGACGTGCTGGCTTCAACAGCGTCTTATTTCAAAGCGTATACGTATCTGTTGCGAATAAATATTAAATAGTGGGATTTAGTCGGTAAAAGTTTTTTCTTTTCTTTAATTTCAAATTTCGTATTCCACTAAGAGGCTTCAAAAATTTCAGACAATTGATTCAGAAAAGTGAGAAACATCTTTTCTTGAATTTCAATGCAAATTTAAAAATTGCAAATTGTCATCCCAAGTAACAATTTGAGTTTTATTACACTCTTATGATGACATTCAAGACCAAAATTGGTCATGAAAACCACCAGAAGAGTACAATCAAACTCACATTGTCGCTTGGGATCACATACACACACATACATACATACATACATACATACATACATACATATATACATACATATATACATACATACATACATACATACATACATACATACATGCATACATACATACATACATGCATATATACATACATACATACATACATACATACATACATACACACATACATCACACATATTGAATACAATCAACATTTGATTGATATGCTTTGATTTCACACGTTTTAACGGTTTAATATACGGTGCTTAAGTGTTAAAGTTTAAATAACTTTTGAATGAACCGTCCGATTTTAAATAACTCGGTTTCGTTTGATAGATCTCAGCAGTTATTTTCAAATAATAATAAAATGTGATGTTTTTCATTGAATTAATGCTTATATGTTACAAAAATATGTTTTAAATACTATTTTTTCACATTTCTTTATGTAACTTTCAAACTACAAGCCCAATCGTCATGAAATTTGGAAGTTAAGGGTTTGCAAGGCTCCTCTTTCATATGCAATCAATTTTGTTCAAATCGGTTAAGGGACCTATGAGATAATGAAGTCCCATATTTTTCATATTTTTATACATAACTTTTGAACTAAAAGTCCGATCAGTATGAAATTCAATAGCGACCAATGGGACACCTAGACCTTTCATTTGACACTAAGAACATTAAAATCGGTCCAGCCATCTCCGAGAAAAGTGAGTGAGATTAAAAGCGTCACATACACACACACACACACACACACACACATACGCACACACACACACACACACACACACACACACACACACACACACACACACACACACATACATACACACACACACAGAAAATGCTCAGTTTTCGAAACTGAGTCGAATGGTATAGGACATTCGGCCCGCAGGACCTTCTTTCCATTTCCGGTTTTCCAAGTGATTTCTATACCTTTATACTATATATTTATATAGTAGAAAGGCAAAAATGACAATTGAAATCTGAAATCAAAGAAAAGAAAAAACTTTCCGATTGAATCCTACTATTTAATATTTATTTGCGACAGATACGTAGTTCGCCTACGACGTGCAGACTTCGTGTATACGTATCTGTCGCGAATAAATATTAAATAGTGGAATTTAGTCGGTAAAAGTGTTTTCTTTGCTTTCAGTTCAGAGTTCGTATTCCACTAAGAGGCTTCAAAAACTTCATTTTGTCAATGTTTCTCACTTTTCTCGAATTTCAATGCAAATTTCAAAATTGCACATTTTCATCACATACACACATACATACATACATAAATACATACATACATAAATACATACATACATACTCACATACATCACACACCTTGAATACAATCAACATTTGATTGATATGTTTTGATTTCTTACGTTTTAACGGTTTAATATACGGTACTTAAGTGTTAAAGTTTGAATAACTTTTGAATGAACCGTCCGATTTTAAATAACTCGGTTTCATTTGATAGATCTCAACAGTAATTTTCAAATAATAAAAAGTTGTGTGATGTTTTTCATTGAATTAATGCTTATATGTTACTAAAATATGTCTTAAATACTATTTTTTCACACTTCTTTATGTAACTTTCAAACTACAAGCCCAATCGTCATGCAATTTGGAAATTAAGGGTTTGCAAGGCTCCTCTTTCATATGCAATTAATTTTGTTGAAATCGGTTAAGAGACCTATATGAGATAATGAAGTCCCATATTTTTCGTATTTTTATACATAACTTTTGAACTAAAAGTCCGATCAGTATGAATTTCAATAGCGACCTATGGGACACCTAGACCTTTCATTTGACACTAAGAACATTAAAATCGGTCCACCCATCTCCGAGAAAAGTGAGTGAGATTGAAAGCGTTACATACACACGCACACAATACAGTGGACCCTCGTTCGTTTGAACGATTGATTCCTCATGCAAACTACCGGGGTACTTTTTAATTTGAACAACTGGTAACCCGAAATATGCTGAAACCTGTGTGAACTGGTCGCCCTGCTTTTTGTTATTGTTTTGGTGGTTTGTTTTAGTTGGCAGTTGCAAGTGCGAATATTGTATTTTCCGATCGAATTTCTATCTTAATCGTTATAACGATAATTAGGAAAACGAAATGTGAAACCGATTAAACACGCTAGGTCAGTACAAACAAATCGTGTTTATGTGCATTGTCTACATAAACAAATGATGTCATGCTGAGAATGACATTTGAACCATTTTTAATTTGCACATCGTGCAAACCAGCGGGGCTCAAATTAAAGTGTTCAGATTAAAAATGGTCAAACGAACGGGGGTCCACGACACACACACACACACACATACACACACACACACACACACACACACACACACACACACACACACACACACACACACACACACACACACACACACACACACACACACACTCACACACTCACACAGACACACTCACACAGACACACTCACACTCACACAGACACACACACACACACACACACACACACACACACACACACACACACACACACACACACACACACACACACACACAAAGGCAATTTATTTTCATATAGTAGCAAGGCAAAAATTATCGAACTGATTTGACCGGGAATCAAAAGACGATGTCGCTATCAATGAAAGCTAACTACCGACATTGGGCTGCAATGTTATGGAGAGCACACGATCTGTCATTCTTTGTTTTTCAAAAATGAAAAATGACTTGGAATCATTTTTGTAGGTAAAAGAAAAGATTGAATAGGAAACTGGAGCTTTAAGTATTTATAACGGTAAAAAGCAAAGCCTAAGTGCTACATTCCGTTATCGAAACTTGACCTTCTGTTTTTATACGACAGACTTCGCAGCCAACTGTTAGAGTGCAGGACAATTGCAGGGCCAGTTGCTACGATTTTAAAATTGACGAAGGCAAGCGTTGCTTCATACGACCTTCCCTTACCCCCTCATCTACCACTCTTTCCCCTTCACGCCTAGTCTCAATCTGTTAGATCCTATCAACTCTTTGTTTCATTACTTTCTTCTACCGTTTCCTCCGTCAATCGTAAAATCTACCGTTATAAAAGCTTAATTGAATGCCTGACATTCAAGGTCAAGACAAAAATCAAGAGGTTGGTCTAAATTGGAGCTTGTTTTAGGACACATGAACACAGAATTTATTTACAAGGCTTACATCTAAGACCCCTGTAACAAGTAACAAGTTAGTAATGGGGTCTTCGGTTACATGCTGTTGAAAGCTGCTGCTTTCCAGGACACGGGAAATATCAGCGGCAACTCGTAGAAACATGGTATACAAGTGCTACGATGTCACAGAAAATGTGATATAAATTACAAATCTATAATCAATATTTTAGGTACTGATAATTATTTTCAATCTTTCAACTTTATTTAAAATGAAGCTTATAGCTAGAAAAAAATCTTATTTTTATGCGCCGCTCTAACGAGCATCGAAAACAACCACTGAAACGAAAAAAAAAACTAATTAATGAAGTTCTTCTGAATTTACATTTTTAGTAGTTCTAGAATTGCAAAATGTTCTCATGCACTTCCACTTAGGTATGTACACGCAGGTAGGTAGATTTCAAGAAGATAGGATAAGTCCAAGGTCCAACCACAAGTTGGCTTTTCTAGCCTTCTTTTGGTAGACTTCATTTTGCTGACATATTTAAACACTTTTTCCAGAAAAATCCAGCGAAGCGAGACTAATCACATATCTTTTACTACACCGAAGGGTATTTCTATAGTTACTATATATATATATAGTACTATATATAGTAACTATAGGGATTACCACCTATTTACATTGGGCCGTACAAATGAATAAAACAGTTTACTTTCCTTTTCCGGTGTAAATCTTATGGGAGAAATACTGAATAGTCTTAAAGAGGCAGAGTGTTTTATGTTGTCTAGAACTATCACGTAGTGAAATCTTCCAATACGAGGATGTTTTCAAGTTAAGGCACAAGATATTGCAGATGCAAAAGATCTAATTTGTACAGTTATACTTACATCGCTTTGTTCGTTTTTTGTACATAATACGATAACCACATTCGCGACAACGAATCGGATCCCTTGGGCGCATTTCGTTTTCGTGGTGACACTCTATGCGAAAGGATTTTGAAATAATGACATTATTTATTCGACACACGTTAACCACGCAGTTCGGGTGCAGTGGTTAGGGTAGATTATTCGCCAAATACATACCTCCACAAACATAAATCATAGCTGTTTTTAAAACGGTATCCTTAGAACTGGGATCAGACATCGTTATTGCAAAATTAAATTACTTAGAGATTATGATAAAATCGAAAAACAAACACGCGAATTTCAGCTTTCCCCGGCTTTTGTTTTGGTGCTCCTCTAACTGCTGACTGATGCTGAAGTGCTGACTGCTGAAGTTCAGTCTTCCAGATTCTGAAGTTCAGAGTTGCCAGATTTTATTCTAGATTTCGGTCCTATGAAAAAGGTGCCGTAAAGTACACTTCTAAATATATTCATAAACAAATTGGTCGAATTGGCCGTGAACGTATACAAGCAGAAGATGGATATTCGAGCAACAGAAGCTTTTCGAATCAGTGATCCTGATCGTCTCACAGTTTTGAAGACTACTGATTTATATTAACATTCTTTAAGATTTTTATACAAAATGTTCTGTTTACCTATAAGTAGTCTTCTGTTACCTACACTACCGCCCAGGTAACCAATAAGCATTACCAATGCTATTTACACAGAGAACAGATTAACAGGCTCGAAGGAAGTAATCGATTTTTGTGTGTAAAATCTGTCGGTAGCGCCCTCCAGGGGCTTGAAGAGGGATCGCAAATCGAATGTAAATGCGTGAATGCGTACATTTTCTACGTTCAACTTACCCTGCAGCAGTAGGCGTTTGAATGCGAAAGATGGCACATTCATTCTGCCTTTTTTCCTAGGACAGGACGTGCCAAGTGTCAACCGCGGCGTTGACCCAAAATTGACCCAATTTCTGATTGGCTGAAAGGGACGAGCAACCGTTGACTGGAAAATATAACGCGGTAACGCTTTCAGTGTTGATGAAACTCATTAGTGGGAATACGACAATAAGTTATTATTTCCGAATTTTGATTTCTTTTGTATTCTGTAGTTGTATGCTTGGTTCATTAATTTTGTTTGTACACTAATTTTAATATTCAAAATGAAATGCAAAACATGATTTTGGTCGCATAAACTGTGGCGTATTCGGGAGCTGTTGTTTGGCAAACGAAGTTATTCTTAAAATAATATGTGCGGGCAACAGTGGTGCAGAGTGTAACAAGAAATATTCAATCGGGATGGCGGTCATAATAAAAAGAAGAGTAAGAAGCCAGATGTCCTGTCCTAGCTTTTTTCGACTCTGTGCTA
Organism: Sabethes cyaneus; assembly: GCF_943734655.1. Classification (NCBI taxonomy): domain Eukaryota; kingdom Metazoa; phylum Arthropoda; class Insecta; order Diptera; family Culicidae; genus Sabethes; species Sabethes cyaneus. The sequence goes on along the minus strand of NC_071354.1, from coordinate 73,704,960 downwards.
TTTACATGCAAGTCAATATAAGCATTTAAGTCACCTTAATTGCTACTTAAATGCTACTTTGGTAAAATATACGGATACTTTACTGCTAACCAATGGTAATGCTTATTGGTTAGCTGGGCAAGTATACCCCCGCTCCAATTACCTTCTTTAATTTGAACATTTTTAATCTGAATATTATGACATGCTTTCACATTAAAAACTGATTAAGGGTCATACACAGTTGACTGTTAAGTTTATTGTTTATTATGTATAAAAATTTAAAAAATAAGTTATTGAAAAAAAAGCAAAAAACTGAGTTCGGTTCCTCTTGCTCAGTATCTTTGCAATATTGCTGATATGCAACTTATCTCTCTTCAGCACCCAAAATGGACCATTTTAATTAAAACTGTCGAGCCAATCAACTCTTCTACAATACGGACGTTCAGAATTCGCCCATGTACAAAATATACGGGCGAAAAAGGGCTGCGCGTTTAATTACTGCAAAAAAGTAGCGTCGCGTCGCTTGCACTCTGGCGGTACTCTAAGCACAGACAAACAGATATAACACTCGTTTCCATTCTTCGTACCGATTAAACCGTCATTTCAAATTTGGGCTTAGTTGGGAATGTCTCCGTTTTGGTCAAAGTGGCGCTTCTTGACGAAAGAAGGGGAATTCCCCATAAAAAATACTTGCTACTTCGAGGGACACCCATGTTGCTATTTGATATTTGGGAATGTCGATCATAGATGGTGCTAGTGTTCAGGTTCAGGTACAATAATTTTTATTGATTTTTCTTCCAAGAGTTATGTCTGTTTGTCTGTGCTCTAAGGGCACCGTCAGAGTAAACACGACAGCGTTTAAATACGCCGCCATGCTTCCGGCGAAAAAGTGCTGCGTATTTAAATGAATGCGAGCGAAGTCGCATCGCGTTGCTAAGACCCCGTACAGAGTAAAAGCGGCTACGACGCGACGCGACTTCGCCCACATGTCGCTAAATGCACAGTTCTGCTTCGGGTGAAAATGGGCTGCGTGTATAACTGCTCAAGTAACAATTTCAGGCTAATCAAACGCTTTTATAGTTGATTTTATTCAGCCTGTGGCTGAACCTAGGGCTGAACAATGCTTTTGTTTTAAAAATAAAATCCTTTTTTCATCTCTTAGGGTACCGTCAGAGTAAATGCGACAGCGACGCGACGCGACTTCGCTCACATTAATTTAAATACGCAGCACTTTTTCGCTGGAAGCAGGGCTGCGTATTCAAACGAAAGTGAGCGAAATCGTGTCGCGTCGCTGTCGCGTTTACTCTGTACGGGGCCTTAGGGTACCGCCAGATTCCAAGCGACATGCAACGCGACGGGACATTTCTTGCTGTAGTTATACGCGCAGCCCTTTTTCGCCCGAAGCAAGGCTGCATATTCAAACGAATGTGAGCGAAGTCGTGTCGCGTCGCTGTCGCGTTTACTCTGTACGGGGCCTTAGGGTACCGCCAGAGTGCAAGCGACATGCGACGCGACGCTACTCTTCCTGCTGCAGTTAAACGCCCAGCCCTTTTTCGTCTGAAGCAGAACTGTGCATTTAGCAACATGAGAGCGAAGTGGCGTCGCGTCGCAGTCGCTTTTACTCACGGGGCCTTAGACATCTAAATCTGGTGATTTTATCAAGCTTAACTGCTTTCGAAGCTGCAATGAAGCTCAATAAAGGGTTTTGCGCGCTTTTAGATAGCTAATTTCCGTAGTGCTGTCAATTGTATTTTTAGAGCGAGAAATAGTTTTTGCAATGCCTTGCAATGCTTTTCCAGTCGTTTAATTAACGTAAAATTTAGCGAACTCTGTATACTTTTTCTTATTGTGTTATTCACCATATAGTCATCACTCTAATAATAACGATCCCTAGTATAGCGCTGTTCCTGTGTGCCTTGTTGTGTGCTGCCAACCGTCAATTCAGCAAAAAATAAAACATTCAAATTTTGGATTGTCATTCTCGCTCGCTGTCGACACGGACGGATAGAACTTGAGTAAAGCCAGCCATCGAAATTAGCTAAAAGCGCATAGCATTTTATGTAAAATTTTATATATACTAAACTGTTTGGATTATTATTCTATCTGCAAAAAAACCCTTGGGTCCGTTGGAGAATACAGTGTTTGAACGGAAATTTGTTACATTAAAAGGTATGTATTAACAGCAATCTTTCGATAAAAGCAGCGAAATTTAGAACATGATATTTTTCTTTATGAATGACGACTGCATTTGATTATTGGTGACGTTGAGTAGTGTTGCACAAATTTGTAATGCCAAATTATTTACGTTTACAGTGAGTCAATAATGAGTGGACCGATTTTTGGAAGCAGCAATGCTCTTGGAGGCAGTTCCGGTGGGAATCGTCACCTTGTGGAATTTCGCGCTGGGCGGATGAATCTTGTCAACAAGATGGTTCACCCGGATAATCGAAAAGGGTTGGTTTATGTATATCAGGCTGATGATGGGCTCATTCATTTTTGCTGGAAAGATCGCACCACAGGAAACGTCGAGGATGATTTGATTGTTTTTCCCGACGATTGCGAATTTAAGAAAATTGAAAATGTTAAAAACGGTCGGGTATTCTTGCTTAAATTCAAAAGTTCTAGTCGTCGATTGTTCTTTTGGATGCAGGAACCGAAAACAGACAAGGATGAAGAATGGTGCCGCAGAATCAACGAGGTTATCAATAACCCTCCATCGTCGAATAGCTTGAGCGGTGGTTCCGGACGAGGTGGCAGTGGAAGTGATAATGGAGATTTGCAGTACATAATGCAAAACATGTCTCAGCAGCAGTTGATGCAACTATTTGGAGGAGTCGGTCAAATGGGAGGGCTAAGTAGTCTTTTGGGCTCCATGAGGTAAGTTGGCGAGGTTTCGAGAAAAATGTCCATTCAATTTTATTGTTTTAACAGTCGTTCATCCTCGGGAAATTCGAGTAGCCGCACTAGCGCCACACCTTCTAGTCGTAGTGCTCTTACGTCCAGCAACACCGGCAGCGGTACAGTCACAACGCCGACAGCGGCATCAAACTCCCCTTCTACTCCACGTGCACCTCGAAAGAATGCTTCCGATGCAAATAAAACTACTGGTGGCACAGCTGCGGCGACGCCTTTAACGGGAAGCAATACCGGCAACGGATCCGGTGAAGTTAATAATGCAACCTCTGGTGGAAACCGTGTCCGTCTGGCTGATCTCCAAAATTATTTGGCCGGGATGAGCCCAGCTGGAGCAAACGGTGGACAACGACGCAACGTAGATCTTGCTTCAGCAGTAAATTCAGAATCGCTCTCATCCGTCATCGCAGTCCCAGAGCAGGTTGAAGCACTGGTGGAGCATTTGCCACAGATCGAAGGAGATGAAAACAAAAAGCAACAGCTTAAGGAAACCTTATCATCACCCCAGTTTCAACAAGCTCTATCAATGTTTTCCAATGCCCTGCAATCTGGCCAGCTAGGTCCGGTAGTTTCCCATTTTCAATTGAATGCAGAAGCAGTAGCTGCTGCAAATAGTGGCGATCTAGAACAATTTGTCAAAGCACTGGAAGCCGCCCACAACCAAGGCGAAGCAGACAAGACAAAACCATCTACAACCAGCCCAGAAAAAACCGAAACCAAGGAAGAAAACGGTACATCGGCGGCCAAAACAGATAAAAAGGATGATGACGAGCTGGATTAGTTTGTTTTTTCATGTTTATAAACTTTAAATCAAATGTTTATTGATTTACCGTTGCTTTGAAAATTAAAAAAACTGGGTTAAAAAACGTTAGGAAGGTTAAAACTCTAGATGGCAGAACGAATGGAATAATCAAGGCAGTGCCAATACTAACTAACCTACAACGCGAATGCAAGGAATGTTTCTGTCTTCAATTACCTACCTAAATACTTACTGCTAATGGTTCGCAGATATTTTAAAACTATTGCATTATATTTTCAAACAATCCTAACGAGAAGCGAACAGAAGAATATTGTTTCATCTGACACACACCTATCACACAAACTGCACATAAAAATAAACGCTTCTTGTATAATCGGCAAACTTTGCTGCATAAACCAATTATGATGTAGAGAAATCTTAGGGATTATGAAAAATACGAAAAATAAATGTTTCAGCAATCAAAACCTTTTCCACAATTTATTTTCAATCAAAGTTGATGGACTTTATTATCACTTACTGTGTTGTTAACGTCATCCTTTCCATTTTTTTTTTGTTTTTCAAAATATCCATTTCTACATTTCACTCAGCTATATCCTGTAGCGGTCAAGAGTTTTCATTTTCGGGATCGGTTTGATCGGTGCGAATGTTAAGCTTAAACCGATCAATATCGTTCAAATCATCATTGCGCCCTTTGGACAGTTTTATAATGCTTTCAAAATGTTCGGCACTCCCAGCCAAACTAGAGCCATAGTGATTACAGCTTTGATAAAACTGTTTCAACATCACCTCATGTATCAAATAGTCCTGTAAGATCAGCAGAAAGGCTACGTTTTTGGCCGCAGCCCTGCGTTGAGTTTCGGTCAGCGGGCGACTGGCATAAGTAATCTGTTGAAAAGAAAAGTTATTAATTAAGATATCTAGATCCGGAGCTTTAATTACTAACCGTGCTATCGAAAAAATTGCTTGGGAGATTTAGGTACTTCGAAAGACACTCCTGGATTGTCAGCTCGTGTTGATCGTCGTAGTTTTCATTGGTAGAAATATGTGCAACCTAGAATCGAAGGAATTAATTTAGTAGTCGAATAACACCGCTAATAGTTCATCAACATCCAAACATACTCACCAATGTATCGAAGTATTTTCCCAATGGAGCATCGAAGCGGTGTTTCAGTACGTCCTCCAGCAGTCGGCCGTTGTGAACAACCCGTCGCACCTTCGGACTAATCAACAGTGTTTTGATGTCACTAGTAACATTCATCCACATTACATCAAACACGTAGATTCGGTCCAACGTTGCGATGGACAGCAGCGAAGGAGTTCTCGCATGCCGTCCACCGACAATATCTTCCATGGCTAGACCAATCAGCTTTTGCGTTTTGAGGTGCTTTATTGCATCGTGATACTTCATGTCGGTCTGATGTATGAAAACATGCCCTTCAATCCGGGCGAAAACTTGCTGGACATCTTCCAGATCGATACGAGTAACTGATTCGGCTACCATGGACGATGAAGCGGATACATTTGATTCATCATTCGTATCGACTGGTTGACTTTTCTCGATGATTTTTATGTTGCGGATCTCGGCGCTGTAATAGTCCTGTTTGCCAGCGATAGGTAAGTTGCTTTGAAAATCGCGGACATTTTGCAACCGTATAAATGATCTTTTGGCACCGATGTGTTGTACCTCGCCTATCACGCATTCGTCCTCTAAATCCAGCAGCACAATTTGCCCCTTACAGATGTTCAGTTTGTCCATGCTTTGAAAAATTTAACTTTTATGGAATGCCGGTGTACTACAATAGGTAAATAGTAATTCTAATCTTGTTTTTGGGACGAAAGCCGTTGATAGCCTCCGGAAACGGTTGATGATGAACTGCTATCAAAGTAAGCCCGGTAAATGTACAGACCCAGCGCAATGTGAAGGGCAATAACGGCGGCTACTGCTGAATAGATATTACTACTGACCGGTGTTAACTGTAGGAATCCGTCGAACAAAAAGTACTTGCAGCCGAAAAAGGTTGTCACGGGCAAAACAATGATCAGTATACAATAGAAGAAAACTACTCGAAAGTTGCGATATTCAATGTGTTGTTCCTAAATATAAAAAATCGAAACGTCATGTGATGCATGGTTTACGCTTTAAAATATGATTATAACCAAACTTACATTCTTGCTCACTTGCTGCTGTTTTGACTTAGTTTTAGACATTTTAATGAGCACGGAAATTTTTGTCTAAATCAAGCAATTCTTGGCGATTTTTAATGCCTTTCGGTAAGTCCAAACATTTAAAAATTATACATAAAACTTTGCTAAACGTGAATCCGTCATTTCGGAACTAACACAACCGCTGAAAAACACCACCACCACCACGTCACCAACAGAAAGAAACACCAATCACCAAATTATACGCAAATGCGGCAAATACTATAAATTGCTCGAATCGAAAAAAAACTGTCAACGCACTCTTAAGTACTCTCACCTTAAAATTGATTTAAACTACTCAAATTTTTGTAAAGCGCAGGAAAAGTAAACGAAACACAACACGGTTGGGAATCGTTGGTGGAATAAATTTATATCAATGATAAATGATTTAAATCACTTTTTGTCCAACAGATTTGCAGATTTGTCTATAAAATACAGATTTTTGAGTCACCTTGCAAATCATAATAAAATTACAAATAAAAATATATTGTATTTTTCACATTTTTCACCAAGCAAATCCGAGCAGCTGGATTTTGAGCAGTTTTTTGCGTTTTCTGCGGCATTCGAGTATCCAGCTTTTTACGAGCCATAATGGCGGACGTGTTCGTAATATTTGAACAGCATTTTTGACATTTCCCTAATACATCGCACGTTTGCTTTCCGCGCGTTCACGGTAAAACTAAAGGAATGTACGGAAAGAAAACGTGCGATGTACTAGGGAAATGTCAAAAATGCTGCTCAAATATGACGAACGCCGTCTGCCATTATGGCTCGTAAAAAGCTGGATAGTTACTAGTTAGTTACCGAAACTTTTTAATAAAAATCTGGCATCTCTGTTCACTAAGCAGTGGATTCAGCACTCTGCTACTGCTTGTATTTTGCATATTGCATGTTTATAAGTTCAGCCTTCCTTCAGGTTTGCGATGTGATAATTAAAAGTTAATAACAAAATTTTCATTGCAGTTTTTAGGTAATCAATCCTATGATACTTATCAATAAATAAAGTCCAAAATGAACCGCTTCGAGCATTGCCAAGCACGCCTCGCCGAAAATGAGTCATTTGTTGCCAAAGATCGCAATATAAAGCTATACGACGGCGATGCAAAGGTAGGTTCAAATTGTTCATATATAAACGTTATTACCAAACACATTATTTAAATCAATTGCAGACAAATTTCGAAGATGGTGAAATAGTGCTCACTAGCCACCGATTGCTGTGGGGTCGCAACGGCGAAATTGCTCGTGGGGGTAGCGCACTGTCACTGCGTTTGAAATATGTACAATCACTGGACGAGGAAGAAGCTAGTTCGATGCTGTTCAGTCGTAAGAAACGGATTATTCTTCGTTTGGCGGCGGTTTTGCCGGACAAGACCCCGGGACCAATGGACAATAGTGTAGCCTCTTTTATCAAAATATCTGGTAAAAATGGCGTGGAATCTGGCTTCGTGCAAGCACTTCAAGAGACTGTTGCCGCCAAAATCTGGCTAATAGAAGAAAGGGAAAACGCTGGAAGTACTTCTGTCCAGCAACCGTCACAACGTACATTGCGGACGGGAATAGTGGGCATTGAAAGAAAGTTGATAGAAAAACAAAAGCAGACCGACGAAAATATTACCATGGCATTTAAGGACCTAGGAAAGCTGATGGAAATGGCTAAGGATATGGTGACTATTTCTAAAATAGTAAGTACCAAAATCAGAGAGCGGCAAGGTGACATATCCGAGGATGAAACTGTTCGATTCAAGTCTTACCTAATGAGCCTTGGTATAGATGATCCAGTGACGAGAGATGGGACGCGCAGCAATACAGAATATTTTATGAAATTATCTCAGCAATTGTGCGAAATGTTACTTGATCCGATTACGGTATAATGCTTTACATTGCCTTTGAATGATAATAACTTACGTGTATTTCTTTTTAGGAAGCAGGTGGCATGATGTCTCTAGCAGATGTTTATTGCAGAGTGAATCGCGCTCGTGGGTTGGAACTGTTATCACCCGAAGATTTGCTGGAAGCGTGCAAATTACTTGTAGGACCTATCAAGCTAAGACAATTTCCGAGTGGTGCAATGGTTCTTCAATTGGAAAATCATGATGATGAGCTAGTGTCCCGAGAAACGTCTGAGATTGTAAAAAAATACAACTCGATAAGTGCAGACGAGTTGGCTCGGGTTGTAGGGATTTCTCTTTTGCTGGCTAACGAGCGGCTACTAGTCGCTGAGGGGTTGGGCAATATTTGCCGGGACGAATCCATAGAGGGTCTTCGGTTTTATCCTAATTTATTCCTTCAATAATACCATTTGACTAAATCGTATGTGTAGTCTTTCTTGTCGGCATAATCAGCATCGAAATTCAAAATCCGCAGATCATGATCTGTTACCAGAAACAGTTGACTAGTGTCTGCAGCTAAACTGTACACGGGTGAGTAGTGTGACAGCATTTTAGACGAGAAATACATCTGAATACAGCGTTTTGGCATGCGTAGATCAAGCAAATTGACTCTGAAGTTGTACTTCATGCCACACAGCACTGCATAGGCTCCATCATAATCCAGACAGTAAACAGAAGCATCGTATGGATCAGTCCATACGGCCTCATCCCGACTGGTTCGAATGTCCACAACGCGGAATGTAGTGTCAAAGTTTCCCGTTAACACCGTAGTCGGATCTTTCCATAACACATGATAAACGGCCCGAGTTGGTGAATTTAGCGTTGTAGTCAGACCCCTGAAATATTGATAAAGATTAGTTATGCAATATATATATATTAAAATTGGCTAAATCACTTGGACCCTTACTTCTCTACATCTATTAACTTTAATGCTTTCTTCTCTCGATCATTGTACCTTCCAGCGGCCAACTGACTTTTTCCATCAGGACATAGTTGTATTGTCTGATAACCGTCGCCCAACTCTAGCTTCTTCTCGAGAGCAAGTTCTCTGTTAGCAGTCCAAAAAGTTGTTGATTCAGATCTACTGGTGCAAACGAACAGATCACAATTAAAATCAACCGAAGTAACAGCACTATTTGAAAGATGATGTATTCTAGAAGCACGATTTCCACGATCATAGATAAAACAACATCCATCCATGCGCCCAGCAAACAGTACATCTTCCTTTTTGACTATCCAACTAATATCCGAACAGGTGAAGTGGCCATATGTCCAGCTGGGTTTTGCGATTATAACTTTGTCACTTGCGTTAGCTATTCGCTTATGTGCCCTTAGCTGGCCCCGATGTGTCATGAACAACCATTGATTTTCAAGAATTATCTGTGAAAAGTATATCGTTCGATGGTAAAACATCTGCATTTCTAGATATCTTCCATAACGCCAGTTTTCGTGTAAGCGTATTCGCTTTCTGTATCCAAAATCATGAAGATCCTTACATGGCCAGTTGGACGAATGTTGCAATCGTCGATGTCCCGTACGTAGGAGATGAGCACTTAGTCTAGCGTAAATATAAGTATTAATTATTTGATAGAATCGTTTGCAAACTTTAACGAGACAGTCTAGATCATCCAAGGGAAGATACTGAAAAACGTATGCCAATGCATCATTATCTAAATCACAGATATTCACGCGTCTGTTAAATTTACTGGTCATTTTAGTATTTTACTGCTGTTCTTATTTACAATCTTGTGTTTATATGGTTTATATTTTCTTGTAGGACAGAACACGCTCGGTTATTGTTACTTTAAAAAGAGTAAAATTTATCTACACTGAAACAAGAATCATGGTAATTGTTACCATATTAGAGGGTAAAATTAAGAGACACACCAGTAAATTTTTGCAGCAGACTTCTGTTTAGCTTAAGCAGTGTTTCTGGTCAAAATTACTATGCGTTACTTTAGGCGTTAAGCCCCAAACACAATGCATACGGATTTTACTACGTTGCGGCAATTTGACAGTTTTTCCATGGGTTTTCTGTCAAATTTCCGCAACGTAGTAAAATCCGCATGCATTGTGTCTGGGCCTTTACTCCGATACATAACAAAAATAATGTCGAATTTGTTTTTTCAATCCGGGTTGAAACTAGATGAATTTTATCTGTCAGATAGGAGCAAATGAACACAAAAAGTTCATCCAGTTCCAATCCGGATTGAATAAACAAATTCGACATAACAGAATCGTAGTCAAAATTACTAGACATGACCATGAAAGTTGGTAAAATTATCTGAGAACATATTACTTCCCAGGTAACTAATAAGCATTAGTATAAGCAGTAAATCAATCGTTTATTAGCATCCCTGGCGTTTTATACTGCAGGTTGATGTTTATCAGCCTTTTGACTGCATAACTGTTGTAAATTTGCATCCACAATTCTATTTAAATTCTTCTTGTTGGTAACTAGCTGCAAATAAGCATTGTCAGCACTATAAGAGACTTAAATGCTTTTTGGCTTGCATTTAAATTGCCTTAAGTGCTTATTGGTCACCTGGGTTGTACTAGAATCATGGTAAATTTGAATAGCTTTTTCGTGGTACTTACAAAAAAGCAGGCGTTTTCTGCAAAATTGTGCGAGATACCATGGTTTTTGTTTCAGAGTATAGTTCCGTTAAAAGTCTATATTGTGCATTTACTTGATCAATGGATTCCTAGGGGAGTTCAGGTACTGTTTCAAACGTTCCAAAGGTAAAAAAATGACTAAATTGGCAACACAGTTCGTAATGTTTTATCGCCATAACTGGCAATACAGGCTCATTGCGTTTCTGTCGCAACATTAATCGTGACTTCGTGTTAATCATACAAAAGCATTAAACAAATTGTTTTCGAATACGAACGTTATTGCTTTGTTATTGCTTGTTTGGATAATGAAGGATAACACACTTAGTTTTTATTCAGATCTTCGGTAATTTATTTTGCGGATTAAATCAGCACATTTGGAAAAATGCTGAGCAATTCGGTAATTTTTCAAGGAATGCTGAGTATCGCCACTACTTGACATTTCTTAATACAGATCTTCATTAACCGGTGGCGAGTTCGTTAATATTTTTAGCTGTATTTTTTCGCAAAGCGATTCCATTTCGTAACTGTCAATAATTCAGCAATTGTTTAACGAACTATCAGTATTTATTACAGCATCTGAGATCAGCAAAAATTGCGGAAGTTGTCATCAAGCATTTATTAGCTGTCAAAATGAAGCGCAATCAAGAAAATACTTTATTGCGTGTTTAAAGTGTGTGGAAATTGTTCAAAATATGAACAATTATAGTTCTTCTTAAGATATGAGTGGCGCATAGCAGAGCTTCGCTACGTTATTTAACCTTCTTTATATAAGGTATGCCAATTTATTATGTAATTTGTGTTTTAAATATATATCCCTCCATCTCTCATTCACTTACTTACTTACTTAATTGGCCTAACGTCTTATGACAAGGCCTGCGCAGTATAATTTCTCCATCTGTTTCGGTCCATGGCAACTGATCTCCAGTTCCGCGGGCACCCAGTGCTCGCCAGATCTCGCTCCACCTGGTCTTGCCACCTCGCTCGCTGTGCCCCTCTTCGTCTTGTTCCTACCGGATTTGATGCGAAAACCATTTTTGCAGGATAGTTGTCCGGCATTCTAGCAACATGTCCTGCCAACGTATCCGTCCAGCTTTAACCACTTTCTGAATACTTGGTTCGCCGTAGAGACGCGCGAGCTCGTGGTTCATTCTTCGCCTCCATACACCGTTCTCTTGCACTCCGCCAAAGATGGTTCTTAGCACCCGCCGTTCGAAAACTCCGAGTGCTCGTAGGTCCTCTTCTATAGCAATGTCCACGTTTCGTGCCCGTAGAGGACAACCGGTCTAATTAGCGTTTTGTACAGTGTGCACTTTGTACGGGGGCTCAGATTGTTTGACCGCAAGTGTTTGTGGAGTCCGTAGTAGGCCCGACTTCCGCTGATAATACGTCTTTTAATCTCACGGCTGGTATTGTTGTCCTCTGTTGCCAGCGAGCCAAGGTATACGAACTCGTCGACTACCTCGAACTCATCCCCGTCGATTACCACGGTGCTGCCCAAGCGAGCCCTGTCGCGCTCGTTCCCGCCCGCCGGCATATACTTCGTTTTAGACGTATTTATCTGCAATCCAATCTTCTCTGCTTCGCGTTTCAGTCTGGTGTACTGATCTTCCACCGCCTCAAATGTTCTGCCGACAGCATCCACGTCGTCAGCAAAGCAGATAAATTGACTGGATTTATTGAAAATCGTGCCCCGCATTTCGATCGCCGCTCGCCTTATAACACCTTCAAGCGCAATGTTGAATAGCAGGCAGGAAAGACCATCTCCTTGTCGAAGTCCCCTGCGAGATTCGAATGGGTCCGACAGTCCACCCGAGATTCTCACACAGCACTGGATCCCATCCATCGTAGCCATGATAAGTCTAGTAAGCTTACCCGGAAAGCCGTTTTCGTCCAAAATTTTCCATAGCTCTTGTCGGTTTACGCTATCATATGCGGCTTTGAAATCGATGAACAGGTGGTGCGTGGGGACTCGGAATTCGCGGCACTTCTGGAGGATCTGCCGCAGGGTGAAGATTTGGTCTGTTGTAGACCGACCCTCCATGAAGCCAGCCTGGTAACTTCCCACAAATCTATTGGCTATTGGCGATAGTCGATGAAAGAGGACTTGGGACAGCACTTTGTAGGCGGCATTCAGGATAGTGATGGCTCGGTAGTTCTCACAATCCAGCTTATCACCTTTCTTGTAGATAGGGCAGATAACCCCGTCTTTCCACTCCTCCGGTAGTCGTTCCGTATCCCAAATCTTGACAATCAATTGATGCAGACAGCCGGCCAACTTGTCCGGGCCCATTTTAATAAGTTCCGCTCCAATGCCATCCTTTCCCGCTGCTTTATTGTTCTTCAGCCGCTGGATGGCTTCTTTAACGTCCCTTATCGATGGGGGTGGCACATCTTCGTCGCTTGCTGCACCAATGTGGTCACTTCCTCCGCTATCATGGTCTTCCGCCTGCACGCCATTCAGGTGTTCATCGTAGTGCTGCTTCCACCTTTCGATCACCGCACGGTCATCAGTCAAGATACCTCCATCTTTATCTCTGCACATTTCGGCCCGCGGCACGAAGCCTTTGCGAGATCCGTTGAGCTTCTGATAGAACTTCCGTGTGTCGTGAAAGCGGTACAGCTGTTCGAGTTCTTCGCACTCCTTCTCCTCTTGGTGGCGCTTCTTTTCCTTGAAGAGTCGGGTTTGCTGCCTCCGCTTCTGTTTGTATCGCTCCACATTCTGACGGGTGGCTCTACGCAGCATTTGTACCCGCGCTGCGTTCTTCTCATCCAATATCTGCTGGCATTCCTCGTCAAACCATTCGTTACGTCGATTCGGTGCCACACTGCCTAGGACGTTCTCCGCCACGCTGTTAATGGCTGTTTTCACGGCATTCCAACAGTCTTCAAGAGGGGCTTCATCCAGCTCTCCCTCTTCCGGCAGCGCGGTTTCGAGAGATAACGCGTAGTTTTCGGCGACCTCTGGTTGCTTCAGTCGCGCTAGATTATACCGTGGTGGGCGGCGGTATCGTATGTTGTTCACAACAGATAGTTTTTGACGTATCCTTACCATCACTAGGTAGTGATCCGAATCAATGTTAGCGCCCGGATAGGTTCTGACGTCGATAATGTCTGAAAAGTGCCGACCATCTATCAGAACGTGGTCGATTTGTGATTCTGTCTGGTTGGGTGATCTCCAGGTGTACCGATGGTAGAGGTTATGCTGGAAGAAGGTACTACGTATGGCCATGTTCTTGGAGGCGGCGAAGTCGACAAGTCTTAGGCCGTTTTCGTTCGTTTGCGGGTGAGCGCTGAACCGTCCAATCACCGGTTTGAATTCCTCCTCCTGACCAACCTGAGCATTACAGTCCCCGATGATAATTTTGACACCATGTCTTGGGCAGCGGTCGTATTCACGCTCCAACTGCGCGTAGAATTCGTCTTTGTCATCATCGGTACTTCCGAGGTGAGGGCTGTGCACGTTAATTATGCTTATATTGAAGAATCGGCCCTTGATTCTTAATCTGCAAATTCGGGGGTCGATCGGCCACCACCCGATCAGCCGCTTCTGCATCTCGCCCATCACTATAAAAGCTGTGCCCAGCTCGTGTGTATTGCCGCAGCTCTGGTAGATGGTATGACCATCTCTATACGTACGTACCATCGTTCCTTTCCAGCATACCTCCTGCAGCGCTACGATGTCGAACTTGCGGCTCTTCACTTCTTTAGAAAGCACGTGGGTACTTCCGAGGAAATTTAGAGACCGACAGTTCCATGTTCCTAATTTCCAATCGTTAGTCCGTTTTCGTCGCCTGGGTCTTTGCCGATTGTTCCGATTAGAGTTATTATTATTACTTACGGAGTCCATTGCTTTGGTTTTTTTAGTGGTTCAGGCATGCAAAGCCCGCAACCAACCCCACAGTATCGCCGGAGGGCCAACGTAGCTCGAAGGAGCCCTCCCCCCTGTCAGCATACGACCTTGGTTTCCACCGGGGTTGGTTACCCGATCTCTACCCGAGGTTGCTCGTATCCCGGCTGGTACCACGAGGAGGTTGGGGTAGGAGTTGCTAGGTAAGAGGCTGTGAACCACTGTGGGGTCTATTTTATGCCCAGTGCACAAGGCACCGATGGTACGCATTACCAAGCCATTTACCAGCCTCTCATTCAGTTAATATTGATTTAAATTGTAAATCTTCATTTTCCTTCTCATTCAAAATTTTGTCATCATAAAACAAAGCAGCAAATGCTACTTAGTGCTTCGGTGCAGACTTCGCAAATAGCTGCAGAACTAGATGACGATTGCGGGGCTGGTGCTACAGATAGGTTAACTCGGAACAACCTCTTTTAGTCCAGATTCGAACATGCGGCGGCTGGCAGAGCCATACCTCGAGACCAAGTTAGAACCATATCTGTGCATCATAGATCCTATATAATTAATTGTATTTATTTTTAAGACATGATTTCAATAAAAATATTTTTTTAATTTATGACGACAATTCAGTACACATTACCGAAGTATCAGCACTATAATTACGGCTTTCAGCAATGATTTTTGCTGAGAGATTTGTTAATTTATACTGAACAGTCCGCAATTTTTGACATTTCATAAAAATATTTTCATTGCCGAGTGTTCGTCAAGCAAATTAATTACCGAACTGACCACCGAACGTTCAGCAGTTCTAATTTCGTCAAAAAATTACGGTGTTCGGTAAAAATTTTTAAGTGTGTAAACTACGCTTTATTCACTATGAAATTTCGGCAAACCGGCGTTGAAAATACAGATTCATTTCATGCTGAATTTCATTCCGTTTCTTCTGATAGAACGGTAATTCCTAGGTTTATTTACTTTGCTCGATTGGTTCCAATAATGAAACAGCGATGATGACACAATTTGACATTTTATCTGTCAAAAGCTAAAAACGACCCTTTTTACGACCGTTCAGAAACACGACTGTTTCAACCGTCGTGTCCAGTAAGGGAATGCGCGCACAATATATACCAACCCGGTAACAATGTGACAGCTGACAGCTTAAACGTACCTAAAACTGCTGGTTCATGGTTCACGACAGATGTTTGAAAGCGGCGTAAATATCGAAGAAAGAGTTTATTATCATTTGTTTTTGCAAAAAATCCCTTGTGCATACATTATCTGAATTGGTTTATTATTTCAATAGAGTATTTTACGAACTGACAATATTATGTCAAGTACCAAAACATTTCCGTGGTAATGACAATAGCAGTATAACTGGTTCTTCTGTCATAATAACATGCTCTATTTGGTTCTGTCATGTAACAGAGTTTTTTTTTGTACAACTGCAACGATCTCTATTGCTTGGATTTACTCTTGAATTTTGCTTGTTGTTTGCTTGTTGTTGTTATTAACTTGTTCTGTTAACGACAAAATCGATCCAGCAATCATGAAAGAGCATTTCATTTTGAATTGCGCAGCGGATAACTTTTAATGAAACGCGCAATATTTAAATACTTTAGAGCAGACAACTCGTACACAAGAGTGACAATTTTGTAATAAATACCGCTTTTTATCTTGTAAACAAATCAATCAAACAACCCACCAAGAATTCAAACAGTTTTACCCACCCCATCGACATCTCTATATCTAGCTGCAGTAAACAGTAAAATACAGTAAATATCAGCGACAGCATGTCCGGGGCTCAAAATTTGACAGCGGGCCCAAATCAGACTGCTGGCAGTTAAGTGAAACGCAGTGCTGACATGCTATCTCATTTTCGCACACACGAGATGTTGGCGGCGAAAAAATGGTTGTCTGCCGATGGGGTGGTTTTACCGAAAACATGAAATAATGCTGAAATAATCAATACGCACTTTTCAAATCGTTGTCCAGACAACTTTTTGCGTTCACATTTAACGTAACGTCAATTTTGACTGGTACGTAAAAACGATCGTCGCGACATTTTTGACACTGGCGGGTGTTATGGGAAACTGTTAATAACAGTCACTTTGTTACGGAGTAGATATATACACCAATATACACGCTACAGAGCCTTTTAGCGAATCCATAAATTAACCTGGCTCATGTCGATTAGCACCCAGTTTTAATCGAATCAAAGCGTTCATAAATTAACCGAGATTGCATTTCAGTCAAACTGACAGCATTCAGTTTGAAGCGCAGGTTAAAACTACAGACGGTAGATAATCTACAGACGCGCAAAGAGAAAAATTACCTAGTCGGCAACACTTTTTTTTGATATATATAAGGCAACTAATCCATATGTTGTTAGTAAATCAATAGTTTAAGTTTAAACATTTCAGGTATATTACAAAACTTATTCTTCCCTACCTATACGAAACACAAGTGTGTTTACTTTGCTCATTTGGAGCCTCGATTTGACGGTTCGATTGGTGTTTTATGCCACGCTCTTTGCGCGTCTGTAGATTATCTACCGTCTGTAGCACACATCTCTGCTAAACTTGGATATAAATACCACAGAGAACAGACATTCATCTTGAACTCGCAACGTGTGTAAAAGCTCAGCGGCCATTTTGAAAGTATGTGGTAATGCTCCCGCTACGTGGCGCTCACATCACTAACAGAATGGGCTTTGCTTGTAAATGTCTGTCAGCATATCAAAGCTTTCGTCGTATTTTCACCAAAGCAGAGTTGCTACAGCAACTGACGTATTGTTTACCCAATCCATTGCACTAAAATAAAGGTAAACATTTATCAAAAAATAGCAATATTAGACTAATTTAATTTAAATCCTTGATTTTGATTACGAATTTTAAAAATGAATAAGCTATTAGCATACAGGCCGCGATTTTAGCGACCGCCAATGAATCAAAGCCAAACGCTCCAACACCGGCGGCCCTCGATGAAGTGGCAAAGGTTTTCTGGTTCTCAAAGATGAAAAGTCCACTGCTAGTACAACCGCGGTGGGGTCATGCTGCGTGTGACGATGAAATGGTATAATCCAATGCGGAAAACCGGAAAACACTAAATACGATGCCTATTTGCCATACTTTGAAAAAATTGAATTGCGATTTGGTTTCTGTTTTCAATGTGTACCGTGTTCAATAAATAACATAAACAAAATCAATCCGTTGCTACAACCGTTGCTAGATTGCTACAGTAACTAGCATTAGAGTTGCCAGTATTTCGAATATGTAAAATATGATAAGAATGTATAATAACTTTGGCAACGTGGATGTCGGACAACTGGTGCACCCTAAGAGAGATGTCGCTAGTGTCTTGTTTAAAAGCTTACACACCATTTGCGTGATATTTTATATGAACATAATTGTCTGTTCTCTGTGTAAATACGTTTTGTATTAATTTCATTCATACTAAGAATTGTTTCTCTATTGATTTCAAGAAACAGCATTGAGAAAAAAGTATGAGTTTTTGACACTCAGAAAAATCTGTACCTATCTGTACCTACTTTATGACAAAAAATCTGTAATCTGTACCGTACAGAATCTGCACCAAAAAATTCGAAAAAATCTGTACTTTTCCAGATAAATCTGTACATGTGGCAACACTGCCTCACAGAGCTTTCTAGTTATGTGTGTATTGGTGCTTGAAAATGAGGCAAACAACAACAGAGCTTTCTGCACATATTTCAGTCAAATTTTCCATCCTTTTCCAAACTCAAGCACATATTGTGAAAATTTGCTGGTATTTAAGCCAGCGGAAGACGAAATTCATTCTGTACCTTGGTGACAAAGGAATGCATCTCTTTTGTTTACTGTTGTTGTTTGCCTTAGGGTACCGCCAGAGTAAACGCGACAGCGACGCGACGCGACTTCGCTCACATTCGTTTAAATACGCAACACTTTTTCGCCGGAAGCAGGGCTGCGTATTTAAACGAATGTGAGCGAAGTCGTGTCGCGTCGCTGTCGCGCTTACTCTGTACGGGGCCTTCGAGAGTCGCCATCTGAAACAAATTATCTATATAGCAACAATGCAGCTGCATCTGTTAGTGTTGCCGCACGCACAGATTATTCTGTGATCAACAGACATTTGAAATAAATTACTTTAATAAAATCTGGATATATAATTCCTTTTCATGATAATTTTACCACAGTTATTGGTCGTACCGTAAATAGTTATGCTGCTGTTGTCTGTTATTGCTAATTCTTTTGAGAACCAGCGATTTAAATTAAAGATTTCGAGTTTCTCGATGCTATATATAATAACAACATACTAGAGGAATCTTTCTCTGAAGCTTTTATTTGGAATAATACATAAAAAGCTGCTAAAAATTCAAAAAAACCTGCTCAAAAAATGTTCTTGATTTGAGATGGCGTCTCTCTATCTTTAACAGGCTCTCTAGTCGTTACTCTTTTTAGGGCTCTCTAATCGGTGTTTTGACAAGTCTCCTGTTCGATTGGACTTACTTTTGACAACTGATTCTGTTCGATTGGAATTTTCGGTTTAAGATGGCGACTCTCTAAGGCTCTCTAGTTTGCCACATTTTCAAGCACCAATACACACATAACTGGAAAGCTCTACAGTAAACAAAAGAGATGAAGTATTCCACCACGCACACATATAAGGATTTTTTGACATTAGCTGAGGCCCTCGCTGAGGCTGTTTGCAGTAGGAATAATATCAAAAACATCAAATATCAAACTCCCGGATCCTCTCCTCCACTCTTCGCTCCCCTCTCACTCCTACATAACCGATCCTCAGCTAATGTCATTCTGGTTAGTGATGAAACCGCAAATTACTTCATGCATTCCTTTGTCACCAAGGTACAGAATAAATTTCGTCTTCCGCAGGCTTATATACCAGCAAATTTTCAAAATATATGCTTGGATTTGGAACAGGATGAAAAATGTGACTGAAATATGTGCTCTGCAGTGTGGCAAACGGAGAAACACAACTACACTGAGAAAACTTTTCGTATAGTTTCTATGTGTCCCACATATAGATTTTAGCAATGTGCCCAGTAAATGACCTTTATGTGCCAAACAGTTATCATTTATGTATGTGCAAGCGACAAATTAGCATATCTCGCGTCACTTTTCATTTCGTCCAATGTAACAATTGTAAACAAATCCGGTTTATCACAACAAATTATTGCTCTTTTTAAACTCTATGTTATACAAAAACACCTGCCCAAATAGAATTATTTTGAGGTGAAAAAATTAGCATTATCAAAATGTCCAATGTGCACATTCGAATTACGAATGACTGACTGTTACTTCGGTCGTTCTCATCTGATGTCCAAAGTGCAAAAAAAATCAAAACAAACCCAATCTGTACATTGGACGTTTAGCAAGTGAAAGTTTTTTTTCGCATTATTTATGCATTTTAAGTGAAACAAGCGGTCTAATATTGAAAAATAACCTCGAAAATAGCATAGCACGGCAACGCACGTATTTTACGGTAATTTCGCTTAATTTATGTGCAATAGCCTGGAAAAATAAAACCGTCCAAAGTACAGCATGAGATGGTAAACAGTCCAATGTAACTTTTTCCATAATAAACCAAAAATGGTTAGTTTTAATTAGATTTTTAACATCTCCGTTAAATATTGAATGTTATTATTCATCAACCACGTTGAGTGAATGACTGAAAATTATTTCATTTTGAAACAATTTAAAGTTCAATTCGAAGAACTTCGATCTCGTTTTTCTCAATATGGTGGAATTGTTACATTGGACGAAATCAAAAGTGACGCGAGATATCATTGTGAGCAGGGTTGCCACATGCACAGATTATTTTGTGTTTAACAGATATTTGAAAGAAATTACCTGTACAGAATCTGTACACTGAGAAAACTTTTCGTATAGTTTCTATGTGTCCCACACATAGATTTTTGCAATGTGCCAAGTCAATGAACTTTATATGCCGCACAGTTATAATTTATGGGTACGCGAAACTTTTGCACATACTATTCATATGCGCATATTTTTTATGTGTATAATTGCACATACTATTCATATCCGTATAATTTCTATGTGTATTTCTAGGCGGATTGTGTTTATATGCGGCACATGATAATCATCTAGAATTTCATATGGAAATTTACCATTAGTTATGTGCAGAATATTTTGAGTGTAGGGTAACCAACCCATCAATTGAACCCCATCAGCAGCTGTACATAATTTGGACACTTGCATTTGATTTTGCTGTAAGTGTCCAAATTATGTACAGCTGCTGAGGGGGTCCAAAATATGTTGGTTACCCCATGCATAGAATACAGATTTTCGCCAAATTACACAGATTAAACAGATTTTTGAGCTTTTACATGAGAGTGAAATAGACGGAAATAGTCAGCAAAATGACTATATCTTTCACTCACATTGTTTTGCATTGGACAGATTTTTGCACAGATATTTTTTCTCGCACTACAGATTGTCAGATTTTTTCAACAAAAAATACAGAATTATATGTGGCATCCCTGATTGTGAGTTAGAAAAATTCGAGGAAAAACTATAATATTGCAAATTGCATTGAAAACGCGAAATGCAAAAATCTTGTGAACAGTTTACAAATAAAATGCCAGCAGCTACCTGTCAAATATTTATGTTAACTTATTGCGAGTGTCAATCCGAATAAATTGACATGAATAATTGACGGCTCGCTGCTGGGATTTTGCTTGCAAAATGTCTGCAAGTTTCTTGCATTTCGCGTTTTTGATGCAATTTGCAATATTAAAGCTATCCGAATAAAAACCACAAGTTCACACAAAATGACGAAAATGACTGTGGTGCATTTCTTTTTTCTTTGGTTACTTCCCCTGGTTTTGTAAGAGCGTATGTCAAAAGACAATTCGTTTTATACATTCGTCCCGAAGCGGTGCAAGTAAAAAATATAACTGTAGGGACGTTCAAAATTGTTTAAACTTATTGAAGAGTCGATTTTCGTTAATCTAATCTAACAAGTGCCTTCATAACATGTTATATAGTAACATAGCAGAAAAAAAACCGTTTGTTGACATTTTGCGACTTAAGTCCCTTTGAAAAATTTCCCGAGAATTGTTAATAAAAATTGAATAAAAAAAAATCTCTAGCACCACTGAAGTCTTTTCATAACAATGATGATTGATGATTCACTTTAAAATTTACAACAAAAAGCCACAAAAACAGAATATCCAATATTTTCGCTGGTTTTTAGTGAAGTAAAGCTTTCATATAGTTGTGTAATCGTATTTTTTTGTGAAAGTTGATAGATTTGGTATATCCGTTTATATAAAACCGATTTCGCAGTGCAAAATTTTTTGTGAGAAAATTCTAAAATGAATCAAAACGACCGACAAAAAATAATGAATCAACTGGATCAGTTGATCCAAAACACCAACTACGGAACCCTGCTTAATTCATGCCTTGACGAACGAATTCTGTCGGAGGTGATGATTTTCATAATTGAGGTGAGTTCTCAACATTGTTTGCCGACCTATGAAAACAAAGGACATTTTCCTTCCCTTATAATACTACGTCATTTAATTCCGTTTACTTACAAATCTGATAATTGATTTCAGGATCGCTTTCCAGATGAAGCTACAAAACATAAAATGCTCTTTGAAAAAATTACTAAGCGAGGGCCAACAGCGTTCCAAAAATTATTAGACATTTGTCAACTTAATTTCCCAGCAGCTTATAATCTTCTGAAGTCCGGAAATGTTTTAACCATTAATAACGACCACGAAAACTTTCATTCTATATCTAACGCTAAACGTCATCGTTCAAGCAGTGACGCCAATCTGATTGATCCAAATCGATCTACCGAATTGCATCGAAAATTTCGGAATCTTTCAGTAGGGTCACGATCTGTGTCCGAAGAGGAAGACAGTAAGAGTCGCTTATTTAATTCCGCAGATAGGAATAGGAAATGTAAGTTGGAAATTTTCGAAGAAAATGTTCTGGACAAGTATGAAGTTAAACTTACTAAGAGTCCTCAACAACCAAAATTGTTGCATGCCTATCCTATGAAGAGCAGAAATAGAGGAACAGTGTTTATATTGAACATTATTACATACATCAACAATACTCATCCGGTGCGAAATGGGGCCAAAACCGATAAGGACAATTTAGTTTCACTATTTAGGCAGCTTGGTTTTAAAGTATTCTATTACGAAGACCTTACCAGAGCGGTATTATAGATCAAGAAGATTTCAAAAACCAAATAAATTGATTGCGTTTTATTTACAGGACTATGACGATTTAATCGCCCAGCTGAAAAGGTCAGAATTTCTTTCTGCCGAATGTTTCGCTTTTTACGTATTGGCTCACGGAAATCACACCAAGGGAAGCGATAAAATTTACCTGCATGACAATTCTGTTCTTTTCGTGGAGCAAATTTTGGAACAGTTCAATAATGTTAACTGCCGAAAATTGATTGGGAAGCCTAAACTGTTTTTCTTTTCCATATGCAGGTTTGTTTTTGATAGCAAATTTACTAACGATTGTTACTTAGGTCCTTTTGAAAAGTTACGGGAGAATTCATATATTGTTTGTAAACTAATTCCAGAGGAGATGAAGCGGATTATGGAACTCTACGGTCAGCAGAGCATACTGAGCGAGATGGAATGATTAATCCGAAGATTGACCCGCCAGTAAACATGCCAACGTTTGCCGACATGTTTATTTGCTTTTCGACCGTTCGGGGATTCGCAGCGCATAGAGATCAGCTCAACGGCTCGTGGTTCGTTGAGAGCATGTGCGAAGTTTGGGGAAAACATGCTCACGATACCGACGTAGAGCAGTTGACGAAACTAGTCGGTAAGGATGTCAGTATGTATAGGACCGAAAAAAACAATGCTCTGCAGACGCTGGCCAGCGAGCAACGGGGATTTTTTGAACTGCTCTATTTGAATCCAGGATATATTGAGGAATGAGATCGTTCACATTGCTCTACGCTATTAAACGATAAGTTAAGATAAATGCCATGAACTTCGTACAAGTTTATTTTTGCCGGCATACTATCTATTAAAAATAAGATTTTTTAATCAAATTACGGACTAACCACTGAAACAAATTGACATTTCCATCCACAGAGATATGTGGTAAATAATATCTGTAGCAAATTTATACTGAATGAAATAAAACTTAGCGTATGCGCTACTTACCACTTAGTTTCCTTATTTCAAACTAGCATGCTATTCTTGTGGAAATTCTCAAAGCAAAAGAAAATCTATTATCAAATTTTAACCTATGATACATTCATTTCATCAAAATCACTCTCTTCGGCACGGTCATCGTCGTCATTACTGAACACACTACTGCTACTAATGGATTTTCCTCTACTTCTATGTTTGCGTTTCCGCAGAGCATGCTTTTCCTTGTCAGCATCCAAATCTTTCAACAGTCTCCGCCAGTACTCTATTGGTTTGGCAAATTCTACTAAACTACGGAATTGCTTTGCGATAGCCATTCTAAAATCCTGTAGCCGTTGATTGGCTAGCTGTGACATGGAAGCGTCAACTTTGGCGACGTACTTTCGAACTAGGTCCTCAAAATTGCAATATATAGCTATCATCTTCTCGACTACGGTTATCTAAAATATGCAAACTTGATTGAATATTGAAATTCGATTGCCAAAGTCAAAAGATACCAACCGTCTCCTGTTCATTTTGCTGCAATGCCATTTTTACACGAGATTTTTTGGCTGGCGAAGGTCCGTTTTCAACGGGGTCAGAGGGGCCAGCAATTTCTTCTTCACTTGCATTGATTGCCGCCGTTTTTGCTAGACTTGTTTTATCACGATCTTTCACTTGTACCATTTTGGTGAAAATGTACAGCAAATCTACCAGCGTATCTGCTCCGGCCGGGCACTCTTTGTACTTTCGCTGAGATAGTTGTGTGTTAATCTTGTTGACATTTCTTAATAACTTTAGCAAACTCATGTCATCAACGTTATCAACAAAGAAATCATATATTAAATTACGCTTTGCAACTTTTTCCGGATCATTTCCGGCTAGATCGCATGGTTCATTATCGATCTCTGACGCGGGAAACATATCACTAACGGCATGCTGCAGGTAGTTGTTGAACACATAGACACACTCTAGAAACGATACTTTCAGCAGTTTCTCGTTTTTCGAATGAACATAGAGTTGGATTACGTAGAGTGCCTGAGCAGCTATTTGGCTGTTCTCATCTATAATCAACTTGAGAATGTTCAGTAACACTCGACCACGCATTTTAACATAGTCCTGGAGAATAAGTTCATTCAGATTGTTTAGAGCTACGCTTCGGACCGTAATATAATTTGAACTAAGCTGTAGAATTACGGTTTTTATGGATGAATCCACCAAGGAAGTGTGCCTAATAAAAAATAGAATGATAGAGGCAAACATACAAACTTTAGCAATAAGATGTACCTTTTACATAAATCCGAGAATGCCGTTATCAATGTACATATTATACTCTCATGTATATTTTTAAATTTTAAAATCTTATTAAAATCAGCAATTACAGTCGAAGCCAAGGATCCATCGCGAAGACCGAACCGAGACAAAACCACTATTGTGACACAAATTTTACGATTTTGATCGGTTTGTTGAGTAACTAAAAATTAAACAGTCGTTATTTGAATTCGAGCATTGAAAACAAAAACTTACATAGTTTCTCATCCAATGCTACCCTAGCTAAATATTGAAGGAGAATTGATACGATCTTCTGGTTCGGTCTGTCGTTCAGATCTGTGCTGGTTTCGGCGTAAACCAACAAACTGATCAAATAACGTTCGTTTGACATGTGAAAACTGGTGTAGTGCGAATGGTAGTGCAGCAGATACTCAGTGGTGTTGTCACGGATACCCCGAATCCAATTTTCGTCTACAGAACCGTCAGATTTTTCCTTAATGGCACAACAAAGACTGTATACATCGCTGACCAGCGAAATTGTGGTACTTCCGGTTCGCAGAAGATCGCTCAGTATTCTGAACAGATGATTCAATCCAGCGTGAGTAAAGTCGTCTAACCAAGCCTTGATAACACACAGGATATACTGAAGGCATACGGGAGAGTTGTACTGTAAAAATAGGTTAAAGTCAATGTTTCAAAAAGTACATTATACATATGCATTGGGGTCCAAAAATTAGTCTGAGTAATATTCGCCTCGATTCTACAATTCGATCGGGGCCGTTCCGATCATAAACGTCCCGATCGACGTATGTTATAGCATACGTTGTATTCCGATCGAAGTGCAATTTCTGATCGGATCAGGCTCCGATCGGTATGTAGAATAGAGGCGATTAACAGTAAAATTGAAAAAATCTTGGCAATCGGCAATCTTACCATATCAACCTGCAAAATCTCATTCATAGTTTTGATGACGACATCCGGATTCCTGGATTTCATCTTGTTCGCAATTATAGATAGAATGATCCAAGCCTCACTGCAGTTGACAGTGAAAATATGTGACTCTATCAGCATAAGATTCTTTTGTCTAAAAATGAAAAATACATCCAAAGATGCCAATGAAATAGCATCCTAGTTATACAAAATTTCTATATATTACTCACGTTAGGATGGATTTTTGAATCCACGAATCGACGGCCGTTTTGAGAACGTTAATCTTACCCAGCACCAGTATCGAGCGCACAATCATCCACGGTGTGAAAATCTTGCTCGAAGATGAATCCTCGAAGCGACAGATATTGTCGAAGACGTTGCATTTGAGACTCTCCAGTGCCGATTCTTTTAGCTTCTGATCACTGTCATCCAGAAACAGCAGCAAACATTTGGACCAAATGCGAATCAATGGAAGATAGCTCGGGTAACGACCGAGTAGTTGATTTAGCACATTCAGTGTGGTTCGACGCATCAACATAACAGGATCTTTTGCGAGCTTCAACACGATGTATTCAAACACCGGGTCATCAATTCGATTTCGATTAAGTTCCAGAATACACTCCAAACAGGAAAAGGCTACTCGCCGGATGGACGATGTATGTGAAGCGGTTGCTTCGTAGACTACATCGATCAATGAGGCAAGTTTATCTTCAATTGTTTCGATTCCTTTAATTTCGGACACTATCTTCGCAGTGGGTACAGAACCACCTACCCTCGATTCCTCAGCTTGTTTTCCAGAATTGACAGCACTCAAATTAAAATTCAGAGCATTTCGTGATATTCCCAGCTCTAATTCAGCGGTTGCGTAAAGCTCTTCCATATCGTTCATTTGAAGATAGCTTTTCTCATCTTCTTCGGCGGCGGCACAAAAGAAAGAGTCATGCAGAATTTTTTTCATTATCTTATTTCCATTTTTGAAAATTTTCAGCAAACATTGAAAGGCTTTCACTTTGACGGTAGCATTTTTTTCGATCAATTTATTATATAATAGTTGAAACATCTGTATTTCCCGCGGTACCTCGGAGATGTCGGCTTTGAAAAGTTCCCAATCAACCGTACAATCGATTGTGGCAAGCTTGCCAAGAAATTCTACTATATTAATTCTTGTAGAGGTTTCAGCATGCCCTTCAATTTTGATCAGATAATCAATAATTGATACATTGCATCTGCTGTACATAGCCGCTTCGTATTTAATGGCAATGTCACTAAGATAAGCGTAGTCGTCCGGTCTACAAAACACTTTCGGTGGGTTAGTAAGAACCGATTTAATAAAAACTGTGAGCACAGTAGGTGTATCTTTCGGATACTGGTGTAACATTTTCAGAAAAAAATTATAAATCTGGAAACATGCTGGATAGTTTTTGTATTCTAATTGATAAAAAACGGCTGATCGGTTTAAGAGGAGCTGTATGGTTCGTGCAGATTCGTTATGATCATCATGCTCTGGCAAACAAATTGATTCAAATGTTTCAAACACTTTCTCAGCAACGTTTTCTGCAACGTGTCGATTCTTTGTGTGTTTAATTGCATAATCTAAAGCTGATTTCAAACAGTTGATCAAATGCAGCTTAATGTTTGCACAACTTTTGAGGGTCATACATTTCAGCAACAGTTGAATATCATTCATTATTTGCACTAAATCCAAGAGTAAGCGTGTAACGAAATCAGTTGATTCGTTTCTTAGATATTCCTCAAATATGGGATCTAACAACAGCTCTGGTAGCTTGAATATATCTAAGCTTTTCAGCAAGACCTGTTCGTTAAAAGCAACTGTCTGCTTTTGTCCAGGGGTATCTAATAGCAGAAGGTAGGTTTTTACTGAAGCACAGGCCAACCGTCTACTACTTGCGTCTGTTGGGTCATATTCTGCCAAACACACCAAACCATAAAGGAACGCCAATAGTTGTTCAACATTAATCTTTTTCGATAGATATTGCCAATTATCATACTGATCGAAAACTCCGGCTCTTTGACGCATTTTCCTTGCTTCCATGCAAATATCGTTGAGTAATTCAAATACATTTGAATCCTTGGTGGCCTTTTGTATGGCAGGGCAATCGCGGAGATCCAAAACAGCTGTAGCTGACAGCTGATTTGTCGTAGCTTCTTGCTCGGAATCACTGTTTGAATCGGGTTCATTCTCCTGATTTTGAAACTCAGCTTGCTCTTCACCAGCACATATTGAATCAATACGGTTTATTGTTAAACTTGGATCAAAGTACTGGGGCAGCTGGTTTAGCAGCATATGGATATGTGGCGGGGCCATGTCCAGCATTAGGTTTGCATATTTTGATCGAGCGGGCACTTTCACCTATAAACACGCAATGCACTAACCATAACAAACTTTAGCAGAAGAAAAAATAGAAACCATAAAAACGAAGCACAATTTGAATTTATGTTTACAAAACATTGAACACTTGAACAGTAAAACTAAAACGGTACAAACATACAGAGATGTCAGCGGCAACTACTCGAAAACCGGAACAGTATTCCCAGTATTGTCGCACGATGCCGCACAGACGCAAGCAAAAGCATCGCTTATGATACTTATGACGGACGACGTTCGAATATGCACCGATTGTTGAAAATTATTGAAAATGTTGAAAAGTAAACGCAAACATTTATCGCCAAAAAGCTTTATTTTTGTATTTATAAAGAACTGCAAACAAGATCAAATCTCATTCATTTCTGCGATAACCTTATTCATTCGTGTGTTACTTTTTTTAAGCGTGTACGAATTAAAAGCTGTCACTGTCATGCTGGGTTGGAGCGGTTGGAGCCGGAGCTCGATTATATCGAGCAGATTTATCATTTTTTCTGTTTTCAACAGGGGCTTGCGATGCATGCGATGGGTACCATTGGGATTGCTGACAGCTTTCGTACGCACACTATATGCCGCGTATACGTACACGCGATTTGTTGCTGTTGCTGTTGGTTTTTCCATGACATTTTACAAACTGGGGGAAAACAAACCACCAACACAACCGCAAATTAGCAAGCTCTATGTTTTTGTTGCCAACATCTCAGCACATCTCGACAAGGTTAGCAGCAAATTTACCTGTCAGACGGGCGCTTTTCTTGCAATAGCGCCCTTCGTTAAGTCGACTGTCAAACACCGTTCGTTAAGATAGGGATAGCCGAGGGGATGCGCTGTGCTATCTCTCGCTATGTATTTGACAGAGGATAACATCGCGCTTCCAAAACTGTCAACGCTTCCAAAAGTGTCAAATTTCAATGGCAGTAACATAGCGAGAAAAAAAAAGAAAAAAGCAAAACATCGATTTTCATTGTTCGATGTTGTACTCGCTGCTCTCGTTAATGGCGCATTCCCTTGGGGATAGCACCCCGCTGGTTTTCAAGCAGTAACAAATCAGCACGGGAATGACACTTCCAATACCAACCTGTACAAAAAAACGTAGCCAACATAGAGCGGGCCCAAGCTGACAGCTTCATAGATGGGCTCAAGCTGACAACCGAGTCGGATGTGTAAATTGTTAAATTTTCTTAGTTTTAGTTTGATTTTAGCCAAGGTTTTAGCATCACATAGCTAATGTTAGGCAGGCAATTGATGCGAAATACATGTAACTGTGAAAATGGTTAGTTAAATTCGTTTTGTGAGATCGCTTTGCGTTTGCCGCCTTT
Source organism: Sabethes cyaneus (assembly GCF_943734655.1). Lineage (NCBI taxonomy): Eukaryota > Metazoa > Arthropoda > Insecta > Diptera > Culicidae > Sabethes > Sabethes cyaneus. Next base: position 73,675,696 of record NC_071354.1, on the reverse strand, counting down.
TTCATGTGAGCAACGAAAATGTGACGTCATATCAGCCCCCTGCAAATCAGCAGATAATTTTCTAAAATCTCTAAAAAATATGGCATCTCTGCATGTTTCAAAAATAAACAGAAACACAGTTTTTCAGCGTTTGGCGGTTTGCTCGTTAATGGATTGGATGTGTTTTTCCTAAAAATTCTACTGAGGGTTTTATCAAAATTTAGAAAATGGCTAACACGACGTTTATTGAAAGCTGGAACGATATAATGCCTTATAAGATAAAGGCATCCGAGCTGGAACATCCAACGGAAGCATTTGTTTTTCGAAGTATTGTTAGTTTTTTAAAAATGCTGAAATATGATGTGACGGAATTTGAAAATGTAAGTTCTGTTTTTCTTTTTCTATCAAACTTTGTATTATTTAAAGATAATAATTCCAGATGTATACCGAGCCTAAAGAAGTATTGCTATCAAAAAGAACAAATCTAGTGGCTCATATAAATTACTTCTATCAACTCTGTCTTGTTTCGAAGCAAAGTCAGTTCTTTTATGTGGATCTAATTAAACCTTGTGAGTTCTACTATCGGGTCGCCTTACGCAAATATGTTAATTACGTTGAATTGTTTTTAAAGCTCCAAAGAAAACTGTCCATGTTTTGAATATACTGTTAAACTACCTGTTTTACGTGAATATGGTAAAAGATGATACGGTTCAGAGGGCGAATAACTGCGTCGCGAAGTATCATGAACTAATGGATAAGATGAATTTACAGCGATGTGAAATGGAAAATCACAAAATCAAGATAAGTAATGTAAGCAAAGTTTTGAAGATATGTTGTGCGTTGTATTTTTCCCCTAAAAATGTTTACTTTTATACAGATTGAGCAAAATATCTGCCGAATGAAAGATCAACTACCACAGTTGGAACAAGAAAATGAAAAACTACGGGAAAAGCAGAAAGAAGTGAAGGATAAAATCGGCAGCCTGAAATCGGCTGAAAGTGACATTGAGGAGAAGATTATAAAATTGAAGACTGATGTAGCTTCTCTCAAACAACGGCGTGTGGTAGATGAAGATGCGGCAATTCTTATACAGTATAGAACGTTAACTGAGAATTCAACTGATTACAAAATAAATATTATTTTTTTATAGAAAAAACGAAGAGCTTGAAGTAGAGATAGAGGAATACGGCAATCAAGAAAAATCTTACCAGTTGGCTAATTCCGAGTATACTACTCTTATGGGACAAATTCAACCGTGCATATTGACCTTAGAAGATATACTTCAAAATCCGCTAGACGATTCTTTGAAGTTAGAACGTTGCCATTAAGGGTTTACTCATTTCACTCACTGTTCAATATTTATAGGGCTCTCAAAACCGAGGTCAACACACTGCAACTAAACTGCAATAGATTAGAAAAAGATTGCGCCAATAAAAAGACCATCCTTGAGGCGGCTATGAAAAATGCCGAATCGGTTCGGGCTTACATTGAAGCCAAACAAAGAGAACTGGAAGCTGAGCGGAAAGTGAAACGGAAGACAGAGCGTAAAACTGTAGCGTTAGTATCGAGTCACATATTTGCAAACAAAAGTACGTCTAGCCATTGTTTCTTTTTATTTTTTGATAGCGATTTAAGTGAGAAGCAACAGCATCTTGATGAGCTGCAAGAAAAAAAAGATGAACATTTGGACGAGATTCAAGCTTTAAAAGAAGCGATTCAACTCGTCATGCAAATAGCAGATGATACAATGAAATTTTTGATGCGAGATCCTGTTAGAACGGCGAACAAAATTACATAAAGAAGCCGGCGCTCACGGTGGAATGGTATTTTACCAAGCTGAATTTCGTCAAAGGTGAAAATTTCTGAGATGGACTGGATTTTTTCAACCACTCTAGAGTATTAGTTTAAAACAAAAATGAGTACCTATGCATGTTTTTTAAATGTAATTGAAAAGAAATCAACGTTTTAGCGTACACCATGAAATTTACTTTGCATATATATATAAATAATAAAAACAATCATCAAAATTTAGGAAAATCCTGAATTTTCAAGGAAAACTAAAAGTGTTATTTAAAACAGTAGTACTGGCACTACTACTATAGCAGAACATTCAGTTGGTGCATACAAAACTAAAAAAGACAATGATCTGGTCCAACTACAACTTCTCCAATATTTTAGTAAAAAAAGTATTTAGCTTTTTTCTACGAAATAATTTATGAGTTAACTAATTTAGTCGGACTTGCAGACGCTTTTCCGATGTTTACACAGTGTACTATTATCTGCAAACCGTTTCCCACACTTTTGACACTGGTACGGTTTTTCGCCGGTATGCGTCCGTCGATGAGTGTGCAACTGGTTGGATTGTGCGAATCGTTTTCCGCAAAAATCGCACTCATACCGTTTAATTCCTAAATGAAGCAGCTCGTGCCGTTTAAGATTAGCAACATGGGTGAACGATTTCGAACAAGTCTTGCAGGGGTAACCACGAATTCCATCGTGAACCGGTTGATGGAATTTAAGAGCTTGTAGTGTGCTAAACGATTTGTCGCAGAATTCACACTGGAAGTTTTTCTCGTGATTACGAAGATGCGTTTCGAACGCTTGCTTCACAACAAATCGCTGTTCGCAGGTGGGACACGTGAAATATTCTATTTCTTCCTGTGCGTGGATCTGCTGTATGTGCTCAATGAGTAAAGCGTGTCTTTTGAATGATTTCAAACAAAAACGACACGAGTTATGGGGTCGTACGCTGTACAAGCCACCACTTGATGAGATCCCAACAGTTCCATGATAGCGTATTTTATGTTTTCGGAGTAATGTCGTAGACGAGAATTGCATATCACATCCTGAGCAATCATAAGGAGTTTCTCCTGAGTGCAATCGTAAATGGTCCTTATACATTGGAGATTGTCGAAAAGCTTTTCCGCAAGTGTCGCATTTATAAGGTTTCTCTGAAGTGTGAATCAGATGATGGCGTTCCAGGTTATTTTTATTTGCAAACAGACGCCCACATGATCTGCATTCGTGCCGCTTGATACCTGCATGTCCATCTTCATGTTCCTTTAAGAACGCCAAAGATTGGCACTGTTTGCCGCAATGTTGACAGGTGAATTTTACCCTTCGTCTTTTAGGTCCAGTGAATACAGTAACCGAATGATCTACCTGGTGCCGCTGTTTTTCGTGGCGACGTTTTCCTAAATTATCGGTAAATCGTAACTCACAATGGTCACATTTGTTGGGTCGCTCCACTGGATCATGTTTTCCTAGATGGCGGTTATATTTCGTTAGGTTTGTAAATGATTCTTTGCAAACTTCGCAAGTTAAACTCTGATCAACATGAGCGATCATGTGGGAAAACAGTTCTTCGGCTGTTTCAAACAATCGTACGCACATATAACACTTACGTTCCGTTATACCTTTAAGTGATATTTTTGTTTTAGAACTTATAACGTTTTTACTACGCGGTCTTCCAACGCGTGCTTTTTGAGATTCACATTTTGTTATCGAACTGGGGTTTATTTTCTCTTCTGTTTGCTGTACTTCTGAATCGAGAATTTGGCCATCGTTATTTTCAAGATCAATAATTTCCTGTTCATTCTGTGAAACAGAATTATCTGTCGGGTCATCTTCAATAGATGATATCGCAACTAGGTCTGATTCCAGCTTCATTTTTACCTCTAGAAATACGTTTTCTGCTATTGGGGCTTCATCTATGTTAACATGTTTCACGATGCTGGGTTTTTCGTTTATTGTTTGAACCTTTTTGGAGAATACTTGTTCATTTTTGTTGTATCTCAATCGGTTTTCCTCCTTGATAAAAATGTTCATTTTATGCCAAAGCTTAGCATTCGCTTTAAATTGTTTCCGTGTGTTTGCAACTAGATCCAACCGAACGAGACAACAGTTGCAAATGGCATACAGAAACGTAGAGCTATCAAGCTGGATACTGAACAACGTTTTCAGTAAATCCTCTATGGAAGCACCCCCCATAATGTGTTCGCCACACATTAATGTAACACGCTCGGAATAGTTGAACTCCAAGCATAGTCTACAGCTAGAAAGATAAATTTTTCGACCCATCCTAAAAAGAAAATTTTACTAATAATTTTATTTGAGGATAGGTTTGAATATACTTTTGATTTCTGAAGATAACAGGTTCACTATACTGATCTATCGCTTCGAAGTGCTGTTGACAAATTTCCATCTGCAGCGGGTCGCCATCAGCCGGTAGTGGGAAACCTGATCCCAGTTCAATTGCTTTTCGCCAGCGTTCAAAAAGATAATGACTGCGAGGAAATTGTAGGGTGAAACTTTGACCCTCCGGATCACAGTATGGTACACAACAGGACATACTTTAAATTGGAAAACTGAAATCAGCTGAGAAAGCAGAAAATAACAGCGGAATAAAAACAATCGAGGATGCAAGATTTGACACTTTATTTTGCCATAACATAATACACATAAAAGTACAAAATCTAAATTTACGTAATATCTATATCTTGTAAAACTTTTCCACCTTTTCCACATATCCAGCTTTTTACGCGCTATAATGGCGGACGCTATAACTTGTGTTCGTAACAACCCATCGACATCTCTATATCGAACTGCAGTAAACGTCAGCGACAGCATGTCCGGGGCTCAAAATTTGACAGCGGGCCCAAATCAGACTGCTGGCAGTTGAGTGAAACGCAGTGCTGACATGCTATCTCATTTTCGCACACACGAGATGTTGGCGGCGAAAACATGGTTGTCTGCCGATGGGGTGGTTCGTAATATGCGAACAAACTTTTTGACAACTCAAAATTTAAATGTTTTTCCCAAAATTTAGCGTACGTGTGAATGCATGTGAAGAGTTCTTTACAGTGATAACGCATCACGTATATTGTAAAATGAATAAATATTGGCAACCATCGTGCAATTAAAAAACGAAATTCGCTAATCGCATCGCCACATTCGTGCAATTAGCGAACGAGTGCTGTATAAGGTAACACAGTAGAATTTATAAAAACCGTTTCAAAATGAAACAGATATTTTCCCTCCATAGGCCAAATCAAGGTGACGTCATCTGGCAGATACTGGCGCCCTAGTTTACAAACAGATCGCAGAGTCCAAAAAAGTTCCAGCTGTTTAAACGGCAAGTTTGTTGTTTAAACCGAGTTTAAACAGCATTAGGACTAAATTCTAAAGGACTAAAAGTCATTATGCCTGTAAAACGTTAAAAAACACGCTACATTCGCTATGAACGGAAAGGAAAGTTTTTCAAAATGTAAACAAGGGCGCCAGTATCTGTCAATTGACGGTATGATGATTTGTTGACTAATAATAGAAAAGGGCGGATAAGCCAACTGTCAAACAGAACGAGTGAGAGTTCATTTTCCTATGCTGCTCCAGCAAAAAATAACTCTCACTCGTTCTGTTTGACAGTTGGCTTATCCGCCCCTTTCAAATGTTGGTCGACATTTCTAGATAAAATTAACAAAAGGGCGAATGTCGCAAATGTAAACAAAACGAGTGAGAGTTATTTTTTGCTGGACCAGTATAGGAAAATCAACCCTCACTCGGTTTGTTTACGCTTGCGACATTCGCCCTTTTGTTAATTCTATCTTCAATTTGGTCTATTGAGCACATTGGTTCAAAAAATTATCTGGCAGCTCTGGCTTTCTTTAGTGCTTCACGAATAGGTTTCCCACACTCATTCGCATTTCGCATAGTCGTGTGGTCGTGTCTCGTGTGTCTGCTTCTAAGTAAATATATTCCATCATCCAAGACCCGATTTCAAGTCTCTGTCTCATAGTCTCATTCATCGTGGATCGTGCTCGTGCGTAGGAAAAGGGTTTTCACAGTACTTTACTGAAAAGCACGTGCCAGTTTAGTTTAATTTAAAGTTCTGTTGCAGCTGTTATATAAAAAGGTGAGTATCGCGCATCCGTTGATGCAACAAAAATGGAATTAATATTTCTAGCGTTGGTCGGATTTTGAATTCACTGTTCATTCCAATAGAGAAAGCTAAATGTCGAAAGCAAGATACCAGGGAACGGAACATCAGATAAACTGAGCGTGTGTGTTACGTTAACGTATTCTTTAAAGTGTGCGAATATCTTGTTTACAGCTACGAGCAGAGCTGCCATGACCCATGAATACCATGAACGCATGTTTCGGATCGCATAAATCGATGGCCCGCTTGTTTTTCGGGATTGTCTTCATATTATTCAAAAAATGGGCGATACAGAGATTAGTTGATGCTGTCGTATAAACCCTTCTAGTTTTAAGTTACAGAGTAGAAAAGTGAGTAGTAATTCCAATTTAAAGATTGCGCAAAAAAATGTCTAGACACCTCTGGTTGCATACTTACGACTATACACAGCGTTTTTGAACTAAACCAAAAATTCAATGAATCGAAAGCTGCTATATCCTTTGATATTTAATGTAACAACAATTAATCAACATGTGAAGTTAACTCCAACTTTTTAAAACAATCCAATAATTTGGGTTGAAACGTTTACTTGTGAATCAGTCTGGTACTGGTTGATTTGGCATCACCGACTCTTAACGACGGCCAGTGGCCACACAAACAACGGTTCTTTAAGCACACGTAAACGTATGAGTGCGGTTAAACTAATCTGAAAGCAAACGGAACTGCGAAGCACAGGAGCAAAGAAGTCGAGATTTTGTGTGAGTCAGAGAGTGACTGTCAGACAGGCAAGAAGTTCCATACTATACTGTGCAGTTAAACCGTGAGTGAGAAAGCTCGAGAAATTCACAAGGAATATTTTACCTTCAAAACTAGTTTTTTGAGTTTTCGATTTAGAAAAAAGTGCTTTTTTCAATCAACTATTTTTCGAAACAGTCCAAAGTTTCGGGAACGTTCAGGTGCAGGCTGAAAACTTTCCAAACAGAAACAGTGCAAGGTGAGGTGAAAATAAAAATGATGGCGACTGCCGTGGTAGCGTAGTTGATTGCATGGTATTTATGAAAAAGCATTTTGGGAAAAAGATCAAGTATATAACAATTCATTTTGCGTACGCGAGCAAGAGTCAAGTACGGTAATATTTAAAAAAAATTACCTGGAAGTCGCAACAGCCAAGTTTTTCTGAGATACAATTAGGACAGGAATTTTGGATATCGATCGATAAAATGGTGTACAGTACTTTTCAGGCCATTTCACCTCCCGCATTTGTCTTCTCTTTGCTTGCTCTCGCAGTGCGAGGTCTCATTCGTTTTCCCTCTGATTTCCAAGTCTTCTTTGGGTAAGTCTGCTGTTGCCGTGTCGGTATTGTGTGTATTCTTTTGAGTGGAGATGTCAAATTTCGGTATTTCATTCAGTTGGTGTGCGTGAAAACAGGTAGAAAATGACGTACATCTAATATGCTTGCTACAATGAACTGAAACGACTGAAACGATGCTCCAAGATTTTGATCTAAAAATTTATTTTTGAACAATAAATTATGTTGCGTGATGAGTAATACGTAGCACTATGGAATCAAGCTAGTCCGACTAAGCCAATTTTAATGTTTTTTTGGCAGATTTAGAAAAAATCTTGAATGAAACGCGAATATTGTTTCTCTGGCAATCATTGATTAGTTGTTACGTCGCGATGACTTTAATAAGCAGAACAAGTCGTTCGGGGAGGATACCCACCAGGGGTTTGTTGGGCAGCCATGTTTTCGTGTGCAACATAACTTAAGTTTAAGAGATTTTACATAATAACCTTGTACCATTTGAAGCGTTTACTATCAGTTTGCGTTATTGACAAATCTATAATCACAGGATTTACCAACAGATTTTTTAAAAAATATTCTATGTTTCTGTCAAATATTGGACAATTTTCACTACTTTTTCTAATTCTGTTTAGGCGCTGTAGTCAATTGAGCATCTACTGAGCAAAAAACCGAGAATGAAGCCTGCGCTAATAACTCGGGTCATTTCTGCACCAATTCAAAAGATATTTATATTAGTCGGTCAAAAGTCTACGAATTGAACGATATAGTGATAGCAAGTTCATTTTTAAATAAGCATTTGATACAGTATAGTTTCGATTATATCAGCCCCTCCATGAATTTAAGGCTGATATAATTGGAAAACTGGTATAATCGGACTTTTTTTTGCTCATAGTATGTCAAGTTTACTAATAAATTATTGCATTATTAGGGTAGCCATGTTTCTACACATTAGGGTTAGAAAATGATTAAATATTAATCAACGATTGCAACCATTTTATGTTCACAAAATCCGCCAAGAGCTATCCGTGCGGTGCAAGTAAGTTTTTGGCGACCTGCGGTAAGACGTAGTCCTACGGCAATAAAAATATTGTTCGAAACATTCTATAACCGCCAACTTTTTTTCATGAACACACTTAGGGCAATATTTTTTCGTCATTTAAAGTATGCATGCGGAAAACTGACTGATATTTAAGTGTATTTTTGGAAGCAAAATATTTTGTGTTGCCAAAAACGGATATCTATTTTTGTTGCCAAAATCGAGGTATGCCAAAATCGAAATCCCACTGTAAACTACAAAAGTTTTAAATAAACATGTACATATTTTTTTCTACCAGCTCAATAGGGGCAAGATGGGTCACATTGAAAAAGACTTGTGTGGCACCCTATGTTTGCCCATATATCTATATTTTTGAGTTTCTTTATTGTTGTTAATAAATAAGTGACTAGTTTTTAGTTGGCTTATATTTGGCCTAAATATATGGCTTATATTTTATCCACAAAACTGTTAATGCGGCAAAAACATAGTTTTCCGACTTTTGTATTTTCACTTTACACTTTTTGTATGATATAAATTTTATTTGGTTTCGTTTTATTTATTTTTGGCGCCAATTTTGAAATATTTAAGCCGTTTTTTGCAGTAACAATGAATAATTAATTTTTGTTTCTGTGAAGAGTTCATAAAATTCGCTTTTTGTTATGTGACCTATTTTGTCCCGCATTTTCACCCATCTTGCCCTGTACTTTTTGAGAGCTTAAAATAACATGTCTTAAATGTACATATTCACAAAAAATATATAATCGAAAAATCGGACTTGTTGATTTTTTCGGAAGAGATTATTAGTGACTCGATTTAAATAACAGATAAGCGAGTTAAAATTGAATTCGTAGAAAAGCGCATCGGGTACTTTCCTTAGGTGACCCGTCTTGCCCCACCTGACCCTATCTGAAGAAGATTTTCCGTAGAACTTTTCTCGATGGCAAAAAACTTCAAACACTATATTCTATAGTCCTATATTCTAGCTTATGTAAGAATTTTAAAAAGTACAAGGTATACAGCCCTAAGGGTTGTACGAAAGGGTGACGTAGGCCTATGTGAATATTATATATGTTATATTTTGATAACATGTTTTACTCGATGAAGTATTCCTTTATGTCATATTATTAGAGCAAGGACTAATACAGACTGAATTTCTGGCATATGTATGTTCAAAAGTATATATCGCAGGGGCTTGCGATGGGTGCCATGTTTTTGTTGCCAACATCTCAGCACATCTCGACAAGGTTGGCAGCAAATTTACCTGTCAGACGGGCGCTTTTCCTACAATAGCGCCCTTCGTTAAGTCGACTGTCAAACACCGTTCGTTAAGATAGGGATAGCACCCCGGTGATATATCGCCTCCAGCTTGGCTCATTAAAACAGTGAGCAGATGCGCTACGGAAACCACTCGTGAGGTTCAGATCTTCGTTCGTTTTTTTTTTGGTGATGGAATTTGCCAAAATTCCGTCCCGGAAGGCGCATAATTATCATGGCATTCGGGCTCCTAGTAGGGCCATTGGTTGCAAATAACATCAAAGCCAAAGCAAGTTCAGCGCAAGTACCGGATGTCTTCCCTTTTGGCATGAATGGCAACCAGAGGGGTGGTGTGGGTATCAAACTGCATACATTGTCCATGTCCCACCCATTGGTTTTGGTACTTTTGGTTCTGGTACCTACTTACTGATTGATTCATCTTAAAACAACTGAAGCTAATCAGAAATCATTTAAACACAGCCTATTAGCTATAATTTAACTATTACTAGCTGTTATTTTCGATATGAAGGCTACTTCAGAGTTGCCGCCATCCATGGATGTTTTGTCCGCCAAATTTGGACAATTTCACACCCCTGATGGCAATAGGGCACGTAGGTTATCGGCATCGATTCATTGTATCCTGCACCGAAAAGCTTTTACTAGCAGCCATCATTGCAGTCTGCTCCCGCTTGTCATTCGTACTTACCGCTAGCAGTCTATGTTAAGGTGAAATTAGTCGTCATCAATTCTGTAAATTTCAAAATCAGTTTTTTTATTTGAAACAAAAATTCTGTTCATGAAAATATATTCGCTGTGTTCAGATTGGCAAGAAGAATGCAGTGAATACATTCCTATAAACAGAATTCCGCTTTTGGACCAAAAAACTGCTTCTGAAATTGGGCTCTCCAACGAAAAGTGAATGACTGCTAGTTTCTCGTTAACGAAATTTGACCTTGTTTTTACATACATTTTTACTATTAAGCGTATGATTATTATAAGTATATTACTATAAAATTGCTGGACGTTTTATCTTTCCAATGACATATTTACAGTTGTTTCGTTAAGTAGTGTAGAAGTTATTAGCATTTGTAGGTCGGATTCATATTCAAGATTCATATGGAAAATAGGTTTTATAAAACCTTGCGTCATAAACAGTAATATTTTTTTTACATTTTCGAAGAACTCGCAAATCTCTTTGGTCAAGTTCATTTTTCAAACGGTCACCAATCGCCAACCTTTCGTTTACTAGAAAGTCAGTGTGCATTTTAAACTTAGTCGAGAAATGAAATAGTTCGAATAAAACGATTGGTAACTCACGAGAATACCAAACGGTTATAAATGTTTCCGATACGGCTACGAAGTTTCGCTTTTCGAACGTTTCGACCAACGGCTTCATTGCTGTTGTTCCACAAGCACTTCTTATGATCACCGTCATCGAGTGAGGCTTCGCAGCTTTCACTTGTTTAATGATACGATCATATACATAGCTGTTCGCAGATGATTTGAGTGAGGTGGGAGAGCGATTACTTAATTTCTTTCATCATTGCGTCGGCTGCGCCGTTGATCAGCTCTGCTCGCATGTAATGTTGGATGCTGATAGTTTACAGTTTGTCTATGTACTCTTAGTTTGTTGCTAGTCTAGTTTGAATGACGACATTGTTTCTAAAGTTGGATTTTCTTCTGACAGACTACTTATTATTTCACAGTGTAATATTTTTTATTCAGTTGTATTAGTGGACAATTTCTCTCACGAAGATTCAAATTTCATGCTCTAAGTCCGTGAAACATTCACGCTGATTTCCGTAAGTTTCGTTTCGTGCCAGTAGCGAAGCACGCAAGCGATCCGACAATAAATCGTAAGTTATTTTTCAATTTCTTCCATCCTGCGTTCCATTCGCGTTGGTATTGGCAAATGGAAGCTCTGTTTACCAGTGTCGTTGTTTTTGTTTACCCAGCGCGACCTACTTTTGACGTGTTACATCTGCTGATGCGCAAATCGAGCACCCGATCTGGATAGACTTGCAAAGAGGAAAGATATTTTTGACTATCGCATTATGAAGCTAGTAAACACAAACGGAAGCTTATTACTATGCGGATTATAAATTTCATTCATCTAAAGGACATTCTTTTTCTTTAACTATTATTATTACAATTGCAATATATTGCGACATTTGCCCCTATTTAGACTACACCGATTTACATGATTATCACAGTCGAATCTCGCACACGATTTCGCTCAAGGGAAATGAAGTGAAAAAGAAGTCAAACTCATAAGTTGATTAAACTAAAAGCCCCTCTAGTGCCAGATTAATAGTGCAAAAGGCGGTATGTTGCATTAAATGATTATCACAGTAGTCTAAATAGTCATAAAAGGGGCAATATGAGATTTAAAAAACGGATTGATCCAATCATGTTACGAAACGACGTACCATGCCTAGAAGGGCGTTCCGATAATATGTTTTTGAAAGAGAAGAAAATTACTTATTTGAAATCAAAATTACTTATTGCGTCTCAACTCTATTTGGACACAATTCACACAAATGGTTAATTTTGATTTTCTGATAATAGAAACTATAAAACTAACGTAATTTCGATTCGTCCAGTTTTTGAGTTTTTGAAATACAGACTACAAAATGTGACACGTAAAAATAAGATATTTTAATGTTTGTAAAACTACAAATATTGATTCAGTGATATTTTTCCGAAAATCACGAATGGAATGCATCCGAGGTCGATATAAGTTTTTTTATAGTACTGATCATTTTCGAAGATGTTTCGGGTGTCTTCTGGTCGACCAAAATGCTGAACTAAATCCTGTCAAACATGGCACTGTGTTCTAAGTCACCAGATGATACCCAAAACCAAATGGCAACGGCTTAATTTTTTTTATAGTCGAGCCTATACAGGTTAATAGGTTTCTGTTCAGTTTCTATTTAATCTGTTAGCTGAATGTGCGTGCGAGATTGTGAACGTGTGCGCCTATAGATTCACTTGCCAGTGCCAACGCTGGCACTGATTAGCTAACAGTTTTTTTTTCTTTCGTTTACACAAACATACACACACAAGTTACGTTGCAATCTCATTTGTGTTTGCCTTCTGCACATTTCTGTGCCAGTTTTCGCTGAAAGCCTTCCACACCACCAAGTTACGGTCGCTAGACGACCTAGAACTTGTTGCCGGGTTTGGTTGCTTACAGGTTAAGGCTTTCTCAACCAGTTTCGCTTTCTCTTAGGCTGTTTTCTTGGGTGTCGTATAGTGTTGGTAATATTCGGTAACTTATACGGACTTAGTAGTATGATATGCACTATATTTGCCTGGAAAAAATAGGTTCAAAAATCGTGTACAAAAATGAATAATATATTGCCGGAAATGTGTCCTATTTACAGATAAAAAAACGGAATAAATTCATATAAATATATAAAATATATAAATATATAAATATATAAATATATAAAAAGATTGGAAGCGTGATTTTGTAGTGTATATTCATTCTTTGACAGATAATATGAAATACAAATACATTAATCGTGTGTCATAATGTCATTGGCGTCCTTCACCTTAAGAGAGTGTCCTCTTCGTTATCCCTACCAATTTATCGGAAAAGCTGAGTCTCGTCGAATGGCTGGAAACACGTAGATTTTTACAATAGGTACTCAACAACCCAACCAATCAAGTAATCCACCACTTCTTTCACCAATACCGCTATATATCGAAACTTGTACGTAAAGCTTTCCGCTATAACTGCGATTGACGTCGGACGGAGTTGTGCCAGCTGATTATCGTATAAAACTAGCTGTGCTGGGTGGGTGCTCTAGGTGTGCGCGCTGGTAGTAGTATACTGTCGTTAAGCGATGCGGCGGCGCTTGTTCCACACCAATGGAAATGATATACTGCCACCAGGCCACCGCAGAAGAACGTCAGCGTTTTTGCTGTTCATTAAAGCATTACTTACAGAAACACGTTTTCCGCACCGAACCCTGCCGTTTTGATTCCGACGAACACGGCCTGCCACCAAGCTTAGTAAGTACCATTCCGTTTAGGTATGTGTACCAGGAAATGGTAAACTAGCAGCGCACGATAGATACTAATATACTTTCGACTGCTAGGCAGTTCAAGTATTTCCTCGTTTATTGCGAGTAAACAGAAATTCTGTTTATTCCATAGTATCTGATGGACCAAAATGTTTACAGCACAAATAAAATCTGAAACATATGCTAGTATTTGACTTAATTAGCAGTTTGCTGCCTAATTTGATCATGCAACTCGAAAAGATACGAACAGTTGAAAGTTTTTTTAAGGCAGTTTCTGGCACTAAAAGTTCTTAATATGAAACAGTTAGAATTTGGTCCAATTTGTCAACATCGAGTGTCCTAATTTTTTGGTTACATGCACTCATGATACAGAGAAACATTAGTTATGTTTACGATAACTATATGCTTTCCAACTTAGTGATAACAATTATAAACACATGCAATGTCTCTTTTTTCAACCTCAACTAATTTGATGTTCTGAAAGGAAATTGTTTCTTTAAAATAGTGTGCGATCGTTTTAGCAACCTATTTCCAAAAATGTAAGACATTCTAGCTAACGTTATAGGTGGCCTTGCCCCAGGCATGGTGTGGGCCAAATCAGATCTCACTATGAACTCACTACAGCTTTTATACCGAAATACATGCATAACCACCATTTATCATTCGCCGAAAAAGTACATGATACTCGAGGTATTACATGATACTCTGTCGTTGAGAAACTTAACCTATAACTCCTCCATAATTCCTCAAACTAGTTCGCAGGCCGTACGGATCATTATGAAAGGTCCCAGTTTGGCCGTATGAAATTTCTCATAAAATATACGTGGGCATAGTTAGTGGATTTTTGGATGAAAGTCCAAGTACCTAGTAGACTTTTCCACAAAACTCCAAACGAAATATTTCGATTTTCTTGGATATCGCCTATTTCAAAAATTTATAACCTTTGAATGGAGCATTGTGGAACATTTCTCAGGCAGCCAGAAAAAATATTAGTTGTAATAAGTTTTTACAAAATTTTCCATGGCGGTGCGAAAATCAAAAGAAATGTCAGAAAACCTGCGTTTCACCTTATAAAATTTTTGTTTTATTTGTCAAATAATAGCCTTTTTTTAGTGATAAAAATTTCATTTTCCTTGAAAACCTGGAAGGACCTAAAACCTGGGATTATTATAGGAAATTTTAAACAGAATCAGGAAATGTTTCACAGGGACGAGTCAAGTATGACGTCCTTAAATTTCGGCATTTTTCAACCTCCCTGCTGAACTTAGATCGCACGAAGGTACAACAAACGAAAAATTTGTTTTAAGCTGGTCCCGAATGTGTCTAGATGGGATAATAAACAAAGCATCTTGTAAATTTTTTAGCATTTCCTATCTAAATCGATGTGGTCCATCCTACCCCGTCGGGACCTCTCTCCCTTGTTCTCTAATTCCTAGCGAACATATAGGTTAGCCCATTACAAATATTTAAAAAAGTTTTTGTCCCTCCGGTGTTGGGCCATTAAAGGGGGGGGGGGGGGGGGTGGTCAAAAAAACAAAGAGAATTTTTTTATCGAGCAAAAAAAATGGATTTTAGGCATTTTTACTTAAAGTTTAAACGTGAAAACCAAATCTATTCTTGCTTTTAATAAATACGTTGTTATGTTTCATGCAAAAATCTACGAACAAAAAGAGAAAAACGAAAGAAAATTTTTTTGGCCGAGTTTCGGAAATTCCACTTTTTGAACTTCCATTTCTATTTCGTGCTAGAAGCGTTAACTCAACTCGTACTCATTTTTCAAGTTTCAAGGCTGTAGAGCCCACAGACAATTGATTTTAACTCATGTCCTACAAATTTTTTTTTTTGCAGTTTGATTTTTCAAGCCAATTTCCAAGGGGGGTGGGGGGGTGTGGGGGGTGACAAAAACTTTGATGATTTGCAATGGCCTTACTCCAAAAATTTAAGGCATCAACGTTAGTTCGTTGTTGTTTTTACATATTTCAGTTAAATCGAAGTAATTTACGGGACGATCCGGCATTATTTTACGCTTGCGTTGATATTGACGGTGTCATGTCGTCCATGTTACATGTTTCGAATATTCACACAATTTCGTAGAAAAAACAAAATCATACAGCGTTCTATTCGCCTGGACACAAACCATCCAATTACATGCGACTCTGTGCAGCATTGCATGCATTGAAAAAGCTGATAATTTTGATTACCTGATTGTATAATCGAGTGTTCAATATAACTTAATAAAGTGCTAAAGAGATATACAGGGATACCTCGATATAAGACATTTTATATTTTAAAAAAGTTGTCTTATATCGAAATTGTTTTATATCGAAACATAATTTTTTCTAGCATTTTTGCATTAGCACTCGCCAATTTTGCTCTGTGTTCTGTGTTTACGTTTTTTAAACTATTTATTATTGTTTGAGCTATTAGTTTTTTACAATTTTTAGCATTATTTAGAAATAATGAACATCTCTATGGCGCCGCTTTTGGATTGGAAAATTGGCTCAGGTGTCGTTACCTACTATATCAAAGGAATTTGTCTTATATCGAGGTAAAAATTATCTTATATCGAATTGTCTAATACAGCGGCTCCCAACCTTTTTTCGGTTCGCGTACCCCCTGACGGATTTCCCTATACTATTCTGAAGCGAACTAAAGTTTTGGCGTACCCCTGGGGGTTCGCGAACCCCCATTTGGGAACCGCTGGTCTAATATCGAGGTTTTATAACGAGGTTGTCTTATATCGAGGTATCCCTGTACAGTAAATTGAATAAATTCTATGATATGCAAATCGGTGTAAAAATGAGTTTATGATTTGCAACTATATTATCGAAATTTGTGTATAATTTTCAGTCTCAAGAAAACAGTTATATACCTGTCAGTATGTATTACTTGCCTGTGATCATCCTTCTGTGCACGGGGAGAGCAAATGACATCATTTGTTAAGTGTGTTACTCTAGAGAATATCGATTTTTATCTACACGTTCATCTCTGTTTTCGCCAGATTCGAGGTTATTCTTTTACAAGAACTTCTCGTCTTCCACTGAGCCAGTTTAAGACGAACGAAAAATGTTACCAATAGCTTCTAGAGAGCAAGACAAGTAGCACACAAAAAACTGGTGTATGTGTGACATGCCCTGGTTTCGTTTTTTTTTGTGGTTTCCATCAGATCTAGCGCTGCTGCATAAAAAACACCAGTCTAGAGTCGAAAAGGTGCGCCGTTTTGTTACTAACCTAGTATATTATAATATATGTATTATGCGGTTTCGGGTAAAATTTTAGATTTTATTGTGCCGTTGACATAAGGCCTGTTTCTTTCAAGCAAAGCTGTAGTGTTTTTTTTATAATTTTGAACTTAAACCTATATAAGTAATCTGAGAATGAACACGTCCGCCATGTCAGCGAAAGCAGTTGAACGAATTTTATCTTGTAAAAACGAACAAAGCAGCTTTGCACGTGTATGCACACAGAAATGCATTCCGTTTATTGTCTTACATTCGATAAAACGTGTGTGACTTCGAACGAACGAATGAACGCTGACGACGTGTAATTTAAAGGAAATAAAGCAATTTTTATGCGGCGATTGAACGTGAGCGTAAAGGTCACCGTGCCGCCCGCAATTAAACGGTTTCTTTATTATAATGTCTGCAATAGCCGCCGTTCACTAGCACTCACAAAACTCCACCTGCTGTTTGATCTCACGTGCACGAAATACGAAGACGGCAAGCTGCGATGTCGAATTTGCTATGTTTTAGCACCTTCAGAGTCAAGCAACATCTGTTTGTTGTCTACCAAATGGTCGTAACGAAATAACCCCTACCACCAACTGCTTAAGTTAACCTACTTTTCCGTGGCAGCAGTGAAGGTCACATTATTAATGCCAATTACACAGAATGCTTACAATACCAAATTAGGCAAAAAATTGCATCTCCATTGTTTATACGCTTAACCATGAACGAGTGGAATCGATTGAACAGAAATACCATTTCCGCTGAGTCGGAATGCGAAACCACCCTGGCTGTGGTTACTTTATAATATTAGGCTACTCCATTTCTCGTCACGTTGTGCCAATAAAATTGTCAACCATCTCTCACGTGTCATGGGCAGTAAGCAAAGACACGTGATTTGAATACTTTCCATCTTCTCGCACATGCAAACTGTCTGCAGCTGGCAGTAATGTCCTATATAAACAATTTTCCTCGTATTTATGTCACTTCAATACAATCAGGCTACTACTAGGGTACTACCTCAGTTGACTATGCAATGTGATTGAACTCGCTGTAGGTCGATTTCATATTACTAGTTGGAGCATGGTATTCAGTATTCACTCGAGAAGTCATTGTACCTAGAAGTCCTTCCTATGATCGTGTGCTTGTGTGTGCCATAATAGGCGTTCCACGATCACCTGAACTGTGCTGATACCCACGTTCACGTCATTGAACTTCGCGTTACCATCCCTGTGTGCGGGAAGCGTTTTTTTCGTATTCTATTGCCTCGTTCAAAAACGTTCGAGTTCAAGGACATCATCAAAACCAACATCTCTCATTCGCAGTGCGCGTATTGTCGATGTCGATTCACATACCGAGCAGCACCAGCAGCAGCAGCGCGCGCAACACATGTTTCACTGTCTTAGCATTTCGCCCAGGCGGTTCTTCCTGTGCTCTTCTTACTCACACATTTTGGTTTTTGGACGTTGTTGGTGTCACGCGCTGAACACAGATAGACAAACCGTGAACATATGGGGTAAAATCCCACCAACATTGTCCAGACCGGACCACCGAGACAAAGGAACGACGGTTTTTTTCAGTCATTCCGTGTCAGTAAACTTTACTCAATACGCTTCAGGCAGGATGATGGTAAGATATAGGCAGTGCGTTGGCACTTTTACCATGGGATTGTTGCAAAAATGAACGATTGCCATGTATGAACGCTTAAAAGTAGATATTATGAACTTTAAAAATTGACAGGTTGAGGCAGGCCATTCGTCGCTTTAGGAGTTTGCGCGTTGTATACAATTAAAATGGAACATCTGTCTGGCAGGAAAAAGGTTGATGATCTTGGCGAAGGGAAACCTGATTTGGGATGCTCAAGGGCCGGTTTGGACATCTGCACAAGAAAGGCCCATATGCTGCTCAATGGTTTGGTTGGAGTTACAGTTTTTTACAGAATAGCTTGGCACAGTGTTCAAGTGCGTCGAACCTTGATGAGTATTCAAAAGTGTGTTTTGCAGTTTGCATATGCACTTGACGAGATATACTTTCCCGTACGTGTAGCAGAAATGTTTTATATTTGACGCTCGGTCCAGTGGAAAAGCAATTTCACGAAAAGATTAAAAACAAGAAAGTTTATCTAACATTTCTTTTTTGGTTGGTATTAAAGAAACTTTGAGTCATTACCACAAACCGTATAGATTTCTGATTGCTCTGGCGTATATTTAATACGGAAAAACAAACATAGACAAAACAATGCATGCAAATGCAAGTGACAGTTTAAGCTGTGCTTAAAGTACTTTTTTTTTGTCGGAAGACTATGTTTTTTTCGAAAGATATAATAGAGGTAATGAATCAATGAAAGTCGAAATGTTTTGTTGAGTAATTCGACTGAGTCCACCGCTAAAAAGCTGGTGATTTAACGGTTAGCAAGTGACGCCTGCGGCCTGAACTTACTTTGTTTTGGCAGACTTCATATTCGGTTTTTTGCTCAGTAGATGCTCATTTGATTACAGCGCCTCAACGAAACAGAATTCGGTAAAGTAAAGTAAAGGGCAATTGTAGAGTTAATTATTATCTGCAATATTGCTGAAGAAAGTGTAGTTTTATCTTTTGTATTTGGCGCTGTGGGGCTGCTACCTCGTTGAAAACAAAAATGACACTCATTTGGCTACCAATGTGGTGGCAGGCCCATATAGCGCCGTAAATACGAAAGATAGTATTACAATTTCTTCTTTTCTTACGATTTCTTCAACAATATTGTAGATAATAATTAACTCTGCAATTGCCTTTTACACACTTTGTTCGAATTCTGTTTCGTTGAGGCGCTGTAATCAAATGAGCATCTACTGAGCAAAAATCCCAAAAGGAAGCCTGTATTTTGGTCGTGTCTTGAGCCGCTATGATGCCCGTTTTCCCCGTACTCGACAGTGACTGAGTAAGGTCAATTTGCTCGAAGTGACTTACAGAATAGGGTCCATAATATCATTTAAGAAGAGTTTTCTTCGAAAATTTTCATTTAGTTTTTCCGGGAAAATATTGTACTGAGGCTCAAAAATTTTTATGATAGCAAAAACATTAAAAATATTCGTGATCTGGTCTGTAGTCCGACATCTTTACGACGTGTTCAGTCCATCTCACTTCCCTTTGAAGGGAGGGTGTGGTGCACCCTTTTATACTGGAGTGCAGCAGACATAGATTTTTACAAGGCTCCAAGTTGTTGCAGTGCTCCAGGTTGAAGTTTACCACAATTTTTGCTATTGAAATCTGCGATCTTCAGTTTTTTGTTCTGAGCTTTCAATCGAAGCCATTATTTTGCCAGCATAGGTTTTGCAAATTGTTCCGATCCTTTATTTCTTCTGTGTTATTTGCAAGTTCTTGACCACAATATGTGCCCGCCAGATTAATTTCGGGGTACGTTGCTGGTCTGACAATTCAGTCAACGCATGTTCGAATCTTGACTGAGCGGGGCTGCTACAGAGCCAGTAGGATCTAGACTAGCCCTGTAATTGTCCTGGTATTAACCGGCTGCGAAGTCTGTCAATAAAGAAGGGTTAAGTTCTTAAGGACGTTTATATCCAAGGCATTGTCTTTGACCACAACATGCTTCTAACTACCGCAACTTTTTGAACCGTGTTCCCAACATGCAGCACAGCGGCTCGAATAAGGTTCGAAAGAGTGTAAGATAGACGGTTGTGGAAAACTCTAAAGAACAGTTTCATTAACCATGCTCCAATTGATGGAAAATCTAAAAAAATCCGTAAATTGCTAATTGTTAAATTTTTTAGGATAGGGTAATTTTTCGTTTCTGAGTTATGACTGTAGAACAAACTACTAACGACGGAGCATTTTAAAAATAGTTTCTAAGTCATCTGGTGGGAGTTTTCGCTACGCTCCTCACGATGTTAGGAGGTTAGGAGGGATGTTTCTGGGAAAATACGGCGACCTGAGATTTTTAGAATATCTACTCACTCATAAGTAAAGTTCATTCATGTCCGTTTTCGAATTTTGTAAATCTCTGGGATCATTCGACCCAAACTGTACGATAATTTTAAAAAATTTCTAGATATGAGGAGCCCTAGTGCCGTGCGGCACCTAATTCCTTGCACTTGGTCTAAAATTGGCGGTTTCCTAAAAAAACATGTATAATAAGTTCGAAAAAACTGTTTGAAGGTACTCTTTCAAGCTATCAAACATTGTTGATGGATATGTGTATGTTTTGTTGAAAGATTGTTGATTTAATGCTAGGTGCACGGAATTAGGGCACCTCATGGGGTAGGTTGGCTTCGAACAAATTTCTGGTAAGTGGAGCATTCACTTGCTTATGATCTAACCCCCAATTACTGGAAGTGTGTTTTAATGTGTCCCTATCTATTAAATATTTTGATAAAAAATTCCTCTAATCCGTCCCAGGCAGGTCTGAAAGATAGCAGCCACTTAACTGTTCTTCGAAAACGAAAAAAGCAGTTTCCTGTTTTTTCTCCCAACTGCAGTGAATGAGTCACAATTTCGCAGTATACCGCAGCAGCACATTGACTCATCTTTTGTGGACATCCCCAAAGCAGACCAGAATGTTTATAGGAGGTTTTGATGCTCGAATGGAATCCGCCTGCCATGCACAAGTATTTTGTGATACCGCACACATTCAATCCCTTGTTGTCTGGTCGCCAATTCTCTTTGAAATACTTATAGGTATGTTCTTTTTTTGCTTTTCCAATGTAGGTGTTGGTGCGCACAAACCTTGTCTGATGTCGTCGTCTGCTGCTTGTACGTACAACCCGTGCCGTGCACAGTGAATCGCGACGTCCCGCATTCTCAGTTCGGGCCAGCCAACGCGAGCCAGCCAAGAGTCGTTCAGTAGCTGAACAGTATTCGTCCAAACCAGTCGCGAACGATTAGAGCGGTTTTTGTTTCCGTTCGAGGTCGCGTGTGACTATTCGAAAGGAGAAAAAAGCTTAATAAGAAGAAACCCTGTGTATCAATTGATACACTCACAAAAGACTGAAGTACATATTGGAACTAGGAAGTGAAGTGATATAACCATTGCGACTTAACACGGTCGATCTATTGCGCCTGTACAGTTGGATCTTTTTGAATCTTGACGTATCGACAACTAGTGGACGAGAAGTAGTCTTACAGTGAGCGACGAACGTTCAAGGTTGGTTTGTGTGCATCGCGCATTTTACATATTTTTCACAAAAAATCACAAACCTCGGAGTGCTGGCTGGTTGCGTTGCGATGGATTGCGTACGTGGTTATATTGCATCTGCTGTGGCCGGCTCGTGCTTTCAGCGTAGCCTTGCTCGAAAGTGCAGTTATGTGTAGCAGATGGCTCTTTGTGTGTCTACGCTGGCTCGGCATTATTCCGTCGTAAAGTCTCTTCTTCGCTTCGGTATATAGGTACTCTTGAAGAAACGATTTAGCCCCCCTTTACTCATCTGGTCGATCCGTCTGGCACAAGGTTATGCTGAAGGATGATTGGTCCATGGCTTGAAGAATGAATCGGATAAATATATTTGTGTTTGCTGGTGTTATTTGTTACTGTGGGAGAATAAGCGTTGGTTGCGATCGTTTTAGAATTAATAAACGAATGCACCATCATCAGTATTCTATCGAGACAACTGAGGCGGATGTTCCAGAAAACAATGCCAATGACGTGCTATTTGTATAATGTGACGCAGTTCCTCGATAAGGCTAAATTCTGCTGTTGGTAGATATCAGAAAATGTCTGCTCTGAATTATCAAAGCTTATGCAAACATTATTCCGTTTCACGTTCTCTTCTATACTTGTCTTGACTACTTACATATAATTTGATAGCGTCAGGATTCAATCCAACAACGAAAATTGTCAGCTGTTTATATCTACTTTGTGAATTTTATTTACAGTAGTGCATACATGATTAAGTGTTTCCGAGTATGTGTGAAGAACACTTTGGAAACAGAAACGTTTCAACAATAATTACGATGGTATGGTCATTGAACGTGATTCATACATTTTCATTGGGTTTAGGTGTTGTTTTTACCAGTATACAATATTGAAAACAACAAAAACAAGATATTTTAAAGTGAAATGAATATACACATCGCAATAAGGTATTCTCAGAAGTTCTGTGACTCAAGCAGTACACATAACATTATCAAAAAGCGTTGGAAACCATTTCTTCAAAGAAAAAATTGTTCGCCGAGATTCTTTATCTTTATGCACAATTTTCCTGGTTGGTGTTCTTATTTTTAAATTGTTAATTTTACATGATAATTGTTGAGATGATTGTAGATGCAAGAATGGGATGAAATGGAAAAGATTTAAACAATCATTTTGTTTACAGTGTCTAATCCAAATAAAATTGGAATAATAGCTGTTTTATTTTTTACAATTGAATATAATTCTATCGGTATTAATCACCTTTAGATTGTTCTTATTCAAAAAAATTTGAACACAAAGATGCGGCTAACTCTAGGCAAATACTAATAAATTGAATTTTTCTTGCATTTTTTCCACAGACTTCACATCAGCAGTGATCAGAATCGCCGTTGAGCAGTAAATTCATTCCAATTTAACGGACAGTAGATCAGTGCACGTGGCTTCACCAGAACCGTACGTGCACCAAGCGCCACTCTCTTCCAGCGTAAGCGACCGTCTAGTGTTGGTACAGGACATCCCACTTGACAGGCGGGCACAGTCCCCCAGCAAAGCCGCTAGGATTCATCGTTCAACGTATCACTCGTTCGAACCGGCTCGGAAGCAGCCCCTGAAGGCAGCCCAGCAGCAGCAATACTACCCTCCACAACCACTGGTAACCGTTTCTTCTTTCACCATTCCCGGAAAAATAGAAAAGATAGCGGTTCCGTCGTCAGTTGGGTTGCGGAGTGCGTATCCTACTAGTGGTCCGTTGCTAACCTCCAAGACGGAAGACCCCAGGCAAACGGGGACAGAGTCTCGTGCCACGGGGAGGGAAAATCAAATCCCCCCCGCTAGCCGACGCTGGGTCCCTCCATCACTGAGGCCGCACCATGGACTCACCGAAGAGGCCAGAATTGATTCGATTTTTCGAAAAGTAGGTTTTTGTGAACTGAACTTTTCCGTTACTATTGTTATTCAAATGTGCTTCTGTTTGCTCCTGTTTAGGTACGCGGTATTCTGAATAAATTAACTCCAGAGAAATTCCAAAAGCTCAGTGATGACTTGTTGAAGCTTGACCTGAACTCGTCTAAGATTCTGAACGGTGTTATTCTGTTAATATTCGATAAAGCTTTAGATGAACCCAAGTACTCGTCTATGTATGCACAGCTGTGCAAAAGAATCGAAAAAGAACTAGAAATTGATATCGACAAAACCAAGTCCAATACCTTTCTTCAGATTTTATTAAACGTTTGTCGCGATAAGTTCGAAAACCGTGTCCAGTATAGTGAGAAGATCATCAACTCAGAACTTGCACTAACCGATGATTTGGAGGAAAAGAAAAATGTGGCCAAACAGAAGATACTGGGTAACGTTAAGTTCATCGGTGAATTGTATAAGCTCGACATGCTCGGCGAGCCACATCTGCACAAGATGTTGCGCTCGCTCTTTACCAATAAGTCGGGCGCGACGACGGAGAAAAACTGCGAAGACATGGAATGCCTGGCACAGCTCATCAAGACGTGCGGAAAGAATCTGGATACAGAGCTGGGAAAACAGCTGATGGATCAGTACTTCGACCGGATGGAACAGTATTCCCTGTCGAGCAAATTTCCGCCGCGTATCCGGTTTCTGTTGCGCGATCTGATTGAGCTGCGCAAGAACAACTGGACACCGAGAAAGGTGGCACGCGTGGAAGGACCGGCTCCGATTCAGGAGCTCACTAACGAGGACGACCTGGTGTTGCGACCGCCGTTCGGCATGCGCGGTCGCGACTATCGCAACCAGGAGCGCGGTGATCAGCGGGACTGGATTAGTAAGTTCTCGTTGAATCCACTCAACTTCAACGACAGCTTCAACCTGCTGAGCGCCTCCAGCCCGTCATCATTGATACCACCAACGTGAGTATTGACTGTTAGCAATAGTGGTAAAATGGTAATAATTGGGATATTTTTACCAGCAAATCTTGCACCCTCATTCTGTATTCCGAAGAATCTTATTTTTTGGCTAGTTGAAGAATGCCATTCTCTTTCAATCGAACCGTCGACGATGAAGTTTTTTCAATTTTAATATTTGATGCCTGGATTTTTTGACTTGAATATCTGGATTTTTTCAATTCCCGTATGTTGGTGTTATTGGATTCTTGAATTATTGGATTCCTAAATTACTTTCAATTCTAGAATTCTTTGTTTTTTAGATTTTAAAGTGCTTGAATTTGTGTGGATTCTATGGTCATTGGAATCTTATGTTCCTGTATGAATTCATGTATTTTGAGATACTTGGATTTCACGATGTTTGAATACTTGGTTTCTTGGAACAATGGATTCTTGAATTTACAAATTCTAGGATTTTTGGTTTCTTGGATTCGCACATTTTTTTTTAAATTTTTGGTTTTCTGGTTTTTCAAATTGCTGGATTTTTGAACTCTTGGATTCCTGGATTTTTGATATCTTGAATCTTTGGACACTTGGGTTCTATAATTGTTGGGATTTTCGGTTTGTGGATTGTGGAATTAATGGATTTTTGAATTCCTAGATCTTTGAGTTCTTGGATGCCTAGGATTTTGGGATTCTTGTATTCTTATATTTAAAGTTAATCAGATGTTGGGCTTTACTTGTAACTTGATTAGTGTGATTTTAATTATATCAAAACCTTGAGGTCGGTGATAATATACTTCATTTAAGTCCAACCCAATCTGATGTCCTGAAAGTAAACCGTGTTAGGAAAAGCCGTTACAACCTTTCCTTTAGGAAAGTTCGGTTTTTGGAAAAGGTTTTCTGTAAAAAATAATTTCAAAAAAACTTCTAGAATTTGCGAAAATTGAGAAACATTGAACCCTGTTGAGAACTTACATTCTGCTAGCAATTAAGACAAAATTTTAAATTGTATTCGACTCAAATGCAATTCTTTGTGTGTGTCGCGTAGGTATTCATCTTCACAGAACGGTTACAGCAACCGTGATCACCGCGACAACGGTAACGGTGGTGGTGGCGGCGGTGGTAATTATCGCATGCACAACAATCGCGGCGGCGGAGGTCAAAATCAGCACAGCAACTATCATGGCAACGCTGGAAACAACAACATGCGTTACAATAAGCACAATAATCACCACGGCAACCGGGATGGCAGGGATGGCGGTGGACAGAACCACCACCACCAGAACAGTGGTGGACCGAACTCGCACAATTCGTCCTACCAGAACAACCGGGATGGCATAATGAACAGCAACAAGGACCTAGCGCCTCGGTTCAAGCGCAATCTGATGACCCCTCAGAATACGGTTGAAGATTTGCAGATGCGTCCCACGCCAAACAGCTTGCTGTTCAAGACGCAAAACATGAACCTGAAGACGCAGTTGCCGATTTCGCAAACGCCGTCAATGCAATCCAGCAAGTCCGCGTATAGTTCGTCGCAGCTAGGTGACTTCCCGTCGCCATTGACCACTCGTACACTTTTGAGCGAACAACGAGCTGCAGCTACTGGCAATAGTGCCTTTGGGGCAAACGCCAGCAGCAACAATGGTATCTCGTACAATCAGTCATCTTTGCCGTTGGGCAATAGCTATGGAACAAACACTCTGGGAGTTTCAAACCTGGGGGCCAATAGCGCTGCTGGAGGTCTAGGTAATTCAAACTCTACAAGTCAGCAAAATGCTCCCAGAAATCTAAGCCCTGGAATGTCTAATCAGCAAAGTACGCTAGGTCGAGGAAATGCAAACAATCATCAATCTCAATCTGGTAGTCAACTGGCATCTGGCAGCATTGCCGCCTCTGTCAATACACCTATCAACAATATCCTTCAGAAGGATCAGGTCATTATCAAACAGGCTTCAGCTGAAAAAGCTGAGAAAAAGAGCAAAAAAGATAAGGGCCCCAATAAAGAGGAATTCATGAAGAAGGTTTCTATGTTCGCTGCTGAAGTGTTGCTGGACAACCTGAAGCGACAGATCGATGAGGATCGGCATCAACAAAGCCAAGATAGCAAGCCAATAGAAAATGGCGGGGCCGTGCAAGCAGTGGTCGTTGAAGTGGTAGATAAAACTCCAAACCCGGATACCGTAAACGAAGCTGATCTCAAAGAGAAGTATGACGACAAATCTTCCGAAAAAGTCGACATCGGTTCGGAGACGATGAAATCCGAAGATGAAGAAAAACAGACGACGACAATTCCAACTGAGTCTCTGATGGATGCGTTGGTACGAGAGTTCAGTGAACTAAAAGTGCCGGAAAAGTTCATGCGTGACTCAGTAAGCAAGATTGTAAACGAAGTGCTTGACAAATCGGATCCATTCCACGAAAAGATCATTGAATTTTTGCAACGATTGCGTAAACAGAACAAGCTTTCTAACGGAGCCATGCTAGAGTCGTTTAAATCGCTAATCAACTCGATGAACGAAAAAGAGAAAACCATCCCAAAAATTACCACAATAGTGGCATCGCTGCTGTCGCGAGCAGTTACCGCAAAACTATGCAAATTGTCCGACATTTCGAACTATACCGATAACGGTCAGCACTATCCGTTGTTCCTCCTAGTGCTGCAACAACTACACAAGCAGCTAGGCAAGCAAAAATTGCATGAGATGTTTACCCAAAGCAAGGTTAATTTAATGAGCAGTCTTCCGGAAAGTGACCGCACCAAAGATCGCATGGCTGAAATCCTAGAGGATCGCAATTTGAGTTTCCTGTATCCACTGCTGCGAGTACAGGCCGAACTATGGAAGCAAATTCAAGCCGATGCCAATCCACAGCAGTTCTACAAATGGATAAAGGAAAATGTGGAAACCAGCTGCTACACGGATCCGGGATTTATCACTGCGGTTATGACGGTTCTCCTGAAGTACATTACACAGGTATTGTTTCAAGTGGTTCACGGCTTTACGGACGAGAATTTATCATTTTTTATTACATTTAACAGGAATCGTCAAAGTGTACGGACGACAAACAACCGGTCGAGAAAGAAAAAGAAATCCTGAAAAAGTACTGCCCTGTGCTGAATGCATTCCTACACGGAAACAACGATCTGCAGTTGATAGCGATTTATGCCATGCAGGTGTATTGGTACAGCATCGATTTCCCGAAAGGTGAGTTTAGTTTTGAAAAATTAAACATTAGCAGGCAACTCATCTATTAAGGAACTTATCGAGTTAAAATTAATTATCATTATTTTTATCAGGAATACTTTTGCGCTGGTTCCGCGAGTTCTACGAGCTGAGCGTTATCGAAGAGGACGCATTTCTGCGATATAAGGAAGATGTCACCGATATGTACCCAGGAAAGGGTAAGGCCTTGTTCCAGGTGAACCAATGGCTCACCTGGCTGGCGGAGGCTGAGGACGAAGACGAAGAGGATGATGAGTAAGCGAGCGATATCCGATGTTCTGGTAGAATTAGTGGTAATGATCATTTTAAAAATTTAGTAACAAGTGGCTTATTTTTTATTTTTGTTGTGAACTGAAATTGTGCGGTAGTTTTGTTTTATTTACTTTTTGGATACGTTTTTGCCATCGACAAAGATTCAAAAAAAAATGTCTTGTATACAAATTGCAGCCGTTGTTTGTTCATTGATCCGGTGCTCTTTTGAGTGATGAAACATTTATTTTTACTATATCGTAAATCAATATCGGTTTGGGAACGGAAGATTGGTAATCCACTATACCTACACACTACTGAATCAGAAATATGGGATGCAACACAATGAACGATAGCAGTCTAATAATAATAGAACAATATAAATAGAAATCGAACTCAATCCATAATACAATAGAGCTATAGTCGCAAACATGATAGTGTTATCACATAGTCACTAGAAATGTGACTTATAAAAAGAATAAATAATTAAATAGAACAATTTGTATTTGCAAACAGCGCAAACATTAAGTAGTGAATCAATTTAGTTTTTTATTGCTGTGATTGAGATCAATGTGTAAAAATTGAACTTTAACAGTAACTGAATGACAGTGCAATTGAAGCTCTTCAAACCAGGAATTTGAAAGAGAAAGAGTGTTTGGATGCGATTAAAATGTGCTTGTTTCGATAAATAGAACTGGTAACTATATTTCGAGTGTTCGTGTATGTAGCAGTAGTAAGCCATTATCGTTTAATTTCTTGTACATGCTGCAAATATACACAAAAATACATTACAACTAATGTGGTAGTAAAACAGTATCAAGTTAGAATTTGATTATTTGTCTGCACCGTTGAATATTACTCGTTCACACTAGTACCCACAATGACACACACACAGAAAATATGCGTATATTAACGCTCAGAGGAATACGAAATGATATAACAACTTGAAAAGCAGCTAATGTATCATCGCCAATCTAATTGTAACTGGCGACACAGTGTCTTTACTCTGAAATTCCTCAAAAACTTTGGAGAAACACCATCAGCAAGACACAGTAAAAACAATCGCAAGCCATGCGTCCTATATGCAATTATAAAAGTCTTCTTTGTAAATGAATGGTGCGGTTCTCATATACTGACCGAATTTAAGCTCGGTTGTATGAGAGTTGATTGCCAAAAGAAGACTGAAGAGGAAAAAGATGAAATTACGTTCAAATGGAGAAAACGATAAAAATGAGCCAGAACACTGTAGCTCGTAGATAGATTAAAATATGATTATGTATTTAGCAAATTTACTAAATGGAATGAATTTAAACAACTTTCCAGTCTAAAGCGGCATTTTCAAAGCAGCTATCGAACTCGAGCAAGCTTTCATCATGAAGGTTCAAACAAATTTAGCACACAAACGTGAGTGCTCGTGTTAATGTGGCAGATTGTCATGTCATTACGAATGCTTACGTTTACGGCAAACATTATGTTTAATTCTAAAATGTATTTGAACCAAAATCACTCCCTTGCGTATAGGTACTAGTTTACTCCAAATCGATCGAATAACACTTTAACCCGTTGCTGAAAAGATTTCAAAGTTTCACAGTGGAAAGAAAGAAAGAGTTACAAACTAATGTGATTTCATGCAATTCAAACCATGTTTACTATAAAAAAACAGTTTTGGCGCACCCAGTCGCACAACAGAGGTGGAGATTAATTTAGCATCAACAGTTTACCAAAAATGTTAACTGAAATAGGCCAACAATGGCCTCTGGTACCTAATGATTTAAATCCACGCTACAAAAAATCTAACTTTCACATTTGATTCGATTTTCTAACAAGATATAAAAAAATATATACAACAGAACAAACTAAAGCACGAATCCAATCTAATGTTGTCACAACATAGCAAACAATACCAGGTTGATCAATCTGAGCCGTGAATCAATAGTTAGCGAAACTTTTCGTAAAAAGCGAATAACATAGTTCTGATACATTGCCGCCAGAAAAGGCTCTTCCTGCAATCTGCTCTTCTCCGGCTCCACACAGCCGAGCAGTGTGAATTGTATTGTCCGGTAGCCGGCAACAGTAATGCTAAACAATATTGTCTATGTTCACGTTCATGAAACGAAAACCTACATCGGAGAAAAGATTAGCGGAAAGAAGAGTAATCTGTGAAATCTGCATCAGCAATCGATAGTAGAATACTGAACACGTCGAACTGTAACAACATAAACGTGTTTCAAAGTAAATGAGAAAAAAAAAAGAAAAAAACAAAAAAAGTAGAAAAATATAAAAACAAATAAAAATAATATCACGAATTCGACAAACCTCCAAACCATAAAAATGCTGATGTATTTTACAATTTAATAGAAGAAAGAAATCACATGTACATATGTAATGCCATGCCTTGCAAGTTTAAAATGGAGCAACTTCTGTAGAATAAAATTTATAATTGCAACCTCTTTGCAGCTTACCTCAAGCCGGATTTTAATCGCTTTTCTGCATCCGCAAGCGAGAAGCTCTCATAGCGAAGTAATTAACATCAACGTTTTTCATGTAACTTTGCAAGTGTTTTCATCAATGAGGTATTGAGCGCGGAATGTTTTGCCCTAGCCAACAATGTCCCTATATATGGTCAAACGCTGGGTGCCATTGACATCAATGTCGAGCTGATTTCGAAGGCCGTGGCCATGCTTGAGTCCTTCAATCCTGGACCCGATGGAGTACCTTCCGTATTCCTGAAGAGATACATAGACTGCTTGCTGACGCCGTTTATGTCCTTCTCTAGTGGGATTTTCCCGTCGTATTGGGAATTTGGGGTCTCCTGCGAAAGGCTGAAAATCGAAAGGCTGAAATCTCGAAAGACTGAAAACCGAAAGGCTGAAAGCTATGAAAGGCTGAATATCACGTAAGGCTGAAACATCATAAGGCTGAAAAGAAGCGCATTGTTTCACAGACTTTTGCCAAATATTACAGTTTTATTAACATAAAGATTACTTCTGAGTCAAATTCTTCTGCTACAGTTATTATTTGCACACAAATATCCAAAAAATTGAACGTTAAGTTTTTGAAACAGTTGAAAAATTTCTTGCCATTCATAGAAAAGAATTAGCCCCAGACTTTCTGCCTGCTCAAGTGTTCGTTATATGCTGTCCTTACTCGCTGCCGCTCGTTCGGACTCAACTAAGGGATAACCCCTACTAGTCAGTAAACCTAGGAAAATGCTTGCACCTAAATAGAGGTGGTTTCTGCAGGGGGGCTGCCCCTCCGCAGTGGCCGGCGCTTCCGACGGCGGGTCGCCGGCGAACACTCGCGGCCTGCGGCCGTCTCGTCCTGAATCATCTAGGAATGTGTTTGGCACATAAACATGGGATCATTGTAAAAATTTACTGGAACACATTGAAACGAGATGAAAAGCATGCAATGCCTTCTCAGTGCACAGGTTAAGCTTAAATGATACGCTTTCCCCGTTGGACACTATAAAATGTAGTGTAATTATTTTTCATAATTTATAAAAAAATATCAAAAATTAATTAAGTTTTCTTCGATTTAAGTTAAAATTGTGAAAAATTCTGAAATTTCTGCCTTTAGCATTTACATACACATTGTTTATTCAAAGTTTCAGCCATTCGTTATTCAGCCTTTCGAACATTCAGCCTTATGAGATTTCAGCCTTTTGTCCATTCAGCCTTATGTAGGCGTTACTTAGTTTTCAGCCTTTCGTGTTTCAGCCTTATGATTTTCAGCCTTATGTTGCTAACCCGGAATTTGCACATATGTTCCCTGTACACAAAAAATGTGGTAAAGATGAGAGAACTATCGAGGCATCACATCGCTGAGTGCAGTCTCGAAACTATTTAGCTGGTGGTCATGGAACCGCTGCTTTCTCACTGTAAGCAACATGGCTTCACTTCCCACTATCACTACTAATCTGCTGTGTCTTACATCATACATAACGAAAGGTATGGCCCAACGAGCTCAGATTGTTATACATCGATCTGAAGGCAGCGTTTGACAAGATAGACCACGCCATTACAATTGCAAAATTACATGGATCTATTACAATGGTTTCGCTCATATTTCACCGATCGACAGTTGCTGGTGGCCGTTGGAGATTATCCGATCCGATTGCTGGAGATTATCCGGTCCGATAGCTGTTCACATTGGTCAGGTATAATACCTCACGGAAGCCACCTAGGCCCTCTGATTTTTCTGCTTTAATTCATTGACGTTAATTTAGTCATTAAGGGCCCACGATTCTCGTATACAGATGATCTTAAAGTGTACTTCTGAGAGTACTGTAAGCTGTAGTGCGGCTGTAACCTTTTCATTGGCAAACGAACCTTTATTCACCAATCATAAAGTTTGCAGACCTTCAGCAGAAATTTAATAAAGAATGAAGTACTCCATTTAAAAAGATAATAGATTGCACTCAGCTCTTCAAATGCTGCATACATGACTTTTTCAGATGCTGCTTCTATTGGGCAGTGCAGTCCCATAAGCGTAACTGAGCGCAACAACCCTGACCAGGAGATTACCTGACCCACGAACAACGAACCAACGCGACTACGTTTTTCTCGATTTTTTCCGAAACGTTCAGTCTACAAATCTGATTGATTTCATTT
This sequence comes from Sabethes cyaneus, assembly GCF_943734655.1. Classification (NCBI taxonomy): domain Eukaryota; kingdom Metazoa; phylum Arthropoda; class Insecta; order Diptera; family Culicidae; genus Sabethes; species Sabethes cyaneus. The sequence continues at coordinate 73,642,892 of NC_071354.1, read as the reverse complement.
CATTCCATCTGCATAACGTGAACAAAGGAGTGAGAATTGGTGCAGTATACACGAACTTGAAAGCCGCGTTTGATCAGGTTGGTCCCGGTATCCTTGCAAAGTTTGAAAAACTGGCAGTTTTCTTCAATCTGCACATAGTGCGAGTACCAAACGATATCGAACCGTCTTCGAGCGAATGTGAGAAAACAGGGAGTCAGAGAAAGAGAGAGATACACATGCGAGTATGTTCGTTAGAACGAGAAGGCTTGTGTAAGAAAATAAGACCAGACGAATGCGGATTTCTCACTGTTTTTGCAGTGGCTATCAAATCTAACAACTCGTAGCAAGAGTTTGAAGATAGGGTATAAGTATTTCGACTCGTTTTGGAACATCAGAGCCGCAGGGAACCAACGTTGGGCCACACTTTTTTTTGTAAATAAGCCTAGAAGCGCCGGATTGGTTGATCATGGAAGTTTAGCGGCCAATCTTCTGACGTTGACTGATGACAAAAAGGATCCTGTACGGAAAGGTAAAAATTCAGAAAGCGAAACGAGCACTTCCTGATAGATACTATTCACTCACACAGCCTCCAGGAACCTTGGTGTGAATAAAGGGCCAAACGTTTCAATTACTCGCAAAATACTGGAGCTTTCGAAGAAAGATCTAAGCATTTACTGGTCTTATAACAGGACATTGTCCGAGCCGCTATCATCTGAAGCTAATGGGAAAACTTCATGATGATATATGTCGCTTCTGCGGCATAGAAAAAGAAGACTCGGAACACCTGTTATGCCGATGTCCGGCAATTCTCAATAAAAGATTAAGGTTCTTCGAAAGAGGGCTGTTGGAACCCTCTGATATTTGGAGAACAACTCCCAGCGCAGTAGTGCACTTCATCCGAAGTGCATCACCGGGCTGGACAAATGCTATTAGTCAAACAATGACAATCACTTCTGCTAGTGGTGCGTCATCTTGACAACATAGCTATAATAAAACGGGGAATATATCACAATAGATCAAACAAATGGTCGCAGTGATAAAAATACCCAACATGGAAAAAAAGGGCCAAACAGAATGCTGCATCAATGCATCCGTCAGCGTCAATTTGGCAGTAAACCCATGGGAAAACTCAGAATAACGCTGACGGACGCGTTGACGCAGCATTCTGTTTGGCCCTTAATGCCTACAATGACGTATCTGCGAAACGCAGAACAAGAGTAAAATCGAATGTCGCACGTTGGTTTTCAACTGCAACAGCAATATCAAACGTCTTGTACATCACCTAATACAGTGGACCCCCGTTCGTTTGAACGATTCCTCATGCAAACTAACGGGGTTAGTTTTTCATTTGAACATCTGGTAACCCTCAATATGCTGGAGCTTGTGTGAACTGGCTGCCCTGCTCTTTGTTACTGTTTTGATTCAGTTGGCAGTTGCAAGCAGCGAGTATTTTATTCTCCGATCGGATACTACCATCATCGTTGGGAAAACGCAATGTGAAACAGATTAAACACGTTAGATCAGTACAAAGAAATCGTGTTTATGTGCATTGTCTGCATAAGCAAATGATATCATATTGAGAATGACATTTGAACCATTTTTAATTTGCACGTCGTGCAAACCAACGGGGTTCAAATTAAAAAGTGTTCAGATTAAAAACGGTCAAACGAACGGGGGTCCACGGTAATAGTCGCCTCGATTCTACATTTCAATCGGGCGCGTTACAATCAAAAACGTCCCGATCGACGTGTGTTATAGCGGTTATAGCATACGTTGCATTCTGATCGAAGCACAATTTCTGATCGGATCCTGCTCCCATCGGTATGTAGAATAGAGGTTAGTAGTTAGGAACGGGAAGGTCACAAAACGATAGTTAGGCCCCGTACAGAGTAAACGCGTCACGACTCCGCTCTCATGTTGCTACATGCACAGTCCTACTTCGGGCGAAAAAGGGCTGCGCGTATAACTATACAGCAAGAAATGTTGCTTGCACTCTGGCGGTACCCTTAGCGAGCTGAATAAGATAAGAGGAAATAAAGATGTATGTTGTGGATAACCATGGTGTAAAGTTATGATTTTGAAAATGTTTCAATTTTATTTTAAAAAATACAGTGCGCAGAATTGGGCACTTCCGGTAAATATAAATACTGAATCTTTATTTGTCGACCAACATTAGAAAAGGGCGAATAAGCCAAACGTCAAACAGACCGAGCGAGGATTATATTTGGTTGGAGCAGCATAGGAAAAGGAACAACTCTCGCGTAACTTTTCAAAAGGACCTAAGCACTGACGAACTGACATGACACATAGGAGAAAATTCTTCAAAAACCATCGTCCTACACATTTTGCTTGCACTAGCGCCCTCTATTATGCATGTTGCGGAGTAGCTTGCATTTGCAGGGTTTTATACTGTAGGTTTTTTACATTTGCAGGGTTTTATACTGTAGGTTTTTTGCATTTGTATGGTTTTATACTGGAAACTCAAAGCAACACTCGAGCGCCGCGGTGTGGACATGTTGCGAAATATGCTTTTTTGAAAAATAAGTTGTTTTTGAATGGACGATGGGATTAACGCGAGTGTCTCGTCTGTTTGTCTGTGACCTAAGTAACAATGAGAGATTCTCTTTGTGCTCCTTCTCTTTCACCTCTCACGGCAGTGCAAATGCACTTTAAAACACCAGCTTTGAATGAATCGGTTGCTAGCGTCACTAGCTAGCTAAACGTGAGGAAAATTTTTGTTGAAATGCATTTATGTCACCATAATAATCAGAAGAGAGGGAGCCAAAGAGAGTCTCTCAATGCTACTTAGGTCCTTTTGAAAAGTTACGCGAGAACTCTGTTCTGTTTGACAGTTGGCTTATTCGCCCTTTTCAAATGTTGGTTGACATTTTTCATCTCGCTGAGTAAATGTTACGTAGTTTAGATTTTAAATAATTTAGAATGTATAGAAGTAAATTTACTACGATTTAGCCACAAGGGTCTCGCTTAAGTGACATTTCATAAAAAAGTGTGCTTTCTTGATTGCAGTGAATTACGCTATAGGATTTACATCATTTACAAAATAAAATTTAATAGACTGTGAATTTTCATTTATATATTATATATAATAGAAACTTTAGTCGAATATGTTCCGCATGCAACTGCCTCCAACTGACGCTGCAGAAGAAAAGCGCAAGGTACGAAAAGCGGTGCAACAGAATATGTTTGCCTTCGTCGCACTATGCGTAGCTATTCGAATAGGTATGTACCAAAAAATGTACAATATCATTTGATATAAAATAAGGATTTGTTTCGTTTCAGCGCCTCTACTATTTAATCGTCCAATTAACGTTTAACGTCACTAACGTTGTAATAAAGCCATATTGAATAAAATCTAATGTATTTGAATATGTATTGAGATTTTAAATATTTGACGAAAGAATTACAGTGGTGACTCGTATAATACGGTTTCGTCAATCGTGAATCTTATACAGCAATGATTCGCTAATTGAGCGTTCATTAGTTGGATGGTCGCCAAAAGCCAACTAAAAGCACAGAAATTTTTAACAACTCGGTCAGCTAAATTATCGGCTTAGTTAGCGAATCACGATTCGCTAGTTGGAGTGCAGTCGTGACCCAATTAACGAAATCAGGATGTATATTCCATATATTTGATCGTTTCCGTTTAAAACTAAATCTAGAATTTTAACTTAAAAAATCAGGATTATCTCAAATCTACTAGTATGTGTTGTGCACAAACGAAATTTCAAGCACTCATACCTTTTCTTTTTATGTTGATTTTGAGAGCGGCTTAAACCATGGTACTCAATCAAGACTCAAGATATTTCTCTACAGCGAGTTACGTGATGTACAGTTGAACATCATTGGAAAAAACAATAACATCTATCTGATTTTCACGAAAATGCATTAGTATGCGTGCAGATTATAGTAAATAATTTGTAAATAGTAAGGGAAAATTTGAATGGAAAATATGCACAAAAATTTTTCCACAATTTCGATGCGAAAATTATTTTGAGTGCATTAAAAAAACTGGGGTTAACCTTCTGCCGGTTCTGCGGCTGAGGTGGTAGTCTGCCAAACACCGAATATCTGATAAATGCAAGAGATACGTTATGTATTGTATTTTGACTCTGAAGTTTCCATTGTCTTCTCGACTCATATCGGAGGTTTTATTACATCTAATAGTTTGCTAAATATAAGTTCTCAATTATAAAATAATTAAACCCTGGATATAGATAATTTAATAATAAGAGTTTTTGAGTTAAGTTTGGGTGTCCAGCGGACTACCACTCGTTCAAAATGAACATTTTCGGTTTAACCGAGATGAATTCTCCGTTAATTTATGAACGCTTTGACAGCAGCTCGGATAAAATTGAGTGCTAATCGACCTGAGCTCAGGTTAATTTATAAATTTTATTTTAATAGCAAAGTTAATTTGCTATTATCTAATGCATCATCACCACTTCAAATGTTAATCCATTATTCACGATTGACCACCAGGGTTTCTTTGTTGTCGAATTGAAACTGATCGTTTCTTGTGCCAAAAGGTATCGTTTGTTCATCTGTCATCTTCGCTCACCAATACCAATTTCTAGGCACACATTTAAGCAAGTGCCATCGAAAGTCAAGAGGAGACCTTATATCAACAATGGCTGCAAAGTGCGTTGAGCGAAATCTTGTTTCTTGCAGATTGCAAATTGTCTGTGAAGTTTAAATCAATAGTGAAAAAGGCACCAACCTTGCGAAATCCCAGTACTTTTTGTCTGGTAACCGCCATTCGTGTGAAAAAAGACAAAAGTCTAGAACAACAAGCGGAAAAAAGCTAGGTAATTCAGGTTGAGATATCCAGTTTTTCTCGTTTCATCCATCAGGTTTGCAAACTTGGAAGAGTCCTGATTTTATGTGACGGTGTCGGTGTGTATGAGTGAAAGTAGTGATCTATGTTATGACTTTTGATTCGTGAAAAAAATTATCTCTGTTGGGATATCGGCAATCCAAAATTTCGTGATTTCAAAACTGGTCTTTCTCGTGCTACCTAAATCGTGAAATAGAGTTGAAACCTAAGAGGAAAATCGACATTGGCAATGTAAGTATTTGATTTACATCTTAGGCGATGAAATGTTGCAATAAAAAAGTGACCTATTTATGTTACTGAATTATAAAAAAACAACGAAAATGTGTATAAAATAAAAAAGTTTTTATAATTAGGTTTGGCTAACAATATTTCCAATTTAGAACAGCATAACGTACAATGTATGGAAAGATTAATAATTTAAGCATTAAGGTTTTGCTAATAGAATAACTATCATGTACTTGAAAAGTTTTTCATGCATTTAAAATACTTCTTAGATATACTTCTGTCCAATTGAGCTTTCAGTAACCTAGCATGCCTATGTCTCTCATAGGCCATATAGCCGGTTCTAGGACCCGTACAATGTTCTTTTCGGATCCAGGCCCGGAACGGAATTCAAGGAAACCTGTCCACGATCTGAAGACGCCATATGGCCTCTGAGAGACATGAAATAGACGCCAATCGCTATTTTCAATAGTGCTGATGTGTTTGAAATGTCCCTTTATGGGAACCGGTTCTGGATTCATGGTATCCTCCCAGATTCGGACAGTGTATGCCATGGCTTGTAATCGTAACTGCAGCAAACTATCTACGTCAGTTAGTTGTTTACAAAAATTAACATGTTTCATACAAATTAAAAAAGCTTAACAAATGAGATTTATAGCCACGATCTGTAGGAATATTGAAAATAGAATAGGTTTTTGGGGGAAATTCCCAAATTTGATAAAAAACAATATTGAAAAATAAGAAAGTTACAGCCATTTTAGTGAATTTTGCGTGGCTTAAAATGATGTAAACCTTGGAGGGATTAAGGGGACCCTACGCTGGAAAGTCGAAAAAATCGAACTTTATTTTTCTTTTATTCAATTTTGATTAGGTTTACACCTTAAGAAATGTCATGCCAAAAGGATTTTTCGATACCTGATCTCTTTGAAAAGTTACAGCAAAAATTATGGGATTACTTCAAAAAAAGTGCACCGTTGTACGAAACTTTAAGGAAACAAAAACTAGTAAAATCTTCGAGAAATGCCACATTTTTATTTCAGATTTGATTCTACAAAATTTTCCGCTTATGTTAATGCTAATTTTGTTTTGTAATGATCCGATCACGGAAAGTGGACGAAAAACGATCATACACGTAAGCCTTCTATTGCGGCGTGGAACAACTGTAATAGAATAAAACGCCGTTTCTGTAAAAAAAAATTTCTTTTTTGTTTAGGTTATCCAGTTAGTTGCATAGCGTGTAAAACTCTATGCTGGACCCTTTTGTGCTGTTATCATCAGAGTATCAGTGAGAGCTCAAACGCCAGTTCTACCTGACGAGACAGGCAATGTCGCCCAATAAAACACAGGTAGAGCCTCGAGCAAAGCCGGAACGCCTATGCCCGCAGGCGAATACATTTATTTACAACTAGCTGAGTGCCCGATCTTACTCGGGGCGCGTTTGTCTCACAGTCACTTGTACATCAATTATTGTAACCGAAATGCTTATAATGCAAAAAATATAACGCTTGTCTCTCTTTTGGACGTTCCTCCCCATTTGTCAGCTTCCCCTCTTTTGTCTACCCGGCCACTTGCACGTCTGTGTTTTTTTACGGAAATCTCTATAAAGCCGTATAAAGGAGAAACAAAGACATTTTTCCTATTTGCACCTTCCGCTTTTAACAATGGCCTGCAGACTCATAGGAAATGAATAGTATTGTTATTGTACTTTTCTGAACAAAGCTTTTAGTTTAGTATTGCATCCTATCCTAAAATCTGAAATACGCCATAGAAAGCTGATCATGAGAAAAACATGGTGTTCTCAGATCAACTCCACACTTTAAATGATTGCCCTTGTAACTCAAATAGAGTTGGCCAACAACACTTTGCACTAATGATCGTACACTTTTTATATGGATCACTTTGATTCGGTGCATAATTGACAAATCTACAGCTGCGAGCATTACAGTTTAGTGTTTCGTATTCTGATTTTTCCTGTTGTACGGCAAAATTGTTACATTCATGTGGGCGCACTCCGCCCTTCCTGTCAGCAACCTCCGGTCATCAGGTCCCCCTTTTGTCTCAACGTCACTTATGGGAGAACCGTGCAAACGTTTCGGACCTCACCCTGTTATGAACCCCCCCCCCACTTCAACCATCTCAGTACTGATTCCCTTATGTCAAGGAACATGTACCTCAAATTTGATAAAGAACGGTCAAGGCGTTTCGGAGTTATGGTCTCCCCCCTTATTAGCCCCATCTCTTTGTCAACCCCTGGTGAAGATTGCTTGATGTCAAAGAACAGGTGTGCCAAGTTTGGTAAAGAACGGTCAAGGCGTTTCGGAGTTATGGTGGAACATACATACAAACATACTCATGCTCACTTTTATATACAGTGTGGCACATATATATTCGAACAAAAACAAAGTCATATATTCTTTGTAAATAAAGCCTTTATTACGAATTTTAGTTTTAGAAGTTGTTTACCCATAGATACAGAACGCAAAAAACAATCGTTGCTCTATTGAATCTATTGCGGTACGCATGCAATGTCATCGCATATATTGTTGATAACTAACTTAAATTCATCCAAATTACGATATTTATAACCTTTGAGCTTCTGCTACATGTATCCCCATATACAAAAATCCAGAGGTTCAAATCAGGAGAACCCTGAGGCCATTCTTTTTTCAATATGAAATCCACCAGACTGGCCTTACACCACGTCTGCACAAGATTTGGAAGTGCGGGCAGCAGCGCTATCCTGTTGAAAGCAGTAATATTCTTCAACATACATTTCCTAAACGTCAGACATAAATTTTTGTGCTAAGACCATTTCTAGATAGCATTTTACATTAACTTTTACACCCTTTTCAATAAATACAAGAGAAAGTTTCCCTTTCTTTGAAATGCCTCCCCATACCATGACCGCAGATGTAGTTTGGTATCGTAGTACATTCCGTTTGTGCTTTGTAACGTCGATGATCGAAACCGACCACAACCGATCATTTTGAACATGATACGGGGTTTAAAGAACAAACAACTTCTCATCAGAAAAGATCACTTCGGAATCACCGTGCCGACGAAGCAGCAGTTTGCATCTTTCCTGCCGTTTTTGTTTTGTTACTTCCGTTAATTCATGAATTTTATGTTTTTTGAATGCTTTCACATCCAGATCCATTTTCAAAATTCGACCGCAACCGCTCTCGAACAACGTTTTTGACCTCTGCAGTGCGAACGCTTCGTTTTCTTCCAGTTTTTTACGGTTTTCAACAGATCCTGTCTCAATATTTTTTTTTTGAACCGATGGGTTTTTTTACAATTGATGGAGGAACGGTAGGGGAAAGTAAAGAAAATTTTTTGGGAAAGGAGGGGAAAGAGTGGAAAGGAAGGGGGGGAGGGGGGTAATAGGTAGCTACGCTTAACAAGTTGTCGTGACTCCTATCTTTTGTCCAATGCTAGAAGGTGCATGGGCCGAACCAAGCTATATTCCCCTTCCTTTCCACTCTTTCCGCTCCTTTCCCAAAAAAATTTCATTACTTTCCCCTACCGTCCCTCCATCAATTGTAAAAAAACCATCGTTTCAAAAAAAAAATATTAATATTAATGCCTGACCGTAATTCAATGTCAAAGACTAAAACACGAGTTTGGTCAAGATCCTGTCTCGACAAATCTTTTTACTGTATGCAAATGCTCTTATTATGCCAAGATGTTTGAGGTCACGAAAAATCGTGCTGCATGTAGCACCGTTTCGGGAGTTATTTATTATCAACGACCGTAACTCGAAGGTTCATCAGGTTTGTCGTGGATGGATCGTTAGGTTTTAATAAATTAACATTCAAATCTCCCATGTCTAAAATATTGAAAATACTCACATGACGATAGTTCAGAAATTACAACGAATAATTCATTTAAACTGGAAAAAAATAATACCATTTGAGATTTTGCACCAACGAAATATTTGAATGATTTATTTAGATGCAGCTTTAGGAAGAATTGAGTAATTTAAAGTTTAGTTGACATTCTGCAAAAGAGGTGTACGTACTAATAATAGCAAGAATTGACGTTAATGCAAAATTTCTACTGTAAGAATAGCATAGCACAGCTTAGTTTGACCGCCCCTTGAGTTGCCCGTGATTGATTTGGAACAGCTGAAATTGCACAAAGAACCAGCAGAATGATGCTTGGGAATATCATTCATCATTCTCAGTGTGCAACTTCTGGTGACCAAGTCTTTATAGTAGTCAGTAGCAAAGCTGGCCACGTCCATGCAGATCAATTAAGGAAGGGAAGGAATGTTAGTCGGGCACTTGCTGCTACTACAGATCGACACGCCACCGGAAGGAAGTTGTTGTTAGTTGAAAAGAATTCATCTGATATTACCGAGGTAGGTGGTGCGATCACTGTTATTTGAGCTCGCGTATGATTTGAGAACGTGCTTGGTTACGACGGTTTGAGGACGATGGTTTGGTATGTTTCCATTGCGAAATAGGGAGTAGTAATTCAAAGTATATTGTATATCAATTATGTATCAACATAATCAATGTGTTCAAATTACGCGTGCCCAGTCATTAGATACCGATGGACATTTGCTGCAAAGCGCGAAAGCCGTCATGAAACAAACATGACTACATATTTGACAATTATTATTTCGGAAACCTGGGGTGACATTGTGATTCTCGTTTCGAGTGATTTTGGTTCGTTTCGACCACGTTAAACGAATGGGCGAAACGAACCAAAATCACTCGAAACGAGAATCGCAATGTCACCCCTGGTCCCTGGTGACTGACTGCGCGAGTTACCTTTGGCATTCTTCGATCATGGATTTTAAGGATCATTATTTTTAAGGATTAGTAACGAACACAAGCGTGAAGTTAACTAATATGGATAGAATAAGATAATAACTTTCGTGAAATGTACCTACTATCAAAATTTAGAATAAATTTAAGTGGAGTCGGTTTACTCCACAATTGCAAAGTAATTCGCCTTGAAAAGTTATTTAAACTTGAGACTTATAGCTGTCGTTTTGGATAATTAGATCAGGATTTCATATGTTAAATACCGTGTAATAATTGGTAATACACGTAACCTGTCCAAAATATATGCCTGTCAAAAATATATGATTCATCCTATTCGATAATGGAAATTTAACGACCGAAGTTTGTAGCTAGTTGAATTCCATGAAACACACTCGTTGGTTTGACCAACGCAAACAAACATTCCGTTGCTTCGCACATTTTACAATTCAAAACCAGCAAAAAGACTACGATACGAAGCCGCTACGCTGACACAAATTCGTATTCGCAGCCGCACGACTATTTTATATTGGTCAACGTTTTGATATACCTGTGGATTTAATTCCAAATTCATGCATGCAAAGCCTACAATATTAACCTTTCGTTACTCGCGCTAACTTAGATTCATAGGCATACTAAAACAGAATAGAATTCACTCGAATACTAGCGCTACTTTGGGGAAAACTTATGAACATTTTTCAATCGATTGAAAAATCTCGGTCAGTAACTTTCTTTATTGCCGAAATCGAGATATTTCGGGATAAAGTTAACGTTCCACAGGCGTTGTACGAAATACAACAGCACAAGTAACCGTGTGCTAAAAAAGTATAAATACTAATGCCATGCTATTTTCATATTCATATTTTGATCATTACTTATTTGTATGAAACATGTCTTTTCCTAGGCTAATTAAAATATTGCAAATAAAATTCCAAAAATTTGTCAACATGTGAAGGTAAACGCACCTAGGATGCACGATAGACCTCGCCTACAAGGACTCAATTCAAGTCCCGGTTTGTAAACGCATCAATGCCAAGTGTGCCCAAGATAATTCGCAATAATCCTTAAAAACAACCGATGTCGAAAAATTGCGAAAAACAAACGATGCTAAATCGCCATACGAAACGACACTCAGTACCGGTTATATAAGACCAATCTGAATATTCGAAAATTCGAAACTAATGTAAACAATTTACCATTTTCTATAAATTTAATATTATGGTAATGGTCCACATGAACAGTCATGATTTGTCAATTTATATCGGAAAATACTATGCTGCTAATCGCATGCAAGTTTAACGGTGGCTCGAAAGCCATATGAAAAATTTGGGGAAACCATGGGAAAAATTTTAAAAACACACAAGGGTAATTACAAAGTATTACTTACGCAATGCTTGTTGTGCTATCTAACCAGCACTGGCTGTTAGTGATTCTTGAATTCATGAAGAATTGTAACATATATTACCTATAATTAATTCCACTATAACAAATATTACAATCTTTTTACTAATATACATCTTTCAATCAGTATTTATCTTTTTATTTCTTAAAGTGGATATTTTATTCATTGTAAAAACGATTATAGTAGCTATCGAAAGGCACTGCATTACTGAATAATACTTGATAGGACATTTCCCTCACCTTCTGGGGCAAACCTACAAGATTAAACGCTATATTTTTGTCATTTATTCGCTTTGCTATCAAATGTCCAGTTCACCAGATTTCGGTAACACATACTTCTTTTTGCTTTCTTACAGCACCGACTCACGGTTGTATTCCGGTGCAGGTTGGGAAATTTCCCGATGTCCTAGAGCAATCTCTCCGCACTACGCGTACTGTGCTGAGCAGAGTAGAATAATTCTGTTGCGGAGAGCAGCCTGCAAGAGCGCGAGAAACAATCGTGACACAGCACAGCAGCACCGTCGTCAGCGTGAGTAGTGTGAAAAATTGTTGTGTAAGTTCGAACGTGAAAAGCGGAAGGAAAATCTGGCAGGCATTCGTTAACCAGAGCCAAACTGTGCATTGTACGTGTCGTACATCGAAAAACTACAGTGATAGCATTCCGAGTCATCAGCCCAAGGGTGCAGAGGCGGTAGCATTAACTGATGCAGTGTTTTCTGGCCGAATTCGAAGGGGAAACCTCTTAACCCACGGAAAGGATAGAGGTCAATCGGTGACGGGAAGAAAAATAGCAGCTATTTTTAACAAGTTCGTTTAAACGCATTGTACCGCACTCTGAAAGAAAAGCTGACCGAATCCAAAACGGCAATTGGTGTGTGTTGTGTCCTGGTTTTCTTACAGAAAAACGTAAAGAAGGAAAGTTTGAGCACGAGAGAGTTTTTTCAACGTTTCCCTTTGATAATACACAGGGCTATGGCTGGATTTGGGATTGAAACTGGGCTAAAGGGTCAAGAAAGGAAAAGTACCCCGCCTCAATTCCTCTAGCCAAAGTCGCGTGTCATCAATTCTGTGACAGACAGTTTTTGCTGCGACAGAAGAAAATACGTAAACGTCAAAGGAAAAATCAATGATTTAGAATCGTTTTAGAAGTGCCCGGTGCTGGATTACGTTGGAGAATCTCTCGAAAAACATTTACGGCGTTGCTATTGTTAGTACTGTAGAAGTGTGATACAAGTGCTGGCCTCCAATCTGTATCATCTCTGAAAAGCTTTGTTGAAACATAGTTTAATGCAAAAATTAAAGTGCTGTAGTTAAAAAAATCCGTCGTTCTATCCAAATAAAAGTGTGTTGTTATATAAGAGCGTTCCCCGAAAGCTTTTTGCGGATTGTTGCAGAGCGGAAAGCTACTACTATAACCAACCAAACCGCAGGCGGTGTTAGCGATAACAACGAAGCGAAATAAGAACCTACCAGGGGGAGGTGTTTTTTCGTGTGTGGAAGTCGGTTGAAAGGCCGTGATTGCTGTGTATTTTGCTGAACGACCCAGGGAACTAGAAAAAGCCGCCAAGCTGGAGCGACTGCCAGAATACCTGCGCGACACCGTGGACTGGTTTATGGGGTAAGTAAAATTGATTGTTCAATTTAGGTAGTAAGAAAATGCTTCAATGCGTCTTGTGAGGACGTCTCGTGCAATACAGTGGTTGTTTTTAAATGTCATTGGGCTGGGAGAATTGGAAGCTTTCATCAGAGTAATAATGGGTGTTTTTTTTGTGTTGCTCACTTATGTTTGTTTGGTGTTGGCTGGCCGAGCTGCCAGATTGGTTTCTAAATTGTGCTTTGTATTGGCATAATATATACGGAAGGTTCAAGTATAATAACAAGTTGTTTGAATTAACATTGCCTTTTGTTTCTTCCAAAACTGTTAGAATGGCTGCCGTCCACGCACCCGATGTTCCGATATTTCGGATGGTTACATAGTATCTACCGTATATTATACATATAAGTAATCATATGATCAAGCCAGTGTTTTGTCGATTCATGTCGTTTTCACTAACACATTCCAACGTAGGATGTTTATGATGTTTATAGATAGTTAAATATCCTATGCTCAGCACCAAGGACCGACGAATTAGTCCTTTTAACAAATGCTCTCTCCGATGAGGTTTGCTCTTGTTTTTTTTTCATTGTGTGAATTCTCTTGTAGTCGAGAGAGCTAGAAAGATAACGAGAATGAGAATACTTGCTTCGTCCTGCTGTGCTATTTATATGATTGGCCTTTTAAATATCACGCGATGTTATTTTTGATGTTGCAAATGTGTGCTGCAAAGAATTATGTATACAAAAGTTTTTCACAAGTAACCAACCTGAGTAAACCATCACAGCAAAATCTTTCGTTTGGAGTTGAGAACAGCAATAAATGGTGGCGTTAAGCAGAATATGCTATTTCATGCAGTGTTCCTCATATCATACACATTCTATACTTTTTGGTGGGCGTAGCTGTGTCCTTTTCGTGTGCGCCTTTTTGTTCCCCAAAACTTAAGCATTTGTTGGTTTTGTAAGAAACACTACCTACTGTGCGATTTTTCTTTTTTGAAATTAGATTTTCGTAATTGCTGAAAACATAACAATTGTAACACTATGAAGCCCAATACTACAAATTAGGAAAGTGTAAACGTGACATTAAAAATTGGTGTGCACATAATATGCTTTTTGGTGCTTGGTGCTTTGGTGCTTTTTGATTTGGAAAGGGCAAAATAACAGGCTATTTGTTTAGCATTTTGCCATGACTCAAATTTGTTTACAATGCTGTTGATTGGAAAAATTTGTCAACATTTGTTCAACAATTACCGAGCAAAGTTGAAAACAAAATTTGATATCTTGATGTCACGGATTTTGATTACTCGGAGTGATATAATTTTGGTTGATATAGTGGTGGAAACATTGAAATTGATTGCCAAAATTCCACGCCGTGAATAAAGTTGAATTCTATTTTCTACTTTTTTCTATTAAAAATATCGAAAGGAATACTAATCTTGCTGTTATCCAATATTAATGGAAAAGTTGAAATAGTTTCTCTTTTAACACAAATGAAAGCAAATTCTGGTATATCATAAAGGTCATTTGGACTCGGTAACATTAACAACGGTAACATGAAAAAAGGCAGATAAAAAGTTTTATTTATTATTTGGTGCTTGATTTGTTTGCAAGTTTTTGTTGGCTAGAAATTGTTGATTAAGCTTTTAATTTCACAAAGTTCAGGAATTGAAGTTGGTTACAGCTGACAGCGTATCGCTGGTTTTCTTTTATCACAATCCCACTTTAATCCATACCAACCAACATCGAACATTTGTCGATCAGCACGAACGGCACGAGATTGCATTCCATCGGAATGTCCCGTGCAAAAGCATCGCCTCTCGGTATCGCATCATCGGTATGCATCAGGATATGTAATGGAATTCCTGTGCAATATCTAGGTTAGTTACTTGAACCATCGAATGGTGGCAATAGTGCTTGGACGGCCGCAGTATTGGAAGTACGTGCCTCGTCGTGACCGAAGCCTTTTCTTCTCTCTCTCTTTTCACGTGTCGCACCGGCTGTCGAACTCGTCTGCCTGCCAGTCACATTCTCGCGCAAAGTGATAAATATTTCAGACTGCAGCAAGCTTTGCGTATTACTTTTGAAACAATCTTTGCAGAAATTGTGTCGCTGGGGGGAAATTGAAAATTCTGCCACTGAAATTATATTAGACGCTTTTCATTATTCAATTTCTCAACCGAGGGATTGTAGTGATGTCAGAGAGAAAAAAAATTATCCTTACGATTTACATTGAATCTAAAATGAAATGAGGATGGATCTAACTATAGATAAATGTCGAAACCATATTCAAGTCATTCAATGATCAAATAACGGATTTGAATCCAACTTTTCTTCAGGTTGGGTTGGATTTTTCCTATGGGGACAAGATGGATTCAAATCCGGTTATAGTTGGCTCCCATTATAGCTTGGTTTGATTCGCGGATCCTCTAGCCTGGGTAAAGAACAACGTTATACAAACCTAATAAGTGTTGCTTCAATTGGTTGCCTAATTTTGTACTCTTTCCATTCCACATCTTGCCTCTCCTGAGATACTATCAATTACTTTCTTCTACTGTTCCCTTCGACTATAACAAAGCATAATTTTCATATTTCAAAAATTTGTTAAATTTGCGTAGAAATTGATTTTGCTTCAGTTTTACAAAAATTGCAAAATATGGATGTTTTCGAAAAAATTGTCGAATTTCAAAGATTTTTCAAAAAAATCAGAAAAAGTGTCTATAAATTCTTTAGAAGATTTTTGGACATACAATTAAGGCTAAGCAAGGCTTCTTCTTTCTGCGTAACTTTTTTTTCTGAAAATGCACCTAATTTTCTACTCAACAGTATGGAAAACGGCATACATGGTTCCTGTTCATGAAAAGGAGAATTGGAATGTTGGAGAAATAGTGGGCATAGCGTAGGGCAGAGGTTTATAAAAAGAATGGCGTTAATTATAAAGTTAGTCAGTAGCCTTCGAGTAGCGTACGAATAAACATGTTAATAAGAATTTCCAGAACTATCGTCTACAGGAGAAATGTGAATATCTAACTATCGGGGTATCTTCGCACTAAGCTCAATTTTAATTCTGTTTGAGCTCTTTCTGTATACACCTGTATTGCCATTCTTCAAAGGCAGTACATCGTGGACGATCGGATCAACACAGTTTTATGTCTTAGCGGTCCACGACAATCAATCTTCTGACTCTCACAGCCTACGTGATAAAAAGCTTCGGCGACCGGCCGCAGACGGATAACGTTTACACGGACCTATCCGCTGTCTACGATAAACTGAATCATCAAATCGTAATCACCAAAATTGGGTAAACTCGGAATCGGAGGCCTGTTGCTACGATGGTTCAATTCATATTCAATTCATTCATCTCAATTCATCTCTTCGATCGCCATCCAGAAGTTAATGTCGAGAGTTTTAGTTTAAGATCTCTCGCTGCTTTGCTCTAGAATCCCGCAAGAGAGTCATCTTGGATCTTTGATCTTCCTTCAACGATGTCCATTTCGTGATTAAATGTCTATGACTCTCATTTGCTGACAATTTTAATCTGTATGCAAAAGTAGAGAATTCGTCTGATGCCGCGGTTCTGTAAGAGCAGTTATCGAGTTCCACGAAACGGTGCATACATTCTCCAGGAAATCAAACCTCTCGTCTTTGACTACACGCCATCAGACGTGCCTTTACGCCGCGAAAACTGTATCAAGGGCTTCAGGATACTGCTCGATGATAAACAACACATCGCATTTATTGTCGACACGGCCTGCAGGACCCTTAAATTTATTATGCGCATCACCAAGAACATCCACGACATCTATTGTCTGAAAGCTCTCTACTGTGCACTAATCCGCTTCAAACTTGAGTTCCGCGCTCCAGTGTGAAGTCCCTACTACCAAAATTGAGGTGATCGAATCGAGCCAGTGCAGCGCAGAATCATCCGTTTCGCTCTACGGAGATTGTTTTGGAACGACCCCTCTCAGCTGCCTAGTCCACAGTGAAGCCCACAGCAAGCGCGACTTCCGCTGATAATACGCCGCCAAATCTCACGGCTGTCCGCCGGCACCGGTGAGCTTAGGTAGACAAATTCGTCAACCACCACGAATTCCTTGCCTTCATCGTTTCACTACTGGCCTAGCGGCGTCAGTCGGTCTCGGTACTGCTGGTCTGTATGTACTGTGTTTTGGACGTTACCTTTAACTCGGTCAAGACTTGTCTGTTTCGCACTTCAGTCTGGTGTACTGTTCAGATACCGCCATAGATGTTTACCAACATTGTTCATGCAACCGGTAAAGCAGACGAATTGACTTTCTTTCATAGCAGCCGAGAGCCGGGTAGATTTTGTGTATCAAGAATTCCTTTCCGTTGTACTCGGTCCTGGGCTGCTCATCGCCAATTCGTTACGCGTTTTGACACACGCAAGTCGGCTCTAACCGGGCCGAGACATCTAGCACATTGGGCCCCTTTATTCCTGGTGCCGGTGGGATTCTCGAAGGGAACGGATTTCACTGCACAGTCGTTCGGCATCCTGGCGACGTGGCCGGCCCACAATAGTCTCCCAGCTTTCGTCAGGTGTACGATGGAAATCTCCAAGTAGTGTCTGCCACTCGTGGTTCATACGCTTACGCCACTCTCCGCTATCCGTACTCTTCGTGCTATCTGTACTGCACCAAAAATAGTCCGCAACACCTTTAGTTCAAATACGGCAAATGTACGTAAATGTCTGTAAGCAAAGGTACAGTCCCAAGCCGTAGAGGACTACCGATCTAATTAGCGTTTTGTACATCGTCAGCTTTGTGCTGCGGCGTATGCTCCTTGATCAAAGCGTCTTACGGAGGGAAAAGTAGGCTCGATTTCCAGCATGAATGCGTCGATGAATCTCCTTACTCGTATTATTGTCGGCGATGACCAGAGATCCCAAATATACAAATTCATCAACCACTTTCAGTTCGTCGCCGTCACTTTTGGTGGGACGCAACGTTGCTTTCTCTGGAGCCTCTTTCTACCATAAATTTGGTTTTTGACGCATTGATTTGTAACCCTATCCTCCTAGCCTTCGTTTTTAGTCTGGCGTAGATTGCATCTGCCGTTCCAAGATTTCTTGTAATGATGTCGAGGTCGTCTGCGAAGGCTAGGAGTTGGCTACTCTTGCTGAAGATCGTTTCTCTCGTTTCGATGCTCGCTCGCCGGATCACATCTTCAATTGATATTGATAACATACAGGATACTCTATGCCCTTGTCGCAACCCTTTGCGCGATTCGAA
The DNA here is from genome assembly GCF_943734655.1 of Sabethes cyaneus. Taxonomy (NCBI): domain Eukaryota; kingdom Metazoa; phylum Arthropoda; class Insecta; order Diptera; family Culicidae; genus Sabethes; species Sabethes cyaneus. The sequence continues at coordinate 73,624,821 of NC_071354.1, read as the reverse complement.
GGACTCGAGAGTGTCTTCGAGACTTGTACGTAGCACATCACTCGCTCCAGGTTAGCTTTGCGTGCCGTGTCAGTTTGTTCGTAAAATCGTACTCGTGCAGTATCTGCCTTTTGTAGAGCCATTTTTGTAGAGTTCTTCCGGGAGTCGGTCCTTTCCGGCGGCTTTATTGTTCTTCAGCTGAACGATTTCTCGCGTGGTCTCTTCGAGATCGGAAACCGATACGCTGTTTTCTTATGAGGCACTCCTAGGTTAACTTCCGTTGCGTCTCCTTGTGCTATATCGCCTTTGAGATGCTCATCGAAGAACTGCTTCCACCTGTCGACCACCTCGCGCTCGTTTGTGATTAGATCCCCTCTCTCGTCGCTAAACATGTCAGCTCTAGGTGTGTAGCTCTTACGAGTTTGGTTCAGCTTTTCGTTAAACTTGCGCATGTCTTTAGCCCAGAATAGTTGTTCCAGCTCCTCACGATCTCTTTCCTCTTTCTGGCGGTTTTTCCTTCTCAGGACCGAGGTCAACTCATTCTGCTCTCGTCGATACTTGGCCAAATTCTTTCTTGTGGATATGATCATTTTTTCTCTATTGCTTGTTGGCATTTCCCGTCAGGCCAATGATTTCTTGCGCTCAAGGTTTCCTCACCAGCACTGCGGTTGCGACTCCGTTGACGGTCGAGCGTATCATACTCCATCCGTTTTCGAGGGTCGAAGCATCTAGCCCCACAGAGAAGGCAGAGCTGCATCCAGTACGCGTGCGTAGTTTTCGACAATTTGCGGGTTGTTTAATTGCCCAAAGTTTAACCGAGGAGGCCGGCTTTATCGCGAGGTAGAAACCGTCGTTAGTTTTGAGCGCACATGTATTGCTACTAGGTAATGGTCCTAGTCGATATCCACACCTCGTAGGGAGCGTACGTTGGTGATGTTCAAGAAAAACCTGCCCTTCATGAGAATATGGTCGATTTGGTTCGAAGTTTGTTGGTCAGATGGCTTTGTGTATATTTTTGTGGGGAAAGAATATGCTTTTGATCACCAAGCCTCGGGAAGCGGAAAAGTTGATCGTTATCGTTCGTGTCGGTGTGCAGGCTATGGGGCCCGATCACCGGTATATTCATTGCTTAACTGCCGACCTGGGCGTATCCCCGATGACAATCTTGATGTCCCGTGGCGAGCAGCTATCGTACGTAGTTTTGAACGCTTCCTTCTTGTCGTTGGGTTTACCTCCGTGTGAACAATGCGCATTTATGATGGTGTAGTTGAAGAAACGGCCTTTTATCCTCAGCATTCGCATCCTCTCGTTGATCGCTGGATTTTGCCCATCACTATGAAGCCCGTTCCCAGCTGGTCGCTCCACCGTTCTGGTAAAATTAAGCTTTGCTGCTACGGATCCTCCACACCTCGCTTTTGTGACAAATCTCCTGCAGTGCCACGATGCCAAACTTTCGGGGTTTCAACTGACCCAGGTAATAGATACCAAGTTTTCATTCCATGTCCTTATTTCGTCGCCTAGTTCCAAGCCGAATGTTCCGAGTAGAATTTTCTTGATTCTCTTTAGTGTTTTGTTTTTATATAGGTAGCCGTACTAGGGCCCACGCTACCGAGTCTCGTGATGGAGCTGCCATCTTATAATGTCGAAACAGCAGACGAATTGACTGGATTTATTGACAGATGTGAGATTCGAACGAATTCGAAGGATCACCCGAAATCCGCACACAGCACTGTGCACCATGCGTCATAGATTTAATCAATGTCATCAATTTCCTGGGGATGCCGTCCTTGTTCATGATTTTTCATAACCCTTATTGGTCGACGGTATCACACGCAGCTTTGAAATCAACGCACAAATGGTACGTGGGGACTACGTATTCACGGTCTTTTTGGAGAATCTCCCTTTTTAGGTTAGATATCTTCCAATTCGCAACCGGTTGGACGCGAAGCAATGAACGTAGCGTACAGCTAGTTTATAGTAAATTAGTTAAAAGTTAAAACATAAAAAAACACATTCTTTCAACTCTGAAACAAGTCGACTTTCCACTTTCGATTTGGTTAAAACCTATCGATTGAAAGTTTGAAAATTCTTAACCGATCAAAAAATGTGTAGTTTCATTTAGCGTAATAATCAATAAATCAAATATTCATTATTTTGAAACTAATTGATTAGGTTGCATTTTGCTCATACATATTTGAACAATTAAAGCGAAATAGGGTATCATAGTTCCGTTCGCGTGGAGTGCAACTGTTGACTCGGTGGCGCATAACTAGCAGTGCTAATGCGTGTTAATATATTTATGCGACAGTGTATAAATTTAATGACTTAGTTTATATTTCTCCTATAATCTTGAAATCGCTGGCATGGTTACCACCTGATGTGCTTTGCCGAAGTTACATTTTGGTTGGCGAGAATGCCAAGGTTTTGTATGCGATAAATATGCTCGACAGGAGAGTAAATCTTGGCATGTGTTAGAGAATCTTGCCTTGATTAATGGTGTTGCTGATCTCGAGCCTCATCAAGTAATGATTTATCGTGAGCACTGTTTATGATTTATTCTCATTTTTGGGTGACAGTTAAACATTTACTTTGTATGTTTCTGTGAAGTGGAGCAAAGTGTATAACTGTATTACCTGATCAGCAATAAATGTTGATTTTTCATTAGCACAAATCTTCCACCAGCGCCCATTATTTTGCTACGATTAGCCTAACGAAATGTATAAAATTTAATTTTACGTGTATCCACCAGTTTGATTCTCTTCTCAATCTGAGTCTATATTGAAACTCATTTAGCGTTCAATATTGGAAAAATACTGATGGCAGTGTTTACTGCTCTGTGATAACGTGATGGCAAGGAGAGCCAGAAAAAAAAAATCGATGAAAAGTAGCTGCCACGATATCAGTGAACTGCTTTAGGACAATGTAAACATTGCAATCATGCTTTAGTGCTGTAAATATGCATAGCAGGCACCTATAATTCAGGCTGAACGAAAATTAAATAGGTCAAAGCTGGGTTTCGTTTAATCATTCCTTGTTTTGCAGCTGGCCGCTAAGGGTTGAACCAGAATAGAATGAAAACGTTGAAGCCTTATAGTAAATTTTTAAGATTGCCGTAATATCCATCGGTAAACAAACCGCCATAGCTAATGGCCTTTGGCCAATCACTTTTGCAACTGTATCACATGCGTATCAAAGTTGAACCGAACCTGGTCAGGCGTGCCGCCGATGACGTCAATGTGTGTATTGCCAGTTGACGCCAGGAACGGATTGCTCGTGTCTATACATATGTAGCTTTCGTCGTTTCATAAGCTTGCCGCAATGTCGGAAACTGCCGTAGCGAAAGGACCTTGACCGACGGTGGCACACGCTGGTGGCGCTGGTATGACATGGTGACTCATCTCGTCAAGTAAGCATCGTAAAAAGTTTTAATACATGCCACAAATCAACCCATACCCGGATCCGCCCATACCACATCGCACCGTATCAACGTCAACCCATCGCCGCTAAGTGAAATGTGCGGAAATGTATGAAATCACGACATCCCTAACCGTTGCGTTGGCTGGCGAAGGGAAAGGTGATTGTTGCTGATGGATACGTGTTAATATCAATCTTGCATCAAAATTTATTATCCGTGTCCTATGGCAAAGTCGGCCAGCGTTACAAGTGTGTTCGCTTTTTTGGCATGGCAGTGCTGGTGAAAAGCGACTTTTCTCGCAAAAGAAAAGTGCGTCAGCGTCATACAATACATTTCTGCATAGATGCAATGGTATGTAGTAGTTTTAGGTACAGATCTCTAGTGACGTTTAGGAGAATCAATAAACGATGATAATAAAATAATAAATTGTCCACTTTTGGATGAGTTACTATGGGCTTCGTTATTCGGATGCAAAGATTCCTTTAATGATACTGTTTGTATTCATACCTACGACCTCGAAGCTGCTTGCTCAGGTACCAGTCAAGCATTGCCCTAATATTTATCGTAAAAAAGTGTAAATTTTTCAAGTAAGCACGAAGGCGCTATACTTTCATTCATTTATCAATATACATAACTCGAATGATGAATTATGGAGCAGAATTGTCTATATAGGGGTTTCCAGCCAAATTTAACTCATAATAACAGGCTTCGGTTAACGTCAGATTAAGAACCCGTAATCTAAAAAATTGGGAGTTCTAATTAGCTCTAAAACTATATTTCAATTTGAGCTTGAGCCACGAAATAGTCGCCTGTCAGCTTCTCTTGGTATCCTCGTAAACTTCAAATTTCCTGCTTTTTCGATAAACACTAAAACTTTTAAATGCATGAAAACAGTTGGCTGTAGCACTTCTTTTCACTGATACGGGTCTTCCATTCTTCAATAACCATTTTTGGAATTTCGAAATCGTCACTTTTTGAGGTATTGAAACTACTCAAAACATTGTATTTTAAATAGAAACAGTAGATAAATCCTAAAAGTACTTCTCACTAATGCTTTTTTAACGACAATCTTCAAAAATTTTCGCGATTAAAAAGTTTTAACCATGTATGCATATTATAAACAAACTTTTATGTCATAATTATAAATTTGATAGCACGCTAAAACCTTAAACGAAATCAGCATCCGCCAGAGTAAAAACAGTTGCATCGACTGACGTATTACTATCGTGAAATGCGAATAAAGAAAACTGAATGTCAGAGAGGGGTTGCCACTGTTGGGGTAAAATGGTACAAGTAACTTATCTTAGGATAACAATAATTGGTTAATAAACAGACGATTGTGGCAAGAAAAATTATATTAAAACTTTATGCCATAAAATCAGTATACGTTAGCTTTTACGACTTTTCTCCATGTTCCGTTGAAATCGTAAATCACACTACAACATTTGCGATGAATCTCTCTGTCCGTACCAACGTTTCCAAACGGAGCGAAATTATGTATGCAGTTTGGGCAAACTTTGACAACTAACCGACAATATTCGTACTTTCATGGAATAAATTTTTGCTGCTGTGCGCTGCCTGAAAGTGGCTAATGGGAAAGCATTTCCATTTGCTGCAGAGTATGGGCAGGGTGTCACAAAAGTGGTGATGGTGGTGATGATGGTAGAAGCGGGAAGCCATCGGCAGCAGATTGCAAATCCAATTTTTCCATTTATCGTATTTTTCATTTTCCCTGAATTCGCTGCAACGAGCGAGAGAGACCGGTCGGTCGCAGGCAACCTCGAACGAAACAGCCCATGGGCTGCCTGCTACCGGAGAAACTGCGCTTAGATTTTTGCTGGATATGGTCCGATAGGTATATAACCTGCAATCGTGTGGTTTTTCGTGTTATGGTTTTTCCCCACGAGTAGCAGCGTTTCTGCGGGGATTTGTCTATTTTTGTGTATGAAATAATACTCGTCGTGATCGATTATGTAGAGAACTTGAAAATTACTGTATATACTATGGTTTGCTATCAAGAAATTGATATTTTCGTTACATGTTAGCATGGCACTGTTCTAGTCTGTTTTACTGAACGATACATCACGTGAACCTGAGCTTGAATACTACGAGCAGGTCAGTTCAGGTATGCTTCAGTTTGTGCTCTTTATGTGGAACAGCAACGTCAATCTAATTCTGTAATCGTGTCGTAAATTCGTAATACGAATATCAAAACTAAGATCAAAAGGCATCGGAAACTAAGGAAAAATTGTGTTACCTTTTATGTAGCTTCTCGCGTTAATTAAACTTACGATTAAATCTATACTCTGTACAGTACCTGTAACTCTGTTTGAATAGATTTTCTTGTCGTACAACTCAATTACAACTAGAGTGAAGAATTCTACGCTTATATACTAATTGATTACTGCTATTGATGTAAATACGCAAATCAATTTGTTTATGTGAATCTGCGCAAATGTCGTATTTATCGTAGTTTTCATTCCCGTTGCATTATTTTCACAATGCTGCAAATTAGTAGATTCTCCTCCTTTCAAGCACAATGGTAACAACGCCGTCTTGGCATAATCCTATTTCGATTCTAAAATCACTTTTGCTGCAAGTTTAGGTTGGTTGAAACAGTATAGTTGATGCTTTCGCTAAACACTATACAGAATTTGCTTATCTCACGCCGGGACCTGGGTTCAAATCCCAACCCCGCAGGAGTCACGAATGACCCAAGCTGGTTAAAGTGACTATAATCTAACAAAAAAAAAAAAAGAATTTGCTTATATGAAACGTGTTTGTTGTTTAGTTTTTAGACAGTTTTGCCTTGGAAAACCTAACCACAGCACTCGGGAATCTTATGCAAATGCATATTTATTGTCGTCTAACAATGCACAGCCAAATGCTATATCTTGTTGATAATGTGATACAAAAATAGTAGCGGGCCCAAACGGATACCTTGCGGATCTTCATAATATTTTACAATAAATTTACCATAAGTTTCAATGTTCACAATAAAAATTGTTGTAGTTTGTAGATGCATTGTACTACAAAACTTAGTGTAATATTTTTTACGGGATAGCATTACGAAGCGAATCGCGCTTAATCGGCTATTATCTTATCTATACCTATAAAGAAGGATTTCTGTCTGTCTGTCTGTCTGTCTGTCCGTATGTTCCTTATAGAATCGAAAACTACTGAACCAATCGGCAAGAAAATATGCATGTAGAGGTTTTTTGGGGCCAGGAAAGGTTTTAGTGATGGTTAGAAACCCCTCCCCCCACTAAGAGGGGGGGCTCCCATACAAATGAAACACAAATTTCTGCATAACTCGATAACTAATCAAGCAAATAGAACAAAATTTGGCATGTGAGTGTTTTCGGTGACAAAAATTTATTCTATGGTAAATTGAGACCCCTCCCCTCTTTATAAGGGGAATTATAACTCCTCTCCTCTTTAAAAGGGGGGCTTCCATACAAATTTCCTCATAACTCGAGAACTAATCAAGCAAATGGAACCAAATTTGGCATGCGAAGGTTTTCGAGGGCAAGAATATTTTCTATAGTAAATTAGGACCCCTCCCCACTTTAAAAGGGGGGCTCCCGTACCAAAGAAACACAATTTTCCTCATAACTCGAGAAGTAATTAAGCAAATGGAACCAAATTTGGCATGTGGGTGTTTTTGGAGACAAAAATTTTTTCTATGATGAATTGGGACCCCTCCCCACTTTAGGAAGGGGGGCTCCTATACAAATGAAATGCAAATTTCCTCATAACTCGAGAATTAATCAAGCAAATGGAACCAAATTTAGCATGTGGAGGTTTCTGGAGGCAAAAATATTTTCTATGATGAATTAGGACCCCTCCCAACTTTAAGAGGGGGTGCTTCTACACAAATGAAATACAAATTTCCTCAGAATTCGAGAACTAATCAAGCAAATGGAACCATGTTTGGCATGTGGGTGTTTTTGGAGGCAACCATTTTTTCTATGATGAATTAGGACCCCTTACCTTTTTAAGAGGGGGGGGGGCTCTCATACAAACGAAATACAAATTTCCTCATAACTCTAGAACCAATCAAGCAAATGGAACCAAATTTATCATGTCGGTGTTTTTGTAGGCAAGAATATTTTCTATGGTATATTTTCCCCACTTTAAGAGGGGGGGGGGGGCTCCTATACAAATGAAAAACAAATTTCTTCATAACTCGAGAACTAATCAAGCAAATGGAACCAAATTTGACATGTAAGTGGTTTTGGGCGCAAGATTTTTTTCTATGGTGAATTGAGACCCCTCTCTTCTTTAGAAAGCGAGTTATGGCAAATCTCCCCTTTAAGAGGGTGGGCTTCCATACAAATGAAATGCAAATTTCCTTATAACTTGAGAACTAATCAAGCAAATGGAACCAAATTTGGCATGTGGGAGATTTTGGAGTCTTGAATTTATTTTACGATAGTTAGAGACCTCTCACCCCTGTGGTAGGGGGATAAGGACTCTCATACAAATAAAACAGAAATTTTTGCGAAACTCAAAAACTAATCGAACTCGAGAAATTCGAGACTCTTCCATAAAACATTAGTCAATACAAGACCACAAAAACTATCTATAGTAACACTAGATCATTCAGGACGAGACGGTCGCGAGTGTTGCCGGTGACCCGCCGTCGGAAGCGCCGCCCACTGGGGGGCTTGCAAAACTAGAGATTGTGACAAAGATCATCCGAGATTCATGATTTATGTACAACACAGGTTAATTTGTGGCAATACGAAGTTTGTCGGGTCAGCTAGTACAATATAAAAAAAATGGATTTCTGTCTGTTTGTCGGGATGTTCCTTATAGAATCTAAAACTACTGAACCAATCGGCGTGAAAAGTTGCATGTAAAGGTTTTTGGGGCCAGGAAAGGTTTTAGTGATGGTTAGAGACCCCTCCCGCACTAAGAGGGGGGGGGGGCTCCCATACAAATGAGACACAAATTTCTGCATAACTCGAGAACTAATCAAGCAAATAGAACAAAATTTGGCATGTGGGAGTTTTAGGTGACAAGAATTTATTCAATGGTAAATTGGGACCCCTCCCCTCTTTAAAAGGGGAATTATGATTCCTCTCCCCTTTAAGAGGGGGGCTTCCATCATACAAATGAAATACAAATTTCCTCATAACTCGAGAACTAATCAAGCAAATAGAACCAAATTTGGCATGTGGAGGTTTCTGGAGGCAAAAATATTTTCTATGATGAATTAGGACCCCTCCCAACTTTAAGAGGGGGTGCTTCTACACAAATGAAATACAAATTTCCTCAGAATTCGAGAACTAATCAAGCAAATGGAACCATGTTTGGCATGTGGGTGTTTTTGGAGGCAACCATTTTTTCTATGATGAATTAGGACCCCTTACCTTTTTAAGAGGGGGGGGGGGCTCTCATACAAACGAAATACAAATTTCCTCATAACTCTAGAACTAATCAAGCAAATGGAACCAAATTTATCATGTGGGTGTTTTTGTAGGCAAGAATATTTTCTATGGTATATTTTCCCCACTTTAAGAGGGGGGGGCTCCTATACAAATGAAAAACAAATTTCTTCATAACTCGAGAACTAATCAAGCAAATGGAACCAAATTTGACATGTAAGTGGTTTTGGACGCAAGATTTTTTTCTATGGTGAATTGAGACCCCTCTCTTCTTTAGAAAGCGAGTTATGGCCCATCTCCCCTTTAAGAGGGTGGACTTCCATACAAATGAAATGCAAATTTCCTTATAACTTGAGAACTAATCAAGCAAATGGAACCAAATTTGGCATGTGGGAGATTTTGGAGTCTTGAATTTATTTTACGATAGTTAGAGACCTCTCACCCCTGTGGTAGGGGGATAAGGACTCTCATACAAATAAAACAGAAATTTTTGCGAAACTCAAAAACTAATCGAACTCGAGAAATTCGAGACTCTTCCATAAAACATTAGTCAATACAAGACCACAAAAACTATCTATAGTAACACTAGATCATTCAGGACGAGACGGTCGCGAGTGTTGCCGGTGACCCGCCGTCGGAAGCGCCGCCCACTGGGGGGCTTGCAAAACTAGAGATTGTGACAAAGATCATCCGAGATTCATGATTTATGTACAACACAGGTTAATTTGTGGCAATACGAAGTTTGTCGGGTCAGCTAGTACAATATAAAAAAAAATGGATTTCTGTCTGTTTGTCGGGATGTTCCTTATAGAATCTAAAACTACTGAACCAATCGGCGTGAAAAGTTGCATGTAAAGGTTTTTGGGGCCAGGAAAGGTTTTAGTGATGGTTAGAGACCCCTCCCGCACTAAGAGGGGGGGGGGGGCTCCCATACAAATGAGACACAAATTTCTGCATAACTCGAGAACTAATCAAGCAAATAGAACAAAATTTGGCATGTGGGAGTTTTTGGTGACAAGAATTTATTCTATGGTAAATTGGGACCCCTCCCCTCTTTAAAAGGGGAATTATGATTCCTCTCCCCTTTAAGAGGGGGGCTTCCATCATACAAATGACATACAAATTTCCTCATAACTCGAGAACTAATCAAGCAAATGGAACCAAATTTGACATGTGAAGGTTTTTGAGGGCAAGAATATTTTCTATGATGAATTAGGATCCCTCCCCACTTTAAGAGGGGGGCTCCAGTACCAATGAAATACAAATTTCCTCATAACTCTAGAACTAATCAAGCAAATGGAACCAAATTAAGCATGTGGGTGTTTTTGTAGGTAAGAATATTTTCTATGGTGAATTAGGACCCCTTCCCGCTTTAGGAGGGGGGGCTCCTATACAATTGAAAAACCAATTTCCTCATAAATCGAGAATTATTTTTTTTTCTATGGTAAATTGAGACCCCTCTCCTCTTTAGAAAGCGAGTTATGACTCATCTCCCTTTTAAGAGGGTGGGCTTCCATACAAATGAAATGCAAATTTCCTCTTATCTCGAGAACTAATCAAGCAAATGGAACCAAATTTTGGAGTCCTGAATTTATTTTATAACCCCTGTGGCAGGGGGATATGGACTCTCATACAAATAAAACAGAAATTTTTGCGAAACTCAAAAACTAATCGAACTCGAGAAATTCGAGACTCTTCATTAAAACATTAGTCAATAAAAAGACCACAAAAACTATCTATAGTAACACTAGATCATTCAGGACGAGACGGTCGCGAGTGTTGCCGGCGACCCGCCGTCGGAAGCGCCGCCCACTGGGGGGAGGCAACTTCTCGCAGAAATCACTATTGCGACAGCGAGTAAGGAGAGGAACGCGAAATGTTACTTTCCACAAAAAAGTTTTCAGTGAAATGGTACATAAGCAGCAAATCAGCGTATCTGGCATTCTATACTGCACATTGTTGTATATTAGCTTTTAGACTGCATTGGTGTTGTAAATTGGCATCCAAAATTGTATTCAAATTCTTCGTGTCGGTAATTAGCTGTAAATTAGCATTGTTAGCACTATAAGAAGGTTATCAGTAAAGTAGCTGTATATTTTGCCAAAATAGCATTTAAGGCGACTTAAATGCTTATTGGCCTACATTTGAATAGCATTGGTGATGCTTATTGGTTGCCTGGGATGCTTTCATAGTTACGTAACTGCCAAAATGAATCATCTAAGGTTGAACTCCTCAGAAACTTGCAAAACTCGAGATTGTGACAAAAATCATCCGAGATTCATGATTTATGTACAACACAGGTTAATTTGTGGCAATACGAAGTTTGTCGGGTCAGCTAGTTGTATATAAATACGTATTTAGTCGAGTCGTAACGCTTATAATTATTCCTAATCGCCTCTCAAATAGTGCGGATATGCCAATTTTGCGTATCAAATACGATTTATTAGTATGTATATCTGTACGTAATGCTGATTTCTATCTTTTATCTATACCTATAAAAATGGATTTCTGTATGTCTGTATGTATGTTCCTTATACACTCGAGTCTTTTTTACACGGTTTGTTTTTTTCGATTACTCAAGAACGGTGCAATTTAGGGCCCATTTACAAAATACGTGACGAATGTCGGGCCTCTCCCAAACGTATTGAGAAATAAATGAATGGTCCCTAAATAGCCCCGTTCTCAATATTCGTAAAAACAAACCGTGTAAAAAAAGTACTTGAGTGTAGAATCGAAAACTACTGAATCGATCGGCGTGAAAATTTGCATGTACGGGTTTTTGGGGCCAGGCAAGGTTCTTATGATGGTTAGAAACCCCTCCCCCCACTAAGAGGGGGGGGGGCTCCAATACAAATGAAATTTTGCTTGACAGGATTTTTTAATATCTCAACTCGTTGAAAACTTACGGCAAATATTGCGGAGTCACCTCAAGGGAAGTCCATTGCTGTACGAAACTTTGAACGCGTTTTCTCCAAAACCATGTTTCTTTAGCTGGCGGCTCGTGAATCTCAGAATCTAGTGAACCGATTTGGCTGAGTTTTTTTTTCAGTATGTAAAAATTAATTATTTAATTTGTTACGTAGCCGTTTTTTGATATCTCAATTTTTCAATTTTTATGAGCAAAAGCCAATTTAAAAATTGGCGATTTTTGATGAAAAAACTCCTTTTTTTTGGAAAAGTTGCCGCCATTTTGGTAATTTTTCGAATTTTCAAAAACTGATACGTAACAATTTAGGTATTATCCTAAAGCTTGCTGCTCCTAATCAGGTGATAAATTTCATACGAAATGCATCACCTGATTGGGATAAATGCCGACAGTAGTTGAGGTGGCTCATCAAACTTTGATAGCTCACTGATACTTCATGGCATAAATTAAAAGAGGACACACCACAATAGATCAAAATAATGGTCGCCGTGGTAAGTCCCCAACACGGAAAAAAAACCTAAAGCTTCAAAATCATCCTTGAAATCCGTTCTACGATACTCCATTGGTTCGTACCGCCAGCATGGAACTATTTTTTAGAGGGCATTCACGCACCCACCTGCCACCAGCGTAATAATCACTATTCTGGTATCCAAAAAAAAAAAAAACAAAATATATCTTCAAATATACCGTAACCAATAACCCCCAACACTTTTTATTCTATAATTCTAGCATCTGAAAAAAATTTACGAAAATATATTATTTTTCGTCTTCCAAAGTAGGGTTCCCCCTTAACTCAACTCGTACACTCATTTTTCGACTTTTTCAGGCTGTAGAGCCCAAAGACAATTGATTTTATAAAAAAATTAAACTCATATCCTACAAATTATTTTTTTGCCCCCTGATTTTTCAAGCCAATTTCCACGGGGCGGGGGGTGACAAAAACTTTGAAAATGATTTGCAATGGCCTAATAATATGCTAATATTGGTGAAAAAATATTCAAAAATTTTTTTTGTCAAGCCACCTTAAGATATGCTATTTAAGGAGGCTGAATAATAGTGTGATTATAGTTTATGGCAAATACAACTCGAATCCAAACTTAGAAAGTGTGTTTCTTGAGAATGAGACAATATCGTTTATATATATAAAATGAAAACGAACCGATCTTAAATGAGAGCCTTGAGGAACATTAGAAGTGAATTGAATGGAATTTAACTCATGTCCGTAGAATTTCATTATTGTTGTCGATTACCCTAATATGATTTGTATCAGCTAAAAAACTGATTACTCCGTTAAATTAAGAAAATTTTGACAACTACTATTTACCATTTACTATACATAAGATTCATCTTCTGCAGTACCATAGCTAAATCAGTTGATGTTTATAGTCGAAAAACTGTATATGTATAGCATAAGAAAACGAATCAAAGGCATCGAGAGGAATTTAAATTGTCCAAAAGTAATTTAGTTATTATTAATTCAAGCGCATTTCCCTCGCCTATCTCGAATGATTCGGTCGTTGGTTGGTAGGTACAGGCTAATTAGCGCAACCACGATAAAAATGTGCTTCTATGGCCTGACGCAAAGAGGAAGTTTGCGTCGTTGTCGTAGTCACCATTTGTGGCCATTGGAACAACGCAATAATAAAGCACCTAGACAGTAGTTAGTCGGCAAGTGAAGGTGTACATGCTGGAAAAGTTTGCTCACGGTCGCGGACGCGGTGTGTGGCTTCGGTTGCTTCGGCTTTGGAAAAAAGCTGTTCCTCGTGCGGCGCGCCGAACTGATTGCGCGAGGAAAACCTGCCAGTACCTAAGTCGATTTATTTTTTTTTTTCAACATAACCAACAATGATTGCAACAATAATATCAACAACCGTATATCGCAAGAAGAAATAATAGCAAAGAGAGAGCGGCGTCGTTTGGAAGCAATTCACGGCTGGATCCGTTTGCTTTTGGTGGCCGGAGTGTGAATGAATAGCGGGCAGTGGCGGCGGTAGCCTCGGTTATCATTGAACGGCGCGTGCATAGTGCTTCGACGGAGTTGGTAGTGTGTCTGGACGCGAGTCTACGGCTGGAGGCGTCGGTTTTTGCGTGCTTTTGGCGGTACGGGTTCCCACCATACGGTTTCTTCACTCGCTGTTCCCGGTTGTGGTTGGGTTGCGTGGATTTGTTTTTTGTTTTATGTGTCAGCTCTGGCTCACGTGTTTTCTGCGATCCTTTGTGCCTGTGTACCCGTGTATGGGCACTGTCCTGTCCTGTCCTGTGTCGTGGCCGCTCAAAATTCAATTTAGCGGATTGGAATTTCGGTGCGCTTGAACATTAGTTGTTTCCATGTCACAGGACAATTGCTCGCGGAACTGTGCGGTTGCTGGTACCTACTGTGTCCAATCTGAAGTCTAATGTGTAAGGGTGGTGGAATGAATAAAGTTTTTTCAAGTGATGTGTTTCCGCGTGTTGAAATTGTTGTGCTTATTGTCCTTGGGCATATCTGTGTATATTTAAATGATAAAGCCTCGCTACCAGAGCACTCTGTGATTCACTCCTCGTTTCTTCAACAGAGCTAAACTGATATTGAAACAGGTGTTTACGTGAAGTGCAGTGGTGAAGCGTACAGCTCTCCAAACGGTTGCTTTTTCTCCGCTGCCGCGGGTGGATTATGAACAGTTTTTTCGGCAATCGATTTACCAGAATGTGGACCACGGCAGTGCTGAATGCCATAACGAACCGCACCAACTCGGCTTCCAAGAACCTTTCCGTTCGCTACTCCTCGATTCCGAATAATGACGGTGGCCCGTCGTCTGCGTCGAGCAGCAATCTCAGCAAGATTATCGGGGGCTCCGGAATCATTCTTCCGCTGGACGTCGAGGAAACCGTTACGTGCTTCTGCAGGTTAGTTTTCAATATCCGTCCAGTTGCTACATTTGTTCGAAAGAGTTTCCTAAAAAACAGGAAACAGCTAGTAAGTTTTTAAATTCAATTTTTTCGCAAACCTTGGTTTGGTCTTTGAAATTATCTATTTGTACCTTTGCGACATACAGAAAATGACTAACAGACTATAATCAAATTAACATGAAGGTACCGCTACAAAAAAAAAACCGATTCGATCGTAAGCATTAAATATATTTGCACTACAGTCAGTTTGTATTCGTTAAGTGTTATTTTGTACAGATACATCGTGTATTCGATAATTCGAAGTGTAAACTTTGTTTTACATTATTCGCTAAATATTAGCGAAATGTTTATGTAGTTGACGTTCACAATATTGGAGACTAAATTGATATTTATTCTACAACTTCAAAAGTAATGAGAATTTCACCTGTCGTTGATCCAATTTGGTCTAAGCTTTTTAAGAGCTTTCTAAAAATCTAGATCTTTCTTTCCTTCACATTAGTCACTACAGACGGAATATGTGTCAAACCATTGTTGCCATAAAAAGGTCAGTCCTTGCTCGTTAACGCTGTTTTTTTGGTGAATATGCTCTGTTGCGCTTGCATGGATGCGGTCACTTTGCAGTACAAAGTAAATTGTTTGCGGATGGTTAGTTGCTAACAAGCGTAGCGTAACACTACTTATCAGTAGTTGACGCTTTTGTGCGGTAAAAAGTCCTAAATTTCGTGTAGGTATCTCCATGGTACAAACTGGCACTGCACTCAACACTACAACATTTTGGATGAAAACTCCTCAGAGCCAACCTTCGTGGTCGCCACGTTCTCGCTAGCAGCGAACAGGAGTGTTAGTTGCCACACTCAGTGTAGCAACGTGGTTGGTAAAGGTAAGGCAGGACTTGCTGGTTGGGTACGGTGGAGTAAAATGTAATTTAATGCATATTTAAAAAATGCAAATGTATATTGTATAAATTTTAAAATTTTAATTTTTATTAAGAACGTTCCGTTCATGCCGCAAGTGCCTGGCACCTGATATCTGAAAGTAAAATTTACACAAAGTAAAATAAATTACAAAAATATTTTTTTTTTTGAATATTCCGACATTAATTTAAAAATATAGGTATACTATAAATATATGGTTTGAATCAGTCAAATCCTTTCAGTGATACATCTCGCGCCATCCACCCATTCACCGGGAGAAATCGGGTGGTGGTGCTCAGCCAGCAGAAAATGCAAGGCGAAACCCGTTGGACCGTATGAACTAGTTTCGAACGGTTGATGGCGGTTTTTCGAGAGTCTATGGCTATGGTTATATATGTTACCGTATATATGAATGTTTTTCCTACTGCTGCTGCTGCTGCTGCTGCTGCTGCCTGGGCTGTTGTTACTGGTAGTATTCGGGTGGATACCGGTGGTAATGTTGTGCATTATGTTGTTTCGGCTGATAACGATGACAGAGTTTTCCGCAATGGGAAAGTTAATAATGGCACACGTTATTGCGTTTTGCGTGGCAAGGCTCTCGCTTGGGTGTGGTGTGGGTTTGGGGGCAGTAGCAGTAGGGTACAATCAAAGGTGATGATAGTTGCGTCAAGCTAGACTTTGATTGGGCTGGCAGCTAATTTGTTTATGTCACAATGATGAGCTCAT
The DNA here is from genome assembly GCF_943734655.1 of Sabethes cyaneus. Classification (NCBI taxonomy): domain Eukaryota; kingdom Metazoa; phylum Arthropoda; class Insecta; order Diptera; family Culicidae; genus Sabethes; species Sabethes cyaneus. The sequence goes on along the minus strand of NC_071354.1, from coordinate 73,608,579 downwards.
CTATCAAAAAAAAAATTTTTTTTTCGACAAATGGATTACCTTTTTTTGCGAACCTGTTATAGCAATATCATAAACATTAATTAAATTACCATCGCGGATAATAACCTGAAAAGTTTAATTTGGCACCAAATTATGAAGCACAGATTTCATAATATTTTCTCAATCCTTCAGAATCGCTACCTTGAGCTCATCGACAAAAAAATACTATTTTTAAAATATATATAACAGTAGTCTATCCAAAAGACGGACGGTGCTTCATAGTATCCCTAAAGTGGGACAAGACTTGATGGGGAAAGAAAGGAAAATTAGGTAAAGGCGGAGCATTAAAGCTATAATTACCTGGTTCGTAGTTCGTTACCTTTTACCAATCTAGGAGATCCATGGGCCAAAGCAGGTTGTAATGCCATTCACAACTGGTTGAGAAAAATGCTGCTTGCCCTTGGTATATATTCTACGAACTAGGATTTCCCAGATGTTTTCGACAGGATTTAAAGTAGACGAGCAAATCAAGTTTCTGGTCGTTGATACACTACGCTGTTTGGTATCCTTTGTGATCTAAATAGCTTTCCAAAACCTGTATGTAGTCCTTGCTATTCAGTTTGAATGATGTGAATGCTATCTTGAGCTTTCTGGTTGTACAAAATCCCAATCAAACTATGCAAGTGTCTCCACTGAAATTTTGTTGGGTGTATTGTTCTTCCTTCCCTGAATCACGTCAGTATCCATCACGACCATCCAAGTTCAACTTTTTTCGTCACCTTAAATGACCTGAAATCGTACGCCGTCTTACAGTCCACAAACAGCTGATAAGTCTGCGATTTGTATTCTCGGAACTTGGCTAGTAACTGACGCAGAGTAAACATCTGATCCAACGTGGAGCGACGAAATACAGCTGGGTACTTGCCAACGAAGGACTCCTCTAACGGGCTTAGTATACAGAACAGGAATTGGGAAAGCCTTTTACAGGCAGAATTGAACATGTGTGTTAAAACTATCAATGCCTTGATAGTTTTAACACACGAGTCGGTGTAAGCTGGCTTCATTTAGAATTGGAACAAACTTTTGCTCATATTGTAGCGCTCTTAATGGACGGATTTGGAAGTTCTTGGCGTCCACGTGTCGGTAATTGTTAGCTTCACATATGTATTTTTGACATTCCGCAAAATGACTGTATTTTGTAAACAAACAACATGAAATGTCGACCGGAAGCTGCGTGGTAAGATTTTGAAGACTATCAAGAGGAATCCCAATCTGTCGGACCGTGATTTGGCCAAACAATTCGGTGCTGCCCATAGTACCATGAGGAGAATTCGACTCCGGGAAGGAATCAAGTTGTATCGAGCTAGCAAACAGCCAATCCGAACCATAAAACAGAATAGTGTGGCCAAAATCCGTGCTCGAAAGCTATACGACCGAGTACTAACCAAGTTCAACGGGTGTCTTCTGATGGACGATGAAACCTATGTCAAGGCTGAATTCGGACAAATACCAGGTCATTTTACATGGCAACGGCTTGGGGGGATGTTCCAAGCAAATTTAAATTTGTTTTTGGCGACAAATTTGCATGAAAATTTATGATTTGGCAGGGCATTTGCAGCTGTGGCAGAAAAACAAAAGTTTTCGTTACAAATAAGACAATGACGTCGGAACTGTACCAAAAGGAATGTCTCCAAAAACGAATTTTGCCGTTCATTGTATCCCACCACCATCCAACCATGGCCAGATTTGGCAAGCTGTCATTACAGCAAAGTCGTTCAAAAATGGTATGCAGAGAAAGGGGTCCAGTTTATTCCGAAAGACCTTAACCCACCCAATTGCCCCCAGTTTCGCCCTATTGATAAATACTGGGCAATCATGAAGAGGAGACTCAAAGCAAAGGGAAAAGTTGTCAAAGACATCAATCAGATGGAGACCTGGTGGACGAAGAAAGTGTGCACCGCTTAATGAGCCATATTACAGGAAAAGTTCGAAAATTTTTTCGAAACCGTGATGAATAATTTTATCACGGTTATAAAGTTATAATAAATAACTGAAATACACGCAATTGTTTTTGTTCCAATACTGTCTGATGCAAGCTTTACTTTAGAAAAAAGCTCAAATGAGGACATTCAACCACTCCTCCGGCAATCATTCTTCCGCCCAGATCCTGACAATCAGCCACTAGATTGCTTCGTCTCTGCTTTTAGAAATTCAGCCGGGATACCATGCTTCCCAGTAGCTTTACCGTTTTTCAGCTCACTAATTACCTTATTAGCCTCCTCCTATGCTGGTGACTCTACAGCACGGCCATCTCCGCTTGGATGGTAATCTCCGTGTTTACTTTTCCATTCCAGAGCGTCAGAAAGTGCTTCTTCCGCTTGGCTGCTACCGCCGTTATGTTAGTAAGGCTTGTTCGCGACAAAATTTGGACACCCCTAAACACACACAGCTTCGGAAATACATTAACAATGAGTGAAATATTTTGCAAGTAGAAGACGTATGTCTGTTCTTTCTGAAAATATAACACTTGTTTGTTACAAGCGTTCAGCGTAAAATGGCGTCGAAAGAAGAGCAGGTGCGAAAAGCAATTGTGTGCGGTCGCAATGAAAATCCGGATCTCTCGTTAAGAAAACTTGCCAAAAAGCTTGGATTTCCTCCAAGCACTGTTCACAGTGTTTTAAAATCGTTCGATACTCGCTTGACAACAGCTAGGAAGAAGGGAAGTGGAACAAAAACGGATCTGAGGAACCACCACAAGGATGCGAAGGTAAAACAAATATTACGGAGGAGACCAGATCTTGCTCGTAAAATAAAAATGTCGCCAACATTCGTGCACATTTCTAAGCAGCGACAAGGCATAAAGTCTTTCAAGGTGAGGACTGTGCCAAACCGCAATGATGAGCAAAATACGACGGCCAAAACACGCGCTCGTAAGCTTTATCGCGAATATTCAACGAAGTTTCCATGCATTATAATGGACGATGAAACGTATGTCCTAGAAGACTTTAAACAGCTTCCTGGTATGTCTTGAATGGCGTTGCAGAGCATGTTAGGACAAAGAAGAAAGCCAAGTTCCCCAAAAAATATTTAGTATGGCAGGCCATATGCAGCTGTGGTCTAGCAAGCAAAAGTTACATCCCTACGGGAATGGTTCACAAGGAAATATACCGTGAAGAATGCCTGCAGAAACGATTGTTACCGTTCATACACAGCCATGATATACCCGCGCTGTTTTGGCCTGATTTGGCATCCTGTCACTACGTCTAAGATGTTTTGGAATGGTATGATGCTAATGGAGTTCATATTGTACCGAAGGAGGGGAATCCACCTAACTGTCCAGAGTTACGCCCCATCGAGCGGTATAAGGGCTTTGGCGAAGAGAAAGCTGTCCCAGCACAAACAACAAGCAACAACTATAGATAAATTTCGAAAATCTTGGACAAACGCAGCTAAATTGATTGCCAACAAGTCTGTATTGACCCTCATGGCAAGGGTAAACTCCAAAGTTCGCCAATTTATCATGCAGACCAAATAAGTAATGTTAATTTGTTTGATAATTATTAACTATACACACAGAAATGCTATAAAATTGTTTCATGGATTTAACTTCTAGCAAATTTGTTTTATTGCAAAATTGAGGTGTCCAGATTTTGTCGCGAACAAGCCTTAAATAGGTAGCTAACGCTATCATTGCACACAACAGAACTCCGCATGTCGATGCTCCTCTGTGTCGAAGAGTACGTGTTCTTCGTATTCGCGCTTTTTAGACAATGAGTTCTTTTTCCGTAGCTCTAGTCTCTCTATACCTTTCTCTGTTCGTGTAGCCGCAGTGAGAATGACTCCTGACCTGGTTGAGAGTATCACTCTCTGACATTCGGCGTCAAACCAGTTGTTCTATCCTCCACGCGTCGTGCCTACCACCTCTCTCGCAGTTATTTCAATGGCAACATGGAGGTTTCTTCACAGCCCACTTATATCTTCTTCCTTTTTTTTCCTGCTGTTCTGCGATTTGTTGATCAAGCTTTCTGGCGTAATCCGCTGCCACAACATCTGCCGTCAACCGCTAGATGTTGAAACGTAGCGTCTTCTCAGTGCGAGTCTTCGCCGCGCTTGATAACCTTGCACGAATCTTACCCACGACGAGATAGTGGTCAGAGTCGACATTTGGTCTCCGACAAGACCGTACATCGATGACCAATCCGAAAAGTGTCGACCGTCAATCAGGGCATGATCGATCTGAGAGCTTGGGTCTCTATTTGGATGCCTAAAGGTGTGTTTAAGAATGTGTTAGACGTAGAAAGTAGGTGCTACAAATGACGATATCTCTGGCCGCGGCAAAGTTCACAGACCGTTGTCGACAGATCAAGGCTGTGTTTTCCAATGGCAAGACGAAAGAATTCCTCTCTCCCGATTTGCGCATTTGCATCTCCGATGATGATTTTTACGTCGTATTTTGAGTACTATCGAAAGTTTTGCTCGAGCCTCAACATCATCGTATTTATCATTTATCTTTGCGTAAACATAGGTTACTCTGTAGTTGATGAATTTGTCTTTAATTCTCAACACACATATACAGTCTAATACGAGCCTGCACTACTGATTCATAGAGAGTTCGGATATTCCATTTCATAACGTTATCGTCTACAATCGTTATCCATAAATCGTTCCCTTGTTCTTTGCCGTGTCCGTTACCTTTGAGTCCTCACCTGGGGAATAGGAGCTGAAGTTCGCACCTCATAGCTTACGTAGCTGTTATAATATGTACATGAAGCATTTCCAGTTATGGCTATATCGATCGTCATCGTTTGGTTTAGATCTTCGCGGAGGCGCTAGAGAAGCAGTGCTATATTTGGCTCTCCCTCTAGCTAACTCTTCCCGTTTCATCCCACAGCCTCTGTTTGTGGACTTGAATGCGACGTACGATTCAGTCAAACGAACTTAGCAATAGCAAATGATGCTAAACCGTAGTTTTCTGACGAAATCACTTAAGCTGATTCTAGCTAGATCTAGATAGCTCATAATTACGCGTCAGAATGGCGGGTGAGACCTCAGCCCCTTTTGTGACGTTGGATGAACAGAAGCAACATTGCCCTGGAAGGTGCAATACGAAGAGCAAACGTGGAAATGAATGGGACTATCAACACGAAATCTCACATGCTTCTTGGTTTTGCGAATATCGTCGATATCATCGGAATCAACTGTAGAGCAGTGGAGAAGGCCTTACGCAATATGAATTAGTGGCGGAATTCCTGTATCTTGGTGCGTTCGTAACAGGTTGCAACGATGTAAACTGCGAAGTAAAACGACGAATTGCAGCCGCGGATCTGGCTTTCTACAGATTTCGTTACCAGCTGATGTTTTGTAGTTTGCAAATTCGCGTAAAGCTGCTGTTCCATAGAACATTTATACTCTCGGTAGTCATTTACGACCGTAATTTACCTGTTTCTTGGATGACAATGGCTTTCCCGATTTGTCGGACTTCAGTTCCTTCTCGTTTTCTCGAGCATATTGTCGGCAATCCCTCTGCACTTGGCGCACTTTCCCTATTCGTGCTGGAGCCCAGCCGTTTCGCACAATCGTCCAGGAGTTTTTGCTTGACATCATTCATCCGACCGGGTTTCCAGAGTGGTGGTGAGCGCGTCGAACGAGCTTGGAAGACTCCTCAAAATCATCGCGACCATGAGATTTTCCAGCTTTTGTTCGGCATTCGCAAGGCTGCTGAACAGTTCCTCTATGGCGAAATCGTACTCCGCCATGTCCTCTTCTTCGGAATATCGTTGGGCGCAAATCTGCTTTAACAATGAGACCCATGACGTCTTCCAGAAAAATCTTAAGAAAGTCTTCAGTCTCGCAGTAGAAGCGTGCTATTGTGATAGCAGCGGTTGGACAAACATAAAACTCAAGTGGTTTGAACGGTTTGAGCTGGCTAGCGAATGAATATTTATTGTCTCCTACGTACAGAGTACGTTGCTATGACTGGATTCGATTTGGTTGTTCATTGCTTCGTTACTATGCAATTGGAATTTGCACCACAATAATCTCGAACTTTTCTTCGAATACCACTTATCATCATATTTTGGATACTGTGTTGGTTAACCTGAGCGACCATTTTGTTTCAATATTTTTTTATTTGAGAGAATTGAAGACAGTTGGATGGATTGATGTCCTTGTTGAAGAAATCCATCTCATTATCTCGAAATCATTTATAGGTTCTTCACCCGGTAAAAACTACTTTTATTTAGGTGCATGCAGTTTCCTAGGTTTACTGACTAGTAGGGATTATCCCTTAGTTAAATCCGAACGAGCAGTAGCGAGAAAGGACAGCATGTACGCAACGTTTGACAAATTGAAGGCCGTGAACATTTCTGGGCGAATATGACGTTCGGCCATTCGTGTTTCGGCCTATTCTGAATCGTCCATTCGTGATTTGGCCATTAGATATTTTATGCCATTTGTTTTTACGGCCATTCGTAGGTAATCCATCAAGTATAACTTCTTTGAACCAAAATTAATCGTGACGAACTTTTTAGCTCTGAAAAAGAAAACATATCAAGAAACATTTTTGTTGTATAACAGCTTATTAAGCGCCTGTTATCCGATGATTAGCTATACAACGGTTGAATAAGCTACTATTCAACAAAAATATTTGTCTGGATTTCAAAACAAATCGATGTCAATACATTCCTGATCCGACCAGTAGAAGCGCTGCAGTGAAATAAACAGTGCGTCCAGATGACTCGAGCTTTAAATTGTGATAGTAGCTTTTACTGAGCTTTTCATGATTTTTTTCATTATTATGCGATTATGTGTGTAAACACACAAAGGTGGAATCGCACCTGATTTAATATAGGAATGCAATAATTTCTGTGGCTTTCTAGATAGTTTTATCTGACCGTAAATTTCAACAAAAGAAGAGCTCTTTTATTCTGCTCACTTTTCATTGTCATGAAAATTAAGCTTGTATTCTCTGATGGCCCGCTAACATTTTTTTATTTCATGCGAAATTTTCATGTTAACGGACGCGCTTTGTTTGTGATAAGAGACAATTATTTGGTAGCTCACGAGAATGGGACCGGCAGTGAGCCGTCATGGCAGGTGGGCGGCACTGAGCAGGCATAAACACGGTAGTGAACCAAAATTCGCAGGCGAACTATGACAGTGGAAGGATTCAATTTATGGGCGGACACGCTGCGGGGGCAATAACGCTCACTCGACTAGCAGCATCGCTGCAGATAGATCGTAATTGAGGCCATTTCCGCCTTTTAGTGTATAAAAATTATGTCAGAGGAGGATATATGTGTATTTAATCAACAACCGTAACGTAACTGTTTGCCGAACCGACATAATTTACATTGTAGAATATTAAAAATGTGCTTCCTTGTCACTTTTTTAACGATATCCTGCTATTAATTTTTAAAATCGAATGATTTCGAATGACATTCTGTTATCATTATCACAATATGGCTTATAAATAGATTCTACGTAATTACCTTTACTGGTACAGCATTGGTGAGTGGCCCTGCACATGACTTGCCATGAATTGTTTAATCCTTGAACTGGTACACCAGAATGATGGTTGTATGATTTGAAAATTTCACGTGCATAGCTACTTACATCAGTTAGTGAATTTTCAGCTCATCAAACCTTTTTTTTGTCATGTACGTAAAATAGTTTCCGGAGGGTGAAAAGCGCAACTTCACTGCATAAGAACCGTTTTGCAGTCGAAACCATAAGGCTAAACAGACTACTGGAAAACCAAGCTGGTTGGAAACAGGTTCAATGCGAAATTTTTTTTTTGGTTTGTGAATGCTGCACTTTGCTTTCAGCTCTGCTGTATTTTATTCACAGTTTGCCAGGCCAGAGTCGAATACCTATATAGATATGGAATAGTGTTGGACAAACTGCATGTATTCGAGCGATTTTTTACTGGAGCACCGGTAAAAGTAGCAGCCAGGATATGCGTTCAATGTATTCGGGCGTTTCTGTTGCAAGCACGATTACTGCTGTGCAAATTGACATGCTGAATACAGAATTTATTTCCAGTGGAATCCATCGACAGCAGTGCGGCTGGAAATCCATCGAACGAATTTGGTTATAATCCTATCCCTGTTTGTGACAACGTTTGGCAGAAGCGGTGGCTCACAGCGCCGATAGAATGGATGTGGAAATTTGTAACAGAAATTGGCTCGGAAGTTGGGAAACGGTAGCCTTCGTTCTGCTGTGCGGTTTCGCTATACGAACGATTGTGACAGAAATGTATTTTATTCGGACATTTTTTTGAATGAATCGAGTTGTTACGAGTATTTGGATATTAAACGAAAGTAGCATCGTTTTATTGTAACTATTTGACGGTTTCACATTTGATCGCATTTTTCATAGGTTTAACCATCACTACCAGAAAATAACATTATTTATATAAGACAATTCTGTGCAATAATCGCAATAGTATTTGTATAAATAGATGTTGAATGATGTCTTCTGCAACAATCTTACGTAATTTATCTTACTTACTTAATTTATATTGCTATTGACAGATTGTCAATTTTCCCTACGAATAATTCAGCAGGGTTGGCTCGAGAAATATTTTATCAGGGATCCTCATCGTTTACATCGAAGTATGTTTTATGCTCAAATTTTCATGCACATTTTAGTTGAGGCCTCCCAATGCCTGTTTGAATTTTCTGCTCAAGCTAACAATTTTGTACGTTATTCCGATTAACCACCATACAGTTATAAACGGCTTTGAAACCGTATGATTTCTAATTACCGGACGCAGTCATTTTCTTAAGCATAGATTCCTTTGCTCTTTATGCGTTAACGCTTCATCTGCTCGATACGGCAATTGGCGTTTCCACGTTTCCGAGCTATCCGATATAACACTACTGTTGCGTTCACACGGTGCGTTGATTCGAAAAAATGCATAGAAAGGAACAAGTTAATAACAAGTCAGAGCAAATTATGTTGGTAGTAATCGCAGACGCAATACCGTGACCGCTTGAAGTTCTTGCAAACCAAAAGCAGAGTTTGGTACACTTGAAAAATGTAGACTAGCGTGGAGGAAAGTTAGGTTGCCGATGCTTTTAGCCTACCATTCTATGAATGTTTGTTTACTTTCTCACCGTTTTTAGCCGTAATCAATTATAATTAACTGGTTTCTTTACTTTTCCTTTTGCAGGTAAGCACTGTATAGAATCGGCTGTACACTGGAATTCTCATGCACGGTAAAAGTACGAGTAACAAGATGCGGCTTACTATTTAATAAGTAATAGTACAGTAGTATAGAATTTACTATTGATGAAAACAACGATTCGAAATGTGGACGACTTGCAAAGAAGCATTTAATGACATGAAAAGACACTCTCATAAGTTCAAAACCATGCTTACGAGACCATGCTTTGGTGGTTTGCTTAAAATAACGAGAGTTGGCTGTTCTGAGCAAGTTTGCAATCAACGCAGCGCTGTTCGAGACCAAGAGTACAACCAGAAAAGTTTCTCAATTTATCTGTACTTACTAATTTGAACACGATTATCGCAATGAGACAATGATATCCATTAGCAGAATAAGATACTTAAGATTTCTGCCGGTTTCATCTAATCGGTGAGAATCCTTTTCGAAATCAACTCACGTATCCTCATTACAAGCTTTAAGTGTGACACCGTTCCACTACTGGCATCCAGATCTTTTCCATTGTTCCAACCCGTGAGGTGATTGAAATTTGGTCACGTGCGAGTTCATATTTTTGTTTTGCGGAGGTGTCTCAAACAGTGGTGCAAGGTGCTAGGCAAATATAGGGTACGGGAGGGTATTCCCAGCACGCTACTAAATTCGGCATACATTACCTTTTTTTGCTGCGCTTTCCCAAATAAAAACTTTGCCGCTATATATCAATACTGAAACGAATGTAGCTCTCATAAGCTTTAATGTGTTATAACTATTTTCATAAAAATTTAAGTAATTTGCTAAGTTTTATTCAATAAACATCAAAGCCACTGTTTTTCCACTGGCACGTAATCAGGCTGAAAAAAACCAGCAGCAATCGCTTACGCGTATCCGCTCTTGATGATGATTTGGAAAACACAATTATGATCACGTTTACTTATACTAGAAACTAAACAGCTGTGATTATGCTATCACTGAACAATTCTACTTCTTTTTAACACGGAAGAACACAACAATTCCCCACTGATATGAAGATATAAATCAATTTTCATTCATTAGCCATTAGCAGCATTTTGTTTTTAATTCCAGCATATGGTGCGTTATTTACACTACTACCAATACGTGAGGCCTGAAACACCTAAAACGCTTCTATCGTGTTGACATAGCTGGTACTTGAGTGACAACCACTTGCTTCTGGTGCTAATGTATATGAACGATTCAATGTTACACTAGCGCCAGCAGCAAGCTGTTGTCACTGCAAAACTAATTATCTTCAATGAGCCCGGAATGTAGGCAATAGCGACACATTATCCATCGGTCTCTCTTTTGATCTGTTTTTGAAAAGCATTCAATCCCTGTGCTGGCTATTTAGGCCGGTCGGATTTAAAAAAAACACAGACACCACTATAGAAAATGGGCTCAATTTAGTCGCTGCGACTTCATCGTTTCTCGCGACTATAACTCAAATTCAGTAGCGTTTTATTAAGAGCAAAATACACTCCGATATTCAGTAAATATTATTCTATCAACTGGTACAAAAATCTTGTCTAGAATAAATATAGTCGCAACGTAATTCCTGAATATTGTTTAGGCTATCGCTTAATGGGCTGGAAATACCCACCGGTACCCTACGTGTCGACGTTCTACCCGGTGGATGGATTGTTTTTTTTTTCTTCCCAGGATAGCATATAAATAAATTGCAATGCTTAGAAATTGTGCTTTCTATGCAAAGAAGCAAACCAGGAAGTGCATTTCTTGGGGCACTTATGGTGACACTGCTCTGCACCACTTCGGTTCTGGCAGGAGCAGTTTCCATCTCAATTATTTACCTAGTAAGATAAAGTTTTATGAGGATGTCTTGTCGAGAAGGGGATTTCTCTTTGCCAAACAGAATCAACGTTCCAGCAGTGGTTTTTAAATAGCTGTCTACACCGCTTTCTAAAGTTGACGTTGTTGGTCTTCTGGTAAAGTGATAGACTCTATCACTATATATGAGTTTTTAGTATGTTGCCTTTCTATACTTAGACTAGTCCGTTGAGGGTTATAATAGAACTTATAGTAAAGAGCCAAGCTTGCAAGATTGATCATTGCATAATTAATGTAACAGGTCATATTTTGTTTGAATTTTAAATTATTCAGTGCGGGTGATGATTGCCTGATGAAAATACGTGTTCGTGGTAATCTCTGCACAGAAATTTATGCATAGCTAATCTAATTGAAAGGAGTTACTTGAGAATATAGGATGGGAGAACAAATTTATATCGATGAATGCTTCTCCGGTTGCGTATTTCACAAGTCATGCAATCATATAATATTATTGAATTATTTTTCAATAAACGTTATAGGGTGATCTATGTATTTTGGACAGACGTTACGCGTACTAATTAACATCAAATAAATTTTCCAACCAGTGTCATGGTTACTGCAGTATTTCTTTCCAGATAAATCTCTATATGTGGCAACACTGCTTATAACAATCCCATTTTACATATCTATTTAAGGCATCTTATGATTGCAGCATCACATTTATCTATCTTGCCGTAGCCACGCTACGGATAATCAAAATTTTATATGACATCATTCTACTTAACTAAGGCGCACAATTATTACGTTACCTACTAATCGTCTAATGAATTTTCACACCAATAACTTCCTCTATGAGTGTGGTACTATTTTCAGTCCCTTCTGTTACTAACTCCTAAAGGAAATGCTACCTGCCTCGGACTAAATATCCATTGGGATGCTACGTAGGTAGGTACACTTGTTACGAATGGTCGAATCGGATGAAGTCTATTTTTACGATCGGAAAACTTTCGCGCAAACATTCTTCGACCGCTGCTGTCAGAGCATTTTCTCGCTGCAACGCCCGCCGTCGATCGTGTTCCCATTTCGTGGAGCTGTGACTTCATATCTCCAACGATTGACAGTTCCGCCAAGCTGTTTCGGAGCAATTGCTAAAAATATCTAGTGCCGAGCTACAGTCAGTGTGATGATGCATTTCGATGACATATTTTCTTGCATGTTTAGTGGTTCTTTCTAGATGTGGCAATAAGTTATGGTAAATTTTGCAATATGAGTACCATTTCTAAAATAAAGCAAAAGCCCAAATATAACTATATATAGCCTTTGGTAAAAAGTTGAACTTTGACTTTGCAGTCGACTGTTAGTCAACAGGTTGCAATGCTCTTCATACATCAATTTACAATTGAATATGTACTGCAGTGTTTACTAAACCGTGACTACCGCAAGGTTGACCTTAAAATGTGATTTATCTTGTGCTATTGGTATCTATTCGTACTAGAAATGACGTCTCTAGGTTGTAAGCCAATATTGAAGCACACGTCAGTACCTACATATTGATTTTTCTCCTTGCAACGTTGGTGAAAAGTTAAATTTTACATTCTCAAAGCAGTTGGAGCAATTGGTTTTTTTTTAATTCAGAGAAGATTGATGAACTGTTGGTATTTTTTAAATTAGCGAGTGCCGCTTAGATGTTATTTAACTTGGTTACGCCTGTCCAAACTGATGACAACAACTACTGCTACATTTATTTTATGGCCGTTCCCAAAACAAGACAGTATTATTGACCTTAAACCTGGCGAGAAATCACGGCTTCGCTGTTCGGTACGTTTAAAGACTAATAGAGTCAGTTATTTTTGGACCGTGTTTCTTCATGTACGTGTCATTCCGGTTCACAGCGGAAACCAGCGCTTCAAACGAAAATTACTGTTTTTCAACCAGAAGGGAGCTGGTTTTATACAGTTTTTCCCCGACCGATGAGCGAGCGATCTATAGGAGGTTCGGCATGTGGCCTTTTTCGGTTAAGTTTTGGAAATGTAAAGCATTTAAACAGGACTAGATGATATAGTAGGTAAGATCCTCTCCCGAGTTGAAGGATTGGGAGGTGTGGATTCAAGAAAAATAAACAAGCGGCACTAAATCTTGATGTATATATTCTTAGTTTTACCGTAACGTCAATCGGGTAACGATGCTTTTTATGGCTTGCAATGATATTTTAGCCAACTGTAAATGAGATAATGTTTCGCCTAATTAATTGTAGTAACGTCTTGTCAGAGATTTTTTTTGTATATTTCATTTATTGCTGACGATGCTGCTGGCAATGGCAGAAATTGCCATTGGCAAAAGGAAAAAAATAGCTTCTCTTGGTGAAAATTTAAAATTTGCAAAAGTTCCTAAAGTTAATAGTAATTAATAGAGTCGCTGTGGCTTTTCTTCCATGTACTCGGTCCTGCGTCGCCAATGAATCATTGAAAAAGCTGAAAAATCTCACAGATGGCTCCAGCATAGACATGTTCTGTTAAACATACTCGACGAACGACTGTCAAACTGCATTTCAACCTGATGGGTCCACCCAAAACGGCCGATTCAGATTAACCGTCAGCAACCGTCAATAGCAACGGAACGGTAAGAAATTATGACGTGTAAACTGTATCAGCCTTAAACTTTACTCTAAATATGGCACGTGGCGCTTTAGTGTCCATCTAGCGGTAAGCATGAGCAAAAGCTACCCAAAATGATCAATTCGTTGAGCGTCTGACAAAAGTCAGTCGGCTTCAACCTGGTTGACACTAGAGATGGTCGGGTATGAAAATTTGAATACCCGAACCCGACCCGTACCCGATTAAGAAAAAAATTGAAAACCCGTACCCGACCCGAACCCGCAAGTTTATTATTTTTGATACCCGAACCCGACCGCAACCCGTCGGGTACGGGTACCCGACCATCTTTAGTGTTAAATGTGGTCAATAGAGATACCCGACCCGACCCGTACCCGGTTTCAAAAACAAAAATTAAGAACCCGTACCCGACCCGAACCCGCAAATTATTTTTTTCCAATACCCGAACCCGGCGGGTACGGGTCGGGTGCGGGTTTCGGGCAAATTTTCCGCTACCCGACCATCTCTAGTTGACACCCCTCTATTCTTGGTTCCGGGGAAGTTCTTGGAGGGAACAGATTTCACTGCACAGTCGTCCGGAATGCTTGCGACATAGCCGGCCCACCGTAGTCTCCCAACTTACGCCACGTGTATGATGGGAATCTCTCCAAGTAGCGCCTGCAGTTCGTGGTTCAAGCGCCTGCGTCACACGCTTTCCGTTTCCAAAAATAATCCGTAAAATCTTTCGTTCAAATACGACACGTGCACATATGTCTTCTGTAAGCAAAATTACAGTCTCAAGTCCATAGAAAACAACCGGTCTGATTAGCGCCTTGTACATTTTGTGCGGCGGCGTATGCTTGTTGATCGAAGCATCTTGCGAAGGAAAAAGTTGGCTTGATTTCCAGCTTGAATGCGTATCTCCTGAATTTCCTTACTCGTTTATTATCGGCGAACAGCGATCCCAAATATATGTACTCATCAACTACTACTAGTTCAACGCTGTCTATATATTTGGTTTTCGACGCATTGATTTGTAACCCAATCCTCCTAGCCTCCGTTTTTAGTTTGACGTAGGTTGCGTCCGCCATCCCAAAGTTTCTGATGATGTCGAAGTAATGATGTCGAAGATGTCTGCGAAGGCTAGAAGTAGGTTTCTTTTACCGAAGATCGTTCCTCTGGTATCGACGCCCTCTCGCCGGATCACACTTTCAATAGCGATGTTGAATAACATATAGGACAGTCCATCCCCTTGTTACAACCCCCTGCACGATTGGAAAGGACTCGAGAGTGCCCCCGAAACACCTCAGAGCCATCACTCGCTCCTGGGTAGCTTCCAATTTGTCCGGAAAACCGTTCTCGTGCATTACCTACTGAAGCTCTCCGCACTCGACTGTATCGTATACTGCCCTGAAATCCCTGAAACTATGATGCGTGGTCACGTTGTGCTCTCGATATTTCTGGAGTAATGGTCGGAGAGTTAAAATTTGAGCCATAGTAGTACGTACCCGCACGGGCTGTTATTGCTCTACAAATTCTCCTGCTATTGGGGATAGACGACGCAACAAAATCTGGGAGAGTACCTTGTAGACGGCGTTGATCAGCGTAATGCCGCGATAATTACAGCAATCGAAGTGACCTTTTTATACATGGGACAGACCACTCGTTCCATCCAAATCCTTGAATTTATCCAGTGAGGTGTCTTTGATAATGTTTTTTTGCCAGTTTTGTAGAGTTCTGCCGAGAGTCGGTCCACCAGGTGGCTCTTTTATTCTTCAGCAGATCGATTTCGCGCCGAACTTCTTCGAGATCGGGAGCCGGCACGCTGGGGCTGTTTCCGCTCCGTCTTCTTATGTTATATTACCATTGAGCACATGGCGCTTGTTTGTGACCAGGTTTTCATCCTAGTCTCTACACATATCAGGCTTTGATGTATATCCTTTTTTCCTCCCCATCGCTTTTTGGCATTCTCCGTCAAACCAATCTTTTTGTGCTCTCGAGGTTTTTACACCTAGTACCATGGGTGCGGCCTTATTGACGACCGAGCGAATCATGTTCCATCCGTCTTCGGGGGTTGAAACATCTAGCTCCACTGAAAATGGTAGAGTTTCATTCAGTAGACGCGCGTAGTTTTCAGCGACCCGCGGGATATTTGAATCGCCAATGCAAAGCTATAGGGCCCGAATACCGGTCTATATATCTTGGCGTTCATATCTCCGATGGCGATTTTGATGTCCAGCGGTGAACAGTTATCGTACGTTGCCTCCAGCTGTGCATAGAACACTTTCTTCTCGTCGTCGGGTCCACCTTCGTATGGACAGTGCCCGTTTATGATGGTGTAGTTGAAGAAACGGCCTTTTATTCTCAACATACGTATTGGGTGCTTTGCCCAAAGTTAAACGCGGTCTAAAGGAAACACCGCGCTTGAAGTAAACACCGCGCTAGAACTATTGCCAGAATGCTGTAAACAGGCATGTTCAACTGGGTCGTCAAATGTAACTAAAACTTTATGATTTCTGATAATTTCTTCCAACAATATCAAAATCGTCCCGGCAACTATGGAAGAGCATTTCATTTTTGAGTTGCACATTGGATATTTTTCAATGAAACTCACAATATCCTCTCGTTGGTAAGATTCTGCCTTGCCCAATTTCCTCGTATGCCCCTTCTCGCTTTTGCGACAGATCACCTGCAGTACTACGATGCCGAACTTTCGGGGTTCTAGCTGTTCATGCATCACTCTGTTGCCACCCACGAAATTGAGCAATCTGCAGTTCCAGGTACCATGCGTCCATTCCATGTCCTTATTTCCTCATCTTTGTCCATGCCAAATGTTCCGAGTTGAATTTTCTTGATAATTCGTAGTAAAAATGGGTTTAGGTAGGTTGCTCATGACGGGATTGCCATCTTAGTTGTAGTGCGGCACACACATTTCTTAATTCTGCTGGATCAAACGCTGTCGTGAGCCGCTCCTAACCTGGAGTGCAACCGCGCACTTGGTTGAGGAGTCGTTAAATCATCAAGAGCCGCTCCTGACATGCGAACAGACGTTATAGGTGGACAAGGCTATTCCTCGTTCAGCATGCGCTCGAGTGCCTTGTTCCCTGTCTAAAAATATTGAATAGAGGAGAGAGAGCTAACACAAACATACTCTCATTTCTCTCTGAGCTCGTTTGTTGTGGAGTAAAGGGGCCTCAAAAAATTTCAAAATTTTAGTTGTCACCCGTTACGATCTTAATTTACACTAGCGATCTCATATTCCAGCTAAGGTTACTCATATTCCAGCTGGTACCGTACCATAAGGAGGTAGGGATAGGAGTTGCTAGAAGTTGTTTAGGACCTCTATGGGGCCTATTTTATACCTGGTGGTACGCGGGGTAGTGATGATATGCATTATCCAGCCGTTCACCAACCAAAAATCTGGTCATTTTATAACAAACATAAAAATTACTCATGTGAGTTCTCTGCGTGCCCGGTCGCCGTGAGCCAAATTCGTACGAATATTCGAATATTTGTATGTTTTGCGCATATACACGATATATTTGTTAATCCGACCTCATGAAATTACATATCTCAAATAGCTGTCTAAAGAAATTCACGAAATCTAATGTTAGCCATGGACGAACTCAATTATTCATCGCTTTCGTATCGTATATATTCTTAGAATGTTTTTTTAAGAACAAGCAAAATTTTTCTGAAACTCGTAACCTACAATCACGCATTTTAATTCACTTTGGTGGCTCGTTCTTAACGTATTTTTAATTTATCGTCAAAGATTGATTAACGTTAATCTTGTAGTTTAGGAAATTTCTTTACACTTCTAGGAAAAAAGCAAGAATCAATCCGTTGATTGGTAATTAATCTAACTTGCTGCGATAATGCGAGTCTGTAAGCAAATAGTTCTTAAATTTAAGAAGTAAACAAATTAATAAGCTTACACGCATTGCCACACGGTTATTAACAATCATGTGTTTCCTTCTCCTTGCTAATCGCTGGAAACGCCTGGTATTTTACGCAGTATTTTTGAAACCAAAAAAAAAATGCAAAAAAAACAAGGCGTTTCCATTGATTCGTAAGGAGAAGGAAACACATGGTTGTTATTAACCGTGCGGTGTTGAGTGTTCGAAAAATATCTAAGTGCCTGAAAACTCCAAACTGTTATGAAATTCGGAATTCAAATTTTTTCATAGTCTTACTGGAAGAGAAAAGTCCGATTTTATCGTCTAACAACATTTGGAAAAAAGTGCAATTTTTTTTCTACACAAATAAATGGAGAAAGCTGGACGTTTTGCTGCATGATGCTCTCGGTAAAAATTTATTTTTCAATACTTTATTAGAACGAAATATTTCTGCTGTTAGCAACCATTGCACATTTTCTTTTTTCCTAATGCTACGGTAATTAGTCATACGAAATATTTGAATAAACATTCCTACAGCATCACATCTCCCACCATGTGCTGTGCACTCACCAACGAATCAAGGTGCACTGGGCACGGGCAGCCAGCTTGGCTTTAATTAATTTTTATCTCAATTACACACGAAAAGTGAATGAGGAAATCGTACCGATTTTCACCGTTCGTTCAGTCTCACTATATTTGTTGTCTCTTTCAGGCAGTAAAAACGCTGCTTGCTTGCGCGCTGTGATCTATGGCCATTGTCTTTGATGGTATAGTTTCACTACGAATCGGGCCTTCTCGTTTCGACTGTCTGCTTGGCTTGGCAGCACCACAACTGGTCAGACGATAAGATGGACTGCTTGCATGTTTACGCTAAAACCCCTCTTCTCTTCACACGCCATTATGATTTGCAATTGTCGTGGTGCTGCCCCTCGGGTTGTTAATTTTGTCTAAGTATGATACGAGTTTTTCCTCTCTTTGGTTGCCAGACTGACTGACTGGTACTGTGGAAGAGCTTAGCTTTAATTTATTTCTGCTGTGATCTCATTTCTGCTTCTGCACCGGCTGTCTTCCTTTCCATTACTGGCTGCGCCATGTTGTTTTTCGTTTGCAGACTGATTCCGAACAATAATAATCAAATCACTTCGCCTTGTTTCGCGTGCGGCGGGTGAATTCGCATACTGGCAGTAAAGTAAATATGCGCCGCGGGTGGTTTGAGGCCGAAACAAAAACAGCAAAATCTAGCGAATTAAGGTCGTCGAGTAGCCGGGAAACTTTTGCCGTTTGAATTGAATAGCGATTCGTTTGGCTAGAGTCCTGAGTGTTGGGGATGGGGGAAATGTTCGTTGACTTTGCTACTATTGTTACAAAGTAATAAACAAGATAGAATTAGTTAAGTTAATGGATGTGCAAAATTGTCTCTTCAGGCTCAGTCACTAAGTTTCAGTCTTTGGTAGATTATTATGGTAAAAGTTTCTATAGCCAAGCACTATGGGAAATCCATTTCGTTTGTTAAATAATTCAGCATCGTGATTGTAATTTGCTCTCAAAAGGTTTACGTACTTTAGTAAAATACAACAACAATATGAAATTGTACGGATACACTCTTCCATGAGTCATAGTTATAATAATTTTCAAATAACCATGTCAGTGGTTTCACGCAAGGATTATGTTAATATACTGTTAACAGTTAGTATTCCTCGCTAGCTTAATTATAATCCTTTAACGTTTTGCAATCGCATCAACCTAGAATGAAATGCGCAAATGTTTGAATGCAATACGTTCTGGTACATGTCAGTGTTTGCCATTTTAGGAGCAGCAGTCCGTTTCAATTTGCATTTGAAATTTAATCTCCATGTCATTTGCTAAAAGCCTTCAATTTCGACTGACGGGGGCGCAAAAGTGGCGTATGCGAACCAAACAATCACGAACATGAACCACTGTTGGCGCTGCTACTACATCTTTTACTTCTCATGCAGTTGGACAGCACGTTTCCATTTAAACTTTTCTCGGTGTCACTTTCCCGTCTCTAGAAGAGTGTGCCAATAAATGACGTGTTGGAAGGTGAGATACAATTGTGCCTGGTATTGAATAGCGTATCCACGCCACCCCGTTTCGCTAGGCTCGATGCCGCTACCCATGTGTGGAAAACAGTAGTTACATACAATGGAAACGGCTGTTGTTTTTATCACGACTTTGTTCTTTGCTGGGATTAATGCAATCGCAACGAGTGTCGCCGACTAGAGAAAGAGAGAGAGGCAGGCAGCCAGTTGTCAGTTTTGCTCGCGTGGGAACAATAAATAAAATGTCCTTGCCAAGTTGACATTTCAATTTCAAGGCTGCCGGCAGTACCCCAAGCCGCCAACTGATTCGTGCCAAGACACGTGGGTAGCTTACACTAGGATGTATTTTTCACACTTTAAGGGTTCTATAACTGTGATTTATGATTAGTTAAGGGTGAAAGTAGACAGAATATAACTTATTTGGTTATCGAAATCACAAAGCAATGTTTTTCTGATTGTAATGAAGTGAGATTGATAATTTATTTTGTTTTTTACGTTTCTACGTATTGTTTGACATACCAAGTTTATGAAGTGCAACTACGGTTTCTGAGTTGCAAAAAGCTCAAATGTCATAGGCGACACGCATTTGGTGCCAAATTCGAAATCCTACTGTAATAATTTTCAGAGCTATTAGCGTTCAAAATGTTTCATATTTCCGTGACGGTAGAACTAGCATCTTAATCATGAAATGAAACCCTACGGTGCGACATCCCTGCTCCTACGTCAAACTTACACACTTCCTATTTTTTTTTAATTTGGATATGTGGTAAACGGTTGAAAACCAAACAACTTTCATAAAATATCAATCAAAAAGTGTATGAGTTTTTATTAAAATATTTTATTAAAGTCTTCAGAGAAAATGTGTATTTTAACATACTGGGTCGTTTATTGACCAAAAATTGATTTGGTGGTCAATCCCGGCGTAGTGGTTAGCATTCACGCCTCTCACGCCAAGGACCCGGGTTCAAATCCCAACCCCGCGGAAGGTACGAATGACCTAAGCAGTGTTAAAGTGACTATAATTAAACAAAAAAAAAGAAAATTGATTTCTGAGTGATTTTTCAATAATTATAATTGATAAACCATAAGGCCATGGATAGGCCACAGAGAGTTACTGTATTAAAAAAAAATTCTTATTGTAGCATATTCTATAACTTTTTTACGACTTTTTTAGACAGTACGTTTTTTGATGCATTTGAAAAGAATGTGGAATCATCCTAATGCACAGTGGTCAAATTTTGAGTAAACGCGGACATTAGCAATTGGGTAAAAAATGCGTAATTTTTCAAGGGTGATGTCTTCAGAGAAGTTTAATAATAAAATATAGCGCATTTTTCTGCACTATTAGGGTGACCGTGAATTCACCTATTAGGGTGATACGAACTTTTGTTTTTGATTTATTTAAAAAAAAAATATTTTTCTTCAAAAAGTTGCAGAACATACTAAAATAAGCAACTTTGCTGAATACATTAGCTATTAGTGTTAAAAAGGAGCGCTTAAAAATCAATTATGCTCAATAAATTTACACACGATTTTTTTTACTGCTTTCGAGTGTCCTACAAAGTTATTCAGTATGTTAAAATACACATTTTCACTTAAGACTGTTTGTCGCTAGGACGCATATTTAATAAGTTATAAAATAAATGAAAAAAAAACAGATTTGCAATATGGGTCATTCCATCTCAAACGTACACAAAAATCGGAAAAATTGGATCCGACCATCGGCGATTTTAACCAAAATCGGCATAATTGTTCATTCCGACCCCACAACCAATTTCCCAAAGTATTATGCCGATTGATCAATCCCTCTAGCAGTGGCGCTACTTCCTTTTTTACAGATTTTCAAAAAAAAGTCATTTTTCTGATTTAAATATGGGTTTTTAGCCGCGCAATCGAATGATGTTATCCCCTACGATAAAACTGAACCTTGTCGTGGTGTAGGGCTTTTTAACTAATCAGTAAATGAACGTGACCGCTCGTTTACTTCTGAATGTGGGAATATATCAAAATACTTTTGTGATTTCAAGTGGGACTCGGGGTAAAAATTTACCAAATGTGATGGTTGCGTTGTTCAGAAAGTGCTTTTATTCCGTTTAAGAATAAGGCCAGTATGGGGATCTCTGATAATTAATAAATGAAATTTTCTGGGACTCATCCCTATTTATCACAACTGTCACAAATATCTCCGAAAAATGTCGGATTGATTGAGTTGGTCGGGGGCTTAGGGTTAGTAAGGGGATGTAAGCGGCATACCATCCGCTTGGATGCCGAAGGACCACTCTGTAATGATTACGGGTAATAGCACTTCTTAGGTAGCAGATGGAAAAATTAGGTCAATTCGTGTCTTGTGTTCGAGTCTCGGCTAGGCGGTGCTGCTAGATAGAATAGGATTTTTGCATGGCCTCGTGGCTGTCCTGTGCTCTGATGGCCGACAGACCTTGCGTGTCGATGAGAAGGGGTCGAGTCTTAGGGAGACGTTTAAGCCCAGAGCTTTACTGCACTAGCTCTTTGGTCTCGAGGGTTGGAAGGCGGGTGAGTCTCTATATTTTGAAGCTTCTGTCGACTACCGCGACCGTCCAGCTTGTGCTGCGCTCAATTTACTTTGTATCGTGGGACAGTGCATGAATGCTAAGGGGATGAAAGAATAAATTTGCCCTGATAAGTTGATAACCACTAATGCTCCGAAATTTGTCTTGCCTATTGGTTCATTTGTGGTTGTTTGTGTTGGAAAATTGAAAGCGAGTGCGCGGTTGAAGACCGGTGTCAGGCGGGGCTGACGAATCCTCCACTTCTTCACTGTACCACATATTGCAACTCGAGTGGTACAAAAAGTCCAAAGCACATTTACAAATTCGATCTATCATTTTTCTTCTCATCATCATCTTTATCATCATCATCGTCATCATCATCATCATTATCATCATCATCATCATTATATTTAAAATATGGCATTCCGGCCTTTGGCAGAGAGATCTTAGAGTCAGTTCGTGGAGTCCGCGCAGGGTCGGAACGCCTCCGTCTGCGGGTATAGGCGTGACGGCTATGCTTGGGGCTCTACCTGTGTTTTAGTGGGCGACATTGCCTGTCTCGTCAGGTAGAACTGGTGTTTGAGGTCTACCTGACACTTTGTTGACATCACAAAAGGGCCCAGCGCAGAGTTTTATACGCTATTAAGTGACCAGTTGGATAATCCGAAAAAAAGGAAAAAAAAGGAAAAAAGGGTTTTTAGCCGCGCAATCGAATGATGTTATCAGTTTTTATTTAATTTGTTAACATCATACATTTGTTTTGCAATTTAAAATGGAAAATGCGAATATCTCAAAACACCCCCAATTTTATTTTCAAATAAATATGCTCAAAATGTTCGTCCGAAAATTCTACATAAGAATCACTTAACCAGAAAAAACAATATTGGTAGTTTAGGAGATATGGCGTTTTGAATATCTGGGGCACAGACAAACAGACATAACTCTTGGAAGAAAAATCAATAAAAATTATCGTACCTCGCATTTAGCCTGAACAGTAACACCATCTATGATCGATATTCCCAAATATCAAATAGCAATAGGAGTCCCGCGAAGTAGTAAGTATTTTTTATGGGGAATTCCCCTTTTTTCGTCAAAAAGCGCCACTCTGACCAAAACGGAGACATTCCCAACTAAGCCTAAATTTGAAATGACGGTTTAATCGGTACGATGAATGGAAAACGAGTGTTATGTCTGTTTGTCTGTGTCTGGGGCATGCGTAATTCTATCTGAATTGTTAGTGAAAGAACATTTGAACACGTCTACCTGAAGCTTCCGGACATTTTCATGACTAAATAATGTATTTTAATGAAAAAGGCGCATTTTCAACATAGAATCGGCATAATAAATTTCGATGTTCTGGATACTTTTGTATATATTTAAATAAAAGCAACAATTTCGAACAAATTTTTAAAGTTTTATTATTTAAGAGTGCTAGTTATTTGAGCAATATAATGCATTGTTATGTCGACTAATGTAGTATTTCACTCCCGTGATTATTCGAAACTTCGAAGTGATTTCGAAACTTGAAAATGGCTTTATTAACACTTTAGTGTACTACGGGAAAAACTAGCCTAAAAACGAATTAAATTCAGAAACGGCCTGCCAACTGACAACATATAAGTGATCTTATGTAAATTTTTTCGGCAAATCTCATGGTACCCGCCCCTTCCCTAATTGTCATCGGAAAGTATTAGGTTTTGCTAATATTGTTAGAAATAGGGGGAAATCAGGAAAACTTAGTACCCAATAAACCATCTGGTTTGTATATATCGATTGCAACTGAGAAATACGACATCATATCTGAACGAAAAAATTATATTTCATGCCAGATAAGATCATATAAGTGCCAAAGTGGAGACTATATACGTGCGAAAATTTTGACAATTATTTATAATTCTATCTTGCATTTTATACAGCGGTTTTTATAACACGCAACTTATTAATACTCCTGGATATATGATTAAGATATAACTCAATATTGCAATCATCTATACTGCTTTATAATTCACAGTCATGAGTTGTATATGAGGACAGGCACGACTGCAAAGCAATGTATTGTTTAGTTTGTTTTGACATATTCTGATCATTATACAATTCCAATATAAAATTGACATGAAAACGTATTAATGTGAACTTTCTATTACGATGTTGTGTTATCTGGGTACTTTCCGATGACAATTAGGGAACGTTTGGGCACCACGCGATTCGCCGGAAAATTTACATAAGATCGCTTATATTTTATCCCGTAGTGCAATAAAGTGTTAATAAAGCCATTTTCAAGTTTCGAATAATCATGGGAGTGAAATACATTATTTAGTCATGAAAATGTGTGGAAGCTTCAGGTAGACGTGTTTAAACGTTCTTTCACTAACAATTCAGATAGAATTACGCATGCCCCAGATATTCAAAACGCCATATCTCCCAAACTACCAATATTGTTTTTTCTAGTTGAGTGATTCTTATGTAAAATTTTCTGACGAACATTTTGAGCATATGTATTTGAAAATAAAATTGGAGGTGTTTGGAGATATTCGCATTTTTCATTTTCAATTGCAAAAAAAAGTATGATGTTAACAATTAAATAAAAACTGATAACATCATTCGATTGCGCGGCTTAAAACTCATAGAAAAAGTATATTGGCATGTCCTCACATCAAACTGTTTCAGAGATATTTAAATCAGAAAAATGACTTTTTTTGAAAATCTGTAAAAAAGGAAGTAGCGCCACTGCTAGAGGGGTTGATCAATCGGCATAATACTTTGGGAAATTGGTTGTGGGGTCGGAATGAACAATTATGCCGACTTTGGTTGAAATCGCTGATGGTCGAATCCAAACCTTGTGTACGTTTGAGATGGAATGACCCATATTCAATTTTTTTTAATTTCGGGCAGCTTCGCACAAACCAGACAACCATTAGGTGAAAGTACTATATTTTATCTATAAAAAAATTCCATCAGGAGCACTCCAAAGGAATCTCAGAAAAGTCAATTGAAAAATGTGGTATTTTTTGATAAAATTTATTATAGCTCGTTAAGGAAAAGAGATAGAGAGTTACTGTATTTAACAAAGTTGCTTATTTTAATGTTTTCTACAACTTTGCTGAAGACACCATACCTTTTTCAACACTATATGCTGCTGACGATGACGACTATGTAAGGAGACAAAGAGGTCTCCTTGCAGGTCTGCTAGTGTAGATATAAAACATCCTGTGTCCTTTTTTCTTAGGAATTAACGAAGTTCTTTCTTTATCACATCTCTGTAGCAGCATCACTGAATTCAACATCAAATCCGTGGTTAACAAAGTGTGGGCTGATCCCAAACGCCAGTAGACGCGGTAGAAATTGTACTGAACAAGGCTCCTTTGCCGATAATTAAACCAAAGGAGGCGCATGGTTTTGTTAATTCGCAGTAAAAAAACATTTCCAGGAGGTGCTAAATTTATTTGAAAGCTATATTCTTTTATTATTTTGAATATCTATTTAAACATGAGTGAAGATCTTTGAGGAATTTGTTCACGCTGCGTATCGCGTATAGTTTAGGTTATTTTATTTCATTAGCACCAATTGTCATCATTTCTCTTACACACAAATTCAATACTGATGCGTCATAAATCGTTAGAAACTTAGACATTTTTAAGCACAAGGTTTTCTGTTCTGCAAAATCACATCGTAGAAACGTGCACACATTTTGAGATTGTTGTTGAAAGAATCTAACGAGTGATTAGTCGTGAATTTATTAGCGTGCTTCACGTGTTAGTTGTGATCACTTGATATAATTACTCCAAATTCGGATCTCATTGCGCAATACAACTTCGAAATAAAAATATGTACTCAATTCGTGTCACGTCATAACGATGCTGGTTTCGGTTTGCAAACACGTAATCCTAATGAGTTTATCTTTGTCTGGCTTTTACGATCCATTTGTCTTTGTCGTTTTTTCCTTCAGTACCATAGCGCAGTACAGTACTATTTTGAACAATGGGAAAATCGCACGACGTCATCAATATTTTGCCTTTCTCGCTTGCGCTGATATGCGATGGGATTCGCGTTGGTCCACTGTTACGAAACGGTGGAACAGACCAACCAACGTTGGGCTGGGTGTGCTGTATCTGAGCGGTAAAAATAAATAACAGCTGATTTTCTCCCCAAGCTTGGTCGCAGGCAGAGGCAGGACAGAGATTGTGTTTGCAAAATCAACATCGCGGATACATTCTCTAGAACTCTAGCACTGTTTGCTGGCTGTCACTCCGTCGTAGGAGAATGAGAGCACAGGATCACACGATGTTTTGAAATTTTCAACGCATGCGCAAACAGTATCTCACGTGGGGAGCGAAAATCTTTGGGAAGAAAGGCTGAATTGGATTGATAACGCGTGTGTCTCAGAGAAAGTGTCATTTGCCAATGAAAAGTTGTCGTAGAATAGATAGTAATGTACAGTATAGGATTACAAAACAAAACATGCATTGCGCAACAATTTCCTGCAAAATGACAACGATACTACTCGGAAATTGTTCAAGTGATATTTTTTACGGGCGCTTTTTATGCGGAAGCAACGTTCCGCGTAAATTCTGAAAACTGCGTAAAAACCTATAAAAAGCGACGCTAATAATTTACCATCTAGTTCACAATGGTGATTGTAGTTCCTTGTCTTGTTTTCATAAATTAGTTTGCTTTAAAATGTATTGCTCTTGCTAACAGCTAAGCCGTGGGTATAAACGTCCTGTTAAGAACTTGACCCTTCTTTATCGACAGACTTCGCAGTCGGTTATTAGAGTACAGGACAATTACGGGGCTAGTACAACGATCCTACTGACTCTATGGGCCGTATGAATAAAAAAGTTGCTCCTCAAAAGTTGCAAATGCTCCCATACGCTTTAAACGGGAA
This sequence comes from Sabethes cyaneus, assembly GCF_943734655.1. Taxonomy (NCBI): domain Eukaryota; kingdom Metazoa; phylum Arthropoda; class Insecta; order Diptera; family Culicidae; genus Sabethes; species Sabethes cyaneus. The sequence goes on along the minus strand of NC_071354.1, from coordinate 73,581,671 downwards.
AAGCAAAGAAAACTGTTTTATTCATATGCAGCACCTCCCAAATGAGATTCGAACATACGACGATTGGCTTGTTAAACTAGCATTGTACCGCGAAGCTTACTGGGCGGACTTGCTAACAGTTTGACATGAAAACACAACAGTGCCTAGACAAACACTGATTGCGTTTGTTAGATAGGAATTGCTTCTGGATCAAATTAAAATAAGAAATATTCATTTGCTACAGTATTATCCGATTTGGATTGGTTACCAACGCATTAAAAAACTTTCCTGCGGCCGATCACGAAGCGTGTGGGAGTTCATGATCTCTTTTAATCTCTCCAGTGTCACATTTGAATCTGTCACAACTCAACTCGTTGAACTAAAACGTGCGTAGCTTTGAAATCTACAAACGGATGAGTCTACATACTGAAATTCAGGAAACTATCGCATAGTCAATACTTCCGTACGTAGACGTTCGCCGAAAAAAAAAAAGATTCAAAAGATTATGAATAGGATACAGGAGAGTATTCTCCGAATCCAGGACACATTATTGAGTGAAACAATATGTCCTGTATTCCCTTGTTGACAGCTACCTTACAGATTAAAGCGTTACTGCAAGGAGAAATCCCGTCATTATACGCCTCCAAGAGATGAATAAACTTTAATCTTTATAATAAAACCAAATCTCTATCAAATTAACTAATGTTTATTTGAGCGTCTTAGTAGAATACCTGAAACAATAAAAAAAAAAATAATTACACGCCTCCAGTAAACCGATATCCGATATCCGATATATAATTGAGGCTTAATATTCGTTAACGAACCATTCGTCGTATGTTCGAACCCCGGCTGGGAAAGGCTCATTGCACTAGCCCCCCAATTGTCCAACAACTGGCTGCAAAGTCTGCCGTATAAAAAACGGAAGGTCAAGTTTCGATAACGGAATGTAGCATCTAGGCTTTGCTTTACTTTGTTTTTTATCCTTTCAGACGTCCAGTATAGCCAATTCCACATTGGACTATGCAGTATCCTTGACGATGACCAATCAAACACCTGTCATAGTCTGCTTTTTATCTTAATGTTACATGGTTGATCCTTTCCCGATGCCACTGATTACTCGTCTTGCCGTTAACCAACTCCATTTTGAAGTGATGACCGAATGTCCATCTGTTTAGTTTGTATGACTTTATCTGCAGAACACTTTCCCAGTAAAAAGTGGTTGGGCGTTCATTCCACAGATTAGTGGTTGGGCGTTTGATCCACAGCTTCTAGCGGGATAAACATAATTGGCCTAGAATTGATCTTTATTTCGGCTTACAGTTTCGTAGTCGGAATCACGCGGGTTATTTGGTTCTAAACGCCATTTTTACCAACCGAACGAGTCTCTTCCATACAAGGAGCCACTTGTATAAATTTCCATGTCGTTTGACTCCAGTATTTCGTTGTCTGGTTTATGCGGGCTACTTATGATTGTTTCAAATGCCACTTTCGTCGAACGTCCATCCCGATGTTCAGTATAACCGATTCCGCGGCAGGACTACGCAGATCGCCGACGATGGCCAAACCAACGCTTGATTCTCGTCTTGGTATTACATGCGCGATCCTTCCCCGAAACCACCGTTTCTTCACCTTTCCATAAACCACTCTCACCAAGCCGCCAACGTTAGATTCTTCACATCCTGAAAAGGTTTGTATTCCTGTATGTAGACAGGTCTCTTGAGCTACCTTCGTCAGAAGTCATTGGCGGCGATGCAACTTACTAAGTATTTTGAAGTGATGAGCGAATGTCTATCTGTTCAGTGGATATGAATTTTTCTCTAGAATGCTTTTCTAGCCAAAAATGGTTTGGTGTTAACGCACTCCACAGACTCCAACGGGACGAACGTAATTGGTCTGGATTTGATCTTTACCTCGGCTTCCAGTTTCGTAGTCAGAATTACGCGGGTTGCTCAGCACTGTTCCGAACGCTACCTTCACCGAGCGAACGAGTCTCTCCCATGCACCTCCCATACGAGGTTGCCGCTACCCTTTGGAAAGTCGGGAACTTTTGGGGAAAAAAATTATTTTCTGCTTCTTGTTTTGCCTTTGGTACGTCATTAGTGTCTCAGAAATAGGTAGTCCTTTGGGTGTTACGCAGCCATAATACAGGATTTAGTGCTTAATGAATGTACTACTTCCATATCGAATCCTTTAACCGTGCGATAGGTGGATCCAACGTTTCATCTTGCTTCGATCTGTTTTGTCTCCGGCATTGGCGCAATTTGTATTTAATATATTATGCACAGTGACCATGTTGCTATCAAATGCGAAGTAGCTAGAGTGGTAGTAAGTTTTTTAACCCACTACGCCTTATCGATTTGTCTCTGATTCACAGTACAATTGTTATCCATGAGCCTGGGCATCACAAATTGGATAAGACTGGGAAATCCCACGAGATCTTATCAAGCGCTGCCAGCACTTGGCGGAATTACTGTATGGCTCGATTTAGTCCACAAGTCCCATTCGTCCCATTTACTGAAACAAATAGATTTATAATGGCAAAGCATCAAATCAAATTTTTAAGGAAATTTATTTATATATGTTGGTTACCGATGTAGGCTAGTATAAATCACGATTAAAAAGTGTTCTTGTTTTTTTTTTCATAATGATCAGGTGTGGATGTATGTTAACATAAAAAATGGAAGTATCTAAGATTTATAAAGTTTTATATCGATTCACGTCTAGCCTGCTAAAAGTAAAGAAGAATAAACAGAAAAGGTCCCAAATGAGAGCCTTGAAGGACACCAGCAGTGACTTGAATTAGACTCAAGTTCTTTCCGTTAAATTTAATTATTTGTGGAATTGGTTAAATACGATTCAAGCCATTTTAGGAGCCCTGATTCAATGCCATTTTTTTTTAATTTAAAAAGCAGCATTAGTATATCACTGGTATAGTCCGTATAAAGTGCTTCTGATGGTTCCCTTTATCCATTGCATTCAATGAGTGGACTATGAATTCCAGTAAATTTGTCGTAGTTTAATGTCCTTTAAAGAAGCCGTGTTGCATTTCTGTAATTCTATTTTTAATTTGAAGGAATAATTTTTTGTTGAAAATTGCTTCGCAAAATTTTGAAATGCAAATTACGTACAACAGATTTCCGGGCCGATTGATTTAAAGATAGGCCCTAAAAGTTCTGTTATTCGACCTTCTTCTTTTTCTAGTATATGCAATAAGTTAGCATATGGGTTTGAAGATATAAAAGTCCATTAAGAAATACACTCCAGTCAATACAGTAGATTGATACTTAAATTTTCACATACTAATATTTTTTTTCTTTCTTTTCAGGTAAGTTACATCTTCCAAAAAAAATTGTAAGCCTGCGATCATCGTCACCAGTCACTTTACATTTTTGTCATCGAACAGTGGAACTGTTCAGACACGTTTACGTATGTACCTTGTTGGGAAAAAACAAACAAAATTCGCGAAAAGTGACAGTCTGGTGTGAAGCACATTTTAGCATCGGATGTGCTCTAATTCAACTCGACCGGGCTGGCTGCTGCAGTGGTATGTTGCTGGTAGTGTGCTGCAATCTGGCCTGGCCATGGACGGCGGTGAGTTACGGGTAATTTGAAATTCAAGTTGGAACCCGACTCTGCACACGGTTCCCAGTATCTGCATAACTCGCCGTTGCTTAATAGACTGTGCAAACGCGAAGCATCATTAACTGGTGCAAGTTGGCCTCGAGGGCGGTGCCAACTTCTAGGAATGTTTAGCATTTCCATATCAGCGGGAGAAAAGACATTGAACTGCGCACGGTGTGGTTTGCCTGCACCCGGTTAGTACGGGCTGCTCTGCAGTAGTTGGTGAAATCGTTGTTATCAACATCGTGTCTCGTGTCGCCGACAAAGCTCACCGAACAGGACCGGACAGGAAGCGCTTTACAGCTGTATGATATTGGCCTCGCACTGGTTTAATGAGAATTCAGTGTTTTTTCATAGCTGTATTGTTGTTTATGTAGGAATAGCGAGATTCACCGAACAAGAAGGAAGCAACAAATTTAATGGCGAAAGGTGATTGACTGTTTGCTTACACTGCAGTAGCGTGCTCGAACATGTGGCAGTCCAATTCTGGAAACTTCTCAAGGGAAAGTTTTTGTTTTCCTTGAAATATGTATTTGATCACAAGATCGATTTTTATGATGATAGTCCATTAGAAATTGTAAACATTATTAGGTTTCTAAACATATTTTACATAACATTTTCAAAGTTGTACCTGTTTGGACACCCTACTCAGTGCCCAATCAATACATCACCAGCCCAATGTATGAGCTCGGTGCGGATACCCTCGGGACAGAAAACGAGCTTTTAGTTTTCCGTTATCTTTACTATAACCGCCCGAGCACCCTGGAGCGGTTGGATCATCAGGTAGTCCTCCTTCAAAGTGTCTTATGCATTTAGTGCCTAACACGTGTCAGGTGACAAAAAACTAACAGGACTAGTACGGACGCTGGTGGCAATGAACTTCCAATAGTTATTTGACACACGAATAAATGCTGAGTAATCTACGGTTAGTTTGTAATAGACAAAACGAAGACAGTACGAAGACCTTCAAAAACGGGGCAATACGTTGAAGTAAATTCACTTCAAAGATTGGAATTTAATTTGGAAATGTCAGGTACAAATTTTATGCGCAAACCTTTCCCTTACTCTTATAATTTTAAGCCTGCAAAGAAGAAATCAAAGATTTGTTGCAACGCAGTCAATTAGCCAAAAAAGTGTGTCCAATCCAGAAGATAGCGTTCGTTTACCTTTTCGAAAGGGACTACTCTCGTGCATCGCTCGGGGACAAAACCAATGTGACGCCTGGTCTGGGCGGAACTCACATATTTTAAGAATGAAACCTTTTGCATCTCTCCGGTCTCATATTGCATCTTCTTTCCATGACCGTCGCATACTCCTTTTGTGTGGATTCAGCGGTCCTCAGGGACGATAAGAGTAGGTATAAGGCAATCAAATGTCCATCGCTGTAGGTAGTCTCGGACGATTTCTTTTTACTTTTCCAGAATTCCGCACCGCGCGGGCTTCTTTTCTCCGATGGCTACGAAGACTGTGGCAACGGGCACTTAAAGTTGGGATCTTCGGATATTGATTTCTTCTGTGTGTTACCTCTCCCCTTTAAGAAATCATTCCGCTTCAAGGGCCGAGTTAACCGTGACTAAACACATTCCGTTTTTATTTTTAGTTTGATTTTCTAGAGAATTTGAAGTTCATTCTCCTTTTTGGATTCCGAAATAAGAAATTCATCTTCAACCACGGGCATCAATCTACTCTTGATTGGGCAGTGACTGCAATCCATCATCGTTTAAACTTCGTGGTTTTAGTTTTCTCGAAAGCATTTTGTGGGTATCAGCTGGCAATAGTTGCTAGCAAACGCTGTTGAATTCTTTTATAATTAAGTCTGGCTCGCGATTCGTGCTTTTTTGCAACTATTCAGCCTTAAAATATTATCTTTCTTTTGTCTCTTATCTTTAGTTTCTGTTTTATTCGTGTAGATTCATCTACAGGGTGCGAATGTGGGCTAGCAGCACTTCTTCATTTCCTGCATTTTTGTTTCGCTATACCTACTCTACGTGTGTAAGTAAGTATACCTAGTTTCATTTCATTGATTTCCCAATTTTCTTTCATTCACACCTTTTACGACATCCTCACCGTCACCGGGTGATGACGTGCTAAACAAAACAGCCCACACACAACGAAAACATCATCACGAGCCGAGGTTCAGCAGCAGTAATAACCAAATGAAAAGAATAAAGAAACACCTTTTAGCAGCAGCAGTAGCAGTGGCAATACCGTATCCTCCTTCGCTGCGTTGGCACCGCGCCGCGCGGTGCGCTGAACGAGCCTAGCAAGTATTGATTCTGCAATAAGCACCTCTTCTCTGCCTTCTCAAGCATGCTCTACACACATCACATGGCGTTCTTCATATAAAACTTCTCTTCTTGTTTACTGTACGTCTGAGTATGTATATAGACCTATCTAGTAGAGTGGGTTATGCATTTGTAGTTTTTCAAGATACATTGCGACTTTATGCCTTCTTCGCTAGCAACCTGTCGGGGTGCATTTTGCACGATGGATGTCTGTTGTCTTTTTATTTTTCGACCAACAGATGTATAAGTATGTACGTTTGGCAATGCTGTATGGTGGATATTCTTCTCCGCAGCATCATCATCGCATCCGACCTTCAGTCAGAGAGCGAGCAGAAGCTAATTCGTCGGTATTGGCACAGATTTTTTTCTGTGTGCCAAGATGAAATGAAGACTGAGACATTCAAGAGAGAGAATTGAGTAAATTGCTGCACGTTTATAGAGTATCTTGTCTGTAAGCGGAGCTTTGCTGTTTCTTTTGAACTTGTATAGTGACGTGATGTTTATTTGAGCTGAAGATTAATTCACTTATCAGTGGTGATCAGTGGTCATGACTTTTTTTGGCGTCGACTACGTCTTACGGCAAGATTTGGGATCAGGTATCAGCATCTTTGGCTCGAGCAGCCCGTTCCTCACAGTCATGTTCGAAGTAGGTTTGGGATAGAGTGTCATTTCAAAACAACCGAAAAATGCGAGCGTCACGAAAAAATAAAAGATTTTGAGCGCTAATAGCTTAGCGGTTTCCAGACGGAATTTAAACATTTTTATGCCAATCGTTCGGAAAATCTTCTACGGATCCACACCAATTATGAAACCTAATGATTTCAAAATACGTACTATTGAGAAATTGAAAATAATGAAACATTGTCTAACTGATTGAACGTGATTGGTTGGAAGATTCTTTATGATGATCTAAGGCTAAACCAATTTGATATCTGTGCTTGGGAAGTAAGCCAAAACAAGTGACAAAATTTCCACGTCTGACCAAGATTTCTCAACACTGCGGTTAAACATAGACCATTTTGATGTCCTTGCTTGGAAAGTACACCAGAAAGAGTAACAAAGCCCCATCGTGCCTACAAATTTCTTACGAACGCGATTAAACCTAGTCCAATTTGATGTCTGCGTTAGGGAAGTGTGTCAGAAAAAATGACTGGAGTCCATTGTCCCAACAAATCGCAAATTCTTTACGGCGAGACGATAAAACCTAGGCGAATTTGATATCTGTGTTGGAAAAGTGTGCTACAGCTGAGTGTTCGGTTATAATATGATTCTGTATGGATACGCATGTTTGCCGATTCATTGGAAGTGTAGTGATAAGATGTGCTGTTGATAAAATGGGATCGTAATGGTAAAATCCCTTCAACGTGGGGAACCATTGGTAATACAAACAATCTTTAATTTCTGTAAAGTAGCAGGAAAGCAATAGTTTGTATTTTGTATTACTTTTGTTAAATTGTTTCCAAATGCACATAAAAATAACTCTAAAATCTATTGAGGATTGCACGTATACAATGTTACTACTTTGATAAATGTTACATACAACGCATGTAGCATGTATATATACTGCATATAGCATGTATACATGAAGAATCGAATGACTACGTGACTACAAAGAGGCTTACTTAGTCCTGCGTCACCTACATATGCAGTTGTGTCTTGTACACAGCCCCTTTGATTTTTAAATAGTTTAAATAGTTTAAATAGTTAATAGTTAAGCACTACATTTTCATCTACACATATTGAGTATACCTGTGAGTGCTCGCATCGTTTGACGTCATGGTCACAAGCTTATAACATTGATATTTTGGGACAAGTTTGCAATATATCAGTAAAATTCAAGACTGCAGCGCCTTGGAAGCACCTTGAGTAGGGTCCCCCTTAACGCTTCCATCACAGACTAACAGGCGTAACACTGAAGCCTCATTCTATCGTCAATAAAAACGATCATTTCATTTTTTTTCGATCATTTTCGCTAAAGCCAAGACTCAAACAACAGTCGCTGCGCGAGAACGCCTCGTGCTGTTGTCAGGTAATATATCAGTAAATTTATAGCATTGCTAAATTTATAGCAACTTACTCTGTATAGTGCGAAGACCGCACCAAGTGATGCTAGTGTTTTTAGGGGTGTCATTGAAACGATGTTTTGTTAGGAAATTTGTTCGAAGTGGTACGTCTGTTAGTCTGTGCTTCCAGCATGAAACAAAAGTGAAAGTTCAAACAATGCAATTACCAAAAAGCAAACAAACAACAAAAGTGCTGAGATTTTGTTCAAATTTTGTGAACTTATTGTTTTCAGAAAATTTTAGACCTGTATTTTTATTTGGCGTTTGGGATGCCGATTTCTGTGTTAGGGTGGCTCCAAAAATCTTCGATTTGTCAACCTTACCAAATCAAATTTTGCACGACTAAACCGATTTTCATGATTTGAATACCGAATCAAAGGTATTATAATTCTTAATATTTGCTTATTTATTAATCGTTAGGTATCTACCAGTGCAAGTGATATAAAGCAGCTAGTTTATCGTTAACCAACAGTTGAATTATGTTCCGAAGACGTGTCAATTTATATCTCAACTAACAAGTAAGATTGTATAACATAGGTTCCTTTCACCACCAGGTGGCATAAATCGGGTTTTTCCTTATATCTCGGGCAGCTTTCCCTCCGGCCCGTCTATCAGGCTGGTAGTACCTTCTCAGAATTAAATGAACCTTTGTGTGTGTACCAAATTCATGTAAATAAGCAATATCGCATACTTCGTTTTTTTTTTAAATTGCTCCAGATAAACTTGTGGAAAGGGCTCTATGTTTTTCTCTGGAAACTGGAAAATTGTCGGACCACAAAAAACTACCTAATTACATAAAAGTTTCATAATTTCATACAAAATTTATCAAAATTGCATAAAAAATACTGAAAAAAATTCTACACTAAAAAAATTGTTAAAACTATAAATCAATTTTCCGAAATAGGTCATCTCAGAAATTCATGAATTTTTTTTTGAAAACAGCTAGTTGCTAGTATGCTATTGATCTGCAAGTCTTCAATAAATCGCAAAATTTGCATTTTTCCATGTCTAAACTGAAAAAAGGGCAATTTTCTTTTCACTGTATAATATGAGCGCGAAATCAAAAGTTTGTTGCTTTGAAGTAATTTCCTTGATTAACCAATAAAATTTCGTAACACAGGGCTTAATTTCTATGATTATGTTTATTGTTTGCCATGTTAAGAGATGTATACATATAATTCAATAACGCGAAATCAAAAGTTTGTAGATCTGTTGCTTTTTATTTTCAATCATAACCACGTACATATTTTTTTCTTATTTCTATCGAACAAGGTAAATATTTTTGGGTAATATGATTTAGAATACCTTCTGGCTGCAATTTGGATTATCATTAATAGGCACAAAAGAATGGAACTTCTGTGTTCTAGATATTGTTTTAGTGTGCTTAGATAGTACCTTAAGGGGGACCCTACTCTGGAAGGTCGAAAAATAATGTACTTACTTATTCAGTCGAGAGCCGGGGTGGCTCTTGCCGTATCAAGAACTCCTCTCCATTGTACTCGGTCCTGGGCTACTCGTCGCCAATTCGTTGCGCGTCTCGACACACGCAAGTCAGCTTCAACCTGGTCGAGCCATCTAGCACGTTGAGCCCCTCTATTCCTGGTGCCGGTGGGGTTCTTGAAGAGAACGGATTTCACTACACAGTCGTGCGGCATCCTTGCGACGTTCCGGCCCACCGTAGTCTCCCAACTTTCGCCAGGTGTATGAAGGGAAACTCTCCAAGCAGCGCCTGTAGCTGCCACTCTCCGCTTTCTGTTTGTACTCCGCAAAAAATAGTCCGCAACACCTTTCGTTCAAAGACGGCAAGTGCACGTATGTCTTCCTTAAGCAAAGTTGCTCTCTCAAGTCCGTAGAGGACTTCCGGTCTTATTAGCGTTTTGTACATCGTCAGATTTGTGCGGCGGCGTATGCTCCTGGATCGAAGCGTCTTGCGGAGGGAAAAGTAGGCTCGATTTCCAGCTTGAATGCGTCGTTGGATCTCCTTACTCGTATTATTGTCAGCGGTGACTAGAGATCCCAAATTTACGAACTCATCAGCCGCTTCCAGTTCATCGCCGTCAAAAGTCACTGTCCGTGGGAGACTAACGTTACTTTCTCGGGAGCCTCTTTCTACCATATATTTGGTTTTCGACGCATTAATTGGTAACCCTATCCTCCTAGCCTCCGTTTTAAGTCTGGCGTAGATTGCCTCCGCCGTCCCACGGTTAAGTGTTGGGGTATTCTGGTATTAGGTTAAGGTCTATTTGAAGATGTATTTTGTATTTTTTGGATGCCAAAATAGTGATTAATGGTGGTGGCAGCTCGGCGCGTGGATGATCTCTAGAAAACAGTTCCTTGCTGGCGGCATATACCGAGAAGCAAAGTAGTATCGGAGAACGGATTTCAAGGATGATTTTGAAGCTTTAGGCCAATATCTAAATTGTTACATAGCGGTTTTGAAAATTCGAAAAATTAGCAAAATAGCGGCAGATTTTCTAAAAAAAGGTGTTTTTTCATCAAAAATGAAAAATTGAGAAAAAACGACTACATAACAATTTAAATAATTCTTTTTTACATGCTGAAAAATCATTTAAGCCAAATCGGACTACTAGAATTTAGTAATGGACGATGTCACATCGATAAATCGAAATATCGATGTTACAGCATCGATTTTCCGATGTTTCGATTCGACGTGAGCTTACTGAAAAATCGGTCACATCGATGTTATTTTTTCAATTCGAATCGATGTCCCGATAAGATTAATCCGCTGAAATTTCAGATTGGATCCAAAAGAATGAAAATTTAGGACTAGTAAGGATAATTCATAAAAACCAAATGTTTATGCAAGTAGTATTTCCTTCTTCTCAAACTTCTCAAAGCAGCTAGAGTTTCATAGGACTTGCCGTTCTTGATTACAAATAGTCTAGAGTTAAGTGCTGGAGAGAAATGTGTCTCTTTTTTACAGTTAATTTTAAAAAGGCAGTTTAATTTCTTTAAAGTCAGAAAAATCAGGATTTTTCTCAATATCAGCGAAAAACAAAGGTTTGTCAGCATATCAACAGACGCGCAAAAAAGTCGGAATAATCCTGAATGATTAAGAGCTTCTGCTGTTCGGTTTTCTTCATTTGCCAACATCGAACATCGATTCAATTAACATCGATGTCTCACACTCGATTTAATCGATGAGCCGATGTTTTTGAGACTATTGACATCGATTCGAAAACATCGATTATGTTGGTTTCGATGCCCAATACTAGATTCTGAGATACTTATACGTACCGTCAGCTGAAAAAACGTGGTTTGAAGAAAAACGCGTTGAAGAATTTCGTGCAGCGATGCACTTCCCTTGAGGTAGGCTTACAGTTTTTGCAGTCTTTTCAAGGAGATCAGTTATCAAAAAATCCTTTGGGGAGGACGTTTTTGAAGGTATAAGCCGCTCGAAAATGTAAAAAAAAGATAATTCAATTTTCCGATTTTCCAGAGTAGGGTACCCCCTAAACTTCTTTTGTTATTTAGACTTACTGTTCTTTGGAAACATAACAAAAATTCTACATTATGATGTGTTTGTTTGTTTGCGTCTGGGTGGATGGCGCCCATGATTTAAAATACACCAAATTCTAAACCACTTGACGCTTACAGGTATTTCACAGTCAAATTCATGCCATTTGACTACAGTTACAATACTTTTCCGAACAGAATCACATGTACGACCGGTGTTATTCGATTTTGTCCATTGATTGAATTTTTCTCTTCTTCATGTTTCATGGTTGCAAAACAGCTGCTTCAGTTGCGAAGAGAAAATATAATTGTTCGCCAGAAGCTGAGTCGTAAAACTCTCTCGAAACTAAAACCGTGTGTTGTATTGTATTATCTATAGGTAGATACTACAGTGGTTGGCACTGGTTCCAACTGGCATACCGTACCGTAACACCAGCTAGAGTTCTCATTTTCATAGTGCCAGTGCGGTTGCGGTGTTTGGATATGGCTGCATACTGAACAGTCAGAGTCAGTTCAGTATAGTTCAACACTATACTTTTCCTCTTGCACTAAAGAGAACGCGGGCAGGATTGGAGAGAATGAGCACACCCGCAAGAGAAAGAGAGTGAGAGTGGGAGTGTGGGGAACGACCAAGCAACTTCAGTTTGTGGTCAACCACTGTCGGGTTCAGGCGGTGTAACACTTATGACCGTGTTTTGGGGTGAATTATCGTATACGTTAAAAGGTTGATTTTTTTTGGTTTGTACTAAGTTTGGATCCATACCGGGGTTTGCAAACAATGGATTTACTGTTTCAACTTGTGACCACGGATTAAATGCTGCAAGGAAACTGAATCAACTGTCACATTTTAACCATTGTGTTTTAACTGCATTTGCTTAGCTCGTACAGTGCGATTCGAATTAACAACTGACGAATATGGTATTTTTTACTTTTACCTCAAACATACCGAGCATTTGATTTCGTTAACTCAAGCAAGGAGATGAAGAAATGAGTCAAACCTTATGCAGCCAGCTTGGGGAGAAGAAGTGAGAGATAATCATAAATTGCCTATTGTTTTGATGAGAGATGTGAAGAAAGAAACGTTATGCAAATTAGCCGTTCACCGTGATACATGTATGTGCGGGGATTGGTGAACAATAGCGCACCTATAGTATTGCTGGCCTGGTTGATACCATAGTCCGGCTGACTGTGAAAATAGTAGAATCTACAACGGTAACAATAGTTTGTGTGTCTGCTAAAGTTTGGTTTTCATCGACTATAGATGCAGTTGATTGTTGTGGACGTGAAATGAAATAGACGAACCATTACTGCATTGGAAATACATCAGTTTGCGGGTGTGAAAGAGATAGACAAGTGTAACGAGTGGGAAAGATAAGTGGAATATACCAGTACCTTGTGCAATTGATTGTAACAATTGAGGAGAGATCAGCTGAAACCATTGCGCCCGGGTTCATCGGAGTGAAACCGCGGGTAGTCGACAACCGGCATCGGAGATGTGGTACTACATTACCTGAGTTGGAACAACGCTGTACCTATCTCTGCACTGTGGCCGAGTCTCTGGGAAACTGAACAAACCGGTACGTCTATATAAACTGGTGAATGGAAGATTTGTCGATGGTAGCAACAACAGCGACAGTAATAAGTTCTCTATAGTTGGTGAGGTCTGCTTGTCTAAAATTAATCAGTTTGATGCCGTATAAACTCGCGTGACATTTGACAAAAAATAAACTTGATAAACGTTCCACCTTGGGTAACTTTTTTTTATCGTTGAGTGGAGAAAATTCGGTCAACAGTGCAGCTACCATTCCTGCACAAACACCTACACATGTATGCGGAATCCGATGTTGTTCAAGCGCGCTTGGCAAGTGGCATGGCACCAACAACAGTTACACTTAACAGTACTCATTCACTGGTTGGTTGGTTACGGGCCAGATTCGTTGCGTCTTAAATTCCGAAAACGGCAAGACTGTGCCTTTTTATGGTACTTGTGCCGACGCCGCCGCCGCCGTGAAGAGGCCGCGAGGGCAGACCCGTATGTATACATACATATATGGGGTCTAAGCGGTGGCGGTCCCGGGTGGATCATACCGGTTCTTCTATAGACTCCTCACGCATTAATGAGCACACACACTCCTTGGCGAGTGCTCGGTGTGCTCCAAAGGAGGACAAAATAAGATCCTGAAGATGTGTTTTGCTTCTCTATTGCTTTTGTGAGTTGATTTGAAATCAGAGTTAATTAGCTGTGCGCCCTAATCATTGTAAGCAGGGTATTTGTTTTATTGTTTTTGTTTCTTTACGTAGGACGAAACATATTTATGTGCATTTTGGGAAGTAATTTGAGTTTTAATGCGAATTTAACATCAATTCAAATTTTTTATTCCTTTCTGTAATAATAATTTTGATTACTTGATTATTCAAACAAATTTCTGAAATATTGTTTGTGTATTTGTTTACAAAGTAGAAACAATATTCTAAATATTTCAATGCAATTTCGGCATCACCAGCATAGAAATTTCCAATATGCAAGAGTGATTAAGTATAAGCTGTTCTACTTAAGAGCAATTCCATGCGAAATCTTCTTAAGCTTTACTTCAGAAGCCTTCCCGACTTAACGTTCTCTAATTTACCTACGATTGAACTTTACCGATGTTTTTGATATGGGGAAACATGCACATCCCCAAATATTCTTTCTGTTTTGGATAACACGTTACCTATCGAAAGGATAGGTAAAGTTTATCCTGAAACAAAGAATTCCAGCTTGTGACTCCAGCAATACGTCAAATGTCCATAACTTACCAAAGCAAAACTTAAAAAGGAGCATTCTAAAGAATCCATAAAATGAATTGCATTTGTCTTATTTAGCAATGAGTAATTAGTGTTAGTTTCACCCCATAATTCTGTACCGACAAGCATGTTCTCATGTTCCTTCGGATGAATCGTTTAGTTGCTACAAGAGTTATTACCGTCGCTGTTGTTGCTACCATCGCCAATATATTTTATTTTACGATCTGCCGTTACGCGATATCTCCTGTTTGCTCTTGCTCCGGATGTTTTCATGTTGCTCGTATGCTTTATTTGGGATGGGAAGAACGAGCGCGATCGCGTCGAAACCATGATCCCTGAAAAGAGACAAGAAAATCAACAATCCTCAAACACAACTACCTGTGCAGTGCAGATCGAATCGACATCCTCTTCGTCATATGAAACGTGTGGCAATCCGGGATGATGATTCAGTTTCCACTGTACTCTGCCATCTAACAAAAACCAAAGACCAAAATAGGAAACTTGTTTCCGCTTTATTTTAAACTGGATCTTCTTCCTGTTTGTACTGCTCTAGTTCTTAGTTGATGTTTCATCTAGTGAACGATCGAGTGAAACTCGATACAGTATACTGCAAATAATGCCATGCAAATTTTAAATGTCACTGCAACAATCAGCTGTCGATGCATTCCAGCTCCAGTCGGTCAGGAGGAGGCATAGGCAGGCAGTGCAGTGTGTGGTGTATGGTTACCTAACTCTGCAAAAGAGCGCAACCTTGCGCAATAGCTTGTGGGTCACTATCACAGCGGACGAGCCAAAATGTCGTGCCACCGGTTGCGAACTATTTTGTCAACTTGTGCCTCAAGTTGGCATACATTTGCCATCAACAACTTAGCCCCAAGTTTTGCACTAAATTTTATTACGTTTTGTGCTGCGAACTTTTCAACTGCAGATAAATGGCTTATTATGCAATTTTGGCAGATTGATAACAACAGCCTGGAACGCCAGTTCGTTGGAAAACTGTTCTAATTGCGATGCATAACGGACTGCTCCAGCGGGGGTTTCCATAGTGGGGCTACTGTTGTTTTTTATCTTTCGGTAAAGTGTTGTTTCGGCAAATTACGTAAACAGATGTTGCCCGAGAAGGTTGAACGTTCGCAATGTTTAAAAACAAGTTTTACGTACTAGTTTTGGGGAAGCGTTATGAAGTGTGTTGAACTTTGAGCATTAGTTCTATTATTCTTCGGACGATAAAAAAGCAATCAAGTACTTCAGAACTGGACACGCAAAAATGCGAGTAAAGCTATAGAGCGATGTTTTCGTTTACGAAAATCTTGATTTCGGAATATTTTATCCACATTGATTAAATTGTAAAGTTACAATCAAGCAAAGTTTAGTGTTTAATTAACATCAGTACTGGCAGTAAATACAACCAGTAAAAAATTGGTACTCGAAAGGTGCGTTGAACTTCCAAACAAATCCCATTTTGTTTTTGATCCAGTGATTGCGGGAGCTCTCAAGTTGGCAATTTTCGTCGCTATTACAGTTAACTGTAAAATTTCGCTTTCGTTCCGTTCCGATCATTCCGTCGTTTGTGTCCGAAACAACTCAGTCTGGTTGTTGTTTTTCATGAGAAGAAGTTTATTATCATATCTCACTAACACACACGCGGCCACACCGTTAACAATGTGGCTGTGGTTTTGGGCAGTCAATAGACTGCCATTCCATTAGACAATGATTATTGCGAGCTATGGCGATCTTTTACGGCAAAAATTATATCCGCCAGCATGCGCGTTGTGCTGCTCTTGTTTGTTGGCTGATTTGAAAATTTTTCCGATTTTCTTCCGACCTCCGGGTACCATTCATTAGAGTGAACCATACGAGAATAGTGTTGTTTAAGTGGAAGACCAATTTTCCATTTCGTGGTTGTCGGCGATGGGCTAACCAAAGTCGTGCGGTGGAAAGCACCAAATACAGGAAAGTTTGATGTCGCATATACAGGAAGGTATTAATACTAAATTAATGCTAGCTGCTGTGGCCGCAGCGGTGGTTACTAGCGCGAAATTGAGCTATCGTATTGTAATGCTTCCAGCAGCAATTTGTGCTAATCGCAATGCTTGTGGAACGTGGACTATGTTTTTCGCTTCGGTTTGAAAGCTTGGCTTGAATTGTGGTTCACGCTTTTGTACAGTGGCTTTTTGTTGGCTTAATGACTGTTTTGTGTTCCTGTCTATAGGCGTTGTTACTTCCTATGACGTCTTTGGATGTCGGCTTCCGATTCAACTTCAGTTCCGAGTTAGTACAGTTGTTTAAGTACAGCAAGTATAGTATTTTACAAAGAAAACCTTTTTTGATATCTGTTTTAAACCTTTTACATCGGGTCTATTTTGGTTATTGTTGGGTTAGAAAGGAGAAAATAATCTGCCTCGTATTTTTGATACATGATCAGCATGGTTCGCTGGTGTAATTGGTCAGTACAAACTGTCAGAGACACCAGGATACAGATTTAAATCCAGCTATTTATTGCTTCACGTTTGCGGGTTCCGTAGCTATTGACCCTTTCGCCTTTCGAAAGAAAAATATTCTGTAATCTTCGATTTTTAGTCTAATTTAATCTAAACTAATCTCATTCTAATGCAGCCAATTCTTGAAAGCATCCTGGAAATGACGATTACATGAATCTATATTTTTTCTTGTCAATGGCCAGGCCAGCTGCGCAGTACAGGTATACCTCGATAGTACGTACACCCGCGTATCGTTTAGCGTACGTACTATCGAAACGTACGTTATATCAAATCACAATTTTTAATGTCAAGTATTGTTTTTATTATGTTAAATATTGCCTAAAACATTTCAAGAAGTGAAGTGGAACCATAAATGATGCGTAATTCCATTTAACGCCTTGAAGTTAACAGGAAACAAGAAAGCGTGGACCTCCCGTACCAGACGCTTACCATATAGAAAATGATTTATTTACTGTCGTTAGGAGTATCTTTGCTAATAAAGATGAAGTAATACTTCTGACCCTCAGGGATGAACTAATAGTATTTAGACCGGCAGCCAAGCTGTAATAGGGCAAGGATATACCGTTTTATTTCGCTTTCAGAGAATAGATTGATAACAAGTACCAAAAACATTAGTTAATACGCGGATAATAGTTGATTCAATGGTTTGCCTAAAACTACAGTCATAAGATTACACATCGAAAACCGCACTATCCCGCACCTCCCAGTTCGACTTCTGAAATTAAAATTGCAGTATTTCCGAGTATGGTTACGTGAAAGCGCTAGGTAGGAGCTTGAGATGGTCAGAGCTATGTTGAGCCGTTTCTTCCTAGTTGCCTTCCCCATTTCGTACTCGTCCTTTTCTGTTGGGTACTCTTACCACTGCGTCCATTATTTTGAACTATTGTGGTATATTTTATACTCATTCTCTAGCCTTCGATTTTTGGAGACTTGAATTTACTTCTTTCAGTACTTATGCTGGGTATTTTTATCACTGCGACCATTTGTTTGATCTATTGTGTTATATACCCGTTTTATTATAGCTATGTTGTCAAGATGACGCACCACTATCAGAAGTGATCGTTGTTGTTTGACTAATAGCATTTGCCCAACCCGGTGATGCACTTCGGATGAAGTGCACTACTGTGCTGGGAGTTGTTCTCCAAATATCAGAGGGCTCTAACAGCCCTTTTTCGAAGGACCTTAATCTTTCATTGAGAATTGTCGGCATAACAGGTGTTCCGAGTCTTGAAGTTTTCCCATTAGCTTCAGATGATAGCGGCTCGGACAATGTCCAGTTATAAGACCAGTATAAATGCTTAGATCTTTCTTCGAAAGCTTCAGGATTTTGCGAGTCATTGAAACGTTTGGAGAGATAAACCGTTTCGACTGCCTTGCATTGCAAGTTTTATTCCAATTTGATTCCACTTTCGTACATTGCCATGCTTTTAGCTCCATTTTTAAAGCAGAAGCAGATAAGCCACAGAAGGACTCAGGTCCTACAAATTGATGAGATGATCCGAGTCTTGCTAGTGCATCAGCTCTTTCATTTCCATCGATTCCACAGTGACCTGCGACCCAGTACAAGTTGACTTGGTACGACAAAACAATTTTTGGAGTATTGAATATATTCCCAGACAAGTTTTGATGTGCATGTCGCCGAGTTTAGAGCGTTCAGAGCTGCTTGGCCGTCGGACATGACAATATTTGAAGGTCTATAGTTCCTGCGTAAGCACACAGTTGTACATTCTAAAATTGCTTGTATTTCAGCTTGGAATACAGTTGGCCATCTGCCCATAGAAATTGATCTGTATATTCTTGGGCCCAGTTACTCCTGCTCCCACTTGATTGTCCATTTTTGAACCGTCTGTATAGAAAACGGTCGAGCCTGGACGAAGATCGGGACCACCATCTTCCCAAGAATCACGCCTAGGCTCAAATACACGAAATATTCGATTAAAGTTGTATTTTTTCTCCATCCAACGTTCATTATTGGTTCCAAGAGGATTAATACTAATGGTTTTTAGAATACTGAGATGACCTGTTAAATCACCTTCAAAGAGTTTCATTGATCTTTTGATCCTCAGAGCACTCTTTTCTGCTTCTAATTGTATAAACTGATGCAATGAATGTATATAGAGTAAAGCATCCAATTCTTATTAGCCTTCGGAAAGAACATAACCCGTACTTGTCGCCATACTGCTGGTATATGACCTAGTGTCAGGCTTGATTGAAAAAGGTTTGTTAGAATAGGAGTTAACTACTTGCCCTTCTGTAGTAGTACAGGAAAAACTCCATCCCTACCCGGTGATTTTAAGTGTTCAAATGTGTTAATCGCCAACTCAACCTTGCTTCTCGTAAAATTTTTTTTGGCCATAGTACAAGCATCATTCCTGTTTCTATCTAACCCAGTTATTTCATTCATTATTTCGTGAACGTCTATCCTGGCTTCAAGATTTACAGTTCTCAATGGCGGTGCACTTTGGTCTCCGTATGTATTATTGATTGAACAGGGAAAATGTGTTCTCATCATTAACTCTAATGTTTCCTTTGTTGAGCTAGTAAAAGAGCCATCCTCTTTTTTCAAAGTACCTAACCCATTAGAATGATCTTTAGCGAGAATTTTCTGCAATCTAGCAATCTAGTAAATGGTGTATTTTCAATGTATTCACCTGTGTGCCTCCACCAAAGTAACAATTCTAAAGCCACTTGGTTTTACTTGAATTTTATAAAGGTTTTATTGCGGTATTAATCATTACCTCTGGTTTTATTGTGGTATTGCGCAAAGGATTCGAGTCCAAACACACTTATAGCAAGCTAGAAAACCATAATAAAACTGTTAATAAAGCAAATTTATTGTGGTTGCTTATATTACCACGTTAAAACTTGTTGGCTGTACTACGTCTCTTATAAACTTACCATAAGTGTGGCGTAGCAATACAAAATGGCGCACCAATCAAAATTGATCTTATCGCGGTTGCTTGTCAATCCGCAATAAATCTGTTAGTTTTATAGAGCTATTAAATCGGTAGCACCCTGACCAAACAGTTTTTTTGCTGCTATTATGAACAATACCGCAGTATTTCAAGGAAAAAACATCGCATTTCAAGTTTGTTATCGTAGAATCATCCAAAAACTTGTAATGCTACTTTTTCAGTTCGACTCTTAGCATCTGAAATACTTGAATTATACATTCTTAGGGAAA
The DNA here is from genome assembly GCF_943734655.1 of Sabethes cyaneus. Lineage (NCBI taxonomy): Eukaryota > Metazoa > Arthropoda > Insecta > Diptera > Culicidae > Sabethes > Sabethes cyaneus. The sequence continues at coordinate 73,561,777 of NC_071354.1, read as the reverse complement.
AACATATAAATCACTTCACAACATCTAAATTCTTTTATACCCAGAAGACTTATAATTAAAATTTCATTGAAAAACTAGATATTGAAATCATTTTGTTTGTCCATTGGCCGCTCGAAGTTACTGGTTTTATCTGACGTCGCAAGTGTAATTATCATAGGTGACTCAAATAACGCTATATTTTTTGATCGAGCAATGATTTTGAAAGTGATTTGAAAATGATGGGAAAGTGATGACCAGTGAACGTGAGACAGAGGTAGTGAGTGAGTGAGTATTTGCTAGCGTAATCCATTCATATTTGTCTCACCAGCTTCGGCGTCGGCGATTCTTCGTGAGGGAATAGGGTAAGACAGAGTTAACAATTATCAAAATTTAAATCGCTAATGAGCTGATGAGCGATCATCGCCATGAAAATTAGCAACATTGCTTCCTAGTCACTATTCTCCAAGTAAGTTAGAATTTCTGAAACTTTCATTATTAAAAAATGGTCATAAATAATTATTATAAACTCAATTGGATTAATATCGGTTTCGTTCGTGAATAAAACGAAGGTTATGGATTAACATTACATGCTACTCGATATTAGGTATGTTTAATGTGGTTAGACATAACGTCATCGTGCAATTTTAAAAGACAAATTTATTTTTATTACGATTTCCATAGATAAAATTTCCATAGTATCTTATAATGAAAATCTTTGACATTCCGAGGGTTTTTATTACCATTCTTCAACTTCATCATCAATTTTCAAGCAATTATAATTCATCAATTAAATGATAGCACGCCAAGCGAGCGATAATAATGCAAACATTGTCAATTGGCCGTATCTACTTGTGACACACGTTTGGTTGGTTGTCATTTATTAGCACAAAAGTCTGCTTTCGCCACAACTTGACCGTATTATTTTTTATGTTGTGGTAAAGTGAACAGGGGCGACCACTTTTTTCTTGCTGGTTTATTGATATTGGGTTCCTTATCGCACTTCTGTACGATACAATAGATTGTCGCTCGTTAGACTAACTGGCTGACGGGTAATTTTTTGTTTTATGAGTAACTTCAACATTAATAAAATTAAGACTTATGTGATTTAACCCTGAGAGTTATGGCTAGTTGAAATATTGAACAATATTATTACAACTCCTGTGATTCTGTGGTGCGTACCGTGACAAAATGTCAGAATCAGCAACAATGTTTGCATAAAATAAAAGAGGCGTGGTACGTTGTCTAAATTCAAATCTTTCATAAGACTTTTGAACGACAAAATTGAGCGGGAAAACCAAACGAATGCGTTGAATTCGTTCTCATTAGTTACGTTGGCATTCATATTAGATTACTTACATTATAAGTTTTCGCTCCAGTCAGCTGTAAATGCCAACCGATGCTGTAGTAGTAGGTGGGAGTCGTCGGTCCTGTCAATCAATCGCGGCTTATGATGAAATTTCCGATTGAGGGGGCCCTATTCGGGGTCTGTCATTCGCAAGCAGCAAAATCTAGAAGTTATTGCGATTCCGAAACTACTAAATCTTGGTTGCACGATGACTTTCACTTTTCCAATCGTGGAACGTTGTACCTACTTTGCCGTTACAATCCTAGTGCTTGGCGGTGGATGCAATGTTGGTTGGAAACAATGGCCCGCTACAAACCATAAACTCTTCGGAAATCGGCTAGTACCATTACCAATCCACTTATGATGAATGGAGCTGCATAGAGCCAATTTCGTTTTCTTGTAATTCTTTTCCTGCCAGTTTGATTACATCAGTCGTACTAGCGAATGAATGAATGATTTGATATGATTTGTTTGAACTGCCGAAGTCACGAGCTATTTTGATTTGGCAGCATCAACCAGACAAAACCAAATCAGCTGTAAAAAACAATGTCAATCCGAAGGAAGCAATCACGACGATCACGTAGTGTAAGACGTTGACAGCCATGGGAACTATAGCCAACCGGCCTATTGCTAGATCCCCATCAGAGAAAAACGTGAGTTTCGATATTCAACTGCTTTCGATGTGATCAAGCGGCAACGGCGGCGGCTACTTCAATGTGGCACGGCGCCGTAGGGCCTGCGCATCGCTGTAAAACGGTAACGATCCGTTTCCCGTGTTTCGCGATACGGAACACGGAGTTGACGCTCTGCAGAGCTATCGCACCAATCATGGTTTCGACACCTCCGTCTAACCGACAAGTATTAGCCAGACAGGTATTGGATGGAAGGCTCGTTTGCGGTTTCCACGGGGAGAAGTGTTCCACTTTGCGGTGGCTTACTCCTGCAGCGCACCGATGGTGATGGCGATGGCGATGGTGATGGGAAGTAGAACATGAGAATTATTACCGGGTGTCTATTGTTCCGATTTCAAATTACATACATACATACATACATACATATCTTGAAGGTTCCGTGGGTTACCACTGCTAAGGGGTGCACGGACAGAGGCCACACAAAATTGGTGCCCAGCGTCGTTGATAACTGTTTCGAGCAGGTTATGAATAGCGCAGCAATTAGCGTGTAGCCTCCAATGGTACTGGTGAGATTGGTTGAGATTGAATGGCGGCTAATTCAGCGTAAAGTATAACGTTAGAATAGTAGAATATCCTAAATTTAAAAGCAAAGCAGAGCCGTGGGCTTAAACCGTCATTGGACATTACCCTTCTTTATCGACAGACTTCGCAGCCGGCTGTTAGAGTACAGGAAAATTACAGGGCCAGTGTAACGATCCTACTGGGTCTATCTAGCAAGCATCGCCTAGCCAAGATTCGAACATACGACGACAGGCTTGTTAGACCAGCATCGTAACTCGAAGCTAGCTAACTGGGCGAATCGTCCAAAATATATCCATATCCAAATATATCCAAAATATGTGCACCGCTAAAAATATCAACTGTAAATTAACTGACCTCCCAGCGCGATAAAAACTTAAGTTTACACAAGGATGGTGGTTGAGTTTTTAAATAATTACATGGCACTCCATTTCCACTGCTCTAACCAACCAATAGCCGCATGTTCGAATCTCGACTGGGGACTGTTGTCCTTTGCCAAAATCGAAATCACACTCCTACTGTATTTGTTCTGGTCTATCGAATAATTGTTCTTTCCCAAATCAATTTTTGGAAGAAATTCAAATCATTAAAATAACACATTTGTGACAATAATTAAAGCAGTCACTTGATTTGGCTTTACCAAAATTCAAACAACTTTACGATTAGCATACGTTTGTCAGAAAAAGACAAAAGGAAACAAGCAAAGGGCATGCTCACCGTTTTGATGCTATCCAATCCTGTACCGTCTCATTAGAACGTATTCTGTCTTGTCTGCTTTATTTTCCTTGACTTGCAACCGTTAAGGTACGAAAATTGTTTCATAGACTGACCATACATGTGACGTCTGTATTTAGGAAGTTGGGAAATCGTAGAGAGAAAAATTGCAAAGAAAACTCCAAATAAGTCTTCAAAAATAATTTCAAGTAAACATTCAGAGCATTTCAATTAAATTCAAATAATTCTTCATGGAGCGTACATTTGTCCGCACTGACAGCTTAAAAACTAAGCTTGACGTTTTGATGCTGGCCAATCCTGTTCTGTTCCGTCCGAACGTGTTCTATTTTGTATGCTTCGTTATTCTAGTCGCTGCTACCTCGTTTTTCATCATTTGAAATAAAAGGAAGATGAACATCGCCATGTTTGGTGAATACGGCGGGTAGGATAATAGGTCTTATTTACTTTACTTTTTTGGCGATCAGGGCCGAACTTAGGAGACGTTTGATCGTTGACTACTTCAAATCATCTCCATCTTTTAAACCACTGCAGTTTCAATTTCTCCTCGCAGATTAAGATACTTGTACGCCTCTTCCACAGCTCCACGGTTAGCACCGATGATGTCGATATCGTCCACAGACCCTAGGAACATGTGAGATTTCGTGGTGATGGTAGTGCTTCTCTGCACGTTTGTTGTTCATCTAACAGCACCTTCCCATGCAATGTTGAACAATAAATTCGATACCCCATCTCCCTACTTCAAATCATCTAACGTCACAAGTGAGTCCGATGTCTCACCCGCTAGCCTAACGTTTGATTTTGAACCATCAAGACAAGCCCGTATCAGCTTAATCAGTTTTGTTGGAAAACCATATTCAAGCATAATCCATCACAGCTCATTTCCTTTAATTGAATCGTACGTCGCTTTGACGTCTGGAAGCAAATAGTAAGTCTGTAAGTTGTACACTGAAGTCGCTTTTTACGCGACAATTTTACGCGAATTTCGGAATTTACGCAATTTTTTTTACACGAATGTTGGAATTTACGCGGTTTTTTTACACGAATTTCGGAATTTACGCGGTTTTTTACGCGATTTTCGGAATTTACGCGGTTTTTTACGCGAATTTCGGAATTTACGCGATTTTCGGAATTTACGCGGTTTTTTACGCGATTTTCGAAATTTACGCGGTTATGCTCAAAACGTCTATTTTTTCGCGTAGTGTTGAAATTCAAAGTTTTTTTTACGCGAAATTTTGTTTTTTTTTACGCGAATTTTGGAATTTCCGCGGTTGTTTTCACGCGAATTTCGGAATCTACGCGGTTTTTTTTACGCGAATTTCGGAATTTACGCGGTTTTTTTACGCGATTTTCGGAATTTACGCGGTTTTTTACATGAATTTCGGAATTTACGCGGTTTTTGGAATTTACGCGATTTTGATTTACGCGGGACGTATCCTTCGCGTAAAAAGCGACTTGAGTGTACTCCCGGAAATCGTCGAGGATTCGAAGCAAAGTGAACATTTGCTCCGCACTGGTATTCGCCAACAAAGTTTTCCTGGCAACGGCCTTACCCAGCTAGCACCAAATCGTGCATCAATGTATGAAAATTATCTTAAATATCTCTTAACAAATTCGGAATCGTAACTAATGCTTGATAAAGTGTGCCTAAGTTGATGTTCAATCGTATAGAACGATAATCACTGACACACTTACGATTTTCAGCACAGAACTGTATAGCAGTATTGAGTGAGTCGCGCTTAATCGAATTTTTTCGTATATACATACTCATATAGATGAAATGCGTATAATAAATCCTCATAACGTATATCGTCTCCAAAACAGTACGGATATGCCAAATTTGCGCATCACATACGACTTACTAGCATGCATATTTGTACATAATGCTGATTTTTTACTTTTATGTGCATAAAAAATGCTAGTTGGATAGTCTATGAAACAGAATGCGAGAGAGAATTTTGTATGCAGAATTGAGGAGAGTAATGCCTCGATAATTGCTGTATTCGAGTCGATGGCTTCTGCTACTACTAATATCCAAGAATTTTTGACTGGTATAAGAAAAAGTAGTCATATACTTATTATCGTGATAGCAATTTATAGGATTATTTGTAAGCATCAATCGTTCGATAATGCGCCATATAATAGCATACTATTCAACTTCTTTTTTGTTTCGCGCTGGTTTCCTTTTCGGTTAATTAGAATTTATTCAAAACAAAAGTCTTTTTATTTTTAATTGCCATTTCTAACAAAGAACAAACCGTTTTGTGGGCAGCTGGAATGCAAAGTAGGGTAAGTTGCTGCTTCGTCGTAATTGCCTATTCCCATCCTATCCAACACAAATTATTAAAAATATCAGCATTTTTGTGACACACAGTGCAAAACTAGTTATTCCCTAATATTTTAGTTTGTTGTCTATCATATGCGATCAATCAAAGTGCGCTGAGATCTATTTAAATGCTTTTTATCATTAAAGAAGTCTTACCAGCCAGATTTCCTACGTTTTTGCGTGCGACGAAGAAGAAAATTTCGACTAATCGTTTTAATTTTCGTCATTCATAAATGAAAATAACTCACGCAAGGCATTGTCGTTATTCTACAGCCAGGAAAACTTACCTGACCTGCAGAAATTTTGCAGAATAACATTTGTCATGCCGTCCTACACAAATACATGCGCGTTAGCTTCGTAGACATTGTTGTGATTTTTAGTTCGGACGATGAAAAATTTTGATGGGCGGATTTTAAAACGGTACGACGAATTTAAGAAATAAAGTCAGTTGCGTAATTTCAATAATATGCTTTAATAATCGCTTCTCAGTGATTTCAAAGTTCACGGATCGAAAGGTAAGTGTATTTTAGTTAAATCAGCACTAGAACTTTTGGAGTATTCATTAAGCCATCCAACAAATGATGAAAATTAGAATGGCTTTACTTACTACGACGGGAATTAGAAATAAACCCTATTCATTATTTTTCATTTTTGAGTTACGGCCGAATTAACGACATGCCGTCGTCGTAGAACACATAAGTAAAATCGATTGTAGATTTTTATTAGCATTTTTTCAAAATGCAATGTCATCGCTAATGATTGCACGTCTGATTTTACTTTAGACTGTCGACAGACGTAATTAACTCTTTTGTCACTATGTCGTTCAACCCATAACGATGTACATCTTCAAGCTTTTTGCAACAAATATGAAACAAATATTAAATACCCCGCCCCTGAGTAATTGGGTGAAAGCTAAAACTACAGTTAATTACTAATAGGCTTCATTATTTCATCACGTTTATCCATTAGCGATTGATGACACATCAAATCGACAAAATAATCAACGAACTAAGATGTGATTGTTTTCTGAGATTGCTTCTCAGTTCCATTAAAAGTTATGGCCAGTGATTCCAATCGACAGATTTCAATAATTACTTGAATAGTCTCCATAACTGTTTGTTGTGGTTTTAATGCTGTTCAGTTTTACTTCTATATGTCCTATATGTCTATATGCTGCTTAGATCTGTTCATTATAATTCAATCAGCGAATCTTTTTGTATCAATGGTCCTTTTCACGTTTAGGGCGTAAATGATCCAAATTACCGTTCGATTTCTTGATGACATCCGTTCCAATTTCATATGGATTAAATTTAAAACTTCTAATCAACTAAAAGAAAGAGTTGCTCCATTGTCCCCCATAAAATCTAATCATACTTAAGTACCTACGAGTTAGCGACCGGTTGGTCTAAACTGAAAAAACCGTTTGAATCAAATCACGTAACAACCAGTGACTGTGTGCTACCATAAATACCGTACCAGTTAGCGGGATGCATTGTATGAATGACTATATTGGAATCGATTTCGTTGTCGCCTATGGCTAGGTGCGGCTTTTACAGATCGTGACTTAATGCTCATTTTGAGGGAAACTGTAATTTCGCGATTGATTGAGTTCATTTTGCGCTTTCGAACCGAATACAACATTGAGCTTTAATTAAGGGCTTATTCAGGCGGGTTAGTTCCTATGGACAGCAGCTGCCAAAGATTCGTTTGCTTTGTTTTAGCATTGAAGGGTCTTTAGCATGGTAACAAGACCAACCTAAGGTTCACTCCGTTCGGTTTAAGGCTTTTAATTCGAAAATAATCCGACACGAAGTGAAGGTAAACGAAAAAAAATCGAACTGGCTGCCATAAACTTGAATTGAGGAAACGAGGTCGATCGGGTAAATTGTCTATAGAGCAGCCAGTCGATTGTGTTTTCGAAATTTTGGAAAAGGCGAAAACGATATGCACGGCACGGTCGACAGGTTGGGCGACGGTATGGGCTCTTGTTTAATTCGCTTTGGTTTGTTGGTTTACCAAAGCTGAGTGCCGAGACGGGGACGGGGACGGGGAGCAAAACATTGGCATGCAAATGTGAACTTGGCCTAGAAATTGGTCGCACTCTGATGTAGAGAAATTGAGATTTTATGTGCTGCTCGTAATGGTGTATGGCTTTTATTACATGGATTTTTTAATTCACTATCCGCAGGATTGGGAACTGGAAACGGGACATCGTTTTTGGGACATGTAAATTTGCTATTCTATCATTTTTGTTCATAAATTATTGGACCTAATTATATAGTAATTATTTCAAATATCTCCGCTTTACCGATGGAGGCGTTACAGCCGTCAGTGCGGCACCTAACTATAAAACAAATGATGATTGGTCTTAAAATTGACACACATTTCTGTTCCGCCAGCAGCGGCTTCCTTTGTGTTTGGCCATTTGCTGCCCGCTCCATCAATGCCCGATGCGAGGAGGTAACCTGGAAATCAACTACCTACCTGCAGTCTTGTGCAATTCCCAGAGGAAAGGTACGTTGTAGCACTTTTTCGATTTCTTTCATTGTCGTGAAATTTCCCGTTGCCGGACTAGAATTGCACAATGACAGCTTTAACCTGGTTTCAACATTACGCTTTAAAACAGTTTCTTTACCACACTGTGCCAACGTGCCCGCCGATGTTAACATTTGTACCTCTCAGCTAAACACCAACACTATGATCTCATTAAAAGCTTGTTTAGCCGTTTTTTACATCATCCCTATGGGTTGTCTTTAGGGGATTACTACAATTTAAATTCAGATACTTTGCTATAATTTCGAACGTCGAAGGCGCTTAACTGAAGCTGAACAATTCATTAAAATAAATTTAATAAAACTTTTTACACTGGCATCCAATCCATTTATAAAATATAGAAAAACTCAGGGTCACCCTAGATTTCGGCAGTTTTACAATAACATATTTTTATACATTACATTGTCATTCAGTTACTGCAGTTACTTACAACAAATTCCAAATTACGTTCGACTATGAACGGCTGAATGCATGTTGGTTTAAGGATTACGAAGGCTTTCAGAGAATGTACTTTCATTGGTGTTTACATAGTGAAGTAGCAAGGCATTTTGACCATTCTTGGCTTTTCACATTTACTGACGTGCCCTGAATAGGACATACTGGGGCACGTGTGCTATTTTCTATTTGAAATTTGACGTCATATATTGTGAAAACCAGATGGAGTATGTTTTAATTGTTTTTTTTTTTCATTTTGTCGGTGTTTTACAGAGGTTTTAGACTTCCATCCACTGATCGAACCAAGCTGTAATGGAAGCCAATTAATTCCGGATTCGAACTCGATTTCTCCCCCAAACCCTGTGAATCCCAGCTTGGGTAAAGAGGAACGATACACTTCTTAATAAGCGTTGCTTCAATGACCCTTCTTTACCTATTTTTCCTCTCTTTCCCTTTTACGTCTTGTTCCACTCTGTTTGGATGCTATAAATACCTTTGTTTCATTACTTTCTTCTACCATCCGTCCGTCGATTGTAAAAACTACCGTTATAACTCATTAAATATGCATCTTAGTGAAAAACAGTCTTCACAGAAAATGTGTATTTTAGCATACTGAATAACTTTGTAGAACATTTGGAAGCAATGAAAATATCGTGTGCATAGTTATTAAGCATAATTGATTTTTAAGTGCTCGTTATTAACCTATCATTATATTTCGCAACCAGTAAGAGATAGATAGTTATTATATTCTGTAAAGTTACTTATTTTAGTATATTCCGCCACATTTTGGAGGAATTTTTTTTAAATTATTTTAAAAAACAAGAGTTTATACCACCCTAATAGGTGAATTCTCGATCACCCTGGTGCAGGAAGATGCACTATATTTTATTAATAAACTTCTCTGAAGACCCAATTGCTGATGTCCGCACTTTTTCAGTTCCAGACCTCTGTTTAGCCCTTTCTTTGATTGATTCCTTCTTTATTTATTTATCTATATATTTATTTACTACACTGAATCGGTGGCTTCCCACAATAAAAACTACATCTTTACTTCTTTTCGATTTTACTAAACCCATTTCTGATTCTGGTTGGGCCATCTTTTAGCCTTTCTTCTTGTCAGGGACCCCCACTTTTATCAACTACTCTGTTCCGATTCCCTTATGTTAAGGAACATGTATGCCAAATGCAGAAGAACTGAAGAACCGTGGTGAGAAACCTTTCAGGCGTTCCGAAGATGCTGGTCTAACAAGCCACTAGTCTTATGTTCGAATCTCGGCTAGACGGTGCTGCTGGATAGTCAATGGGATTGTTGCACTAGCCGCGTAACTGTCCTCTACTGTAATAGCCGGTTGTGAAGTCTGTCGATAAAGAAGGGTCAGATCTTAGAAAGGACGTTTAAGCCCAAGGCTTTGCTTGCGTTCCGAAGATGTGACGGTCAAAACATACATACAAACATGCAAAGATACATTCACTTTTATATATTTTTTTAAATTTGAACCTTCCTTCTTGTCAAAGACCACTGTATTGTCTTCCTGTCACTTACCCATCTGTTTTCATGTCGGTAATTCCAATGACGCAAGAAACTAAGTTGTTCGTGATCGTCGTTAGAGGAGTCCGGATACTAACGGGACTGGTTTCTTTACACAGTAAAATAACACATAAGCCACAAGATAAGACACACGCTGTCTGGAAACAACCATCCGCCAGCGGCGGTCGCGATGGCTGCTAGTGCACTGATACTGATTGCTATTCATTGATCGCCTTTTATACACTTGTAGTTTGTAGTATAACAGTTTTCTTCCCCGTTCAGAACAATAGCTCCTGGGTATCATGTTCGGTCGAACGGACAATAGTCTTTTGTGACTAGATTCGGCTGGATAATAGAAGCTAATTGCGTGGAAATATTACAATGCGGTTTTCTGCCGCAACAAAAGTTTTTTTCCTCATTTGGACGTCGTTTATGGGTTTTTAGTAATTTAATACCCTATTTTTATAGCGTTATTACTTCGCTGTTTCTAAATTACAGATCATATTAATTGTGCTTAGTAATTGCTCCGAAAGAGCGCTTTCATCTGTTGGTCTCCATACCGCAACAAAAGTGCTTACATTACATGTATACTAATTTTCTTCTAGCTTACTATTAATTATATTTGAAAATTAAATTGATAGCGTTGCGTTTCAATGCAAATCTATTATCTAATTTATAATCGAGTATATTAAGACTTGTAATTGCTTCACAATTATTGCTGCTCCGAACATATTTCATCCAATTTATCCAATTGAAAGCTTTCCAACATCTGCCCTATCTTTCTCGCAGTCTCCTTAACTGTCCTTTGTCAATCGCAGGCCATTTGTCAATTTACAAATAGAAGAAAGCACCTTTTCAAAGGTGCGATCACTGACGAGGGGCGTTCGCATTGGTGCCCCCCAATGGTTGAACGTTCATCCTACTCTCATTTAGTCCAATGTCTAGTACTGCCAATTGCTTGACCGCTAATCTTTCGTAGATTACGGATTCTATCTGGACTTCGAAGTCTTCACCGCGATTATTTTGCCTTTCGGCTTTACAGGACTAAATCACGGTATGTGATGATAGGGGTGTATTAGAGAATTCAGCACTTCCAACTAGGGGTTTAAAGCCCTCCGAAGGTCCAACTAAAAAAGGTTCGGAGTCAAAGCGGGAGACGATTCCGGGAATATGAGTTAACGGTTTGCTGTTCATTACGTTTTCGATCTCGGTCATGAGGTTCCTGAGAACTTCATCTCTTGCTGAATACTTCGGTTTTCACTGTTTCACCTCTCCCACCTCGCCACAAATTTAACTGTGTTGTACATTAATCGTGAATCTTGGATGACCTTTGTCACAATCTCGAGTATTGCAAGTTTCTGAGGAGCTTAACCTTAGATGATTCGCGTTGGTAGTTTAATATACAAATTTGGAATTTTTCCTCACAGTAAAGTAGAAACCCCCCCCCCCCCCCCTCTGTGCTTACCCAGATGAAATAAAGCGGATAGCACTTAAATATTCGCTGTGATAGTATAACGTTTCGCCGAATACGATTTGGCGAAAAAGCTTACGCGGAATGAACCATTTCACGGAAAACCTTTTCGTGGAAAGTACCATTTCGATCCTCGGGGTCATCCTCATCTTACTCGCTGTTGCTCGTTCAGACCCAACTGAAGGAAACTAGAGATCAGTAGACCTAGGAAAACAAATAAACCTAGACAGAGGTGATTTCTGCACGGGGCGGAGGGTCTGCAGATAGTTTTTGGTGGTTCTTGTTATTGACTGTTATGTTTTACGGAAGAGTCCAAAATTTCTCGTTCTCGATTAGTTTTTGAATTACGCAAAAATTTCTGTTTTATTTGTATGAGAGTCTATCCCCCTACCACAGGGGTGAGGGGTCTCACACCACCATAAAATAAATTCATGCCTCCAAATGCCACATGCCAAATTTGGTTCCATTTGCTTGATTAGTGCCTCGAGTAATGAAAAATGTATATTTCATTTGTACAGGAGCCCCCCTCCTACATAGGAGAGGAGTCTTTATTCATCATAGAAAAAATTCTTGGTTCCAAAAACCCCCCACATGCCAAATTTGGCTCAATTTGCTAGATTAGTTCTTGAGATATGATGAACTTTGTATTTCTTTATAAGGGAGCCCCCCCCCCCCCCTCTTAGAGGAAGCGGGGTCATAATTCGCAATAGAAAAAATTCCTACCTCCAATAACCCCCACATGCCAAATTTGATTCCATTTGCTTGGTTAATTCTCATGTTATGAGGAAATTTGTATTTCATTTGTTTAGGAGTCCCCTCCTCCTAAAGGGGGGAAAGCAGAAAAATGCTAAGCTAAGAGGAAAGGTGAATTTTTTGGTCATAACTCAAGAGCAACTAAAAACGCTACCGTGATTTGTTTTTAACAAACACATTACCCAGTAAACATTTTCGTACGTATATCGGAGTGGAAAATGAGATAAAAGTACCCATATATATCTTGAAAAATCGCACTAGATGCACGAAACCAGCATATGCGTACTATTTTGGAGGCGATATACGCACTGCAGATTATTCGTAAACAATTCACATTCATAAGTATTTGTATACGATGAGATCCGACTCATCATGATTAGTTCCATAATGCTATACAATTCTGTGATGAAAATCGTATGTAAATCAGTCGTCATCATTTTGTACGATTGAATATAAACTAGGGTGTAATTTAATAAGCTTTGTGTACGATTTCGATTTTGTTTAGAGACATTTAAGATTATTTTCATATACTGATATACGATTTGTGGTTTACTGGGTATGAGTTGATAAACAAGAAAATAATATTTCAAAAAGTTTCCGGGAGGCAGAATGTATTTATTTTATTTTTCTCTGGTGTTTGTCACCGTTGTTCTGGATTGCTGGTTTGCGAAACAGTTTTGTCGAGTAACTCGAATGAGCCGACGCTAAAAACCTAGTGAATCAACTATCAGCAAATGACGCCCGAGTGTGCTTTGTTTTGGCCGTGTATTGAGTCACCATGCTGTCCGTTCTTCTCGCATCCGACACTTGACACTGACTGAGTCGAGTCGAGTTCCTCGACACGATTTACACAATAGAATCCTATGTAATACATCTCGGCTTTCTAGAAAAGAGTTAAAAAACAGGGGTCCTTTTTGTACTCAAAAAGAAAAACACTGAAAAACGAATATTTTTGATGTTTTTTCTTGAAAAGCTTATTGAAAAATTTTTTGATACCAAAAACTTCAAATTCGGTTTAATGATTCAAAAGTTATAAATTTTTATAAACGATCTAACAACAAAAATGTGCAAAATGACGATTTTTGGCAAACCCTCAGCTTAGAAGCGAGCATCCTAAACGCCAAAGAAAAAAATAAGTTATGAAATTTTGAACAAAATCGGAAAACTTTTTAATTTGCATCGTGCTTTATTCACGAAAAAAGCTTTCGATGATATAATTATATTTTTCACGTATTTTCTAATATGTAAGTTGTTAGCTATCAGCTGTGTAAAGTGCTAGTCCAGTTTCGACGATAAACTGATTCCGCCCAAAATACGTGACTGCCAGAGTAACTAACTCAGAGTACCGGACTGCGTGACTAAAACAGCATCATAGCCCAACCCAACACAGCATAATAGTTTTGGGGCAGAAATCTGGATTCTGAGAAACGAAACGTGACCGACCAATATGGGAAAGATAATGAACGGACTGCCCTAAATCCACGCTACCTTTATTCACCTGCTGGCAGAGTTATTTTTAACACAAAAATCAACTTAATCGCATTTATAAAGCTTTTTCATATTTTCACTTGATGTTTGGATTGCCCTTCCCATCGTTTACTTCACCAGCGACCGAAGGAAAAAGGATCACTTCAAAATTACTTCAATTATTTTTTTCCTAACAAACCCCACCGTTGTTGTTGAGGCTAACCCTCCATCTACATATGTGCTTCATTTCGTGAGAGAGCTGCTGCAGCTCTCAAGGTTAAGTTGTTATATCTTTCTTAACGTCAAAATAAAGCATCCATCACGGACCACGACTCCTTTCAGATGGCGCCGCTCACACAGACACACTCGGTTGGCGCATACAGTTCAGCCTCCTTTTCGTTCGGTTACGACAATTTCGCACGGTCTTCTAGTGAGTTGGCCGTTGGGCTTGGCGCGAGCAAAGCTAACACACAGCACAAATTAAATGTTTTTCTTTAAAGTTCAAGTTTCAAATCCAACTACCAGTAGGTAACACGCACCACAGAAACTTTTGGCAAAAAATCAAATGAAATTGAATCTTTTTATTGTTTAATGAATTCTAGTCAAAATTGCCACAAAAAAAAGAAATTCATGAGACTATCTGTGTTGAAACAAGGGGCAAAGATTAGATTGGCCCAAACACAAAGACAAAAGTTAACATGAAACAAATCGACGAAAAGTTATTTAATTTTCAAATGAATCAACTCGGTAGAAAGTTAGAGCCAATTTGTTTTGAACATGATCAAAATATTCTTATATTCTATTTATATCAAGGTCTTAAAGTTTGAAAAGATAACACTCCTTTTTTCAAGCTATTTATTTTTACTAAAATCATTGTATTTCATTTGGTGGTTAAGTAAAAAAGAAACCGGTAACAGGTACACAAAGGTATAAATCACGGCGATGAGTGAGCAAAACTACAACCCCGCAGCCAATGAAACAGAACAAAATCTCCAATCTATCGCAAAGCCCAAACGCAGCACCAGCAGAAAGCAAGCAATGCTCCGGGGGGAAAGAGAGAACCGGTTTGGGTTCACATTTAGAGCTTCGATTTCGACGTAAAGGCTGGGTGGATCAACCGACGTCAACGAAACTCCGCAACGTCATTGCTGCTCGATGGCGAAAACCGATCGAATTGTGGAAGCCGACATTAATGGTCTTTAATGATTTCCTGACAGACGACTGTGCAGACTGTCTTGGCGGCAGACAGCAGTGCAGAGCGGTGCGATCGAATCTTGAGTGCCGACTAATTCGACATTTATGCCTACGCCGGATGTGGTGCGTAACTACTTCCAACCATTGTACATAGGATTTTTATTCGTATTTCCTATAGTTGAATGAAACGAAAAAAATTACATGAACAGAACCTTCTATGGTACTTAAAATAATATGAATGAATTGATTTTGGTTTATTCCGTGCTGAAATCATCCCCGAAACATTTTTAAACTGTATAAAACCAACAACATTTTCTAGTTTTCGAATATAAGCAATATGTTTTGTTCGAGAATTCACTCAGCCGGAATAGTTGTCCACAGTAAAGTTTACAAATCGAGTAAACACAACTCAACCCAATTATTCCCATTCCCAGCAAACACCGGTCTGCCGGAACAGATTCTAATCGATCACGCTCCAAATGCGGCTCGTAAGTTGCAGCCCAGTCGGCCTGACAAAAAAAACGGCCATCGCCAACGGCGGTGCTGAGCATAAA
Organism: Sabethes cyaneus; assembly: GCF_943734655.1. Lineage (NCBI taxonomy): Eukaryota > Metazoa > Arthropoda > Insecta > Diptera > Culicidae > Sabethes > Sabethes cyaneus. Next base: position 73,546,229 of record NC_071354.1, on the reverse strand, counting down.
TTCCCTAATGATTAAGACGGCAGTACACTGTGTGCCAAACCACCTTGCCCCCCGTGAAACTTCCCGTCCCGGCTGTCATAGTCGTGCACAACCATAAGGATCGAACAAAGAAAAACAAACTCTCACAAAGACGACCTTTCGACACGGCTTCCCATAATTACGAACGGTACACCGGTGAAAATCCGCCGTAATTCACTCAATAATACATAGATCCGCTGGATTAATTTTCCTTTCCTGGCTCCACTATAGACAATTGAGACCCTCATCGTAGATTCATCTTTTCAATCACAAAAGAAATTAACCTATCTAGGCGATGCCGCGCATGAAATATGGTAAAAACTGGCAGCTCGAAACAGAAACAGACATAATCGAAGAGTGCATTATTTAAGGAGATTTGAACCTAACACTCATAACCTTTATTCGGTGAACCACAATTTCTAATTCACATACAAACGTGGGCATCTAAAAACAAAAACAACGAAAAAGCAACACACGAAGCTGGATACGCTCAGCAAAGTTGTGTGTCGGAAAGTTGCATCAAAATACGAGCAGTGACGTGCTCAGATTTTAAAGGATGAGGGGTAGGGCTGCAAAAACATGCAGTTGGGTCCAGCAAAGAACATTAAGGTCAGGAAAAAAATGAATTTCAATTTGTCTCATTCTTTCTCAATTTAGTTTAAGTCGGGGTGTCAGTTCCTGTAAACACTGGCGTGACAGGGCACTGAGCCACACATAATTGAGAGACAGATTTGAATTAAAATTACCTTAACAATATCTACGTTTTTTGCTTATACACTGAAGTCGCTTGTTACACGACTATTTTTACGCGAACTTCGGAATTTACGCGGTTTTCGTTACAAAAATTTTGGAATCTACAGTTTTTTTACGCGAATTTTGGAAATTACGTGGTTTTTTTACGCAATTTTCGCAATTTACGCGAATGTGCTCATTAAGTCTATTTTATCGCGTAGTGTTGAAAGTCACAAAGTTTTTTTTATGCCGGTTTAGGAAATTATGCGGGGTTTTAAGCGAATTTTGGAGCTTACGCGGTTTTTTACGCGATTTTGATTTACACGGAACGTATCCGTCGCGTAAAAAGCAATTTGAGTGTACTGAATTTCGCATTTACCAACAACGAAGCCTCTTGCCAAGTTATAAAATTGGTACTGGGTCGAAGTACGTAATGAAGCCTCTCGCCCGTGGGCAAATTATAACTTTTTCCACTTCTTACTCCAGGAACGAGATTGGCGATGCAAAGTGGGGTTAGGGGAACTACACACCCTCCCTTACTGTTCAACTCTACTTTACGTCCGATGAACGCCCCATTCGGGGTTAGTTATAAAAATGGTGCTGACCCAAGATGCGTAATGAAGCCTCTTGTCCAAGGTTGAATTATAACTAGTCTCCGCACTTCCTGCGTCTAGAGAGCTAATTTATTTGAAAAGCAGTAAAAACATAAATTCAAGCATGGATAATAAACCTTTCGCTCGCTCTATACCGATACCGCAAAAAGAATGAAGTGTGGAATACAGAAAAACACTTGGACGGTATCAAAATAGATTAAAATATTGGTCACAGTAGTAGGGTGGCGGACCCAACTCGTCATAAGTAAACACGATCCAAACTTCATTTCAAGTTTTCAAAAGAATTATATTCGAAAGTACTCCAGTTTTTCGCACGAGATGAATCCGACATTTCTTGCCTGTATATTACCTGCTCAGATAAATAAAATATTTTGGAGTTTACATTTTCATATTCTGCACGTCTTTTCCCTCTGTTCCTGATGCAGGAGGGGTTGTTGAAAAGAACGATTTTCGTTGCATTGCCATCCGGCATCCTTACGGCGTATCTGGCCCACCGTAGCCTACCGCAAAGCTAAGCCTTAGGTATAACCTTCTTTGAGACTGTTGATAACCTTCTTTATCGACAGACTTTGTAGTCGGTTATCAAAGTACAGTACAATTACGCTAGTGCAACGATCTTACTGAGTCTCTAGTAGCACCGCACAACCGAGATTCGGCATACGACGACTGGCTTGTTAGATCAGCATCGTACCTTCGAGCTATCTGGGCGGGCCGTAGCCTACCGACTTTCACCTGATGCACGATGGGAATTTTTCCAAGCAGTGCCTGTAGCTCGTGATTCATTCACCTCTGCTGCTCTCCACTTTCAGTTTATATTCCGCCAAATACCGTCCGCAGCACCTTCCGCTCGAACAAGGCAAGGGCGCATATGTCCTCCGTGAGCAGCGTCACAACTTCAAGTCCATAAAGAACTACCGAATTAATAAGGATTTACCTCGCACTTGTTTTTATCTCAATCCTCCTAGACTCCGCTTTCAGTTTCGCGGAGATTGCCCCCGCCGTCGCAAAGCTTCTGCCTATTATATCAAAGTCATCTGCAAAGTCTAGGTGTAGGAGTTAGCTACTTTTGGTGAAAATCGTGCCTCTCGTTTCGGATTACCTACGAATGGCCGAAACACAAATGGCCGAATCACGAATGGCCGAAACACAAATGGCCGAAATAATGAATGGCATAATATACCAAATGGCCGAATCACGAATGGCCGAATCACAAAAGGCCGAATCACGAATGGCCGAATCATAAATGGCCGAAACACGAATGTCATATTCGACCGAAAATATTCATAGCCTTCAACCTGCGCAAACATTGGGTACATGCTGTCCTTACTCGCTGCCGCTCGTTTGGACTTAACTAAGGGATAATCCCTAATAGACAGTAAACCTAGGAAAATGCATGCACCTAAATAGTAGTGGTTTCTGCGGGGGGGCTGCCCCCCCCGCAGTGGCCGGCGCTTCCGACGGCGGGTCACCGGCGCACACTCGCGGCCTACGGCCGTCTCGCCCTGAATCATCTAGAAAACATTTGCTACTAACACGGTAAATACGTCTCGCACCTTATAATGAAGATGTATTTATAATCAAGAAATATGAGGTAAAAACCAGTATAAAAATTATCTTTCGTAGATGTATGCTTATATTATAATATGCTTATATTATATTATATTATGCTTATAATTGTTATCTTATTCTTACTGTCATGGATTTTCATAAAGAAGTAAATGCAGTAAACTACAAGTTTATTACCCTATTACTAAATCGGCCGAAATATTTCATTCAATATCCCGCCGTGTCCATCTTTGTTGACCGCACATAGCAAAGCCAACAGTTGTGTCCATTGTTGTTGAACACGGTTTGCTTTCCGCACGGTGGTTGGTAGTTGTCCTGTGAAAAATGAGTGCATCCGGCGATTGCTGGTTTCAGCGATGTTGCTGGTTTCAGCAACGAAGAAAGTGCACCTGTCGTTAAAATTGTGTTGTCGCAGAGAGTAAAACCGAAATGCTTTCCATTGATGGGATACTATTCAATAAAAACAAGCAGAAACGGAATGCTTCTTATGCTTTTTTCATTTCACACAAAATATGATAAAACAATTAAATATACGCGGACTAAAACAACATTACTCGACCAACACAGACATATTCATGGTGGTAAAACGGCTGCAGGTTTGTTGATAAAGTACTTTTATTTGATGTTTTTATAATGTAATAAAAATTCTAGGCTTTGTCTTTTGTGCCGCAAAATCTGATACAGGAGGCGTACGACGCGATGGAAGGAACGATGCCTGAAGAATTGAATAATTTCCTTACATATTTTCGAAATACTTACATAAGTGGGAGGAACCGGAACAATAGACCAATGTTTCACCCCACTCTGTGGTCAAATTTTAAGCCTGTCATTGACAAGCTATCGCGGACCACAAACAGCTTGGAAGCATAGCACCAACGATGGACAACAATTGTTGGTTCCCATCATCTGTCAATGACCAGGATCATCACAAAGCTGCGGGTGGAGCAAAAGGCGATAGAGGGGAACATCCTTAGAATTTTTCAGGGGGATGTTCCGAATTCGCGCCGAGAAATAGACGAAAAAATCTAGTCGAAATGTGTTAATGCTCACAAAATGAGCAGCAAAAATTTTGTTGACGCAGTTGCACTTTTATTAAGCGCTAAACAAAGGCGTTCGTAAAGCATGTTTTGTTTGTTTAATAGTAGTAGTTTGTTTTTTGTTTGATTAAAGTTATTTATTAACTACTTGCCAATTTATGGTTTTTTATTGAGTAGTTATTTAGGCACTCCGAAAAATTTCGGCCTTTCGTGATTCGGCCATTCGTGATTCGGCCATTCGTGATTCGGCCATTTGTGATTCGGCTTTTCGTGATTCGGCCTTCTGTGACTGTTATTGAAATTCGGCCATTTGGATTTCGGCCATTCGTGATTCGGCCATTTGTGTTTCGGCCATTCGGTACCAGCCCCTCGTTTCGATACCCGCTTGTCGGATCACCCCGTCAAGAGCGATGTTGAATATCATGCAGGATAAGCCTTCACCTTGTCTCAACCCACGCAGCACCGCGTCGCCGGGACTCGAGAGTGCCCACGAGATGCGTACGTAACACATCATTTGATCCAATGTAGCTCTGATCAGTCGCATCAGTTTGTCCGAAAAACTGTGTTCGTGTATTATCTACCATAGCTGGTCTCGATCGACAGTATCATATGCTGTTTTGAAGTCAATAAAGATGTGATGCGTGGGCACGTTGTACTTCCGACATTTCTGCAAGATATGGTGTCGGATAATAAAAATTTTATTCCGTAGTTGTGCGAGTCCCCATGAGGCCCCCCTGATAATTCCCTACGAAACCTTGTGCTATCGGTGACAGCCGGAGTAACAGTATCTGGGAGAGCACCTTGATTTGATAGTTACAGCAGTCGAGTCGATGACCCTTCTTGTAGATGAGACAAACCACTGCTTCCATCCATTCCTCCGGTAGCTGCTCCTCCTCCCAAATCTTGGAAATAATCCAGTGTAGAGGCACTAACAGAGTTTCTCGGCCATGTTTATAAGCTCTACTGTAGTTCTAAAGCTTACCAATATATGCGATCCTCAGGACCTGGGGGAAAAGTTGGGTCCGCGTCCGGTTATAATTAACTCCTAATATATAGCTTGGTTCGATCCGCAAATCCCCCAGCTTGGGTAATGAGGATCGTAATCGTTGCTTCAATGACCCTCTCTTACCTAATTTTGCGCTCTTTGCCCTTCTCGCCTTGAGATCGCCCCCTCTCACCTGAGATACTATCAACACCTTTGTTTCGTTACTTTCTTCTGCCTTCGATTATAAAAAATACCATCATAAAAATTCATTCATAATCGTTTAATGATAAAAATTTCATGACAGCGTTTTTTTTGTTCTCGAATTATGGGTGATTATTTTACATTTAACGAATGCACTTAATAGTGCTTAGAAATCTTATATTCAATATATGAATACGCCTGAATTCATGCAATATACTGCTCAATCTCTGCTATTTCTAGTACAGATGCAATGAACTCAGCATTGCAAACCTGAAACCAACCGTTCGAGCAAATCACTTGCGTTCATGTTCGTGTTATTCTCTATATTTATTCATTCTCGACAAGAGTGCATGAAATCATATGCGAGTCGTTCATTCATTGTGAAGAACTGCCGATAGTGGCAAACGAAATTGCAATAAACGTAAACATTGCTCCGAAGTTTTAATTAGTTTCCTTCAGCTAGGTTTTGGTTGATTTTAAAAAGCGGGCAGTTTGACTAAACTTTGAGATCTTAACTATCATTCACGAGCAAGAAAATTGACTGACAGGTTAGTCGAGCAATTATTTAGCACTGCAATTCACGAATGAATTGTTTTGAAGGGTAGAAAACTGAAAGAGACTCACACTGTCAGCAGTTTAGTAGTCATGTCCATGGGGTGACAAATAAAAGAATACTACAATTTTTCGAGCACTGCACTTAACGACATATCATGTTGCCGTTAGTTTTTCAGTCGCAACTCAAAGGCGAAAAAATGCATACATTCGTTTTAAAAACAAGGCGTTATTTAAAATGGAGCACTTGATAATTTGAACTTAGAGATCCTGGTCTTAGAGATTTGGTCTTAGAGAATTAACGTGTAAGTTTACAACCAGATCGAAGAACGAACAGAATTGAAGAAACGAAAAGGATCATTGCACTAGCCGCGTAATTGTCCTACACTTGTGAAGTCTGTCGATAAAAAAATAAAAGGGTATAAATAAAAAATAAAATAAAAATAAAAGTCAAAGGTATTTATATGAAAGGTTTGCTTAGGCTTGAAAATTTAGTTTGATTTCGAAATTTTGCTTGTTTACTGTTTTCTTTTAAATTGTACGTACGTACGATGGCATTTGTTCTTTCATCACTAATTCATTGTTTCTTTAGTGTAAATGTGCCTCGCATTTAAGACTACACATCTCCTTCTAAGATATGAAGATTGTATTGATTTTTCCGTATATTTTCACCGGCAAAAATCGAGCTCTACCACGCTACCAGTGCCCTTGAACCAAATTGCTTTAAAAATTTTTATGGTACAAATCTCAGCTACCAGTCTTGGCTAGCATCAATCAATGGCAGAGTTTATCTCTCTGGGTGCCGGCGGTGATTGGCGCACTGCATTGGCCGACCCATGCCGATGGCAAACAACCAGGAAAAAAAGAGCTTTAGAAATTTTGCTAGCATTTCAATCAATACTGCTGCAGATGTGGTATAAATTAGTTTTACACATTTTCCCAACTTGCTACACAATAGCCGTAGCCATCAGTTCGGACGACTAGCCGGAAAGATGATGCTGCACAGCCCAGCTTGGCAGCTTTTTTCCTCGTGTATCCTTGACATAATTTCGCTTCCGAAAATGGCCAAGACATGCTTATGCTACAGTTTAAACCGTGCTCGGCATTCGTTCAGGCTTGCCATTGTAGTCAGCCAGCCAGCCAGCCAGCCAACACACAGCACAGTGTCAGGTGGAACACATATTGCACTTGAATGCACTTGTGTAAGGTTTTGTTTCGCTGTGTCGTCCTCATCCGATGATGGCCAGGAAACAGCGCAGACGTACGTATAACAGTACCGGTGTAATGCTTTGCCGCCAGCTGAAAACAATGAGTGCGCTACCGTACACTTGAAGCACCAGGTTTAGTTTAGTTTTTGGTGGCGCAGATTATGTAAGTTACGTAATTTTTCTATCTAGTTTATTACATATCGTTTCGAATGTATGACTTAAGGGTTTTGGTGAAAAACTATTAAAATGAAACATAGCTTTTATCGTTCAATTGTGTAATGTAAAATTTATGAAGTTTTTTTAAGATCAACACGAGGCAAATATTTCTAAAGTATTTTCAATCAGAAAGTTTCTTTGTATTTTTCTATCATATGGCTTCCATGCGAGAAACTTTCAAACCAAAACATTACCGTTCACCTTGCGATGATTGATCGGCCTGTGCACGTTCAAATTCAACAATTACTGCACACTGTCATCTGCAGAGCTTGATTTGTCTTTAGTTAGCAAAAACTGTCAATACTGGAATGGTTCCATTGATTACGTAATATTTACGAGGTCAGCGTTCGGAGAATTCCGTACCGAATAGCTTTGGGAGAATAGCTTTGCTTAGTAGGGTAACTAGCTCGATACAACGTTTAAAGTAACGGCAACCGCGAACGAGGCCTGGCTGCCCGTATGAAAAATATCCGCGGAATCAACATTTCCTTTCCATGGATTTAGCCCGGTCGAATGGAAGTGGAAAACTTTTGTGTAAACGAACGGAACCGTGGCACGATTGACGTGTTGTTGACGTTCTATGTTTTGTGCTCCGCGTCGAAGCGGCGCTTTTGCTTCATCGTCGGCGGCAAACAGGCAGCCTCCGGGAAGAAGGTTGGCGCTTTCTTTCAACAAAATAGCTAGCTACCCCCCCCCCCCCCACATTTTGTCGGCATTTGCAATGTATTGTTGTGAAAAAGTGTATATCGTCAGCGAAGCCGTACTGGTGTATCAGCTCAGCAGAACGTTTACTCTTCTTTGAAAACGTTCGTTTTGTGGACGGCAAAAATGGTGCTGTACAGTACAAGAATGGATTCAATGCTGTCTGCCGTCGTCAGTTTGTTTAGTGTTTTCTTAAAAGACTATCGTCGTCAGATTATGAGTAAATTAATGTGAAAATTGATTAAAAAGGAAACTTGGTCTAATTCGAAATGATTTGGACCTTTCTTTGCATGGGGTTTTTAACGGCCTGACTTTAGGGTCATATGTGAATCATCTAGCTTCTTCTTCTTCTAGCAGCATAGCATGGCTCTTGCCGTATCAAGAACTCCTCTCTAGTGCACTTGATCCTGGGCTACTCGTCGTCAATTCGTTGAACGTCTTGACACATGCAAGTCGGCTTCAACCTGGTCGAGCCATCAAGTGCGTTGAGCCCCTCTACTGTTGATGCCAACGGGGTTTTGAAGAGAACGGATTTCACTGCACAGTCGTCCAGCATCCTTGTCAAGTGGCTGGCCCACCGTAGTCTCTCAACTTTCGCCAGGTGTACGATGGGAATTTTTCCAAGTTAAACCTGCAGCTCGTGCTTCATACGCCTGCGCCACTCTTCGCTTTTCGTTTGCACTCCGCCAAAAGGAGTCCGCATCACCTTTCTTTCAAATACGGCAAATGCACGTAAGTAAAGTTACTGTTTCCAGTTCGTGGATGCCTACCGTTCTGAAAGCGTTTGGTATGGCGTATGCTTCTTGAGCAAAGTGCCTTGCAGAGGGAAAAATAGGTTCCAGTTTGAATGCATCGTTGAATCTCCTTACTCGTATTATTGTAGGCGATGACCAGGGATCCTAAATATATGAACTCATCAACCACCTCCAGTTGGTCCATTGCCGTTAATAGTCACTCTCCGTGGGAGGTACACGTTATTTTCTCTGGAGCCTCTTTCTACCATATATTTGGTTTTCGACGCATTGATTTGTAACCCAATTCACCTGGCCTCCGCTTTTAGTCTGGCGAAGATTGCCACCGCCATCCCAAAGTTTCTAATAATGACGTCGAGGTTGTCTGCGATGGCTAGGAGTTGGTTACTCTTGCTGAAGATCGCATATCTTGTTTCGATGCTCGGTCGCCGGTTTACACCTTCAATATCAATGTTGAATAACACACAGAATAGTCCCTCCCCTTGCCGCAACCCTCTGCGCGATTCGGAGGAAGACGAGAGCGCCCCCAAACACGCACGTAGCACATCATTCGCTCCAGGGTAGCTTTGATCTTCTTGTGTATTATCTGCCTCTGCCATAGCTGTTCATGCTCGACTGTATCATATGCTGCCCTGAAATCCACGAAAATATGACGTGTGGGCACGTTGTACTGCCGACATATCTGGAGGATCATTATCTAGCTATTTGTTCGGAACATTCTTCTGAATTATCGTTCAATATGGGTCAAAGGTTCTTAGAATTTCAAGAATTATTTTATGAAGGCATAATTGACGGATTTCACGCCAACTCGACCAGAGGTTGGCATGACCCTCTCAGAATTCAATGAAACTTTGTGTGAGTAAAGAGTTCATGTAAATAAACAACTATGCAATTAGTTTTTCCAAAATTGATCTAGACTAACTTTTGGAAAGGGCCTAATTTTTTCTCTTTTTTTAAATAAAAAATATGACTCTAAAACTATAAGACCTACACAAAAATAATCTATGGGTGACTTTTAGAAAATTTCCTGATTTTTTTTACAAAACTACTGAAAAAAATAAAAATCAATTTCTACACTGAGAAAAAAGCATTTTTGGTCAATGTTCATTTATTCCAATCTTTTAACAGTAAAAATTTAATGATAGTTTCGGCTGAAAACCTGGCGATTGGCCTTATACCGTTGTTTTTAGTTAGATTTTCTAAGAAAAGGAACTAGAAATATACGGAAACATAACAAAGCACAAGATACCATGAGATGAGTCTCCATTGCATTATCGCAACTTTCGTTATTAAAAAATTGTATCCCAAAATCAAACAAAAATTGTACATATCTAAATTTTTGATGCGTGAAAAAATCTAAACTGGGGCGGTCAACCCAAAGAAATCAGTTTTAAGTTTAATTACTGTGTTTAATTACTGTTCTAAGTAGAACCAGCGTATGACAAACCGGAGCAACTGTTTAGCAAACAAATCGATCGTAACGGCAGATCGTTTATTGAACGTTCTCTCCTCTCGTCGCTCCGATTGCGCGCGGTGGTCGACAACGTGGTAGTGAGTTGGTAAAAATAACTAACCGATCGGGAGCGGGGGACCCACCGCGTCCCCCGCTGTTGGGTTCGTATTTATATTTTTTAGATCGACCGTCATTTCCACATCCGTCCGTGGGATTCTCCGGCCTGTTTATGTTGCTTTTACGCCAGCTAAGACCAGACGCGAACCGCTTGGCAGCGCAGAGCAAGCTCACCAGAAGGAGACGCTGAGTTCAATTTTGCTTCGTCAGTTCGACTCGAGCTGAATACCGTTGTTGGTAGCTGAAGCCGTGTCCGTGTAAGAAAAAAATAAATCCTATACAAACGTGCGATCGTTTCGATCGTTTCATAACAACAGACGTCGGCTTCGGACGGCAGAAGGAAGTCAGACCATCATCGCGCGACAACGATTATCGTCACCGCAGTTGTCAACCAAAGTTCGAAAATTTAAAATCGACCATGAAGCAATGATGTCGATGAGCCTCTGTGAAAATTAATAATGCAGCGATAATTTGGCCGAAGGACGGTGCGAAACGCATTCTCCTTTTTTATCATCTCGGTCGTTTGTTGTTTTTTGCGAAGCTTCCGCTGCTGCTGAAGTGAAACAGAGAAAGGATCTCACGCGGCAGCGAAAAGTAGTTCAATTTGCTTAAGTGAGCTGAAACGAAGCGCATTTCGTAAAAAAGAGCTTGTGGAAGTTGCATTGTGTGCAAAGAGTGTAAAAAGCAAACGCAGAAAGGTTGGAAAAATAAAGGAAAAGTGTGTGCAATTTAATGCTAAATGATTTTTTGTTTCTCTTTTTGATTTGCTGTGGCACGCTGTACACTTTTAGGTTTTGTTTCCCTAATTAAATGGTTCAAAATTAAGATTTTATTAGCTAATGAGAAGCACGAGAAGAAGAAAGTGAAGTGTTGCAAATTGATTGTGTGCAACTTGTCGGTTGATGTGGAGTGTTCCGTTCCATGAGGGGGGAAAATTGCAACCGTTCAACTGTAAATTAGTGCGAGAAGAAACGATTTTGCCTGCTTGCGGTACGATTTGTTTTGGACCTTCGCTGCGGAAGCTTGGTGGCGGAAAAGTTGAAGGCGATGCTGCGCTCACCAGCCCACCTGATCGGCCATGGACCGTCCCCAGCCGGTGGTGGTGTTATGAGCCTTCACAGTCATGCGTCGCCGCCACATGCCCGAACGTCACTGTTCGATTCCTGTCACCGTAAAATTCGGCTAATCGGCGGTGGACCTGTGGCGTTTCTTGGAGGATTAGTAGCGTGAGTATATTTGGGGTGATATCATTAAAGTTAAAACAGCCTTTTTAACGTCATTGTACCAAAATACATATAAGAGGTTCATAGTTATTTCAATCATCCCGAATTACTATGTTTTCAAATTCACTTTTAATTATTCTACCGACTTCGTAATCAACGATGCGCTGTATTCCGTTTTTTTCCACGGGACGTCTCATCAAACACATCCACATGTTGCACTGGGCAATCTTTTCCAAAACGGTTTATCCGTACGAACGTACTTTCCCATCGGAATCGCGTCCATTTTGCCGAGTCAGCATCATCGGTTCAGTCAGTCAGTCAGTCAGAATCTGCCGGATTACTGCCACGGCACGGCAGTAACAGTAGTCGATAATAATGAGTAAGAAAGAGAGAGAGAGGCCAGCGAATAACAGCAGCGGATATACACAACCGGTCATCATGTGTAGATATATTCTCGGTAAATTACTCAATAATTATAGCAACATCGTCCTATCTTGCTATGCACGATCATCATTCATGAAGATCTGGCACATTGGAAGAAAGTGAGGTTAGCCAGTGTTCTACACTTGCTCTATACGAACAACATGATCTGGTGAAAATATTTTGTCTATACTTTAGGGCTGATTCCTATTGCATAATTGCAGTTTAAAACTCCATTCATCATTTACGTATTATTTCGTCATGCATTTTAGCGTATTGGTCGACGAATTTCTATTATTACGATTTCTGGAACGTTCGAATGCATTAAAAAAAAATTAAAATTGGAGCCAATATTTTTATTGAAGAGCTCATTATAATACTTTTTATTTCATTTAACTCTAAATTAAAATTTAAAAAAAAATCTAGAGCCAAAAATAAGCAAAAATGGAAATTTTTGAGATCACCCTAAATCCCTAAAAAAAATGCGGGTCAAAAAATATTAAAAAAGTAAAGAACAAAAGCACAAGATTTGAACCAATTCAAGGCACTTTCAAATTTCGATAGCATTATTTTTCATGGAATTGCTGAAATAGTATACTTTTCTTTTTATTTGAATCTACAACACATCAATATACATTCCAACTATCAGCCGTTTACTTTTAAAGCCACTTGATTTTCGTGATTTCGATGAATTTCGTAAGGTTTTAAGACGGTATTATTAGTTACCTATGTTTTTTTATTATCGTTTTTATTGAGGGCGATAAGACATAAGACTACTTGAGCTTATAACCTGATCCTTATAGTTATAGAAAGGAACATTATAGGGTGGGTCACCTTGTCGGAATGTAGTTAATAGCGGGCATCAGAAGATTCTAGTGGAGCTCATAGTTGGCTTCGCAGTTTTATAAAATTTATTACGAAAACCACTAGGACTAGAAGATCGTAATAAAACTTATATTGTTGCTTGAGATAGAATACAGAATATTCGTAGATGTTACGAAAAGTCTCCTACCTAAATGAGGTATAAAAGCAGTTTATGGCAGTTCTTAATTTGTTACACTGACGAATGTTATAAGTCATAACCAAAATAGGCGTATTTGTGAGGGTCGCATAAAATAACAGAAGATTTAAAAGGAATTACTCCGATTTTGAGATAACCGCTCAGCTAGCTTCGAGTTACGATGCTGGTCTAATAAGCCAGTCGTCATACGTTCGAATCTCGGCTAGACGGTGCATGCTAGATAGGATCAGTAGAATCGTTGCACTAGCCCCGTGATTGTCCTGTATTCTAACTTCCTTACTTAATCTGCTCCAGGCCGTGGTTTCCTCTGGTGTACGAAGAAGTCGTCTCCATTCCACTTGGTCCATGGCCGCAATTCGCCAGCCACGTAGTCTGCGTAGGGTCCGCAAGTCGTCTTTCACTTGATCGATCCACCTTACTCGCTGCGCGCCCCGCCGTCACGTTCCAGTCGGATCGTTATTGAGAACTTTTTTAACCGGGCTGTCGTCCGACATCCTCACGATGTATTCAGCGCATCGCAGGCGACCGATTTTTGTGGTTTAAGCAATGGGTGGTTCCATAAGCAGCTGATGCAATTCATGGTTCGTTCGCCTCCTCCACGTTCCGTCTTCCATCAGCACTCCGCCGTAGATGGTGCGCAACACCTTCCGTTTGAAAACACTAAGGGCGCGTTGGTCCTCCACGAGCATAGTCATGTCTCATGAATCCGGGGAGGTCAGCATTCACTTCTCTAGAACCTTTTTCCTTTCATGTATTTTGTTTTCGATACTCGAGACTGCCCCTGATACTCGAACAACACACATTACTCGATCCATCGTTGCCTTGACCAATCGCGTTAGTTTATCCGGATATCCGTGACATTGTACATTGTACCTGTATTCTAACAGTCAGTTGGAATGGAAAATTTTTCTCAATCCGCCATATTCATCAGAGTAAGGGAAACAGAAAAAAACGACGAATCATCAAGGAATCTCTGCTCTATACTCGATTTCAAAACTGTTTGAGCTTGTCGTGTTTATGCCCAAGCGCTCCACGATTACTATTCTTTTGACTCTTATATCCTCCGTGATAAATAGCATCGATGACCGGTCGCTAACAGATGTTGTTTACACTTACGGCAGCGTTCGACAAATTAAACCATCAAATTGCCATTGCCAAACTGGAAGGTTTGGTATAGGTGGTCCGTTACTACATCGGGTGCATTCGTACCTATCCGATCGCCACCTAAACGTGAATATTAAGGGCACTCTCTCAGGATCGTTCACTGCTCATTCTGGAAACCCACAAGGCAGTCATCTCGGTTTTTTGATATTCTTTATCTACTTTAATGACGTCAACTACCTGATTAAAGGTCCGCGACTCTTGTCTGCAGACGACCACAAGTAGTACTCAAAAGTTGAAAATTATCCGACGCCGCTGTGCTTTAGGAGGAATTATCGACTTTTGCGAAATGGTGTGTCGGCATGCTGCTAAACCCCAACAAGCGTGAGTCATCACATTTTCCAGACAGTTGAGCCCATTCGCTTACGACTAGACTGTCAAATATGCCATTACGTCGCGAAAACTACATCAAGGATGTGGGTATTCTGCTCAACTCTAAGCTTACTTTCAAACAGCAGATCGCGTTCATCGTGGACAAGGCTAGTAGAAAGCTTGGGTTCGTTATGCGTGACTGCTTGAAAGCTCTTTATTTTGCATTAGTCCGCTCCAGTCTAAAATATTGCGCTCCAGTTTAGAGTCCCTACTATAAAAATGGAGTTGGCCGAATCGAGTCAGTGTAGTGGAGATTCATCCGTTTTGCTCTTTGGAGATTTTCGTGGAATAGCCCCTTCCAACTGCCAAGCTACGAACAACGCTTTAGATTCATTTACCTAGACCCTCTGCATAGTCGTCGTGATGTGAATAAAGTGAAAATTGTCTGCGATTTTTGACCTGGCGAGCAGATTGCCCGTCAATACTGGAAAGGCTTGACATACACGTCCGAAGTCGTACCTTGCACAATAGCCCCTTTCTAGACATACCGTATCGACGGACTAATTACAGCAGCTTTAGAACGACTACCGGTCTAAAACGCCATTTTAACCGTTTTCGTTCCAGCTTAGACTTTAACGTCAGCCGAAACGTGCTAAAAATTCGCTTTTTAACACTGGCATGTAATTTTTGGGTTAAGTCTATCATTTGCGTCACAAGGCCTGTTGGTAACATAAATTGTCAAATATATAAACAAATAAACAAGAGTAGTAATGAAATCAAAGTTGCCATAGTATCCAAACAGAGTGGGATAAAACGTGAAGTGGAAACATTACTTTCTGCTACCGCACCGTCCTTCTATTGGAAAGACTGCCGTTATAAAAATAATGAATGCTTAGCCTCATTACAAAGATCGAGACCCCAAAACATGCAGTTGGTCTGTTCCATAAGAACGAAGACTTTCTCGAACACGTTATGCATTGGGGCTAACACCCTCACAGCTCACAGCTAACAACGTCACGTCCAGGCAATGCTTCATAAATAGCAAATGCCTGTACAATTTCGTCGTCCCGCTCGAAAAACAGTTAGTTTAAAACTTCTCGTTCGTTGTTTGACTACAATGGACGGGGAAAGATGCACAGTTTATATCTAAAAATAATTCAATCCGCCAGTATCGGTGAAGTTTGAAATACGTTTCGCGCTTCTAAGGGGATTGTAGAGTTTCCTTTTTACGCAGTCCTCTGTGGTTCAAAGGTAATACAATATCTAGGAATCACAGAGCCTGGAGTCCGGTTATAATTGGCTTCCATTATACCTTAACCTAGCCGACGAAATTGTCTTTCTTACCACAACGCTGTATCGATATAATACAGAGCAAGCTAGATAACCTCTCCGAGAGCTTCCAGGCAGCAGCTCTCACAGTAAGTGTAGTAAAAACTACGTCTATGGTAGTGAACAGTGGCAATTCGTACGTAAACCCGAATTTTCAACTTAAACGTTAAATTTGTATTGCTCTGCGCCTGTTGCGTCTCAGTGGAAACAACGCAAAAACTGCAAGTATGTATCAACCGGAGGTACCTGTGATTCGTGTCTGATGACCTAAAAACTGGACCTAATTCAACGAGAAACTCCATCGTCGATGTCATCAACGGCCGACAGCAATAGAAATTCAAGAACGTAGGTGGATGTTCAACGGACATATCTTGAGTAGCGGAAGAAAGGAGCGAACGAGACCTGCAGAGAACTACTCGACTGGTATCCGCAAGGCTCATGGCAACGCAGTTTACCCAGAGAACCTATCCTGGCGACAGGTGGAAGTCATGGCGGATAACCGTCGACAGTGGGGATCTCAGATTTCATCCCTTTTATCTGCCGGACATGGAACAATAAGTAAGTAATAGCTTGGTTCAATTCGCGGATCCCCCAGCCTGGGTAAAGTGAATGGTAACGAATGATCACGAATCTGGTAAACGCTGCTTCAACTATCCCTTATATAATTTTCTGCTCTTTCCCCTTCACGTCTTGTTCCACTCTGTTTGGACGCTATAAAACATCTTCATTTCATTTCTTTCTTGTAGTGTTCCCTCGATCAATTGAAAAGACTAACTTACTTCTTCTACCAGCATAGAGCCGGGGTAACTCTTGCTGTATCAAGAATTCCTCTCCACTCTACTCGGTCCTGGGCTGCTCGTCGCTAATTCGTTGAGCGTCTCGACACACGCAAGACGGCTCAATCTGGTTTAGCTATCTAGTACGTTGGGCTACCCTATACATGGTGCCGGTGGAGGTCTTGAAGAGAACGAATTTCACTGCACAGTCGTCCGGCATCCGTGTGAAGTAGCCGGCCCACCGTACTCTCCCAACTTTGCCAGGTGTACGATGGGAATATGTCCAAGTTACGTCCAAGCCAGGGACGTAAAATGTACTTGTTAGCCAACCCTAGTTGGCAGCGCATCTCCACTGACCAGTAGGCTCTCTAGCTATTCGAGTGATATCAACCCTGCAATGTACGTTGATAACGAATGGCACAACACAGCATCGTAGACATGTCATCGATCTGGTGAGTCAGAATGTAAACAAAAGTCTCAGTGTATAGAGCACATTACGCTACGAATAATATTAATATTTTCTACTTAAAATACTTAAATTAAGCTGCTAAATCTAAAGTCATAATCAAAACACTTAATACTAATTCATTATCCTACGAAGTAAGTACTTATTATGAGATAAACTCGCCAATATACTAAATCTAAAGATTATTATAGAGTGCTACTGCCGAGATAGCCAAATGCGCACCCTATGCTACACATTATGTAGGTTTGATTCCAGCTAGATCACAGGAGATAATACTAAACTTACAAAAAGGGGACTAAACGTGAGTAACCAGACACAAAATTTATAATGCTACACCAACAAGTTATACAGAGAATCCACGTTACAATTGACAATCACACGCATAAAATACATTACAACATTAGAAATTATCTACACTTATAGCTATAGTAATCGATAAAACATGTTAAAACTAAGTAATCCTACAACTAATATGAAATCAAATTATTTTATACGTGTCCAATAGGAAAATAATAATATCTCTACGAATCTCAACTTGGATTCTGATATTACATTTACGGAAGAAATCCCCCGTCCGTGTTGCCAATTGCAACAAGTTATTATTTTCGTTTACGCGAGTGAATCGAATCATGTCCGGAACACGTAGTAAATCGTCCGCGAACGACAAACTGTCAAATATTGATCGGAATCAAGTAGTTGAGGTGGTCACAGTGAATGATATGATGGAATCGTCCGTCAGTGGAAGTAATCGAGGCTGTTCGTGTCAGGTTTGCGATAATCCCGATACCATGGAGATGGTTCAATGCGACGAGTGCGATAAGTGGAGCCACTTTGTATGTGTGGGTGTCACTGAGGAAGTCGAAAACCAGAGCTGGGTTTGCCATAAATGCCAATCTGCCAAGGCAACTCAGCAGCAAAATTCGACATCGAGTCATCGCAAAGGAGTGGTCAGCCTAGAAGTTAGTGCCATTGAAGAACGGATGCAAAGCCGTAAGTCGCCATTGGTGGACCAACACTCTAACCAGCAGCAGCGTACCAGTATACCGAAGGTGATAGTGGTTTCCGCCAATGAGGAGGTACACTCTGTGCAGTTGCAGCAAGTACGCCAGAAGCCAGAGTCATCCAGAGCATTATCTCAGACACGACTGAAGCTACAGTTGATGAAGCTAGAGGAGGAACGGGTATTCGAAGAAGCGCAAGCCAAGAAGCACCGCGATTATCTGAAGGAAAAATACGAGCTATTAGAACAAATGTCTAATTGCTCAAGTTCGAGCAAAAGCGAAGCTAGCAGTCGAATTCAGAAATGGGTTGAAGAGGTCAATTATGCCGTGACCGACGGGAAAGTGCCTGAAGGTGCGACCGAACCTTTTAATCCTAAAGGACATTCTACCGTCAATCTACCGTCTTCCGCTAAACCGCCTAATCCTGTTGGTGGTAATCAGAATATGCGTAGTGTTCGTAACAATCAGGTGGCTTGCTACTCCAGTGCAAAATATCGCGTGGCAAACGCTGCAGTACGACCGTCATCTATCGGTCAACACCCTGGAAACCCAAACAGTACCCCATTGTATGGGGCTAGAAGCGTATATGATGTAGCATCCAACTCTGCTGGAAAGGGTTTCGCGTCTACGCCGGAACCAGCAACTCGCAATCAACATCCCCCGCTGGGAGTATCCATCGCTCGTCAAAGCAACGCTCCGTGTCTGCGTGGTATCGGCAATCACCCATCGTGTTATCAACAACATAGCTGGCACAACAGTACTCCTCCCTCTCAAATCCAGCTTGCCTCTAGACAGGCTGTCTCTAAGGATCTCCCGCCGTTCTCTGGAAACCCTGAAGATTGGCCGATCTTCGTTTCCACGTTCGAAAGTACCACTGCAATGTGTGGTTATTCCAATGAAGAAAATATAATTCGCCTGCAAAAGTGTCTCAGGGGAAAGGCATACGAGGCCGTTAAAAGCTGCTTGATGCATCCGACGAATGTGGCCAACGTAATGAACACATTAAGGGTGCTATATGGTCAGCCTGAAGCGATAATTAACTCGCTAATCGTGAAAATGAACGCCATTCCGGTGGTTAAAGAAGATAAGCTGGAAATGCTAGTTGATCTCGCTGTTAAAGTACAGAACTTCTGCGCAACGGTCGATGCGTGTGGCTTGGAAGACTATATGTACAACGTAGAGATGGTCGGGTATGAAAATTTGAATACCCGAACCCGACCCGTACCCGATTAGGAAAAAAAATAAAAACCCGTGCCCGACCCGAACCCGCAAGTTTATTTTTTTTGATACCCGAACCCGACCGCAACCCGTCGGGCACGGGTACGGGTCCGGATACCCGACAATCTTTAGTGTTAAACGAGGTCAATAGACCCGACCCGACCCGTACCCGGTTTCAAAACCAAACCCGTACCCGACCCGAACCCGCAAATTATTTTTTTTCAATACCCGAACCCGACCCGTACCCGGCGGGTACGGGTACGGGTGCGGGTTTCGGGTAAATTTTCCGCTACCCGACCATCTCTAGTACAACGTCTCTTTTCTCCACCAGTTGGTCAACAAGCTACCGCCAAATCTGAAGCTAGAATGGGCTCGATACCGCTTAACCCTTCCAAGGGTGAACCTAGCAACCTTTGGTGAATGGCTGTTCCCGCTTGCCGAAGCGGCCAGCATTTTAACGATACCGTCCATACCACAGCAAAACGACCTACCAAAAGCCGTATCCAACCCTTCGAAGAAGACCAGCACTTTCCTGTATACGCATTCCGAGTCAAGTGTTAGCGAAAATTCAGCGAATGAGCCTGCTACCCACAGTTGTCCAGTGTGCAGCGAAGGGTGCAGGTCGGCGTCAAACTGCCTACGCTTTCTTCAATTCTCTCGAGATTCCAAGTGGGCAGCCGTGAGAGAATTTGGATTGTGTCGCCAGTGTCTCTGCCGCCATGAAGGAAAATGCAACGCAAGGCCGTGTGGAAAAAATGGTTGTACTTTGTACCACCACGAGCTGCTTCACAATGACAATAGATCGCTACATTTCACACCGAGCAACCCGTCAACTATAACTTCGCCTGCTGACCCACAAGCAGGACCTAGCACAGCACATGGATGCAACACACACCAATCTGCAGCGAATGCCGTTTTATTTCGTTACCTCCCCGTTATTCTCCACGGGAACAGCGCACCTGTTCGAACGTATGCCTTCCTCGATGAGGGCTCCGCTGTAACACTGATAGACCAAGATTTGGCAGACCAGCTGAAGCTAAAGGGTCCCGTCAGTCCGCTTTGCCTTCGATGGACAGCAGGCACAGAGCGTATCGAAGATAGTTCATCTGTGGTGGACTTAAAGATAGCCGGAACGCTGAATCACGCCAAGAAGTACGAACTGAAGGGAGTTCGTACCGTAAAAGGGCTTATGCTGCCATTCCAGTCTCTCGATGTGAACGAGATCGCTCAACAATATCCGCACTGTCGAAACTTGCCGATCGAGTCGTACTCAAACATCCGCCCGAAAATACTAATCGGCCTAAAGCACGCTTCAATAAGCCTGGTACATGAAAGCAGGGAAGGAAGCTTAAATCAACCTCTTGCCGTCAAAACTCGACTTGGGTGGACGATTTGCGGTGGATACGGTGCCAGCAATGCCTCGAACTTTGTACACTATACATTTCACGTCAGTGAGCACACCGATCAATATGTGAACGAGGATGTGCATCAAAGATCCACAAGATTGCAGAAAGACCCGAAACTAGCCCAAGCTGTGCAGCAGAAAATGCTAGATAACAAAGCAAAAGAATATGTTAGCAGACCGTCCGAGAAAGAGCTAAAGAAAAATCATCCAAAAGCGAGCCAACCTCATAAGCAGTCAACCTGGCTACGCAGCAGAACATCTGTCTGCGACACTACGACAGAAGAAGCAAAAAGCTCAGTTATTCTTTCCGTACATCCTGTGACCACCCGCTACCACGAAAAATTCCGTCATCCAAACCATGTCGCTACTGTGAATGGACTACGGCAAAGATTCGTCATTCCTCGTGCTCACGTTCAGTACGCAACCGTCAGAAAACGTCGTCTATGGCCCCAAAGCATCCAGTTATGGCCCAAAGATAAAGTCACAAACCCGTTTCATCGAAGACGACCACATCCGATCAGCTACGGCGACATTCCAAGGAGAATGGCAGGCGGCGTTTATGACTGCTTGCAACAAAACTGGCGGTCCTGGACGTTCGATGCGGAACAGAGCAAGACTAACAGACGTTCGGCTTACCCGGGGGGAGTGTTAGCCAACCCTAGTTGGCAGCGCATCTCCACTGACCAGTAGGCTCTCTAGCTATTCGAGTGATATCAACCCTGCAATGTACGTTGATAACGAATGGCACAACACAGCATCGTAGACATGTCATCGATCTGGTGAGTCAGAATGTAAACAAAAGTCTCAGTGTATAGAGCACATTACGCTACGAATAATATTAATATTTTCTACTTAAAATACTTAAATTAAGCTGCTAAATCTAAAGTCATAATCAAAACACTTAATACTAATTCATTATCCTACGAAGTAAGTACTTATTATGAGATAAACTCGCCAATATACTAAATCTAAAGATTATTATAGAGTGCTACTGCCGAGATAGCCAAATGCGCACCCTATGCTACACATTATGTAGGTTTGATTCCAGCTAGATCACAGGAGATAATACTAAACTTACAAAAAGGGGACTAAACGTGAGTAACCAGACACAAAATTTATAATGCTACACCAACAAGTTATACAGAGAATCCACGTTACAATTGACAATCACACGCATAAAATACATTACAACATTAGAAATTATCTACACTTATAGCTATAGTAATCGATAAAACATGTTAAAACTAAGTAATCCTACAACTAATATGAAATCAAATTATTTTATACGTGTCCAATAGGAAAATAATAATATCTCTACGAATCTCAACTTGGATTCTGATATTACATTTACGGAAGAAATCCCCCGTCCGTGTTGCCAATTGCAACAGTACTGGTTGGTGACCAAAATCTGACATTTGACATTATTTCTTGCAACCAGTCATGCGGCAGATTTCTAGTACACACGCACCGAGAAGAAATGCCAGAATAACGATAACACCGCTTGCTCGTCGTGTCGCACACACTTCGGAGCGGCAGAGACACGCTTCAACATTCTAGCACCATGCATGACAGAAGGTGTAGTGGTTTTTGGTATTCTCGTTTGCTGCTTCATTCGTATGCCTATAACTTTTCCCCAAATAATGCGGATTCAAAGAAGAACGTTCCCAAAATTGAAAACGAACTCTACTGCATCTATTGTTACAAGATCTTTAAAGTAGTGATCAACCACAAAACCGTGCAAAAATTCAACAATTTTCATTACATAAATTTCAGTGAAAAACGCTTTAATAATTACACCTTATTCTCTATCACTTGTCCATACTATTCCAGCTAGAACTGTAAGCAAAAAGCGGTGAATGCCTGTCACTTCTACATTGTGACATTTTTTCGACTGGTCACAGTGAAATAAGATGCTTATTATCATGTACGTATTCCAGCTAGTTTCAACACATCAAGAGATAGGCTCTCTCGATACAGAAACAATACGACGCGACGGTATTGGCTGAGATTATGACATGACACTGCATACTGGTAAATGTACAGAAAAAATGTAACCGTTTCGGTCCGTGGCTCATACGCCTACGCTATTTTCCGCTATCTGTTTGTACTCCGCCAAAATTAGTCAGCAACACCTTTCACTCAAATAGGACAAGTAGCCCGTATGTCTTCCATAAGCAAAATTACTGTCTCGAGTCCCTATAGGACTATCGGTCTGATTAGCGTTTTGTACATCATCTGCTTTGTGCGGCAGCGTATGCTCTTTGATCGAAGTGTTTTGAAGAGGGAAAAGTAGGATCGTTTTAGAGCTTGAATGCATTGTTGAATCTCCTTATTCATATTGTTGGCGGTGAGCAGAAATCCCAAATATACGAGCTCATCAACCACTTCTCTGGAGCCACTTCTTACCATATATTTGGTTTTCGACACATTTATTTGTAACCCAATCCTCCTATACCCCGTTTTTAGTCTGGCGTAGATTGCCTTCGCCATCCAAGGTTTCTAGTATATTCGCTGAAGATCGTTCCTCTCACACATCAACACACCTTCAAAAGTGATATTGAATAACATACAGGGCAGTCCTTCCCCTTCCCCTCTGCGCGATTCGAAGGGACTTGAGAGTGCCCTCGAAACACGCACGTAGCACATCACACGCTCCAGGATAGCTTTGATCAGCTGCGTCACCGCTAGTTTGTCCGGAAACCTACGAGAACGTTTATCTGCCAAAGTTGTTCGCGCTCGACTGTATCGTATGCTGTCCTGAAATCCACGAATATATGATGCGTGGGCACTTTGTACTCCCGACATTTCCGGTAGATTCGTTGGAGAGTGAAAATTTGATCCGTGGTAGCGAGCGTTGTCCAGCGTAATTGTCAAAAAGTTGTGAAAAATTGAAGATATAATCAAAATGTGTTTATCCTTGTTAAAAGTTCAATAAAATTTTCTAATTTGAGCTTTACGTAAAAACTGGTCTACCTGCGTAAAAGTTACTTAAACGTAAATGTGAAGTGAAAAACTCGATGAAAAAAACTACTTATGTTTTTACGCACGTTGGCTGGGAAGAATTTTTTGAGTGCACATTTGTTTAGGCGAATGTACATATATATTAGCACTAAGGACACCATGAAGGGGTCATTTGATCTCTTGCTTTTTGGCTCATTTCCACAGTGTTTATAACAATATAGTCCGCTTGTCTATTTTTATTAGAAAATACATTGAAAACATAATGTAAAACTTGCTGCTCTATTTATATTTTCATCAAGATAAATATTAACACTATCTATCGACAATCATCGACAATCATCGACAATTTGGATGGCATTTTATATCTGTTAACGAAAAATAATCGTGGCGTATAGTCAGTAAGTTAGGTACTGTATGTTTTATGCTGCAATGACTTTGAAGTGTCCATTTTTGTAAGCAGTTTTCTCATCAGACAGCTTTTCTTTCGGTTAAAGGTTAAAACCATTTCCATTGGTGAATTGACTGGGTTTATTCCCACATAGTTACAGAGCAATCATGATAATGTCGACTGCTCAGAACATGCTTAAAATGACGAGAAATCAGAACATGCTTAAAATGTCACTTTCATCGACATTGCATAAGCAAAGTCTGTTGTAAAAGTGCCAGAGATTGTCACTATATGCTCAGTACTTTCCATCATTAAGAGCTGTTGTTCTAAATAAAGATTCACATAAACGTTGCATAAGTATATTGTTTGATGGCTCTTTCATCATCACATTTATCTATTTCTTACCACATTATTTGTCTGTGCAACTTTTACATTTACTAAGCAGTTTTATTTTATTTTTCTATTTACAGGTAAGTGTCACTCATGGGAAAAATCAATACCGTGTTCAACAATTGCATATCCATTGACCATCGTAAGTTGTTAATCATTTCTTATTTATTGATCTTCAACGTAAAACAGTTTATATACGAAGCAACACTATGTTACAATTATTTTGAAGAATATCAAGTTTTTGTATTTATTTCAAACATGCATCGTTACGACGACGAATTTAGCCAAATGATGTAACTCTTAGAAGTCCTTAATTTGGTTTGAGAGAGACTTTAATATTTAAATTATTACTGTGTGGTTATTTCACGTAAACAACACAATTTATGTCAAATGAATGAGACAATAATAATAAAAATAATTCCGTCGTCACGCATGTGTGCATTGCAAGAAGCGTTTAATTGCAGGTTACATCCTGGTATAATACAAGTACAAGTTCTACGAACAAAGCCAGTTGTAAAACAGTGGGTTACGCCCACATTTCTCTGTCAAGTTACTTCGGCGCAAGTATCTACTAGGTAACTAAATGTGGGTTTTATTGTCTGATTCTGGTGACCAGGTTTAATATCGTTGGCTGTGGAGTCAGAACTGACGACATTATTCTTCTACTGCTCGCACAAAATTATGACACTATTGTTTGCAAGTTGCGTAGTGAGGTGATGGGATTTGACTTATTGTATCCATCAAGGCAGTCATAAAAAATCGAAACAAACCGAAATGGTAATACACACAGTGCAGGGCAGGTCATGCATACGTACCTACCTACCTCCTGTTGTTACCGGGGTACGTCGTCACGGCACTCAAGCGAGCTCGCGACATTTGCACGGCGCGCAAATCAAGGGTTAATTGTTTTGTTTACGCTTGTTGCGAGTTTGTATATTTCTTGGCGACAGTTTAAGCCGAAACGAACTGTTCGAATAGATTTTCTTCAGCTGCGAGTTTGGGCCAGCAAAATTAGTCGTAGCTTTTATGCTCGCCTATTGATATATGAATAGCGTTGAATAGATGATTTTTTTTATATTCCTTGGTAGGGATTGGATCAGTTTTGGCGATCCAATGGCAAATGCTTTTGGTGGGCCGAGAACCTAATTTGTTTTGCAATTTTGCAAAAGATTAATTTGTTGTGACTATTTGCGTCGTTAGACATAATTGGGTTCTTTGTCTTACTAGTGGTGACGCATTTTTTTACTATGCTGGCCATCTAGACTAAAACGTGTAGTTCCTTTGTTCCTTTGTTAATGTTCACGCAATAAATTGCTTATTATACATACATACCATTAGACACACATGCTTCGTCTCCTTGCTAATGCTGTATTAAAGTTTACAATCTGATTGCGATGTTTAGTTTTAAACAGTTTTGCTTAGAAAATTTTGTACGCCATGTTAGAATGTAACGGAAATCTAAAAATATAATCGCATAATGCCTTAACGAATTCGCTCATCGTTGAAAGGATTAATTTTAACCGCAAAATTTGTTATTCCATCACCAAAGCTAAAACATTCGAGAGCCAAAACTTTAGATCTATTCTAATCTGTTCTATCGACAATTTAAGCACTCAACTACGGCCCGGCCAGGAGGGGTATTAACATTCTGCCCGCCGCCCGATTACAAGCTGTCCGGTCGTACCGGAACGACATAATCTTGGGGGTTTCGAACTGTCACGTGGAACGCCACAAGAATTACCGGGTGGCTCAAGAACAAGACAAGGCAACCGTAAAACCGCAACCAGCTAGCAGCGGGTCGGTCGGCTCATTCCGACCGTTGTTCGGTAGAATGCTTCTTGAAATCCGAAACCACCGTCGCCACATCGACACGAAACAATACGACAACAAGCTCTTTGTGTCATTCCGAACGTGGAGCAAGCCGGGTGGCCGTTCCGGTCGAGGTGACAGCTAAATAATCCCATAAACTGCAGCGGTGACAAGAGCCGAGGGGTACCGGTCGGGGCATGGCGTTGAAAACAGGCAAACAAATGCCCTTTGGGGGTTTAATTTCAGCTAACCCTTGGCTTAAACTTAGGAGCTGTTATAGCACGCGCTGATGTGAAGAAAATCATACTCTGTTAAGTGCCGACTTAAATAGTTTGTCGTCACAATGGCAGTATCAAAGGTCGTATGACAATGAAGTATTCAAAGTTGGTAGGTACGTGGCATCTAGAGCTCAGATTCGGTCACACGCTGTAGGTATAAGTTGCAAACAACTGGTGCTTGTGGGGTCTCCAAACATTAGCTAGCTATTATGGAAGGTTTTTATTTGTGTGCCTTACAACGCATCGTATCGGTGCTGTTGGGAAGCAGATCCGCAACGAATAGGTTTCATAATGAGTGCACCGGAAGCCGGGAAGGACCATTTTCCGGAGCTGTCAACTGTCTTACCTTTGTTACACCCTCTCTCGCTCTCTGTCTCTCTGGTTACAAGCACTGCAAATTATATCAAATTTCTTCTTTTCATTTGCTTTTCCTCATTCTCGTGGATTACTGACTGCTGCCCGTCATACCGGAAGCCCCATTCGATTCGATGGATGAGCGAACCGAGTTCTCAGAAGGTGCGGTTTGCTGCGGTAGCACTTTTTTCGTGGTTAGATATGTTTTGATTAAACAGCACAAATATTTATTCATCTCGTAAATGGTGGGAATGCTCAAATCTGGGATTATTTATCTATATTATTTTTTCCGGTTCACTGTTAGTCCCTTCAGATATAAAAGACATCTTTCTGTTAGTACTTTTTCCAATTTTGGAGTTGTTTTTTCGATGCTGTTATCCTTATTTTACTACTCTTGTATGCCCACGAAACCATTAAGTCGCAGATGACAGTGAGCATCACGAATGCGATGATTTTGATGCAAGTTATTAAATTATTTTTCCTGTTAGGCTAATCATTTTACACGCTTGGCTTCATCACACTTTTGAGTGTCTCATAAACAGAAGCTGTTTGGTTCACAATTTGAAGAAAAATTTAAAAATGTAAAATGTACCCAACTAGCATTTTCATATGTATTAAAAAGATAAAAATCAGCATTACGTACAGATATACATGCTAATAAATCGTATTTGATGTGCAAAATTGGCAAATCCGTACTATTTTCGAGGCGATGTACGTGATTACGAATAATTTTGGGCGTTACGACTATATAAGTATTTATATACGATAATATTCGATTAAACGCGAGTCGCTCCGTACTACTATACGATTTTGTGCTGTAAATCGGATGTATGTCAGTTATTATCATTATATACGATAGGAAATCAACTTGATCCTACTTTATCCAGCTTTAGTTACGATTTCGAATTTGTTAGGAGATATTTACGATAATTTTCATACATTGATATACGAGTTGGTGCTAGCTGGGCAGGGAAGCACTTTGTGAAGTCCCTCAGCTTTGTGGATCCCTCAGCTTGGGTAAAGAGAAACGTTATACAAACTTAAATAAGCGTTACTTCGCTCCTTTCCTTCCACGCTTTGTTTCGCCCTGGAGATACTATCAACCCAGGTAACCAATTATACTGCGGAAATACGAACCAATTTTACATTTCAAATGCACACTAACAAAATATGTATTTCTTATACAAACCAACCAATTTTATGTACGTAATAGTTTTACACTCTTGGTGACGAGTTGAACTTTTTCCATCATGAAAAAAATGCATGATGATGTAAACAACCCCACTCAGATATGCCGTAATCCCACATATTTCACACGAGAATTCTATCAATATTAATAGTAAAATGTTAGGCCGTCTAGAAGAAGGCGACCTTCGAAACGTTCAACACATTTCAGCTGACACATTTTTTTGACCATGTCACCAAGCGCCTTACAATACAATCTACTATAACATGAGCTTTGTCCAATCTACTGCCTCTCGTCACTCATTTTGGGTGCGTTACAACATAAATTTGTGGTGTCAACCACACGCTAGTCTAGTCATTGCCAGTCTGTATCATAAACATCACACCACATCGTACGCCCCAGTGCCGGTGATATTGTTGTTAACAGGACAGTGCAATCAACGACAACATTTTTACGATATTATATTGTTTAAAAAAATAGTCCGCATTTTGATATTGACCATGACTGAGCGATTCGAAGCTTTATTGATTTTTCGTAAGTAATTGAATGCTCAATAATCAGTGACTGAAGTTTTTGGAGCGTCTTAGTAGAATACGAAACCTAAAAATTAAAAAAAAAATAAAAGTTAGTTATAGAATAGTTAGTTAGTATTAGTTAGATAAGTTTTCTTATTTTTTATTTTTAGACAATAATCAGTGTTGTTACACCAAACAACAACGTTGGTATGATGAATTCTTTTTCGGGAAAGCATTTCGTTTCTGAGTTTTGTGAATTATACCGCTTTCTCAATTGCCAGCATCAAACAACGATCAGTAAATACATTATGCCAAACTAATGTACAATAATATAATTTGCAAATCATACCAATAATCGAAATAGAGAGATCATCATAATTCAGTTCGAACACATTTAGCATAGTCTCGTATGCAACCGGCGGATGAGACGAGTGATGAAACCACGCCAGACGGTTAGCTTTGACAAACGTCAAACACTGCTGACAATCAGTACTATCGGCGTTCTACTTCAATGGGACTTAATCATGCGCGAGGTCTCCGCCACGCCAATACCGACCGATCAGAGCGGAAAGATCATCGCCGTAAACACGTTAGAGCATATGCTGACATATACAAAACAGCAGTAGCAGCAGAACAACAACAACAACAACAACAACAATAACACCACCCAAAAACCGGCTGTCCTCTAATGCAAAACTCGACTGACAGATTCGTTGACACACAACAGCTGATTGTGTGACCGGTTTTCCTCTAGCTTTCTTACCCATCGCCCGCCGCCGGCGCGATGCGTCGGCGAGGTGTGCAAGCAGATCCAATCATGACGGAAAGAAGGAGCCTCGAGGGCGAAGGCGCGCAGCAGCGAAAAAACTACTCAACCGCAGCCATAAAAGAAACTCTTGTGCTAAGGCTATTGGCGGCGCTGTAAGTGAGAATCCTTTGCTGTCCGGCTCGGATACATCTAATTGCCAAGGTTCTAACGGCAATTAATCTTGTGGATCGGTAATATAATAAGCAAAACAACTTGCAAGTCGAATGGGAAAGGTTAAGCGCCATTTACCTATTTGCCTGTTTAGCGAAAGGGTTGGTAGTAGTTTGAAATGGCTTTATTTAATATCGATAGCATTAGTAAAAATGCTTGCTAGAAGACTCGTTCGCTTCTACTATAACCTATCCAGTTTATTGTGAGAGTATGTTTATCGGGCAATAAATAACTACTCGTTTATTGCCGAGAGAAATCGATTTATTTTGCATAAAATAAAGCAGATAGACAGCGCGATGTTGTTTGTAAACCTTGAAACATACTTTCCGTTCAAACTTGTACCGGATTGAGCAAACAGAACAGCAACGATTGATTGTTTTTTTAATGTTTATTTTGTCCTACTGAAAGTAATTACCTTTTTTCCATTTTAAAAATATTTTTAGCAGTGTTTTCGAATTGGACTTCAATTTCTTCTGCGAATTTTTTTACGACTTCAATTGTCATGATATGGATAATGGGAAATAAATCACATGGGGCCCATATATGGTTAATATAGGCATGCTTTTGGAAAACTGCTGACATTGGGTTTGGTCCGTTCCGTCTCTATAATTTCATCCTCTTTGGAACACTCATTTCTGGTTATAATTTCTGCAGTAATTCGATGATTTTAAAGTACACATTTTATTGCCTTTTTAAAATTTTCTTCCACTATTAAAATAAAATGGGTGTTTTATGAATCTCTATGAAAAATATTGGATCTGTCAAATTATTGGCTATCAGGAATGGAAAAGTTCAATATTATCAATCATTGTTAGGGCTCGTAAGCGTAACGGTCAGTTTCGTCACTGACGTTAGACGATGTTTTATTTTACTTTTTACTTTTTTGGCGACAATCTGCTTATCGAATTTGTGCCGAATTTAGGAGTTGTCTCCACCTTTTTCGGTCTTGGGCTCCCGCACTCCAATGGTCTGTAACACCCGCTGCTGTAGCATCCTCATTAACAGCGCTCATCCAACGGGTACGGGATCTGCCGTCGGCCCCTATCTTGTTCTCTGCTGAATATTGTTTCCGCTGGTTTCTCATCCGGCATTCTTGCTACGTGGACAGTCCACTGTAGCCTGCCGTGTTTTAGTCGCCTTATAACTTAGTATATTTATGTTTCAGCTTCACTCCTTCTTCTGATATGCCGCCAAGAATTGGTCGCAGGATCTTATGATCAAAACACCAAGAGCACGTTGGTCGCTCGCTTTCAACGTCAACGCTTTGAGATCGTAGAGCACCACCTGGAGAAATAGCGTCT
The DNA here is from genome assembly GCF_943734655.1 of Sabethes cyaneus. NCBI lineage: Eukaryota > Metazoa > Arthropoda > Insecta > Diptera > Culicidae > Sabethes > Sabethes cyaneus. Next base: position 73,515,583 of record NC_071354.1, on the reverse strand, counting down.
TATAGTCTTATAGTTTGTATCACTTATACAAACTGATACTTATAGTTTCGTACGGACTTGCAGGCTACGGGACTAGGCTGGCAAATGAGTGAACATGTGCAAATATATCACCTCTGTTTTCTAACTCCTATCTCTACCTCCACGAGGTGCCGCCTGGGGTACGGTAGCCAAAGTTGCGCACCTGGTGGTACGCAACCTTGGTTGTCGTATGCAGACAGAGAAGGTGGAACACTCGCCGTGTGGTTTCCGGCTACCTAATCATGCAGTTCGGCGCAGGTTTTTCGGAGGGCACGGCTGCGGGGTGTGGGCACACCGGGAGAGCACAGAGAGAGAGAGACTCTAAATCGGTCTGTTTTACACAATCTGCAGTTAGGCCCTTTGGCGGTTGGTGCCGAATTGTACGTTTGGGCAAAAATTGAGCCACGGGACCTGATCCTGCCGGGAGTCGGCAAATCAGGAGCCCCTAAGTCAAGGTCTACCTCCGTGCCGATGACTGAATGGCTGGAGGGGTGAAAACATGCCAGTCGCGAACGGAGTGCTTTGGGCATCTTGCCCCTACTGTGCCATGCGGGGCTCTGGTACGGTCGATCTTTGTTGTCCCTTGCGTTTCGTGGGAACAGCATAGTAGTCCTGCCCAATTTCCCTTATGGGTTTTACGCCAAGTGCGTTCTGGCCAATATAATTGGCTTCGCTTACAATTTGCTGTCTGATCTGTGTTGGAGATTGTTTGTGCATATACTCCGCTAGTCAAATAGTTAGGGTCGCACAAATAAATCTTCAACACAAACGGGCAGCAAATTTGTATTTATGCGAAAAACTTTTTAATGGCTCTGTCACCATCGCATTGGTTCAGGAGCCATATTTTCGCAAGGGGTACTTTCATTCGACGGATATTGGAAACCAGAACTTTGCTGCTTTCAGCAAAACTGGTATGACAAATCCTCGTTTGATGCCCAGGGCATGCATATTGTTGCATAGGTCAATAAGTGCATGCCTTATCTCTGAGTTGACTACTCGAGATATTTGTGCAGTCACAGTAGAACTCGTCGTGGATGATGTCCATAGGCGCTATGTCTACTGTTCTGCATACTTACCACACGATGAACCGTCTCCCAGCGACGATTTCAGAAATGTGGTGAGATACTGCCAATCTAATGGGCTTCCGCTCATTGTAGCCCATCACATCATTTGGGGCAGCTCGGATATCAATCCGAGAGGTTCTGATTTGATGGAATATTTGAGTAGTACCAACCTTGGAATACTCAACATTGGCAATTGTCCAACTTTCATACGAGCTGGTAGAGAGGAAGTGTTAGATATAACACTCTGCTCTAACAGGATCAGTCATGAGTTGGCACAATGGCATGTTTCAAATGAGACACCAATATCTGATCATTGCTTTATATATTTTGATCATTTGGGTGTCTCCTTGAACGCTGCAACCTTTCGCAATCCGAGATTTTCTGACTGGGAACTCTTTGAGGAGGAATTGGCGACGAAATTTCAAGGATTCGAACCGACGATTGAGTCATCGATCGACTTGGATGTGGCTGTAGATGTCACAACATCTTTTATTGCGGAATCTTTTGAAGTAGCTTGCCCGCTAAAAACTATTAAAACGACTAGAGGAACACCGTGGTGGAACTCTCATCTCGCGGAACTAAAGAAACGATGCAGGAGAGCCTGGAATAGACGTCGGAGGGATGGCGTGGAGCCTTTCAAGCAGGCCCGGAAAGCCTATGCAAAGGCTCTACGGTCTTCAGCACGCACGAGCTGGCACAGGTTCTGTAGCAACGTTTCCAGTTTCGGCGAGGCAAGTTGACTTAATAAAATACTGTCAAAATCGAAAGATTATCAGGTTAATAACATTCGAAGTTCGAACGGTGAATACTGTTCGAATGACAATGAAATCCTGGAATGTCTCTTTTATAGTCACTTTCCGGGCTGTGTGGAACCTGAAGTTCGAAACGATCCAGAAATCGTTTTAGGTGGCTTAGACTCATGGGCTTTTGCTCGGAGACTTGTCACAACTGAAGCGATTGAGTGGGCCGTGAACAGCTTCTCTCCATACAAATCTCCTGGAACAGATGGAATATACCCTATTCTACTGCAGAAAGGATTCAAGTACTTCAAACACATTCTGAGAAGGATGTTTGTGTGTAGTATTGCTATTGGGTACATCCCAACTCAATGGCGTGAAATAACCATTAAGTTCATTCCTAAAGGTGGACGCGCGACATACGAGCAAGCAAAAAGTTTTAGACCAATCAGTCTAACGTCATTCTTGCTTAAATCACTTGAGCGGATTGTTGATCACCACATCCGCGAAACAAGCTTAGTAGAAGTTCCTCTTCATTCAGCACAACATGCTTATCAAAGTGGCAAATCTACAACCAGTTTATTACATGATGTGGTGGATAAAATTGAGGTTGCTTTTTCACAAAAGGAATCTTGCTTAGGAACTTTTTTGGATATTGAAGGCGCGTTTGATAACGTATCTTTCGCTTCCATTTTGGAGGCTGCTCGTTATCATAATGTGCCTTCAATAATCATAAAGTGGATAGAACAAATGCTTAGTAACCGATTGCTTTTTTCGTCCTTACGGCAAGCAAGCATTTGGAAGCAAAGTGTTTGTGGATGTCCACAAGGTGGCGTTCTCTCGCCTCTTTTATGGAACCTTGTGGCGGACGGCCTATTGAGGAAACTCAATGGTCTAGGCTATCCGTCATATGGTTTTGCGGATGACTATCTCATCCTAGTAGTTGGAAAGTGCATAAGCACATTATTTGACTTAATGCAGCAGGCACTACGTGTCGTAGAAACGTGGTGCCGAGAAATTGCACTTTCGGTAAATCCGAGCAAAACATCTATCGTCTTATTTTCAAGACGTAGAAATACCAATGGAGCTCGCGCTCTGCGCTTTTACGATTCGGATGTTGATGTTGTGAACGAAGTGAAGTACGTGGGGTTGATTCTCAACTCCAAGCTTGACTGGTCCACAAATATTGATTTCCGAATTAAAAAAGCGTGCATGGCCTTTGGGCAATGTAGACGAGCAATTGGCAACTCTTGGGGGCTTAAACCCAAATACATACACTGGTTATACACGGTCGTTGTCAGACCAATACTGGCGTATGGTTGTCTTGTATGGTGGCAGAGAGGGGAAGTTGTGACTGTCCAGACAAAGCTAAACCATCTTCAAAGGATGTGTTTAATGGCAATGTCTGGTGCATTTACTACAACTCCTACTGCCGCACTAGAAGCTATTTTCAATATTAAACCTCTACACTTCCACCTGAAGCAAGAGGCACTAATATGTGCTTATCGACTACACGCGATTGGCCTTTGGCAGTCTGTGGACGGTTCCACTGGTCATACTCGACTGTGGTCGCAAATTGTTGCTGAGGACAAGTTTGCCCTTGCTCCTAGCGATGTAACGCTCATGCGTACTTTCCCGTATAGGACTTTCTCAAGTGACTTTCCTCCTAGAGAGGATTGGATGTCAGGCTACATGGAAAGGAACATTTCCGACTATGTGGTCTGTTATACCGATGGTTCCTTGTACGAAGGTCGCGCGGGTGCTGGTGTTTACTGCCGTGAGCTGGAATTGGAGGAATCCTATTCGTTGGGTAGTTACTGCACCGTTTTTCAAGCTGAAATCTTTGCAATTATGTGCGGAGCTCAGTTTGCACTTCAGAAAGAACTGATAGGCAAGATTATCTACTTCTGTTCTGACAGTCAAGCCGCTATAAAAGCCCTTTGTGCGGCTAATTCTAAATCTAAAACAGTCATCGCCTGCCACACCCAATTAGAAGAACTAAGCATTCTAAATGCCGTTCATCTGGTTTGGGTTCCTGGCCATTCTGGTATAACCGGAAATGAATGGGCTGATGAACTAGCAAGATCTGGAGCAGAAAAGTCGGTTTTCGGACCGGAACCTGCTTTACCAATTGCGGCATGTTGGATAAAACAAAAGATTCGATCTTGGTTTTCATCTGAACATGTACGTTATTGGGAAAATCTTGAAACTTGTCGTCAAACGAAAAGTTTCATTGTTAAGCCTTGTGACAAGGTTGCGAAATTTCTTTTGCAACACTCAAAGGTAAATTGCAGTATTCTTGTCAGATCACTGACTGGTCACTGCAGGCTAAATTATCATATGGCTACGATTCAGCGAGCTGAATCGTTTCATTGTAATTTATGTGAATCCGACTACGGTACACCATATCACGTAATTTGCAACTGTCCTGCAGTAGCACAATTGCGTCATAGGATCTTTGGATCCTACGTCTTAAATGAATCGGATTTTAGGAAACTAAAATTGCGAGACATTTTGATGTTCCTTACCGAAAGCGGTATTGAGCTATAAGCTCTTATTTATCATGAGTATACCCCCCAGGGGGTGTACTTTTGATAAGTTAACTACCAAGGATTGCAGTATCCCTTCGGGGGTACAAAAATCTCTCGGTATATATATGTTTGTGTTTGTCCAAATTCCACATCCACCCCTTCCTATTCCTCCTGTTTTCCTTCCCGTCCTCATCAGGTAAATGATGACACGGGCAAGATGGGCAAGGCACAAATCTTCCACATGATTGTGAGGAACGTGCTGCTCGAGCCAAAGATGCTGATACCTGATACCACTGTAGCCTGCCGTGTTTTAGTCGCCTTATAACTTAGTATATTTATGTTTCAGCTTCACTCCTTCTTCTGATATGCCGCCAAGAATTGGTCGCAGGATCTTATGATCAAAACACCAAGAGCACGTTGGTCGCTCGCTTTCAACGTCAACGCTTTGAGATCGTAGAGCACCACCTGGAGAAATAGCGTCTTATAGTCTTATAGTTTGTATCACTTATACAAACTGATACTTATAGTTTCGTACGGACTTGCAGGCTACGGGACCTCACGTTATCCGTAGAAGGCCCTATTGCCAGCCGTTATACGCCTTTTTACTTCTCGGCTCACATCGTTTTTATATGTCACTAACGTACCAAGGTGAACAAATTCATCGACCACTTCAAAAGTATCTCCATCTATCACCACAGCAGTTCCAACATACGAAGGGCTACCACGCCCTCTGCCAGCCACCATATACTTTGTTTTGGTAGAATTTATGATAAACCCTATCCTTGTAGCTTTTCCTTAAGAACCTCTACGGTTAAGATCGATGTATCAGTATCGTCGGCAAACCCTAAGAGCATGTAAGATTCCATGGTACCGCTTCTCTGCACGCCTGCCCTTCGAATAGCACCTTCCAATGCAATATTGAACAGCAAATCCCCCAAGCAGCCCACTTTTCGCGCTTATAGTTGCTGAAACTTATCGGTTAATCGGTTGTCATAACTGGTTTGTAACAACTGTGCTAGTAGGGCCGGTAGCCCGTCATTTTGCTTCAAACCATGTAACATCATAACCGACTTCGACGTCTCACCCGCTATCACGACGCTTGATTTTGAACCATCAAAGGTAGCAATCTAATCAGTTTTGTTGCAAAATCATGTTCTTGCATAATCCGCTACTGCTCATTTCGTTTAACTGAATCGTACGCCGCCTTGAAGTCTATAAACAAATGGTTAGTCTGCAAGTTGAATTCCCGGAATTTATCGATGACTTACCTAAGTGAATACCGCACTGGCATTCGCCAACAAAGTTTGCCTGAAACGGCCTCAGTCTGAGAAACAGGATGCGGGAGAGAATTATTTTGTATATTTGCGGAGAGTAGTGCTTGAATATTCGCTGAATTCGAGTCAATGGCCTTTTTTGCAAATAGGGCATATGAGACTTTCAAACCAATCCGTAGCTAGTTTCTTTTCAATCTATAACCTGATGGATCCTACAATGGAGCCGTTCACTCCCAAGTTTCAAAAGTTCGGCGAGGATGCCGTCCTTTCTAGCTGTGTAGTAGTTTTTCAGCTCTCAGCATCCACAGGTTGTCCATAATCTTCAATCGTTATCGTTATGATTCTGTTGACAGCTCCATCTTGTTCACTATTCAACAGTACATACATAGAAATATTGTTTCGAACTTCTTTCGATAATCAGGTTGCCCTCCTGGTTGTTGCACATACCAGGCGTTGGCACGGTCCGGTTTCTGATTCCGTTTCTGATCGTTTTAATGAAGCTTCTCGTATTGTACCTCTCGAAGGAATTCTCCGCCTTCGCAAGAACGCGATCCCACTGCTAACGTTTCTTACGACGACGGTGAAGTCTGTGAAGTCTCTTTTTGGCAGCTCTAACATCTCGGTATCTCTCTCTGTTCTGGCGTCATAGCTGCAGCCAATATGTGGCTCGATTCTTCTCGTCAGTCACTCGTTGACACGTTGAATCACTCACTGGAAGTGGCTGCGACAGTAGTACCCAACACTTCTCGCGCTATAGTACTGATCGCATCGTGGATGTGCTTCCACTGCTCGTTTATCTCTTTCGACCTGTACATTTGTATCCCCAACAACTTACTTCACGTCGTGTCTTGGACATTTTCCATATTGTGTCCTTTCGAGAAGATCATACACCTCCTCTTTTACGTCATTGGGTTTGTCATTTGACGACGCATATACATTTATGAACCTGTAGTTAAAGTATTTGCCCTGAATTTTTGACACGATGGTCATTAATGAGCCTCCAGCTAACAACACGCTTTATTTGTTGTCTATGTAATACGCATCCCATTCCATACTCTGCTTTTTTGCTTTAGCCTTAACATTCCAAGTACCGAGTTTCCAATAATCGTACATTTTGGTTCACCTAAGTCCGAACCGATTATTCCCTTATGGTTCATTTTCTGAATTGTTCGTAGTATAAGTTTTTTAAGCATGTCGCCTCACTAGGACTGCGACGCCTAGTCTCTTCGACAGATCTGCTGGCGACACACAGCGTTTCATAAGCCAGCCACCCGCTCCGGGTCAGTCGCTGCTGTAGGCCACCCCTAACTTGGTACCTGTAGGTAGTAAGCCGCGCTTACTTGGTAAAGCCGTTCACCAACCTGGACACTGGACGATAACCAAATATTGTCATTCCCAGGTATTTTCGTTAGTGACAAGATCAGATATTTCGGCATGAAATTCTACTAGAAAAAATGTGACAAACGGGAAATGTTTTGAAACGGGTGATGATTTTTTGATATTCGACAGTTGACTACACTCAAGTCTTTTTTTACACGGTTTGTTTTTTCGATTACTCAAGGACGGTGCAACTTAGGGAGCATTTACAAACTACGTGACGAATGTCAGGCCCCTCCGAAATGTATTGAGAAATAAACGAAGGGTATCTAGGTTTTCCCGTTCTAAACAATCGAAAAAACAAACCGTGTAAAAAAAGTACTTCAGTGTATTCTACTGTTAATAAATGAAAATAAAGATTTGACATCATTTTGAAACTCAATGTAGCGACGGTTTTTGTATAAACCCTACAATTTTAACATTTACATTTGCATTTTACATTTTTTCAAAACGGAGTAATTATAAGAAATTGAAGGCCAATATTTGACATTTTAAAGTCCAAGGTTCAAATAAGAAGAGTTTAACATGAGCTCATATCAATTTTGAGCACCGAACAAGATCGGGCACTCAGCTAGTTTAAAAAAATCACCGTGAAACATGTGTTTAGAATGTTACTTGTTCAGTGATTTAGAATATCTTTAGTATATCTCATCACGTGGTATTTTATGGGGACCTTAATAGTTACTGAGTTTTAAATGTGTAATTTGTAATTTGTCTTTTCGTAGTAAAGAAAAACACGCAAGCCAAGAAGTACTTCAAGAATCGGCATCCTGAACAACACAATGATAATTTTGGCTGAAACTTTGCACAGTGTATTTTTGCGAGACGTATTCACGAAAAGTTAACGAATGTTTCTCTACGTTTTGGCAATATTTTTTAGATTAAAGCTTGGTTCGACTCATGCACCTTCCAGCATTGGACAAAAGGTAGGAGTCAAAATGACTACTTGTCAAGCATAGCTACCAATAACCCCCCCCCCTTCCTTTCCGCTCTTTCCCTCCTTCACAAAAAAAAATTTTTATTTCTTTCCGCTACCGTCCCTTCATCAATTGTAGAACCATCGTTTCAAAAAATATTAATATTTTTTCATTCACTAATTATGGCGCACATTTTTATTTACCTATGTTTACTGCCGTGAATCGTTCTCTAACTTGAACAAACGAAATAAACACCTGTGTCTTGTGCCCAAAATTGAAAATGCCACTGAAAATTGAAGCCACTGAACTGCTGACGTCTGGTTGTTAAATCGAACTGCGCTTATTCGTTTCACCGTTGCTTATCATGTCTACACTCTAATCAATATTTTCCGAACAACACAACAAATATTCAATGATTTCATCCATCCAACAACATGTAAATCTACCATTACTGAATCTCAGGATCAATATTTGGATTTCAATGTGCTCACTCATCGCTGTGATAATTACCGTATAATGGGGTGTACAATATTTTATTGCATTTCGAAATAATAATAGCCTATGTTTTAAATTTCCATGAAATGTTAATTATCGAGAAAAAGTGAACTTTTGAATTGTGTCGATTATCGGACGGAAAAAGATTTTTTTTGCTCTCAAAATAGAGCAAGGTGTTTTGTATTGTCTTCGCGACAATTGACAGTTGCCCCGAATTGATTATGGGGAGATGTGCATTGTCCCCAAGAGTCGGCATTTTGGCTTTCTACTTTTATTTTTTTTCTACCGAATCTAGTTCTCGTTCACTTATTGTGATGTGACAACCAGTATTAGAGTGGCCGTCTTTGGCATCAGTTGGTAATAGAAGCATTTAGTGACCTGAAATCAAAGAAAAGAAGAAAAGTTTTCCAAATTAAATCCTACTATTAATATGTATTCGCGACAGATACGTATTTCACCTACGACTTGCAGGTTTCATCAGTGTTTCCGTTCGTCCTAGTGAGTATCACCCCATTATTAATTGATCAACTACTAAATTCACGATTGTGTTGATAAACGACGTTCGTATTTTCCATCTGTGTATCTGTAAAAATACTGTAAAATCTACTTTATTATTGTGACTAATTCGAAAATAGACACTGATGAAGCCTGCAAGTCGTAGGCGAAATACGTATCTGTCGTGAATAAATATTAATAATAGTATTTAATTTGGAAAAAGTTTTCTTCTTTTCTATAATTTCAAGTTCATCTGTGTCTGTTTTCGAACTAGTGACAATAATCGAATAGATAGTACAGTATTTTTACAGTTCCATAGATGGGAAATACGAACGTCGTTTATCAACACACTCGGGAGTTCAGTAGTCTATCAATTAATAATGGGGTGATATTCACCAGGACGGACGTAACTTGGTTCTCTACTTTTCGTGGACGGAGTGATGGATCGGATGGATTGAAATTTAAATCGTAAGATCCGTTATTATTACCCATGACATGAATATAGTTATTAATGATATTATCAACCAAACAAAAAAGACAGCAAAGAACAGATTCCCCAAAAACTTTTTTTTATTATTCGTTATTTTAGATCGTTAATTTCTTAGCTCTCAATTTAGAACCCTAATTCTACGTGATTGATTTTACTTAATCAATGGTCGTCCACTTTGGATTTTATTTCTTTTAGGATACATTCTAAAACTATTCCTTCTTGCCCCCCATTTACGTTGTGTAATAAACAAATAGTCGGAAATCTTCTTTGTCTAAATAGTCGGAAATCTTCTTTGGCCAAGAAGAAAGCCTCTGATTACGAAACCACAACAGAGTCAGATTCCAACATGAGAACTAGGATTACTTCAGAAATCTGGTACCATTCGAAAGAAGCACACCACTGTAAACACTGCATACCATTGAAGTGTACTTTCTAGTGGTGCGAGTGAAAGGAATTTCTCCAGAGCAAAGTGAAAAATGTACGTAAATAGTGTGCTTCTAATGGTACTACATAGAACTTCGTACATACCGAGCTGCATCCACGAAAAGAAGGCACCAGTCTGCAAATATTTGATTGGGACGGTAAATATCAAGTAGCGTACAGAAAGTGCATAGTGGAAGCGATTGTCGTCGTTGAAGGAGGTTGGGAATGCAATCGGAAGACCGTTGCATGTTGTGGAAGCGACAAAAAGTTGTTTAACGGTTGTTTACAATCCGACATTGATCCATCAATGTAGCAGCAGTCCAAATGAACTAATAACGATGTTTGAAAAATATCACACTTTAAAAATGTCGTTGTTTGTTTATTTTTACCTGGAAAATTATTGTTGGAATTGTTGAATGAATAATCATATTGGTAAATATATAAGTATAATATAGAAAAATATTAAATGATATTCATACCAGTTTTTACTATTGGCGGTAGTGTTGATGTGCTGCTAATATTAACGTTAAAATAACATGTCAAATATAAACAAAGAACAGTGAATTGTAAACTGTGCTGCTCGAGTAGCAGATACTGACATTCTAAATTAGGAAAACGTCAAGATAGGTACTGCTAAATGGCTTGGAATATTGCATCTTTTATTTATCAAAAACTTTTGCAACTGCATTTTTATGAAATTTACTCGATTCTCTTTGTTTTGATGGTTGAACCGTTCGACAGTTCTCATTCGTTTACCTTTGAAGCAAAGACGTCATAATGGGGATACTATGAAATGTTGCAATTTACTATTGTTCCATGCTTTCCAAATATTTTTATTAATCTTTGTTTTTGAGAATTCCTAGTGTCCGGCCATAGAGGCTGTCTGGCCATAGGGGATTTCTCCTATAAAAACAGAAGGTCAAGTTTCGATAACGGAATGTAGCACCTAGGCTTTGCTATGCTTATTTGTTTACTACTTGAGTGCCAGATCTTACTCTCCCAGTCGCTTATACATTTGATGTCCATGCAAGAAATTAAAGCCTTTTACCTCATTTGAACGCTTCTTCCCTTTTGTCCTCCTATAAAGAAAGAGAAACGAACCCTTGCTTTCACTCCCCTCTCTTGTCTCCTATCCACTTATGCATCTGCTATCGATCCAGAAATATGCATAATACAATTCAAACAACGCCCTGTTTCTCCTCCTCCTTGATAGGGGACAGCCCCTTTTGTTAATCTGTTATGCCGAGGAATATTTATGCCAAATTTGATGAAGAATTATTCCGGCGTTCCGGAGTTATGGCGATGCATACAAATCAAGGGCGAACAAACACAAAATTATTGCAACACTTTCAACTGGCTATAACTTTTCTGGACAAAAATTAAGTTCATCCTAATATATCTGGAAGATTCGATTTAGAAATTCACATTAGGCGAGAAATAAAAAGCATTTTCCTGGTTTGGACATCCCTCTTCCGCTTGTCCCTTTTGTCACACAGCCACCTATACACTTGTTTTCTTTCCGAAAGTCACTATAATGGAAGAGAACAAAGCCTTTTTTTTTACTTATTTTGATCTTAGCTCTTAGTAGTACTCTTTTCGGACCCTACCTTTGTCTCTTAGCCACGCGTATAACTGCGCTTGGCTCAAATGAGAGAGAAACACAGCGTCTTTTACTTGTTTTGACTACCCGTGCCCCTCCCAATCCCAGTGCTGATTCCCTTATGTCAAAGAACATCTGTGCCATTGAGTGAGCGATATGCTTATTGAATTTTATGCGTGGTTGTGTGTAATCCTTCCTTCAATGCTTTTCTCTATTTTACCCACCTCGTTCCACATGACAGCGCTGTCCCCAATTATAGCCATCCCTGGCGCAGATAACCAGTGCATTTATTTAACTGTAAGGGTCTCATTTTTTGCACTGTCACTAGGCCATATCGGGATAACATAGAATTCAGCACGAAGTAAGGGTGGTGAAGGGCCTGAGAATAAATCCATGCTAAAGTCACTTTGCCATCAAATTGCCTAATTCTAGCCCCTTCCTAAAGTGAGAAGGGGTCCTAATTCACCATAGAAAAAAATTCTTACCTCAAAAAACCTTCACCTGCCAAATTTGGTTATATTTGCTGGATTAGTTCTCGAGTTAAGAGAAAATTTGTATATCATTTGTACAGAAGACCCCCCCCTTGAAGTGGGGAGGGGTCATAATCCCCCTGCTAAAAAGGGGAGGGGTCTCAATTCACCATAGAAAAAAAATTTGCCTCCAAAAATCTTCACGTGCCGAATTTGGTTTCATTTGCTTGATTAGTTCGCGAGTTATGAAGAAATTTGTATTTCATTTGTATGAGAGTCCCTCCTCCTAAATGGGGGAGGGGTCATAATTCCCCTCCTAAAGAGAGGAGGGGTCTCAATGCACCATGAAAAAAATCTTATCTCCAAAAATACCCTCATGCCAAATTTGGTTCCATTTGCCTGATTAGTTCTCGAGTTAAGCATAAGAACTTTCCTCGGCCCCAAAAACCCCTACATGCAAATTTTCACGCCAAACGGTTCAGTAGTTTTCGATTCTGTAAGGAACATACCGACAGACAGACAGTAATCCATTTTGCTGCACATCGGAAACGCGTTAAGACGTTCTCCCCCTCCCTCAACTCTTCCCTTGTTAGCTCACCCAGTAAGCTCCACCCTTTTGTAACCTGTTTTCTCCGAAAATCCATTTAACCCATTATGACCCGGGTATACCTAAATTTGGACCAAATGAAGTGAAACTCTGTAATCTATTATATTATGGCTCGAATGTGTCGGGAAACGCAAAATCGTCATTTGGAATGCTTTCAAGGCCAAAATATCGCAGGTTAAATATTTTATAGGCTCAGTTTCAAACAAACAAATCACAAAGTTTTTTACAGATTTCTTATCGAATTTTGTGATAGACTTTACATATAAATACTAATTTACATGTCAGGTAATGTTTTGTCACTAAATGTAGATTTTTTCATGCGTTTTGGAGACAAACATTTTTTCGCCATTTTTTCAACTTTTTTTCCGCCATTTGTCACAACTTTGCACTGGTAAAAATACAGATGAAATGACAAAAACTGACAAATTATATCACACACACATCAGATTGATGTCTTATCTCTCTTGTAGTGATATATTAACAATGCTAACTATTGAAATTCAGCAGTAAACAGGTTTTGAAGACGAGGTATGATATATCATACGCTGGGTCATAATGGGTTAATCCCCCACATTGTGATTCCTTCTTCTTTCTTCTCAGACCCCACCCCCCTTCTTTGTCTCCCCGTCACTCGTACAACTGCTCTCCGTCCACGTGTATGTGAAACACAGCCCCCAGTTTATTAGGACCTTCCCCCTTGTTGGAGAAACCCCCCTCCCACTCCATCTTGGTGGGGAGCATTCCTTTTTATGCCAACCACTCATTATTTATTCTATTAGATCCAGAAACATGTATGCCAAGTTTGGTTTAGAACGGTTGATGCGTTCTGGAGTTATGGCGGAGCACACATACATACTCAAGTTAATTTTTATACAGGGTGCTAGACAATTTAGTGCAGATATTTCAAGGGGTGATAGAGCACCACACTTGATCTCAGCCACGTAGCCAGGGGGGGTGCCCTGGGGGCCTTGGCCCCCCCCGAAATGTTTTGACTTACATTTTTCAAAAAAATTTCAATGCAGAATAACAATACACCAAGCTAAAACTGTAGCACAAGTATATTTTTTATGAGTGCGCCTTTGAATAACAATATAACCGACATCGTTTTGTATCTCTCATAGTCTGTGAAAATTCTCAACTATGTAGCTCTCCGTTACTTGGAACATTCGGCATGGACAAAGGCGACGAAATATGAACATGGAATGGAGACTTGGTACCTGGAACTGCAGATCGTTAAATTTCGTTGGTGGCGATAGAGTGCTGCTCGATTAGTTAGGACTCCGAAAGTTTGGCATCTGGAACTGCAGCGGAGATATGTCGCAAAGGCGAGAAGGTGTGGAGGATCCGTGGCAGTAAAGCCCAAATTTTTCAGAGCGGTGGAGCGACCAACGAGCTGGGAACGGGCTTCGTAGTGTTGGGCAAAATGCAGAATCGCATAAAGGACTGGAAAACGATCAACGAGAGAATGTGCGTGTTGAGGATAAAACGCCGTTTCTTTAATTAAACTATCATTAACGTACACGAAGGTATACTCGACGACGAGAAGGAAGCGTTCTATGCGCAGCTGAAGGCAACGTACGACAGCTGCTCATGATAGGACATCAAGATCATCATCGGGGTTATGAACACCCAGGTCGGCAGGGAAGCAATGTATAGACCTGTGATCGGGCCCCATAGCCTGCACACCGACGCAAACGACAACAGCCAGCGATGCATCAACTTTGCAGTTCCCGAGCATTTTCGTTTCCCACAAAGATATCCACAAAGCCACCTGGAGATCACCTGACCAACGAACTTCTAACCAAATCGACCATATTCTCATCGAGGGCCGGTTTTTCTCGAACATCACCAACGTATGCTCCCTATCGTCTCGGACCATTACCTAGTAGCAGTACATGTGCGTTTAAAATTCGGTTTATATCTCGCGACAAAACCGCTCTTCTCGGTTAAACATTCGGCAGTTAAACAACCCGCCAGTTGCCGAAAACTACGCGCGCGTACTGGATGAAGCTCTGCCTTCTTCTGTGGAGCTAGATGCTTCAACCCTCGAAAACGGATGGAGTATGATACGCTCGTGCATACATCGAGTGCACGAAATGATTGGTTTGACGTGGAATGCCAACAAGCGATAGAATTGAAGGAAAAAAGAGCTTGGGAATACTATCCAATCATATCCACGAGAGAGAATTTGGCCAAGAATCGACAAGCGCGGAATGAGTTGACCATGATCCTGAGGAAAAAGCGCCAGAAGGAGGACAGAGCTGGAACAACTATTCTGGGTTAATGACGCGCGCACGTTTTACGAAGAGATAAACCAAACTCGTAAGGGCTACACACCTAAACCTGACATGTGTAGGGACGAGGGAGGGGATCTAATCACAAACGAGCGCGAGGTGTTCGATAGGTGGAGCAGTATTTCGATGAGCATCTCAACGGCGATATAGCAATAGGAGACGCAGCGGAAGTTAACCTCGGAGTGCCTACAAACGACAACAGCGTGCCGGCTCCCGATCTCGAAGAGATCCGGCGAGAAATCCGTGTGCTGAAGAATAGGATTATCGGTCTGATTAGCGCTTTGTACATCGTCTGCTTTGTGCGGTGTATGCTCCTTGATCGAAGCGTCTTGCGGAGGGAAAAGTAGGTTCGATGCGAGAGTGCCAGAAGCTATGAAGTTTTTAAAAATCCTGTAAAACATTTTTCTCACCAGCAAACTAATTAGCATAAATCATATTGTACGCAAACTTATGAAAACCATTAGAAAGTTACTTGTGTTACATGAATACTTAGTTAAACAAATTAATTAATTAATTCGAAAGAACATTCTGTAACATAAGCATTAAATATATTTCTTAAACAAAAGGTTTTCTGCATACTAACTTGGCCTCCCTCCAGAGGTGAGTGAACCTCTTAAGTTTAAAACTTCTCTAATAAAAAAATGACTTGGCCCCTGTGAGTGTTCCGGAACTGAGGAATCACCCAACGCGTAGAGCTATATAGGATTAGGTCTTACCTCGCTGACTGTCCGTTGGGAAAAGAGGCCGATTGAACGGGTGTACTTCCCAGCATGCTTTGCAGCGCATGCTGTGATCCGCGGATTTTCGTGTCGGAGTTACTTTAATGCAGTAACTGCGCGCATACAGTATGCACCCCTTTGTTGGTGCATATATTGTCACACAGCTACGGCAGTGTTATTGGTTTATCTGTCTGATACCACACATCCCCCTTCCACTTGAAAAAAAATATTGTGCAACTCCAATAAAATCGGCAATGGCATCTGAAACTTATAACAACTTTACTGAAGCTTCTTGAACACGACTTATTTGAATATCTCGTTTACGTTTTCAATCTTCCAAACAAGCCTTTTTTACACAGAGAACAGACTACCAGGTAATTGACAAAAAGTGTGTAAATAGAGCACCCCTCGAGCAGTAAGTGGCAAACTAAATCTTGATGTCGCTGCCATCGCTACTATGCAACTCCAGCACAAAGAAATATTGATAAAGGTACATGGATATTTTTTTTTTGGTGCGTTTGGCAAACCATTTCTGGAGGGCGCTACCGACAGATTTTACACACAAAAAATCGATTACTTCCTTCGAGCCTGTTAATCTGTTCTGTATGCTTTTTATTCTGTTGTGTTTTATTTATGATAAACTTAACCAATCATAATCAGTTTCTATTTATACGATTTATTCACTAACATAGTCGAAAAGTACTACGCAGCTATTTAGTATTCCAAGTATTCCACCACGCACACATAAAAAGATTTTTTTTTTTCACATTAGCTGGGGCCCTCGCTGAGGCTGTTTGCAGTAGGAATAATATCAAAAAACATCAAATATCAAACTCCCGGATCCTCTCCTCCACTCTTCGCTCACCCCTCACTTCTACATAAACGATCCGCAGCTAATGTCATTTTCGTTAGTGACGAAACCGCAAATTACTTCATAGTAATATTTTGAGACATAGACAAGAGGTTTCCAACAGCAATGATTACTACGTTGATTATTACCATTGCTTACCTTATTAATTCGCAAATAATTACATAAGTAATTTCTGATTACTACGCAATTATATACCTTACTGGAAACCCCTTTGACATAGATGGATTCTGCATATGTCTAATCACTTGTCGGTTGGGTCGTTTGATGTACCGACCAACACCAAGGCAGCTGCTACAGATCATAGCATGATGATGTTATCTTGACGTCAAATGACAATGCTGGGTGGTTTGTATACTCAAATTTTGTCACATCTAGCGCCTTCGATAAGTGTTTTCGTGAGAGATTGTGTCGATTACTTTAAAATGCATGTAAGGCAATTTCTTTTAAAAACACCAAACAATTTGATTATTATTTTCTTGAACTCTAACTCCATGTAAACGAGCACTCATGACTGTCAGAAATGAGGTCAAGGCGTTTTGTGCGATGGTTTTTTCAACTACTTCGCCGACTAAGCCCAGTAAGCCGTTGGATGGCTTCATGTATTAGTGAGAGGATGACCGCCATACAAGTCGAGCTTAATGAAACCCTTCTTTTCATCCGGCGTGTACGTGTATCAAAGAAAACTCATTGAAGTTAGACGATGGAATAGATGTTTATGTTTAACAGTTTGTCTTTTGTGGGCTTTAATTCGATTTTGGTTATGAGATAACATTGAAAGATATTGCACAAAAACTATTTCTAAATTTGGAATGTGTCCGTACCCATAGCGGTGATGTTTTCAGTGAATTATAACAAAAAATTGAGGTAAAAAAAACAACTTGACCAATTCCGTAAAATTTTACAGTGTTATTTCATTGATTTTAGCTTCCACGGTCAAGCAACGCATAAAAGTTCGATTTCTTTTCGATTTTTTTTTTTTACTGTTCCGTGAGACGAACAAAATTCTTCAAGTTTGTTGGCGATCGCTTACTTCTCGTGGATCGTCGAGTCGGTTGATTATCTGTTTGTTTGTCGGCTTCAGGTGCTGAAGTTTGAACAGGATCTCTATTGTCGTTGTTGATGTCAACACTCTGTGGGTTGGGTTGTCTCCAGTCGTAAACCCTCTTGGTCTGTGAGACATGCCTTTTAACTATTTGACCAGATTCATCACTCAAGACAAGCATTCCGCTGTTTTCTTCTATAACGGTATATTTATGAGGATCAAATCGGGACTCCGCTTTGCCTCGGGTTTGTCGCTCTATCACAACTTGGTCTCCAGGTTTAATTCTGCATACGCGAGAGCTGCGTCTAGTGTCTTCTCGTCTCTTACCTAGAATCTTTGCATCGCGATCTCTAGCACTCAACTGATCGTTTTCAAAAGTAGCTTTGCCGGGGCATAGCAGAGGGAGACCCCGCTTTATTTTTCGTCCCATCATCACTTCCTCGGGTGGTATTCTTGTAATAGAGTGGGCGGCTGCGTCATGCGCGTGAATTGCCGCGTTCAATTCGTCCCTGTAGTTTGTTCCACTGGATGCTGCGGCTGTCATTGCTTTGTTAACCAGCTTCATACAGCTTTCAGCTAGTTCATTTTGCTGGGGATGTAGGGGAGTAGAAAAGACTAAATTGATTCCACGTTCAAGGCAGTATCTTTTGTACTCCTCGCCGTTAAATGGAGGACCATTATCTGATTTAATGCATTCTGGAAAACCCTCTTTATCAAATACAGCATCTAAAATCTTTCTCGTGTTCTCGAAGCTTGTCGATTTTACTGGTTTTGCAACAATGTACCTGGACCGATAGTCTACAAGAACCAGAATGGAGATTCCCCCAAACCGCATATATGGTTCATTAAAGTCTACGGCAATCGTCTCCCATACTGAACTTGGGGCGAACAAGCGTTGCATGGGTGGGTTTTTCTGGTTTACCGGTTGTCGCACATAGCGCACACGAGTTTACCCATGCTTCCGCGTCTTTTGCCATACCAGGTCACCATACTCGCCGTCTCAAAATACTTTTAAATTTAGCTATTGAGGGATGGCCCTTGTGTGCAATAGACAGTGTTTTCCGTTGTAAGTTCTCTGGGATAACAGCACATCCTGATTTTACCAGTAGTCCGTTACGTGAGCTCAACTCGTTGCTTAGAGCTTTAAATTTCTTCAGGTGTGTTGGCCAAACTCTAGATTCAAGAGCATCTATTGACTTCAATCCCAGCAGGCGGTCATCCCGAACCGCTTCCGATTACTAAATAAGTATGCGGTCATCCCGAACCGCTCTAAGACCAAAATACCAACAAATACGAACTGCGGTCATCCCGAGCCGCTCCCGATATCGAATTGCGGCCACCCCGAACCACTTCAAATACCAAAAAAAGCGCACCCGCTTTGTTTCCAATTGTCAAATAAGCATGCGGTCATCCCGAGCCGCTACTGATTTCAATCCCAGCAGGCGGTCATCCCGAACCGCTTCCGATTACTAAATAAGTATGCGGTCATCCCGAACCGCTCTAAGACCAAAATACCAACAAATACGAACTGCGGTCATCCCGAGCCGCTCCCGATATCGAATTGCGGCCATCCCGAATCACTTCAAATACCAAACAAAGCGCACCCGCTTTGTTTCCAATTGTCAAATAAGCATGCGGTCATCCCGATCCGCTACTGATTTCAATCCCAGCAGGCGGTCATCCCGAACCGCTTCCGATTACTAGATAAGTATGCGGTCATCCCGAACCGTTCTAAGACCAAAATACCAACAAATACGAACTGCGGTCATCCCGAGCCGCTCCCGATATCAAGTTGCAGTCATCCCGAACCGCTTCCAATGCTTAACAAAGCACGCGGTCATTTGAGCCGCTCATGACTGTCAACTTTTTTTTTTGTTCACTATCACATCAAACAGACGTTCGTCCAAAGTGGTCGACCTGGTACATATTCAATGAAATTTTACAATATGAACCGCAACTGTTCAAACCCACTTTACCCGAGTTCAACCGGCATTCCAGTTCCAAATTGAAACGAGGCTCGTCGGCCATCATTTTTTTTTGCACTAACGGTTTTCTGTGTAAAAAAAACTTCTGCGCATTGGGTGATTCCGCAGCAGTGTTCAAAACTTCGTAATAAAATTAGATTTTCTGCTGGTAAAAAAAAAACCAGCGTCCTGTCACGGTCGCCAATGTGAGTGTTCCGGAACTGAGGAATCACCCAACGCGTAGAGCTATATAGGATTAGGTCTTACCTCGCTGACTGTCCGTTGGGAAAAGAGGCCGATTGAACGGGTGTACTTCCCAGCATGCTTTGCAGCGCATGCTGTGATCCGCGGATTTTCGTGTCGGAGTTACTTTAATGCAGTAACTGCGCGCATACAGTATGCACCCCTTTGTTGGTGCATATATTGTCACACAGCTACGGCAGTGTTATTGGTTTATCTGTCTGATACCACACAGCCCCCCCCGAACGAAAATCCTGGCTACGTCACTGCTTGATCTGTTTCGTTATTGTTTTTCATACGTGTCAGACTGTGCTCGTTGCATGCGGTAATCTAGTGTGCTATGCGTGATGTATTGATTCGTGCAGTTTTCAGATGCTAATTCAACACCCAACACGATACGTTTGAAATGAAATTGCAACGAAACTATTTAAATGAGATAGGCGTTTCACGTCAGAGAATGAATTCTAGGACGGTACCAAAGCAAACAAAAGCAATTATTTTTATCATACCTTTTCAGTTAATTCTTTTTTTACATTATTTAGTACGTAAAGATAAAAAATTGGTGAATAGAGAAAAAATTATTTTGAACCATGAAATAGAACATAGTTATTGATTTTTCTTTGGAGTTTCCCACCATTGTGGAACATTTTATAAAAACATTTTCCAAATAATAATTTTTTTGGAGTATTGAGCCAATTAGCTCGGCCATGCTTGCTTCCTGAGATATAAATTTTTGAGGCCGGTCAATGATCAAGAATATCGAGTATTTTTTATCCAGTTTTCAGGAACAGTAAAAAACGCTATCTCTTTTATTTCTAAAACTCTAATTTTTATCATTAAAAAACTATGAATTGACAATAAAAGAATGTTTTGAATGTTTTACGTGTGTTTAAACATAGTTTTTCTGACCTTTTAGCTCCACTGTCATAGATAATTTTAGGAAAATTTATTTACTCCAATTTTCATAAAACAATTTTTATTCTCCGTTGCTTGGTTCAAGAGTTATAAAATTTTTAAATAAGCGATGCCCGACAAAATGGGAGAATTTCTTTTCGAGTTTTCTAAGAGACATCAATTTTATCAAATATTGAAATGTTGTTTGCATTCATAAGTTAATAAATTCGTTCTATTGACTCATACGTAGCTTTCAAATTCACAAACAAATGTCAAAAAAGGTTTATCCTCAAAAGGTTCAGATACAGCGATAACTGTCCGACCGCCTTAAGCGTTTCGATTATTTAGCGCAACCTGTCTCCAGTTACAGCAACGGGTTCAAACCGAAAATTTTACCTCACTGCAGTAATTAACCTCTCATTACACGTCATATGTTATTACTCGCTTTTTAACTGGTGCATTCCGAACCCGCTCATCCCACCGCTTTTTGAGGAAAACAAAGCAGTGCCGACAGGTCG
The DNA here is from genome assembly GCF_943734655.1 of Sabethes cyaneus. Classification (NCBI taxonomy): domain Eukaryota; kingdom Metazoa; phylum Arthropoda; class Insecta; order Diptera; family Culicidae; genus Sabethes; species Sabethes cyaneus. The sequence goes on along the minus strand of NC_071354.1, from coordinate 73,494,543 downwards.
GCCCGGCTTGCTTCGTAGCGGTTCGCTTCAGCAGTGATGAGCCCACCAGTCAGCGCGACGACATGAAATATGATCCGACAATTTTTCATTCCTTCACCGTCCTTCACCCGACGGCTTCCGGGTGCGCGCCGTGCCCACCAACAAATTGTTTGCTTTTTCGGTTCACTTCCGGTAATTTCTCCGCAGGAATATCCCCGCGGGATGTCTTCGACATTCCACCATAGAATGGATCGTTTCGGCGGAGCCGCGTGCTGCTGCCAATTTGATGACCTTCCGCAAGTCTTTCATTCAACCTCTCCGAACGCTCACTCAGGGAGGTCATTAGGAATGATGAATTTCATGGCCTTTAACAACGGTGACCATCGCGACGTGCGAGGGCTATTTGGGGTTTGAGTCCGAATAGCGCGCAATGATCCGTCGGATGACAAGATGGGCGAATAGCGCGCACGGGCACCGAAAGCGATAAATCATATCCCATAAAGATCGTATAAGTATCGTGCTGTGGTTTTTACCAGTGCTTAGCATAAAATTGATGATGGCAACCGTTAAACTCTAGGGCACCGCCAGAGCTGTAATCCAGATTGTAATCGCTTTGCAACGGTGTTCTGAGTTGTTTATGGGTTGCTCCAGTAATTGGAAAAGCTAATGAAGTCTAAATTTTGCCACATGATGGAACTGTAACACAGAATGTATGTCAGTCCTGGGCGGCGTTTTTTCCCTACTATTTCTGTCAATAGATTAAATTTCAATCACGTTCTAGCTACTCAAAGCTTATGGCGGCCATATCACGTACATTCATTTCACGGTTTTGCTACTCTTCACACAAGCATGCCTACGCTTTTCAGTTTATTTCAAACCTCATTAAGCAGAGCAAAATATAGACACCGTATCAACATGTCTATTAAAAGTAAAAACACTAAGCAAATAACAAGAGTATAATTGATGTAATTACCCCTTAACCGTAAGTTTAATGTGACAACTATTTATGTCATTAAAACAGAAAGCGGAGATAAACATTACGGGATGACTGTAATTAAAACGTTTAATTTTTCTCGTATGCTGCCCTACAATATTTAGTCGTTCGAATTCTTTTCAGAACTTAAAATTTTTAAAGACATTCAACCGTAGAAGAAATAAGTCTATAATTTTCTTTTCAAACGGAAGCTTAAGTTGTTAAAACTGATTTGTTCTAATTAGAATCTGCCGCGAGAATTCACTTTAGTGTCCTATATGTTGTGGCTGTCTTCAACGTATCTAGCATGTTATTCCCTAGTTCACAACGAACACGCGTGTTGTCCACACCCCGTCTAGTCTTGTTCACGATCCACTCTACACCAGTCACTAATATCACGGACAACTCCGTCGGAGGTCGGTCATATGCACGGTTGAATGAATTCCAATGGCGATGTGATTACTGATTATGATTGCGACAGGAAAGGGTTACATGCTTATTCGACGAATATATCGTATTCCTTCCAAAACCGACCGACCGACCGACCAACCATTCGGCTGGCTGCCCGCGGGAATCGTCTGTGTCGTGCTGCGACGCGCCTGCTGTCGTGACCAACTGATTTAGAATCGCTTCATTAGCACTTCTAACCCCAATCCAGTAGTGATTGTCATAGGCATGAAATCGCATCGCAACGGTGATAATCGGCTGCCATATTGATTGGTTCCACAAGCTGTTGTCATATGATCGTCAGCGCGAAGGTCATCGTCATCATCCGCAACGGCGCGTATTTTCGGTGGAATAAATGAAAACAAGTTGTTGTGATAGTTTATACAGTTATCAACTTTTTTTTACGGATTGCGTTAAACTCCCTGAAATATTTGCACTAAGCTACCAAACACCCTGATTTTTTCATGAAAACTTTGCATAAATTAAAACGAAAAATTTGCGATGTCAAACTTTTTTATGTCCGTCCGCGCTCGCGGTTTACTTCGATTTCCCTAGAAATTAGTCTAGACCAAGGTGAGTTAAAATTATTAACCTTGGTCTAGACCAGTGGTGCCCAGGCATAAACGTGGTGCGGGCCAAATCAGATCGTCCCATGAGTCCGCGGGCCGCAATTACCTCTGGCCATTTTTGCACATATCAATATGCAAAATAGGCGGTAACAAAAGGTGATTTTTAAAATCATAAGAAAAATATTCATAAGAAAAAAAATCAGTCCGCGGGCCGCACGAATCATCACGAAGGGCCACATGCGGCCCGCGGGCCGCAGTTTGGCCATCACTGGTCTAGACCTAAGACAGGACGTGACACGTGACTTCTTATTCTGCCTAACTTTGTTTTGGCGATTCCCTTTCAAAATTTACTACGGCAACGAAAAGTGTTTCCGAAAACGTTTAAATTTCAACAGCAGTTTATGATAACAAACCACTTGTCCAAATTGATCACTAATTACACAAAAATCGATCTACTCTGGCCGAATTAGTTTGTTTTATGTCAACACGCCACGATAAACAAATTCTAAAAAACCTGGTAACGGGAAAAACTTTATGGTTTCGGTGTTTGCTGGGGTTTTCAGCAGCACTTTTGCGCTTCCCTGATGAATTTTTGTTACTTTGGTTGCACGCATGAAATCAACCAGGCTGAAATGACCACGCATGAAATCAATCAGGAAGCTGGCTCTTTTTTGACAGAAAATTGGCTCCTTCGCGATACAACGTGTTACGTTCTGTCCTAGGTCTAAACCAATTCTTGAAAACCAAAAAGTTGGAGTTGCTTATTTACATGAACTCTTTACACACCAAGTGTCATTGAATTCTGAGAGGATCATGCCAACCTGTGATCAAATTGGCGTGACATCCGTCAGCAGCGGTATTATTTTAAGTATAAGAATATTCTGTATTCTATCTAAATGTTCATTTGTAATCTACTAGACATTTTCTTCACGATTCATCACGAAATCTGAACTTGATCTTTGTTGTTTCAAACTCAGAAAGCGTTGGGGTAGGAGCGATTAGAATTACTCCATTGATTCCTAACCTGTAGACAGCGGAAGCCATTGTGATATAAATAGACGCAATATATGTAAAAATTTAACATCAAATTACAACCGATCCATCGCGCCGCAGCGCAGCGCACCGCGGCCAGACCACCGTCGATGGTGATCCGATTGTTTACATAACGCGCCGCATAACGCTCTTGAACTGAAGAACCCTGATGCTCTTCGGCTTCCCCGAAGCTCCTCGTACCTACACAAAAGGCCACTTATTTTGTGTTCCCTCTATCTGTAACCTACCGACAAGTTAGTACAGATTGGGGCAAGGTGCCTCCAAAACGGAAACAGATTGTAGCGAGCGGTTGAAAATGCTATACTACAGTGCCGCGCATATCAAACAGAGCATGCTTTTGTCCGTTAGTAATTGAATCAAGGAGCAAGAACCGCATCGCAGCAGCACTACCTCCGGTATCGGGGCGACGGCGCGCGGCTGTTGGTTCTTGGCCGACATGTAGTTGGCAAACGATAAGCTCAAAAGAATCCCCAGGCTTTTGTCGCCTGGCGCGCGAGCAATGTTCGGTAGGTGGTGGATAGACGCCAGGAAGTTGTCGTGAATGAGCCGGTTTCTCGGAGTGCGTGCTGATGTGTAAATGTTATCAAGACCGCAATTGAAAAGACATCTCAGCCAAACAAACCAATTTGTTTTGACTGAGTTAATCTATGCTTCCCATGCAGTTAGCTTGCTAGGTGATGCGCGCATGTTAGCTTCGCCATTGTTCGTGGTTTTCGTATTTTGATTCGTAAGTACGGTTTACTCATATGTTTAATGTACCTACGGAAAGTATGCCACAGCTTCGCATGAGCAAGCATTCTAAGGAATTCCGCAAACACTTGATTTTAATTTTTGTTCTTATGACATTCGATGTCGCAAGAAATTATATTGTAATCTACCACAATATTACTGCTTGTGACATCGAATGTCGTAAAAAGAACTGATGATACTTTGATTGTTCTGAACAATTAATCTCTGGTCGACTTGGTGGTACCTGCAATTTGAGTAATGTTTTTTTGCTCATTCAACATTAATAACAAAAGCATAAGTTAGGGGAAAACGTAAACGTAGCATACCAAGTAGTTTTACGTTTAGCGTACGAGCTGTGCTAGTTGGCAAGTGCAGCATCGTTATATATGAGGCAGTTAGTTTTCGAACTGGTTTTCCCACTAGTTGCACATTGCATTCGCACCGTTGAGGTTTAACGATGGCGATGAACTTGTGAGTGCTTTTTTTGTTGCTGTTGCTACGCTTAGCACCTATTTATTTTCCTGTCTGTAGTTCTCTCCATGTTAGGACCACTTTTGCGGCCAACTGTCAGCAGCATCTCTGTGGTTCTAAGCTGTCACGGTACCTAATACATAATACACGCAAGAAGATGTCAATATGTGCACTTTTAACGGTATAGCGGCCAGTGTGGATTGTGCTATCCAAGGGGGAAAACGGTACTCGCCTGATGTTTCACTTCCTATTGAATGGCACCTAGTGACCTAGTTTTTGATGGGTTATATTAGATTTGTTTTCAGAGAGTTTCATTATTGGCCGGTTGATGGCGTTCACTGCAGATTGGTGTTCTAGCAATATGGTCCACGAACACGTTATCCTTTCCAGTCATCGTAAGTTTTATTTTTAATCGACCAATGTTCCTTTCTTGAGTTCATACTACACTCAAGTCTTTTATTACACGCTTTGTTTTTTTCGATTACTTAAGAACGGTGCAACTGAGGGACCATTTACAGACTACGTGACGAATGTCGGGCCTCTCCCAAATGTATTGAGAAATAAATGAATGGTCCCTAACTAAGTTGCTCCGTTCTTAATAATCCAAAAAACAAACCGTGTAAAAAGTACTTGAGTGTACTGCAATTTATTACGATTTGCAGGTTTCATCAGTAAAACTGTAAACAAACATCTCCCAATTTCTCATATACAATCCAAGCAAAATTACAACCTCTTGAAACAGTGAATCTCCATGAAGTGCGAAGGTATTTTGCGCTGTTGTGAAAACATACAAATGAAACTAAAAAGTTGGACATGGATTATTCATTCGCACATCTATTGAAATCGTAAAATTAAACGACATCTCCGGCTTACTAGTTGCTAGTTATCATAATCATGTTACAATCTTTTGATCTTTGAATTATGTCAACCTTCTTTTAATCTTTTTGTTTTACAAAGTAGGGTTCATGTATTCATGAAACTAGATGAAATGTTAAAACTATATTTATTCGTGACAAGATTTTCATACGAATTGGTTGGATAACATTTACTGAATCTCTGAGTGCACTTTGGTCCCTATAAAACGCTGTTAAATTTGAGAAATGATGAGGTTGCTGCGACTATTCTAGGCCCATTTTTTATTCTGGTGTTTGTGTGGTTTGATTTTCCAGCAAATTACAACAGCTATAAAGCAATTCCCCCAATAGCTCAATGCGTGGTACCGCCGTAATTTCCTAGTTGCGCATCTTATAATATTTTGACAATATATGATTTTTGGCATATTGTTGGGGCTATCAAAGGCTTATTGCCTACCAATCCCCAGCAATATCTATTTGAAGAAGCCTGAGAAACTGTGATGAGCAATCAGCACCACCCTATTCGGTGGTTTACTGTACTTCAACAGCAGACGAACAGCGAGTTAGCTGGTTTATGTATCGGCGTTTTTCAAGCGTTGCCTACATACCAGCTCATTGAAGATAAATTGTTTTGCAGTGACAACAGCTTGCTTCTGGTGTTAGTGTACATTAAATCGTCCATATACACTAGCGCCACAAGCAAGTGGTTGTCACTCAAAAACTAGCTATTTCAACAGGCTAGAAGCGTTCCAGGCGCATTTGCCTCGCACATTTGTAGTAGTGTAAATGACGGACCTCCGTTCGCTTTAGCTGAAATTAACAACAAGAGGCTGCAAATTGCTGGTTAATGAAAACTGATTCATATTTTTATAACAGAGGGGAATTTTTGTATTCCTTCTTGATAATTGTTCTGTGATACATACTGTATTAACGGCTGTTTGATTTCTAGAATAAGTAAACGTGAACAAAATTATGTGTTTTCCAAACCATCATCGAGAGCGGATACACATAAGCGATTGCTTCTATTTTTTCAGCCTTATTAGGTGCTAGTAGAGAAACAGTGGTTTTTATGTTTATTGAATCAAAATTAGCAAATTACTTACATTTTTATGAAAATAGTAGTCCCTTATTTTGATTCGAAAACCGTTTTCATTATAACAGACTTGCTACTAGAAGGAATTGCAGCATCATAGATCCGATACCAAAAATCTATGCTGCTGACTTGAAACGGTCCTTTTCTTCGCAACATTCTGCGGCCGAGACGAATTTTTCCTTTAAGTTAAAATTATTTAGCGCCCAGTCCTGAAGTTGTTTGGGTATCTGTAAGGATACACCTTGCAGACGTGCCCATGTGGCCAATCTTTTTATAGTTCCCCCTATTTCGTCGCTCGGTTCTTTTTCATGACAACTCCTTGCTATATCCTTTCTACATATGCCGCAAACGGATGAATCGTGGTCTGACTGTTGGTATAGTGAACTGGTGAGCTGATTGGACGCTGTCTTGAAACATGAATACAAAATTTTTAGAGAAATCGGCAACAACTAATATCTCACCCAGAGATTGTTACTCTTAGAACGCCGCTTATTTTTTCGCCTATAATACTGTTAATACAGATAGTTATATCTGATATCAATATTTTATTGATATGGGTGACAGTGTTCCAATACTAGTGAAAACTGAAAAGTTCGAAACAGTTCGAAAACAGACATTTATAAAGCTTTCAACTAGAAGGTGAAAAGCGTATCTGTTGAATTAAATCTAATAGTGGAATTTTATTGTCAAAATAGGTTTGACTTTTCGTTCAGTCAAATTTCGTATTCTGCTAAAACGCTCAAAAACAAACTTTAGTTGTATTATATACTGTTTATGTGCTTCCACAACAGCGCAATGTTTGGGGCGAACCAACCAACGGTTGAAAGCCCCATCAAATAGTAAATAAATAAACAGCGCAATGTGCCTTTAGATTAAACCAGATTAATTTTGCTTTTTTTTGTTATTTGCTTATTGGCAGGAAATTTTATTTTGTTTATGATTTTATATGAGAAAATGGGAATTGTTTATTTCAAAACGCTATATCTCGAGATCGGCAAAGAACACCTCGTGGTTATGAGTGATTCTTATGCAAAAAATTCTGAGGAATACGATGGTGTTAAAAATTTTGAGATCAAATTGTACTCATTGAGAAAAAAATACAAATTTAGTTTTAAAACCGAAAATAAAAATACTTGGCAACACTGCCGGTAAAAACTAATATCTTTTTCGGGTTCCTCAGATAATTTCCCTTGAAAATGTAGAAAAGAGTTTCTTTCTAAACTGATTATGATTACTTTCGGAGATGTAAGCCAAAGGAAATAAGCGGGTTTGACGAAAATGAGGCTTTTTATTACTAAAGAGAAGGCTCCCATAAATCGAGGGGATGTCCAATAGGCACCAAACTTGGAATTTTTGTTTTTTGGCCCAAAATGAACAATCTGGCCGAATTTGGTAAAAATCCGAGGAGGTCGATTATAATTTTATACTTTTTCTCGGTCACCTGACGTGGAATGACCCATAAGTTTTTCTTCAAAATCTTATATTTTCATGTCACATTTAAACTGTTTTGAAAAAATAACTATTTCAAGTCAACGTTTAGAAATATTGCTCCTTTATTTATTAAAAACAGTTGCAACTACACTTTCATAAAACTTGCTCGATTATCTCTTAAATTATCTTTTAAATGGTTGAGCTTCTGTCAGTTCTCATTTATTTACCTTCTGAAACAGAGATGTCATAATTGGGACGCTATGAAATCTTGCAATTTATTATTGTTCAGTCCTCTCGAATATTGTTATCAGGCTTTGTTTTTGAGAAAATTTAGTGTCCGGTTGTCCGGCCATAGAGAACTTCCACCTATATCCCTCGTCAGTGACCCCCACGTCATAAACGCCCCCTCTATAACTTCCTTCCCGCCATTAGCGTAACTGCAATTGGTCCAAATGGAAGAGAAACGCAATCCCTTTTACTTATTTGAACCTCCCCGCTTGTTAGGGACCCCTTTCTTTTGTTAACCTTCTAATGCTGATTCCGTTATGTCAAAGAACATGTGCGCCAATATTTTTTTTTTGAACGGCGGTTCTACAAGTGAAGAAGGGACGGTAGGGGAAAGTAATTTTTGAATTTTTGAATGGATGGGGAAGAGTGGAAAGGTGAGGGGGGGCGGGGAGGTTTATTGGTAGCTATGCTTAACAAGTTGTCGTTGTGACTCCTACCTTTTGTACAATGCTGGAAGGTGCATGGGTCGAACCAAGCTATAACCTGAGATTATAACCGGATTCGAACCCACAACACCCGCAAGGGCATATAGCTCGCGCTAGTACTTGTACCTTTGAACCATAGAGGCGTTCAAAGGTACAAGTACTAGTTTGGTGGAGAACGGTCAAGGTGTTCTAGAGTTATAGCAGAACATACATACATACAGACATACAAATTCACGTTTACTTTAATTATTTATATAATATAGAATTCTATAAGTCTTTTCCAAACTTCTACCAACAAAACAAAAAAAAAATTGTTTCGAGTAAAAGGTACACAAAATTTGAAAATTGTAGGAGCGGCGTTTTATTGCGTCAAGTATGTTCCGCATAGCACTGGTTTATTTATGTGTATGATTGTTTTTCATCTGTTTCTCGTATTTGAATCATTACAACGTTAATATCAAATTAAGTGAAAAAGTCATTCTATTGACTCTGAAAAAAATATAGTAACATAAATCTTTACAATTGTGTTACTAAAATTATAATGAGGGGGGCTCTGTAGCCGCAAGGTTACCAAGACTGCTTTGACAAGTGAATGGTCGTGGGTTCGAATCTTAGTAGAATCAGACCATTCGATGTCATAGTGACTTTAGCATGGGTTTATTCTCAGGCCCCTCATCACCCTTCCCTCATGCTATTCTATGAAGCCTGCTGATAGTGCAAAAATGTCTCTCTCTTATAGATAAATACCCTGGTAGCTTACCATATAGCGCCAGGGATGGCTATAATTGGGGGACAGCACTGTCATGTGGAACGAGGTGGATAAAGTAGAGTAAGCATTGAGGGAAGGGTAAATCCCAATACACGTAGGCTTGCATAAAAAATTATAAGGTTATCGTAGCGTTAGTAGCAAAAAAATATATGCGGTGCAGGTTATAGCAAACACCCGGGCAGTATTACAATAGTTCTGCAGATTGGTCGCAGTAATGAGTCCATACAAAAAAAAAAATACAATGAACAGTTAAAATATTAATATTTAATATCATTAAATTTTGTTAAAAGATTTTATTGTCATAGCATATATAAGGCTCATAACCCGTCTTCATCAAGTTAAAAAAATAGATTTTTGGCACCGATCTAGGGCGCACCCCAAGGAAGCCATTTGTGTACTCTGCTTTTAATTTTCGTTTTGATTCAGTTTCCTACTAACTGTTACATTTGTATTAATCCAAATCGGCCCAATAATGCTACGACCGCATTTAACTCGTTTTATACTTCTCGTCGTAAAATAAAAACTTTTTCGAAGGCCAAAAGATTAACAGACAGATTTTACGGGGTTCTTGGTTGATTCGGGTTAATTTATGGAAACGACGAAAAACATACCGCTGCATGTGATCTAAAGGATTACATAAGTCTTCCACATCATAGATGTTGCAATTTTAACGAAAGTTGCAACCAGTAGCGAAAATGTCCTTTAGTATAGAACACAATCACAGTCTAGGTACAGGATTAGATGAAAGGGTATAGCAATTTGTAATGAATTGGTTTGTACCGCCTAGTTAGTTTCGAGGTATGATGCTGGTCTAACAAGCCGTATGTGTAACAAGCGTCTGTTCGAATCATGGCAATGCGGTGCTTTTAGATAAAGGCAAGTAGGATCGTTTCACTAGCCCCGTATTTTTCCTGTACTCTAATAGCCGGCTGCATAGTCTGTCGATAAAGAAGGGTCAAGTCTTAGAAGGACGTTTAAGCCCAAGGTTTGCCTTTTTGGTGAACTTATGAAAGTAAATATTTTTGAATAAGTAAAAATGTATATTTTGCTTCGATTACGGACAAAGCCTGTTACAAATCAAATAAGACGAATAACTAACCTGGATATCATTTACATTAGTACCGACCCTCTTGTTAAAGATCGAACGATTCATGTATTTTCTTCCTATGAGACAAAAATAACAACTGCAATAAATGTCTTCTCGATTGCCAAACGTCACAACGTCGCCCGCCGAAAGTTTAATTGAACCCAAATCAGAGTTAATAAATTTATGGTCCATTACCGGCGACGCCATCGTATCGGCGCCATATCGCTACTCGCTACTGTATCACTTTGCGACTTATTCTACCCATCATCATCAAATACGCCTTGGTGCTTGGGGTCAGGGTCTGATAATTAATTGACGAACTTTCAAGAAGCGGTCATTCCCTTTTCATTGCGAGGCCAATAATAGTTAGATGGTTTTATTGTCAGGAAAGCCTTATGACGCTCGCTCGTTGAACGAATGTATTGTTCGTTTTACTTCCATTACTACTATGTCGTTTGTTACATTGATCATTTTCGTTTACTTCCGATGATTCTTGAATGAAACGGCACACGTTTCTTGAAACATTAAACTCTTATTATATCTACGCTTCTGGGCAACTGACACACAACTGGCACTGTTTATAAAGTACCTAATTAATTCCCCTGGCATCGTAAACGGTAAAATGTATAAGCCTGTTGAGCACCTTTAAGGTGAACGTACAAAACAAGGTCAGTCGTAATTTTCACACAATTCCGTTACCTTCAGTCCGTCGCTGCTACGTACCATGCTTCTTGAGCTCAACCTGCAGCAGTTGCCGGTTCCGCCCTTAAATATGAAAGAAACTAAGCATTTATGCACGCTGAAGGTCACATCCGAAGTGGACTTGTTAAGAATGGAATCCAAACAAAGTTTAAGTGTAACGTTTTACTGTTCGGAAAGTGGAGGAAGACGCAATGTAAACTTCGTAAAGAGTGAGAAAATATTGCACTTAAAGTGAATGGAAGCGAAACGGTCTCGACTATGCTGCTGCTGCTGCTGCTCCTCATGGTCAGCACACGGTGACTTTGCGAAAACAATAGGAAATAAATATTATTCCACACCCATGATTTACCTCTTTTATCCATTCTTCTGTGGATCGTGCTCGAAATTGAATTCCAGTAGGCCGAAAGCTGGTGCTACTCCATATTGTCTGCAGACAAGGTGGCGGGGGTCGTACAAAACAACGCGTTGCTGCGAACCCACCGTGTGAGGGGAAAGTTTGTTCCATTGTGAAACAATGCACAATTATCTTATGACCTCGCGACTTTTTCTCTGTCTGGTTCGGTTTTTTTTTCATTTTTATTTCTTTCGATAAGGTTCACCCGTGTGCACGTAGTGTAGTATTTGAACGTTGTTTTTGTAAAGTGGTCCACTTTCATATTGTTCGTTTCGAAATTTATTTTTTTTTTTCTGATGGATGCGATAATTTACAATTCAGCTTGGTGTATTTTGGTGTATCTCTTTACCAGTGCAAAATGCATTATTGCATTTGTTTTAAACTACCGTTTTTGTATTGATTGTGGTTAAACTTTTTTAGATTATCTTTTGTGCTGCATTTTTATAAGAGTGATTTTTTTCGTGACAATTTGATGTTTACACTGTATGGGCAGTAAGTTAAGCAGAAAATATTTTATATCTCGTGACAAGAAAACAATAAATATGAATTTTTACAAAGAAATTCAATTATTTTTTTTATTCATTTCACTTTTCATTTGTTTATTGTTAGCATGCTATCAATAGTTTTAAATTTAATATCGATATGCAATGTTTATTCGCACTGAACGAGCGTTGTAAGAGGGTTGATGGTACTCAACATGAACGTATGCATTTCCTCTTTTTTGTTCCTAGCATAAAAACCCTGTCGACATGGGGTACATGCATGGCATGGATTGTATGGGGGTTAACTTTGCATAAAAAGTGTGCCACCCAGAAGCACACCTATCGATTACCAGCACTTCCTTTTTCGAATAGGGAAACATTGATCATCTCCGTTGAAGATACCAGGAAACGAATAAAAAACGGATTGGCATGCATTCAGTACGTGTTTTATACAGAATGGTTTACTTTTTACAGTTTGTTTATTATGATGTGACAACCATTTACATTAGCTTTTTCCCAGCACCAGTAATTATACAGAAATTATTCTCCATTTCCACTTTCATGTAAATGTTCATTGGAAACTGAATTTCCGATCTAATACGACCGTACTGTATAAAGGACACAGAAACTGTTGCGCTTCCTGTTGCAATGCACAGTTTGGTTTAATCGTTTGTTTGCTATACTGCCCCTTCGATGTAGTTCTGCACTATGGGCGGATGAACATTCGCAAAGATTTACATTTTATCCTCCATTTAAACTAATATTTGTTTTCTTTTCATCGTTCATCGCGAATGGTGCTATGGACCTTCAAGCTCACAACAGGTGAGATCATAAAATCAACATCGTCCGGATAGTAAAAATGTTCCTATTCTGTGTCAGTGTCTTTTCTCAGAAATCAGACAGACAACTTCGATCAAAACTTCGATTTTGATTTAAAATTGGGGGAACTTCGAAACGATTTCATTAAAATATCTATAATTTCAGACCAAAACCATTAATATAAATCAGTGCTCGAAAAAATTGACACTATTCTCGCAGGCAAATATAAAACGCATTCAGCTCATACAGTTTTACCCCTGGTAGTATTCTTTTATCTGTCAGCCAATAGATATGACTACTGAACTGCTGACAGTGTTTGTCTTTTTTAGTTTTCTTAGTCTTTCTTAGTTCATTCATGAATTGCAGTGCTAAATAATTGCTCGACTAACCTGTCAGTCTTTCTCTTGTTCTTGACTGATATTTTTAATTTTAACGTTTATCCTTTCGGAAGCACGGTAATTGAAAGTACGTATTTTAAATCATGAATTTAAGCGTTTCATTTTCATTTCTGTGCAACGAATCCTTAAGCAGTACGTAATCCTGCAGGATTACAATAAAATCATAACGAAAATATCGCCTTTTTATTCATTCTTCTGCTTGTGGTACTGAAACGCCTTTCAATCGCCGATCAATTGATTTATTATATTTATTTTATCGCCCTCTGCCGATAGTGACATTAAATGGCTATTAACGAGTTGATTGAAGGCAATTTGGAAGATTTTAAAAGCGACACAAATTTTCAGTGCTGCATAAACCTTTGTTGCAATGATTGTTAAATTTGCAAACGGCCGGCCGATGGTTAGCTCCAGAAGTTGAATTCATCCTTTAGGTAAAATTTATTTTGCTATTTAAACTAATAATCTTTTTCGTTTTTCTATTTTTCTTTCAGGTAAGTCCAGACGGGAGTGTATTTTGAAGCAAACGAACGCCAGAGCAGGTTACTGTTTGAAAATCATAAAATGATTATTATTATTAATCCAACATAGGCCAACTGTAAAATTTTTAACTTGACATGGAGGAGGTTCCGTTAGACTTGCAGTAATGATAGACTTGCAGGATGATAACTAATACGATGGACCGATGCCATGTCATTAGCAGCAGCTAGTTACATCAGTAATGTCAACCCTTTTAATCACCAACTAACGAATCGGGAGGAATTTATCTCAATTAGGCTGATTAGCAGCCAAACGACTCGCTTTCCTCTGTAAACCTGATCGTTCAGCTGACAACGTGCTTACGTTAAATGTTATTTTAATTATAATTATTATTATTATTGTTGCACACACAAGTGTGAAACTAATTAAGCGCACATGCTCATGTAATATGACAGCCACAAGGTAGAGGTAATGGGCACAAAACTACGATTGCATCTTGTTGGCAGTTTGACTGACATTGAAATCACGAACCTGCTAATTCAATAAGTAGAAACATCCAGTAGGAAACAGCATTTGATGCTCGTAGTGATCATTTAATCAAATCTATCATTGCTCGTCTGCAGGTATCGTCATTCAACATCAAGGTGTTTCACAAAGGTATATCACCCTGCTTTAGAGCAACCAATTATAATTCAACCTTTCCATACTGAGCATTTCCGTTGGTTTCATCATTGAGCCAACAACGTCAGAAAAATCATTTTCGTAACATTCATTCGTGAAATGTTTACGCTATTTGAAATAATAAGCAAAACCAGCGGAAAACGGCTTGTTTACCACGCTGACTCAGCTAAAAGAAAGTGCATTTACCTCTGCTGAACTTGACTTTCTCGAAGGCTTCCGCCCTAACGACACACCAGTTGCTGCTGTAGCTTCTGGCATTTCGGCATCCGAGCACTAGTGATGTACCTATGTATGTATGTATGTATGTACGTATGATGGTGTACCGCCGAATTCATCTCGAAAAGTCAGCTAAAATTAGAGCTCCCATACCAATTACCCGCCGAAATTCGTTAAGTGTTATTTCGAAAGCAACAGCAAAGGCCAAGTTCAGTCGACTGCTCGGTTGCCCAACGGCATTTCGTTGATGGATGGATCTTATTTGGATGGAAACACTGGCATGGCTGTAACTACATATAGTTAAGCGTGTATTCCCGTGATGATGGATACGATTGCCCTTCCGAATCTAAGTACGGAGTGATCTTAATGGATATTTTGCTGCAGTATGATACGTGTTGAAAAACGGAACTTACCTTTTGCATAATTTCTAAAAACAGGAAAAAAATCTCTGGTTTCGTTGGCATAAAACAGACACTATTGGCAACCGATAGTTTTCAAATGTCAATTCAATTTAGTACCGTCTGAAAGTTAGTGATGGATTGACAGCAAACAGCTGGTTTATAACTGAACGGCTGATCATCAGCTGTTGTTTACTAAATACTGATATTTAATTTAGTAGGTAGTTTGAATTGGCAAGCTTATTCCTACACGTCAAATGAATCACTGCTGAGCAAATCTCTAACTAGTGGTAGTTAAACGCGTTTTATTTTGTTTGACTTAAGGGCACCGGTGAAATATTACCGGATTTAAAGCTAATAAATCATGAAACTTGAGTAGAATCATCAATGATTGTGACCTTGTTAGCAGGTCTACTGAATGATTTTTATTTAATTGCAGTATACCGACAGTAGAAGAAATTAAAAGTTGTCAAGTTGCATAACGTGTTGCTTTTGCCCGCAAAGAAATATGCGAAAATCATCAACTAACGGAATTTATAATTAGAAGTTTTTGGCATCTTCTTGATCAAAAAATCAATCACCAGTCATACGATCACAGATTATGGGACTAAATGACTGTCACTCAACTATGATCTAAAATTCTAAATTGTTCTCTGTGATGTATGATGTAATTTTGACAGTATTTTAACTGAGATGCGCGGTGATTATGGTTTTACCCTACGACTTGTACTGAAATCTGAGAAAGTATTAATAGGAAAACGAGCAACTGTAAAAGTGCTCTGATTTCATTCCCATTTGGTGTGTTGATTCCTAGTAGAAAATTTTAAGATCCATATTTTTTATTGGATGCTTGGGGTTCCCTTTTCTGAGTTAGGGTGGTCACAAGTTGTACGGTAAAACAAGGCAAAACATTCCCTTATACGACATTTTAGTGAAAAAGTTGTTCGTCGTTCGATCTTCTGACTTTTTCAACCTGCCCAACAGACATGCCTCCTTGAAAATTGCTGGTAAAAGTATCGAATTCACATTTTACCTGTAGTACAAAAACCTTGAGTAAAATGGGGCAAAACAGACTTCTAGATTATGTTTTATTGAAATAAAATTGTCCATATACCTTTTTCCTCACATTCTTCTTCTTTCCTTACTCTAGAATCTCAAATTAGGGAGAGTTTGTACGTGATTCTTTCAAAACTATTATAAAATAGGGGTGAATGGGGCAAAATAGGCTTCTTCCCGGCATTTCCGCGCGTTGAGACCAATCGCCAATCGAATTCTCGTGATTTTTTCATAAGAAAAGTCACATTTTACCCCTTAAAAACAGCTGCAACAAAAAGTTCCGTTTTTTTCGGTTGATTCTGCCCACTGTGCAGCGTATGCTATGTGGGTCAGTCCTGGCGTATTGGTTAGCATTCACGTCTCTTACGCCAAATCCCAACGCAGCAGAATGACCTAAAAGTGTTAAAGTGACTATCTAAAAAAAGTGTATGCTATATGTTCCTATTGACAAAGCTTTTTTCTCACACATTTTTCATATGTCCTTGAACACTAAAGTTGCTTTTCACGCGGTTTGTTTTGCACGCAACTTTTCCACTCGGTTTTTGGAATTAAGGCGCTTTTTACGCGAATTTCGAAGCTTGCGCGAAGCTTAAAATGTTGTAAAGATTTACGAAAGGTATAAAATGACAAGTTTTTAATGTTCTATAAAGTAGTTTAATAGTGTGAGTGCATTGGCATTTTGGCGCACGCAAAATACGTACAACATTTGCTTGTTGTACTCTGGTATGGGTGGGTGTTGGCAAGCGGCATCTACACAAGTTTGTAACACTTGACCTAACCTCCAAGGTGAAACATTAATTTCACGTCTCCCCTTGCCACATTATACTACCCTATAGGTTCGTGTGTAGCGTTCCCACCACGCGCGTAGTACTTTAACATAATCTGAACCGGAATTTTAGTTCTTCCGTGAGTTCTATTGAATATAAGATATATTGATGTAAGATAGTAGGTAGCTCGGAGCTACCACATTACCACATCCACACTGTGGTGACAGCGGTAGGATGATGAGCGCAGTCGACGCACCTTCTAGGAATAAAATATTTATTTTGATGAGTGATTACCGGTTAGAAATCGAGTCAAAGTACGAACGACGCGAAAAATGTATTTACCCGAAAAAGCAAAGCGAAATATTCACTATGAACAGCTTAGTAATCAACAAAGGCGCCGTGCAACAGTGAATGACAGTGCCACAAATCAGTTAATTAAATAATCAAGAAAGAACAAGGGCCCACCGTCGTCAGAGTTAATATGAACGACTGCACCATGTTCGCAAATTATTCCAAGCCAAAGCAATGATGGATTGCTTCTTCTGATTCTATTGGTAACGCTCTATCAGACCAGCTGAAATCATGTAACTTGCAAATTGTCCACTCAACCATTCGGTGTGGTGTGCGATAGACCAAGGGGTGCACAATGAAGTTTGAAGCCGATACGATGTCAGCACTATACTTAATAGCAATAAAACCGATTGTATATGTATAAAAAGACAGAAATGAAAAATATCTAAGCAATGTAAACTATGAAAATCTCAAGCCGTGCAAAAAGCACCCACAATAGCTAGCGGCTACTCCCTATCTGCTTTGCAGTCCTGTAAGGGGGGGGAGATGTAGCGCCCCTACTCCGCGCGCCCTGCTTTAACATGATCTGAACCGAATTTTAATCAGTACGGCAGAACGTTCAGGATCGCCGCGGTTTTTTCATTTTTTACAACTGCAGCGCGGCAGTTAAATGTTTTTGTTTACAACAGCGAGCCACTACGCGCTTCCTAGATGCTATACAGAATGTCAGGCGTTAGGCATATGACTATGAATAAATGAGTCGGATTTGACTAGTCCTGCCGGGTGTTTGGGTAAGAAAGAAAAATGTGTTCAGTAAGATTGTAGGTAGATTAGTGTTAATTTACACGTGATTTTAAAATTGAATTTAACCGTTATGTGTGCGACAAAAAAAAACACCTTTAGCAGGGCGACAAGGGTACCCGGGTACCCAAAATTGATATTGTTATAACATTAACAATTTTAAACCGATTTTGATGAAATAGGTGTCATTTGATTCGTTAATTTATCTAGTTTTGAATTATTTGGCCGTTTGGCCATTAAAAGACATACGGGGCCCGAAAATCCGGAATTCTGACAGAGTGTCCGCTGTGAGGTAGAGAACTGATTGTATTGCAGGAAAATCAGTCATGCGGATATAAAAACTCTAAAAATTCATACAATGAACTATTTCATATAATGAGATGAATCAGATTGGCCATTCCGGACTAGGTTCCTGTGGGGTCATGGGTGGCCAGTCTAGGATGGGACGTAAAACCTAGCAATGTGGGTATCAAAGTTCTTGGAATTAGTTCGGTAGGTGATATTTTTTTACATTTCGCTGTATTTTGATTGGTTATTTCGAAAATGGTTTCTACGGGGTTACAGCTGAAACCGCAGGGTTCAAGATAATGCTTAGCATTATCAGAACAATTCATAACGTAGAACCATCGGTTATTCATTTGGAACCAATTCCAAAATTATTAATCAGTACTAAACTGGCCATATCAGTTCAAAACATCTAAAAGATCCGCTAAACCAATTCTAATATTGGATTAGGTACCCAACTGGCCATCTATAACCCTACAAGAACCTAATTCTGGAATGACCAATGCGATCTAAAGTCACCAATTTATATAATAAGATGAAAAAAGGGTCCACAATGTCAAGTTCAAAGCTAATAGCTTCGCTGAAAGCTGATATTCTTTCAAAACAAGCGGCTTCCCACGTTTTACCGGACGTTGCTCCAGAATTACCGATTCCCGGGAACTACATGTCATTTAATGGAAAAATGCTTTATCTAATCAAAACTAGATAAATGTACGAATCAAATGCCACTGGTTTCATCCAAATCGGTTCAAGATAGCCAAAGTTATGAACATAGCAAATCATGGGTACCCGGGTACCTTTGTCGCCCTCCTACGTAATAAAAAAATTCAAGTACCTCTCATTGCTAATCCCCATTATGGATATGCACCAAAAAAAACCTCAATTACTTAAGATCAACGAGTTTTACGATGTCGCAAAATTTCAATGACCTATGTTTTAAACTGAATGAGTTATAACTATTTTAAAACTGAAAAGGTACCCGGGTACCCTGTTGCACACATAACGGTTAAAGGAAAATTAAAGCTTGAATATGCGACAGCTTTGCGAGTAAAAGTCAAAGACTTTTACTATGGAAGTATTAAGTAGGGACATTTGTACGCAGTTTATCAAAATGCGTTTAGTATTCTATTGATCAATTGAGGGTTAATGAGGGTATATTTTCATAAATGCCTGTCGAACGTTATCTGTGCTTATTTATTTATAGAACGCTTAAAAAGGGCTTATGAAGGTAGAACAAAGGTTTGAGTTCTGTAATCCAAAGTAAGGAGAATTTTAGTAAAAAGCAATCTGTATAGTGTAATCTTTATCGCATTCAGATTTGCTTCAAGCAAAAATCGTTTAACTGCTCGAAAGTAATTTAGCAGATCTCTCAGTAACGGAATCTCACTTTTCTTTCTGTCACTATGAAATTCTCTGAAGAAATCGGCGCCATCGTCGATCACAATCTGCAATGATTACCACCGGCTCGTTGCTAATGCCTAATCTCGACATCCGCCATCCGCCATGTCTAACGATGCGAGTTTAAAGGTGGATACTGCATTTACAGTCCCACAACAGACAACCTTATTGTATACTGGTGCATCATGGTCAATAGACAGGCAGCTGTCAACAATGATTAGATGAGCTACTGGTAAAACGGTTGCAACTGCAATTATCAGGATTTTCTTGTTTTTTTTCATTGCACTGAAGCGACGCTGTCATGGACTTATCGAGTGCGTTTCTATTTCTATGTTATATAATTGCAAGCCAAAACAAATAAATCTATTCATCACGAACTTTACTTAACTGTTTGTATGAATCAGACGCTTGCTGTATCGTGTATGTTAGTTTTATTAATTGCTGATACCTGCGCCAAAAGAATGCCAAAAGACTGGTAAACAATGTCCTATCCTAGATAAATACAGATAGCTAGTTTTTTAACCGTACGTATTGTTAATCATCACAAAACAGTTTCCTTATTTTCTTACTCTGCGGATGTCGTTTGTGATGAACGGTAGTTGATAATAATCTAACCGATTCGTTGAAGTGTGGCCGACTGACGCCTGTTTGCTTTCTTGCCTACTCCAATGCATAAATGGAGCGTTTCGGACGGAGAGATCGAGCGTGCGGAAACATGATTTTGCTGTGTGCCATGATGATGGATGCCATGAAGAGTCAGTGCAAGCAATGAATACAGATGTGATTAACACGCCGCCGCCGTGCCGTGCCGCTCGCTAGTCCGTGTGGCGCTTGCCGGTTTGATTGAGGAGGAATTAATCATGCCTCCAACAGTATCGCCAACGGCATCGATTTATCTGAATGCTGGGATCGGTCGGGATGAATTGTCATTTCTTAGAATGTGAACATTATGTTTTTTCTTTGCAGAGCAGATTAACACTTTGAATAATATTTTTTTCAACTTTTGGTTTGGTTTTACGTAGTAGCCAAACTACAAAATCGAATAGTGATAGAAGGTGTGTTAGGTGTGAAAACTGATTAACATGTTAATGCAGTCGAATGGTCAAGGATAAACCAGCTACCATATATTGATATCAAGGTCTCTGTTGCCATGTGGGTGGATTCTAATCAACAGATTGAACAGCGTCAACCATGATTTCTTCTCTGTGTTTATTTTGGCGCTCGTAACGTTTTAGAAACTTACGTAAGTCAAATACGGTGGAATCATTTGATCACCGAATGACAACTGTTGGCATAGTACAAATGTATGTACACATGTTATTGATTATAATATCTAATTTCGATGCCGTTGCTAATTTGCACTCTCACACGTTCAGTATGTTCACGACGTAGCCGTTTTCTTGTTCAATTATTGAAACATAATAAAATGATGCATGGGTTAGCTATACCGGGCGAGCAATACCGACATCGGTTGCACACAATTGGTCGTCCAAATAAAAACTTGCACTAGTGTTCCGTTGCTGACCGCTGGCTGGTGCTACCGTTATTGCAAGTTTAATTAACCGTGCATGTCCGCAACCCCAACCCACGTGCCCGGGCTGCTGCAATTTTGTCATGTAGTTATACTAGCGTGGATAACTGTACAGTACGGTCCAAGAAGCGATGCTTCGTTTTAATTATGCTAATTTATCGATGAGTTTTATTGTAGTTTGGGCAGCTGCCAGTAGTGATGGTGGCCAGAGCGCCGTTGTGTAGCGTTCGCATCTCTGGCCGAAAGGAACCGATAGTAGTGGCGCAAACTATAAATTGAAATGTTTGCAAATACGACACGGATGGTTTCCCGATTGTGTACGCAGTTGTCTTTGCTTGCAGCAGCTGGTCACAAAACGGGTGTTAGTAGGTCAAACCAATTTGAACATGATGGTGGCAAAGAGTCGTGTCCACGGTGGTGTCTCATTTTCCGTGCTGTGTATGTAGCAATGTATTAGCACGGTAAATTTGTACGTTAAATTTTGCAGCTTTGTTTGTAATATACCTAGAGGTTTGCTGCAAAAAATTCAAGGCCTTGCAATAATGTTGATACTCGGTATTTTGTTAGGTCAATTGTTTCGTTGTTAGGTTAAACGTCAATTCGTTGTTAGTGGACGAATTTTGCACCATTTCGATCAGTAGCCTTTTAGAACTCTTCATAGTCTTGACAGTGTAAAATTTCTACAAATTTTTCTTTTTAAAAAACTTTTTACTTCCATTCGAAAAAGGATTAGTTTTTGTTTTTTCGAGGCTTACCTATTTTTTCCGTTTGAAAAATCACAAGAACTTAACGCTAAAGGTTTATTTATTCGTAATCATGTAACATACAGCTATTCCTTTGAACATTTTTGGTAATTCCAATTTATATCGCAAAATTCTTAAGACAGGTATTGTATCTTATAATTAACAAATCTGACCTCCACTCGTCATCCCCGTTCCAAAATTATATGTTAATTCATGTGGGTATAGGAGTTTTTCGATATTAAAAACATTTTTTATTGATCACTAGCTGACCCGACAAACTTCGTGTTGCCACAAATTAACCTGTGTTGTACATAAATCATGAATCTCGGATGACTTTGTCACAATCTCGAGTTTCGTAAGTTTCTGAGGAGTTCAACCTTAGATGATTCATTTTAGCAGTTACGTAACCATGAAAGCATCTCAGGTAACCAATAAGCATCACCAATGCTATTCAAATGTAGGCCAATAAGCATTTAAGTCGCCTTAAATGCTACTTAAATGCTATTTTGGCAAAATATACTGCAACTTTACTGATAACCTTCTTATAGTGCTGACAATCCTAATTTACAGCTAATTACCGACACGAAGAATTTGAATACAATTTTGAATGCCAATTTACAACACCTATGCAGTCAAAAAGCTAATATACAACGACGTGTAGTATAAAATGCCAGATACGCTGATTTGCTGCTTATGTTAATGCTTATTAGTTACCAGGAATGGGTAGTTTAATATACAAATTTGCAATTTTTTCTCAAAATAAAGTAGAAAACAACTCCCCTGTCCTCTCATTGCATAGCCAGAAAGCGTATAGTAATATTCGCCATGATTGTACAACATTTCGCCGAATATCATTTTGCGAAAAACCTTAAGCGGAATGTACCATTTCACGGAAAACTTTTTTGTGGAAAGTACCATTTCGCGATCCTCTCCTTACTCGCTGTCGCTCGTTCCAGGAAACCCAGGTAGACCTAGGAAAACAAATAAACCTAGACAGTAGTGGTTTCTGCGGGGAGTTGCCTCCCCTCAGTGGGCGGCGCTTCCGACGGCGAGTCACCGGCAACACTCGCGGTCGTCTCGTTCTGAATGATCTAGTGTTACTATAAATAATTTTTGTGGTCTTGTTATTCACTAATGTTTTATGGAAGAGTCTCGAATTTCTCGAGTTCAATTAGTTTTTGAGTTTCGCAAAAAATTCTGTTTTATTTGTATGAGAGTCCATATCCCCCTACCACAGGGGTGAGAGGTCTCTAACTATCATAAAATAAATTCAAGACTCCAAAATCTCCCACATGCCAAATTTGGTTCCATTTGCTTGATTAGTTCTCAAGTTATAAGGAAATTTGAATTTCATTTGCATGGGAGCCCCCCTCCTAAACAGGGGAGGGGTCTTAATTCATCATAGAAAAAATTTCTGCCCCCTAAAAGCCCCACATGCTAAATTTGGTTCCATTTGCTTGATTAGTTCTAGAGTTATTAGGAAATTTGTATTTCGTTTGTATGGGAGCCCCCATTCCTAATAAGGTAAGGGGTCCTAATTCATCATAGAAAAAATGGTTGCCTCCAAAAACACCCACATGCCAAATATGGTTCTATTTGCTTGATTAGTTCTCGAATTATAAGTAATTTGTATTTCATTTGTGTAGAAGCCCCCCCTCTTAAATTGGTGAGGGGTCCTAATTCACCATAGAACATATTTTTGCCTCCGAAAACCTCCACATGCCAAATTTGGTTCTATTTGCTTGATTAGTTCTCGAGTTATGAGGAAATTTGTATTTCATTTATATAGGATCCCCCCCTCTTAAAGCGGAGAGGGTCCCAATTCATCATAGAAAAAAATTTTGTCTCCAAAAACACCTACATACCAAATTTGGTTCCATTTGCTTGATTAGTTCTCGAGTTATGAGGAAATTTGTATTTCGTTTGTATAGGAGCCCCCCCCCCCTCTTAAAGTAGGGAGGGGTCCTAATTCACCATAGAAAATATTCTTACCCTCGAAAACCTTCACATGCCAAACTTGGTTCTATTTGCTTGATTAGTTCTCGAGTTATGAGGAAATTTGTATTTCATTTGTATGGAAGCCCCCCTCTTAGTGGAGGGAGGGTGCTCTAACCATCACTAAAACCATTCTTGGCCCCAAAAAACTATACATGCAAATTTTCACGCCGATTGGTTCAGTAGTTTTTGATTCTATAAGGAACATCCCGACATACAGACAGACAGACAGACTAATATTTTTCGAAACCAGATTTTCAAGGTCTGTACCATAAATGTCTCAGGAATCTCAAGCAATTCACTTATTTCATTTGTTTAAAAGCTTAAGAAATTATCTAGTCTTTGCCCTAACCTTCTTTTGGTATTGTAAGTTTTGTGCAGTCAATTTTTTTAACTCTAAAACTGAGTTTTGTTTCTCCAATTTGTTGTGCGCTTGAGTTCGAACAAAATGATGGATCAAACACGAGGTAAATTACCATACTTACGTGTCATTTTGGAATATTTCGTTTTGGGTAAATTCCTGACCGCCAATCCATGGTACTGTGTGTTATTACCTTTTATTTCAAGGAAACGTACGGGGACGATGCTCCCGTATAAAAACACAATTATAATTTAATATTAGGCTAAAGTGCAATGTACAGAAACCAAAACCGACAAAACCGTGGATTTTTCTCATGTCTTTTGCATTTTGTGGATGCTGTGCTAAAAGAACCGTTCCTCTTTAGAAGCAAACCCTTTTCCAACATTTTCGTAAAAGATTGTAGCACTGCTCAGCAAGTGCGTGTCCTATAGATACAAATAGATGGTAGTCGGAAGAAGTCAATCCTGGTCAGCAAAGCGCATGTGAAAGAACTTCCAACACAATTGAATTATTCGTTTGACGTTTCTTGACCAGTTTTACAGTGTGTGATGGAGCACTGTTATGTAACAAAATCACTTTGTTGCCATTTTTTGTATTCTGGTAGTTTTTCAATTACAGCTCGATTCAAATTGATTATTTTTTGTCGCCGACGTGCAGTATTGGCGGTTTCACCAGGTTTCCGAAGTAAATCGAACGGTTTTGATTTCACCAAACACACCAAAGCATTGTACAGTAGGGATTTTTTTTTGCAAAAAAGTCCTTTATCTCAATATCTCAAATGCCGCTGGGCTACATTCAGTATTTTGATATCATAAGAAAGATATTTTTATGAGGATTTCAATCCTTGTTTTCGACACGCGTCGGTTCTTAGCAGTTTTGGCCAAATGAAGGGAATTTGATCCTGCTTTTTCAGGAGTACAGAGATGTATTGGTCAATAACTCTGGAACCCGCTGGGTTAAAACCGTTTTTTATCGCCACAAGAAAGCTAACTTTATGTAGACTCCGATGACAGGGCATTCGATTGCGCCAAAGTTAGTAATTTTACCCTAGTTTTCTCAGTTACCGTCGCCTATTTAAGGCGGCATTATCTTTATCTAACCAAACCTACAAGAAATAAACAGGTGCTGTAGACAAACAACAAACTGGAAGCATATAAAAATAACTTTCTTTTGCTGAAAAAAGATTCAAATTTTCCCAGCGGAATCCAGAGATATTCACTTTTATTGATAATCATTGATAAAACTAGGGTAACATGCCATTTATTTGACCACAATATCAAGAAACAACCATGTGTCATCAACAAATATCATGTCATCGGATTCCTCTTGAAGATAGCTCATTTATGGCGAAAAAAGATCAATTTTATCACAGCAGGATCCTGAGATATGGACCTTGAAATCTCTTCATGTTGAAAAAAGTAAGGTAAAATGCCCTTCTTTTGGCAAAAACTGCTAGACACAGATGCGTATCGCAAGCAAGCATTACACCATTGGAATCCTTATAAAATATCTTGTTTTTTTTTTTTGATCTCAAAAGATTAATCCTAGCTCAGCGGCGTTCTGAGAAATCGAGATAAAGTACTTTTTTTTCTAAAAAATCCCCACCGGGCATTGTCTTTCGCCTTTAGCCATTTGGCCGTGCAACCGATGTAGATGATTGCCCGGGACTTAACCAAGATCTTTGACGCTTAGGATTTTCGAAATATATCTACTTTTTCTCGCCAGTCAAAATCTGATTGAGAAATGATTTTTATTTGTACTTGGCGAGCAGCAAGTCACATATGATTTTTTGGTTTTCAACACTCTTGATTTTTCACGTCAAATTCAGAATTTTTAAATCTTTTGAACTATTCAAAACAATGTAAAGTAGTGCGATTTTTCAAAAGCTTGTTGAAAATGTTTGATTTGCCAAAGCTTCTACAAACATTTAATTAGTTTCTGCAGCAGTTTTCTTTAAATGATAACAGAAAATCAGAGTACTACCGGAACTCAAATTTTGGCCATTTAAATTTTTTTTCGAAATTATAACAAGCAGGGATCAATTTACCAGGTAGACTTTGGGAGCCAATCTGGACATTTTGAAATATCCCCTATTGATTCTACCTGGAAACGACTAATTTTGAGCTCCGGTAGAACCGATCACAATTTTTCCTGAGTATCCAGATGAGCTCAAAATACATTCAAATGATCACCCAAGAACTCGTATTGAAAAATCCTGTCATTTGATAGTTTATTTGCCATATTTTTCTACAAAATTTAAAATGGCTAGTTTTGAGTTCCGGTAATCGATAGTGCTCGAAACAATTGACAATAAGTACATACAGCGCATACAGTTTTACCCCTGGTAGCATTCTTTCATCTGTCAGCCCATGCATATGACTACTGAACTGCTGGCAGTGTTTGTCTTTCTCAGTTTTCTACCCTTCAAAACAATTCATTCATGAATTGCAGCACTGAATGATTGCTCGACAAACCTGTCAGTCAATTTCCTAGCTCTTGACTGATATTTTAGATCTCAAAGTTAAGTTTTTTAAACTGCCTGCTTTTTAAAATCAACCAAGCCTGGTTGAACGAAATTAATTACAACTTCGGGGCAACGTTTACGTTTGTTGTAATTTTGTTTACCGTTGTTGGCAGTTCAAATGAATGAATGATTCAGGCTTGATTTCGTCCACTATTGTCGAGAATGAATGAATGTAGAGAACAACACGAACATGAACGCAAGTGATTCGCTCGAATCGTTGGTTTCAGGTAATGCCGAGTTTATTTTATCTGTACTAGAAACAATAAAGAATGAGCGGTATATTGCATCAATTCAGTCGTATTGCATAAATTGAATATGAAATTTCTAAGCACTGCCAGTAGTACTCTCAACGAATGTTCCGGCATGTGCAGCATGAGCCAGCGTTTTACAGGATTGTGTAAGATTCATTTTTATTGACCTCAAATGAAAGGGAAACTATTGCGCAGTCCGTTAAGTAGATTTCTAATTTTATTTTAGCTGTTACCAATCACGTCAAAAAAATCGCAATGCGATCTGTAATATCTCCGGGAATTTTTTTTCATTAAAGTCCAAGGTTCTTTTACGACTAGTTGCATAAAAACGATCAGAAATCAGTGGAGATAGAGCCATGAGTGTAACTGAAGATACCCTAATTTTTAATGCCGGAGACGTAAAGAGTAATGAGCTTTCAAGAATTTGGCAAATTTGAACAGAAAAGGTTTTGAACTTTCCTTTTTCTCGTTAATAATTTTATTCGAGATAGAAAAATATCAAGTTAAAAATATATTCATATGAAACAATGAAATGGAATGGAAGTTTTGGTACTAATAGTTTATATATAATATATACAGTTCATTCGGTGAGGAATGAGGTAACGGTTGGCCGATTCCCCACAAAATTACTCATAGTGCTCTCCAATTGGCGCTCGAAGCTTAAAAATCAATTAACCGGCTGCTTATAATGCTCACCATCCTCACTTTTTGCTCTCAGGCAACCTCACAAAAACAAAAAAAACACTGCACTGCTCCATTGCACGCCCGCCTGCGGTCAAAAGGCTCGTAAATTTTTTATCGTTCTCTTCCGTCTGGATGAATAAACAACAACGGTGGCACGAGCGCCAAAAAATGGTCTCTATATGTATCTGTGTGTGTATAGAGATTCCCTTAGTTTGAACTTTTGATCATTCGTGCTGCTTGGTGTGGCACGTGCGGTGTGTGGCACTATATTTATGTGATGGTTTTCGCTTGTGTGAAACCAAACACATGTGACCCTCCCTAGAGTTCCTTTCGACATAAGGCTTGCCCGCTTGTTTGCCCCTTTTCCTCTTCGCCGTGGACAACTGGATTGTGATATTGGCAATAAACCTCGATACATCACAGTGGAAGCTAGATCCCGTTCCTCCGTGGCAGCCAATAATCTTCGTAGGGTGGCCAGCTTTTTAATTTATAATTTTATAACTGAAAAGCTATTGATCCGTTTCTTTGATGGTTTGCCTTTAAGTTTATACGATTTTCTCTGAAGACCAGAACTAAGCTCGAAGTTTCTATTCCATAAATATTTGCTTTGATTTCTATGATTTATAACTTCGTACACTGGGTCAGACGAATCACGTTGTGCAATATCACGCCACGGCTAGCAGCCAGTCGATGACGGTGGCCTCTTTTGCAATTCTCTCCAACTACCACTAAGCACTTTCGAAGGGGAAACGCTGATGTCACCGATTGGAACTGTTTGACTGTATCCCGAGGATAGACGCGGTTTTAGTAATCGTGTAACGTCTATCTTTTATTGCTAACTGTTTCTTAAATTACGCCACTATATGTTATTTCTAAACATTACGGAAAGCCAACACAGGAAACGTAGGTGCAACCTGTGAACATATGTGACCTAATTTTCCGGTACGATTTGGCCAAACCACTGCTGCTAGAGTGAATGTAGATCAAAGAGTCCAGACGTTCATATCCAGCTGAGCAGGCCAATGCAATGTGTCTGTGTGGTTGTGGGGTGGTTGAATTAAAGCGCATAAAATATGAGAATGAAGTAACTTGCTTTGAAATGTGTTTTGAAATTTGATTCGCTTAGGATTTTTTTTAATTAATGTGCAACACTGGTTGTGGGACAGGAAATATTTGCTGTGATGTAACTTACGAGATGTGATTGAAGACTTCTTTACTAGATTAAAACAAGTTCGGCATAGAATATATTTTTGTCGATTTAGAATTTTTTCCGCTTTACTTTCAATCTACTGGGATACTGTTGACTCTTTCAGTTATCTATCGGCAATCTTAAGGTAAATAAAATGTACATTTTTTGCGCAATTATTAGTTTTATTACTACTTATCAGGACCGGATTTGTCTAGATAATTTGACAACACTGGAAAGATCATGCCGATCCACAGTGCTACATTCCGTTTTCAAAATTTGACCTGTTTTTATTTGACAAACTTCGCGGCCAGCTGTTAAAAGTATCAGACGATTCCGGGGCTAGTGCTACGATTCTGTTGACTCTAGCAGCCTCTCCCGACAGTCGATGCGAACATGCCACGACTGGCTTGTTAGACCAGTGCCGATCTCGAGGCCGGCTTGGAGGTTTCAGTGGACAATTAGATCAAATCGTCGATTTGCACAGTAGGCATTTGGCAAATGAATTGAATTACAATAATTTGATGACCACTGGTTCCTGCAAGACGGCACTACATGCCTCACAGCCTATGGAAGCTTGACTTGTGTTCCCCAATCGATTGACATCGTGAACCCACGATTATGATTAGATACGGTTTTTAGTTTCCAGTAAAAAGCGATTGTGTCAAAATGATGGAGTCGCAGAGTATTTTGTAACTTACTCTAAATAAACGAAAGCCAAAACCCAAAACAATGCAGCTCACATTAAAACCTAGGAAACGTAAGCTTTATCCATGCGTTCTGCATTGCCCAGTTTATCACAAAGTGAAGTAAGAAAATTAGTAATGCATAATAGGTCTTGCCATTTAAATGTTGTGATAATTAAAAGAACAAACAAAAGAGAAACTATTCAGTCGGTTTTTATTCGGGCGGATGCCCCTTTGTACTTCGCTTCACCAGCTAACTATGGATGCGGAATCAAACGATGCGTGTTGCATATTAATTTAGAAGCGTTTTCCGTTGCATGTGTCATAAACATTGTTTCGTGTGCAGTCAAAGGTCGGAAAAAATGCAAAGTGTGGGAATTTCGAAATCAACTGTTTCCTAAGAAAATATCCTCCCATTGGAATATTAATTCAAGTATAGTTGACTAATACAATAAGCCAAAAATCTAAAACGTTCCAACCACGTGCGGAAAACAAATGCACTTTTATTTCGAACCCATTATTTGCATACACAGAACAACAAATGGTGCGCAATCATTGCACTTCGCGGCCACTTGAGCACGTACGACGAATAGAGAAAGGTTTTTTTGCATATGCACGAGTACTTTTCCAACGTATGATATCGTGTTTTTGCCATAATGAGTAAAAAAAATTCGTTCGTATTATTAAACCAACTATTATCAAAATATTACCTTCGAGATTTTAAACACACTTTGACTACCGAGTAGCAAAAGCTGTCTGACCTCCATCGAGGTTTCCAATACCGCCCATTACTCTAGATAGTACACACCGGTGCAGCTGGAATGGCCGTGATAAATTAGAAATGTAAATCAAACCATCAAATTAACGTGCGCTTGAATACTGCAACCCATTAAGGGTGATTTGCATTGTTGGTTGTTGGCATTGTCGGCATCACCACCACCACTACCACCGCACCGGTTTTAATAGCGATTTCAAATGGGTGTCTACGTCGTGCGGCTGGGCGACCAGCTATCCAGCAATCCGACATTCAATAGTTTCTGTGCCACATTAGTTGAGCAATAGGCCGTAATTCTAAAAAAAAATTGAAAGTGGTGTGAACGAAAGGTCACACGCTATTTTTTTTCAAAACATCTGCTCAATGTTTAATTCGAATTTCGCATCATTCTCAATGTAAACACTTTGGCAATGTTGATAAACATGGGTTGCGTTTCGATCACTGCCGAAATTGGCAATTTCAGATTGAAAAAAAATCACCTATCGATCACACAAAGACAAACAACAATCGATAAACAAATGGTAGCTGCCAATCGGAATGGCAAAAGACGCGATGTAGAATAAATTGGTTGGCCGTCATGTTTATTTCCAATGTGTGTTCGACATTCACGGTTATATGATGCAATACGTTCACGGATTTTAGGTTAGATAAACTACATGCAATAACGTTTTAGATGAATTGTTTAGAATATCGCCATGAAGATACAAAAAAAAACATGAAAAATCGGCAGAATTTATTGCAACCGAAGATCAAGTTTCCGCGTGAACTAAAACTTCACTTTGTCAGGTCAAACTTGATAGTGAAAGGTGTGACGCGAATACAAAACTTCTTCTGCTACAGGGGATTGTCAGCGAGCGATGAGTCAATAACGGCGTAGTGGCAGCCAAGCCAGCTACCGAGTGACCACCGACCGTCAAAAGTTAATTTTCACTTGTTTAAATATGCCAAACACTTACCGTGTCGTTGGCACGTTTTTAAAGCGAGACACCTACTTGCGCGAGAGTTTGGAGACGGTCCATATTTGGCGGGAAGGACCTGAAGAAACCTCGGATGACTCAGATGTGTCGTTCAGGCCAATCGACCTGAGGGGCACACAATAGTTTATCTTCTCTGCCACGAATAAGTCAAATTTGAAACGTCAATCATCCTCTCCTCGGTCGATTTCCTCCATCTGTATCGGGAACAGAGGAGCTGGTTCAATGTAGTCATATGATTGACAGCAGAAAGACCTTTTCCACCGTCGAACAGATCATCGCCATGCACACATTCAGCGTGTTTTGCTTGATGATTGCTTTTTTTTAATATCGATGGAGTATTGATAGAAGCATGACTTAATTTGCACGACTGGGACTTCGGCTTGACGCACGTATTCATCGATATAAAACAGATATGGAACTGATGTCACTTTGCCATCCATCGCTGCGGCGGCGTTATGAAAACACAGATTTGAAAAGTACAAACAGAAATGTGTTTGAAATTTATAGTACGGAATTGCGCCGCATGGTGTTCGATTTTGTGCCTATATTATGCAAATATACAATTAATCATAATACATAATTAATCAGAATATGAATTGGGGTATTTTTATAAATTACTAGCTGACCCGACAAACTTCGTATTGCCACAAATTAAACTGTGTTGTACATAAATCGTGAATCTCGGATGACCTTTGTCACAATCTTGAGTTTTGCAAGTTTCTGGGGAGTTCATGGGTGTTCTAATATACAAATTTTCCTCACAGTAAAGTAGAAAACAACTCCCCCCATTGCTTAGCCTGATAAAATAAAGCGGATAGCATTTAAATATTCGCCATCATTACAAACCATTTCGCCGAAAACCATTTGCGGAACACCAATTCTTGGTTGACCATAACGCGGAATATAGAGTTTTGCAGAATACCATTACCATACGCGAAAAACCTTACGCGGGATGTACCATTTCACGGAAAATCTTCTCGTAGAAAGTACCATTTCGCAGGTGTGACCCAACTGAAGGAAAGTAATAGAGGTCAGTAGATCTAGGAAAATAAATAAACCTAGATAGATGTGATCTCTACGGGGGGCTGCCCTCCGCATTGGCCGGCGATTCCGACGGCAGGTCGCCGGCAACACTCGCGGTCTGTGGCCGTCTCGCGCTGAATTATCTAATGTTACTATTGATAATTTTTGGTGGTCTTGTTATTGAATAATGTTTTATGAGAGTCTAAAATTTCTCGAGTCCGATTAGTTTTTGAGTTACGCAAAAAAATCTGTTTTATTTGTATGAGAGTCCTTATCCCCCTACCACAGAGGTGAGGGGTCTCAAACCATCATTAAAAAATTCCTGCTTCCAAAACCCCCCACATGCCAAATTTGGTTGCATTTGCTTGATTAGTTCTCGAGTTATGAGGAAATTTGTATTTCATTTGTATGGGAGCCCCCCCTCCTAAAAAGCTAAGCTCCTAAGTGGGGAGGGGTCCTAATTCACCATAGAAAAAATTCTTGTCTCCAAAAACACCCACATGTACAATTTTGTTATATTTGCTTAATTACTTCTCGAGTTATGCAGAAATTTGTGTTTCATTTGTATGGGAGCCCCCCTCTTAGCGGGGGGAGGGGTCTCTTACCATCATAAGAATCTTCCCTGACCCCAACAACCCCTATATGCAAATGTTCACGTCGATCGGTTCAGTAGTTTTCGATTCTATAAGGAACATACGGGCAGACAGACAGAAATCCATTTTTATAGGTATAGATTGCAAAAATGGGCCGAAGGGTCACAAAATTTGATAAAATCTTGTACATGAGCATAGGAATTGATTCATAAACAAAAATATTTTTTTTATGTACAACCTCATGGCGCTGTCAGGAAGTGAGGAAGTGGTTTCTATATGAAAACACTATTTTTAATATTAGTCTAAAAGGTGATGTTCAGTATGCAGAAAACATTCAGCATATAAAGACATAAAAAACATGACTTAAGTATTTATTGATACATTTTAAGTATGCAGAATTGGGAACATGGGCAAGAAAGTGGGCAGAATTAGGCACCGTGAATAAGTTTACAAAACGAACCGTAGCACAACAAGTTACTACTATCAACGTTGTTAATACAAATCTAGAATACTTATAATAGCGGAAGAATCATAGAAATGTCTTAACTGCGTAGAATATGGTACGTTTACGGTAGATCGAGTAGATACCCCCTCTTTCCGCTCCTCCAGTAGCTGTTCTGTATCCCAAATTCTAACAACTAGCCGGTGCAGACAACTAGCGAGCTTTTCTGGTCCCGTATGAATAAACTTCGTTCCGATGCCATCTTTCCCAGCCGATTTATTGTTCTTTAGCTGCATGATGACCTCCCTAACCTCGCATATTGTTGGGGCTGGCACCGCTTCTCCGTTTGTCGCACCGTCGAAATTGTTTTCCCCGCTGCCATGGCTCCCCACGTGCGCGCTATCCAGGTGTTTATCGAACTGCTGCTTACTCCTTTCGGCTACTTCACGATCGTCCGTCAAAATACTGCCATTTTTATCCTGACATATTTCGACTCGTAACCAAAAGCCTTTTGCGGGAGACGTTCAGTTTCTGACAGTACTTTCGCGGTTCCTGAAAACGATACAGTCGCTCCAACTCCGCATACTACCGGAAGAATTAGGTTCGCTTAGGCTTGTTAGACGAGTGCAGTGTTGCGAAGTCCGCGCTTCGTGTTGTCCAATTTTCTCACACGCGCGTACTCCTTCTAACAAACAGACTGGCATGAGCATTGCGAGTATGTATTTAGCTATTATCGTCGTCGCTAGAGTCGTCGTTCTCTCTCCTCATTGCAACCCGAGCAGTTGATACCGACCCCGCGGATGCAAGCGTGGTCGTAAGATAAAGAATAAAAGAAGAAGTAAAGCATACTCTGTAGCAATACATCCGAGTGTTGCCCACTCGCTCGCGGGCTGTTGGGCTCATGAGCGGGCTGTGCAGAAAGACGCTGCGAGGCTGAGCGATCGCGAGTGTGTAGTTAGGAAAATGTATGCACACTGCACTAGTGGTTGTTTGTCGTACGCTTGCGGAGTAAGCGTTGCATGTTGTGCTTCTTACACTGACTTCCGTTAGTGTCGCACCACGAGCAATACTGCGAACCATGCCTACTCACACGCGAAACAGTATGAGAAACATAGCATTCAACGTTTACGCCGCACACGCAGGCGTAAAAGAAACAGCCACTGGTGTTGTGTGCAGACATTCTGCTACCCACAAATTCGCACACGCATATCCTCACATCGTCTTCCTGCATAGCTTATTGCCGAGTCAAAAAACTTGTGGGGAATCAGCTGCCCCTGAGGCTGGTGGTGCACTGGGATACAAATTTTTCGTTACTTTTTTCTTTTCTTCTTCATCTTCGCCCTCGATTCGCGATGACGGAGTTCCACGATCCCTTTTACTCTCTGGAATTTCTCGTATGATGTATGAGTGCAAAAATGTGCATTTTTATTTCTGCCTCTTGCGCTCTTTAACTCCTATCCTTACTTCACTCATATGATATCGTAAACGTTTATAGATGGCAACACCGTAACTCCGTCAACGCGAATTTTACTCACGGACGGGAGTACGAGCCGACGCGAGTAATCAGTATCAGCTGCTAGCTAAACACACACTCGCAAAAACTCGGTGCAGTGCATAAAGAAATAAAAGCGCGTGTTTTAAAGGGATGCTTATGCCGGCGTGTTCGTTAGAATAAGTACTCGTGTGTCAGAAAATTGCACCACACGAGTCTGGCCTTCGTAACATCGACCACGAGGTAAATTAGGAGGCCATACAATCCCTATTCCCATTTCGTGGCATTTATTGGAGATTCATTGAGTCGAGGGCCTCCTATGAAGTAAATAATGCATCATCCTTTGCATGGGCATGGCTAGCAATAGTGGGACTGATCCAATGTTCCAGTGTTGGCTAGAGCAAAAATTATGCAAAAACATAATTTTTCAAACGGCTGGAGTACACTTAAGCCTTTTTAACTCAGGGCTCAGGGGATACGTGGTACTGTGAAAAGTGAAAATAAAACATCTTTTGCGGAAGTTTTGTTTGTTACATTTCAAATTTACTCTTTGTCACCCTCCTTTTTAACGATATGTTTCTTTCTAGCGAAACTTTCTAGCTGAACTATAATGACCACTAATGTAAATATTTTCCTATCTTTTTAGGTAAGTGAAGACGCAAATTCATTACTAAGTATCATTTGATGTCATACGGTTTTTCCCAGTACTGTAAGTACAAGTAGTAGTTGAGCAGTGGAGTATATAAAAACTTTCCTGCGAAATTTATTTTTATTTTATATATAGTTAGAATTTCCCAAAAATCGATTTTCTATTTAATTCATGATCATAGTGTACATATATTTAAGTATGCACACACAAAATTTTATGCCAATCCGTCAAATATTAATGAAGTTATACGCATATTTGTAACGACGTGTCACAGCGATTGGAGAAGGAACGCGAAACTTTGAACACGTGTTTCTAAGAATTGTGTTTTCAAAGTCGGTGAGCAAGATTTCTCGAAAACGACTGAACCGAATAACTTCAAATTTTGATGCAAGTGTTCTCAGGATATACATATTCTAGAGATTAATCGAAGGTTTTTCCTCACCGATTATTATTCCTCATTTTATGGACAATTTAAGAGCAAAATTTATCCCTAAAATCAATTTTTTATGTTTAAGAAGCCGTTATTTCGTCAAAAATGATTATTTTTCTAATTCCTGCGATCAAACTTTAAATAATAATTTTTTATCACCGTTTCCGTACTCACCGCTAGACGACTTATTTTAGAAGAGTTCCAGGAGATTAACTATACTAGCTTTTTCAATAACTGTTTTCAAAAACAAAATATGTCACAATACAACAAAAGCTACCGTAAGATGTATGCAAATTTTTACTTTAATTAGGGTCTGATTCTAATTCCCGTCGTAGTAAGTAAAGCCATTCTAATTTTCATCATTTGTTGGATGGATTTAATGAATACTCCAAAAGTTCTTGTGCTGATTTGACTAAAACACACTTATCGTCCAATCCGTGAACTTTGAAATCACTGAAAAGCGATTAATTAAGCTTATTATTGAAATTACGCAACTGACTTTATTTCTTAAATTCGTCGTACCGTTTTAAAATCCGTCCATCAAAATTTTTCATCGTCCGAACTAAAAATCACAACAATGTTTACGAAGCTAACGCGCATGTATTTGTGTAGGACGGCAAGACAAATGTTATTCTGCAAAATTTCTGAAGGTCAGGCAAGTTTTCTTGGCTGAAGAATAACGACAATGCCTTGCGTGAGTTATTTTCATTTATGAATGACGGAAATTAAAACAATTAGTCGTTATTTTCTTTTTCGTCGCACGAAAAAACGTAGGAAATTTGACTGCTAGGATTTCTTTAATGAAAAAAGGCATTTAAATACATCTCAGCTCACTTTGATTCATCGCGTTGTGTGTCATAAAAACGCTGATATTTTTAATAATTTGTGTTGAATAGGAAGGGAATAGGCAATTATGACGAAGCAGCAACATACCCTAGTTAAAAAGTTTTCTCTATAAAAATTCTAGAAAAATCGAATTTTCTAAGCCTTTTTTAATCCTTGAGGAACGACAAATGGTTTATACCATGACAGAGCAACTCTTGTGTTACAGACTACAAGGACTGAGAGGGACGATTTCGGGGCAGTATTTCATTTCTTCAGTTGAAATAATTTAAATTTTGTAATGAATATTTTCATAAATTTTCGTTTTCATCACGTATTAAACGCATCAAGCTAGCCTAAACAACACGTACCGACCTAACTCTCGATTCCTCTTCTGGAAAAACGACTGTCAAACATTGCATTTATTATCGATACTAAAAATCGTGTTGACCAGTGTAATAGTTTCCCGCTGCCCAGTGCGCACACAGTTTGTTCGCGTAATCAGCTTAAATTAGCGCGCCAGTAGGTATGCCAACTTTAATCGACTCGTATGACAATTGGGAAACTTGATTGTGCCGGGCTGTTGTTGTTTACATCGAGCTTGAGACCGACCGACTGACTTCCTTATTAGAATGAGAGAAAGCGGGTGTGACTGCAGCGAGCTAAAAGTTGCAGGGCATAAACAAAACGCAGTTTTTGCAATTTAAATCTCACCACTCGACAACAATAACAACAATAGCGTCGCTCGTTTGGTCGATCCCGCACTTTGTCCCGCACCGAATGGCCTCCACGCAAATTACTATTGCCGGACCGAGCCTGAGCGAGCGGGGCAGCAGTAGCAGCAGCAACAACAACAAAGTACTCGGTCAGCGAAATTAATCGACGCGCGTTTCGATTGTTGACGGCGATAGGCGACACCCTGTTGTTCACGAATGCCACGTGCAATTCAACTACTAGGCCCGGCGACAAAAGGAGATCTCGCGAGAACGTGTTCAGGTTTCTCTAATGAGGCACGCTACGGTCGACATTAACAGCTGTAAAGTCGGTTTCGAGCATTCATTGATAGGGGATATTGTTGTACTTTAAGGAAATCGTTTTTAATAATGAATATAAATATTGTAAAATGTACTGTCAAATGTTAGAGGGATTTCACAAGTGTGCTAAACTGCAACTTTTGGTGCAGTCAAAATATTGAATTGCACTGCTTGTCGTTGCAAAGCAACTTTCCCCTATGCACTACAAAGTTCACACATCCGTAACCGAGCTGTTGTACTGCAGTAAACCTGCCTTGCCTATATACTCAAGGAAGTTTCCGCCGCTGACTGGTTCCTTCATCGTTTTAATGGCGCAACACGAGAGCGACTAAATCCGTTTTGCGAGGCTTGTCCACTCCGCGTGAGAGAGACAAATCGACCGTCACCGTGTTTCTGCCATATCGTTGTTGGGTACTGCCGCGGTGGCGAGAGAATTGCGCCAATAGGACCGCTGCTGTACCCTTTGTATTAACGGTAATTGAGCTAACGCGAACAGTGCCGTATTAACACTTCGCCGGGTCGAACGCGTTCGGATACCTTTTTTTTGCTAGTTTGTTGCCGAATGTCACGTTATGTCGCGGTGAATACAAGAATTAATTTCGCTAAAAAACGAATGTGTATGACAATTACATGCAAGTGCTAAATTAATATTCCATAAACCAGAAGGTATTACTTGTTATTGCGGGTTTTTTTTTCTAACTTTGTTAAATCGTAACGCTGATTGGTGAAACCCCTCGTGATTCATGCGGATTTCGGAGGTCAACACAGGATTCTTATACCTACTAAGAAGGTGGACGTTCTGACGTTGTTCGAACCCGGATATGAACGCCACAGCAATTGCTGCCAGCGCATACAGCTCATCGCATTCGCATTCACAAAAATGGGCGAAAGCAAATCATGCGTGAAAGTGAACCGACGCGTGAAAGCGAATTTGTCCAACCAATCGCACCAACGCGCGGGTCGGTTGGTGGTGAATTATCCAATGGTGAAAAATAGTTAAAAGGTGTATTTCTTTCGGGCTGGAAAGCTGTTTCATTGCTAGTAATATTGTTCAAATGATCATAATTCTCAATTATTCTTCACTTGAAACAGGCTTTGTGAGAAATAGTAAACCAACATTTATGTTTCATTACACAAGCCACAATCGTGATAAACCACAACTTACCTCGCATCGTGTGACATGCTCAGAAGTAATAGTCCAAGAAAAATAAAAAAAAAGTACTCAGCAATCGCGATAATCCACTCTGAATCCCCCTACTGCACCCTTTCCCCTTTACTTGGATACTAGTCACGGAAGGGTATCCGGTTCGTCTGCATTGCTACGATGGAAACCGACGTCAGTCAGTGGTAGTAAGAAATGAAGTGCTTGCCCAATTTGGAATGTCCTGTTGGTTGGTTGGTTGGTTGGCTGGCTGGTTGATTGGTGCTATTGTCAACGATGCCGTAAGGGTTGAGTCATCCACGGCATTCACTGAACTGGCAAAATTGCGAAACGCTCGAATTATGTTGCTCTGCGAAGAGGATAAACCTTTTTGGGCCAGAATGCTGTAAGAAATGTCCGGGTTTGATCATAAATCTAGCCGAAAGATTACGGAAGTTCAACAATATGTAACGATTGCAGGTGATGATGACCGACCAGTGTATTTGCTTCAGTGAGCAGTTACCTGATTTGGGTCGATTGTTAATGTGTTTAAGCGACATTATAAAATCCAGTCAATGTTCCGAGTATTTCTTTTTTCTATTAAAATCCATTTTCCAAAAATAAACAGATTGTAGACAATCCATTTGGAATTGCGGCTAATGGTTGAGGATAATTCGTGTTAATCTAAAAACGATTTCGAGCTCGAATACATTTTTTGCATGCTTCTCAAGGTAATACAAGGTTATACACACTTGTCGATGGAAAGAACAGTGCAAAACGGTCAACACGTCTCGCTCGATTTCAATGTACTCTGTCGAACGAACTCCCAGTTCTCGGCATCGAGCATGAATTTTTGATAACCATTTTATTGCCGCATTATTATTCAAACTGGAATAATGCGATGTTGGATATCGGCACGGTGCCAGAGGAGGCAGGAACAAGTCTCGACGTGAAGAACAGTATATGTACCAGTCAGATGACGATGAAGGTACATTGCTTCTTGTGAATTTATTTACATTTTTTCCAGTACCGAAGGTATTTTGTTTTTGAATTTCTGCCTGAAATCTTATAGTATTACTTAAATTATCGTAAAATTTATCGTACGTTCACACAAAATGTTTTATAGAAAAATCATTCACATTCTAATTTGTTTAATTGCTACCCTTTTAAAGCAGATTTCTACGCTTGGTACGGTAGATTTACTGTATTAATTTATAGTTGCTTCTTCTTATCCTCCATATTTGAAACGGCATGAAATGAAGAATTAAAAGCGTATCACTGCTACTGGAATTGAAAGTACAACTTTAATAAGACATTCACCGGTTTCGGTTGGTCTTCCATTTTAATAATGGCCCAATTAAATAACTGTATAACTGGGAAAGATAGCGAGGCATTCATTGGCAAATGTTAAAGGTGCAAAGATGCTCAAAGCAAGGTCACCATTGCCATGTACCTTTCCTGCAGTTGCAAGTTGTAGTTGTAGTCGTATCTCGGGATAGAATACCTTGTGGCTATGGGTGACTTTTAAATAAAAAAGTTTATATAAAAAAGTACACATTTCGCGTGGGATAATCCATATATTTTACATTCTCTGCATTTAGGCCTCTAGGAATAATAACAAGTAGCAGAAAAAGTTATTGAAATTTTCTTTGTTTTGTGTAAGCTTGAATGTTTTAAACTTGAACTGGAAAGCACTTTTCAGATAAAAAGATTGAAAGTGGGAAGTCGTTGAGATATGTTATAATATGTTTATGTTCGTCTTTTACATTTCAATGGATTGCTTAAACGTGTGATATTGTCATTAGAGAACCCAGAGATGAGGGAAATGCGCGATGAACTAAACAAACGTTCGGACCTTTATTTTAGTGCGAATTGATTGGGCCCATAACCTTGAAGAAAACGTTCAAATACTGTCTGATCGCGAAGCAGAAAGAATACTGGTGCGACCCGTAATCCCCAGGTGCCCGGCCGCCGTAAGACAAAACCAATGTAGCGCGAAACAGAGAATTCAGTTAGGACGAGTGAAGAAAGGAGCTTGATTTATAAAGTTACACACGCGATAATTAAAAAAACCTCATGGACCTGTTATAATCTGCGAATCTCAACAAAACCGACAAAATTGAAGTTGACAATTCTGTTGATAAAAGGCGTATGCGCTTTTATTCATTAGGGGTATATTTTACTTTACTGATCCTACATTCACTAAGATGGTCTTTTGTAAAACAAAGTACTATGCGTCCCTATTGTATTAGAGGAACATTATTTCCTTGAGAAATTGTATTTCAAAATTTCAAAAACAAGAAATTATACATCTCTGAATTTTTGACTTCTTATTCAACACTACACACTAGGCACTTCTTTTACAAAGTTCATTCATTTTACGTGATTCTTTTTACGTTCACTTTTTTACATCTAAGATTTGAACCAACGACTTTTCTTTTTTACGTTTAAAATTTGAATTACGTCGTCTTTTTCCACATACAAACTTTGAATTAACGTCCTCTATTTTTACGTGTAAAATTCAACTATTACGAGTAAAAATTTCAATTTAACGAGGGATTGATAAAATTTACCGGGATCGCACGTAAACTGGTTAGTGTGAGTGCGAGTTACCAATAGTTCACGTGAATGTTACATGAAAAGTGTGATGGATGAGAATTACCTATGTTTTCACCGAAATTTGATGCGCCGATTTTTTTTTTGAGTGTAGATAAGGGAGGGTCATTGAAGCAACGCTTACTAGGTTCCTAGTCCGTTCCTCTTTACCCTAGCTGGAGGGTTGAACCAAACTATAATGGGAACCGTTTATAACCGGATTTTAATTTAAATTTCGTGCTTTTTGGGTCAACCCCACCTCAAAAGGGAGCCAGGGTTCCATGCAAAAGCTGACCCTGAACCTACAATGATAGGGAATGATTCAAATAAAGTTCTTGGTCTGTGGAGCATTTTGGCAAGTTTTCAGATCATAACGCGCTATCTTAAATGAGTAATGGCGGACAGAGCGAATTACATTTTCACAGTTTACTCCGAAACCTATTATCGGTTTGTATTGTCCATTGGCCTGTCTTGTCCGTCGGTCGGTTTCGTCTATCGATGTGTCTTGTCCATCCATTCAGTCTTGTCAATCGGTCTGTTTTGTCCGTTGGCATATCTTATCCATTAGTATGTATTGTACGTTTGTCTTGTTGTTCACCTGCCTGTCTTGTCCAGTGTGCAAAACAGACTAACAAACAAAACAGATCGATGGCCAAAACACACCAATGGACAAGATAGGCCGTTGGAGATCGTTGTTGAAATGAGAACCGAAAAAAGATAAAAGCTTGTGTCTGACACGGGCAGTCCAAATTAAGCTTCCATATGTATATATGAGTACAAATTCATGTATTGCCACATTCGAAGACTTAGTGACACAAAGTTCTACTCCCAAGCAGTGACGATTCCTCCTCAGAATGAAAAAAGAGAAGAGAAAAATTCACACTTTACGCAGTCGCAATTTATTCTGCTCCGTTTTGTTTTAACTTTTTTTTTTACTGATCGCGATTGCTCAGCAACCTACGCATTGTTCTACTCATTGAGGAGCAAACTGTGCAACAAAATGTTAATACACTTTTTGGCTGCCCATGATATGGACACAAAAAAAATGTTTACACTTCTCGTCGAGGCAACAGTGCAAAAAATGTATTGGAATTCCCGTGCAGTAGCTTGCTGCAGTAGTGTTATTAACGTTGTTTCTTTCATGTTTTGTTTGAAACCGTTCGTTTTCATCAAAACGGAACATTCAATCCGTATTCAAGAAGCGCCGTACATTCTTTGCCGAACAGCGTCACCTTCAGGCTGAAATCAGCTGGAATAGAAAATAGATTGCAATTATTATCTCCTCTGCGTTACAGTATTTTTCCATTCCGTTCTTGTGTCAAGTATGTGTACGAGCGAGTTGGTCTAATCAAAATTTATCGATGAGAGGGATTGTGCCTAGAATCCGGATGAATCATTATCCAGCTTATTCCTTGACTATCCCAGTGTTTCATACTGTGGAATTGATCCAGTAGGAGGACTAAAAAAATTAAACTTTTCTCTATACGTCAGATAGTGTGTCTCACAAAATCTGTATTCTGTGATTAATGTCGTATAAAACGGATCATTCCCCAATTATCGGAACTTTTCCGATTAGAAAGGTTATACTCGCAAAATCATATTATACCTATATGTATCACTCCATGCCTGGCCTGAGTACAACACGTGTACATGTGATTCACGTTATGTTGGACGTACTTTTCCTGCTGTTTACCGTGGCTTCGCCACGAGTAGCTATCACTATGACAGCAATATAGAGCCATAATACTATATCACTTCACACTTTCGTGCTCCGGTCTTCATTGGCCTGGCC
Organism: Sabethes cyaneus; assembly: GCF_943734655.1. Taxonomy (NCBI): domain Eukaryota; kingdom Metazoa; phylum Arthropoda; class Insecta; order Diptera; family Culicidae; genus Sabethes; species Sabethes cyaneus. The sequence continues at coordinate 73,451,484 of NC_071354.1, read as the reverse complement.
TCTACCCTCTTCTGCTTTTTGCTGGATTACATTTTATCAAATATGCAAACACTATCAGCAAAGAAACAGTTCGTGATTCATCCATCGCGCGCAAAGCATAGCATAACGTGGCTTACCCGCTATCGAAGAGCGTTGTGAAATTATTGGTTTTGAGCAAAAATTAGCCAACCACCACAGCTGGTCCTCCTCCTCCGCCTGCTGCTGTGGGCTGACAAGCTGAGCGTGTTCGTACCCCTGTGGTACGGTGCCTGATGAGCGAGGACCAACCAACCCGTACGTGTAACATACAGACGTTGGCTGCCACTGACTGGCGTGTCATTGCGTCCGCGATGAGTTGCAAACATCCAATCCAATATCGCACACGTACGTTATCAATCCGTGAGGAGCCGGTGCCGCGTGGGTGGCCTGCTGCCATATGGTGCCAATCGACGTCGTACACGCTAGTCGGTACCTTAAGCAAGGCTTATCCTTACCTAATGCAGATTTTGCATTTTTGATTTTACGAGTGATTCGATAATTAAGTTCTCTTTCCTTCGTAGGAGAGCTATTTCAAAGCAATCAAAACAGCAAATAAAAAAACAAGTATTTAATGATTACACATAAAATTTTACTGGATTTTTAGAGCATAGTTCTCGTTTACGTTTGTTTTGTTCGTTTTGGACGGTGGACTACAAAACAAATATTACCATGACCTATCAAGCAGATAGAAGCAGTTTCTATAATATAATATTTCACTGTTTGACAACGCGAATTTGACCTACAAATAGTGCCACGTGCAATCGTTCAGTCTCTGGGTCCAATAATAATGGTTAGAATTGTTCTATTCATATCATCAGGTTTTTTTCGAATGTTCACAAATGTTCATTGAAATTTTTTTTAAATCAAATTCTGAACAGAAAATTTCGCATGGTTTCGCTATAAAAACTTTAATTTAGAAAGTTTTCTATGCCCCGGATGTTTTACAACATTTCTTGATTGGTTGGTATTTGCCATTCCACTCGGGAATATTCTTTCTAGTCTAGGAAAAGAAAAATTACCGCTTCTTAGAATCTTCAGCAATGGCAAAAAGTCATTATGCAATTACTTGCAGTCTAGTATCTTTATAGATTTGACATTGGAATCCTTGAAACGGTGAACTCCAAACTCTAAAAGGTCCTTGCCAGTCAGACTAGGCTCGCAGATTTTACCGTTAATCTCTACTGAGCGGATCACAAGCAGCAAGCTTATTTGCATTTTCCTGCTTGAGGTCGAGACTGAAGTACGCGGTTTGTTTGGACAGACTCAAAATCTCGGTCAGGAACAAAACCCGAGAAACTTGTAAAACAATTCAACGTTTTCATTTTGAATCGGAAAAGTATAACCCATGGGTCAACTGATCCCTTTGAGGACAGTTTGACTCAAGGGTCTGTCTCTTGTGACGTGAGTTTATTTTGCCTCGCTGTTACGATAGTCGAAGACTATATAGCGAAAAAGTTAGCTAAGAATCATATAGCAAATCAGAAAGGTTAATTTGATCAATATTGAAAATGCAACACGTAAAAGCCGTAAAAGTTTTAAATATACCCACCGGAATAAATAACAAAAATACAAAAGCAAAAAAAAAATACTCAGCTGAAGTACTCGCTGGGATGTGCTTTATTATCTCCCTTATATGAGCAACGCCAAATCGCTCGATCAAGCTACAGCAGATTCGCACTCATAGTATCACAAAGCACAGGATAACAGTAACAAAGCAAAGGCACAGTATTTAATACCACAGACAAACAGACGAGACACTCGCGTTAATTCCATCGTCCAATCAAAAACCACTCATTTTTCAAAAAGCATGTTTCGCAACATGGCCACACGGCGACGCGCAGATGTTGCTTCGAGTTTTCAGAATAAAACCATACAAATGTCAAAAAAAACCTACAGTATAAAACCCTGCAAATGCAAGCTACTTCGCAACATACATAACAGAGGGTGCTAGTGTGCAAGCAAAATGTGTAGGACGATGGTTTTTAAAAGATTTACTTCTATGTGTGATGTCAGTTCGTCAGTGTTAATACTTTACTTAGATCAGATACTGAAACTTCTCCTGGTATGAGCTACCTCTTATAAACAATGGAAAATAACATTACCGGACGAAGCTTAACATTTATCGAGAGGCGCAGATCTTTGACTAAAAACTTTTTATTAGTTCCCCCCAGTTTGTGCTTGTGCTAATCTGGAAAATCTATTCTAAAATCTAAATCTAAAAGATTCAAGTCTTGAACATAAAATGTTATTAACAAATATCTAGTGGTTAGTGGCAGTAAGAAATTGAGTGATCATGGAAAAAGTGACCACTTAGTTGGTTTCGAAGTACGATGCTGGTCTATCAAGCCGCACAAGTCGCAGTGAAGAATGTACCTAACAAAGGAGATAAAATCGAATATTGTTCCATTCCCAGAACATGTTTGTTATGTTTTGTGAGTCTCGGGGCTAGGAGGCATGAAAATTGAAAAACAATAGTCAAGCACGTGCACTTTCGTCTGAAGCGTACGGTCGATGATCGAAAGTAAACTGCTTCATAACTATCCAATATTTTTCCATTTGTCGACCAACATTCGAAAAGGGCGGATAAGCCAACTGTCAAACAGAACGAGTGAGAGTTCATTTTCCTATGCTGCTCCAGCAAAAAATAACTCTCGCTCGGTCTGTTTGACAGTTGGCTTATCCGCCCTTTTCAAATGTTGGTCGACATTTCATCCAAACATGTTTTGTCAGTTTTTGTTTTCTGAGCTGCCTTCACGGCACCAAAAATTGAATCAAACCGTATACAGTTTTGACGTCCGTGTTTAAGAAGTTGAGAAATCGTGAAGAAAATGACTCCAAAGAAGGTTTCTACAAAAATCTCAAAAGCAAGAAACAGTAATTTACTATTCTTCAAGCGTGCGTTTGTTTGTAACTGCACTGACAATGATCATATTGATGTCTGTGCGAGTAAAACACCTTGTTATCTTGGCAAATTTACTGAAAATCAATGGCAAAAATAACACATGGCATGGCATTGGAAAAATTTTCGACAAACCACACATTTAACAACAATTTACCGCGCACTTAAAAATTAAAAGTTTTGTTTGGAGTCGATGCATAGGAAATTTTATAATAGATTCGTAACTTATTAATGCTTCAAACTTACTAACTTACTTCTTGTGACACTCGCATTTTTAAATTTTTTGGAATTACTTCCTCCTTTCCCGTAGTTTTACATTACAAGTATTTGAAAGGGAAGACATTATATCTCCAAGTGTTCGAAATAATCACTTTTGCTAACATATTTAGCGTACGCAATACCCAGCAAATGTAGGTTAATCTGCCCGGAATCGATGATAGTATAAATAAAATATACACAATCTAATCCTGTTACTGTTTAATGCTTACTTGGGAAAAGTACCGATAAATCGACTTTACCCCATGCAACATGAAACCAATTCCAGACCGTACCGCACCAACCGTATGACACACTAGCGCAAAATTTTATAGCAATTTAACACCACAGAACAGTCAGTGTGCTTTATGGCAACCTCATAAATTAGCAATGTATTAATCAAAAATTTTGCTTACGAACCGGACTACGAGACCAGCCTTATCAGTCGTGTGTACACTCCACACCTGCACTGGTATGGGTATCGGTCTATTATCCTCTCCAAGTCGTTCATAATCAGACCATTCATCGGTATGATTCAGTACTGTTGCCGCAGCGGACTCGAGGGGTTTCGCCAATCAGCTTCCTTTTATTCCCGTACGTAACAAACCGCGGAAATCGGATGATGGGGTTGTAAATATACCGCATAGTTTTAGTGGTGGATCATGCTAATAGCTATCAACGTGGCAGCGACGGTGTTCTTTTCAGGAAAAATCGTCGCGGTTCTTCAGGATAGAATTTGAGGGCCGCTCGGTGGAAAGAGCAAGTGTGTGCTTCTCCAAGTATGTCCTTCCGGAACAAGCATCACCAGTGTTCTGTGCCTTGTTCAATGTTTTTACATTCGACGTTTAAACCCAAGAAGAGAAAGTGTGGATAAGGAATTTTGCTTCAACGGAATATTTAAGAAGTAGAAAAGTTTGCAATTGTGTTCAAACGCTTGCAGAACTGTCTGTGATAATTGTAAAGTGACAAAGTGTTAGCTAAGTGTTCTATTAATCCCTGGATCGAACCAGCATTAAGTACTCTTAATCGTGTTCAAATACGAACAAGAAGTGCTTTGTTGTTTCATCCCTGCCAAAGAATTGCAAGTCAAAGCGCAAATCCAAGTTATCATATTGATAACACAGTGCTAGGTGCTAGTCAGGTGTTCCCGTAGGAACAGCAACAGTAGTAGTGTACAAGTGACAGGTTGGCGATCCATATATGAAAGGAGTGACCGGAAATTCTGGCAAGCTGGGTTTCATCGAGTGCATATTGATCCTGAGGAAGCCCATGTGGCAGGTTGGCATTGTACCGAGCAAACTGAGTGACGCCATCAGTTCACTGGTCCGCTATGCACAGGAATCGCTTAATGTATTCTTCTGTCCCACGTAAGTTGATGCAATCGATCGATAAATAACCTTTTTCTAAATATAAAATCGTGCCTCCAAAGATCGAAGTTCATTACTGCGCGTCGCATCCAGCATACTGTTTACGATCCAGCTCTTGTTATGCTTAATTTGCACTACTCACTCGATCGAGCTTCATGCTTGCACAAGTATTATTTACAATGAAACTCCTGCGTCAGCACAGCAAAAGTCACTTGTGATGACGAACAACATCGCACCACCTCACTTCACGATGGCTGCCTGTTGGTCGCGATGATAATGCGAATTGCGCTCGCGTGAGCGTCTCTAGTCTTTGACTGGGATTGGCCCGTAATAGTATAATTGTCTAATCATATTTTTCCCATGTTCCAGTATAACGAAACAAACAGGTCACTGTTTTCAGGCCTTCGCGATGATAACCTTTAATTTGGTCACCTGCCTACGTGCAGCTGTAGAAGCTGTTTGTTGATTACACTTGTTTACAAGGAAAATGAACGAAAAATATGTCGGACAAAGTTCGAAAAAAGCACTTACATCACATGATATTGATGAGCTTTAAATTTTTAAATTAAATTGTAGTTTCAACAAACGCACCATAAAAATAAAGAAATGGTTTTGATATCGCTACTTTTAATTAACGTAGAAAAGTTTTTTTTCTCAAACAATACGGCAATTTGCAAACTAGTGTCTTCTTTTCGTCACAGAACTCTCCGGCTTCGCCTGACCTATTGCGTGAGAATATTGTTGGACTTGTTTTATTTATACGTTTAATTAGTAAGAAATCTTGCTGTCTGGACAAACAGAGTTAAAAATGTTTTATTATTTTAGTTTGATTTTTCTAAAATAATTGATTTGGTTATAATTTTTGTATGCGATGTAGATCAAATGCCGGCGTTTAAAAGGATAGCTATGCATTCATACATCTATTGGTAACAAAACTACTCTGCAAAACCAGGGTAAACAGCTGCAGTGACGCAGCTGGCATCTCGCCACACCAGGATTGGCTCACAGCAGAGCGTTGTCGTAGACACACCTGACCAACTGGATCCAAAATATAAAACTATTTAGCGTGGTAGCCTGTGAACAAGCGATACAACAACGTTGGACCGTTTTATCCGGAACAAGTCTCTTCTCTTGCGTACCCCCATGATGGTCGTTCGCGATCTACATCAAGGTCGAACTGCAGTGGGGGTCTAATGGATCTAATTGAACGTCGTCGTATGCTAATTGCTTAAATTAGGAAACTTTACGCCTTTGTTCGTAAACGGATTCTGTAGAAATCAACTGGTACGAGTGAATGGTAGCGAATCGGATCTATTGCGACGTTGCATGTTTCGTGTTCGAGGAGGTAGACAATTCTATTTTCAAGAATATGGTATAAAATGTTTCTGTAGCCTTTTATATCCAATTGGTAACCTGTCCTGCGTCTTCCTTTGTCGCTTGTTTTCCGGCCATATCGGCAATATTGCAAGGAACCATTTCTTCAAAAATCCTAATTTTGTTTTTCTAGTTTAAGTGAAAATTGCTGAAATTGTACCTGATAGCGCGAAATCGCAGGGGCCGAAGAAAAAGGCGAATGACATTATGTTGCTTTTATATTTTTTAAATCAATTACTTTCCGGAAACGGTGTCGTAGAGTTGAAAATACCTACATTCTTGAAAACCTTCGTCCGACGAAGATTAAATAATTTTTTCTGAGAAGGTATTCTTTATGGGATTCAAAAAAATTTAAATATCACTCAAAAATTTTTTCATTTAATAACATTGATTTGATTTTTACCTGAATTCATATAAAAAAGAATTAATAAAAGGAGAATATATATAGCAGAGTTTAAATTGGAAAAGTTTTCTTTTTTATTTAATTTCAGGTTTCGTATTCTACAAAGGTGCTCCACAAACTTCAGTCAAAGATTTTTAAATTTAAGGCACAATGAGTTTCCGACCTTAAGTTGTTCTCTAGGCACTTGTACATCTGTTATCGTAACGGAAATTTGAAAAACGAAAGATAAATAACGGTCTTACTCCTTATTTGGAACAAACCTCCCTTTTGTCAACCACACTATGCTGATTCTATTATGTAAAGAAATGTGTGTATGTCAAGTTAGGCGAAAACGTAATTTTCTTTTGCATAATCTTAGATTAACTTCTTGTGCAAAATGTTGTACGGAAAGTAGCTCAAGCATCCCCCTGTATTGACTAAGGAAAGCTTCAAATTTCTATCGGAATATGCTTCTTACCCGAGAAATACACATTCTGTGTTTTATTTGCCTGGATAATTCTCAGGTTTGGTTGAAATTTGTGTTTCTTTTGTACGCAGGTCCCCCTTCCGGAGGGAGGAGTCTTGAACCACCATAGAAACATTTCTTGCCTTCAAAAACCTCCATACACATGCCCAATTTGGTTCCATTTGCTTGATTAGTTCTCGAATGCAGAAATTTTTGTTTCATCTGCATGAGAGCCCACCCTTTCAGAGGGGGAAGGGTCTCGAACCACAATAGAAAAAAAATCCTGCCTCCAGAAATCCTCACAAGCCAAATTTAGCTCCATACTTGCTTGATTAGTTCTCGAGTTACGTCGAAATTTGTGTTTCATTTGTATGGGAGTCCCCCCCCCCTCTTCCAGAGGCGCGAGAGGTCTCGAACCATCATAAGAACCTTTCCCGGTCCCAAAGATTCCTGCATATAAATTCTCACACCAATCGGTTCAGTAGTTTCCGAGTCTATAAGGTTCATACAAACAGACTGAAATTCATTTTTATAGGTATAGACTAGCTGAGTGCCCAATCTTACTCGGGCCCCTCTGTCTCTCAGTTATATGTATATCTGTTATTGTAAATTCTCATAATTCAAGCAACAAACCCCTTTTTCTTCATTTGAACGTCTTTACACCTTTTGGCAGTTCCCTCTACTTGTTGTCCTCCAGCTACTTGTAAATCGGTTTTCTTTTCGGAAATCTATATAAAGCGAAACGAAACCTTTTTTGCATCCCCTTGTCAGCTACCACATTTTGTCCTACAGCCACTTATACGTTTGTTTTCTCTCTGAAAATCTTTGTAATGAAAGAGAAACAAAGCCTTTTTTCCTTATTTTGGCCTCTTCTCTATCTGATGCCTCCTACTCTCCCTTTTTGGATATTATCACTATGACCAGCATTTTGATCTATTGTGATCTTATCCAGGTGTTGTTCCGCACTGTGTTGTTATTGCAGTATCGCTATAGAGTGAGTGAACTGCTTATTATCCGTGCTTAACGGGAAATTAGCAATCGTTGACTTTTCGTCGGAGAGCCCAATTTCGGAAGCAGTTTTTGGGCCCAAAAGCGGGGTTCCGTTTGTAAAAATGTAAAAAACTGCATTCTTCTTGCCAATCTGAACACAGCGAATATATTTTTATAAACAGAATTTTTGTTTCAAACAAAAAAACTGCTTTTCAAATTGGTAGAGTCGATGACTGCTAATTTCACCTTAAAGTGCCGGTGTGTTTTCACCCCTTTTTCCCTTTTACGCTTCTTACCACTTTTCAACCAATCTAGCTCTAGAGCCAGGAAGTGCGGAGACTAGCTATAATTTGTCCTTGAGCAAGAGACTTTGTTCGCACCTCGAGCAAGTAACATTCTTATAACCAGCCCCGGCTAAAGGCTTCATGGTCGGTAAAGCAAAGTTCAGCACAGAGTCAGAGTGTGTATGTGTGTAGGTATGTGTTCCTTACTACTTTTTGCATTACCAATCTCGTTCCTAGAACCAGAACAAGTTATAATTTGCCCTTGAACAAGAGGCTTCATTCGCACCTCAAGCAAGTACCACTCTTATAACTTGCCCTGGCAAGAGGCTTCCTTGTTAGTAAATCAGAACTTAATAGGAAGGATGTGGAGGGGCCTGAGAATAAACCCATGCTAAAGTCACTTAACATCGAATGGCCTGATTCTACTAAGATTCGAACCCACGACCACTCGCTTGTCAAGACAGACTCGGTAACCTTGCGGCTACAGCCACCCCACTCCATGCTCCTCTCCCTTACAGGCATTTCATCTTGTCATCCAACCACTTGTACAACTGCTATCGATCCAAATACAAGAGAAGTCCATCCCATTTACTTATTTAAGCCCCTCCTTGTTAAAGATCGCCATTCCTGTTGTCAACCCCCTGTGGTCAAGGCACCACTCTTATTCGCACTCACGTATGCATCAGTCTGCTTTCCGAAAATCCCTATTATGGAAAAAAGTAACAAAGCCTTCTTCTTTTTTATTCCTCCCTGGGTGGTAACGCCCCACCCCTCCCATTCGACCCATCCTTTTGTTATCCAGTCAAATTCAAAGAAACACACCAGTTTACTCATGGGCATGGTTTAAGAATATCCTGAAAAAAATTATTATAATTTCGCTAGCTTACTTTAACCGATATAATGACTGATATAATAAAGATATATCCCCTCTTTATACAATTTGGTAAATTTTTACAAGAACTGTTATAGGCAATAGTGCAAATATGCGTCTATTTTTCCATTGGGACATACTGTCTTCAGTTTTCGAGATTGGTCTATCACACAGGACCGGAATCTCCAACCCGAAGATCCGCGTTGAGAATCGCGGCTAACACGCTAACGACGAACAACATCACATGCAGTGCCTTGTAAGTCACAAGTGTCTGTACGGTTTCGTCGTCCAGTTAGTAAAAACGAGTTAGATTAAACTTCTCAATTCGGTGGTTGGATTACAATAGATCGAGGAAGAGGCACAGCTTGTGTCTATAAATAACTCAACCCACCAGATGGTGGAGTTTGAAGATACGTCACTTGCTTAATAAGGGGGTTGTGCTTTTGTAATAAGGGGGGGGGGTCCTTTTGTCCAATGCCTCTATGGTTCGAAGGTACATTACTACTAGCGAGCCACATGCCCTGGCGGGTATTGTGGATTCGAATTCGGTTGTAATCTCAGATTATAGCTTGGTTCGACCCATGCACCTTCCAAAAGGTAGGAGTCACAACGACTGCTTGTTAGCGTAGCTACTAATAACCCCCCCTCCTCTCACCTTTTCGCTCTTTGTCCTTCACTCTAAAAAATTTCATTACTTTTTTCTACCGTCCCTTCATCAATTGTAAAAGAACTACCGTTTCTAAAAAATATTCATTATATATGCCTGAAGCCTGACCTCATTTCAAGGTCAAGACAAAAACACGAGGTTGATCTATTCATTTTTCGAATTTTTCTACTATATAAACTATTTATTTAATTCTTTTTTAAAACTATAAGTTTATAACTTTTGCAGAAGAACATTTTGTACGTATATTCAAACTGTTCAACTGTAATCGCTTGTGACGTCCGAATCTCATGAGTCGAAGTAGCACGATAAAATCACGTGACAATCAAACAATAAACCTTCGTTTCATTTTCAATAACATCAATGAATCGTTTCGTTTCAATGTCATCGTAAAATCATGTAGTACGTTATCACTACAACGTTGTTTTTCGTCGTCAAATATTGGTTACCTGAGTAGCGTCATTGAGTGGGCGTTAACGAAAACTACTAATAATACAAAGGTACTGATTAATCGAGTCAATATCGTAAATCAGGATTGATTCAAATAATGTCGTCATCTGGAATTATCACCCGTATTCTTGAAAGTTTACTCGAAAGGGCCACGTGTGTTTCAAGTTTCTTGGATCTTCTTTATAATTGTCGGTTATTAACATGATCAATGTCCCTTTATTGAGCGTCTGTTAACACGAGAAAGATGTTTCAATTCTGCTTTTTATTTGTTTATTATTTTTACTCGTTTAAAATTATAATCTCGACATAAAAATCATTCTTCTAATTTTAATCAGTAAATTAGGCACATAGTAAGGTGTCATAAATAATGTAGTTCATGAAATGATTTGTACAGAAGTTTGACGAGTTCAAGTGATTATAAATTATTTTACGACCCATTAATGAACTGATAGTAAATAGTCATATCTGCAGTAGCATAAACATTACGCTCGCGCAAAAGTTAAGTTGAGTAAATTGTTTGCGATGACCTTTACTTAAGATCTCACTTTAGAATTCAATCAGACGTTCGTGAGTTCGCACTTAAAATATCCCGCTTTAAGTCGTTAACACCTGGGCTAATTATCGCAATACTTACAATTCTGATGCAACGAAAGTAAACCGGTACTCGTTCGAATATCGCCATCATTGTCATCACTCTGATCTGTCCGTACATATATACTTGCCAGAAAGCTACTTATCGTATTCCAGCTTAGTCCGGACAGTTTGATCGAAACATCCACTTATCCGGTGCATGGGGTAGCAATATTCATTAGCCAATAATCGTTCTCGGAATCGAATGCGGTATATGGTACCCATATGGATACTTAATCAACGAACAGGTTCGAATGTTGTTATTCGTTGAAGTACAGCTGTAGAAGCTAGCTATGCACGGTGAGCTTCCAGTCACGGATGCAGTCACGTTTCAGAACCAGCAGCTGAGTAGTGTACGGCTGGTTATCTCTAGATGACAGCAACGTATTCTACGTTTCACATTAGATGGAGAAACGTCTCACTTGACAGTTCGCGGCTTTGGTATGATTGGGTGCGCTTAGTTTTGCCGTAAACAAATATAGAAAGTTGCATGTTAAAAGAGAAAATCGTAAACAACAGAATGAATTAACAGTTTACAAAAGGTGATAAGAAATGCAAATCAATAGGAAAATCAATTTATTTATTCTATTTACTAACGATTGCAAATGTGACTTGATTGAATAATTAACGTTCCGGGTTGTATAAATTGTTGTTATTTGCCTAATAGGTAGCGCTGATCACCGCACATTAAGGCACTCCACCCACTAGCTAGTAGCTACAGGTACTTGTAAGCATCGATGACGATCTTTGTAGTAGGGCAACAGTGCTAAAAGCAAGTTATCGACTGTTTTGCGCAGTTTCATTTCCGTGTTTCCAGTCGCACTCATGTCGTATCGTGTTTGCACGTATTATAAGATTTTTAGATTGGCAAACCTTACGGGATTCTAGCCGCGCTGTGAGGTTTTCATTCAGTAATCTCGAAGCTCAACTCAAACTCCGATAACCACTACTTGCACGCAGGTGTGTTTAGGTAGCTGATAAATATTTTTCGGTAACTGATACGCGCTTTATCAGTCAGTCTCACGACATTCAGTACAACAACAGTCCCAACAACAAGCGTTACAACAGTTTTGCCTGTATAAGTTATCGATCAAGGAAACCTCCGAACCGAGAAGGTGCCAACTGTTGTGTTGTTGAGGTTGTGTTTCGCTGTTTTGGGTGGCGTTGAACTGATAAGGAAAGTTATCTAGAAAACATAAATTTTTCAATTTTCTGTTGAGGTGCCAATTGAAGGTTTAAGATAAAATAATTTTGCTTCACGGTGACAAACATAAACAGGAAATGTTGTTAAAATACACAAGGAAAACTTGAAAAACAGGATGCCTAGAATAGAAGCGTACTGCATTTCAATTAGGCGCACTTGAAAGTTTCGTTTTTTAACGTGGAATACATCGGGACAGGTAAAGGTTTGACGAAGTTTAAACGACCATAATTGCTACAAAATAAGACATTTTTAGATGAAACGAACTGCATTCCACGGGGAAATTTTTCCAAGATGTTCTAATATATTTCAAAATTCGTAGTAACAAGTGGATACCGAGGATATTCTGGGTTGTCCGGGGTATGACAAAAACTGACTTTTTTCATCTCTTGTATCTTTTTCTGTCATAGAAATTTAATAATAGGGTAGATGATCCATTAGTTGCGCCACTAAGCACAATTAACTTCATTTTGCTTGTTTATTGAGGTATATGCTTCAATTAATGCTTGTGGGATATAAATTTATCAAATACAAGGTATTTGTCACAAGGCAAGACAATTGCTTTCGTTGTACGAGAAGCTTTATAAAGGAAAAATGAATTTTCCGATTCAATTATATTGTACCAACAGTTGCGCTAATGTTTCCTTAATTAAGTTTAATGTTCCTTTAATTGTGTTATTCCATATACATTGCTAGGTTGCTAAGTGAAAAAACATCGTAGCAAAACTATAGATGAGCGCCTATAGTTGTGCGCTCCAATTGCGCGTTTGATTTTGGAAAATTGGCATTTTAGCAAATAATGCTTTAATTTTAAATGGTGTAGTCTAACTACCAATACTTCTAAAAACCTGTTTTATATAATGAACGTAATTGTTTTATCTAAAATGCTGCAGTGACGAAAATATGCATTAATAATGAATAGTAGCGCAACTATTGGTACTACCACAACTATTGGATCAACTACCCTATCCATATTTTATCCCAAAACTGGACTTCATTTCCACAACTGTTGGAAATAAAACTTGGCAACTTCGGTTGTAAACGCCAAAAGCACATTATCCGAAGAAGAATGAAAATGACGTGTTATATATGTTTGCCTTCTTGTATTTCATTCAACCTAAGTTGTTCCACAGTATCTAGTTCGTATATGCATCTGTCGTCTGTGTTGGGGAAGTTGAGTAAACGTTGTGGAAATATCTGGTAAATTTACACCTTATTTTTTATCATAAATTGCATATTGCAATACGATTTTTCTTGCTTACGAATGAATTCGCCATAAAAATCCGTCGTCGATTTGCCATCACCCATGGTATTTGAAAAAATGTTAATGCTCTGATGTTAATTCAATATCGGATAAACCCGTGCTGACATTATGCTCGATTCGTTTGGATAATTACTACCGTCAGGATCATAAAATTGAGCAGCAGCAATAAACGGAAACTTGATTGATTTTGCCTCTTGACTTTCACACGATATGAGTACAGAGTCGGCAAGGGGCTAAGTGTTTTCTATTTTTAGCGTTTACAGAGCCACAAAACTGAACATATGTTTGTTTTAGCTTGCTATCAGCTGCGTTAATTGCCTGTTACCTCGTAACATTTCTTCTCTGAAACCATAAATCAAATGCTAAACCAGGCATCATCTCTTAATAGCTTTTGAAATACGACCTTATGCTCTCCAAGTCCGCTGTTAAATGGATAATAAATTTACTACTGAAATTGAAATTTACAGGTTTGCTAATATTCAAGAGCGTAGATAATTAAGCGGAATTATCGATTTTTAAATTCAATTCACTTGGTGGCAGTTGAACAATGTTTGAAATTCCCTACCTGACCTATATTTTTTCTTCTTCTAATAATCATCACCGAATGAACCAGAACATCGTGATTATTGCTGCGAAACGTCGTTCTTCTAAACAGTAACCCCGGCACGAGTTGATGCATTCAAGAAGATTTATGTTCCGCTGCTGAGAGGGCCCTGCGGAAAAACGCGTTTGCTTGGTTCGTGCGGTAAACCTAGATTAACGTCATGTTGGCCAATTCACGTTTTACGTTCTGGCGTTGCACAAACCGTAGATTACGAGCTTCCACGCGTGAGTACGGTCCGGCAGAGGCTCTGGGTGCTGCCTAGACGAACGTTGTTTTGGTTATTTCCTCACAGTCGATGGTGTTTTTATTTTTAATTAAGTTTGGTAATAGCTTGCAGCTGCGTTTGTGGTGTGCATTTCGCTGGGCCTCTGCAGCCGCATCCATTTGCTCCAATTAAGTATATAGGTCAGTCGACGCATTGCTGGAAAAACTCTGACGTGCTCTGATTTATGCGTCACGATTAGCGATAGCGATTCGTATTCCCTAATTTGTTAAAATCACTGATTTCCGCGTTTCGTTATTAATAGCATTCCATTTGTTTCTCTACTTACAGAAAAGCCCGACGCAAGGAACGAGACGGCGACTCGAGTCAGAGTGACACAAAACTATATCTGGAGGAAGGAGTACTGGAACGCAAACTACCAGACGCCGATCTGAGGTTACTGGTGGACCTGCCAGCTGGTTTAGACTATAATGAATGGCTTGCCTCGCATAGTAAGTAGACGAATTTCCGCTTCCAAGAAACTGATTGTATGGTATTATTCGCATGCTCATGGACGTGGGGTCACGAAACGCACGCACAATGACAAGTTATTTTCCCCTTCCGATTCTTATTCCATAGCATTTGAGTATTCATAAGCTGAGAGTGACTTTTCAGAGCAAATAGTCGTGCAATGCAATGTTATGTGGTCATACAATGTATGTTCCTGAAAATCTGGGTGACGGTCAGTTTTTTTTTTGTGTGTCACTCAATATCTGTCACTGTTTGAGCAGTGCGGAAAAAACTATATCTTGACCTAAACACGTGTGTTTCGCACTTTCTTTAGTTAAAAATACAAAACAGGTGACATATTGTTAACCTCAAAATGTCAAACACTTTCACTCAATTGAAAGCGCAGAAAAAATGGGCGCATTGTCGAAAATTACCTACCCAAAGACGTGTTTTTTTGGTGCTTTCATATTTATACACCGAGCTGTTAACGAACATCTGCTTTAATTAAGTCCAAATACAGACACTCGAAGCAGTAGAAACAAAAAAAAAACCGAACACATACCCAAAGGCAAATAACAAATTACAAATATCATGTAGCAGACACGGTGTCGCCAGACAACGGTTTTTTTGTTGTTGCACAAACAAATTTATTAGTACGCGTGTCGCGTTTTGGCGATGCTTCTTCTGCCGCTGTAGTGTAATGTGACCTTCCAACAGATGGGGTTGGGGGTGGCTGTGGGAGGAGTATGAAAGTGTTTAATTTTCAGGAAGCGAAACACGGGAATACAATTTTTTTCGATGCTGTTAGGATGGGGGTTGGGAAAACACGGTTTGAGAATTCAAAGAACGAAATGAAAAAGATGTTATTTTAATTTGTAATATGTGATATACAGAAACAACAAAAAACGTTTTTTTTTTATATTACATTTTCATAAGTTTTTAAGAAGTAGTTTTTCCGGCTATTCTTTAAATTTTTTTACCGCCGCGAAATATTTTGTAAAAACACTTTCCAGAAGTGGGATTGAAAGTATTAAATAGCAATTGGTAATAGCAAACGGTGATTGGGAATAAAAAAAGAAAATTCAGTAAAAAAAAGTAAATTGAAACGTGAAACAGAAATGGGAAAGACAGGAGGAGTAATGGTTGACTGGCGTAAATTTCTGTATAATAGCAGTAAATCAATCTCAATCGCAGTTGAGTTTAAGTTTGTTAGAAACTCAAAGCCAACGAGAAGCTTTAAAAATGTAAATCGTAAAAGAAAATGAGGAACAGAAATGAAAAGTGAGAAAAGAATAAAAATAGAATAGGGAAATGACAGATCCAAATAAAAGGAAAAATAAAAAAAAGAGAATGGTAAGAAAAATATCTATCCCTATCTATCCTCAATAGCCAGAGAATTCGTAGGGCAGTACCCATGCAACTACTGCAAATTTTTACTCTACGACAAATCCTCCAAAAATGTCGGGAGTTCAACGTGCCCACGCATCATATTTTCGAGGATTTCAGGGCAGCATACGATACAGTCGAGTGCGAACAACTATGACAGATAATGCACGAGTACGATTTTCCGGATGTGTTACGTGCGCGTTTCGGAAGCACTCTCAAGTCCTTTCGCGCAAAGGGGTGCGGCAAGCGAACTGTCCTGTATGTTATTCAACATCTTTATTAAAAGCGTGATTGCGGACTATTTTTGGTGGAGTACAAACGGATAGCGGAGAGTGGCGTAGGCGTGTGAACCACGAGGCACGAGTTACAGGCACCTGTTGGAGAAATTTCGTTCGTACACCTGGTGAAAGTTGGGAGACTACCCAGCTAACATTTTTATATGTATATAAAAGTTAAAAATCAGCATTACTTACATATATACATGCTAATAAATCGTATTTGATGCGCTAAATTGGCATATCCGTGGTATTTTGGAGGCGATATGCGTGATGAGGAATAAACATACACATTTCATCGATATAAGTAATTATATACGACAATATCCGATTAAGCCCGACCCGCTCCGTTTTGCTATACGATTCTGTGCTGAATATCGTATGAATGTCAGCTGTTATCATTATATACGACTGAAAATCAACTTGGGCGGACTTTATTCATCTTTAGTTACGATTCCGAATTTGTTAAGAGTTATTAACGATAATTTTCGGTTATTGATTCACGATTTGGTGCTAGCTGGGTACGGTAGGCCGATCACATGGCAAGGATGCCGAACGACTGTGCAGTGAAATTGGTTTTTTTTTCAAGAACTGGCACCAGGAATAGAGGGGCCCAACATGCTAGATGGCTCGATCAGGTTGAAACCGATTTGCGTGTGTCTCGACTCGTGTTTCGGCTCAACGAATTGGTGACGAGTAGCGCAGGACCAGTGGAGAAGAATTTGTTTATTTGTTTATTTGAGAAGGGAAAAGCCCGCTGGAGTGGAACAGTTATAACGTTCCTTCTCCAGTAGGCACAAAACCTCCTATCTTTTAGTACCAACAGATTTACACCAAATGATACATTTTTTAAACTTAAAACAAAGAGCACATAGTTTCCTTAACAAATAACTTACAAGAACTAGATGTATACAAAAAATAGTAGCTTAGGACTAACACGATACTATTGATATTATAAAGGACAAACTACATTTGTTTCAGAGCCCTACGAAAACGAGTTTTTAGAACGGTTCGAGATACGTTAAAATCAAAAACATTATAACATTTATTAAAAACGCGACATATGCTACTGAGAGGCTCATTACTACCATAATTAGTACGTGAGACGGGAATGTAAAAAAAGGCATGGGATCGAAGATTTCTACGGCGAATGTTTATGTTTAGGAGTTGCAGAATATCGGAACAATCAACAAACGACGTTAAGATGTCGGAGATAAAGGTAGCTTTGGTAACATCGCGCCGAAGTGCCAACGTATCAAGCCCGATCAGATTACATCGATTTTGGTAACTTGGGAGGTTTAATGGATCATTCCAAGGTAGGAGCCGTAAAGAGAAACGCACAAATTTCCGTTGGATTGCCTCAATCCGTTGAATACTGTTCTGATAGTACGGTGCCCACACATTCGAGGCAAATTCCAATACAGAGCGCACTAAGGAACAGTACAGAGTTTTCAAACATGGAATGCTAGTAAACTGCTTTGTGGCCCTGAATAAGAAGCCAAGATTTCTCGAGGCTTTAGAGCAGATGAAGGCTATGTGATCCTTGAATGTCAGTTTGGAGTCCAGCAAAACTCCTAAGTCTTTTACAGTCAGCAAAACTACTTAGCTGCGATTGCAAAAATTGGCAGTCAGACATATTCTTAATTACGAAAAAAAGTTTGAAATCGTCGGCATACGATAATTTCATGCATTTAAGAGTAGGATGGATATCATTGAGGTACAGCAGAAAAATATATGGGCCTAGATGGCTGCCTTGAGGTACGCCAGATGTGACCGAAAAGGGCAAAGAGATAGTATTTCCAATTTTGGCTGACATAGTTCGACCAGTAAGGTATGATTCAAACCATTTCAGTATATTGCCGCATAATCCAAGCCTCTGAAGTTTCGAGATAGCGATTTGATGATTTATTTTGTCGAAATTCTTGATAGAAGAAGAGGAAGAAAAAATATAAAAGGCTGTTATGGTAACATGTGTAAGTAGGACAAGTGAATAGAGCTATATAAAAATGAACTAATATGGATAAGAGAAATAGGGAGGGAAATAGAATGAAGTATTTTACAAAAATGTAGAGTTCTGAGCTGAAGGGTTTCAGGATTTTACAAAATTTCGTTCACGGTCATATGGAGTTATGAACGCAAAAAATATTTAAACAAAATCGAATTTTCCTATTTTCCCAGAAATTTAAATGAAACTTTTCCGTTCTTCATAGGCAATGTGTCGTTTATAAGCGATAACTCAAGAACCAAGCATCGTAAAAACAAGCAGATTTCCTCAGTAATTGAGAAAAAATATAATGTTGATAAAATTTTCCACAAATTTTTTCGATTGCTCTCGCAGTTTTCCATCTCCGTGGAAAATGTTGTAGAAAACTTTTTCAAAATAGTCGCCTCTATTTGACATACCGATCGGAGGCGGATCCGATCAGAAATCGCGCTTCGATCGGAATACATCGTATGCTGATCGGAACGATCCCGGTCGGAATGCAAAATCGGGGCGAGTATTTTTTTCCTGGATGGCTGTTTTTTTTAATTTTCGTGAAAAAATGTTTGTTTTACGATGTTTAGTCTGAGACTTTTGAAGCGACTTTTGAAGTGATTTTAGGGTTTTCGTTCATAAGTCCTTGATAACATAGTGTTCGTGCATATATATTTTATAAAGTGCTAACGGCTGTCAGCCGAATCGGTACAATTATTTTGAAAACTCAATATGGAAACGGGAAATGAAAATTTGGAACGGTAAATAAAATTTTCGCTTTTATTTTACATACCGATCGGACCCTGACCCGATCAGCAAGTTACAACATATGCTATAACACACGTCGATCGAGATTCAGAATATGATTTCTGATCGGAACGGGCCCTATCGGAATGTAGCATCGAGGCGAGTGATTGCGATGTGAAAGGGGAATGGGAAAGAGAATGAAAATTATAATCGAAAAAGATGAAGAATGGGAAAGGAAATAAGGAAGAATAGCAGAAAATAAAATAAGCAAGAATAAAAGAAAATAGTAACGACTGAATGAAACTAGAAAGGGTAACGCGAACGTAAGATAACATTGATATAGTTTTATGGAAATTTGTAACAAGAATGGGAAGTAAGAAAAGGAAAAACTAATGATAAAAATGGAAAGCTAATGAAAGGAAAGGAAGGAAGTGTCCGATGCGAAGAATTATTGATTGGATGAACTGGAAAATTTCGATATAGACAAAAAACACATCGGTGCAATGGCAGGTGGGATTTGCACCCACGCTCTCTTGGTTGGTACACGCGTGTTGTACTAACTAAACTACCGTCACCTGCTATATGAGGTAGTCTGATACCTAATTTTGTTTTACTCTCCAAATTCTACGCATACGCATCACACACTGCCCCATGTGACGATATTATTTGTATGAGTGCTCATTATTTTTACCTCCGACAAGATAAACTGTTATCTACTCGGTCAATGTGATAGAAGCAAAGCAGTGCGTTGCCTACGTTCGCCACGGCAAGCCTCTACCACTTATGTGTCTATGTCCGCCGTTCCGGTACAACAAAGGGATAAAAGCGGAGATCTCCACTGCTGACGGTTACCCGCGATGGCTTTTACCAATGGCCAGGACAGGTTCTCGTCTACAGCCCGAATAACGTTGGCTAAGCTGCGTCGGTATGAGCATCTGGGTCTGCCTCTTCTACGCTGTCCTTGTAGATTCCAGTCGAGTGCTTCTCTGCAGACCTCGGTCGCTCCTTTCCTCAAGGTGTGTCCGATCCACCTTTACCAGCTTCTACCACCGAGTGTGTTTTTTGTTTTTTATTTACTTGTATATGACTATATGACGCGATCATGACGTAAATTATTTTGGACTTGCCGTGGTGAACGTCGGCAACGCACTGCTTTGCTTCTATCACATTGCATTGACCGGGTAGATAACAGTTCATCTTCTCTGCGGTAGAAACGATGAGCAATCATACAACCAATATGGTTGCATGGGGAACTGCGTGATGCGTATACAGGAGTGATAGAATTGAGAGAATAAAACAAAATTAGGTATTGGACAACTTAATATAGCGGGTGGCGGTAGTTTAGTTAGTAAAACATTCGAGTACCAACCGAGAGAGCGTGGGTGCGAACCTCACCTGCCATTGCACCGATATATTTTTCAGGTATCAGCATCTATGGCTCGAGTAGCACGTTCCTCACAATCCACAGTGGTCCAAACAGCGTAATACGTGATCGAGTGATATTGCGCCGAAGCGTGAAGTTTTTCGCATGCTGTGTCTTTAAGAACATTTCTTGGTATAACAAATTCCTCCAAATTGGCTAACTAACTCCTCTAAAAGTGAGATACAAAATTTATTTTCTCGTATGTAGTTGTAGTAAATATCAGTACAAACAATTTTGTCAAAGACACCATACTTGTATCTCTTCATGGAAATCATTTACGAAGCGTTATTCGTGGACAAGCCCTTTAAAACAGTTTTTAAACCCTGACTTATTCTGGTCAACTTTTACGTGTTCATAGTGTTCTAGGAAGTTGTTTATATTGGTAAAAACAACGTTTTCGTAGAACATTTTTATACGTTGTTTTCTGAAGTTTCGGAGATTTTGAGCTTTTTTGATAAAAAATAGTATTTCTTTGAGCTTAAATATTTCCCAAGGTGGCAAATGGTGGCTTAAGTGAGTATTTCTTGTCATCGGCTAAAAATATTTGACACGCTTGTGTCAATCATTGGCAGTTACAAAATGCAAAGATACAAAAGCAATGAATTTAAGCAACGTTCCAACGCACAGTAGGTACGTTGACTGCAAAGCACATAAGTAAAGATGTGTCACACGGAATGATTCGCGCCATATGTGATCAATTATAATTCTTGAGATTTCGCACCAGTCGGTAGGCAGGCTGTCAAAAAGAAAATAGTGGCAGGATAATAGGTAATTGTAAGCTGTAAATTTACGATTTTGGTTCATAACCATTCTCAAATGTTATTATTAAATATACCGATGGCATATAGTAACTGTAACCTAGATTTGCTTACTAACTCGGCATTCGGCACATAAAATAAAACAACCGAATAATCTACCTTTTAAGTTCCTCCGTAAAAACTGTACACGAGCTTCACTCCGGTAAGCATAACCCAGTTACTGCCAAATTATGCACCGAAAACACTCGTCGACTGAACGAAAACGGTATTTTTACATTCATCACAACAGCACACTCTACGGTGCTTAGTTAGTGGTGGCGGTAAATTTCGGACAGGTGTAACAAAAATCTATTTCAGATCAGGTTGTCCTTTCTCGCCTGGTCGAAAAACCTAACGCTGCGTACCATCTCCAGCCCAGCGCTTGCTGGACTAGACCATCGAAAGGTACCGCTTATAAGTGTGACGTTTCAGTCGTAAAAAAGCGTGTAGGTATTTATAGTCCTGTAGAGTGTGCAAAGAAAACACTTCGGTGGTTATCGTACCATGGCATGGGCTGGGTGGGTTACATAGAAGGCACAACACCGTTTCTTGGTCTGGTTCTGATTGAATTGCAAATTTTGAAACCTGTTACTTTCACTGCGGACAAATTGTGCTTCAGGTGCGCTTCCAGTCCAGAGTCGGTTTCTGTCGTATCACTGACAGTTGCTGGCGCTGTTGCCGGCTACACGGTTGACGTGCGAAGGGAACTAGGTGGTTCTACTATGATAATTGAGACGTAGTTGATTGTTTCACAGTTAAATAATGCACCGTGTATGGCCAGTGATTTATTAATTGATCACTAGTGTGATTAATATGAATGAAGTCGGAGGGTGGCTCAGGTGAGATTATCGAGTAAAAATAATTGCGTTTAATTCTAATGTTCTCAGAGAATTTATCTAACCGGTATCAAACGATCTGTAATGGAGGCGCATGATACTGCTGTTGATTACTGTTTAATATGTTTGAAAGTCTGTTGTTCTCGGACACGTTTTTCATTCCCAATTGAGTGAGACCGTTGATCGTGTGTGCGGATTAGTTTGCCAACAGCGTTGGAGGTAATTAAATGGAATTGGAACAATTCCAATTTTTTCTTCACCAATTGAGTTTTCAGCCTATTAAGCAGAAGTTCACCTTCTACATCGCTTTTAATTACCCTTGACGCTTGGTATAGGTGCTGTGAATTTCATACACTTTAAGCCAATATTCTCAGCTGTATTGCTCAAATGGCATAAAAATCGCAGCATAATTGTATACGACTGGTGCTGCATTTTGAATTATTTATTTAAGTTGTTTTTCGGATTGTTGTTATGTAAATTTTACAAGGGCATACCCTTGCGGTTGTTTGCAACAAATACGCAAGAAAAAATCTCATCATTTTTTGGTGTCGAATGTTTCCTGCCTTGCTATTGCAACATTCTGTTATAGTGATTTCTTTACTTTTCTTTATTTGTATCTTTATTAGAAAAAAAATTAACGACGGACTTTACAATCAGTTACTTTCGAACTACATTTCTTTTCGTCTGTAGAAAATTATCTAACCAACGATCTTATTTTTCTTCCATACAGCTCTGGCGCTTTTCGAGCACGTGAACTTAGTGTACGGAACAATTAGTGAATTCTGCACCACATCCGGCTGTCCAGATATGACCGGTCCAGGAACTAGGTAAGCCATTTACATTTCACCATCGTACAGGATTAATTATAGGCTTGTTGCGCTGATAATGCAAATCGCTCTCGTGAATATCAATCATACGAGATAGCAGGCTTTTATTTACATTTATTTACAATAAAACCAGCGTTATAAATGAAACATGTAATGTTGTTTCAACTAGAGAAAAAATGATACTACATTTTAGTCCTACTTCTCTGTTGGCTGGATACCGGATACCAGTGCCAAACATTGCTAACTAAATCGAACAAAATAAAAGCACGTAAAAATAATCTCGATTCTCGTGATTACTCTAGAAATCTCGCTGAATTATTTATGAGTCATGATTGCTGTACCTGTCGCTTTTTTCATCCTTGGCAAGCTGATGTAAACGTCTATATGTCTTCAGTTAATGTTGCCTCTGCTAAATGGAGAATACGATCCATTTTATGTCACATCAGTCTCGGGAGACATGCGAACGACGCATCAATTATGCTTCGATTTGGCAGGTTTCTCCTGCACGTGTGCGTGCCTCTATCAACGACATCAGATACAAATGTAGAACAGTCGTGTTGGCTTAAGGTTGCGACCATTGCTTTGTGATATCGTACTTGTTTAATTTAAATTATTATTATTAATTCTCAAATGCAGTTTCGTTTACTTGAAATAGTTAGATTTGTTAGATAAAATATGTCTTGATTGCTTGATTAGGATTTTTTCATATCTTACCAGTTCAAGTAAAAGTTACTAAAAAGCTTGAAACCGTACTGTTACTGTACGGTACAGCCGGTAGTGGCCCAAGTTGGCTATGGTGCTACGGTTTGGAACGATAATAATTGATATCAATAACTGAACAACAACAGTTTCCACTCGAACCACCCCGTGCGTACCAACAACGCGACCGGTTGGTGGTCGGTGGTCGGTGGCGGTGGGTGGCGCACACATGCACGGGTGGCATAGCGATGAGTTTTGCACTATAAATATGACACGAGCAAAAAGCCCCGTTGCGTTTGCTTGCCGAGGGTTAATGTCCCACCGGTCGGTCTTCCTCGTTTATTATAGATTCTCATCACGCCAGCAGCAGTCAAGCGAGCCTTCTGATTCGGCAATTGCTTTTTTGATTTGTGAATTTTAATTTATTTTATTGTTTGCTGCTGAACGGTTGAAAGTTGGTTGGGTGAAGTACAGTTCAAAATGTAGGTACGATAGAAGCACTCGAGTTAGCTCGATGCTCTAGTAACTATATGTTTGTAGTATGCTAGGTAATTTTTTTAGATATTAAATTATGAAAATTTAGTAGAAAACTGTACGCCTGCGTTAGATTTTACGTTGCTTTACAGGTAAAACAGGATTTTTTTGAAAGAAAACACTCGTTTATTGCAATAAAATGATATAAAAACGGTTTTCCAGGGTGTGATGGAGCGTTGTCATATAATAAAATCACGTTGTGTTGAGTTTTTTGTTCGTTTTTCATCCAAAGCTCAGTTCAAAATGATCATTTGTTGTCGGTGGCATTCAGTGTTACCGGTTTCGCCAGATTTGAGTCACAGTTTTTTGCGCACAGCGCGCGATTTGATCGTGCAACTGATGTTGATGGTCCCCCTGGACTTACCCTAGATTTTTAACTGTTATGATTTTCGAAATAAATCCACTTTTCTTTTCTGGTCTCAACAGCCGGTGGAGAAATCACTTCCCTTTATACCTGACGAACAGCATTTTACATGTAATTTTTTGTTCAGCTCATGTGGAACTCATTTTCCGATTTTTTGGATCTTTCCCTTCCCATAGCCTTCAAACGTATAGAGATTGTTTCTTGAGTCACATTCAATTGATCCGCGAGTTATTTGCTGTTGAGTCATCTTTGTCCAACAGTGCTTGGAGTTCACTGTCCTGCAACTTACTTACTTATTTAGCCGAGAGCCGGGGTGGCTCTTGCCGTATCAAGAATACCTCTCCATTGTACTCGGTCCTGGGCTACTCGTCGCCAATTCGTTGCGCGTCTCGACACACGCAAGTCGGCTTCAACCTGGTCGAGCCATCGTGCACGTTGAGCCCCTCTATTCCTGGTGCCGGTGGGGTTCTTGAAGAGAACGGATTTCACTACACAGTCGTCCAGCATCCTTGTCGCGTGGTCGGCCCACCGTAGTCTCCCAACTTTCGCCAGATGTACGATGGGGATCTCTCCAAACAGTGCCTGTAGCTCGTGATTCCTACGTCTCCGCCAATCTTCGCTTTCCGTTTGTACTCCGCCAAAAATAGTCCGCAACACCTTTCGTTCAAAAACGGCAAGTGCACGTTTGTCTTCCGTAGCAAAGTTACTGTCTCAAGTCCGTAGAGGACTACCGGTCTTATTAGCGCTTCGTACATCGTCAGCTTTTTGCGGCAGCGTATGCTCCTAGATCGAAACGTCTTGCGGAGGGAAAAGTAGGCTCGATTACCAATTTGAATGCGTCGTTGGATCTCCTTACTCGTATTATTGTTGGCGGTGACCAGAGAATATACCAACTCATCAACCACTTCCAGTTCATCGCCGTCAATAGTCACTGTCCGTGGGAGGTAAACGTTACTTTCTCTGGAACCTCTTCCTACCATATATTTGGTTTTCGACGCATCAGTTTGTAACCCTATCCTCCTAGCCTCCGTTTTTAGTCCGCGTAGATTGCTACCGCCGTCCCACGGTTTCTAGTAATGATGTCGAGGTCATCTGCAAAGGCTGAAGATCGTTCCTCTCGTTTCGATGCCTGCTCGCCGGATCGCACCTTCAATAGCGATATGGAATAACATACAAGACAGTCCATCCCCTTGCCGTAACCCTCTGCGCGATTCAAAAGGACTTGAGAGTGTCTCCGAAACGCGCACGTAGCACATCACTCGTTCCAGAGTAGCTTTGATCAACCGCGTCAGTTTGTCCGGAAAACCGTACTCGTGCATTATCTGCCAACTTTCGTGAAAGTTTTCCACATTTTTCGCCTCTGACATCAAAACACTGTGATTTCCCAAAAGTATGTTCATCGTAAGCTTCGACAAGCACTCGGTGCGATTCTGCGGCAGTTTTCTTTAACTGGTAGCAGAAAATCAAGTTGTTCTTTCGTTAAGCAAATAAGTCAATTTATAAGTTGACAGAAAATCAATACTGACCAAAGCAAAGCAAAGCAAAGCATAGATGCTACATTCCGTTATCGAAACTTGACCTTCTGCTATTTTATACGACAGACTTCGTAGCCAGCTGTTAGAGTGCAGCACAATTGCATAGCCAGTTGCAACGATCCTATTGACTCTAACAGCTTCTCCCAGTCGAGATTCGAACATACGACGACTGGCTTATTAGGCCAGCGTCATACCTCGAAGCCAACTGGGAGGTCGAATACTGACCACCAGTCACAAAAGTCCTTATCACCATTCTTCACCAGATGTCAAGACAAGGCACTGTTGCCAATAGCGCATTATGATGAGGATTACAGCTGTGCTTTGATGAACATCTCGAGGGTGAAGTTCAGCTGAACGCGCAACGGAAGTTGATCTAGGAGCGTCCGTGGATGATAGTAATATTGCTACACCCAAGATCAACAAAGCTGTTGGTAAGGACCGCAGAGCTTTATAAACAGAGCTGAGAAACGCTGGCAACGCCTCTACACTGGGTTATTTCTAAGATTTTGGAGGAGGACAAGCTAGTTCTGGAGGATAGGATAGGATGGAAGGAGTGGTTTTCCCTATCTACTAAAAGGGCGTTCGGCTCGACTGCTGCAACTATCTTGACGTAACGCTGGTGACCGCCGTCTACAAAGTACTCTCCCAGATCTTTTTTCGCCGGCTATCACCTATAGCATAAGGTTTCGTAGGGAATTATCAAACGGGCTTCATGGGGGCTCGCGCAGCTTCTTCTTCTTCTTCTTGTTCAGCACAGAGTCGGGTGCTGTTTCAAGCACTCGTTTCCTATTTCCTAGTCGCCTTAGAAATCGCAAATCGCTTTCAACCTGGTCGGGCCATCGTGCACGTTGGGTCCCCCTGTTCCTGGTGTCGGTGGGTTTGTTGAAGAGGACTATTTTCGTCGCACTGTCGTCTGGCATACGACGTGTCAGGCGCACCGTAGCCTGCTAACTTTCGCTAGAGGCACGATGGGAGTCTCCCCAAGCAGTGTCTGTAGCTCGTGATTCATACGCCTCCGCCACTCTCCGCTTTCAGTTTGTACTCCGCCAAATATTGTCCGTAGCACTTTCCGCTCGAACACGGCAAGGGCGCGTATGTCCTCCGTGAGAAGCGTCACGGTTTCAAGTCCATAAAGAACTACCGGTCTAATAAGGGTTCTTTACACCGTTAGCTTCGTGCGGCGGCGTATGCTTCCTGATCGTAGGGTTTTACGAAGGGCAAAGTAGGTTCGATTTCCCGCTTGGATGCGCCGCTGGATCTCCTTACTAGTGTTGTTGTCCGCGGTCACAAGCGATCCCAAATACCCAAATTCCTCTAGCACTTCTAGTTCGTCGCCGTCAACGGTTACCGTCCGTGGGAGACGCGCGTTTGTTTCCTTTGAGTCTCTTCCTTTCATGTATTTGGTCTTCGACGTATTTATTTTTAGCCCAATTCTCCTAGACTCCGCTAAAATAAAAAAAATCGTGCCTCTCGTTTCGATTAGTTTGTCCGGAAAACCGTGTTAGTGCATTATCTGTCATAGCTTGTCTCGATCGACTGTATCGTATGCTGCTTTGAAATTAATCAAAATGGGATGCGTAGGCACGTTGTACTCCCGACATTTCTGCAAGATCTGTCGGATAGTAAAAATTTGGTCCGTAGCTGCGCGAGCCCCCATGAAACCCGCCTGATAATTCCCTACGTGCCTTGTGCTATCGGTGACAACCGGCGTAACAGGATCTGAAAGAGTACCTTATAGGCGGCGTTTACCAGCGTAATACCGTGATAGTTGCAGCACTCTAGCCGATCACCCTTTTTGTAGATGGGACAAACCACTCCTTCCATTCATTCCTCCGGTAGCTTTTCCTCCTCCCAAATCCTCGAAATTACCCAGTGTAGAGCCTTTGCTAGCGTTTCTTCGCCATGTTTATAAGGCTCTGCCGGAAGCCGGTCCTTCCCAGCAGCTTTATTGTCCTTGGGTACAACAGGAACCCAGTTGGCTTCATATCACTCCAGGACATCCTTTGAATAGTGGCACGAAGCTAGATCCGGTCAGAGGTCCGTAGGGCCTCGGGTTGCTTTAACAGAGGAAGCAGACGCTTCTGTGTCCCGCTAGTCACGAACGGCGTACTCCGTTTGCCACATGAGCAGATCGTTTACCTAATCATGTATTTCTTGGCAAACTTGCTTACTTTCTGTGGAACATCAAACTTGTGCTGGGCGATGACAAACAGTAGCCACGTGGGCTGCCGAAAGCTGAAGCCACGTGGGCTGAGGCTTCGTCAGCATCGGGGTGTACAGTTTCCGGGACCGTGACTTTCCCACTGTATTTTGCCGTTCGTCACGATTTGGAGCATTCGGCGCTTTATACGTATGCAGTCCCTCCCGGTCCTTGGCTCTTTAAACCAAAAGACTTGGACAGATTCAACTTTTTGGCCACATCCCTAACAGAAGCATTGGGATTCCACTTAAACGCTTTCACGACGCCCTTGTGATCCTGATCACTAATAGAACATTCATTCTGACCGCATTTGTCCGTCCGTTTGATGCTCGGAATTTCGTAGTAACGTTTAATCACACGACTCACCGTTGACTGTCCGAATCCGAGTTGTTTTCCGATGTCCCGATGAGAGAGTTGAGCATTTTACAGGTGCTTCCGCGAAATCAATTCGCGACGTTACTTTTCTGTTTTCGCCATATTTACCAATTTTCGAAAACCTGACAACGATAAAAATGCAGTGCAAACAATACACTCTAAACTCTCTACTATAAATACTCTCTCCTTCTACCCAAATTTTCAAGAGAAAATATCCAATGGCTAATTTTCTGCAGTGTTTTTCCGAGATGCAATTTGATGTGGGACACCTTTTAAAAATGTGATTGCACACATCAACGGATTACTGAAATAAAACATTTCATCACCTTGCTCGAGCAACGTAAAAATATGGTTAATGTAAGAATATAACCTTTTCATTTTTATTTGAATGGCTGTAACTTCACAAATTAGTCAAATTTCTATTAATTTTCGTGCATATTGCACTATAAAATGACGGAAACATTCTGATAACCCGAGCAGGGTTTTAGAGCAAATTGAAAACAAAATTTGATATCTTGATGTAACGGATTTTGAATACTCGGTGTGATTTCATTTTGGTCGACTTAGCGGTTAAAATATCAAAATTAATTGCAAAAATTCCACGCCGTGAAATTAAATTGAATACTACTTTTGCTATCAAAAATATCAAACGGAATACTAATCTTGCTGTCACACAATATTAATAGGAAAGCAAAATTAGTTATCATTTTACTATCATATCATCATCATTGTGCTATCATCATATAATTTGAACCGACCATTTTACTAGAAAAAAATTTAAGTGAAAATAGATTAATTTAAATATTGAAGGTTTTTTTACATCATATATAGAATCTGCTAACACCTTTTCTTTCAATAAAAATGATAGCAAAGTCTGATACATCATAAGTGCCATTTTGGGTTGGTAACAAAACATGTTTTCTAGTTGATATCAACAGCAGAATATGTAACAATTTTGATATACTTTTATTGTCAATCCTTGCTCGGGAAACGCGATCAATTTGTCTTCGGATTACGGCAGACAAGCTTTGATTAAAATCCATGTACTTTTAAATTTAGATTTTTAATACCGTTCTGATTCAAATTTAGAACAGTCTCAAACTTCGAACACTTCAGATTAAATGCTCGTTAGTATCGCTAATATGATAAAATATTATGCTTATTATATACCAACGGATAGAGGACATTCTAACGAACACGGTGGTATCTAATAAGCATAACATTTTATCATATTAGCGATACTAACGAACATTTTTTTTTTGAGTGTTCGAAGTTTGAGACTGTTTTAAATTACGGTAGTACTTTTTTATGGAATTGTTGAATAAACAAACAAATAAATACCTACAAACATCCCAATAAAAATTCCTTATTTCCAAATGTTTTCTTGAAAGTACTGTATTCTAACGAAGTCATTTGGTTGTTGATTGAAATGCTTATAGTGTGCTTCAATCAGGAGTCAATCTGTGCTGTGAGTCCGAATGGTCATTGTTGATCTAATTCTTGCTGCTCAAGTGCCAGCTCGGATTTCTTCTACTCGCCGGACATTAACGCGTGCTCAGATATTCTAGCTTCATCTAGATAGCATCCAAAATGCTGCAAACAAAGAAATTTTCATCTCGTTATCGTAAAATTGCTAATACCCCCGGGCAGCTCAAGCTTGACTCCATCAGGAAAAACTTGATATCGTAATCTTATTCTGTGCTTTGTTTTAATATCTTTTCAACTCGTACGTGATGTGCCCGGCAGCCCGTGTGTATAGCAATAACGGGAGCATAATCCAGCAATAATGAACGATAATGGAATCGTTGTTATAGCGCATTAAATTTTAACCCTATCCATACCCAATATCTTTCGCAAGATTCTCACTGATTTACTGATTTGTATTTCAATTCCAGAATGTATCTGTGGTTCGACGAAAAGGGCAAAAAGACACGCGTTGCGGCGCCTCAGTACATCGATTACGTGATGACGTTCACGCAGAAGACGGTCAGCGACGAGTCGATATTTCCCACCAAATATGCCAATGAGTTTCCTAGTTCGTTCGAGAGTATTGCTAGAAAAATTTTACGTTTACTGTTCCATGTGATTGCGCACCTGTACGCTGCGCACTTCCGCGAGGTGGCACTACTCGGGCTGCACGCGCATTTAAACCTTACCTTTGCCCATCTGACTGCGTTGCATAGGTAAGTTAGAGTTTTGAACCTTAAAAAGTACCTACTCTAAATGAAATGTTTCTTTTTTTGTTTTTAGGCGTTTCAATTTAATAGAACCCAAAGAAACTGAAGTTTTACGTGATCTAGAAATCGCTTTACGCTTAACCGATGACCCAGCCCCTTCGTCTACGGGCAGTAACAGCAGCGCCAGCCAGCAGCAGCATCCCAGTGCAGGATCGGACAGTGCGTCGGTCTCAGCTGCTTCGAATTCGACGTCCTCAACCGGAACCGGCGGCAGTACGGCGGGGAACGTAACGGGTGGTGGGTTGATGGCGGCGGCAGCGGCGTCAGGGTCCTGTGTGGAGAACAATAATAGCAGCAGTAGTGATAGTGGTGTTGCAATGATGCACTCGCTGATAGATGGCGATGCGACGGCGCAGCCAATCTGTAAACAACCTTTAGAATCATGCAGTGTAAATAATAGTCATAATGCTACTAGTAGTAGAGAACAAATGATGCAGACGTGCGGTCCAGGGGGAGGTGGTGGTGGCGGCAGTGGAAGCAGCACCGGAAGTGTCGGTGTAATCGGTTGTGGCGTGGGCTACAGCACCGGTATCACCAGCAGTGGCACCAGCGCACACAGCACACAGCAGACCTCCAATCCACAGACAACGGCATAGTGGATACGTTGGACGGCTAGTGTGGGTGCCGGGGCCGGTTCCATTTTCCTGCTGGGCGGGGCTGTGTGTTGTGGAGCCTTGCAGCTTCAAACCAATCTCTGACCAAAATGTGATTTATCCTCTAACAATACAAAAGGAGAAAAAGAAATAAAAACAAAAACAAAACAAAAATTTAATGCAAACAGCTACCAAGAAAAAAATGCTTAGTTCTTAAAGTAACCACTAGTGGATGCGAGAGAAGGCAACCTAGATACAAAGCAAACAGAAAATCCCACTATCCAAAAAGTTAAGAAAGTTTCTTAAATAAAGAACTACAAAACCAACACGTAACACAAAGTACACTTACTTCCAACTGACTGGAAAACAAAAGCAAAACAACCAATAGATTAGAACACAGCAAACTAACAAAAGAAAGCACTACCCAAAACAAGCAAGTAACTCGCGATAGAACAGCAACAGAGACAGACAAACTGGGAAGCATAAACTCCTTGATTTATTTGGCTATAAGTGGATATAATTTATGTTGTGTATTTAGATAAGTTGAAATCAACCGTCACACAACGACGTTGCTATACCCACAGAACACCTTACCTTCCTACGGTGAGTAACGCGCAGCTGGTTGCTCTTAATATACTTATACGTGTACCAATTTAGAATGCAATTCAAAATCGAGTTCATCATAGTGGATAGCAACTGATGCAAAACAAAAAAAATCTTAGTGGGTCCTACTCACACCGACAAACACTGCGATACGTAAGTGCATAATAGAGCAGCAGTACGTAGAGCCGCTTGTGCCGGGAACAGCTTCGCTCTCGCAACAAAGATACGCAATAGATGTGTTTTTTTTTGATTTTTTGATAGGATTATGATTGTGATTCAGTAGATATGTTTTACTAATTACCATTACTGCTATTATCATTATTATTATTATTAAAATTATTATTTTTTTATAAAAACAAGAAAAGAGCATTGTTTCTTCTTCGTTTTTAGTCGAGGGTTTGCCTTTGGCTTATTGGGGTTGATAAATGTTTTCGGTGATAAATCAATTCAATAGCGAAAACGAGTTGAACTTCCATAATAAACCCAATCTTTCAATTTTCAATTTGCCCAATCTTTCGATTTTCGATTCCGCAAAAATGCATGTTTTATTGAACACTCAAATATTCAATTACAATACAGGTCTATTATTGCTACTAGCATTAATTTGCCACAGAAAACCATTTCAGCCCCGAAAATAAAATGCCAGGGAACTGCCTAAAGCAAAATTGTTTCCCTTGATTAGTTTTTAAAAAACACCCAAACAAAAAGAGAAAACACGCAGTCTCAAGAAGGATTCAACGAATGCTTAAGATGAACGAGAAAGAACAAATTACTGCGCCTAGAAAGTGATACTCTCATTTATAAGCCTGTGTACAGTGGTGTACTTTACCGAAAACCCATCCTTTGTTTTGCACATGTACCTATCATGAGCTGTTTTCCTAGATGATTGTTTCCTAACTTATTTCGTTCTTCGCTTAGTTGTTGATCAAATTTTACTGTTTCACGTACGCTTTACTTCTCCTGCATACTGTGTTTATTTTTATCAATCTAAATAATCACACATCGAAATAAAAGCCACTTTTAATTTGTTTCATTCCAAATGTAGCTTTGCCTATCGAACTGACTAAGTTGCAGTAGTAGTAATTAAAACGTTGACAATTTGTTTTCAAGCTTTTAAACACTGAGCAGAATCATCGCCAGGTCCAGCAAACGAGTCAATCGTGTTAAAAAACACATACGGATTGAAGCAGTATAACTAAAAAAAAGGAAGCAAAGTACACAAAATCACTCACACACATATACACACACACTTAGGAGAATCCACTGTTTGCTGAACCAGAACAAACCTTTAGAAATGTTGATGAAGATTAGAAAACTTAATGAATTAAATCCTAATATAAAAGAGAAAATGAAGAAATAAAAAATGAAAATTGTTGCTGCAATTAAACAAAAGATAGACAAGAGAAAAAGAGAGAGAAAACATGAGGTCTATATATTTAATACAAAAACGAAAATAAAAATAAAGGAAAAAATATATTAACATATATTGTTGTTGTTGGCTATGCCATTAAATTGAAAGAAACTAGAATTTCGAGCAGTAAGGAGCAGTAAGTAAATCGAGAGAGAGGCAGAAGAAGTAAAAAAAACTTAACCTCTAATGAGCGTACTTAGCTTGATAAACTAAACCTATGCTAAATAGGGTTACAAGAACAAAACCGGCAGGAAGAAAACGGTTGCTTGCTAGTTAAAACGCGCACCGAGCAAGAGATATCCCACATCCGAATGTTTTCTGTTTACTTCAGCCTATTGGTACCTTTTGATTTTTTCTCGTTTTGCGTTACGCTTAGTTACCGTTTCCAGGCAAACATATATTGATATATTGTTTAACAGTTTTTTTTCAGTAGCTTTTCACTGCATCATCACCATCATCATCGTCATTGCCATCATCATCGTTATCATCAACATCGTTTAGCATCATCGACGTTTCGGTTGGATCGGTCTATCGTCTTTTCGGAAGGAAATGTTCCGATGCAGCTAGCAAACCAGTTTTAAAAGTGCACATACGAGACAATATCGATAATCAATTACAAGTGTTAGAATGTGAAAACAATAGCAACAAAGACATAAAAAAAGTTCAACAAAAACTGAGCAGTTCACGTTGCGCCTGGCGCATAATTAAGAGAAAGATAAGTATTGTGAAAAAGGAAAGTTACTAGCAAAACAGGAAACTGCATGGTTTTATTCTCAAGTTTAACTTGTCCGATTGATTTATTGCTTAGTGTCTGGTGACCAGCCCCGGTGACCAGCTAAAACAGGTAGAACTAAAATTAAACAAATGTGATAGCAAGAAAAAATGAATTGGCGTAACGATAATTGTTTTGATTTCTGTACAAAACCAAGTAGGACAACTGAAAAGGAAAAGAAGTTAATTATTGGCATTTTTATTGATTCAACAAAACACGAAGAAAAAAAGACAATTCAACTAGAAAGGAGAAGCCCAAAGCTAGCAAATAAAGCAAATCGGGAAAGAAATAAAGAATAAATCTGAACTGAGAAGGGACTGTTGCAAGTCCCGAGCAAACTAAATGTACAGAGGAAAAAAACTAGAGCGCGGTATTACGCTGATTGACAAAAAGTGGCCTTTAGAAGAAATATTTGTCTATTGCGTCCTGTTACTTCCGTTTTGTTGCACACACATACATATATGCATGCATACATACACACATACATACATACATAAGCATACCAATAGATGTTCATGTTCGGATACTGTTTAGCAAACGAGAAATTCCAAGTGTGTAGGTCAAGCAAAACATTTGAGTTTCGGTCAATCAAACAACTATTAGATTGGCAGTGTGATGGAAAAATGGCAATTGGGATGTGGGATGTAATTGGGATGTAGGCATTTATGTAAGGTTGGTGTAAAACACATTATGGTTTCATCTGAAGGAACAATCGGAAACATGTTCGCTCTTTCATTTTTATCACGAAAAAACGTTTTCGTAGCAGCGTAAATACAAAAGTTGGAGCAGAACTCAGTTCAACGATATTGTTGATGATCACCAACTCTGCTACTATTTCCTACCTATAATTCCTCCGTTCACGTTCGTTTATGCAAATTTAAATCGTCTTTCCAATACTTACAAACAAATTGACTAGTTGTCTTATCTATCAACTATACTGGTTCGTAACACTGTCCGTTAGAAGTAACAAGAACCATTATGACATTATATATTGTAATTTAACACTAATATTTCTGAACTGTGACCGGAAAACTAACGATTGAAAACACAAGACCGGTCGCTAGATGTTGCGTCCTAACTCGGGAATGAAATAGAACGCATACCGCTCCTTTTCATCCAAGCTGGGGGATCCGCGGATCCAACCAAGCCATAATCGGAGCTAATAATTATCGACACCGAAGATTTATGTGTACAATGTGATCAAGTTACGCCCAAAAAGTATAACTGGTTATGATTTCACCGAAAAAAGTAAACAAAACCAAGAACAAATGATTTATAGTCAGGACCTCTCCGGACCATCCGGCAAATTTCACAGGGATCAAGTCAAATAAGGGATTTGCTTTTACGACAACCTTTTCAGTATGCCGTATGAATTTGAGCTTGCTATCCGCTATACCTTCATTTTGCTTGGTTTTTTTCGTGTAAACTATGGGAGAAGCAAAGCAAATTCTTTTGTTCATACGGCCTATTCTCCTCTTGATATTATTTTACGTTTCATTAAATAATTGAAAACCTAACCATCTTGCTCGCTGCGCCGCTGGTCGTCTTGTTTCTACCGAATTTCAAGAAAACTGCAAACACCATCTTTGCAGGGTAGTTGTCCGCCATTCGTGCAACATACTCTGCCCATCGTATTCGTCCAGTTTTAGCCACCTTTTGGATACTGGGATCGCCATTGAGCTGTGCGAGTTCATGGTTCATCCTCCGCCTCCATACTTTGTACGCCGCGAAGATCGTTCTTAGCATTCATCTTTCGAAAACTCCGAGCACTAGCAGGTCCTCTTAGAGCATTGACTACATTTCATGCCCGCAGAGAATAACCGGTCTAATGAGCGTCTTGTACAGGGTACAGTTTGCACGGGGGCTTGGTCTGCTCGATCGCAGTTGCTTGTGAAGCCACTGCTACAGATGTTCTGCCGATAATATCCGTGTCATCGGCAATCAACTTAACAAAGCCCTCTGTGTAGTTCAAATGAACTCGACAAACCACATGAAATCCGAATACAGCACTGTGACCATCCATTGTAGATTGAATCAATTTGAGGAGCTTCCTGGGAGAGCTGTTCTCGTCCATGTTTTTTCATAGCTTTCTTTCGGTCGATGGTATCAAATGCAGCTTTGAAATCAACAAACAAATGGTGCGTGGGAATCCTGTTTTCACGGTCCTTTTTAAGGATCTGACGCAGTGTAAATATTTGATCTGTTGCTGGCCGTCCTTCAACGAGACCGGCTTGATAAGTTGTAGGCGACATTGTGAATAGTTCTCGCTGTCCAACTGTCACCCTTTTTATAGATCGAGTCGATAACCCCATTTTTATTTATCCGGTAGCTGTTCTGTATCCCAAATTCTAACATAAAAATTAGCCGATGCAAACAACTGACCAGCTTTTCTGGTCCCATTGTAATAAACTCCGCTTCGATGCCATCTTTCCCAGCCGATCCTTAACTTCGCCTATCATGGGTGTTCATCGAAGTGCTGCTTCCACCTTACTGCTTTCGGTCAAGATCGTCCGTCAAAATACTGCCACTCTTATCCCGACACATTTCGGCTCGCGCCACGAAGCCTTTGCGGGAGTAAAATTTCTAAGTTTCTGGTAGAATTTTCGCGTTTCCTGAGAACGATGCAGCCGCTCTAACTTCGCATACTTCTGCTCTTCCAGGCAGCGCCTTTTCTCCTGTCTCTTACAGCAGCGCAAACAGCCGCGAGAGATTTAACCGAACCTGGTGTTGGATACCGAATATTGATCAGAACGGAAAGTTTTGGACGTAGCTTAACCATCACTAGGTTGCGGCCAGAGCCAGAGTCAACGTTAGCGTTTCGATAGGATCTGATGTCAATGATGTCTGAAAAGTGCCGGCCGTCGATCAAAGCGTGGTCGATCTGTGATTCAGTGTACTTATGTAAGAGTCTATGCTGAAAGAAGGTACTACGTACAACCATGTCCTTGAAAGTGCCAAAGCCGATAAGCCCATTTCGTTGCATTGCAATCCCCGATGACGATGATCTTGATTTAATATTTTGAGCAGCGCAGCGGTCTTGTTCACGCTCGAACTTCGCGTAGAATTCCTCCTTGTTGTCGTCGGTACTTCAGTGGCGAGGGCTCTGCACGCTGATGATGCTTATGTTGAAGAACCGGCCCATGATTCTCAACCTACACATTCGAGGATTGATTGGTCGCTATCCAATGACCCGTTCCTACATCTCGCCCGTCACTATGAAAGCTGTTCCTAGCTCGTGTGTGTTCCAACGGCCATCTCTGAACATACGAACCGTTGAGCACACTTCCTGCAGCGTTACGACGTCGAACTTGCGACACTTCAATACGTACGTCGAAGAGCACTCGAGTGCTTCCTTGAAATTTGAGATATCGGCAGTTCTACGTCCCGAATTTTCAATCCACAGTCCTTTTTTGTTCCAGACCGAATTTCTTTGTTCATTATGCATTGCACATTAGGTTTTCATGGTGCGGGCTTGCAAGACCTGCGGCACCAACCCTCTGTTTCGCCGGAGGTCCAACGAGCCCTCCTTCTTTGTCAGCATACGACCTTGGCTTCCACCGGAGTTTGGTTACCCGATCTCCACCAGAATCGCTCGAATCTCGGCTAGTCCCACGAGGAGGTAGAGATAGGAGTTGCTTATTGAGAGCCTGTGAACCGCTGTTGGGTATTTTTTATGCTAACAGGTGTACAATGTATACAACGGTACATTTCATGCAGCCATTTGCCAGCAGACTTAGGACTGCGCTACGCTGTTAATGAGAATGACTGTTTTAATAGTAGGTCCAACGGACCTCAAGAGGTACTGCATCCAACTCGTTTTCGTCCGGTAGCGCGGTTTTGAGGCATAACGCGTAGCTTACGACGGCATCGGGTTACTTCAATCGCATAAGATAATGCCGGGGCTGGCACGCGTAACGCGACTGGTAACGCGTGTCGTTTATAACATATACTTTTTGGCGTGTTTTAGCCTTCACTAGGCAATTCAAGAACAATGTAAGTTTTGTTGCACTCCTATAGTGGTTTTCATGACCAGTTTTGGTCATAAGAGCCATCATTTGTATTATTGTATTAATTGGCCTAACGTCTTACGACAAGGCCTGCGCAGAATAATTTCTTCATCTGTTTCGGTCCATGACAACTGATCTCCAGTTCCGCGGGCACCCAGTGCTCGCCAGATCTCGCTCCACCTGGTCTACCCACCTCGCTCGCTGTGCCCCTCTTCGTCTTGTTCCTACCGGATTTGATGCGGAAACCATTTTTGCAGGATAGTCTCGGTGATAAAAGCAATAGATTAAAAAATCTAAATGAATCGTTTGTTATTGATTATTATATATAGTTTTAAATCCTCGGGGATTCCTACATCTTTTCTCAAATTCTGGAAAAAGGTTGGTTCCATAAACTCCTTTTAGTTGGAGTTGACAATATTTCGTGAAAATCAGTTTTTTGAAATTGCCTAAAATTGTGTCTAAAGCACATGTGACGTTTCTCAAACAAACGATTCAAATATTCTGAAAAAGTTTTTATTTTCAAATTAAGTTTTGGGTCAGTTTCTTACCTGTCATTGTAAAGTCTTTTAGTTGTTAGATTTGCTCTTATGGAAAGTTTAATCACATTGCTCTGAAAAATGGACAATTTTACGTGAACCCAATTGCCAAAAATTCCAAACATGAAACGCGCTTACACTTGGAAACTCAATCACAAGGCGGCTTTTGATTATTCTAAAGAGTTGCTAATGAAGTTAGCGTTTACGAGAAAATACAAATTTATATGTGCGCATCCATTTTTTGAGTTTTTACAGCAAAAAGTACAGTTACAATTTCATAGTAACAATGAGCAGGAAGCTTTACAAAAATATAAACCGTAATTCATACATATAGGAATCACACACACACACATCGGCAACTTTGAGCAGATTATTTTCCCCGACCGTTCCGCGTTAAACAACCTGTAGTGGCATATCGACAGCAACGGCCAAGAACGTTCTGTCCATCGACACCTTTCTACGCTATAGTGTACATACATAAAATATGGTGGTACTCTACACGTTACACGAAACATGATCGTAACTAGAAGCGAACTCTCCTCAGTAAATCTAACTATTACTAACAGCGAACCCATAAATCCGATTTATAATTATAGGGAGGCATGTCCTTGCATGCGCCATGTAAATACACTTGTACCATATTTAGAGATAACAGGACCGAAAGCAGAGATTTAGAGATATTACCTATTGCCAGACATGTTGACTCCGTAGGGTTACGAATATTCTTTAAAGTTTTTAGCAGCAACCAACCAAGCGACCTAATGCTAGTGAACGAAACTAGCGCTTTGGGTGGGTAAAAATACGGATGAAAAACAAACA
This sequence comes from Sabethes cyaneus, assembly GCF_943734655.1. Taxonomy (NCBI): domain Eukaryota; kingdom Metazoa; phylum Arthropoda; class Insecta; order Diptera; family Culicidae; genus Sabethes; species Sabethes cyaneus. The sequence continues at coordinate 73,412,102 of NC_071354.1, read as the reverse complement.
ACTTATGAATATGTTTTGGAATTACCTAAAGCAAATACTAATGGTTATCGTTGTAGAACGCTATTCAGTAGACGCAGACCTCGGAATTTCCCGTCGTAGTGCCCGCCCACGAGGCAATACGGAAAGAAGTAAACGCGTTAATTTATTTACTCTAACTTTGTGTATACAAGACTAGAAGCAACTGATTACAACACTTTTCGTGCAGTAATTGAAGAAAAAATATTACTCTAATAGATTTTATTTCTATCTATAATCAATTCACGATTAAAACAGGACACAGCAGATCAGATTTATGACATTATAGAGATCTAAAGAAATTTGTGAATAGTGTTTAATATTTGATTACAAAAGAATAAAGAGATACCTTATCCGCCTCACTTGAATAAATGAAGCTCCAGCACTGTTTTTCATTGATTGTTAGTTTGGCCTAAATTCCTGCACGGAAGCGTTCCGTATATTTTGCCCAAATATCCTCAGGTTGTTTGTTTCCTTTTCCAAATAGCCAACAGGTTGTTGCACTGAATTGCAGTGGTAAGCAACAGGTGTGCATCGCCGGTTAGACGGTCAAGGTCACACTAGACAAAACTAGCTCAGTCTAGACGTAGGACACCGGTTGGCAACATGCAATTTGAGGTCGGAGGCGAGGTCACCATGAGCAACCATTGACCAGGTAGCGTCGCCCGGTTTGTTTGCCGTTGGTAAATAAAGTGAAAATTTTCTTTCACTAGACTGAAAGACGTGTAACTTTATCTGGTGGAATTTTTTTGTACACTTTTTCTGGAAAATAAGGTAAAATCGACCGCATCGCGATGAGCCGGAGGTTGGCCAAGCTGCACAAACCGTGCGACAAGCTGGATAAGTACGACAATGAGCCGTACATGCAGAATCCGCTACTGAACTTGTTCCTCTCGGAGATTAAGGAGCGACGCCATTACAGTTTCATCCAACGAAAAGCCGCCGCTGTAAGTGTTTCGAATACAAAATATAGATTTGCGATTGAAAACCTGAACAAACTGTTGACTATTTAATAAATCTAGAGTTAACTAAATTTACAGTAGCACTGTTACAATAGGTTGGTACTTGAGTGAGTTCAATGCTTTGATTGGCATATACGGATTACGTAAAGGTCATCGACCAACTAGATGAATGAGGTTACAGTCATTTTAGAATTTAGAACCATAGGTACTGGATAAAATATAGAGTAATGTGGATAAAACCCACTACCTACAAGGGGAAGAAAGCTAATATTGAAAACAGTTTTACCACTATAAGATACAGGTACAAATATTTGCCTTTTCACATTTTTAATCAGCGTCCTAATTTCAGGAAAAAGTAAAACTCTGCCGTCGAAAGACCGAAGACCTGGACGATGTCGTTCCAAAGCCGGAATCCTACTACGTCGAACAACTGCGTCAGCATGCAAAACGTGCCCCGGTGCCAAAAATGCTGTCCAAAACGGAAGACAAGATACTGTCCTTTGTACCGAAACGGCTGCGTCAGCAGTACCCGGCGCTGCTAGCGTCGTACATGACCGACGTCCACGAAGACTTCGACAAGGTGATGAAAGCGTTCAGTTGCCAAAAAATCTTCAAACCCGGTCCCGATGACTATGTTCCACCGAGAGAAAAGTTCGAATTCAAGCGTCTCGGCCGAACCGCAAACTACAAAAACTTTCTCAAGCACAAAGCCACCATTCAGAGAAATCTGCTGATTCCGTATCCTTTCATTCGGTGCATCATTCACTACTCCTATACAGATTTTCCGCCCGTGTTGAACGATTTTACCAAGTATAGGTTGAAGTCGGAGATCACCTTGAATGAGCTTCGCGATATGGCCAAGAAGGAGTTGCAGTCCAGCAACACCTTCATTGCCGACGAGTGGTATCCAAAGATCACGAGGGTACTCAAGAAGCACTATGATCGTCGTACGCTGCCGAAATCCATGTGGCCGAAGGTGATCAGTTGTGCATCCAGTCTGATCAACCGACAGCTAACTGAGTTGAAATTGCGCACCATCGAACATCTCGAACGGACCGTTCTCAATGTTCACAAAATTCCACAAATGAAAATTCTCGCAATATGCGACGACGGAATCGATCTGTTTCCGAGCCTAAACGATATCTACAGTGTGTACAAGAATGCAATCGACGACATTGCCGCCATGGGATCCCGTCTACCGCCGCTCGAGACTATGATCGACGCTCAGGCATTTGTGACGAAGGCGAATTTTATGAAGATTGGAATCGGTGATATATCACTGCAGGAGATGCACGACGAGCTGCAGATTGCTCTGGAAAAGGCGTTTGAACCGTTGGCCAGCTATCTGAAGGACTTCCAGGAGCAATTTGCAGGACTGATCAGTAAAGAGACTCGCGACGAGCTAAATGACTTTCTTAGTGAGTCTCGTTCATTTGACGAATACCTGCAGAAGATTGATGATTTTCAAGCGTACAACGAGAAGATTAAGAATATGGTAATGAAGGAGTACTTCTACGTGGCCATCGTGAATCAATCGGATGCGATCGGCAGTCTGCGGAAACTGGTTCGGGAGTACATCGAGCGAATTGCGGAAAGCATTGCGGTGGAACATAGGAAGGAAAGCCAACGGATTTGCCGGGCTTTTGAAGAGATTAAAGATCGCGCGCTGGAAATACCGACGTCGACGGAGCAACTGATGGCAAACGGGGAGTACATGACATGGGCTAAGACGGTGACTATTGAGGAACTTCGAGAGAAAATACAGGCTTCTATGAGAGTATGCTTTCCTTTAGTTTTTGTTGGCGGGGTCTTATTGAATGTTCTTTTTAGATTGGAGCTTACTTGGTGGAATTGATCGAATTGCCGCCTGACCACATGGATGTTCAGGTGGAAAGTATCAATTGGTACTTCCGTATTCAAGCCGTATTTGATGTAAATTCCACCAATTTTGAAGCGTACAAGTTTCAGTTCGAGGAAAAGCTGCAAGAGGTTACTAAGCAGCTGAATGAAAAAATGGAGGAAATGATACCGGATATCGCAATTATTAACGACATGACGGAAACGGAAAAGTTTCGCGACTACATTATGCTGCTCCAGGGTTACATTGACCAAATATTTATCTTCGAAGATTACGTTAAGTGGATCAACAAGGAGGAGGTGTTATTTAAGTTCCCTAAGTCGCAGTATGCAGTGCTGGAAGCGATCAAGACATTTGTTGTACCTTTCTATAAGCTGATCAGGTGAGAAAAATAGTTTAAGACCTCTGCTATATAACCAAATATCAGTTATTGGTCAATTTTGATAAAAAGAGAAAGTTCAAATGAGCAGCTAAAGGCGTTATATACAGGGTAGGGTATATACAGGGTCCACAAAGTTACCTTGTGCAGATATTTCAGAGGGTGATAGAGGAACACATTTGACAAAAAAATCCTTCTACGCATATGGTTAAATCTCAATCGTTACCGAGTTATTAAACATTTTTAGATTGTGGTTCTGTTTGCATTAAATTAGCTCTAGTACAAAAACTATGCCTGCTAGTTCAATTCTGTTAATTTCATTCGAAAGTTGAGAAAATTTTGTACCAAGAATTGATCTTAAACCTTATACTTCAACAAATTTAGCAACTTTTTAGAAGCAAAAAGCTTTAAAATAAGTGTTTCTCAAGGTGTTTTTATCAAATTTCTCCTGAAAAGGTGAGATAAAACTGTTTGTTTTTATTCACTAATTTAAAGTTTTGGCATCGTTCTCCATTTCGTTTCTTGACGTAAAACGCTTAGGGAAAGTGTACCAGTTATGGCGATAGCACCAGTTATTGCTATAATGTAACAAAAAGTGAAAATATAAGGAAATGAAACATTTTCGGGTGGTTAAACGTAATAAGATATGAAAAGTAATAGTACATTCATTACTCAAAATAATAGTAATTAATTGTTATGAGAGATTTAATAAATAGTTATTGTTTTTCTGTACTCGTGTATCATGTTGTTCATATTTTTATCGTTTTGCTAACGTACGTATCTTTTAAAAATAGTCTCTCACAACAGAATGTTCGGAATATCTATCAATGAATTTCACGTAAGGCATTACAAAGAGTTGTATTTTTGCATGAACAGTGAAATTCTTTTTTATTTTATCTCATTGTCGAATTTATCGCTATCACTATAACTGGTGAAAAAAAAACGCAATGTTCCCTACTTGGCATCATGCGAAATGGAATATAGCGCGCAAAGACATGTTGGAGCACCAGTCGTCGTCATAGTGAACATAAACAAATAACGTGGTCGACAGTTATCATTGTGTTTTGTGTTTCCGGCTAATTTTCGTGGTTTTAATCCGATAATTTAAATCCAAAGCAATAACGTGATCGGACGTCGTTCTTGTGTATAGTGTTTCCGGCCAATTTTCGTCTTTTCAATCGTGGTCGGCAGTCGCCATTTGTAGTGCTTCCAGCTAATTTTTCTAGTTTGTGCTGGCTGAAATTGCATTCTCACTTCGGGTTCGTAGAATCTATTATCACTCTTAAACAGCAATAATAAATTTAATTTTTAGTATGGGAAAAGTATCTTAACAGTGCAACGAAGGTAAGGCAGAACACTATTCAGAAGAAGCGATTACAAAATGCATCGCACGGATTAGAGGACAAAATGGGAAAACCAAATTATCAGTGTACGCAGCTTGCAAGCTGTACAACGTTCCGATGTCCACGGCGCGGTATCGCTTGAGCGATCAGTGGAAGAATAAGAGTGTCCCGGGACCACGATCGGTACTGACCAGAGAAGAAGAAGTAAAAATAGCCGACTGGTTGACTGGGATGCAAGAGCGCGGATTTCCGGTCCCACGTGAGACATTGATTTTTAAAGTGGTTGATTTTCTAAGATCAAACCCGCGAGACACCCCATTTAAAAATAATCGCCCTGGTAAGTGAAAATTATTCTTCAACTACAAAAATAATGCAAAATAATGACGCTTGTGGGACGAAAATGGTTCGCGTCGTCCATGCGTCGGAATCCGTGTTTTTCCCTCCGTACACCGGAGGCTATCTCCTCAGCCAGTGAACGAGTTAGTGAGAATGGCATTCGCGGATGGTTTCGTACTATTCACGATTGGCTTGCGAAAAACGACTTGCTCGATATCCTGGATCACCCTGAGAGAATTTATAATGGCGATGAGACATCGTTTTACTTACACCCCAAGTCCAAAGAAGTCATTGCTAGGACTGGTTCACGCAACGTGTACGAAGTACTGCAAGCACCGGGAAAGCAGAACGTTACGGTGATTTTTTCGTTCAACGCCAGCCAACCTCGTCCGAAGTTGCCAACAATTCAGATAATGTTGCTGGCGACATAGACAACAATCCGGAGGTGTACGTGTTCGGTACTCGGCGTTTGCCACAGGTTTTAGAACTTCCATCTACCCCGCGCCGTGTTGAAAAGCACCGTAATTATTCGAAACGGTACCATCCTGAGCTAACTGCTAAGGAAAGACTAGAAGAAAGACGGATAAAGGAGAACGAGAAAAAGGAAATGGAGGAAAGAAAGAGACAGAGAGCACTAGAACGCGAGGCTATAAAATTAAAGCGCGAAGAAAGCAAGCTGTTGAAAGCTGAAGAACAGCAACGTAAGATGATTGAAAAGAAAGAGAAAAAAGAACGATCAAAGCTAAAAGTAATTCGCAGGACTCGTTCTTAGTTTACCACTAAGTAATTTTAATTAAATCCCAATCCTTATAATATCCTAATATCTGACTAATTATATAATAAGAGATAATTTCTTGAAAAAATGAAATTCTAAATATAACTAGATCATTGAGAAATCACAAACGCTATTTCTAAGGTCACGCTAGCTTGGGGAAGTCTAAATTGATTAACTTGTAACAAGTTTCATTTAAATGGAATTAATCTTTAACCCATATTTTTAGTTCTTATTATCACTTAGAACCAATTTGAATTTGTCGATAGTGGTAAACAGATTTAATCGGAAAAAGTTTCGGAGTCTTAAAACCTTGATCACAAAAGCACAAAACTACATACGCGTTGTCGCGTTCGATGAACATATTTCAAATTACATATGTGGCCCGGAGTAAGAGACAACGTTTCAATGTAAATCAAACCAAATCGTGCAACACGTCCAATTTTATGGTTTTGTATGTTTACTCTTTGACGGTAAATTTAATTCCACTTTCGATCGGTCGAACATATTCCGCATCAAGTGCTAGATTAAACTAAAAGAAAGGTAAGTTTACATCTTTAAGTAGATGTAATCAAGTTCAATAAACTCAATACACATCTCTATAAAATAATCTTCTGCTTTCGGAGGAAAAAGTGGATTTTTTTCAGAAATTTCCGGTATAGCCATAACTGGTACACTTTTATCGCGAATAAAAGAACACTATACCCAAAACTGGTACGTTAGAATGAAGTTTTCAAACCGCGTTAAAACAATAAATTATGTCTAAATTAAGAGTTTTTCAATATATATCGACTGAAAACCGTTCAAATTTCGTTACGGAAATGTAGAGACTCAAATTTCAGTATTACATCACGTGGAAATATCCTAAATAGTGACATTTCGTGCTAACTATAGCCATGACTGGTGCATTTACCCTATCTCTTTATTTCGTTGCAATTTAATTTTAAACGTATCGTGTTGGTGTTGGTGTTGAAATAGTGTCTGAAATCTGTAAGCATTCATAAATCACGCATAGCACACTAGATTATCGCGTGCGATGAACACAATCTAACACGTATGAAAAACAACAACAGCAACAACAATGTTTTTCATAAATTGAGGGTTCGCCCCACTTTTGCTTACATAATCTTGTGAAGCTCGAGCCGCTTAGATTTATTCCCAGGTAGCAGCTCTTGAACCTATAACCTGTGGAATGGATACATGTTCAGTACGCTCCACACATCCAGGGTGACATGGTCCTGTGCTGCAATTTGCCTTGTGCTTGTCTTGAGATCATTTTCCACGATCCGCAAAATTTCAATGGTCATTGGTCAATCGCTGATGCCACTTGCTGATGCTGCTCCCCTCGAGGCCTCGTTGAAAATAACGTTCCTTTTCGGAAGTGACGGTGCGTTGTCGTAGACGTCCCCGAATTAAAATCATAGTGTAACAAAACGAACACTCTGGGTGTTCACTTACTTGCATTAAGTAGCCGGTGTTCAGAAATTCTACAAACATAATCCTGCTGGGCTGTAGTTGATACACAATTAGCGGAGGCATAATAAAGGTGAGTTTCCGCGAGTCCTTCCGGAGAATACATTTTAATATTGCAATTTAGAACTTCAGAACCGAACTTCGGAGTTTTCAGAACAACCCACAGACAGCCACATAACCAGAGGTGGGGGCCAGGAGCCCTATCTTGGCTCGTAATACATTATATGCATATCTTACTGCATATAAATATAATAAATCACAACACATTTAATGTATTGTAATTCTAAACGCAAAAATATGCATATAAAACAGTTAAAATCAAAATTGGTCCCCGGGCCCAAGACCCGGGAAGTCAGTTTCGGTAATGTTTTCCATATGCGCCTAACCATCTTCGTCGCACGCGGTGATCTAGTGTGTTATGCGTGATGTATGAGTTCGTGCAGCTTTCAGATACTAATTCAACATCCAAAACCATATGTTTAAAATGAAAACTAAAAGGCATTTCACGTCAAAGAACGAATTGTAGAACGCTGGAACTTTAAATTGGTAAATAAAAGCAATCAGTTTTAACACACTTTTAAGGAGAAATTTGATAAAAATGTCTTAAGAAACACTTGTTTCAAAGCTTTTTGCTTCTAAAAAGTTACTAAATTATATGACGTAGGAGGTTTAAGAGCAATTTGCAATACAAAATTTTCTCAGCTCTCGAATGAAAGAAACAGGGGTGACATTGCGATTCTCGTTTCGAGTGATTTCGGTGGTAACGTGATCGAAACGAACCAAAATCACTCGAAACGAGAATCCCAATGTCACCCAAGAATCGAGCTAGCTAACATAGTTTTTGTACTAGAGCTAATTTAAGACAAATAGAACCGAGAACTAAAAATATTCAATAACTCTATAACGCTTGAGATTAGACCAGGCTCGTCCTGTTTCAAGCAGTCGTCTCAAAAGTTGCAAATCACTTTCGAGTTAGCCGGGCACGTTGCGCGTTAAGCTCCCGTGTACCCGGTTCCGGTGTGGTTGTTGAAGAGAACGGTTTTCGTCCGGCATCCTTATGACGTGTCCGGTCCACAATAACCTGTTGACTTTCACCAGATGTACAATGGGGATCACTCCAAGCAGGGCCTGTAGCTCGTTTACGAAGAACTAAGTAAGTCTGATTTCCCGCTGGATCTTCCTACTAAGAAGTTATCCGCGGTCACCAGCGATCTCACCACTCTACCACTTCTAATTCATCGCCGTGCTTTCTTTCATATAATTGGTTTTCGACGCATTTAGTTTAGCCCCTAGGCTTCGCTTTCAGTTTGACATAGATTGCCCCGCATAGTCAACGTCTGCAAAGTCTAAGAAGATTATTACATCAGTGGGTCTTTGGTGAAAATCGTGCCTCTCATTTCGATGTCCGCTCGTCGGATCACCCACTCAAGAGCGATGTTGAACAGCATTCAAGATAAGCCGTCACGTTGTCTCAACCCTCACCGCGTCTCGAAGTGACTCGAGAATGTCCAAGAAATCAGCACGAAACACATCACTCGATCCAATGTAGCTCTAATCACTTGCGTCAGTTTATCCGGTAAACCGTGTTCGTGCCTTATCTGCCATAGCTGGTCTCGATCGATTGTATCGTATGCTGATTTGTAATCAATAAAGATGTAATGCGTGGGTACGTTGTACTCCTGACATTTCTGCCCCCATGAAGCCCACCATTTCCTATGTGGTCAACTGGTTTCTTGCCCGTCGGTATTTGGAAATGTTCTCCCTAGTGGCAATGCTTAGATAATTTTTCCAAAAATATTTTCTTCTCTTCATCGCTTGTTGGTAATCCCCATTAACGAGAAATTAGCCCTCATCATGTATTCATGACTACCATGATTGCTTTGAGCGTGTTAGTAACTAGGTCTTAATGGCTCTTTAGTTGCAATTTTTTAAATGTAGTACTGTAGATTCGCTAGGATAAATGATTGTTTGTCTTACAATCGATAATCTTCAATATGCAACTCAGTTCCATCGACAAAAATGTTTTTCTGACAAGAAAACTGCTTATGAGCACATGCACTTCAAAATCATCGCAGCATAAAACATAAAGCACACACACACACAACACTAACTTCATCGCGTATCGTATTTTACTTGAATATTTTAAACAAAACCGGCCCTTCACATCACTTAAAATGCAGTAGTTAGAAACATTTAATTATAGAATCTGGCTCACTTTCCGTCAATATATATCTCCGCAATTGGCAGAAATTCACAAAATATGAAAGCACACGAGCACCTAATCTACATTTGGGCATACAAAAGACACTCTGCATGCACTATGGAAAAATCTGTATGTACAACTGGCGTGACAACATGCGCAGTTTTCATTCACCGAACTTTCACTTAATTCACTTAATATTTGCATTTAATCGGCGGCTTTTACTCATAAGTCATTTCATCTACCAATCTTGCAAGTTTTATTTACTTTATTCTTAAGCATAAAACGAAATGCATGCCGACTGCAAACCAGATGTTTCCAACATTATTCCGATAATTGAACGAATCGATTTTTTAGAGTGCATCTATTTCATGCGGCAGGGGGATTTTCGTATTCTTTCTTTTACCTCTTGCTTGTAGTAAGCCAGTGGTGCCATACAAAATACTAAGATTGCTGCTTTTTCGTCATGTAATAAAGAAATCTAAAAAGATATGGCAACAATACATCGGGTAAAGATTACCAGCGAATTTTGTGTTAAGCTCTCGCGTTACTAGCTAAAATGTTTATCATATGTTATACAATACTCCCGTTTTTAAATAACTTTGCTCCACAGACAAACAGACGAGACACTCGCGTTAATTCCATCGTCGAATACAAAACCACTCATTTAAAAAAAAAACATGTTTCGCAACAAGGCTACACCGCGGCGCGTGAGTGTTGCTTCGAGTTTTCAGTATAAAACCATTCAAATGTAAAAACCCTACAGCATAAAACCCTGCAAATTCAAGCTACTCCGCGACATGCATAACAGAGGGTGCTAGTGTGCAAGCAAAATGTGTTGGACGATGGTTTTTAAAGGATTTTCTTCTATGTGTCATGTCAGTTCGTCAGTGTTTGCTCGTTAAACTGCGTGTACACACACAATGCGTTTGGTTATTTGTCGCTTACAGCTTCTACGGACTGCTATCACAGGTCCACATATTTTTTCCTTACCGACCGGGGCGTTCATACCCCAATGACGAATTTGACGTCCTGTGGCGAACAGCTGTCGTACGTTGCTTCCAGTCACGCGTAGTACGCTTCCTTCTTGCTTTCCAATCTATCACGCAATCTGTTTCCAAATCCCGTTCCCAGTTCGTTGATTATGCCACCGCTCTGGTAGAACTAGGCGCCATGGTTCTTCCAAATCTTCTCTCCTTTGCGACAGATTTCCTGTAGAGCTACGATGCCGAGTTTACTGGATTCAAACTGTTCGAACAGGAACCGATCGCCACCTGCGAAATTTAGCGATATGTAGTTCCAAGTACCGAGTTTCCATTCGTCGTCCTTGTTTCGTCGCCTGTGTCGATGCCGAATATTGCTATCGCCGAAGGCCACGCTATCGAGTCTCGCGATGAGGCTGTCCTCACTTGGACGTAGTACCGAGACCACCTTCTTTCCTGTTGGTATACTACTGGGGTTGGTTCCCCAATCTCCGCTAAGGTTGCTGATACTCCGATTCGTACCAGGAGGAGGTAGAGATAAGAGTTACTGGATAAGAGGGTGAGGGAAATAACAACTCAAGAAAGCTTTATTGCTGTTCAAATTTTTATCGTATACGGCGAATTAAATTTCATGATTGAAGATACTCGAAACAACCACTTAATTGTATAATTCTCTTAAACTATAAGAATACAATTAAAAATCTTGCACAACAGTAAAAAGTGCCAGTGAAATTCTTCAGAAAATCTGCAGTAAGAAATGGTGGAGTGCACCACGGGAGAAAAATTCGTTTGGTAACTGATTGCAGAACAAATTGGAATAGCCTTTTGTCAATGCTGGACCAATTCTACGAGCTTCAAGCTGTGGTTCAAGCTATGTGTCCGATCTGAAAAGCAAGTCTACGCTTAACTTGAGCAATCAGGAATGTATGAAGATATAATAATTAATTATTATTTATTCTGAGACTCATGAGCTGTTCTGGGAACATCTTTCAGGTAGCGCACAGCTACTGTTCAAATTCTACATTTGTTCGCTATTTTAAATAACTGCACTATTCGTGATACAAATGACTTTGAAGTATTCTTCAAAACACCGAAGATTTGAGGAGGTTATCTATCGAAATACCGCGTGGTTTTATTATTTTCAAAAAACCCAATGTACCCGGAAGATGCTTATTAGACCGGTTGTTTTTACGGGAATGAAACGTTGAGAATGCTTGAGGACGACCAGCAAGTTCTCGGAGTTTTCAAGCGCCGAGTACTCGCGCAGCTCTATGGCGAGTCTAGTATTCAAAAAGTGACTAAAGTTGGATGAGTACGATGGACAGGGTATGTTGCGAGAATGCCGAGTGATTACCCTACGAAGATTATGTTTGTTTCAAATTTGGGAAAAACGCCTATAGTAAGAACACAGCAAGCAAGATTATTACATCAGTTGGAGCGAGATCTGGTGGTGGGTACACGGTCCTCAGCAGGTTTTGCCTTAGAATTGTCTTGGAAGGAAAGCCTATTAAGCATGTAGATGATGCTGCACCAGGCCCCGTAGTCAGTTTGGCATACTTTCTTGAGCATTTCGACCAATATAACCCTTCTTGTCGATGGGAGCAGTTAGGGTTCTCTACATATTTCTGGCATATAGTTTATTCCTGGCACTTCAATTGCTTTTCAGGATGATGCCTCAGAGCTTACGCGACAAATGCGGCGAAATGTGGTTGCCAGCGTCCGTCCTTGGATGCGATAAATTTGCTGATGCTGATGCTGATATCATTCTAGCAGTACGAGTCAAGTTAGGAAGGTTTTCCGTTTTATTCTACTAATTCTGGCAGTGTTTTCTTTCACCTCAGCTAGAAACTTTATTTAGGTTCTCCCTATTCCACGTATCATTGATTTCTGCTAGTAAACCCAAGCCTGTGTCACTTGACATAGAATGGCTGGATTCTATTGAAATCCGAACATCTGGCCACTTATCATCACTTTTAAAATAATTTAGTTAACTTTTCAATTATGTTCTATAATCTTTGTACAGATTGTGTATGCGTTGGCTACGCTACTATAACGTTTGGATGGATGGTCCATTCGAATACCTGGAACCGCATTTCGTCGAGTCTAAAACGGACGAATTTTTAAAAGAGTTCCAGAAAACCCAAAAATACTACCGAAATCGTATCAAAGCGGACATGTTGGAGAACACGCTCTGCAAGTTTAAGGTACCCTTCAATTCCACCGAAACCTTTCATCTTTTGATTACTGGTATTGGGCTACAATGTACATTAATTTTTTAGGGTCAAACCGAGGATCCAGATCCGGAGAAACATCCCTGCCCGTTGAAATTGTGTGCCCGAATGACGCAATCGATCAAGGACTTCCATCTGGGAGTATACATCGTTAACATCATGTGCAATCCAGCGTTGAAAGACCGCCATTGGGATGAAATGTCGGAGATCGCAGGCTTTGATCTTACTCCGGATGCGGGTACGACACTTAGGAAAATAATCAAGTACAACTTGGAACACGATCTGGACAAGTTTGAAATTGTTAGCATTGGGGCAAATAAGGAGCTGCAGTTGCAGAAAAGTCTGACCGCCATGATTAAGGAGTGGGAATCTATCGAATTTAAGCTAAATGCTTTCAAGGATACCAATATCAATATTTTGTCCGGATTGGATGAAATTCAAGCGATTCTGGATGATCACATAATCAAAACCTTAGCAATGCGCGGTTCTGCTTTTGTTAAACCATGTGAGAAGGAAGTCAAGGAATGGTACAAAACACTGACACGTGTCAATAAGACACTGGAACAATGGGGAAAGGTGCAGAGTACGTGGTTGTACTTGCTGCCGATATTCTCTTCCGCTGACATCGTGGCGCAGATGCCCAATGAAGGAAGAATGTTTCAGCAGGTGGACAAAACTTACCGAATGTACATGAAGGCAGTTGAAGGAAACCGGTCAGTGATGAACATAGCTGCTGCCAAGGGAGTTTTGGAAGCACTGGAACAGTCAAACGAACTGATGGAGGAAATTACGAATGGAGTCAATGAGTATCTGGAAAAGAAGCGTTTGTATTTTCCGAGATTTTTCTTTTTGTCGAACGACGAAATGTTGGAAATACTTTCTGAGACGAAGGATCCACTGAGGGTTCAACCACATTTGAGCAAGTGTTTTGAGGGAATTAATAGGTTGGAGTTCGATCAAGCATTGGATATTCGGTCGATGTTTAGTATCGAGAAAGAACAGGTCCAGTTTGTAGAGAAAGTGTCAACATCCGAAGCACGCGGTAGTGTTGAGAAATGGTTGGTTCGGGTAGAGGACGAAATGTTGAAAGCCGTACTGAACGAAATAAAGGGAAGCTATGAGGCCTACAAAGAGAAAGCGCGTGACACCTGGGTGTTGGATTGGCCCGGAATGGTTGTGCTCTGTGTTTCGCAAATTTTTTGGGCAGCCAATATACATGTCTGTCTAGGTGGAAAACCGAGTGCGATTGTAGAATTTTTCGAACAGCTTCAAGTCGAGTTGATGGATGTTGTCAAATTGATTCGATCAAAGGAGATCACCAATTTGGATCGAATTACAATTAAAGCATTGATCGTTATCGACGTCCATGCAAAAGATGTGGTAGATGAGCTAATAAAGCAGAAGGTTCAGTCGGAGAATGACTTCCAATGGCTGGCACAGTTGCGTTACTATTGGAATGAAGGAGAAGTGTTGGTGAAGATTATTAATGCTTCGGTCAGGTTTGCTTGTGAGTATTTGGGGAATTCAGATCGGTTGGTCATAACTCCGTTGACTGATCGTTGCTATCGAACCTTGATGGGAGCCTATCAGCTACATTTGAATGGTGCCCCGGAAGGTCCGGCCGGAACGGGAAAAACGGAAACCACTAAAGATTTGGCCAAGGCTTTGGCAGTTCAGTGTAAAGTATTTAACTGCTCCGATGGATTGGATTACAAAGCAATGGGAAAGTTTTTCAAAGGATTAGCTTCGTCTGGAGCATGGGCCTGTTTTGACGAATTCAATCGAATCGAGCTGGAGGTATTATCGGTCGTAGCTCAGCAAATATTGTGCATTATAGTGGCAGTCCGAGCCGGTGTGCAGAAGTTTATCTTTGAAGGGACCGAATTGAATTTAAATCCTGCTTGCTACGTATGTATTACGATGAATCCAGGATATGCAGGGCGGTCGGAGTTGCCGGATAATTTGAAAGTGTTGTTTAGAACCGTTGCAATGATGGTACCGGACTATGCGATGATTGGAGAAATTTCCCTATATTCTTTCGGATTTACCAATGCAAGAACTTTAGCGGTTAAAATTGTCACCACATATCGACTTTGTTCGGAACAACTTTCGTCGCAAAATCATTACGACTATGGCATGCGAGCTGTTAAGACCGTTTTGCAAGCTTGTGGTAATTTGAAGAAATCTTTCCCAGATGAAGATGAAGAAATATTACTGTTGAGATCACTTTTGGACGTCAATCTGCCAAAGTTTCTACGGAAAGATGTTCCTCTGTTTGAGGGTATTATCTCTGATCTTTTTCCGGGTGTTGAACTTCCCCAAGCAGATTATATGTTGCTTACCAATGCTTTCCATGAGGTCTGTCGGGACATGAAATTACAACCCAAGGACACCTTCCTAACGAAGGTCATACAGACATATGAGATGATTATTGTTCGTCACGGGTTCATGATGGTAGGGCAACCATTCTCTGCAAAATCCATGACCCTGAAAGTGCTTGCAGAATGTCTTACTAAATTGAAAGGTCAAGGCGATAATCCGTATTTTCAAAGAGTCCAGTATGATGTAGTGAATCCAAAAGCCATTACCATGGGACAGCTTTACGGTGCATTCGATCCGATATCGTACGAATGGACGGACGGTATTGCTTCTACGATATTTCGAAGTTTTGCCATCGATACGAAACCGGATCGAAAGTGGTTGATTTTCGATGGACCGGTGGATGCCGTGTGGATCGAGAATATGAACACCGTGCTGGATGATAACAAGAAGCTTTGTTTGACATCTGGAGAGGTCATTACTATGACGGGGGAAATGTCGATGATATTTGAGGTTATGGACCTGGAACAGGCATCACCGGCAACGGTTTCGAGGTGCGGAAT
This sequence comes from Sabethes cyaneus, assembly GCF_943734655.1. Classification (NCBI taxonomy): domain Eukaryota; kingdom Metazoa; phylum Arthropoda; class Insecta; order Diptera; family Culicidae; genus Sabethes; species Sabethes cyaneus. The sequence continues at coordinate 73,396,668 of NC_071354.1, read as the reverse complement.
GATTTTTATGGAACCGTCCGTCATTGGTTGGGAGGCTTTGGTCATGTCGTGGATTCAGCGGTGCAACAAGCAGTGGACAACGGACTGGGAGCACTTTTTGCTGGAAATTTATCGGTGGGTTATTCCGGATTGCTTGAAGTTCATAAGACGCCAGTGCAAACAGTACCTCTATCCAGGTGATATGAATCTACTCATGTGTACAATGAATATTTTTCAAATGGTCATTGATGAGGCGGTTTACGAGAGTCCCGATGAGTACGGGAAGTATTTGTTTACCTGGTTTCAGGCTGCTTTGATGTACTCAGTCGTATGGGGTTTGGCAGGAATCTTGGACATGGATTCGAAAGTGAAATTTGATGAGTTTTATCGTGAGGTAAAATTTGTTGTTTATCTTTTGACAACGTCACAACATAATAGGATCTTCTCCATAGATATGGAAGGGAACTGAAGAAAGTCACCCCGTTCCGGATGCTTTGGGAAAGATAGACGTGTCAATACCTGGTGAGGGAATGATAATGGATTATGTGTACTGCTTCAAACAAAAAGGCAACTGGCGATACTATCCAGATATGGTAAGACAGATGAAGAATGAAGTTGGAATTACGCTTCTGGTGCCCACATTGGATTCAGTTCGATACATGCACATAATCGATATCCATGTAAAGGTATTATCTTTTGTAGTTTAGAAACTAATTTCATTTATTTTCAACCTCAAGGATTTTTTTTAATTTCAGAACAAAAAACCCTTATTAATGGTGGGGCCAACTGGAACAGGAAAAACTTACTATTTCCAGAATTATCTGATGAGCAAAATGGATCAAGTTACGCATCTTCCTACCTTGATTACCTTTACGTCACAGATCACAGCCAATCAAACGCAGGAGTTGATCATCTCAAAGTTGATGAAAAAGAAACGCGGATTGTACGGACCGGCGGAGGACAAAACGTGTGTTCTCTTCATCGACGATATGAACATGCCGGCGAAGGAAATCTACGGAGCGCAACCTCCGATCGAGTTGATTCGGCAGTATTTCGACTATGGTCACTGGTACGATCTGAAGGACGCATCGAAGCTCTTTCTGCAGAAGATTCTTGTGATGGCAGCTTGCGGTCTGCCCGGCGGCAGCAGACAGAATGTATACGAACGATTTTTGTGTCACTTCGATATCTTTGCTATCAGTAACTTTAACGACGAAACTATGTTTAAAATCTTTACAAACGTGTTGCTAGATGGCTATCGGAAGGGAGGCCATGCAACGGATGTTACCACAATGGTTAACATGATCGTAAATGCTACCTTAAATACGTATCAGTTTGCGTGCGATAACTTGTTGCCAACTCCTGCTAAGTCGCATTACATATTCAACTTGAGGGATGTATCGCGGGTAATCAGTGGCTGCTCGATGCTGAAGCGTGAATCGGTAGAAAGTAAAAAGATATTCCCAAGACTTTGGATGCATGAGTCGATGCGTGTATTCTATGACCGCTTAGTGGACGAAACTGATAGGCGGTTCGTGTTCGACAAACTGAGTCAGAATCTCAAATCGTATTTCAAAGAGAAAACGGAACAACTATTGCCGGATTTCTTTCATCCAGAGACGAATACTGTGAATTTAGGAAACCTAAACAACCTGCTGTTCGGTAGTTATTTTGATGTGGACGCTGAAATGGAAGATCGAAAATATGAAGAAGTACCGCAGATCGAACAGTTTAGAGATTTGGCTAATCGAGATCTGGCGGAATACAACAGCACACACAAGGCAAAAATGGATATTGTCCTATTCCAGTACGCACTGCAACATTTAAACAAGATTTGCCGTATTATGTCCATGTCTTGCGGAAGTTGCATGCTAGTCGGGATGGGTGGATCCGGTCGCCAATCTTTGACCAAATTGGCAGCGCAAATCTGCGGACAGTCACTATTTCAACCGGAAATAACCAAATACTACGGAATCAATGAGTGGCGTGAGGATTTGAAGAAGGTTCTCAAAGAAGCAGGCGGAATGGGTCGTGATACTGTTTTCCTTCTCACTGAGGCGCAACTGAAGGAGGAAGCTTTTCTTCAGGACATTGATTGTTTGTTGAATCTCGGTGAAGTTCCGAATATTTTCCCGATAGACGAAAAGCAAGAGATTCTGGAAATGGTTCGCTTGGCTGCTCAAGGTGGGAATCGAAATCTGGACATCAGTCCTTTGGAAGTGTTTCAATTTTTTGTCAACCGTTGTAAGCAAAAGCTTCACATCGTAATTTGCTTCAGTCCAATTGGGTCTGCTTTGCGAAACAGAATACGTTTGTACCCATCGTTGGTAAACTGTTGTACAATCAACTGGTTTGATGCGTGGCCGGAAGATGCACTGGAAAAAGTTGCTGAAATGTATATGAAGGAACTCAACGTTCCGGCTTCGATAAAGCAGGCCATAGTCGTAACCTGCAAGCATTTCCATGTGGTCGCCAGAAATGCTTCAGCAGAGTTCACGGCATCAACAGGCCGTGTCACGTACGTTACATCCGCTTCTTATCTAGAGCTAATAAAGTGCTTCCGTAACCTAACTAAGAAACATCAAACGGAAATTATGCAAAATAAAATGCGCTATCTGGCCGGTTTGGATAAACTGGATGCTGCAGCAGCTGCCGTGTCAGTCATGCAAAAAGAATTAAATGCATTGCAACCTACTCTACTGGTAATGGCAGAACAGTCTCGAAAAATGACGGAGGAGATTGAGAAAGAATCCATCGAGGCAGCAGCCGCTACTGAACAGGTCAAGAAAGATGAAGTTATTGCCAACGTTCAGGCCGCCGAAGCGCAAGTATTGAAAGCCGATTGCGAGAAAGACCTAGCCGGTGCGATTCCGATTTTGGAAGAAGCCATCCAAGCATTAAACACACTAAAACCTAACGATATCACTCTGGTGAAATCGATGAAGAATCCACCCGAGGTAGTTAAACTTGTCATGGCTGCGGTATGTGTGATGAAAGGGATTACTCCGGATAAGGTGACCGATCAAGCAACGGGAAAGAAAATGCTTGACTATTGGGGGCCGAGTAAACGCCTGTTGGGAGACATGGCGTTCCTGCAAACACTAAAAGACTTCGACAAAGACAACATAAACCCAGACCTTATGAAGAAAATTCGTAAAGAGTACATTCCCCATAAAGACTTTCAACCGCATATTGTGGCGAAAGCGTCCAGCGCCGCCGAAGGTCTATGCAAATGGATTATAGCAATGGATTTGTATGATGCCGTCGCGAAAATTGTTGCTCCGAAAAAGGAAAAACTACGTCAGGCTGAGAAGGAGTACGCAGAAACCATGGCGCTGTTGACGGAAAAACGACAACTGGCGGCCAACCTGGAGCGGAGAGTTGCCGAACTCAATGACAACCTAGATGAGGCAAACCAGAGGAAACAGGAAGTAGAAGATGAGGTTCAGCTGTGCAAGGATAAACTGCAGCGGGCGGAAACTTTGATTGGAGGGCTCGGTGGGGAGAAGAGCCGCTGGACGCTTGCAGCGGAAAGACTTCAGAATCTGTACGATAGTTTGGCTGGTGATATTCTTGTTTCTAGTGGAGTGATTGCCTATCTTGCACCGTTAAACGCAAGTTTCCGGAATCAGTGTATCCGTGATTGGCACGCCTTTGTGGGTGAAATGAAAATTCCCTGCTCGGCTGCGTATAGTTTGGTGGACATATTGGGATCAAAAATCAAAATTCAGAACTGGAACATTGCCGGCTTGCCAACGGATGCATTTTCGGTGGAAAATGGAATCATCATGGACAGCTCGAACCGGTACAGCCTGTTCATTGATCCTCAGTTTCAGGCTAACAAGTGGATCAGGAATATGGAAAGAAGTAATCATTTGCAGATCATGAAATTTTCCCAACCAGATTATATGAAACGCCTAGAAGTATGTATAGAGCACGGTTGGCCAGCGTTGATAGAAAATATTTTCGAAGATCTAGAAGCTCCGTTGGATCCACTGCTAAATCGAAATACCTTCATTCAGGGCGGAGTTGAATATCTAAGTTTGGGTGATAATGTGATTGCCATGTCACCGAAATTTCGACTATATTTAACTTCGGGCCTTCGAAACCCACATTACTTGCCGGAAGTGTTCAACAAAGTTACTGTCGTCAACTTTGCTCTCACCGTCAAAGGTCTGGAAGACCAGCTGCTTGGAATAGTAGTTGCCAAAGAACGTCCGGATCTTCAAGAGCTGCGGCAAAATTTGATACTGCAAGGGGCGAAGAACGTTGCAATGCTGAAAGAAGTTGAGGATAAGATTTTGAAAACACTTTCGGAGAGTAAAGGTGATATTCTGGAGGACGAAAGTGCGATAAAAATTCTTGATGATTCTAAACGAATCTCCACCGATATCGAGAGAAAGCAGGAGGATTCTAAGGAAATCGAAGCTAAAATAGACGCCTTCAGACAGAATTACCGACCAGTTGCTACGCACTCATCGACACTGTACTATTGCATTACGGAACTGCCGAACATCGATCCAATGTATCAGTTCTCGTTGGCATGGTTTGTCAATTTATATATTTTTTCGATTGAAAACGCCAACAGAACAAAGGATCTGCAGCGCAGGTTGAAATTTTTAATGGATGCTGTCACGCTGAATCTATACAACAATGTGTGTCGATCACTATTTGAACGAGATAAGTTGCTTTTCTCATTCGTATTGACAACTAAAATAATGATCTCTTGCAACCAGATCGATCAGCATGAATTTCAGTATCTTCTAGTTGGAGGAGAGAAAAGCACAACAGATCAACCAAACCCCAATCCTAGCTGGATAACGGATAAGCTTTGGCAGGACATTGCTCGTCTAGAGCAACTGCCAGAATTTGCCGGATTTGTTGCCAGTTTTATTGAAAACATGACAGACTGGAAACGGTACTACGATACGGAAGACACCCACATCGAGAAACTTCCCAGTCCCTGGCAGGAGAAGACAAACCGCTTTGAAAAGTTGATAATTTTACGGACTTTCAGACCCGACAAAGTTGTCTTAGCGATTGGAGAATTTGTTGCTTCGGAAATGGGTCCAGCGTACATCCTACCACCACCATTCGATATCGCCCGATCCTACGAGGACTCCAACTGTCTAACACCTTTGATATTCATTCTTTCTCCCGGAGCTGATCCCATGAATGCTTTGCTTTTATTTTCTGAGAAAATGGGTTTTGATGAAACGTTTCAGTCCATTTCGCTGGGCCAAGGGCAAGGACCAATTGCGCAGAAAATTATCGAACGAGCTCAAGAGGAAGGTACTTGGGTGTGTTTACAGAACTGTCATCTAGCTGCCTCTTGGATGCCTACCCTGGAGTATCTTTGGGAAAATATGGATCTTTATAATACGGTTTCTTCTTTCCGTTTGTGGCTAACGAGCTACCCTTCGGAACAGTTTCCCAGCAGCATCCTGCAGAATGGAATCAAGATGACCAACGAACCTCCAACGGGGCTGCAACAGAACCTTCTTCGTTCCTATAAGTCAGAACCAATGAATGACGAAAACTTTTACACTGGTTGTGCGGGAAAAGATCGTGCTTTTTCCAAGTTACTCTACGGAATCTGTTTCTTCCATGCGGTCGTGCAGGAACGACGCAAATTTGGACCTCTGGGATGGAATATCTCGTATGGATTTAACGAATCGGATTTCCAGATCTCCGTTCTACAGCTACAACTCTTTCTCAACCAATACGAGCACATTCCGTACAACGCAATATCGTATTTGACTGGTGAGTGTAACTACGGCGGTCGCGTAACTGATGCTTGGGATCGACGAGCGATCGTTACTATACTGGCGGATTACGTTAACGATAGAGTTGTAAATGATCCAAATTATCGCTTTTCGAACCAAGGCGATTGCTATGGCATACCTTTACGGAATGAACACCGAGAGTACGTGGCACATATCGGAAATAATGTACCCAACTATCCTAGTCCAGCAGTGTACGGACTTCATCCAAACGCTGGTATCACACGGGATTTAAATGCGTCCAAGGTATTGCTTGAATCGATGTTGATGACTCAAGGAGGACTGTCAGAGACTAGTGATGTCGAGAAGGAAAAAAATATATTGGAAATGATTGAGAACATTCACAGTCGGCTACCACCTGATTTTGACGTTGAAACAGCCAAAATAAATTATCCAGTCGATTATAACGAATCAATGAACACTGTACTGGTGCAAGAAATGGAGCGCTTTAATAACCTACTCCAGGAGATAAGGTCCAGCTGTGTCAACCTTAAAAAGGGTATCGCTGGATTGATCGTACTGACTCCGGAGCTGGAGGCCGTTTTTTCGGCACTGAGTTTCAAAAAGATTCCGGATAGTTGGATGAGAAAGTCCTATCCAAGTTTGAAACCGATCGGAGCGTACATCGGTGATTTCCTGGAGCGGCTAGCTTTTCTGGAGTCCTGGTATAGACTTGGGAAACCAAACGTTTTTTGGATTTCTGGCTTTTACTTTACGCAGGCATTTCTAACGGCAGCAATGCAAAACTATGCTCGCAGGTATCGCATTCCAATTGATATTTTGACCTTTGATTACGGAATTCTGCGAGTTTCATCGTAAGTATTTGATGTAAATGTCATTAGATTAAACTGCTAAACTTTGTATTTTATCTAGTGCCAATTCTCCGCCAGAAAACGGAGTATACATCCATGGCCTATTTTTGGAAGGGGCGAAATGGAATTTACGCGGGGCCTATCTCGAGGAACAGCTTCCTAAAATGCTAATAGATGTTATGCCGATCATTCATCTCATAGTAAGTATAGTCTAATGTTTATATTAACATCCGTATTGTAAGTCCAAGTAATATCCGTAGCCAATTAAAGTGGCTGAGCTTGAGGAAGGTACCAGATACAAATGCCCAGTTTACAAGACAGCAGAACGAAAAGGCACCCTTTCGACGACTGGCCATTCAACAAACTACGTCATTCCTGTGTTACTTGGAACTAGACTGAACAGCGCTCATTGGGTTAAAAGAAGCGTTGCCTTACTGTGTCAGACTTCTGAGTGAATTTTTATAACCCTTTTAATATTTCACCACGTTTTTGAATTATACATTTTACTTGTGAGTCGTGATACCATATAATTAAGAAAGTTTTACTCATACATAAAACATCAATTTACTATCGATACCCCGAGAACAGATGAGCAATAATAAATACAAAACCTAGAGATGTTTTAGTGCCTGCAGGTTGTAGGAGTCGAACTGATAAGCGACCGACATTAATTCATCAAGCACCCGTTTATAGTGTTGTAGACCACTGAGTGGTTTGTGAAAAGCCAATTGAGGTGCTCATCTATCTAATGTCAGCCAGCGCCGTTGTCACCATTATTGGTAGCCAAAGATAAGTACCACCTGACAATTTGAATAATCTAGCCGAAAGCCTGTATCGTTCAACAGTTAAGTACGAGCTATAAAAAGAATTATCACGGTTCCCGTTCAATGTAGTCAACCGCTGGTAATCGTCAAACAACCGTCGTTCGCACTTGGAAAGTAAAGGATTTTCCCCGGAGTGTTCTCAAGCGTTTACGGTTACGGCGTTCAGTGACAATGTGGGCGATCAAGTTCGCGGCAGGCATTCTTGCCGTCGTTATGCTCGGAAGCATCGAAGCAGGTGACTAAGCTTTCTCAGTTGGAACAATTTACGGAATGTCCGGTGTTCGATATGCTATAGTAGTGGTGGTTGTGGTGTATTTCGGAACGATCTTCAATTATCATTGAAATGCTAATTGTGGAATGGATTCCAATTATGTAAATTTTACTCGGTGGTGAAAGTTGTGCTAGCGACAAACGTTGAGCAGACATGATAATTCTTGTTAAGATTTTGGTAAAGTACTTGGAAAATATAAGTTAAATTTGATTGTTTTAATGAGGTTTACATATTAGTTTTCTGTGCACACAGTAGTGGTAACTTTTTCCTGGTAAACAAAGCCATAGTGGAATAATAATCATCAGGGTAATTGAGAAGTTTAGTAGTGAAAATTTTTGTGTATTAAATATTTGTATTTAAAGATTCAAAAAATATTCCCACAGGAAGTGTTCATTTTCTCGAGCACCACATAATATACACTTTTGCATTCTTATTCGTAACCTTACACATTTACAAGCTATAATTTTATAAGTGGTAATGGAAACTATTTTAAACTTAAACTATTGTCCAATAGAAAAATAAAAAATCAGAGAAACATCAATTTTAACAGTCTGACATTACCGGGATTGCTCGAAGGAGTGCACTGCAATGGTGCCAGATAGGCGTGCACCAGACGTTGTCAGTATGTTTATCTTATTAACTCAGACTACTGATAAATGATTGTGAACAATACTGTTCAATAATAATCTACAAATTTGTAGATAAGTGAGACAATACATATCTCGTGTAGTTTCATGGATTGCAATTCGTTGGTGTCTACGGTAGATCTGCAGATACTCGCCTCGATTCCTCATTCTGATCCAAGGTATTTCGATCAGAATATATTCTAAAGTTGAATACTAATCAAACTGTATGCTTCAAGCTTCAACACATGCTGACCAGAAATCAGAATATGTGTATGATTAATCTGAAAATATTAGTCCGATTGAGGTTAAGGTTAATGTTATGTATAAAACTTTGAATTAGAAGATTGATTAGTTTTTCTTTAAAAATGCTAAATGTATATAAGAAGGAAAAGTTTAGAGTTTTGAGAATACTGAAAATGGAAACTTTATCTGACAACATTTAAGATACTCGTGAAAGGTACTTTGCATAACAGCTTGAATCGAACTGAATTTTTCCGTAGGTTACTCTAGGGCAATATGCAATTATCCCTCGCGGTGTTTTCTTCCGACTTGGAAGTGAGAGTGGGCACGACCAACTCGGAAGCCATACAATCGTTATGTGATAAAGCTTATTCTGCGAGGCGAGTGACATAGCAAAGCCTAGGTGCTACATTCCGTTATCGAAACTTGAACTTTTATACAACATACTACACCGCCAGCTGTTAGAGTACAGAACTATTGCGGGACCAGTGCTACGATCCTATTAACGGAAGTGACATGATATACCAAATTTTAATTTGCTGGTATTTACGTGTCGGTCGGCATTAGTCAAGTCAAATTGTATCACGTGAGACTTTCAAGATGGTTCTTTCTTGGCACATGTCTCGATTTCCATAATACCGAAGTAAATACAAATGGCAACGTAATGAAATTGGGTTTGTCACGTCATTTGCCTCGCAGAATACACCTCGGATGTCTTTTTAGATCTCCTGATTTCGTTGTCGAATCTCCGCACCTTGTAGCGATCGTTGGGAACTTTCTAACTAATACCAAACGGGGTTTTCGCTATTGTCACCATCTCCGACTTGATACTGTTTGGCTGGCTTCCCACGAAGGTAGATTGTACTGCCTTCAATTTTCTGAATACTCTTCTGTACCGCTTGCCTCGGGTCATTTCTCTCCTCCCCGAAGCTGTCTTGGAATTCCTTTCTTAAAATGTTGTACAGAATTTTGGTTGTCTTTGGTTGTCATGCGCATTTTCACACCTCTTAACAACTGGAAGAGTGGCATTTCAGGCCGATCAAAGCTCAAATCACTGTCGATTTTGATTCCAACTGCTTTGATTTTCATCGGATAAACTACGATGCAATCAACATAACATTAAGCGGAGTTGATTGGATCTCACTTATTGACTGCAATAGTCTGATCAAAGCTGTATCGAAATTTACTACTAAAATACATGAGCTTATAGCCTTCAATATAATTTCAAAGCTCGCCCGCGTCCTAGGCCCATTTGGGGTAACAGAAAGTTACCAAGCCGGCTTCATGAAGGGTCGGTCTACAACGGACCAAATCTTCACCTTGCGGCAGATCCTTCAGAAGTGCCGTGAATTCCAGGTCGCCACGTATCGCCTGATCATCGATTCATCCATTTCAAAGCCGCAAGACCTATGGAAAATTTTGACGAATATGGCTTTCCGGGTAAGCTTACTAGACTTATCATGGCTACGATGGATGGGATCCAGTGCTGTGTGAGAACCTCGGGTGGTGTTGCGAACAGCCCCTACCGCAGCAGACACCAAGTGTTAGCAACACTGCCGCGGAAGTTGACAGCGATCGGAAATGTCATCAGAGTCGAAAATGTCATCACGAAAAAGATAGATGAAGATGAACGTTAAAGACGGAAAGTGCCATAGTGGAAAGTTAAAGCGAAAGATTGGAATTTAGAAGTGTAGAAGGTGAAAAATATTTGGATAGATAGATAGTGTAATTGGAGTTATATAGGAAGTGGGAGACTGATAGAACGCGAAAAGCGTAAGGTAATAAAATGCTAAAATTGATGATTGAAGCTAAACTTAAATTAATAAAGCTTAAAATCTAATATCACAGAATTTATCACAGGTCGATTTCGATACATGGTTCTTAGAAATTATAAAGGGTAGATTAAAATAAAGGTGGAAGCTTAGAAAGGAAATTTAAGTACGGAAGTACGGAAAGTGTAAGTGGTAAAAATAGTAAATAACGCAACAATATCTAATAAAACACAAAACAATTATCACAGGTATCGAAATAGATTCGTAAGGACACGTGGAGGATAAATAAACGTGAAAATTTACAAGAACACTAAATATGTAAGGTAACAGTGAAATTTGTAACATACAAAATTAAAATAAATATTTTTCTAGCTTTGATCTGCTACCTAGCTGATCCAAAGGGGTGTTCTTTCCCGGAATAACCGAACAAAATCAAAGATATTTACGGAAGACATAACCTCAAAGGATGGAGGGAGACTCGTCTGATAAAAATTGTATGCTGTGTCAAGAACCGGATCATCGTGATGACATGGTACAATGTGATACCTGTCAGCTATGGGCTCATTATTGTTGTGCAGGAGTGACAGCTGAAATTGAAAATCACGACTGGAACTGCGTAAAGTGTTCCAACCAGTTGCGCGTACCGAAAGGCACGGGGAAGTCCGCGAAGAAATCCGTTGGCCCCAAGAGGACAGGTTCAAAGAGTGAGGGAGGATCAAATCGTAGTTCTGCATCGGTGTTAGAGCTGTCCATTCAGCAATTAGAGGAAGAACAAGATGCGTTGGAGAGAGATTTAGAGGCTGATCGACTGGTCCGGCAAAAGCGTTTGGAAATGAATCGAACCCTTCAGGAAAAACGGTTGCGACAAGAAAGGGAATTTCGCGAGTTGGAGCTTAGGCAGGAACGCGAACTAAGGGCACAGAAACTAGCGCAAGAGCAGGAGATTTTGGAAAAACGATTAGAAGAGGAATCTTTATTTTTGCAAAAGCATCAAGCTTTACGAGAGATGTTTGAAAGGAAAATGGATTTGCTTAGGAACGAACCGCATGTAGATGGTAAAGGCTACGAGGAAGAAAAGAATCAGACGACAGATTTATCGAAAAAGAAGGTCCAAAATTGGTTGAATGCGAACGGAGGCGAGGAAGCAGGCCTACGGTCATCGGCAGGTGAACATAGCGGTATAAACGAAAAAAAATCGAAAAAGGAGAAAATGTCAACGTTGGAAACGGTATTAGAAAAATTGCGAGATGTGCCAGTTTCGGACATGAGTGACGCTGGAAGCGAAAATGAAAGCCAAACAGGCGACCTGAACCAGGAACAGTTGAAGATTATTACGAAGCTACTTCAAAGGAACAGAAAAGGAGGAGAGCAAGGGCCAGCGAAAGGTCACGGGCCGGGGACCGGTCGCGATGGACCTACTAAGGAACAACTGGCTGCCAGGCAGGCGGTATGCAAACACTTACCGATATTCAAGGGAGAGCCGGAAATTTGGCCACTATTTTACAGTAGCTTCGAATATACCACAAAGGCCTGCGGATTCTCAAATTTGGATAATTTGAAACGCTTGCAAGATAGTTTGCAAGGTGGAGCCTTGGAGGCCGTGCGAAGTAGATTGATATTGCCGGAATCAGTACCGGACGTGATGAAGGATTTGAAAGATTTGTTTGGCAAACCAGAGAAACTTCTTAAAAGTTTGCTTCAAAAGGTCCGTAGCGCCCAATCGCCGAGGGCTGACCGACTAAACACGTTCATTCACTTTGGAATAACGGTCAAACAATTGTGTGACCATTTGGAGGCAGCTAGATTAGAAGAGCACCTGAACAACCCCATGTTAGTTCAAGAGTTGGTGGACAAACTGCCACCCAGTTATAAACTAGATTGGGTACGTTTTAAACGAACTACAGAAGGTACACCTTTGCGCACCTTTACCAATTTCATGAATAGTATAGTGTCAGATGTCTCCGAAGTTAGCGAGCTTACCTCGCTTGATATGACTGATCGAGCCAGTCAAGGGAATCAGAAGAAAAAGGAGTACGTCCATGTGCACGCGTCGTCTAGCAAAAATGATTCATCCTCGACGGCATGTTGGCTGTGCAAGAGAGCAGACCACAAAATAAAATTTTGCGAAGAATTCAAACGACTCAACGTGTCGGATCGCTTTAAAGTTGTAAACAAATATAAATTGTGCCATCAATGTTTAAACAACCATGGAAAAAGCCGTTGTAATTCGAAGTTCAGATGCACAGTGGGCAACTGCCAGCAGAATCATCATCCGCTATTGCACCGCGCGGTAGAAACAGTTCAGGTAATGAAAGCAGAGAATGTGCTTCACCATGGCCATCGTTCTGTTCTATTCCGAATGCTGCCAGTGACTATACATGCTAGCGATGTTAGTTTGAACGTCCTAGCGTTTCTAGACGAAGGCTCGTCCGTTACGCTGATTCAGAATGAAATAGTAAACAGACTTGAGTTGCTAGGCGAGAGAGAACCTTTAGTGGTAACTTGGACAGGAAACGTGAAGCGGTATGAAGACCAGTCAAGAAAGGTTAACTTAACGATCTCAGCAAGAGGATCCAGCAGAAGATTGTCAGTACACAACGCTCGCACAGTGGAACAGCTCGTGTTGCCGAAGCAAGGTGCGAAATTTCAGGATATAATTCGGCAGTATCCGCACTTGAGGGATTTACCTGTAACGGAGCAAGAACTAGAAGAGCCTAAGATAATGTTAGGCCTGGATAACTTACACGTGTTTGCTCCTGTAGAATCTAGAATCGGTCAGCCTGGTGAACCGATTGGCGTTCGGTGTGCGCTGGGGTGGGCAATTTATGGTCCACAATCAAAAAGGCGGATGGAACATGCTTATGTGAACGTGCACGACGACATTGTGGTCAGTAATCAGGATATTTTTGATTTGATTAAGGGCCAGTATACTTTAGAAGAATCAGGCATCGCTTACGACGTACCTGAATCTGCTGAAGATGCGCGGGCCCGAGAGATTTTGCGGACGACAACGGTTAGAATCGGAAATCGATTCGAAACAGGACTCCTTTGGCGGTACGACGTGCGTAATTTCCCTGACAGTTACCCGATGGCAGTTAAGCGGTTGAAGGCACTGGAAAGGAAATTGTACAAAAATCCGAATCTGAAGCAGAGCGTAGATCGCCAAATCGAGGAATACGTTGAAAAGGGTTATGCCCACAGGATAACGAACGAAGAGCAGACGAAATCGAGTTCCGCTGCCATTTGGTATCTTCCGTTAAATGTGGTATTAAATCCACGTAAACCAAACAAAATACGTTTGGTATGGGACGCGGCAGCATCGGTCAACGGTGTGTCACTAAATTCCGAGCTCCTGACAGGCCCCGACATGCTAACGAGTCTCCCAGCAGTTATTCAACGCTTCAGAGAAAAACGTTTCGCCTATGGAGGCGATATAAAGGAGATGTACCACCAACTCCGTATCAGATCTCTAGACAAGCAGGCGCAACGCTTTCTGTACCGCTTTAAAGACGAGCCGCCACAAATCTTTGTTATGGACGTTGCTACGTTTGGGGCGACCTGTTCCCCCTGTTCGGCACAGTTCATAAAGAACTTGAATGCCGAGGAACATTCAAATCAATACCCGGAGGCAGCAGCCGCAATCATCTCCAAGCACTACGTCGATGATTATCTCGACAGTGCCGACACAGTAGGGGAAGCAATAGAGCGCGCAGAACAGGTGAAGTTGATTCATGCCAACGGCGGATTCGAGATTGGGAAATGGGTATCAAATTCCGAAGAATTTCTGCGGGCGCTGGGAGAACGAAATGGAGATCAGTCAGTTCATCTGCATAAAGATAAAACGACCGATAAAGAGCGAGTATTAGGAATAATTTGGGACAGTAAGGGAGATGTTTTTTCTTTTTCTACGACTCCGAGAGCAGATATTGGGTTAATATTCTCGAGTCGAGAACGGCCTACCAAGCGATTGGTCCTCAGTAGCGTAATGTCAATGTTTGACCCCCTAGGTCTTCTTTGTCCATTCACGATTGTTGGAAGAATACTGGTACAAGATCTGTGGAGGACAGGCTTAGAGTGGGATGAATCTCTTAATGATGAGTCGTACGAGAAATGGAAACAGTGGGTCGAGCTACTACCAGAAGTTAGTGCAATTAGGGTGCCAAGGAGCTACTTCGGAATGGCTACCTCGGACCAGTTCGGAAACCTTCAACTACACGTGTTCACGGATGCCAGTGAAAAGGCGTACGGGTGTGTCGCCTACTTCCGTGTCGAAATTAACGGTGAAGCACGGTGCGCGCTGGTAATGAGCAAGAGCAAAGTGGCCCCACTTAAACAGCTGACCATCCCAAGATTAGAGCTACAAGCGGCGGTACTCGGAGCTAGAATGGCCCAATCGATTAGGCGCAATCATAGTCTCGATGTGAAGCAGCAGTATTTTTGGTCCGACTCGCGCAACGTATTATCTTGGATAAAATCAGACCAACGACGCTACCGGCCATTCGTGGGATTTCGTATCGGAGAGATTATTAGTCTAACTAATGCTTCAGAGTGGCGCTGGGTTCCTTCGAGATTTAATGAGGCGGATTGCGTGACAAAGTGGAAGCAAGGGTGGAAGTTACATTCGGAAAGTTCGTGGTTCACAGGTGCAGATTTCTTGTGGCGCAAAGAAGAGGATTGGCCAGCACAGCCAGAGGTAAAAGCAAACGTTAGTGAAGAGTTGCGATCTTATCTATTGATTCACGACATAGCATTGCCAGAATCTGTACTCGACGTAAATAAAATTTCGAAATATACTGTTGTTGTTCGGACTATGGCTTGCGTATTGAGATTTATAAGTAACTGTAAAAGGTCGCACAAAGGTGACCCCATTGAGGTGCTGAAAGCAACAGTAGGCCAGCAGAAAATGCTCGTACAACAAAATAAACCCAAAATACGTTTACCTTTGACACAAGATGAATTGTTAAAAGCAGAAACTTGTCTTTTCAAAATGGTTCAAGCAGAGACATACGGTGGAGATCTAAAAGTATTATTGCATAACAAGGATAACCCAGCCTCTCAGTGGCTAACAGTAGATGTCACAAGTCCTTTGTACAAACTAGCACCGTTGATCGACGAATACGGATTAGTGCGTATGGAGGGAAGGACGAATAATGCTCAGTTTCTACCATTTGATCTACGTTTCCCGATAATATTACCAAAGGAGCACCCTCTGACAGTAAAATTAATTCAGCACTATCACGAAAAATTCGGTCATGGTTATAGGGAAACTGTAAAAAACGAACTCAGACAACGCTTTTATATTTCAGCGTTAAGCAGAATGGTCCAGAGGGTAGCGAAAGAGTGCATGTGGTGTAAGGTCAAACGTAACCGTCCACGCACCCCGCGTATGGCACCTTTACCCATCCAAAGATTGATTCCATACCAACGCCCATTTACCTTTGTCGGAATCGACTATTTGGGGCCCTTTGAGGTATCCATTGGTAGACGGAAGGAAAAACGCTGGATCGTGTTGTTTACCTGCATGGTAGTGAGAGCTATTCATCTCGAGGTGGCCCACAGTTTAACAACCCAAGCATGCCTTATGGCTTTGAGAAGATTCATTTGTCGCCGTGGACCTCCGTTAGAATTCTTCTCAGATAACGGAACGAATCTGAAAGGGGCGAGTAAAGAATTAGAAAAATTAATATGCGAAATAAATGAAGATTGTGGTAGCGAGTTAACAACTGCTCGAACAAAATGGAACTTTAATCCCCCCGCCGCTCCTCATATGGGGGGCGTATGGGAGCGCTTGGTGAGATCTACGAAGGAGGTTTTAGCTGTAATCGACGACGGGCGGAAATTGACAGATGAAATTCTGTTGACTTCTACTTGCGAGGCAGAAGACATGATTAATGCGCGGCCTTTAACATATGTATCCCAGGAGGCCGACGAAGTGGATACGCTAACCCCTAACCACTTCCTTAGGGGAGTAGCGCCCAACGAACCTTTGTTAACACCTTCGCCACCTACATCTGGCGAAGCTCTTCGTGACAATTATCACCGATCCCAGCAACTTGCGACAGAGATGTGGAATAGATGGATCAAAGAATACGTTCCATCAGTCAACCGGCGAACCAAATGGTATGGAGAAGCAAAACCGCTACAAGCAGGAGACTTAGTTTATATAGTGGAGGGGACTAAACGAAAACTTTGGGTGCGCGGAATAGTCCAAGAACCTATTGTGGCCAGCGACGGACGGGTTCGTCAGGCTTGGATCCGTACAAGCAGTGGAGTTTTTAAGAGAGCAACGGCGGTGTTGGCTGTTCTAGAAATAGATGACGGTAATACTGTCTTGAATCCAAGTTCAGATCCAGAGTTACGGGCCGGGGAAGTGTTGCGAACAGCCCCTACCGCAGCAGACACCAAGTGTTAGCAACACTGCCGCGGAAGTTGACAGCGATCGGAAATGTCATCAGAGTCGAAAATGTCATCACGAAAAAGATAGATGAAGATGAACGTTAAAGACGGAAAGTGCCATAGTGGAAAGTTAAAGCGAAAGATTGGAATTTAGAAGTGTAGAAGGTGAAAAATATTTGGATAGATAGATAGTGTAATTGGAGTTATATAGGAAGTGGGAGACTGATAGAACGCGAAAAGCGTAAGGTAATAAAATGCTAAAATTGATGATTGAAGCTAAACTTAAATTAATAAAGCTTAAAATCTAATATCACAGAATTTATCACAGGTCGATTTCGATACATGGTTCTTAGAAATTATAAAGGGTAGATTAAAATAAAGGTGGAAGATTAGAAAGGAAATTTAAGTACGGAAGTACGGAAAGTGTAAGTGGTAAAAATAGTAAATAACGCAACAATATCTAATAAAACACAAAACAATTATCACAGGTATCGAAATAGATTCGTAAGGACACGTGGAGGATAAATAAACGTGAAAATTTACAAGAACACTAAATATGTAAGGTAACAGTGAAATTTGTAACATACAAAATTAAAATAAATATTTTTCTAGCTTTGATCTGCTACCTAGCTGATCCAAAGGGGTGTTCTTTCCCGGAATAACCGAACAGGTGGATTGTCGGACCCATTCGAATCTCGCAGGGGACTTCGACAAGGAGATGGTCTTTCCTGCCTGCTATTCAACATTGCGCTTGAAGGTGTTATAAGATGAGTGGCGATCGAAATGCGAGTGGCACGATTCAAAATAATTTTCAATAAATCCAGTCAATTTATCTGCTTTGCTGACGACGTGTATGCTGTCGGCAGTACATTTGAGGCGGTGGAAAATCGGTATACCAGACTAAAACGCGAAACAGAGATTTGGTAGAAGATAAATTATGTCTAAAACGAAGTATATGTTGGCGAGCGGGACCCAGCACGTCAGGGTCCGCTTGGGCAGTACGGTGTTAATCGACGAGGGTGAGTTTGAGGTAGTCGACGAATTCGTATATCTTGGCTCACTGGCAACAGAGAACAATAATACCAGCCGTGAGATTAAAAGGTATACCAGCGGAAGTCGGACCTACTACGGACTCAACAAAAACTTACGATCGAACAATTTGAGCCCCCATACGAAGTGCACATTGTACAAATCGCTAATTAGATCGGTTGTCTTTTATAAGAACAAAACGTGGACATTGCTAGAAGAGGACCTACGAGCACTCGGAGTTTTCGAACGGCAGGTGCTACGAACCATCTTTGGCGGCCTGCAAGAGAACGGTGTATGGAGGCGAAGAATGGACGAGCTCGCGCCTCTCTACGGCGAATCCTGTATTCAGAAAGTGGTTAAAGCTGGACGGATACGTTGGGCAGGATATGTTGCTAGAATGCCGGTGGTTTTCGCATCGAATCCGGTAGGAACAAGACGAAGAGGGGCACAGCGAGCGAGGTAGCAAGACCAGGTGGATCGAGATCTGGCGAGCACTGGGTGCCCGCGGAACTGGAGAGCAGCTGCCATGGACCGAAATAGATGGAGAAATTATGCGACGCAGGCTTTGTCATAAGACGTTAGGCCAATTAAGTGATCTATCGAGGAAGTTGCTACAGCTGTTGGTAACTGGAAGAAGTTTTACCGCCCCGTACTAGATGGCATTCCATCAAGCTATTTTTCTCAAAAAATGTAACAATGGTTTAAAATTGCCATTAGTCACGGTTTTTAATCTTTCTTTGCGATGTTTCCAGTGTTCAAGAAACGTAATGTAGAGCACTATCGTGTATCAGTATTATCTACAATCATCTAATGTTCAGCATAAAAATTACATCTCTGCTGCACAGCATGGCTTTTACCCACCCAGCCCGAGCAGGAGCCAATGCCTCATCCACACCTAATGAATATCAAATTCAGCTATTATATCTAAATTTGATATTCGTTAGCTATCGCTATTTAAGTTATTTTACGTTTTTGTACTATACCAAATGAATTACTGAATCAGCTATTCGATTTCCGATTATTTTTTCATGAACATAACATAACATAAAAACCATGTGGTTATGGGCCATTCAAAAACCATGTGGTTATGACGAGGAGGAAGTGGGTTGGCCGCGATCCATACATAATTTTCAGAATTTGTGTGGACGATTGCTCATGGAGAGGGTGACGAGGGTCTAAAAATCCGTCACGAATACCGGTATACCTCGACAGTACATACCCTCGTTAGTACGTACCCTCTATAGTACGTACCCTCCATAAAACGTACATTTAGCCTCGATAGTACGTACATTTTCCAACAACACTTTATTTGTTTCATTCCAAGCTTCACAAAGGGCAAAATCATTGGTTTAAAAAAAATCAGAATGGTTGTATTCCAGACACGACCGCGTAGCTGGCGTAGAACTACGTTAGGCGGGTTTTTGCGAGGAAACCTTGACTTGTCTTTCACACCATATTAATATATGTGCGGCGTAATATAGCGTTAAGTAAATAATAGTGCTAAATAATTGTATCGTATTTTTGGTATGTATTTTGTGATGCCAAAAACAAATATTTTTACCAATGCCAGAATCGGAGTACAGCCTGAATCGTTAATATCAAATACTATTCACATATATTTGTATTTTGATGATATCAAAAAATTGTTATGTCAAAATGGCTTGATTGTGCTACAGGTTGAGAAATCCAAATTTTTGCACATCGATAATTTTTCAGATCGTTTTATTCATTTTATTGATTCAAGGCTACTAAGTAAGTTAAAGTTGTTTGCAAAATGTGTTGTACCTTACTGCCTTATACTGAGTTGACGGTCAAATAAACATTAGCACCATTACGGATACCTTCTGCCTTGTCTTCTTCATCATTTTCGAAAGCAATTGATGCTTGAACTAACTGACGCAAAGCAGCAATTGAAACATTCAAAACTATTCTCGGATAAAAGAGTCGCTGATTTTCGTCACTTTGAGAATTGCTGCATTACAAATATCACATATTTGTGTTGCGGCACAAATATCCTTTCAGTTATGTTTCCTTGTAAGACAACAGTTCCGAAAAAAATCTTCCAGTACCTATTCGCGACTGCAAAAGCTAAAGAGATATTTAATCCTGTTCGCACTTACACGAATACCCATTGTCAAAACTTGCGTGAAAACAAAAGCAAAAATACTTCCTTCACTTTTTTCTCACGCAAAAACCAAACAAATATTAGCAACTTCGTAGTCGCGAATGTGGATACAATCTGGCAGAAGGAAAGGATTGTTTTCACTTTTCTGTGACGTTTCACCTTCAGGACATCAATTTGGACAAGTTTCGATGTTTAAAAATAAACTAGGTTGAAAGGAAGGGGTGGTTTTATGCTTTAACAAAACTGTTTACTTCCAGGACATCAAACTGGACTAGGTTTGTCGCATTCCTAAGAAATCTTGTTAGAACGAGAGGGCTTAATCACTTTTTCTGGCATACTTCCCAAGCACAGATATCAAATTAGTATAAGTCTTAACGTCGTAAAAGAATCTTCGACCTCCATCCAATGGCAACCATCCAGAGCATGGGAAGATTCTTAATTAGGAATTATTTATATTCATTTCTATTCGGATGAAGTGTAATCTTTCTTTTGAAAAATACTATAATTATTTGCTGTTCATTTTGATCTAAAGCCTAATTTATTAAGTTATTATTTACAATTGCAATTTCGCCCTTTTTACTAAAGAATTAATAAGCAGAATATTATTTATTGACTTTAAACTTATACAATTTATTTAATCAATTTGATTTACAACCTTGCACTTTGAAATAAAGTTAATATCTTCACTGTTATGATTAATCACCATATTTAAGCATTGACGAATAGAGTTATCAAACTTAATAATCTTCAATCTATCAGTTTCATTATACGCGTACAAGTTATCAGAGACGGTTTCAACTTCTAGTTCTTTCCCAACAAAATAAAAATTATGATTATGATCACTTAGAATATTTTGTATGTTATAAAAAGAGCCGTTTTTCCACATCCAGGAATCGTCAGCGATAATTTTGGCATGATGATGATGTACAGAAATTCAATCCATTGTAGAACAATTTGTTATGGGTTTGAAAATTTAATTCTGAAATTCCATCTTCGAGCATAACATCAGAATGTGATGAAAGTGAAAAAGGTTTTTCAAATTTCACCGGCGAAAGTTTTTTGATCCAAAGTGATTGCACCCAAGAGAAAATTTTAGAATCACGTGGCGCGTGAGTCATGTGGCAACGCCAAAGTCGTACTGACAGGTTGAGCAAAAGTAAATTCTAGTTGGTGGGCATGAGTAAGCATCGAAAAAACTAGAAAATGTTTTAAAAGATTCAGGAAAAGCCTTAGATCCGGATATTACGTTCATCATACGAAGCAAATCGTCCAAAGCTTCCTGTGTAAGATGATGTCGAATATAATAGTTTAAGATCATGTACAGAATCTCCACAGTTAGTAAATCAGATTGAGCCCGGAAATGCTTAGTATGATTTACGGAGAATATCTGGAAATCAGAATATTATAAAACACATTCGTTGAAAATTAATGATAGGGTTAATACCTTGAAAAATTCATTCCAACTGTCTGATGAATCTTGACCAACATCTGAGTCTTCATTTTCAATTACATCTTGCGGAGACGTTTTCTGAATTGTTCGCGCTTCGGCAGGGAGGGTTTTCTCGATGATCATTTCTAGCGTCCTCAGTGAAATCATTCGATAGATTTAGTTGATCCTCAGCACGATGGCAAGTTGAGAGATCTTCTGGTTGATCCTGAATATGGTAACAAAAATCTGCTGGTTGGTCGTTTCTTGGCATCGTGTTGTTCCTTGTGACGTATGCTCTACTTCAATGCACTCATTACCATCGCTAAGTGTGATTTGAGTCCGGTGTTGCACATTAATTTTGACCTATTGTATCAGAAAGCAGCGCTATGTTCGCAAATACAGCGATACAAACTCGTATTCGTATGTCAACATGCAGATTTCGTCTTTCTTCATTTGAAAGTTTAACAAGTTTTAGGGACATGTTATTTAGGTAAAATCATAATCCAAATGTTATGATATCTGGTTTTGTAATAGTTTTTATTTGAATTAAAAAAAAATTAGCGCATGAAAAAATCTACTCAAATTCATATTCCAACGGGATTCGAATTAACAGTTTTGATTTCCCAGATGTGGCTTAATCTCAAGGATTGCTCTGTGGGTGACGTAGTAATTCACACATAGATATATCAGTTTATTACTTCGTACGATGACTGCAGTCTTCAAACACTTCAAACTTCAGACTTCAATCACTGATCGACTTGTTCTCTGATTGGTCCTGCTGCAACTACATGACTTTACGGTCCGACAGAACAACGGGATGAAATCAGAGATCTCCACTGCTGACGATTACCTGCCATGGTTTTTAGCTGTCGCCGGAACAGGTTTGTTTGTCTTTTATTGTCTAGTAGCGTAAGGTTTACCCTTTTAAAAATGCTACTTCTGATTTGTCGATAAGTTTAGTATAGTCTTACATTTCTTCACAATTATTTAAACTAAAACTATTACTCTAATTACGAGGTTCTCGTCCACAGCCCGGATGTCGTCGGCTAAGCAGCGCCGCCATGGGCCTCTGGGTCTGCCTCTTCTACGCTGTCCGTGCGGATTCCAATCTAGTGCTTCTCTGCAGATCTCGCTCGCTCCTTTTCTCAAGGTGTGTCCGATCCACTTCCACCTACGCTTACGAATTTCTGTTGCTATCGGTTGTTAATCACATCGACAATGGAGTCTGTCATTAGGTATCCAGTTGTCAGGCTACCAGGCACGAATGATATATCGCAGGCACCGGTTGATAAATACCTGCAGTTTTTGCGTTGTTTCCGCTGAGACGCATCACGTTTCGCAGGCATACAGCAGTACGGAGTTAACGTTTGAATTGAAAAGTCGGGTTTTCGTATGTGAAGTGACCTAGCTTAAGCGCCAAGTGCTTCACAGACCTGCAAAGGCACCCCTGGCCTTTCTGATCCGTGCAGCTATATCAGTCTTGGTACCACCATCGGACGTTGTCTGGCTACCAAGATACTGAAAGGCGTTCACTTGCTCAACTTGTTGTCCCGCTCTTGTGAAATTTCCGGGATTGTCAGTGTTCACTACCATAGATTTGGTTTTGCTACACTGACTGTGAGACCTACTGCCTGGGAAGTCATCTATCTTGCTCTGCATATCATTTCGGCGTTGTAGCCCCATTCGCAGGTACAACTCATTGTTTGGCTTTATGGTACGATGCATCACATTGCTTCAGTCCACTCAACGTCATCTGTTCCTGTTGATCTTTGCATTTACTCCCCCATTCGATAACTACGAAAAACTTCACGCTCGTCCTTTTTTTTAACAATAGAGTGAAACCAGGAAGGACGTTAGCTTATAAGAGGCTCTCAGTTTGACTAAGTTTGAAAAAAAATCTTACTAAACTAACTCCTCTTTTTTCTCGAACTGACCAATTCATGCTCTTTTAAATATTGTTTCACAGCTCCTCGTGAAGGATATGGTCCCGGGATGCAAGATTGGGGATTCGTGGAGGTTCGAAATGGAGCCCACATGTTCTGGTGGTTGTACTACACAACGGCTGAAGTTGAACAGTTCACGGACAGACCGCTGCTGATTTGGCTGCAAGGAGGCCCAGGAGCGTCTTCAATGTATGGAAATTTTGAAGAACTAGGCCCATTGACTTTAGAAGGAGAGGAGAGAAATCATACGTGGGTAGGTATGGTTTTGCAATTCACTCAAACCGATATTTGATGAATTCTTCATTCGAAACATTGCAGGTAAAAAACTACAACGTTCTGTTCATTGACAACCCCGTTGGAACCGGCTTCAGCTATGTGGAGGATTCGTCACTTTATACCAAAAACAATGCTGAAATTGCCGATGATTTGCTTACCTTCATTAAAGAATTCTACAGATTAAATCCGGAATTCAAGGAAACTCCGTTGCACATCTACGCCGAAAGCTATGGCGGGAAGATGGCTCCCGAATTTGCGTATGTTCTAGATAAGGCTATCAAAAATGGAGAAATTGACATTAAGCTAGAGTCTGTCGGAATAGTTGCACCCTGGGTATCACCGATCGATTCCGTGCTTTCGTGGGGTGACTTTTTGCTCAACATGGGCTTTGTTGACACCAAAGGATACCGACAGATTCAAGCGGCCGCCATTGAGACTGAGCATATTCTGAACGAGGGACGCTATGAAGATGCCACCTGGCAATGGGGACGGACTGAAGAAGTTATCGTGCGGGAGACTCTGGGGATTGATTTTTATAACGTGCTGTTTACACAAGACTTTCAGTCGACCAAATCCCGATTGGCAATGTTTGCAAAGGACATGAAGCGTAAGTCTTCAATCGATTGTAACGTACGAGTTTGTTGCCTAACTAATAAAATTATATTTCAGAGGCAACTTTGGACAGTGCCATCCGGCTTGCATCCGAAGATCGTGATCAAATGCTGGAAGATTTAATGAGAGGAGTGGTAGCCACAACGTTGCAGCTTCCGGCAGAATCTGTGTATAATTCACAGGGTGGACGTGTTTTCCAAAGCATGAGTGGCGATTTCATGAAACCGGCAATTCACATCATTGAGCTTTTACTCAATAACACCAACTTGGACGTTGTTGTAATTACTGGTCAATTGGATTTGATAGTTGCAACTCCAGGAAATGTGGCTTGGCTGGAAAAAGTTCAATGGGATGGTCGTAATCAGTATTTGCAAGCTCCAAGGGACGGAATTGGTCCGCTTGGTATGTTAGAAGGTTATCAGAAGAGCTTTGGGAAGCTGTACATGTACTGGGCGTTACGCGCTGGTCACATGGTGCCCGCCGATAATCCAGTGATAATGGATTACATTCTACAGAAACATGCTGGGTTTCCCTAGTGTTGTTGAGAAGCTATGGGAACAACAATAAAAGTTACGTTTTGCAAACTGGACGAGCCGTTAGCATTAATCATAATAACACTTGCTGTTTGGCCGTTAGTTTAATAAGTATCATTCAACAGATGACATTTACGATTTACCTACCTGATATTATTCCATTACCCGGCAAATTATTAGGAAGGGGATGAATGGGGTTAGTAAAGGATTGGACGGACCCGGTGCAATATGAGCACTTAGCCTTTGGTAACAGTTGTTTCTTACTTACATCTCTACTTACTTGCATAAAACAACTCTGATTTGAAATACTTTGTTTTAGGAATAATAATTCCTTTGGTTGAAGTTTTATTCCTAATCCATGCGAATATGATTTTGACTGGCTTCGTTCCGTTGGTACTTGCATTTCAATTCAGGCGATTTAATATGGTGCATTAAAGTTTTCCTCTGGATACTACCTACAATCTCACGCGTTTCTTTTAATGGAATAAGTTTTACCCAGAAACGAGCTCATAACAATAAAAAGCAATGAACTTCGACGATTGTTTTCATTCATGTAAGTTAGAAATCGGTCTTAGCAGAATATTGGACAATGCCATTATCAATGTATAGAGTTAATAGCACAGGTCGTATGCCCTCTATCGACAATCCACATGCATTGATAAAGTGCGTGCTATACATTTAGCAGAAACATTTAGAAAAACGTTTGATACGTTTGACGTTTGAAAAACGTTAGAACTTTCTTTTCAGTAAAGATTGGTTGACTTTATTGTAAAGCTTTATTGAAGAACTAAACACCTATTACTGAACAATCCTTTTTAGATGCGCTCCTATTTGATCTAGTGAACTTTTATTAATATCTATCAATCCCAATGTAACAACAAATTCATCGTTTTTGTTAATAAAATTCATTAAATACCTGATGGCAGCCTCCTCCTCATCTGAAGGTGCCCCGAATGTGTGCTTTATTGAATATATCCTGTCTCTCTGGTTTCCACATGTTGGCATAGATGCTGATCCTCCATTAAGTTCTCCGGCAGCAGCATGATTACGAACTGTGTAAACGTTAGTCACCTTTTGCCGTTGAGTGATTAGCAAAAATGATTTGTTTGCGAACCGGTGATATACTATATCAGTTGCATGATTGCCGACTTGGAATGTTTCAACATGATCAAACGCTTTTTCGTTTGTCATTCCAGTGTTGATTTATCACTATGTAGGGTTAAAACCGTTAAAACGTAGACTTCTGTAACAATGATGAGGGCTTCGGTTAGAATTAGGGTGGAAATGATGGTTGCACACCTTTTGAGACTTTTTAATTATTGTAATTGAAATTTTGTTTTGTGATACATTTAACGTAAATAAACCGCGTAGCCGCAGAATAAATTTGTTGAGGTCGACGTCAGTCAGGCTCATCAGGCGTCAGATTCAGATGTTTACGTACCGGCGTTTAATTACAATGAGATATTAACAGAGGTGTGAAAAAGAGAACCCTTTTTAGTACAGTATATACCGTGCACCCCCGTTGGAATGACCTTCCTTCTGAACATTTTCAATCTGAACCACAGAGAACAGACTACCAGGTAATCGACAAAAAGTGTGTAAAAGGTTTTTATGTAATCTACGAGTAATCCTTCAATAGAGTACCCCTCGAGCAGTAAGTGGTAAACTAAATCTTGATGGCGCTGCCATCGCTGCTATGTAACTCCAGCACAAAGAAATTTTGATAAAGGTACGTGGATATTTTTTGATGCGTTTGGCAAACTATTTCTGGAGGGCGCCACCGACAGATTTTACACACAAAAAATCGATTACTTCCTTCGAGCCTGTTAATCTGTTCTCTGTGTCTGAACCTCGTTGGTATGAATGCGTTCACATTAAAAACTGATCAAGCGTCATATACTCAGTTGACGGTAAAGTTGACCGGGCAAATTGAAAAAATACAAAAAAACATCATACGTTTCCTCTTGCTCAGCAGCTTTGGCAATATGTATCCAGGTTTCCACGAGCGATAATGGTGGCTATTGAGCACAAGTGGGCACAATCTTTTGACATTCATTTCAGGAGCGTCGATTTTGCCCTGACGGAGTTACTATGAAATCATCCATGATTGTTTGTTGTTCGAGTGTAAAAATGTAAACATTGTTTCATTTTGCAGATCAGCTGAAGTGGAACAGAACTGAACGGATTCAAATTTTTGTAGTGGTTTGCGGCCATAATTTCCTGAAAGCACCGGCTGCGGATACTTTTTACAATCGTGCGAATTAAACATTCGAATGCACTCAGAGGCAAACATTAACTTCATATTGGTCGAGGCGTTGCCAACTTTGCTCTCGAACAGCGTCTCGGCTTGATAAGAAAATTTCCGTTGCGTATTTGGCCATTCTCCATGAAATGTCTGAAAACTGCGAAGCTACAATCCTTAAAACTTCCGTTCAACTATCCGTTCAATCACAGAGAATAGACATTCATCTTAATCTTGTGGGATGTGTAAAAATCTAAACCGCCATATTGAAAATATGTGGTAAAGTGGTAATGCTGCTGTTATGTGGCGCTCGTATCACTTGAATGAAAGAGGAGAGCAGCGATTGCTATGATCGTCTTTGATTGCTTACAAAACATTGCAAGCAACCGTGTTGCTACAGTAACTATAGTAAGCCTAATTTGGAAAAACACTGTCAGCATTCTTTTGTGCTGTATATTTTGCTTTAAACTTGATATAAAATGTAATATTTGTAAATTAACAGTTGTTCTAATAGTGTACTTCCTGCAGAATTTTGCATGCGACTGATTAACATCATGCGAGATTTGCTGAAACCGCAATGCCTCCGATTTTCGACAGCGACTATCTCTCAAAGACAAAATCAGTCCGTAAATTTGTGTTCCTTCATCTGCAACATGTGATCGAACTACACACTTTCGTCAAAAAGCGCCACTTTGACCAAAACGGAGACATTCCCAACTAAGCCCAAATTTGAAATGACGGTTTAATCGGTACGATGAATGGAAAACGAGTGTTATGTCTGTTTGTCTGTGCTTATCGTTTTCTCAATAACGATAAAGCACAGAAATGCAGTGCAGAATACAGCATACACCCGGACAACATTACAATAGATCAATAATGTTGTGGTCAAAGTGATAAGCCTATCCAGCTTTCCACGAGCGATAATGGCGGTTATTGAGCACAAGTGGGCACAATCTTTTGACATCCATTGGAGGAGCGTCGAGTTCGCCCTGACGGAGTTACTATGGAAACATCCATGATTGTTTGTTGTTCAAGGTTCGAATGTAAAAATGTAAACATTGTTCAATTTTGCAGATCAGCTAAAGAGGAACATAATTGAACGGACAACAAGTTTTATGAATTGTGGCTTCGCAGTTTTCGGATATTTCAGGGAGAATGGCCAAATACGCAGCGGAAAGTTTCTTATCAAAACGAGACGCTGTTCGAGAGCAAACTTGGCAACGGTTCGACTAATATGAAGTTCAATGTTCACGTTTGCCTCTGAGTGCATTCGAATGTTTAATTCGCACGATTGTAGAAAGTATCTTGAGCCGATGCTTTCAGGAAATTATGGCCACAAACCACTACAAAAGTTTGAATCCGTTCAATTATGTTCCACTTCAGGTGATCTGCAAAATGAAACAATGTTTATATTTTTACACTCGAACAATAAACAATCATGGATGCTTCCATAGTAACTCCGTCAGGGCGAACTCGACGCTCCTCCAATGAATGTCAAAAGATTGTGCCCACTTGTGCTCAATAACCGCCATTATCGCTCGTGGAAAGCTGGATACAAAAAAAAGCCCAAATTTGAAATGACGGTTTAATCGGTACGAAGAATGGAAAACGAGTGTTATGTCTGTTTGTCTGTGGTCATAGGGTGCGCGCCTTGCGCGTATGTAAATGTGAATAGAGTTAAGGCCCAGACACAATGCATACGGATTTTAATATTGTGCTTTGCAGCTGTACCTGGATTAATCCAGATTATTTTCTCTAATGCCAATGTATATGGCAAAACAAAACAGCAACATTGCAGTTGTTACTCTTTCTCTTTCTCACTCACAGCATTCGCATTGTCGCACTTTTTGTGCCAGTCGCACTTTTAGACTGCGGTGTCCAGTAAGGTGCAAAATGCGGGATACGTTGTGGAAATTTGACAGAAAACCCATGGAAAAACTGTCAAATTGCCGTAACGTAATAAAATCCGTATGCATTGTGTCTGGACCTTTACCAAATATTCAGATTAAAAATGAATTCGCCTGATCTGAACGCGGGGGTTGAGTGTAGATGGCGCAGTTTTACATGCAAGTGAATTAAAACGTCACTTTTCCGTACGGAATAATATACGGCGCAATTATTACCACAAGAAAAAATGACAGGTGGTTGCTTAGGTCCAACCTAGATTCGCTCTAGTTCTAATCGAACGGCTGTCAAAATGTTTGTTTTTTCACTCAGGTTGAGCTTACAGTTTCGGTCTGGAATCTAGTCTGGAATGCACTTTTTAGACGATGGGTTCGCTCTGGGGTTTTTCACAGTTTCAACCCCGCTATAGAGCTTGCTAAGCCCAGTGCAAAAGGCTACCAAAACTTATCGTTTATCACTCAAACGTATGTTTTTTTTACCGGGGTATAACTGGGGGAAAACAAAAACAAACGTGTATAAAATCAATGTAAAATCTAACAACAGCAACAACAAATCGCGCGTCGATGTGTGCGTACGATAAACGTCAGCAAGCTCAATAAACAATACTGACAATGACTCGAAAAAGCTTGTGTATTCTCCCGCCGAAAATGTTTTTTTATTTCAGTGGTTGGGTTGGAACTTGTAACTCTAGATAGAATTAACAAAAGGGCGAATGTCGCAAATGTTAAAAAATCGGGTGAGAGTTATTTTTTGCTGGACCAGCATAGGAAAATCAACCCTCACTCGGTTTGTTTACGCTTGCGACATTCCCTCTTTTGTTAATTCTATCTTCAACTAACCGAGTTTAAAAAACAAAAGCGATATCTTTGTGTTCATATCGTTCATATCGATTTCTCATCGTTAATGATCGAGTGTTTTGTACTAAAAAATGACAACTACTGCCGACGGACGACAGCGCACGTCAAACTGTCAAATGATCGGCTTTTGAGAGACACGATGATCGGCGAAAAGTCATTTCGCCTGCTCGGTAGCCAGCGCACCAACGCGCTCGCTAGTAGGCGACGGGCTGTTCGCCGTCATTCATCAGTTTTCTCTTGCTTTGAATGGATCGTGCTTCTTGTGTGATGTGCGGAAAAATTGTGTTCATATCCGTGCCCAGCAGCAGTAGCAGCAGATTATCCATCCAGCAGCGCTACCTTTTTTCTTTAGTTTTTTGTTGAGTTTCGGCCGAGTGTTTCAATAATTTTTCGTTTTTCGGACTTGCGAACGAACTGTTCCGATGAAAACCCAGTGCAGAATATTACAAAAACCCTTTCCCAAAGTAGAATTGAGTATACAGGCCACAAAAGAATAAGGCAGCTGCCGAAATAGCGGACAATTTCTTGCTGCAGTTGAGCGAGTGACGAGCGCGTGTGTGTGAGGGCTGAAAATTTATTCTGGGTGTGGAATTTCCGTGCAAGGAAAATTTTTACTTTATTGGTTTATTTATTTTAATAATGAGTGATTATTCAAACCAGAACTCGCAAAATTTTAGTCAATCGTCAGCATTTGCAGCCGCTTTACAGAGAGCAAAACAAGTAAGTAGTATGAAGTTAAGCAAAATAGCCATTTTTGTTCGCTTCTGCCATGATAGTCGGGAGGCGTCTTGATCGCAACCGGAAAATGGCCGCCATTGTATGGCGAGCACAGGCGAAAAATCGATACTGCTAGTTTCCAACATGGAGCCCAGCGAAATAATGTTTTTTTACTATATTTTTTTTTTTATTTAAATCGACAATTTGGTTTACATTGCAGAAAGTTAAATTTTTACTAAAATCAGCAATAAATGCTTACTTTGCTTTTTACCTGTGTTTTATTCGTAATGCGGAAGAGTTTCACAGTAGACAGTATTCTACCTATTTTAAAATTTATTGAAGTAGGTAATGAAAGCCACCACGTATAACATGGTGTAAAATTATTCAAAGTATAAGTTTTAGGCATAAATAGTAAGAATCGAAGTGTCTAGTATACTATAAAGTACAAAGGAAAAAATTCAAACCCTAACACTTGCTAAGTTTTGTGGTACCCATTAATCTGTGATTAGCGAATTTAGTTAATGAGTTGCCACGGCAGCCACATCGAGCTCGTTTCTCGATCATTGTGAATCTCTTGTGGTGGAAATATTTTTGATTAGCATTGGAGAACGGTACGGCGCTGTAGCATATTACAATATGCAAATACTTTCAGAATATATTTTTCTTCAACTGGTTTAATAAAATTATGTTCTATACGTGGTCTAAATAGTATGATTATGTTTGTTTCGTTTCAAGATAAAATTTGTCAAGTATCACAAACGCGAATGCGATATCGGAATGGCTCCGAAATTCGCGATTTTGTATAATTTTTTCAACAGTAAACATCCCGTTTAAGGTTTATTAACCACAACCACATTTACCACAATAGATCAAAATAATGGTCGCAGTGGTCAAACCTTCCGACATAAAAAAAGGTTTATTAAAATATAAATAAACATTTTAGAGACACATCTGCAATGTTAAAAAAAATCTAATGTTCGACTGGTTACAAAAATACGAAATCACGAACAATTTCGTCAACAATTTTTACTCATTTGTTTTATTTTCTCTTGCAATCTCTAGATTGCCGCTAAAATACACCCGGGTGGTGGCCAACCGGTGAAGAGATCGCTAGAGGACGACTCGGGACCAGAATCAAAAAAGTTTGGAGCACAGTCTGACTTTAACAATGCAAACTCGCCGACTGGCATGAGCCCAGCTGCTATGCAAGCCGCTGCTCAAGCTGCAGCCGTAGCCGCACGTTTATCGCAAATTAATAACAACTCGAACTCAAACTCAGCCGCGGGAGCACAGGATCCGGTCCAGAGAGCACGTGAACTTATCAACAAGATGGTAAACCAACAGGGAGGCCCTAATAATCCAATGGACAATGGAAATCACGGAGGTGGTGGTGGTGGAGGAGGCGGCGGTGGAGGCCGCGGAGGCTTCGGCTCGTCCAATTTTGGCAACCAGCCATACCAGGAAATCATGATTCCAGGCTCAAAAGTAGGGCTAATCATTGGCAAGGGAGGTGAAACTATTAAGCAACTGCAGGAAAAGTCTGGTGCCAAAATGGTCATCATTCAGGATGGTCCAGGGCAGGAAATGGAAAAGCCACTGCGAATCTCTGGCGATGCCCAGAAGGTGGAGCATGCTAAGCAGTTGGTGTATGACTTGATCCAAGAAAAAGATAATTACAACAATCAGAGAAACCAAAGTATGAACGGAACGGAACAAGCAGAAGTATTCGTTCCCAAGTCTGCTGTTGGGGTAGTGATTGGTAAAGGAGGCGACATGATTAAAAAGATTCAGGGTGAATCCGGTTGTAAACTGCAGTTCATTCAGGGCCGCGGAGATGGACCCGGAGATCGTCGTTGTATTGTACAAGGCGCAAGAGCACAGGTTGAGGAGGGAAAACGGATGATTGAAGAGCTGATCGAAAGTGTTCAGCGAAGAGAGCTTGGTGGTGGTGGTCGAGGTCCAGGCCGCGGCGGCGAACGAGATGAGCGTGGCGATCGAGGAGACCGACCGCATCGTGGTCGCGAAGGACACGACAATGGAAACGGCGGACAGTACGGCGGTGGGGGTGATTATAGCGGGCCACAGGTGACCCGTGAAGAATACACTTTTACCGTTCCCGTCAATAAGTGCGGTGTATGTTTAAAATTTAATATTATGAAACTTGTTTGAAACTATAAGGCGTTACTTATTTCTTGCAGATCATAATTGGCCGCGGTGGAGACACTATAAAGCAAATTAACCAGCAATCAGGGGCTCACACCGAAATGGACCGTAAGGCTTCCGCAAATCAAACAACCGAAAAGACATTCACCGTTAAAGGCGAACCTCACCAGATTGAGGAAGCCAAACGGTTAATTCAAGACAAAATAAACATGGAAATTAACCTGGTGTACGTCGGATCATCCACGGCCCCTGCACAGCAATACCAGAATAATGGTCAAAATGCCTATGGTGGTCAGAGCTGGGGTGGCTATCAGCAGCCCTCGTGGGATCAGCAACAGCAGGTGCAACCAAACGCAGCTTCGGCTGCAGTCGCTCAGCAGCAGCAGCAACAGCAACAAGCTGGGGGACAAGCTGATTACTCACAGCAATGGATCGAGTATTACAGGTAGGTTGAAGTATGCTTTATTTCAATCAATTTTATTTTATTTTGAACAGCAATTTAGTTTGCGATTTTGTTTAAATGGTTTTCTCACAGAGAACGGAAATGCATATAAATATGTACTGAAAACATGCCTTAAAAGCTTTTCAAATTGAAGCTATTGGGATGTCTTCTCGAGACCGTTTTACCAGCTTATACTAGAGAAAAGTTTACTAATCGATTTTGTTAAATCTCTTCCAGACAAATGGGAATGCATCGCGAGGCAGAGATGATCGAGCAGCAAGTGAAGGCACGGCAAGCTGCTGCCCAGCAGGGTGCAGCACCATCCCCGGCAGTCCAGACGACACAAGGTAAATCAATCCGGAATCGCAGAATCTCGTCGCTGCGCGTTTTCATATCTGCGCGGACTATTAGCAAATATCTCACGATGTAACTTCTTCTCCATATCCGCTTTCTTACCGTTGATACGTTTTTATGTTTCGATTTCGGTTGCATCACAATTTGTTTCTTGCCTTTTGTTCAATTTAAAACTTTGTTACTGGTTGTATGCGAACGATTCGCGGGCGATTTTCCGTTATTTGCTCCTTTATAATTTCGAACCCAAATAGCTAATCAAACTGTACAAGGTCAATCAGCTGTGACAACGAGCAACGCTGGAGCGCAACAAACGGGCGGAGGCGGAGGCCAAGCGGATTACAGCGCGGAATGGGCCGAATATTACCGAAGGCTCGGTAGAATCGAAGAAGCTGAAGCGATCGAGAAACAAATCGCTAGTAATAAGGTATAAACATAATGTTGGCGACGGATTTTTATTCCGAAACGTCGACTAAACATACATAAATCTTTTGCCCTGAAGGAGATACGATGGAGGAACTTGTTTTTTTTCTTCTTTTTCTCAATTTTTGTGTTGAACAATAGCAGGCTCTACAACCACAACCTGGAGGACAACCTGGAAGCACTGCTGTGCCACAGTTTGGAGGAGCTGGAGGTGCACCTGGTGGTGCCGGAGCTAATCCACAGCAAATCGCGGCACAACAAGCTGCAGCTGGCGGCTATGGTGCCCAGCAGTACCAGCAATACTACGCCGGAGCAGCGGCTGCCGGTGGGCAACCGGGCGGGTACCAAGGTTACCCTTACGGCGGCGGATATCCGGGACAACAGGGCGGACAGCCAGGTCAGCCTCAGGCCGGCCAGGGACAGGATAAAAACTAACTAAAGTCGTCTCCATTGAACGCTAAGTCCACCTGACAGATCCCTTCCACCTTCCCGTAAGCTTATAGAGGTAAGTGACTCGATAGCGATGCTTAGTTTTTTCGTCTATTTTTGTGTTTTCCTAAATATCTTCTGTTTTATGTTTTTGTTTTGTAGTTATTCGATTTTTTTCGGATAATTTTGTCTATTGACAAGTATTTAGCATTAAATTTTTACCACCTTGATAATGATTTTTTAATACAAATTTGTATTAACATGTTCTGTGATAAACGGTATATTTATTTTGAAGATCATTATACTAAATGCCTAATAAATTTACCTGCTATAATATTTTTTTCAAAAACAATTGAGATGTACATACACAGCTTTATACATTGTTTATCTTACAACAAAGTGTTATTCGCAAAATATTGATAATAAAATGACTGATTTGCATTGTTGTTATTACAAAACTCCAGGAAAAGTGTAAATGAAACACATGAAAATGCTTCGTTTACTGTCGTAGATAAGCTGGTTATTTTTATTAGATGTTTCTAACGTTTGTTAATAGCATCATATTACACATAAATATAAAAAATTCGTTTCACAACATTACTATGAATAAAATATGCAAAAGATCGCTATTTTACTGGCAATTTCTAGGAGTATACAAATATTGGTTAATAGTAAATACGCAATATTGACAAAGTTTTCTGTGCTAGAACAGTGGTGTCCAGGTATAGGCATGGTGCGGTCAAATCAGATCACCTCAAAGCTGCGGGCCGCAATGGTTTCCGAGCGCTATTTACTACTTTTAACTAAATGTTACGACTCATCGTCATTAGAGCATTCATACCGGAAAGCATTCAGCTTCATCATAGCCTCCATCATCCGTCCAATCAGTCCGAGAGCCGCGTGGGTCACATTCAAGTATATTTCGCATTTCGCAGTTTGGCCATCACTGTTCTAGAATATAGGAGTATGTAGGAGCAGCAAACTACTGGCAAAGTTTGGTAGTCTCTACACTAGTCTGGAGCAAAATTTTACTTTTTTGTTATTAGAAATTAATAAATAAGAAATAAAAATAAAATATACTGTGTCAGCGTTAGTTTGGACAAAAAATATACATGCTCCTTAACGGAAATAGTATTCAAAATATTTACTTTGCTCGGTCGAATGTTCTAATTTAATCACATGTTATTGTTGTACATGATATGCCTAATTGATTGTTTTTATTTGAAAAATAAACAATACTAACTGCTCATGACCAAATTACTTAAAAAATCATCAAATTATTATTTGTAGATTTGATCAAACTTGGTACAATAATTTAAATTAAAAATTCTGATTAAAAAAAATATACACAAGTAAACCAAAATCTCTTTTGGCTACTTGTGAGCTAATGTGTTTTGATAGTTATTTTTGTTCCACACAAGTGCTGTTCAAAATTGAAAACTAGTTTTTACGGTAGCCAATTTCAAGAAAATCTTTTCCAATAAACACACTATACACTAATGTTTTTTTTTGCGCGAGGATTACCATCGACTAGTTTAAAGTGCTTTGAAGTTGATTTTTAATATAATCTGTTGTTTTAATAGCATTACCTAAAGTTTTTCTTAAGCCAAACCATTTTTCTGCATAATATGATAAAAACAATTGTGCAGTGTAATGGTGTGAGTGAATATTAGAGACTAATGCAACTACGCTAGCTGAACAGTTCGGATCCCTAAGCGAAATGGGCAAATTTACAAAGCAACAACAATGAAATGTGGGCTAGATTTCCCGAAAACGACAATTCTTATTCGCTTCGATTGTATTTTAGATGCGTCGTTTGAAAAAAAAAAAAACTATTCACGAGCAGTAAAAATCATCAACCAGAAGGGCGAAAAGCAGTAACGCGTAATTAATTTTTTTCTATTTTGTGCTTCAAAAGGAATACATATACGTTAAGATGCGTTATACGCATAACCGAATAAAATTAATTAAATGGCTGCTCGACTATCATAAAAGAGATTTCTAAGCCTTGAAACTTGCGACTACGAAACTAAGCTTCCGTTGGTTTTTTGGTTTTCCGTTAAAAATAAACAAAAGTTTTGCTCAGTCGATCGTATTTCAGTTTTTATTTTGCTGTAGATTTATTTTCCTTTCCGCACATAGACAATTCTTTACGGGCTTTCGAATAAACAAGC
Organism: Sabethes cyaneus; assembly: GCF_943734655.1. Taxonomy (NCBI): domain Eukaryota; kingdom Metazoa; phylum Arthropoda; class Insecta; order Diptera; family Culicidae; genus Sabethes; species Sabethes cyaneus. Next base: position 73,360,315 of record NC_071354.1, on the reverse strand, counting down.
TTTTAGCATCGTAGTCGCGAAAAAATGTTTGCTAAAAAATCTCCCATCGTTTTTTTATCGCTAGAAGGACGATTATTATAAGCGTCTTAGTATAATTTATTAAAAAAGATTTCTTTTTGAAATTAACACATTACTTACCTATACCGAGTACTAAAATTAAATCCATATCGTATATGTTTTATAAATTGTTTACAAATCGATATTTTTAAAGCTGATTTAGGTAAGAATCTGCTTAATAACCATGTAAGACAAACAGCATTCTACAAAATATCAAACATATGAATTGAGTGTAGATTTTCATACAATATTTTTTACCTAATTTTCTTTTCCTGGAGTTTTTCAACAGCCTGTGTAAACCATAGTATTTAAAAACATGTCATAAATAATCACTACAAAATGTTTATTTAGGTGGTTGGAATTATATTCCCTTTTTGTAGGTCTATATTTCATTACATTTGCAAATGCGGTGCTATTCATCTAATATTTTTAGAGTCTGCTGTTTGAAATCCATATTTGCTATATATTTTTTGTTCACTCTAGTTTATAAGTGTCTTTTCTTTTTCTGTTGTTTTTTTTTCTTTACTATATAATTACATATGAAAACACAATTTCTTTTTCTTTCTTCAATGATGTTTTTTACAGATAATGTTTGCTATATATAACAATATGTATCATCTCAACTATTGAGCACATTTAACAACATTAGCGTTCAAGCTATGTAGGACAAATAAAAACTAGGATCGAACACGGCTTGTTAGCAACAGAGAGAAAAAAATGAACCTAATATAACCATAACTAAGTAATTCAACCAATAAGAACATTACAACCAGCAGTGAAGATGAGTCATACTAAAACAAGAATGAACATTTGCCAATTGCATCCAATGTGGCAGTGCGTATGTGTGTGTCCGTTCGAATTTTCTGAACTTTGAATGGTTATTGATTCCGAATGCTACAACTGTCGAAGGCTGTACACTGTTCTGCTGTACCGCGTGCATCCAAAGGAAGTGTTTGTTTAGTGATACACGCAAAGGATTTTCTGCATATATAACAGCTGTTTCCCAAAGTTATATAATTCGATACATGCAATAACGTTTCCTCATTATATCCAATATTCGCTTTTATTCGCGAAGACAAATTTGCATACACTTGTTGTCATTTTATATATTGATACTTATATATGTTTCTTGACTTACATGCTTTGCAATTTGTTGAAATTTAACTCGTTCTCAACAAAATAACGGAAATACTTTCGAACACTATACTGCCGGATTACTTATAAATTTATTGCATAACCTATAATACCAGTCGTTACCGATGTGTATCTATCATTTAATTCTGTTTTCCATGTTTATCTAATAGTTGTATAAGAAAAATGGCCATTTTTCTTTTCCCCCTTTTTAGAGATATACGCTATTATCCACATCAAATGTTTAGTTCGGTTATTACTTTTTCATATGCTTTTTCTATTTTTCGAAAGAGATTTACTCAGAACTGTAACGCACGCTGACAGTGATACTATTCAGCAAGAGCAAGTGTGATGCCGAAGGATATTGGCGTGGGAACGTACAAAAATGGTTCAGCCAACCTACTGTGCAGACTTTTTTGACCCGGGAAGGTAATTTTCTGAAAACACTAGATGAAACATTTGTGGTAAAATTTCACTCATCTGCAGTAAATGTTTTTGCCACTATTATTTTATTTTTATCACATTATAATATATAGTCCGTACTGATGCACATTCATAAAGCTCGATACTATTTCCACCTGAATGATAAAAATTGCTGCATTATTTACATCGATTTTATGATACTGAGTGTTGCTCTGGCGGCGTTGCGATTATCCTTATTCAAGTGATCCACATTTTCATGTATAAAAATATATAAATTGTGACAGTTATTAACATGCATCGGTACAGAATATTGGTATCTTCGACGGAATTATTAAAACTTTGCAACTGCTGAAGTGTGTAATTTGACTACCTTCCGGCGGACTAGGTGAGCCTGCCAAATACAACGCTTCCGAGTAGGCAAAAGGACATGTGGAACAGTGCAAGAAGAATCAAACACATACTGCTGCGTTCTAAGATTGTAATTGTAGTTGTGTGAATCAGAACACTGAATAAAGAGTCCGGAAAGCATTACAAACAATAGACAGATATGAACACTTTTTTACGGTGACCTAAACAAGAACAGAGAAGCCAAATAAAGCAACAACAATGTGAACAGAAGACAGTACCCAATAGTACAGTGAAGATTGAAAAGGATAGACAAAGTGATTCAAAGAAGCTCTAGGAGCGATGCAGTTTTCTTCTCCGGGAGAAGAGATACTCCATTGAGAAACAGGAAAAGAACACTGACGGAGTGTAACCACAAGGTGAGATTGTGTCGAAAATGCATTAAATGTGAATTATTTCGGCTTTTCTGATGTTTTCTGATTGTCACATAGTTGTATATGCAATCATATATTATATACCCAAATGAAATAAAATATGTGGTAGATAAGGTACATCAATTCCGTATATCTAGAAAACATGAGAGCGTTTAATCCCCCTTTCTCAAATTAGCTTATCTTATAACATATTTTAGAAGTGTAAGAAAACTATTTTAATGACCGAAAATGCACATTATATGAAGCAAACAACAACTATCTGAATGGTTCTCACCAACGCTCTTATATATAAATGAATGTACATTCTCTTTTGTGTCACTGCAGTCGATTCCATACGATCATCTGAATAAATTTCGATCACTGATGAGATTCACTTATTCTAGCTAGGCATAAAAAACTGTGTGTGAAAGAGCGCAGTGCGTTAAGGTTTTTCTGTTGGCGAAAGTGGCTTACCGATCCACTTGGAGAAAAAAATCCAATGACAGGACTCCACCAGCAACGGCACTGCTGTCAGCGCAACGAATAAGTGTAATCGTTTGTCCTATTTGAACCCATTCTTCCACCCGACGATAAATCAAGTTGCAAATCAACAATAAAGTTGTTCATTACATCTAACAACTCGAAACACGTGTGAACAGGTTGGGGCTTTCATTTCCGAAGATATCACGTCATGTTTAAGGGGGGGGGCATAGGAGCTTTAACATGAAACAAAGGTGGGTCTAACACTAGATTTTATAAGCTTTAAAACAAAAAAAGTAGTAAGTTGCTTGAGTCGTTCTTGATTAGGGTATGTACCGACTTTCAAACGTTTCAAAACCTAACGGCGGAGTTTTTATGCGTTGGGTAATAACTCTCGTCATTCGCGCGGTTTCAAATATCTGAATGTTTGTCAATTCGCGCAAATGACCATCAAAACGTTTATTCTTTGAAAAAATCGATAAAATATCGATTTTTTAAAGTAGTACATAGTATAGTAGGGGGAAGCCACCATCACTTCAAGGACTTGCTAGTGTATGTATTAATATTAAGCTTATTAAGCTTACCAACTAGCAAGGCCGTGTGGCTCAGCTGTCACCCAAACCCGCAGTTTTGAGATCAGGTAGCCGGGATCTACCCAGCATCGCACCTTCTAGCTTGGCTGCTCAATAGAGCATTACTGGGTAAGACCACGTGGAGGCGCTAGGTAGGGGCTTGGGATGGCTTCCTCATTTGCCTTCCCTATTTCATACCCAATAAAATGTCGATTTTTTAAAGTCGGGAATCTCCTATGCCACACTTATTATTTTAAGGATAGAATTTGAAGAAAACAGGAATATAGGGTTTGATTCTAATTCCCGTCGTAGCAAGTAAAGTCACTCTAATTTTCATCATTTCTTGGATGGATTTAACTACCCCCTATTATAATGACAGTTCAGAGCATGTTTCCCGTAACTGCTATCAGTGTTGTGAGCGGCGCTGCAATCGCATTTTCGGGCCGTCCATAATAAGTGATGCAATATTTCTATAGGAAAACGTTCACTTTTGTAGCATCAATTATGGAAGCAAAAGCTCATCTTGCGTTACATTTGAAATGCGCGTATTACAAAATTCCACATTTATCTTGCTGATTGTAAATCGATAGCTTTTATTCTGTGTTGTATTTGTTTATAATTATGTAATTAAGATGAAAGTTGTAAGCAAATAAGATTTACTTAATCCGTGACTCGGCAAATATACAAACGTAAACAAACCGAGTGGAAATTTTTTAACAGCATATGTAGAAAAACAATCTTTTACTTGTTTTGATTTTCGTTTGCACAAATGCCTTTTTGTAGGTTCGTGCTTCAAACGTTCTGTATCTGTTTACGCAGATTTCAACGAAAAAAGTACAATGAAAAGGTAGATCAACTTTGTTGCAATAAGCATTTACGACGATAATTTTGGTATTGTCGGTCCATGCCGACATTTTTTCACAGTCGTGAGTGAAACAATAGTTTCTAAATAGTATACTGAGAGACGAAATTTGCACGCGTAGTGCATGTAAATTCATGCAATGTTATCATTTCGAGTTATTCACCACACTCAAAGGTTAGTAGCGGAACCAGGAACCAGCATTTCGAGGTACGTTTTTTATATATGGGAGCTCTCAGTTTGTTACCCCGTTGGGATTTAATGAATTCGCCAAAAGTTCTTGTGCTGATTTGACTCAAACACGGTTACTTTCCGATCTGTGCACTTTGAATTCACTAAAAAGCGATTATCAAGGCATTTTATTGAAATTACGCCAACTGACTTTATTTCTAAAATTCGTCGAACCGTTTTAAAATCCGTCTATCAAAATTTTTCATCGTCCGAACTAAAGATCACAACAATGTTTGTGAAATTAGCGCGCATGTATTTGTGTAGGAGGGCATGACAAATATTCTGCAAAAATTTATGCTGGTCGTGCAAGTTTTCCTTACTGCAGAATAACGACAATGCGTTGCGTGAGCCATTTTCATTTTATGAATGACGGAAATTGAAATGATTAGTAGACTTTTTCTTCGTCGCACAAAAAACGTAGGAAATTTGGCCGGTAGAATTTTTTTAATAAAAAAAGCATTTAAATAGATCTTAGCTCACTTTAATTGATCGCGTATGAGGCCCTACTGATATACTTAAGGCTAGCCTAGAATCTACGTGCTAGTGCCAGGAAACGAGTTTTCAGTATTTCGCGGCTGACGTTTGAGTCGAAGCTATGTATAAAACCGGCGTTGCAGACCGGTGATTATGCTATAGGTGCTGTAGTTGATTCGCCGATGCGGTACATGCAGAAATGGACCGTTACGTAGAACACGACTTTGGGCGTATATGCTGAGATTCACGAGTAGACATGGACAATCCACTCTCGAGGTCAGCATGTCGGCGACAGCCATTACTCTGATCACGTCGCGACGAGTGTTCAACAGGTCAAGATCGATGAGTCTGCAGCGTTGTTCATAGCAGCGTAGCTGAAAGGGGTCATTTCCTCAGGGAAATACTGAAAGGGGTCAGAGAGCTTTGAGACAGTAGATGATTACTGCTCATAACAATATGTAAGACTCACTGCCACCGTAGCAATTTTACTGGAAAGCATTCAGCTCCACCCCATGCACGAGGTATCATGACTAAATAGGCTGCTCCTCGGTCATTTAAAAAATTTTATCTACATTACTCCTCCATCATCCGTCAAATCAGTCTGTTGCCTTCCACGGATAATGAATATTGACGGCGTTGAACTTGAAGTGGTTGATGAATCAATATATTTGGGATCTCTGACCACCGCCGATAGTAACAGCAGTAAGGAGATTCAACGACGCATTCAAGCTTGAAGTTGAGCCTGCTTTTCTCTCTGCAAGACGTTTCGTTCAAAGAGTGTATACTCACCAGACCGGTAGTTCTCCACGAACTTGCGTCTGTCACGTTCATGAAAGAGATATGCACACTTGCTGTATTTGAACAAAAGATGTTGTGGAATATTTTTAGTAGTACAAACGAAAGTCGGAGAGTGGCGCATGCCACTCCGGAGTTGTAGGAACTGATTGGAGAGATTCCTATCGTATATCTGGCGAAAGTCTTGACGTTGTTTTAGGCCATCCACATCGCAAACATACCGGAAGACTATGCAGTGAAATTTGTTCTCTTCACGAACACCACCGGCACCAGGAATAGAGGAGTTCAATGTGCTAAATGATTCGATCAGGTTGAATCTGATTTGCGAGTGCCGAAACGGTCAACGAATTGGTGAAGAGTAGCTCAGGACCGTGCAGGAGTTCTTGATACCGCATGAACTACTACGTACGGAACTTAATTGCTGAAGTATAGGAGAAGAGAAGGTACGCCTGTGAGGCACGGTTTATATCGGTAGAAACAGCTACAAGTTTTTTAACATTATTTGGTCTTAGTATCACACTTGAGATCTTCAATTCGGAATCCCATCGTCGATGTCACAACAGAGCTTGAATAAATTTGGAATTCTGCAGCGAAGGTGGAAGTTAATCGAACATACCTTAAGGAGACAAACGAACGAAATTTGTGAGGGAGGCACTTGACTGGAAACCGCAGATATACCTAGCGCAGAAGAGGCAGACAGTGGAGTGTTTCATGGTAGCGTAGCCTAGCGAACGATACTCTGTGGGACCATGATGTTAGGCGGACCAGTTACATAGCAGACTTATAGGATTTGACGTTCATCTCTCACTCCTGATGTGCACCGCGTTAATGACAACGTGTTCAATCGTGTTGTCTGAAGGTCAATACTGCAGTACCAGGAAATCATCTGAATTAGGGTACGGCACTAGTTTATTGTTTATTTGTATGAAATAAACACGCCTTATGACTCTACTGATACAATTAACCTAGAATGTACGTGCTAGTGCCAGGAATCGAGTTTTTTAAGTATCCCGCGGCTATATAGCCAGGATTCCGAGATATTCCGAGATAAAGAGTGTTGTACAAAATACAACGCGCGAGTATCCGTGTTACAAAAGTTGGCGCGAGTAACGGAAGGTTAATTACTGAAATCAGTTCTGCGGTGATCTTTTGGCGGTATGGTTCAACAATAACCGCAAGGATGTGAGGATTTTCTTGCAAATATGCATCTATTTTCCTGTGGGACAATTTGGTATCAAATTTTTTCATGTTTTCCTGATAAAAACACCATGTTTTCATTTTACATTTTAAAAATATTTTGAATTATAACGTTAGATACAACAACCACAATATCGAAAAGGATGAAATGTAACATGGGACAGTTATGCTTCCACCGGCAGTATTATAAGATTTATTCAATTTTAGTTGACTGGTAGGTTGCTAGCCTGTAACTTAATAAATATTCAACAGAAAAATAAACGTAAAAGTATAGAAACTATTTTCATGATAAATACATATGTTGATGGAATCCAGTTTTAAAGTAAATTAAAGTCTCCTAGTTGAAGTCAGAGCTTCATTATCTCATCTTCGCAAAACGATTTTAAATTGAAAGTGTAAAACTGTAAAAATATCCGGAACCAACTCACACGAACGCTATAATTTAGGAACTAATATTGGTTGAAAAACAAAGCCGCTATCAGTTTCAGCCAATCAGAAATTAAATCAATTTTATATCAACGTCGGTGTTTCTTCGTGCACAGGCTGTTGTTTGAGTCATTTGTGCGTTCAAGGTAAAATGACATCTTTGTGCGTGAATCTTGTTTTATTTATTTATCTTTTATCTCCTTTTCGATTAGTTGCTACCTCAAATTGTTGCTGCAATTTTTGAGTAGATTAAGCTGTTAAGTTAAGCTACATTCTGCGTATTTTGTAGAGGATTAGATTGTCTATTATAGGTTTTAAACACGGGTAAAATGATCGATTACGTTGGGATAGTTTTTGCTATTTTGGTTGCTGGCGGAGGAATTTTCGGATACATAAAAGCAGGTAAACTGTAAATACACGGCAGAAGACAGTTTCGGCATGTATTTTCGATAATTTGACAATTTATATAATTATACGTAGTCTAAAGTTTTTTGAGGGAAATTTAGTAGAATTTTAAGGGACTCATATTCTGTCTTAGAACTTGTGCATTTCTCAGAATTATCGGAAATACATCATTTGCTGCAATTGTCATCTACTTTTTCGTTGATATTTTAAATCGTGACCATTCCGTTTATGTTAGGCTCCGTTCCGTCGCTAATTGCTGGAGTTACTTTCGGAGTTTTAATTGGAGTAGGGGCGTATTTCAACTCGACTGATAATCCTATTCCATTAATTCAAATCGTCGTTTTGGTTCTTTTGGCTGCTCTGATGGGCTTCCGATGGATTCGCGGAGGTAAATTCATGCCTGCAGGATTAATCGCTGTATTGAGCGTAGCTGTACTTGTGTGGACCTGTGTTATGTATCGAAACTATCTACCATTTGGCTCGAAACAAGCAGCGTCAGATGCGAAAAATAAAGCGGAGAGTGTTACTATGATGTAGTAATGTCCTCTTGTCTAAACTTATTGTTTTTGATTGAGTCATGGGCACGATTATAATATGATGATATTATTTGCTTCATGAATTGTTTTTAAAAAGCCCAGATTCATATAGATGTATCAATATGATTAATAACGTTAATTGTAGTGTTGTCTAAGGCTATACCTATAACTTGGAGTAGTAATTTATAGGACGTCTGAAAATTGCACTTGTAACAAACTGAGAAGTGAACACGACAACCTTAAGCTTTAATTTTGTATCCATCCTAATCGTCAGACCACTCATTCCACGCGATAATTTCAATCAAAGATTGTCAGGATCAATTTCAATCTACCAGTTCTACTGTCGGAAAATTGGTTCATAAAAGCTGATATATAAATGGAAGCGTTTATAAGTCTTTACATTTTTGTGGATAATATATTCTAAAAAAGCTAAATCGATTAACATGCCTGAATATTATTCCGAATGCCTATTATATTAAAAAAACGTCGTTCTCCTGGTATTCATCCACAGCTCACTTAACCGAGTAAGGCTTAAATATTATGTATTAAACGTCTAGCTTATTGTGGGAGGCTAGTGACGTAAACTTCCATTCTACTCTCCTGTGCCATTCGCATTTCGTTTGGAGTCGAGTGATGTGAGAGTTTCAAAATGAACCTTTAGCGATTCAATTCAATTCAATCATATGACACCGAAGTAAATGTGAATAGCAGCACAATGAACTTCGGTTAGTCGCCACACAAAATAGACCCCAGGGAGGTGGGAATACCCACCCTTAGTGCAGGGAAAAGTGAAGAGCATAAATTTCAATATTTATACGCTTTTGTCCAGGATTAAATAATAGTTGTTTATATGGTATGTAGATGATTTTATTGTATTTCTAAAAATATAATAAAACGTAGCCAAACCTATTAGTAGCCTTTAATGAGTGTCGCCAAATCCCAGTTCTGCTTGACAAAGCAGTTAGGCTCCTCCTGAACTCCTTCGGCAGTGCAGAATACTTGCGAATACTTCGGGTCACTACGGCAGTCGCGATACCACAGTACTTCCATTACACTCTTAGTAAGATCTGTAGCTTTTTGCTTATCTAGACCAGCATAGGCTGTTGGATTTTCCGAATATTCACGCAATAATGGTAAGGCCAGGTGCGTACCGAAGCCTGTCGCAATAACGTTGCTTGTATATGCACGGCCACGAAGATTAACATGTCCAAGGAAAGGTTCTCCATCCTGTATACCTCCAACAACCATGTCCAAATAAAGTGGTTTAAAATCGCATCGACGATTGTACATCACTCTCGTAAGCCAGTTGTACAGAGATTTGGGCTTCAGCTCATTTTTATCGGCCAAGCACATATCGTCCACACTATTATAAAGAGAATAATTAGTCCGAAAACTTAGATAGCAGCCGAATAAAGCTTACACTTTTTGATCAATGTAACGTTTGATAAATTGGAAATCTGCGAAATCGCCACCGATTCCTAGAATTGTCTTATCGTTGATTTTATAAACTCGATCCACATCATGGAAGCGAGCCATGGAACCGTAAGAAATCAGCTTATCGGCAGCAATAACTACTCCGTTGGCAAATTTTAGTCCAACAACCGATGATCCCGTGTTGATAGGTGTACTGAAAAAAGAAAAAAACAAAATGACTTGCGTTCTTAATTCTCAACATCTTTGAAAGGTTAAGATTATTATTAACACCCCTCGATCTCGTAACACTGAATCGCTAGGATCACCGGAAATATAAGCAAAAACCGATTTGCCGGACGATTGCTAGCTTGTTGGTGTCTGTTTTCTTCGAAAGGTATACTTACTAGGAACGTTGAGTTCCAAATACACCGGGAGTTTCCGGAACCGTCGAAACAGCGCTGCCACCGGAACTGATTCCTGGAAAGTTATAGAAAGCACCGGGACTTGGTCCATTACTCCAAAATGGAGCAACGTTCAGCGATGATGCAGGATACATTTTGCGTGCTGGTTATAAAGTTCAATTTCACGTATTTTTAACAATTTTATACACAACTGAAATGCTACCAGCACAAGCAATGAGTTTACAATTTTGAGCTGTACTCAGAGATGCCATATTTTCTAAAAAAATGTCTGCAACTGCTCGAAAACCGGAAAAATCGAGCAGTTTTCCGGCTACTCGAATTTTCTGGTTTGAAAATAATCTGCGAAAATCTGCACACTTTTTTAGGAAGTCTGTGAAAGTTTAAAGAGCTTCGAACAAAAATCTGCAACAAAACAATAAAAGTCATAAAAACTGCAAATATCTGCAAATTTATAATGATCTGCAAGACCGTTCCAAAAATCTGCAATTTGCAGACAAATCTGCAAATCTGGTATCCCTGGCTGTACTGTCCAAGCTCCAAGGATGCCAGATTCTTTTGGTGTAAATTATATGACTTGTTCAAAGACTGGAAAAGCCTTTTCTACTGCTCAGGCTCAGAATACATTTTAAAAGAATCACACGAGCACTTATTTTAAATCCGTGTATAATATATTACAACTGCAAGATATTTTGAATATTTTTAGATCTATGTGTCGAGTAATCAACTCTAAAAAATTTTGATTGGCAAAGATCTGGCAATCTGGCGTAACTGGCATTTGTGATGCTGTCAAAAAAAGGCAAAAGAGCGATTTTCTTCGATTTTTTCTTTTCTGGCGAAAGGGGCGAAATAGAGTCACTAAATATAGAGTGGCGACATTGTCAAAATTGGAAAGATAAGGCCCCGTACAGAGTAAACGCGACAGCGACGCGACGCGACTTCGCTCACATTGATTTAAATACGTAACTCTTTTTCGCCGTAAGCAGGGCTATGCATTTAAAAATTTAAAACAATGCGAGCGAAGTCGCGTCGCGTGCACTCTGTACGGGGCCTAAGGGTACCGCCAGAGTGCAAGCGACATGCGACGCGACCAGATCTCTGTCACGACAGCTGTCAGCTGAAGCCGCCTCCGATAGTGGTGGTAATAGAGGTAGACAACAACTTTTGAGACCATTCTCCTACGAACCATTGGACGATAAGGTTGTGAAGTAAATACAGAGCGAAGTCAAGTGCGCGACGCGTGTTAAATAAATTCCTTTTTCCACCATTTTGTTTTTGAGCGAGAACGAAGTGTGGTTTCAAGTAGATTTTACAAAAGCATCTTGTAATTAAAAGTGAAAAGCAGTGTTACAAAAATATCGGATTCCATTCGAACTTCCCGGCCTCCGGGGATTCGGTGGTCTGAGATAAGATTTTCTCCGCGAGGTTTCCAAGAAACCTCGTTGGATGAAGAGGAAAAAAGACGATGAAAGCTCGGAGGACAAGATTATGGATCTTCAAATAGAACAAGAATGCGAATCAGTAACCGGCTACGAATCATCATATGAAGAATTAACTCCAAATAGCGAAAAAATTATTATGGAGGAAGAAAGAGTAAAAAACAAAAAAATGAAGACCCACGGGGACTTGAAAACCAGAACAAAAGAAAAGAAAAATAAAAAGGAAACGAACAAAAAACTCGAAGACAATTGGACACTAAACAAAACATACAAAACCTTTTTAATAGAACCTATTGACCCTCAAAACGAGAACAATAAACGAATCCACATAATGGAAATAGCCAGAATTTTGCATAACCTGAAAATAAACCAGTACTCGGAATTGAAACCAGCAGGAAGAGATCGCTATAAAATCACCTTCTCTAACCCAAGACACGCGGAACCATTAATCAATTCAAGCATACTGAAGGAAACATTCAAATACAAAGTATTTGTTCCAAACATGTACAAAGAAACTATTGGTGTCATCAGAAACGTCCCTCCAACCATATCTGAATCAGAAATACTAGACAATCTGGAAAGCCACATTAAAATTAACAAAATCGAACGAATCAAAAAACTAAACAGGACTACAAAACAATCTAACGAAATTGATTTGCAACCAACATACTCAGTGAAAATCTACGTTGAGGGGGAAAAACTCCCTCCCCAAGTCAAAATCTACGGTATTCCGACCAAAGTTGATGTATACGTTTTTCCTCTCAGATGCTGCACAAAATGTCTGCGCTACGGCCATAAAAGTAAAGCTTGTAAATCGACGAATACGAGATGCGAAAATTGCACACTTGAAGATCATGTAGCCAAGAAATGTACATCACTAAATCTCATTTGTTTCCATTGTAAGGGACCACATAGAACATTTGACAGGGACTGCGCTGAAAGAATCAGACAAAATGATATAAACAAGACGATGGCGTATGATAAACTAACCTTCCAAGAAGCAGAAAAACTATACAGAAAACCATCTCAAATTCAAATAAGACTAAGATCCAACACGGATTTCCCATCACTTCCGAATCAAACTCAAAATGAAAACCAACAAGTAGAATCATCTGACACCCCTAATTACACTTCGCAAGAACAGAACAAAGTAACATCCGTAAGCACAATGAACTACATAACTAAAGAAGAACTGATACAAACAATAAATCAATTTAAAACAGAAATAACTAAACAACTAAACATAGATAAGGTAAGAAATAAAATTGAAAAAATACGCAATAAAATTACGGAACATGTAACAGATAAAAATAACCCGAACAGAGCAATAGACAATGATTTGCTACTGATAAACATAGGGGAAGAACTGTCAGAAATAATTAGTACAGACACAGAAGATATACAAATCAATAAACCAACTAATAACAATGGAGAATACACGTAATTTAAACATTTTACAAAATAACATCAATAGCATAAGACCCCCAGCTAACCGTTCACTTTTAATAAATTTACTACAACAACATAAAATTGACATAGCTATCCTGTCAGAAATTTGGACAAAACCTGGGGAGGAATTTAAATTTCCTGGGTACAAATTCTTCAAAAAATGCAGAGTACAAGGATACGGTGGTGTAGCAATTCTAAGCAAGGAAGAATTAGTCTGTACAGAAATTAAACTTCCAGATGTAAAGCCGATAGAAGCTATTGCAGTAAAAATAGACAACACAATTTATCCTTTAAATATCATCTCAATTTATATCCCACCATCTCCAATCAACAACAACCAAATAAAAAAACCCTTAACCAAACTTCTCGAATACATAGAAAACTCAGGAACCAGAACCATCTTGGCGGGTGACTTTAATGCTCACCATCCAGTGTGGAACAACGCAAATAAAAATTGCCCTCGTGGTGATTTAGTTACGGAACTGTTAGAAGACACGGACTTGATAATCATGAACGATGGAAATCCCACTATGATTAGACCACCGAACAAAACACCATCTGCAATCGACCTCACAATAGTATCAACTTCCTTAGCACACAAAATAGAATGGTCAGTTCTTAACAACGAAATTTGCGGAGATCACAAAATCATAATATTTAGTATACAGAATGAAGTCACTAAATATACCTACAGCGCCTACGCAATAAATAAGAAAAAAGCAATTGAAAATCTCAACCAAATAGAATCAACAACTATAACTACGCCTGAAATTTTAACAGAAACATTTACAAGGGAAATTAACAAAGCAAAGTATAAGATTAACCCTAAACACCGCCCAAAGAAATGGTGGACTCAGAAAATAGACTCACTACTAAAGGAAAAAAATAATCACCTCAAAAACTATCTATCTAACCTAACAATGGAAAACTTCTTAAAATTTAAAAAGTCAAGGACCGTACTAAAAACAGAAATACGCAGAGAAAAAAGAAATAGCTACAATGCTCTAACTGACCTATTAACACCAGACTTGAATATAAAACAGTTATGGACTACAGTAAAAATGATTAGTGGAGGTTTTCCAAAAAGAAATAATTTAATAGTTCTAAACGATAAACTCATGACTGATAAATTCATGGATCTAAATTTTCCACCTATTGTTAACAATATTAAATACGCAACATCAGCAGAACCTGGAGCAATAAAAATTTCTTATGAAGAAATCAACGAAATTCTAAAAACAAAAAAAGACAGATCAGCCCCGGGTCCGGACAACATTTCTTTTTACTTTCTGAAACACCTGAATATCGACCTACAACTAAAAATAACCGATATGTGCAACCAAGTTTTAACAACAAAAATAATTCCCGATAGCTGGAAAAATATCAAAATAACAGCCATACTCAAACCAGGAAAAGACGAAAAACTACCAGAATCGTATCGTCCAATTTGCCTAATTCCGGTATTTCTTAAAATCATTAACATTAAAATCAAAAAAATAATTGTAAACTTTATGGAGAATAAAAACATACTTCCAAAATACTCATTTGGGTTTAGGAAAAATACCTCATCAATTAATTGTGTAAATACGCTAATTTCCAAAATTAACACAGCTAAAAATAAAAAACAATTTACCCTCTGCACATTTTTAGATTTGACCAAAGCATTCGACAACGTAAACGTAGAGAAACTACTCACAATCTTACAAGATAAACACTTCCCAACAGAAATCATAGAATGGTTGTACAGCTATCTAAAATTAAGAACGGTAGAACTTACGATGAATAATGGTAAGGTAACTAGACGAATAACACATAAAGGATTGCCACAAGGTTGTCCTATTTCACCAATACTTTTTAACATTTATACAGCCAATCTACACGACAAAATCGATGAGGGTACTTTGATACAATTCGCAGATGACTTTGTGATATACGTCGAAAGCAATAAACTACCTGAAATTCAAAACAAAATGAACAACACTCTAAGGAAAATAAACGCCGCCATCAGTGAACTAGATTTACAAATTAACCCAACAAAATCAGCAGCAATACTTTTCACTACAAATCTCCCGGATACTCTCAACATCAATATAAATAATACCCAAATAAACATAGTACCATATCATAACTACCTGGGCATTTGGTTAGATCATAAGTTAAACTATAAGACCCATATTACTAACACAATAATAAAAGCGAAGAAAAAAATAAACATCATCAAAATGTTAAGTAGAAAAAAAGGAGGTACTCACCCTAAGACACTGCTACAAATTTGCAAATCAATTGTACAATCTCAATTGGATTACGGAATTTCAATTTACTCAGCAGCATCAAAATTCGATTTACAAAGGATAGAAAAAATCCAAAACCTAACCATCAGAACGGCTTTTCGATTACTCCAATCAACGCCAATACAAGTGCTATACGCTGAATCAGGTGAATGGCCAATAAAATTTAGAGCCCAATATTTAACATTTAAAGAAATACTAAAAAATCTCTTTTTTAAAAATAGCCCAATAGAAAACCGCTTACATGAGCTAATCATCTCAGATGATCTCCCGAAATACACTACATTTCTCGAAAAAACAGCAAGTATGAACAATTATCTTATTTTACAGTGCAAGACTAATTGCTTACCCATAATTTTAGAGGAAGATTCGTTACAAATAATTCCGTCAATTCAAAACATTAAAAAAGATAAAACCCCGCAAAGTATACAAACTGAAATAGTAAAAGAAATGATTAGAATAAAATATTACAACTATTATAAAATCTATACAGATGGATCAAAAACCAGAGACGGCGTCGGTTTCGGGTTTTATGATCCTCAAACTCGTTCATCATTCAGCCACAAACTAAATAGCAATTTCACAATATCTAACGCAGAACTAGTCGCCATCATAGAAGCTATCGAATATGTAATTAGACTGAACAAATTTAAAGTAGTCATTTTTACAGATTCACAAAGTTCCTGTATGACTTTGCTTAGTAACAATAATCAAAACAACTACCTACTACAACTATTCTTCACAATATTGAAATTTAACAAATTTGAAGAAATCATAATCCAGTGGATCCCAGGACACAGCAATATTATTGGCAACGAACGTGCTGACACCGCAGCCAAACTAGGAATAACCAGAGTAAAAAATGAAAACTACCAACTAACAGTAGGAGACTGTCTAGTCAGTCTAAAAAAGGAATTACTGCAGACATGGATCAGTGAATATATTGCAGCATCTGAAAGTAAAGGTAAATATCACTTCCAAATCATGAAAGAAATTAATGACCAACCATGGTATGGAAAAATGAATTTAAATACCAGACAAACGCTAATAATGTCTAGAATTCGTACGTTTCACACCGCTACGAAAGATAGACTACATAGATGGAATCTCATAACCACCGATAAATGTGAATTTTGTAACGAACAGGAAAATTTAAATCACGTACTATATAAATGCAAAAAACACTCGAGAATCCGATCAAAGTTCCCCGTGCTCACAGATGAATCAGAGTTCCTAAACATCCTAAAAAACAAAAGAGAAGATCAATATGCTCAGATTGCCGACTTTCTCGTAGAAACGGGAGTCAATGTTTGAATCAACTGCTAAACTATCAATGCTGCTTTCCACTTAAAAGTACACCGCTACATTTATATTTAAATATCTTGCTTGAAGCTATACGGACACTACTCGTCCAAAGACTACTTTTTGCTAATCGAACACCAACCGTCTTTTTAAGCTATACAAAATATCACTTGACAGCTCTGGCATTTATGGATCAAAAGGTCTGTGCCATAAAGGAGAAAGGAAAAAAAAAAAAAAAAAAAAAAACTTTTGAGACAAAATTTATACGAGACAACGCATGTATTTAATGCTGCGCAGTATGACGAATGCAGCATGTTGTTTCCCCTCTTTCGTTTATCTTGAAAATTAAGACTATCAAGTCAGAATTTTTCCTCTCTTATGTTGCCAATAACAGAAAAAACGAACATGTTTCATTATCTACATCCCACATGCAACAAATTTCCTGAAGCATAAAAACGTATGATTGCGTAATTCTTAGAGCTGCTGTCAAATTTGACGTAAAATCGAGCCAGCAAGCCTGGCTCAAACGGCTTCAAGGAAAATATATGAGAATGACGTTCGTGCCAGGGATGTGGACGCGACGCGACATTTCTTGCTGTAGTTATACGCGCAGCCCTTTTTCGCCCGAAGCATGACTGTGCATTTAGCAACATGAGAGCGAAGTCGTGTCGCGTCGCTGTCGCGTTTACTCTGTACGGGACCTAAGTGATATAAGTGAGTATGAGTATGTTTGTATGTATGTTCCACCATAACTCCAGAACGCCTTTATCGATCTCAACCAAACTTGGCACACATATTCCTTGATATAAGGGAATCAGCACTGAGGGTTGGTAAGAGGAGATGGTGTTCGTAACAGGGGGGGGGGAGCAAACTCCGAAATACGGTTCTTCACCAAACTTGGCATACATGTTCCTTGACATAAGGGAATCAGTACTGAAGGATAGACAAGAAGAGGAGGGAGGGCGGGGTAGGGGTTTCGGAACAGGGGAAGGCCATAACTCCGAAACACCTGGACGGTTCTTCATCAAACTTGGCACATATGTTCTTTGGCATAAGGGAATCAGAACTCAGTGGGTTGATAACAGAGGGGGGGTCATAACAGGGGGGTTCATAACAGGGGGAGAGGCCATAACTCCGAAATGTCTGGACAATTCTTTATCAAACTTGGCGCACATGTTCCTTGGCATTACTGTTTTACCTGACTCACTGCGAATATGCGTGTTATTGAAATAAAACGTCACCATGCGTTTTATTCGTTTATAACGCATATGCAGCTAATATCGATAACAACCGATTTTTTATAAGTTGTGCTTTTGTTATTGCATCTAACTTGTAAAAAGTTGCATAAATAACAATTCAGTTTCACAATACAATTATTGCGTACTACTAGCACTTGCAATATAACGTTTAAGTACGTTATTTTTAGTGATCAAAATCAACGATATTTTCGATACAAGGGCGATATTTTTCGAAACCTTTCGAACCAACACGATACCGCGAATACAACGCTATGCGCAGTGAGTCAGGTAACACAGTAGCGAATCAGTACTGGGAAGTTAACGAAAAGGAGGAATCCCTAACAAGGGGAGGAGAGATCTAAATAAGTAAAAGGAGTTACGTTTCTTTTGCATTGTGAGAAAAGAGGGGGGTTCCACCGAGGAGGAATATATGGTAAATAAACCTTTGCTTCGTTGAGCAAACCGATGCATAATTAGCAACGTGAGAGAAGGGGGAGCTGATTGGGACGGAACCGACATGTGGCACGTGGGTATGAATGTATGTTCTGCCATAGCTCCGGAACTTCAAAGGAGGTGAGAGTAACTGACAAAGGGCGTAGACAGATTCAAACGAAAAAAAAGGTTTTGTTTCTTGCATTATGAGTTTTCGTTACAAAAACAAATATACAAGTGGCAAAGGGGCCCCGAGTGAGATCGGGCAATCAGCTAGTCATTTGGTGTAAGAATTATGATTATGAGTTTATTAAATAGAGCTGGCCGAAATTGGAAAATTTCAATCGGAGTTTTCTGGACACATCGAAAAAAATAGAATCCCCTGTTCATTGAAGGAGGTTCGGACTACGGACAAGGGCGTGCAGCAAAATTCCACCTAGTTATTATAGTTTATTTGTATCTGAAGAATAATTCTGTATTTTGTTTGTTTTCTTATTTTCGTGTTTGTATTTATAATTATTTTAAACACCGCGGTTTATAGCGCTTGCTTTCATTACGTTACTCTCGATATAAAAAAGAACTATTCTCTGTCATATCAACACGACTTAGTATGCTTGTTGCATTGTTAAATTTTCTTTTGTTTTCCAAAATAAATTTTGTGTGCTTCTGCTTTGCTATGTTCATCACTTGATAATTCGAAATTCTACCTGCCTAATCGGCTTTCTAATGCAATTCTGGTTCGAGGCCAAACGTGGGTTTAATTTTGAGTCCGAAATTTTACATACACCATATTTTCTGTTCCTTGCATTTACAATGTTTCGAATCAATACTTTGTTTTTGTTTGTCGTCTTCGCAACACGAATTGTAAAGTAAACATATTTGTGAGAGTTTTAAAGCCTAAAAAACTAAAATATCAAAGAGCTTTCCAAGAAGATGATGCATTCTTTCAGTAGCGAGGAAGGAAATAATTTTCATTGTGCCATTAGCAATTTATAAAAAACAAAACAATTTAAACACAAAAAGGCTGATGGTGTCAACACTTCTTTTTAGTTTGATTCGAAAATATTGTAAGTTTAGATGTAAATCCATTTAAAAAAAATATGTAAAAAAATAGAAATCAACTGCGCGAGATGCATGTATTGATGCATTTTCAAGTCTTCCTGAAGAACGGGTGACAACTGATTTCAACTACACCTCTTCGAAAGAAAAATGTTTGTTTTTAAACGTTAAAGGAGTACTGATATTTTTCATTCTGCTCAAATTGTGTTTTGATTTGACTACTACAATCCCTCGCAGATTTATTTTCGATTTTTTGCTTGTATATGTTATCAATGCATCCGTTTTACCGGATGTCGTCTATGTTTCGCGAACGCGCTAGAACCACTTAACCATATGATTCATTAATCATATCCACTGTAAAATGTTAGTTGATGTTTGTAGTTAATAAAACGTGCAGAAACTTGTAGAAACATAAATTCTCACACATCGAATTTCTTACGTCGATATCAGCTGTAACATAAAAGATTAATTATTATTTGCGTATGTTATTAAAGAGGCTGCATTTCAGGGGTAACTTACAGATTTGACTGTTGCTTTAATGAAATCCTTTTTATGCGACAGATCGTGGTCCGGATACTTGGCGTACACCTTTTTACACACCGTTTTCATGGTGATTTCCTCCAGGTTCGCTTCTTCGAGGATTTCCTTGAGGAATTCTTTGATGTCGTCCTCCTGAAATATTTAGAAGATTAATATTTTGCTTGTGAATATTGCAAAAGACTCGAAAAAGTTTACGCTAGGTGGTGCCGCCGAATCTTTTTCCTTGGGTTCCTTGCTCGACTTTTCTTCCTTGTTGGTTTTCTTCAAAGGTTTTTCATCTTCCTCTGATTCATTTTCGTCAAGCTCAGGTTCCTCCTCTCCGTCGTCCTCTTCGGAGCTTTCATCGCGTTTCGATTTCTTGGTTGGTGCCGCCCGCTTCGGTCTACCCCTTCCTGTTGCAGAAGTGTTAAAAGATATGTCTATTGAAAAATAAAGGGTGATATTTTGAACCCTCACCCTTTGCGGGAGTAGCATTTTTCGCTTTGCTATTGTCCGTTGCTTTGACCTTGGCCGAAGTTTTCTTTTGCGGTTTCTCACTGTCTTCGCTCTCTGCCACGGATTCTTCGTCCTCCTCTTCTTCGTCTTCGCTTTCAGTGTCAGCCTTCCGCTTTCGACCTCGACCCTTAGCTGCCGCTGCCGATGGACGACCAGCCGGACGTCCTCGGCCCCGTGTGGGTGTGGGTTTTGCCTTCTTCTTCTTGGGTTCGTCCTATTATACCGAAAAGAAGACTCTAAATACAAACTACTCGGACAACCTCAATAGGGGGGCTTACATCGCTGAAGTCGTCATCACTTGGGCTTAATTCGGATTCTTCATCATCACTGGACTGTCGGCGTCGGTTACGTGCAGAAACCCGACTGCCACGCGCAGGAGCTCGTGCAGATCGTCGTTTACCAGCATCCGAGTCGGAGCCAGCGGATGGATTATACTGTAACAAATGTTAAAATGTTTATTCAATTGAAGAGAGTACTGTTTGATTTAAGCTAAATACAACTCACGTCAGATCCACTATCAGAATCGTTGCGACGACGTCCCCGTTGTTTGACTACCTTTTCTTCCTCTTCAGAGCTGGTGTAATCTACATATAAGGAATTATCTACAATTATCGGATAGAAGGACATTTAGGAATTCTGATAAAGATTTAGAGTAAAGTACTGGATTCAATGTTAGATGGAGGTGAAATGGTATAATGAATGGTTGTTAGAGCCCCAAAGTACCGAGAACCATACCTTGATAACCACGCCCTGCAGTAGCTCGTTGTGGTCTACCACCAGAGCCTTTGGATGTTTCACGACCGCCTCTAGCAGGAGGAGCGGGGCGTTTCGCTGGTTTTTTAGTTTCCTCTTCGCTTTGTTCCTCTTCCTCCTCTGCGGCTTCTTCGTCTTCAGCTTCCTCCTCTGGTAGATGATCATCACCATCAGGCTTCTCTAGAAACTTAAAAATTCTTTCGACCAGCTCTTCCTTCGATCCCTTACTGTCCAAATTTAAAATTTCGGCAGTTTGAGCAAGCTTCTTGGGGTCCATCTTTTCGACGGCCTGTCGACGTTTCTTGTACTCATCCGAGTCCGAGTCGAAACTGAACCCATCGAATTTCTTCAGGTTTTTCTTCATAAATGGAGCTTTGCCCTCCTTGTCGTAGATTATGACATGCAACGTTTGCAGTGCATCCATTTTGGTTTTCGCGATGTTGGCATCAATCAAAGCGATGGCACCCAATGGTTTGCCGCTGGCGGAAGGTTTCTTCTCGCCATTCTTAGCGGTGGCAACCGCAGTTGCTTTCGATTCCGGCTTTGTAGGCTTTTTTGCTGCCTCCTTGCTTGGTTTCGCTGCCTTGGACTTGCCGGCATCCTCATCCGCTTCGTCAACGTTATCATCTTCACCGTCTTCCTCTTCATCCTCGTCTTCTTCTTCTTCTTCGGGATCATCTTCTCCCTCGCCGTCTTCATCGGTGACGGCTTTCTTAGCCTCAGCCGTTTTCTTGGCCTTTGGCTTATCGTTTGCTTCTGGAAGTTAAAAATAATATGTTATGTTCTTATTTGAATATCTTTTATACATCTTCAACAGGAATAATTTTGGGTAAATGAAGCAATTTATCTGAAGAGATGAAAATACTTGTACTTATGTTTATACCACGCAGAAACATTCCAACAACATTATCTGTCGGTGCATTTTCTCATTGGTGTTATCCTGAGAGTATTACCTAAAGTAGATTTATCGATAATGCATTATTTTAGGGCTTAGCGACTCAGTGATTACTATAGTTTTAGGCGAAATATTTTGTAGTTCATCACAAAAAGATGCAGTATCCTTAGCATGCGTTTTAGCTGAGTGAGTGTTAGAATTTTAAAATTTACTAAACATATTAAGATTTGCTGTATCTTCCACATTAGTTATACATGTGAAAAATTAAAAATATGACAGTTCTTTTTTTTTCTAGCGTGTTAAGCTTAAGCGCGTGTGTTGATTAGAATTTATAACCGATCTAGATATCCGTTTTAATCTGAAATTAAAGAAAACTTATTCCGATTCAGTCAATCTGTTTAATATCATTTTGTTTATCGATGTTAAAGATTCAAATTTTATCTTGATGACGTAATATTTTAACTACTCGTTTAATTTTTTCCGTGGTGTTTGATGATATGTTTTGAAACCCTAAACCCAAACTATATGAAAATGAAACACGTTTCCCTAGAATCGGGTGAATAATTAAATTTGTTGTAAAGCTTTTTTTTTTAAATTCACATCTGAAATGTTTAAAGCAAAACTTTGTAATCACGCTGAGTCGCTGAAGCATTTCGAAAGTCTTTGCTGCCAATAGGTATATTTGACTGAATAGAAAGGTAGCGATAGTAGGTTAAACTTTTTAAACATTAAATGCGTAACCGAGATCTTGAACCGATCATTGCACTGCCTTCAAACTAGTACACCGGGCCCTAGTGAGTTTGAAATAAACCCACCGCCGACTCTTCCTCACGACTCACCTTTTTCATCGTCAGCAGATGCGGTCTCCTTGCCGCTTACTTCACCGTTGTCCTCTTCCGCTGCATCGGCCTTCTTCTTGTTATCAGCGGCAGTGGCCTCTACCTTGGAATCCTCCTTGTCAGTGGGGCTGGCTGCTTTCTTTTCTTCACGATCTTCGGCCTATCAACAAATATAAACAAACGTGGTATGAGTATAGGAGAGCGATCTCCGTAACAGTCAGTTGAGCAAGTGTGCAGTATCAGGTTTTTAGGCTTTCACGTTCGCAGTGGGTATATTTGCGAAAACAGGTTCGGTAATGTGCGTATCGCGAACCACGGCGCGGTCGATGCGCGCTGCATCGGTGTGCGAAGCAACCGTCCCCCTAATGAACACAGTGGAACGCGAAACAAATATCCACGACACAATCTCTCACACATCTATATGTCGAAAAGCGAAAATGTAATCGCGTTTTCCTGTTACCGAGCAGCTAAAATTTTTCCAGATGACAAAATGTGGTGTTACTTGCTCAACTAATTTTCGAGTTTACTAAAAACTCGTAAACCATCTATGGTTTACAACTTTTAATCACTGTAAACTTGGTAGAATGTATGTCCAAAAGACATAAAACTTGAACACATTCACACGCGGGAGGGCGAAAGAAAAGCGAGCACTAAAAAACAAACACAACGCCATCGAAAAAAGATGCGTAGAGAGCGAAGTCAACTTTTTCAAACCGATCTCAGTGGTGTAAAACAATTATTTCACTTTACAAAACTATGGCCAAAAGTTCACCATTCACAACACTAACTACCAGTGCCATTTTTCAGTAGGAAAATATTGCAAAATCGTACCATTTTTGAAGATTTTTTCTCTTTATCGGCGTTTGCCGACATGTTAGCAAAATATCAAACTTGAAGAATTCGAATTGGTGTTGCCCGATGGCGCAAACATTGAAGGAAGACAAGAAGACAAACGAGGCGGGCTTGACATGCCAGAGTTGCCAGAGTCTTTAATAATTTCTTAACGTCCTCCTCTGCCTCCTTTAGCAAGATATAGCCGCAGCCGGTGTGGCTTGTGATGTATAACGAGGTTGTGTCCACTGATACTTGGTCCTACTAGAGTGGTCATCGCTAATTTGTGGAGCAGCTCGGCAAGTGGTGCCTACAGCCCAACGGTAAGTCGCTAGGAACATTCTATGCACTTTAGTCGTGCCAATTTTGATCACTGCGTGGCCCTTTGTCGATCACGTCAAACTTAATGCTCATTTGTGCAATTTGACAATGTCAAAAATTGGCAGAGCTGCCGGAAAATTTTGGAGTTTGGATGTGTCACTTGCGTGCAACAGTGTGCAACAAAGTGTGCAATGAATGTACCGAAATTGTGATCAACAAGCTGAACTGTGTAAGACTCCTTCCCTAGATGGTGCCTAATGTTCTCAGCGAGTTTCCCCTTGGTGTGACGTCAAACTCGCATACCCATGAGAACGCTAGAGAATAAAAGAGATGACGAATTACATCTGCCGAACCTGGTAATTCTGAACATAGTACCTAATGTTGGGTTGCATTAGTATTGGTGTCCATTGTGACGTATGAAAGTATAAGTTTCCTGATACTTATATGGAAATTTGCACATTTTTTCAAATTTTGCCTAAAATTAAGAATTTTTTTTTTTCGATTTACTATATTTTGAATCTTTATGTTATAGCGAATAGTTATCGACATGAAAAACCAGTGGTTTTTATACAAAAGATAACATATCCCTATCCAGCTTTCCATGAGCGGATAATGGCGGATATTGAGCACAAGTGGGCACAATCTTTTGACATTCATTGGAGGAGCGTCGAGTTCGCCCTGACGGAGTTACTATGGATACATTCATGATTGTTTGTTGTTAGAGTGTAAAAATGTAAACATTGTTTAATTTTGCAGGTCAGCTGAAGTGGAACATAACTAAACGTATTCAAACTTTTATAGTGGTTTGCGGCCATAATTTGCTGAAGGCACTGGCTCAGATTTTTTTTTCACAAACGAGCGAATTAAACATTCGAAACATTACACATTAACGCAAACATTAACTTCATGTTGGTCGAGCCGTTGTCAAATTTGTTCTCGAACAGCGTCTCGACTTGATAAGAATCTTCCCGTTGCGTATTTGGACATTCTCCCTAAAATTTGCGAAAACTGTAAAGCCACAATCCATAAAACTTCTTGTTCGTTCAATTATGTTCCTCTTTAGCTGATCTGCAAAATTGAACAATGTTTACATTTTTACATTCGAACAACAAACAATCATGAATGTATCCATAGTAACTCCGTTAGGGCGAACTCGACACTCCTCCAATGAATGTGAAAAGATTGTGCCCACTTGTGCTCAATATCCGCCATTATCGCTCGTGGAAAGCTAGATTGCTTAAATTGGTTGTACGCTTATCAACTTGGCAAGGACGGTTGTTGGTAGGGCGGTAGCAACAATTCTGACGATCTATTTCACAATATTCGAAGATTCTGCATTAAAACTTTAGATTTCACGAACGTTTGCGATAGTTTTTTCAGTTAATATCGCTTGAACCGCGTATCACGGGTTTGTAGTTTTGATGGCAGGTATAGCTAAAAGAAAACAAATTGTAGTGTTCTTAGAACGAATAGCAAGAATTATTATTTACCGTTGTAAGCTAATTTACGTCGCAGAAATACCTTCTGAATATGTGTTAAACTTGACGGAGCAACATGTCTGAAACAAATGAACATATTTTTCATGTCCGTATTTGACGCTCTATTCATAAACCTTTCCAGATAAATTGTCGGGCGAAAGCATTTCGTGTGAAGATGTGGAATGATGTAATATTAGCACAGAGAACAGACTACCAGGTAATTGACAAAAAGTGTGTAAAAGATTTTTATGTAATCTACGAGTAATCCTTCAATAGAGCACCCCTCGAGCGGTAAGTGGCAAACTAAATCTTGATGTCGCTGTCGTCGCTGCTATGTAACTCCAGCACAAAGAAATATTGATAAAGGTACGTGCATATTTTTTGATGCGTTTGGCAAACTATTTCTGGAGGGCGCTACCGACAGATTTTACACACAAAAAATCGATTACTTCCTTCGAGCCTGTTAATCTGTTCTCTGTGATATTAGTTTTGTAATTTCTGCCTTTCCTTATCAAAAATTTGTACAATATTCAATCGCGCAACCTACCATTCCGCAGCCCGCATAGTCAAATACCATACGCCAACGATTTTCCCTATAATTTTCTAACCATTTGCTGTATAATCAGATAACCATATGCGGATTATACCCAGCAATGGTTTGGACTATGTGGTAAATGGTAAACTGAGAAATAACCATTGTATGAACTAGTCGTTAGGTTTGGTTACCATACAAAAATGCTGATTTTCGCGAACAATTTTTTTGCCATACCATACTTGGACAATAGGACATATAGTTAATGAAATTGTACTAAAACTGTTACATATATGGTATTGATATGTTATTTCGAAAACAAACGATTTACATTGAATGATAGAGACAATGATA
Organism: Sabethes cyaneus; assembly: GCF_943734655.1. Lineage (NCBI taxonomy): Eukaryota > Metazoa > Arthropoda > Insecta > Diptera > Culicidae > Sabethes > Sabethes cyaneus. The sequence continues at coordinate 73,333,894 of NC_071354.1, read as the reverse complement.
CACATATTGTCGTCAATGGTGCAAGTAACATTAGTGTAATGGTTTTGATATGGTTAAGCGATTATACAGTGAATCGTTTGCTTACACTGTTTTATGTTAAAAATATTGTTTCAATAGTAAGAAATATAGTAAGAAATTAGTAAGCATCACATAAATACTATTTATTTTCTTTTATAACAGCCTATTTTATAATGAACGTTTCACGGCCAATATCATATCTGAAAAATCTTGTGCGTCGGAGTGGCGACTGCCTGGTCGTGTTTCGATGAAGTTTAAAGCGTTTAACCATTTTCGCACTAGCCGCTAGATTTGACAACTGTTGGTTAGAATACTAATGTGAATTATTAATAAAAACAATTCATAATGCTTTACCTGCAATATTAATAGTGTTTTCGCCATCTACAATTAAAAGTTATGGATGCACAACTTCCCACACCAAGAGTGTATAACAAAATGGCTGTTACTTGCGTTGCTGCCAAATAGCATACCACGAATAGCAACCGTTGAAAATATGGTCAGAATTTCGTTCTTACTATTTGTTTAGTACTAACTGTATACAATATCGTACCCCAATGGTTAAACCTATATGAACTTCAATGGTAGCAAATAATATGCAACTTTATCATGAACAGTAACTATTGCTCATACAATACATTTATAATACCCAACGTTTCATCAATAGTTTTCGATTATGCGGGAGATAAGACATGAAACCGAAGATCAAAATCGTTATAAAATATACAATAGTTACCCTTATTAAGCTGTACGCCGGTGAGATGTTGTCAAAAATTGAACAGAGATTCACGTAAAAATATATCGGAAACACATCCGTAAACAATAAAAAAATTGCAAAAATAACAAATTCACAGCGCAATCGTATGGCTTTTTGAACTTTCATACGTCACGCACAAAATTCAATATGGCTGTTTAAATATGGTACCTGTGTATAAATATTTCTTGACCCTGATGCTTTTAGCACAGAGAGCAGATTAACAAGCTCGAAGGAAGTAATCGATTTTTTGTGTGTAAAATCTGTCGGTAGAGCCCTCCAGAAATAGTTTGCCAAACGCATCAAAAAATATCCATGTATTGTCAATTGCAAGGAAAATTGTACCATCCAAAGTGCGATATCGCTCATAAAAGTGCTATTTTGCATTAAATCGTTTCGGTATTTTCGGTGCACTTTTTCGTTATCTTCCAAGCAATAAGTGCGCCGAAGATACCGAAACGATTTAATGCGAAATAGCACTTTTATCACAGAGAACAGACATTCATCTTAAACTCGCCACGTGTGTAAAAGCTCAGCAGCCATTTTGAAAATAAGTGGTAATGCTCCCGTTACGTGGCGCTCACATCACTAACAGAATGGGCTTTTCTTGTTAATGTCTGTCAACGCATATCAAAGCTTACGTCGTATTTTCACCAAAGCATTTAATAGTTGCTACAGATAATAATAATAATAATAATATAATAATAATAATAATAATAATAAACATTAATCAAAAATAGCAATATTTGACTACTTCCTTTTAAATCCTTGATTTCGATTACGAATTTGAAAAGTGATGGAACCATTGGCATACAGGCCACGATTTCAGCGGCCGCCCATCTCCGTGATCAATGAATCAAAGGCAAACGCGCCACCACCGGCGAATTTCTTTCTATGAAGTGGTAGAGGTTTTTCGGTGTTCAAAGATTCAAAAGTCCACTTCTGGTTCAAAGAAGAAAAGTCCACTGCTTATACCACCGCGGTGGGGTTTTGCTGCATGTAATGATGAAATGGTACAATACAATACGGAAAAACACTAAATACGATGCATATTTGTCTTACTTATTAAAATAACAGCAAATTGAAATACGATTTCGTTTCTGTTTTCAATGTTTAGCCGTGTTCAACAAATAACATAAACAAAATCGATTCGTTGCTACAACCGTTGCTGGGTTGCTACAGTAACTAACATAAGAGTTGCCAGTATTCCGAATATGTAGACTATGACGAGAATATATAATAAATTTGGCAACATGAATATCGGGTAACTGGTGCACCCTAAGAGAGATGTCGCTAGCGTCTTGTTTAAAAGCTTACACATCATTTGCGTGATATTTTATATGAACATAATTGTCTGTTCTCTGTGCTTTTATGAACGATATCGCACTTTGGATGGTACAATTTTCCTTGCAATTGACAATACCTTTATCAATATTTCTTTGTGCTGGAGTTACATAGCAGCGATGGCAGCGACATCAAGATTTAGTTTGCCACTTACTGCTCGAGGGGTGCTCTATTGAAGGATTACTCGTAGATTACATAAAAACCAGCCCGGTGTCGCCAATACACTCTCACATATGATTTGACAGTACCCCCATACTGATGGGCCCCTCGTTGCTGGGCCCCAAACAACAATGGCCGCTCCATATATAGATCATTTTGTGATGACGTCATTTTGCCGTCAAATGACACCACTTGGTGGTTTGTTTACATGTTTTTTGTCACGTCCAGCAGTTTCGATTTTAAATTTCGTGAAGGATTACTGCATCAGTTGCTTTAAAATGCATGTAAGGCGCTTTCTCTTAAATAAAAACTATAATTTTTGATCATTATCTGCCGGACAAAGATAGAAAACTCAATTCAAACTTTAACACCATGTAAACAAACCACCAAGTGCTGTCAAAAAAGTGTGGTTAGGAGCTCCCGTGTAATGATCTATTTTCTATGAAATGATTTCCCGCCCAGTGTTTTGACGTTTTAGATTGCGGTCATAGAAAAATGGCGGCGTGCCGGGGGGTCGATAAAAACCTTTTACACACTTTTTGTCAATTACCTGAGTCTGTTCTCTGCAGCCGTATGAAACTGAAGGGTAAAGATGCGGCTAACATCTTTTTACGCTTCCTACACGTCCGACACAAAAAGAAAAAAGCAAAAAAGTAACTTTGTTCGGGAGCTTACCAATACAGATTCATCCGAGGCTGAAGTTAGAGCGGGCTACTCACAAATACATTTTGTCCGAGACAAAGTTTGTTGTGGGCTAGATGAGATGTTGGCTACACGAAAAATGTATGGGAATGACATTTGTGACAGCGGGGTGGTTCTCTGTGCTTTTAGTTCACGTTCGAATAATTTGACTGGCAACTTTGGCAGAAAAAACACCGCGGATTTGGCCGCATCGGCCAAATTTTCATGTATCCCGCTCATAGATGCATCATATCCAGGCATGTGTGCATGCAAAAATTTTGTCAACGCATTATGATTTTCTCTGATGCAATATTTATTGCTGATTGCAAGAAAAAATTTACATTTAAAAGTGCGCAATCGCTCAAAAAAGTGCTATTTTAAGTTGAATCGCTTCTGTGTCTTCGGCAGACTTATTGCTTTTGAAATATGAGGAAAAAGTGCGCCAAAAATATCGAAGCGATTTAACCTAAAGTAGCACTTTTATAAGCGATTTAAAATTCAAAATTTTTCATGCAATCAGCAATATTTATTTTTCAGTCTAATTTATTGCTGATTGCAAGGAAAATTGTACAATCCAAAGTGCGAAATCGCTCATAAAAGCACGATCCTGCATTAAATCGTTTCGGTATCTTCTGCACACTTTTTCGTTACATTCCAAGCAATAAGTTGGCCGAAGAAACCGAAACGATTTAAGCCAAAATAGCACTTGTATGAGCGATTGCGCACTTATTGATTAAACAATCTTCCTTGTGATCAGCAATATTCTGAAATATAGGGTAACCAACCTATTTTGGACAACATCAGCAGTATAGACAGTAGAGTAAACATCTTCGCTAATCTTGTCAGTGTATTGCTAACGGTGGGGTTGAAACTGTGAAAACCCCCAGAGCGAACCCTTCGTCTAAAAAGGGCATCCTAGGGCGAAACTAAGTTCAACCTGAGTGAAAAAACCAACATTTTGACAGCCATTCGATTGGAATTAGAGCGAACCTCTAAGATCTAGGCAAAAACGAAAACGATATCACAGAGAACAGACATCCAAGCAAAAGGTCCCCACTTGGATAAAACTTATGTCAAATTAGTTGGGAAACTATAGTGATGATGTCGCTAAAGGCGCATAAAATTCTACACTAAACTCACAACAGCTAGCTTCTGGCGCTAGCATAACGGTTACAGTCCATATATACTAGCGCCAGAGGAGCCAAAGGTTGTCAGTGTGCAAATCAAAAGAATCATTTAGTTGGGAAACTATAGTGATGGTGTCGCTAGCATATTAGGTGATTTTAATTTGTAATTTTATCCAAGAATTCCCAAAAAATTTGTTCCTGAATGGATGTCTGTTCTCTGTGACGATATTTCTAGCACAGACAGAATTAACAAAAGGGCATATGTCGCAGATGTAAACAAAACAAGTGAGAGTTATTTTTTGCTGGACCAGCATAGGAAAATCAACCCTCACTCGGTTTGTTTACGCTTGCGACATTCGTCCTTTTGTTGGTTCTATGTTCATTTCTCGGGTAAATTTTCAAATAGACCTAAGTGACAATGAGAGATTGTCTTCGCGTCTCCTCTCTTCCGTCTTTCACGGCTACATAAATGCATAGAAAAGGAAATTTTCAAAACATTTAAGGGGCCATCCATATACCACGTGGACAGCTTAGAGGGGGGTGGGGGGTATGAAAATGTCCACGCTTGTCCACGGAAGGGGGGGGGGGGGAGGGGGTATGGAAAATGTCCACGTGGATAAGTTTTTTTTCCTGTAAAAAATAGAAATTAGAAACAGCAATGTTTGATTCTACATATGTATTAGCATTAACCATTGATCAGTGATTGTTTTTGAGAATCAAATTTTGAGATCGAATAAAGTTTTATCTTCTGAGGCATATGTTGACCTAAACACATGAACCGAGCATTACGAGGACACATATCTGGCATAAATCTTATCGAAAAGATTAAACCTGCGTTAGTACACATAGCTGTTGATTGCCGAGCCTGACATTTGATGTAATGCAGTATTAATAAAGATATTATAATTGTTTAATTGTTTATAATTGTTGATAACGGAAGAATTCACGAATATTCAGCAGTCACGTGACTTATTTATCATTCAGGTCGCGGTTGCACCAAATGTGGATTGTATTTTGCTCAAAATCAAATGCAAGGGCATCCATGGGCAACATATTTCCGAAAGGATTCGCCATCAGAAAATTTTATGAATCACATCGCATCGGAAAGGTCTTGTGTTGTGTTGAAGTAGACGGCCAAGCTGAGGTGCTTTGGTTAGACAAAGATATTCTGGACAGAGATGAATCGGCAAGCGAAAGTCAAGCTGAAACGGACTTTTTTGCAGTCGATAATAATTTGCAGTAGACAAGATCACAAGAATTAAGGTTCTAACACCTTGCATACGGATTTTAATACGCTGCGGAAAATTGACGGAAAATCCATGGAAAAATTCAAATTTCCGCAACGACTGAAAAACCGTAAGCATTGTGTCGGGGTTTTTAGACTGGAGCTTCCTTTCACGTAAGCTTTTTCAATAAATACTGCATAAATCAAGTTGAAAACAAAATTTAGCACAATGCATTTCTGTTTTGTTAAATTTCACATAAGAAAAAAAATGTCCACGTGGACAAACAATGGAGAGGGGTTGAGCCAATGTCCACGCTTGTCCACGGAGGGGGGCGGGGGGTTGAAAATTGGTATTTTTCTGTCCACGTGGTAAAGCTGATGTGTTAAAATGCATTAGGATCGCCGTAAAAAGCGGAAGAGAGGAGACGCGAAGAGAATCTCTTTCATTCGTTTTTAGCCTAGTAGCATTGTGGCGATTGGCGAACCAACACCAATAGGCGAATAAACGCAAAACTAATGAAGCCCATGCGACTCCTACATTTAGCTGTCCGAACTGTAGGGAACGAGCCGAGTTAGATGAATCAGCGTAAAGCAAATCTAATGAAACTGAATTATTTACTTGAGTGTAACTGAAATCCCTTGCATAGGAAGAATACCGTCATACGAACGGTAAGAGACAAGGAGAGAAATATATCGTTACGCATACTGTGTTACGCATACTGTGGCAAGATATAGCATACTCTAAACAAGAGTGAGTTTTTGGACGAACGTAGACTTTGACGGACGTTGTTCCGTATTCCGGAGGGCTCGGTTGGAATTAACCGACGGACACGACACGAACTAGGAAAATGATGATCAGTTACAATTTTTCGCTGGATGGATATACAAATCAAAACATTTTTTATTTAAATCTCAGTAAAATGAATATTGCGAACATTAAATTTTCTGCAGCGGGTTAGAAATCTTATTTACTAGCTAGCGCACTGGTGGTTGCAAATGAAATGTGTACTTAGGACAAGTAAATTGAGATCCGGATTTAGTTTAGGTGTGTATGGTTATGTTTATAGATACGGGACCGAAAAATTTAGATCCAGATAAATTCATGAAAGTGTTCTATTTAATTGTTTAAGGTAATTTTAATGGTTTTCAGGAAAATTATAACAATATTTCATCCAAGGCTTGCTGAATCAATGTCCTTATTGTTTAGTATTTATTGTGTAATAAAATTTTAATAGTTTTAAATAAAATGCGGGCAAATAAAAATTATAGTAAGTATATATGTTATTTTCTAACCCAACCATAACATTTGATTGATTCCAAAGGGCGTATTTAAAAAAAAAATCAAATTCGCTTCTGAAGATTTTAGTTTTCTATGTGTTTTGACAGCTTGAAATAAAAATATCATCATTTTTACCGCGGCGCCAACTACTTGTCGAATGAAGCTTTTGTTTACCTATTCTTCATACGAGGTAGATTGCAATTTTATATTTCCACGGTTAGCATCTATCGAAATCGCTCCACAAGAATGATAGTGATGGCAGGACGAAGAATGTACATACGCAAAAAAATTCCGAACTAAACGTTCCATTCCATGGCAAGACAGTATGGATAGAGTGAAAAGGCTGCTTGGCCTCACTAATCCGTGCCGTTATGCAAATGAAAGAAGAAAAAAGATGTGTAAACCATGCGTGTCTCGAAAGCTTCAGATATGGCCAATAAGTACATTAAGAGTCTTTTGCTAAGTTTGCTACCACCGATGCGGTATTTCGAGTTTCAGGAATGAGCAGTATGGGGTATGTTTTCTCAAGAATAAAAAGTTAGAACTTTGCACAAATTGACGCGAAATAAAAGTTAATTCTTGATTATGCTACTCAACCCTCTGAACCTATTGAAAAACGGTCGTAATTTTTCAAATGGAATTTTGTTTTATTTACCTACTTACATTGAATGAAAAACATCATTCAAGTGTGTGAGATGCATTGAGTAAGTTTTTTTGCGGTCAGTGGGACCATGTAAATTATGTTTTATTCTTTCATACTCCCTCCAGATATAGTAAAACAGTCTCGAAGGTTAAATTACCTTTATCTGACAATCCAATCCTGTCCACTGTCTTCTACAGCTGCAAGATAATGGCCGAATGTCCTTCACTGGTGCTGAATATCACTCCACAAATTGTATCAATTGCCTGGCTTTGGATTATATCGTCCATTCGTCTGCCAATCCCCATTATCCAACTTGTGGTCGTTATACAATCTACTACGAACTATTTCAATGAAATTCTTTCGAGTGCAGACTAGATCCAACTCATGCCAACCAACGGGCGAAATAAAGCTACCGAGAGTGTACGGCATGCTGTATGGTATTTCAAACCATCCTTTGATGTGGCAAAGGCAATTGCGACGTTGATGCCCTATGTAGAATTATCGTAATTTAACTTGACCATTATGTTGCAGAGGCTGTCGTACGTACGTGTAGCTTTGACTTTGGGGGGTGGGTTAACAAGTATCAGCTCGTCATAAATCATCATATTAGAAGCATGCAGTGCATAAATTCCTTCGAGAAAAGCACGTAAAATTGTTAGACCTATTTCGAACAACAATTGATTTACCGTCACACAAAAAACAAACGCGCAAGCTCAGCGGTTTGATAGGGTTTGACAAGTTAAATCGTGGGAATGAGTTGTCTTTTCCGTACCGTTTAAGCTTCTGTAAGAGGATCGGCAGAGATGAGTTGAATGAAAAGAAGAGACCCCCTAGCATACGGCTATGATAATGTAGTTAAGGAAGGAAGGGGCGAGAGGGCATTTGCAATCGACGTTAAAAAGTTGTCTTACTCTTCAATGAAGTGCAGCTGTCATGAAAACAGCAATACCCATTAGGAGCAGACGATATTTGAAATGCTGATATGCTGTGGAAGTTGAGGTGGATGATACAAATGAGACTTCCTAACTCTCCATTATATTATCATGAATTGTATTTTAGTAAAACAAAAGATAACTCAGGCTTTTGGGAAAACTACTGTTCAACTACCTATTATTATCATTATATTTCGGTTTGGTATGGCTGGTTTGGTATGGCTGGTTTGGTTATAGGGCTGGTTTGGTAAAATGGTTTGGTGGCTGGTAAATGACTGGGTAAAGCGTAACATCGGTACCTCGCGTACCTGCAGTTATAAAATAGACCCCACAGCGGTCATTAGCCTCTTATACAGCAACTCCTCTTGCTGCCTCCTCGTGGTACCAGCCGGAATACGGGCAACCTTGGTGGAGATCGGGTAACCAACACCGGTGGAGGCTAAGGTCGTATACCGGCAGGGAAGGAGGCACTCATGCATCTGCTGAGTGTTGGCAAAAGGTACATCCTTGCCAGCCGTGAGCGTCAGACTCCAGGATATGGGCGGCTCGCGGTGGTGATCCCACTGCACGGTGAATCGCCGTTTCCGTACTGTATGCGGCTGTATCCCACATTAGGGGCGGCATACAACAGCGACTGATCCGGAGCGGGCGACTGACTTATGAAACGCTGTGCCACTCTAGCTATACGCAAGACAGCAGCCCTGTCCGCGAGACTAGGCATCGCAGCCCCAGTAAGGCGGTATGCTTAAAAAACTTTCGCTAGGAGAAATTTAGGAAGGAACTACAGCCGGATAATCGGTGTGGACCCAAGCAAAAGAAAAAGGACTACAATTATTGGAAACTTGGTACTTGGAATGTCAGGACTCTACTTGAACCGGCACGCGCGGGAATCCTGGCAAGAGAGCTGCAGAAGATGAAGGTCGAGGTTGCAGCCAGGAAGTGCGTTGGCCGAAGACGGGAGAACGCGAGTTCCGCGCAATAGATTCTATTGCGGCCACGACATTCAAGTATGTATCACATCTACTAGAGTGGCGGCGATAAATCAGAGCATGGAGCCGGATTCGTATTACATGGAAAACAAATAAAGCGTGTCATTAGGTGGAGGTCCATCAAAGATCGTTTTTGATCGTGAGACCGTGAGAATTAAGGGCTAATTCTTTAACTACAGTCTGATAAATGTTTACGCACCGACGAACGACAAACTCGATGACGTAAAAGAAGCATTCTATGATCTTCTCGACATGACATATGGAGAAGGCCCAAGACATGTTATAAAGATAGTCATCGGGGATACAAATGAGCAAGTCGGACGTGAAGAGTTCTTTCGTCCCGTTATTGGTAGAGAAAGCCTTCATCCTACCACATACGACAACGGCCTGAGGCTAATCAACTTCGCTGCAGCCAGAGGAATGGTTATCTGTAGTACCCATTTTGCACGATGGAACATTCGGAAGCACACCTGGAAACACCCTAATGGAGAGGGCTACTCTCAGATCGACCACGTTCTGGTTGATGGCCGGCACTTTTCTGATGTCGCAGACGTGCGATCCTTTTGGGGACCAAACGTCGACTCGGACCATTATCTCGTAGTAAGCACGATCCGTGCCCGGTTGTCCAACGTATTCAAATCGAAACCAACGAATCACGCGATTCACAAAATTTTTTTTTACAAAGGATCACTTTATCAGCCGGCCGGTTGTTTCTGAATAGCTTCCGTTTTTTGGCTCGTTTCTGCCCTTAGTGGATCGTTCCTGGTAGAGATATTTCAATTTTTACATCCCTAAAGGTATTCAAACACTGCAATTGTCAACAAAAATGAAATGAAAGTCAACTCATTGGCGGAATTACCTCTGTTTTCTAAATGGGGCTGTAATTCTGTAATGTAAATGTCTTTGCGGTGCACGAAAGTTTAATTTTGTCAGTACGGTCGGTGAATCAATGTCATTGTTCAGTATTTTTGCTACTAGCGTCGCCTGTTGAACTTTGTGGCGCCGTTCTAAAGTGTCTAAGTCTAGCAGACGACAACGTTCTAAATACGGGGGAAGATACGGATACGATACGGATGAATCTTCTTTGAATGCATTCGATTCTTAAAATCCAGATGAGCTGATAGGGCTGCCAACTCATACTTATATTTTCAAGTACAGGACGGACTGACTCACAGTATATTTTAAGCAGTGAGGATCCTTGAAATATCTCCCAATAAACCCAAGTTGTCGAGATGCTTTCGAAATAATAGCAGAATAGTTAAACGTAAATTTAGAGTCGATTACGACACCAAGGTCGCTAACTCGATCTACCCTTCGGAGAGTATTCCTATCTATGTTGTCGTCGAAGATAATTGGGCTCTGGATGCGGTGAAATGTGATTACCTTACATTTGGCTGTGGTCACAATCAAGTACACAGTTCAACTTGCACCAGTTTACGTAGACGTCTAGTAATCCTTGCAGCCGTTGGTAATCGTCGATGGACCGCACGGGAAGAAACAATTTGAGGTCGTCAGCGTAGATAATCCGGCGCATCCGGCTTCAAGCAGTGTAGTCACGTCCTTGAAAAAATAGGTTCCAAGGTTCCATGCTGTTTCCTTGGGGGATACCAGATTTATTGTTAAACACAGATGAAACGACAGATTTTAATTTGACTTGCAAGACTCTGTCGTATAATATGTATGTGAACCAATCTACGACAATAGCCGTTGAAGCTTGTGAGGCCCTCAGTCGCTGACACTGCGACGTGTCCGGTCCATTGCAGTCTATCCACTTTCGCCAGTTGTACGATGGGAATTTCTCCAAGCAGTGCCTGTAGCTCATAATTCACATGCCTCTGTCATTCTCCGCTTTCTGTTTGCACGCCGCCAAATAGCGTCCGCAGCACCTTGTGGTCCAACACAACCAGAACCCGTATGTCCTCCGTGAGCAGCGTCAGCTTCAAGTTCATAAAGAACTAATAAGAGTTTTGTACATTGGTAGCTTCGTATGGCTGCTTATGCTTGATCGTAACTTTTTACGAAGGGCAAGGCATTCCCGATTTCCCGTTTGTATGCACCGCTGGATCTCCTTACTAATGTTGTTGTCCGCGATCCCAAATACCCAGAGGTTGGAAAACTCGCAAAATGAATAGATACGCCGAGCATCGGCAAACGGTTTTTATCATGATAAAACAGCTACGCGAGTGGTTCAATTCGCCTATAACAATGAGCAACATACACTCACGCTTCGTAGCATCGCTGAATATACGAATATCGTGAGCAACGCAAAAGTGCGAATTGACGCTTTCTGCTGCTTGTAAAGCCACTAACACTACTTTAAACTATTCCCTTTTCGTGGTAATATTATTTTGAATAATTTCCGACGTCCCCGGGCATTCTATATCCAAAAAATCGAACACACTCAATGTTCAATATTCAATTTTTGAACGAATTCTGATGTTCACATTGAGGTTCTGTTCGTGATAAAATTCAAAGCTGATGCGTGCATTATCGGCGAGGCAGGCGAATAGTGTATGTTCATGAGGTATGTTCATCGATTCAAATGATCACTTTTTCGCGAATTCTCCAACCACTGCAAATACCCGAAACCATCTATCGGATAAGCCGTCACCTTGTCTCAGACTTCACCACGTCTTGAAGGGATTTAAGAGTGCCTCCAAGGTGCACACGAAACAAGTTCTAGAAGTTTATGTTGTACTCCTGTCATTTCTGCAAAATCAATTGGATGGTAACATTTTAGTCCGTAGTGGCGTGAGCCAGTGACGTAGCCAGGATTTTCGTTTGGGGGGGCAAGCCATTTTTTTTATTAGAGAAGTTTTAAAGCTAAGAGGTTCACTCGCCTCTGGAGGGAGGCCAAGTTATTATGCAGAAAACCATTTGTTTAAGCTTTATTTAACTAAGTATTCATGTAACACAAGTAACTTTCTAATGGTTTTCAAAAGTTTGCATACAACATGATTTCTACTAATTAGTTTGCTGTTGAGAAGATTGTTTTGCAGGATTTTTAAAGACTGCATAGTTTCTGGCACTCTCGCATCGAGTCTACTTTTCCCTCCGCAAGACGCTTTGATCAAGGAGCATACGCCGCACAAAGCTAATTTGGTCGGTAGTCCTATTCTTCAGCTGACGAATTTCTCGTCGAATCTCTTTGACATCGGGAGCCGGCACGCAGTTGTCGTTTGTAGGCACTCCGAGGTTAACTCCCGTTGCGTCTCCTATTGCTATATCACTATATATTGAGGTGCTCATCAAAATACTACTTCCACCTGTCGACCACCTCGCACTCGTTTGTGATTAGATCCCCTTCCTCGTCCCTACACATGTCAGGTTTAGGTGTGTAGTCCTTATGAGTTTGGTTCACCTTTTTGTAAATCTTGCACGTGTCATTAGCCCGGAATAGTTGTTCCAGCACCTCACGATCTCTGTCCTCCTTCTGGCGCTTTTTCCTCAGGATCATGGTCAACTCATTCCGCACTCGTCGATACTTGGCCAAATTCTCTCTCGTAGATATGCTTAGACAGTTTTTCTAAGCTCTTTTTTCCTCTCTATCGCTTGTTGGCATTCCCCGTCAAACTAATCTTTTCGTGCACTCAAGGTGACCACTCCTAGCACCGCGGTTGCGGCCTCGTTGACGGCAGAGCATATCATGCTCCATTTGTTTTCGAAGGTCGAAGCATCTAGCTCCACAGAAGAAGGCAGAGCTTCATCCGGCACGCGCGCGTAGTTTTCAGCAACTGGCGGGTTGTTTAGCTGCCGAATGTTTAACCGAGGAGAGCGACTTTGTCGTGAGGAATAAACCGTCGATAGTTTTAAGCGCACGTGTACTGCTACTAGATAATGGTCCGATTCGATATCCGCACCCCTTAGGGAGCGTACGTTGTTGATGTTCGAGAAAAACTGGCCCCCGATGAGAATATGGTCGATTTAGTTCGAAGTTTCTTTGTGGGAAAAGAAACGGTTTCTGATCACCAAATCTCGGGAAGCTGCAAAGTTGTTGCATCGCTGGCCGTTGTCGTTCGTGTCGATGTGAAGGCTATGGGGCCTGATCACCGGTCTTTGCATTCCCGATGACAGTCTTGAAGTCCTGTCGTGAGCAGCTGTCGTACGTTGCCTCCAGCTGCGCATAGAACGCTTCCTTCTCGTCGTAGGGTCTACCTTCGTGTGGACAATATACGTTTATGATGGCATGGTTGAAGAAACGGCCTTTTATCCCCAACACGCGCATCCTCTCGTGTATCGTTTTCCAGTGCATTACGCGATCCTGCATTTTGCCCAACAATACGAAGCCCGTTCCCAGCTCGTTGGTCGCTTTACCGCTCTGGAAAAGTTGATCTTTGCCGCCACGGATCTTCCACACCTTCTCACCTTTGCGACAGATCTCCTGCAGTACCACGATGCCAAACTTTCGGGGTTCTAACTGATCGAGCAGCATCCTATCGCCACCAACGTGATTTGCAGAGTCAGTCTCCATTCTATGTCCTTATTTCATCGCCTTTGTCAATGCCGAATGCCAAATGAAACGAAGAGCTACATAGTTGAGAATTTTCAAGGACTAGGAGATATACAAAACGTCGTCAGTTACTTTGTTATTCAAAGGCGCACTCATCCGGAATATGCTTGTGCTACAGTTTTAACTTGGTGTATTGTTGTTCTGCATTGAATTTTTTTTAAATTTAATCCAAAATTTTTCGGGGGGGGGGGGGGGGGGGGGGGTCCAAGGCCCCCAGGGCACCCCCTCTGGCTACGTGGCTGGCGTGAGCTGGCATGAAACCCGCCTGATAATTCCCTACGAAACCTTGTGCTGTCTGTGACAAACGGCGGAACGAGATCTGGGAAAGTAGTTACCTTGCAGGTGGCGTTTTCCAGCGTTATACCACGATAGTTGCAGCAATTAAGTCGATCACCTTTTTTGTAGATGGGACAAACTACTCCTCCTTCCTCATCTTGGAAATAACCCACTATAAGTCTACCTTTGCTCGTAGCGATATAACGCTCATGCGTACTTTTCCGTATAGGACTTTCTCAAGTGACTTTCCTTATAGAGAGGAGTGGATGTCAGGCTACATGGATCGGAAAATTTCCAACTGTGGTCTGTTATATCGATGGTTCCTTGTATGAAGGTCGCGCGGGTGCTGGTGTTTACCAGCGTTGCCAACCGATTTTTACGAAAATCTGGAAAACGAGAATAAAAGTGTCTGGAAAAGTCTGTCTGTCTGGCTTGCTCCAATGGAAGACAATGTTTGGAAAACGTCTTTTTTTGTCTGATTAGGCATCAAAAAGTCTGGAAAATCCAGACAAATCTGGAAGGTTGGCAACGCTGGTGTTTACTGCCGTGCACTGAAATTGGAGGAATCCTATTCGTTGGGTAGTTACTGCACCATTTTTTAAGCTGAAGTCTTTGCAATTATATGCGGAGCTCAGTTTGCACTTCAGAAAAACTGATAGGCAAGATTATCTACTACTGTTCTGATAGTCAAGCCGCTATAAAAGCCCTTTTTTATTTCCTTGTTGGGGACCTTGGACCACTGCGAGCCAAAGCCCTTTGTGCGGCTAATTCCAAATCTAAAATAGTCATCGCCTGCCACACTCAATTAGAAGAACTAAGAATTCTGAATGCCGTTCATCTGGTTTAGGTTCCTGGCCAGGGCTTCGATCGATCCTTTTTTTCTACCGCAGTCACACCAACGCGCATTCATGTTCACACCGTCCGTTTAGTGGTGGAATACGAACGCTATGCATAACACAACTGGCAGTTTGCTCAGTCAAACGCCGATTGCACGCAGTAGAACGAACGCGTTCTTAAGCTTTTTAACATTTTCGTTTCGATCAAGTTGCCTTTACCGTTTGGAGCAGCGAATGACTGCAAAACAGTCAAATGACTGGCAATCATCACGTTAACGAAAAGCAACCGCACAATCGTATGATTCAATGCTACAAAAAACAACCACTTCATGCGCAGGGAAGAAGTCGGTCGGACTTCGTCCAATACAAACGAATATTTTGCTTGCGTCGGACCGACGTCCGGGTGACAAACTATTACTGTGAGCAGCCGATTTGGAGACAAAAAGAGAAACGAAAAAATCCGTCACAGAATGCTTCCAGGCAGTTTGCAGTTTATATTCTCAAAGGGCAAAGCAAAACGGGAGATCGACTTTTGCTGAGATGCCGCATGAATTGTAAAATGGCAGCAGCACAAGCGGAAGATTGACTGGATTCAAAAAACGGTCAAATGATTGTTCAAAAAGCGGAGTTTGAATGCGGAAAGTTCGCATTCACGGCAGTCACATTCAACTTGCGATCCCTTTTCATGCCCTGTTCCTGGCCATTCTGATATAACCGGAAATGAATGGGCTGATGAACTGGAGCAGAAAAGTCGGTTTTCGGACCGGAACCTGCTTTACCAATTGTGGCATGTTGGATAAAACAAAAGATTCGATATTGGTTTTCATCTGAACATGAACGTTATTGGGAAAATCTTGAAACTTGTCGTCAAACGAAGCAGACGCATCAACACCATGCTAATGTAGGGATGACTGGTTCATTTTTCGATTACAGTCAGCTCACAATCATGTGTCACATACACACAATTGTGGGTAATTTTAGCTTTAGCTGTTAATTTCCGTTTAAATGTCAGCTAATGATTGATCACTAGATTCATCACTAGTGCTACTTATGAGTAACAATTTTATCAATCAATTAGGGGAGTGTCGTCGTGGTTGGGCCACGTTTTGGAGTTTGCCCATAACTTTCGTTTCAAAAGGAATTTTGGAAATCTAAATACATCGTTACATAGGTCTAAGAATAAGGTAACTGATTGCTCGAAAAATAAAAGTTATAGGCATTTACGTTAAGACAAAAAATGTTGTCATAGTCGGGCCATGTTGTACAGGTTGGGCCGCCGCAGGAAATCTAAGACATACGTATTGAAATTCTTTATAAAGACATGAGAAGAATGAATTCCGTAAACAACGGGTCATATAGGTACTAATACCCTATTTTTAATTGCATTTTTGCGAAATTTTGGCGATCTTGTAAATTAATATTGCTACATCTACGCCTTTTCCGAAGTGTACATCTATAATGAAAAAACACCAAAAATCTAGGTTTTTTATCGTATTAATTTGGCTTTATTTCATCACCTTTTACGTGACTGACATTCTCCAGCGATTATTGCGCTTCTGCGCTTAAAATTATGGTAGCCCAACCATGACTACTCAAGTGGTCCGACCTTTACAAATAGCACTTTTCTAGTATTCCACCTTAGCCTTCGCAAACACCTTACTGGGGGAATTTTTCTATAGCTTTCGTATGCAGCACAACACACTTAATATATTTTTAAAATTTATCTCGATAATTGCATTTCATGAATCATTTCTTGGAGAAAAGTTCTTTGCGCCTGGAAAACTTTTTTTTGTAAGATTTAGTCACTGAATTTAGTACGGGTGATTTGAATACACGATTGAAACTAACAATATTGTGAAAAGTTAGCTATCACAGTAAGAAGATTTACAATGGTTGTATCATACCCAAGTAACAATGTTGTTTTTATTACACTCTTATGATGGCATTTAAGACCAAAACTGGTCTTGAAGACCACCATAAGAGTACAATAAAACTCACATTGTTGCTTGGGTAGATATCAGGAGTTTCACTAAAACTGTAAAATCGTGATGGCCCGACCATAACAGTGGCCCGACGATAACGACAATGCCCTAATATTCACTCATTTAATAGGCAGATAAATATAAAATGACCCACGTTGTGTGTGACCCATGATTGTGTACTGACTATAGTTGCTATACGCGACATTGCTGCCTACATGCAGGATGTTATGTTAACTATCTCGATTACGCCGGATTTTATACTGCACGCTAGTATATTGCTATCAGAGCATATGGTTCATATGGATTATTGTCTTGATTTCAACGTGATCAATTTCACCCGCCAACGTAATTTTTTACGATTTTCCAGATTTTTACGATTACATTAAGTTGTATCTAAAATAAAACTATTTATGTAAGATGTACATGACACTGTCGTGTAGCCAGCATTACAGTACTTATTTCAAAATTAAATCATCTTCTTAAATATGTTTTTAGTCAAAGAAATTTAAAAACTACTCGAAAAAGTGACCAATTTCACCTGAATTCACGGTATCTGATACTTGATGAGACGTGAACTTTGCGAAGAGGATTTACGAGCACTCAAAGTTTTCGAATAACGGGTGAAGCTAAGAACCCTAAATAAGTAAGTATCGATATTTCTCGACATGCATTTGTTTAATTGATAAGTAGTCATAATTACTATGCTGATTGATTTATTATTACTAATATGCCGTTTCACTAGTAATTTGGGATGATGAAACATATCATTTGGCTTAATAATTTCAATTTGCAAAGAAGAATTTGACGTGTCGTTAATATTTTTCAACAGGCATTTACTTGATCTAGAAAATAATTTATCTATCGACGACAATGTCTGCTAGAAATGTAACAATTTTTCCATAGGTTGGTATATTTTGTATCAAAGGTTCGCTGTTCACATTTCGTTTCATAATAATATAGTTTTATTGCAGTGTATCATTCTAGCTGGTTTCAATTTCACTAGGATTATACCGGTCGTCCAGTGTAGCATGTTGCACATGGCTGTCAGTGAGTTGAAACTTGACGATCAAGCAGTAAAATTATGTTGGAAAAATTATGAAAATTATGACTTGCAAGTTAAATTGGCTTCTACGCTGTCATTACTAGCAAATTGAGCCACGCCGCCTTGCATGGAGACAGAAGTGACCCTGGAGTGCTCGTACAAAAAAAAATTTCTGTGTGTCCGTTCTTCTCAAAATTTCGTAGGTCAATGTTAAAAATTTATTTTCCTTGAACAATGCCTAAACATAAAATAAAGATGGTCTTAAAGAGCCTGTTTCTCTATTTCTAAATTTTCAACTTTATTATCATTTCCAAATCGGCCATAAAAGGGTTAATAAGCTGCGGCATCTTGCGATGCGTTTGATTCGTTCATGTCGGGAATGACAGATTTTACCGCCGGTACAGTTGTCAGAACTCAGAAGTGTACCTACTGGTCAGATAGCAATCGCTTTCGATTCAGAAGAACAGAAGATTACAACAAACGAATAGGGCGGTATTGGATTTGAAGTAATGAAAGGATACGTATGTATAGCAAGTAATATTTCAATATCGTAGTCACTGCGTATATTACGAATAAGAAATTAAATGGCAAGTGCGCTCATCTAGATTTAAATTAATGAACTGTTCTCGCTGTATACCGCGAACAAATTGGATTATTATTTCATATGATTTCCTGGATTATTATAGTTAAGTGTAATAATCAAAGAACCATTGTTAATATGGAAAGGAAATTTAACTTAGCCTTCGCGGTGTGGTAAGATTTTGATGCCCCCTAAAAGATTTGTATCAATATTCAACCAGAAAAACCACAGCATTCAATAATTTTGTTGGTATAAAGAAAAATAGAGAAGCGCATCAGTAACGATAATAATACTCTCGGTTAATCCTGATATACGTTCATTATTCTTAAACAGCGAATCAACAAAAAATAATGAAAGAATATGTACCTACATCCTCTTCTATTATTCACGGTCAGCATGGATAGGATTTTCATCCTTCATTCTTGTCCATTATCTTTCTCATAGCTAGGCGGAAACATTGTTATGTAAATCTTGCAGCGTTTGCTATCACTTTGTAGTCGTTAATTACCAAGTCATTTGCGATTCGTACGCTTGAATTATTTCGCGGCACTGTTATCTGATCTGCGGATTCAAAGCTAGCAGCTCCTCGTGGTGGCAGTGCGCATCCTACGGAAATTGGAGCAGGTTTATTATTGTTCATGTCAGTTTTTACCTCACCTTTATCTCCGAGGTCCAAACGTTTTTGTATGAAACTGATTGGAGACTTGGCGCTTGTTAAATCCGCCAGGCGGGTGAGCATTAAATCGTTCCACCACTGATCCATCATCGTAGCTGGGCAAGCCGATCTTTGCTGAGTGACCACATAGCATGAAACTAAAAGGATGGATAAGTGGAAATAATCTGTATTACATGTTCATGTGTCCGTCATGAAAAGTCGTTGCAAACAAACAAAGTTCATTGAATTATTTTTTCAAGGATTATGGAAGTACAGTGAACTCGATAAATATGTGGTCGATCTAATTGGTTCAGTTCCCTATTCAGTGCTTTACCGTGCGAAAAATTACTTTCTCGAATAAATTCCTAGCGAACAAAGAATTTTTCTTATACAAGCGGTAGTGTAAGCACAAAGTTCACTTATACGATTATCTTTGAGGATAACTGATGTCCCTACAGGAGATTGACGCGTCATTTGCCCCGCTGTTTCGTTACATGGGATATTCCAGACTAACAACGATGCAAATACACCATATCGTACAGTGTAGCAGCACAACAATTTCAGTTGTTAATCGGTATTTATTGACATTACCTGTCTGCAGTTTTTTTTCAATGGAGGATGGTTCTTTAGGATGTTTTTATCTTTCTTATCCGCCCGATAAAAGCTAAACAATTACATTTCATGGTCACATTTAATCCGAGATCAGGAAAATCACCATCGATGGGTTGTCGAAAACTTTGACAATATTTACAGGAATTTCTATTTCAGTAATAACCGTTCGTTAGTCAATCATACCATAAGACCATTTCAAGGAGAGTCTGGTGGGCAATTAATCTCCGATTGTGGATCTTCAATTTGGCCGCCTAGATCGTATGATTTCACTCCACTGGGTTACATACTTTTTGTGTGTTTACGTAAAGTCTCTCGTTTATATGGGCAAGCCTGCAACGCTTTAGACCTTGGAAAACAATATTACACAGGTCATTGGATACGTATATACCAGTCGAAATGCTTGAAAATGTGGTGCAAAATTGGACCTTTGGAAATGACCACCTCACGTGATCACCACCACAATGAATATAATATTATTCTAAGAATTTCAACGCAATTGTATCTTCCAGACTTTTTAATATAAAAGTCTGCTATCACTACAAGGTATTTGGCACCGATCCCGAGATGCAACCCCAATTTATTTTGTAAACCCATGATCAGAATTACATCTTCGTGAAACACTCGGGTAACTAATAAGCATCACCTCACCAGCATTAAATGCTACTTAAATGCTCAAATGATACTTAAAAACTACTTTGCCAAAATATACATACTTTACTGCTAATCCTCTTATAGTGCTGACAATTCACAAGGAGAATTTGAATAGAATTTTGGATGCCAATTTAATACATTTAGGCAGTCAAAAATCTAATAAATAGCAACGTGCAGTATAGAAAGCCAGATATGGTAATAAGCGGCTGATTTAATGCTTATTGGTTGCCTGGGCACTGAGCCTAGATGCAATGACAAGTCCCTTTCCGTTACTGTAGAAGTAAATAAACTGCATATTATGAAGTTTTCGTTAACAGTGTTGCAGTCTTTTCAGTTTTCAGTAAGATCAGCTGTGAAAGGCATCTTCATCGTCACCAAGAGAGGATCCCGTAGCCTGGTTGATATTGGATCAGTTGTGTTGCATTTAGCCTATGGTCTACATTTAGCCTTCTTCTGTGTTTTCTTTTTGGATTCCAGTGGAGTGCTTTCCTGCCGATCTTATTCACCATCCCGCTCAAAGTATGTCCTATCCTATTTTGATTATACATAGGTAGTTCCGGTGTATATCCACCCATTGAGCCACCAGATGCGATTAAAGTAAAATCAAAGTTTTGGACCACATTGCATTAGTCTGGGGTTAAATAACCTCGCCACAGTTGTGTCTGTAGTCCTTACTTTGCATGAGAAAACAGTCAGAAGCATATCTGGAAACACCATAATAGAGCAGCCTGCTTTTAGTTCGATCGCGTTCTGATTGATGGCCGACACTCTTTATTCCGGTCGTTTTGGTAACCAAACGTCGACTCGGACCACTGTCTAATAACTAGTATGCTAGATTCGCACCCGGCTATGCATGATATTTAGTTAAAAACCAACGAGGAAGATACAGCAGAACACACGACATTTACCATCAGAAGAGATTGCTGCACGAACATCTAACGAGCGCATCGATGTACGAGCAGTTAAAGCACATTCACGGTACGATCCGTATTGTAGTACACTACTGAAGGACTGGGTACAACTACAGCGGTCACTTCCAGTGAGTGGTTTCATATAGTGTAGAACGAATAGAATCGAGCCACCCAGCTAGCACCAAATCGTACATCAATAACAGAAATTTATCGTAAATACCTCTTGACAAATTCGGAAGCGTAACTAAAGCTTAATAAAGTGCTCCCAAGTTGATTTTCAGTCGTATATAATGATAATAGCGGACATACATACAATATTTAGCACAGAATCGTACAGCAGTACGAAGCGGGTCGTACTTAATTGGATATTATCGTATATAATTACTTATGGGTCATTCCATAACAAATGACCAAGAAAAGGTACAAACTTGTTATAGACTTTCTCGGATTTTAACCAAATTCGGTCAGATTGTTAGTTTTTGGGTCAAAAAGTAAAAATCCAAAGCTTGGTGCCGATCGGACTCCCCCTTCTTTTATGGGGGCCCCGTTTTACAAGCTAAAGCTTGGTTTTCGCGAAATTCGTTTATTTTCTTTTGCTTATATCTCCGGAAATATTCAGTCTAGAAAGACTTTTCACATTATCAAAGAAAATTGCCCAAGGAATTCGAAAAAATAGTAATTTTAGCACCAGTGCTGCTAAATATTTTTTAATTCGATTTGAAAACTAAATTTCTATTTTACTCTTAATGAAGACAATTTGATCTCAAAAATTCCAACTCTATCGTATTCTCCATATTTTTTGCACATCACTTATCGTCACGAGGTATTCCTTGCCGATCCAGAGATACAGCGTTTTGAAGCAAGCAACTCCCAATTTCGGATGTAAAACCAAGAGCAAAATTAATTTTTCATGAAACAGTGAGTCGTGTAGAATGGGAATTTGGAAATGCATCCTAAATTCGGCAATGAAGCGTTAATCGGATTGTTGCTAAATAAGTGCCAAGTAACTAGGGCACGGGAGGTATTTTCGGCCTGTTTCTAAATTCAGCCTATTTTCCTTTTCTCTCGCTAATAAAAATACTTGACCGACATACAACTTTAATATGTTATAATTATTTTCTCACGATTGTAAGTAAACTAGTATTTGTTATTAAAAGAACGTCAAAATCACCTGTTCTTTAACTAGAACCAGGCCATAGGCCGAAAAATAGATGCAATCGCTTAATGGGCCGAGAATTCCGTGCCCTAGACTATGATTACATCTTAGAGTTTAATGCGACTTAATAGTTAATGCGAAGATTTGTGGGTGGTACCCACTGCTATCAGTAATCACTGTATCAGTAATACCCGAGCAGGAGCGAAGAGCAAATTAATTTCAAAATGTGTTATGGAAATCGAATAATTTATATTAAAATTTGATCTTGTCTTGGCTGACATAGTTGGTAAAATAACAAAAAATAATACCAAAATTTTGTTCCTTAATGCCAAAAGAATAACTACTTGTGTTATTTGAATAACAAAGCAATAACATGTATTCAGAGTTTGGAATAACATATTTTAGTATTATTATGGTATTGAATAACAAATGTAGTAACATTGTGTTACATTCAGTGTTGACCGGGTAGATTCCTTGTGTAATGTTACAAAGTTATCAAAATTTGACGTAACATTTAAATGAAAAACCTGATTTAATCCACCTAGTGGTGAAAAGAACCTTTGTTATACGGTCTTATGTGCTATTTGAGATAGAAATCGACACGTCTTCGGAAAATAATTCATCTATTGGTTAACGTTGCATTGTGGGTTGGCTTAAATAAAATTTTTGGAAATTGAATAAGTTTACAAAATTCGAACAAAATAGAAGCACTTATAAATTTTGATAGTTCCTTTTCCCATGAAATTGCTGAGTAAGTTGTTACTAATGTGGGTAAGTGCAAGTAAAAGTAAGTTGTAAGAAAATGGAAAAAAAGTTGTAAGAAGAAATATTATTCTTTAACATATACATTGCGTAATAAAGGTCTAGTTTATAGATTTTTGAACCATGCATAATATCCTGTAATGCCATTCTATTTGATTCACATGAATAAAGTTTTCTTGAATAAATTTCGTCAAATTTTATTAACCTTCGTTTACTCACACGCTGTTGTATATTGTACAACATGTGTAGGTTTTTGAATGCCATATTGTTATATAGTTACAAATCATTGTTTAACTAAGGTATGTTCGACGAATTGAGCAATGTCTGTATGTGTGTGTGTGTATGTATGTGTGTGCAGCTCATTTTCAATCGCATGTTTCTCGGAGATGGCTGAACCGATTCATCCGCTATTACTTTTGTTTGAAAGGTATTTATGCCTAGTATATATCACTATAAAGTTGTTTCGTGGTATGACGTTTCGTTTGAAAGCTATAGGCAAAAATGTGAAAACTACGTGACACGGTTTTTTCCGAAACTACATAACCAATTTTAATGATCTTACTACCAAATGAAAGCTCTTGCTATTGCTAAACTTTTTACCAAATTTCATTGAAAACAAATATGCAGTTTAAAAGTTACGCTTAAAAAACCAGTTTTGACAAGGTCCAAATGATCGCCTGTTTCTCAGAGATGGCCAAACCGATTTATGCGCTATTAGTTTCATTTAAAAGGTAATATAGTCGGATAGATCACTATTGAATTGTTTTTTGATTGGACGTTTAATTTGAAAGTTATGAGCAACCGTATACACCACGCCAAAATTAACTTTAATTTATAATGATTTTAACCAAGATAATTTACCTAATTCCAATTATTTTAATACCAAACGAGAGGTTTTGGCAAAAAAAATACTAAATTTGAAATTTTTTGGGAAAGAAGGGGAAAGAGCTGAAAGGAAGGGGGGGGGGGGGAGGGGGTGATAGGTTTAAAAACTTAAGCCAGAAATCGCCCAAAAAAGCTTGATATTCGAGTTTTGAGAGTCAGGGAAAAATATTTGAAGCATCAGGGAAAATCAGGGAAAGTCAGGGAATTTTATTTTTGGATTTGAGTCGACACCCTGTAGGTAGCTACGCTTAACAAGTTGTCATTGTGACTCCTATCTTTTGCCCAATGCTTGTTAAGCGACAGCGACAACTTGTTAAGCGTAGCTGCCTATTACCCCTCTTCCTTTCAGCTCTTTCCCCTCCTTTCCCAAAAAAATTCATTACTTCCCCCTACCGTCCCTACTACTTACTTTACTTTACTTTAGTGGCAACGGTCCGTTACCGATCCTGCGCCGAACGAATTATAGTCCTCCAGTACCGTCGGTCCTGGGCTGCCGTTCTCCAATCCCCACGAACACCAGCTGAACGTGCATCGTCTTCGACAGCACACACCCACCGGGTGCGGGGTCTGCCTCGGAGTCTACGGCCTCTTCCTGGTTCTCTGCTGAAAATAGTTTTGGCTACTCTTTCATCGGGCATTCTGGCCACGTGTCCAGCCCACCGCAGCCTGCCACATTGCACTACCTTCACTATATCAGCATATTTGTATACTTGGTACAGCTCGTGATTCATGCGTCTGCGCCACACTCCATTTTCCATTTTGCCACCAAGTATAGGTCGCAGAATTTTACGCTCAAAAACCCCAAGCACTCGCCGATCAGCTTCCTTTAGCGTCCATGATTCGTGTCCGTAAAGGGCCACCGGGAGGATTAGTGTTCTGTAGAGCGCCAGTTTTGTGCGAATTTGCAAACTACGGGACTTCAGCTGGCTACGTAATCCGTAGAAAGCCCGATTCGCGGCTGCAACTCGTCGTTTCACTTCGCGGCTTACATCGTTGTCACATGTCACGAGTGTACCAAGGTATATAAATTCCTCCACTACTTCATATCGTTCCCCATCTAACTCCACCTCGGCACCAACACCACTTGAGCTCCCACGTTCCCTACCAGCAACCATGTACTTCGTTTTGGCGGTATTAATGGTAAGTCCCAATCTCGCTGCTTCCCTTTTAAAGGGCCTAAAGGCCTCTTCTACTGCTCTACGGTTGATTCCGATGATATCGACGTCATCCGCAAAACCAAGAAGCATGTGAGATTTCGTGATGATAGTTCCATTCCTTTCCACGTTTGCTCTTCGTAATGCACCTTCCAAGGCAATGTTGAATAGCAGGTTAGAGAGTGCGTCCCCTTGCTTCAGTCCATCCAACGTCACGAAAGCAGCTGAGGTCTCACCCGCTATTCTAACGCATGATTTGGATCCATCCAGCGTCGCACGAATCAGCGTAACTAGTTTCGTCGGAAAACCATGTTCTAGCATTATCTGCCACAGCTCATTTCGTTTAACTGAATCGTACGCCGCTTTAAAATCCACAAACAGATGGTGTGTCTGCAAGTTGTACTCCCGGAACTTGTCTAGCAACTGGCGCAGGGTAAACATCTGATCCGTCGTGGAGCGACCCTCACGAAAACCCGCTTGGTACTCGCCGACGAAGGACTCCGCTAACGGTCTCAGTCTGCAGAACAGGATACGGGAAAGCACCTTGTAGGCAGAATTGAGCAATGTAATTCCTCGATAGTTTTTACACTCCATTCGATGTCCCTTTTTGAAAATTGGGCAAATGAGGCCATCCAACCACTCCTCCGGCATTTGTTCTTCCTCCCAGATCCTGACAATGATCCGGTGGATTGCTTCGTACAGCCGCTCGCTCCCCGCTTTTAGAAGTTCAGCCGGGATACCGTCCTTCCCAGCAGCCTTACCGTTTTTCAGCTCACTGATTGCCTTCTTAACCTCTTCCTGTGTTGGTGGCTCCACAGCTTGACCATCGCTTACAATTTCTATCCTGTCCCTGCTGATCTCCTCATTTACCTCTCCATTCAATAGTGTCTGGAAGTGCTCCTTCCACCTGGCTGCTACCGCCGTTTTGTCGGTAAGCAGGTTGCCAGCACTATCATTGCACATCACAGGCATGGCAAAATTCCTGCTTCTCACCGTTTTATAGAAACTCCGTGTGTCGTTGCTGGCGTATCGCTCCTCTGCGCCGGCAAGCACGTGCTCCTCGTACTCGCGTTTCTTTAGACGATGGATTCTTTTTTCCGCAGCTCTAGTCTCTCTGTATCTCTCTCTGTTTTGACGCGTTGCCGCAGTGAGCATGCGACTCCTGGCCTGGTTCTTTTCGTCTGTCACTCTCTGGCATTCGGCATCAAACCAGCTGTTACGCTGTCTTCCACGCGTCGTGCCTACCACCTCTCTCGCTGTTGTTTGGATGGCACCATGGATGTTCCTCCACAGCCCATTTATATCTTCTTCTTCTACCTGCTGTTCTGCGATTCGCTGGTCAAGCTTCCTGGCGTACTCCACTGCAACGCCGTCTGCCGTTAACCGCTGGATGTTGAAACGCAGCGTCCTTTCAGTGCGAGCTTTCGCCGTGTTCGACAGCCTTGCGCGAATCTTACTCACTACGAGATAGTGGTCAGAGTCGATATTTGGTCCACGAAAAGACCGTACATCGATAACATCCGAAAAGTGTCGACCGTCAATCAAGACATGATCGATCTGAGAGCTAGAGTCTCCATTTGGATGCCTCCAGGTTTGTTTCCGAATATTCAAACGTGGAAAGTAGGTGCTACAGATGGCCATCCCTCTGGCCGCGGCAAAATTTATGAGCCTCAGACCGTTATCATTGGTCGACAGATGCAGGCTATGTCTTCCAATAACTGGACGGAAGAATTCCTCCCTCCCGATCTGCGCGTTTGCATCTCCGATGATGATTTTCACGTCGTGTTTTGGGCACTCTCCATACGTCCTCTCAAGCTTGTCGTAAAACTCGTCTTTAGCATCATCGGATTTATCATTTGTCGGTGCGTATAAGTTGATTAGGCTATAGTTGAAGAATTTGCCCTTAATCCTCAACACGCATATACGGTCATCTACGGGCCTCCACCGGATAACTCGTTGCTTTTGTTTTCCCAACACTACGAAACCGACTCCATGTTCAGCTTTCTTACCGCCACTGTAGTAGATGTGGTACTTAAAAGAAGTGCCTGCAATAGGGTCTACTGCACGGAACTCCCTTTCTCCGGAATTTGGCCACCGAACTTCCTGAATAGCAGCGATCTCCACTCCGAGTTGATGCAGCTCTCGAGCAAGCAAGCCAGCCCGTGCCGGTTCATGGAGAGTTCGGACATTCCAGGTACCAAGTTTCCAATCGTTATCCCTTAATCGTTTCCTTGTCCCTTGCCGTGTCCTATACCGATTGTTCCGTCCTGAATTTCTTTGTTCGTTGTTCGTGGTAATTGAGTTTTCGGTATACTACCTCACCGGGGTCGCGATACCTACATCCCGCTGATGGGTCTGCCATCTTAGGTATAGCTTGCGGGATACAGCATTTCATATTCAGCCGCCCGTTACGAGACAGACGCTGTGTGAGCCGCCCCTCACCTGGAGAACAGGCGCTCTAGTTCGCACCTCCTAGCTTAGCTGCTTCAGTAAGTACATGAAGCATTTCCGGGTAAGGCCATCGACCGTCATCATTTGACTTAGATCTGCGTGGAGGCGCCAGGTGGGAGCTTGAGAGAGCCAGAGCTATGTTTGACGCTCCTTCCAGGTAACTCTCTCCATTTCATACCCATCCATCCACCCTCCATCAATTGTAAAAGCATCGTTTCAAAAAAACATTAATATTATTTTTTTTTTTTGAAACGATGGTTCTACAATTGATGAAGGGACGGTAGGGGATTTGAACCATAGAGGCGCTGGTACCTCAATAAACAAGCAAAATGAAGTTATATTGTGCTTAGTGGCGCAACTAATGGATCATCTACCCTACCTTAGATAAAACTGTTAACAAATATATATATTTAACAATGGAAAATTGATATTCTATCCAAATTATTCTAAAATCCACCAATTATGAAATGTTTCGATTTTCCACTATTACTGGTACACCCACAATAATTGATACATCTACCCCAGTGATGGCCAAACTGCGGACCCTCGTGATGATTCGTGCGGCCCGCGGACTGATTTCAGGGATGGTAGACTTATGAATAATTTTATGATGACACAGTTCTCAGGTCACTCAGTTCAGTCGTAGTACCTCGTGCATATTGTAAATCTGATTGCTTTCCGGTTTAAATCTTGTGGTGATTTCTAAAAATCGGCTTTTGCTGCCGTCTATTTTACATTTTGGTATGGGCAAGAATGGCCAGAGGTCATTGCGGCCCGCGGACTTATGAGGCGATCTGATTTGCCCCGCACCACGCCTATGCCTGGGCACCACTGATCTACCCTAGCACTTGAAAATAAAGTCGTGTGGTTCAATGGTTGCCTAAAACTACAGTTGTAAGGTTAGGAACTGAAAATCACACGACCCCGCACCTCCTAGCTTGGCTACTCAATTATACAGATTGAAGTATTTCCAGGTATAACCACGTGGAGGCGCTAGGATGCCTAAAGGTATGTTGAGCGCTTTTATAGGGTTTATAGCTTCGTTTATAAAACCGTTTTGCAGTCCTCTCCAGTTTATTTAGAGCAATTAAAAAATAGATTAAATTAAATCGGGGAAGTGTCATCCCTCTCTATTTTAAATTTTTGATTTCTTTTTAGGATTAATGATAAACGCAGCACATTACATAGCAACTAATGTTTTGGCCACTCTGCTAGTGGGATTGAAACATTTTTTACCAGTTGTTCATAAAACACTATGACTGGAACGATGCTGTCAAACGTGCGGCATCGCTCTAGTGTTGATGGTACGTTTACGCTGAAGCAAGCAAATATTTTTTTCGAAGCGATTGCGGATCTGACAACTTGTTCGATCCCTTCTCTGTTCTTTGAAAGGATTATCCTCAGCATTCATTATGTAGAGATGGAAATAGCGAGACTACTTGCATTAACGTTTTTTTTATTCTGCAAGATGACCAGATGGTGGGATGTTGATTTATTACGTCCATTGCAATTTGCGTATAATGTTAACCTACGGGGCGGTTATGTAGAGCTATTTTGTTCGCTAGTTAATAGTGGACGAGCACGAAAGATGAATATTTTTAATTGGATCATAAACGAACATTATTTCAAAATTAAGAACAATTTAAGGAACTTAATATCCATTCAGAACGATCCCGTTTTTCCCATTTCCATGCAG